>NC_139013.1:55130130-56330130 GCF_964374135.1 Grampus griseus
TGGTTCAAACCCCAGCCTCGGTGTCTTAACCTGCTGTGCAAATGGGCAAGCCTCTCTTGCCTCAGTTTTCTCATGTGTGAAATGGGATAAGGGACTTCTGGGATGATAAGATGCATTGCAAATGGGATGTACTTTTGATAGCACTGGGGACCGAGAGCTACAGAAGTCAGGTTTGTTACTATTACTGCTGGCAGCAGCGGCAACATTAGTTCACAGCTCAGGCTCGGATCCCAGCTGTGTGACCTCTGAGCACACGCTTACCCTCTCTGGGCCTCAGTTTCTTGACCTGTCAGATGATGAGAAGATTGAACAGGCTTGCTCATGAAAAGCCTTGGAAGGGAGGCTCCGTGGAGTCAGCGCCCAGGGAAGATTAGTTCCGGTTGTTGGGTGCTGGAAACAGCTCCCCACTGTCCTTCTGGGATGTTCCATTGTGCAATGGGAAGGGAGAAAAGAGGGCTCCCGGTCAGTAGGCCCCAACAGTGAGACTCTGGGCCAGGCCCGTGGACATGAGCCAAACACTCGTCACGTCCAGGTGGGGAAACTGAGGCACAAAGGCTTGGTGACCCCCCAGGCCATCACAAGCAGTGTCCTCACCCAGATTCCCGAGTTCCTGACAGTTTGAGAGTGGGGCTCTCAGAGCCCCTTGAAGGCTGCAAGGAGCCTTGCTGGGGTGTCCCCACTCCCGTCTGACACTGTGGTTTCTGGAGATGGCTTTTCTGGTCCGGGATTGGCAGGTTCTCCACGCAGGCTGCCCAGGGACTGCACTATAGACTCTGGGCCTGAGGAGGGTGCCAGCTCCCCGAGCACCCGAGGGCCCCCCCTCCAGGCCCCGCCCAGTCCCACCCCCACCAGTTTCCCAGAATCACCACTTCCCAGCTCCCGGCGTCCTCACCGCCCGACTGGAGCCCCACCGCAGCCGGCCTCCTGTGGCCCCTTCTCTCCTGGTCCTGCAACAGGGCCTTTGCCCTTGCTCTTCCCTCCACCTGGAATGCCCGTGCCCCAGCGCTCTGCGTGATTGGCTCCCCTTTGGGCCTGAGCTCCAATGTCACCTCCTCCGTGAGGCCCTCTGGATCACCCGATCTGATGCCCTCCCTTGTGGAATCCCTCATTCTCAAACACCTTGATGTGCTTCCTTCTTCATGCTTGGCACTCGTCACCCCAGATTGTCTTGTTTATTGATTTCCATGGTTTTAAAAATCTCCCTTGGCTAGAACATACTATTGTGAAGGCTTCTGCTTCTCTTTTGTTCACTAGTGTGTCCCCAGAACGTGGAATGATGCCTGGTGCAAAGTAATTGCTCAATAAATACAATTGGCTGCACAAATGAGTGGATGGAAGGACAGACAGGTGTGTGGGTGGAAGGAGGAAGGGAGGGAGGACACTTGGGTGGATAGACGGGGGGGGGGCGGGTGGAAGGAAGAAGAGAAGAGAGGAAAGCAGGTTTCTTTCCTTCCCCTGACCCAGTTCTGCCCACTGATGGGGTACCGCGGGAGGTGGCTGGTAGCTCTGTATTGGAGGCTGGGTTGTGACAAGGTGGGTTAGAGGAATCACCTCCAGGCGAGGTCACAGGTGTGTCACAGATTCTAAAAGGTGGAGAAAATCTCTGTGATATTGAGGGCTCTCTCGGGACCCGGGAGTGGCCTTTTGATCAAGAAAGGCAGCTCAGTCCTGAGGCCTCCAAGCCAGGTGCTGCAGGGAGAGGTGGCCCCCGCCCAGCAGCAGCCAGGGCCTGCCTGGCACCGTCTGGAGCTGTGCGATTGAGCAGAACCTCTCCGAGAAGCTGCTGGCCCTATACCAGGGTGTGTGTGTTGGGGCCCACGGTGAGGGGAGCAAGTGTGTTTGCATCAGACTTGCACACTGGTGGTGTCAAACCTGGCTGTTCAGACCTCCTTCAGGTGGTCCTGTCTCTGCTTTTCCTCCTGCCTCCCCCCAGCCTTTGTCACTGTCCCAGACACCCTAAAACAGGGAGGAGGGTGCCCTGCTCTGCTGGCTGAGCCTCCAGGGTCTCCCCTTCTGTGTAAAAAAGAATAATCCTTATTCTTATTTACATGGAAGCACGGAGTCCTTCCTGCTGAAGCCGCTACCTGTATTCACCCACTGAATCCTCACAACCCCCCAAGGGAGGTGTGGCTGCTGCCCCCATTTCACAGAGGAGCAAACTGAGCCGCAGGGAGCGGAGTCGCTGACAGGCAGCCGCGCGGCGGGTAGACCTGAGCTTTAGCGCTTTGTGTTGCTGGGGTGCTGAAGTCTCCCAGAGACCCCATGGATGGAGACGGGCTCTTCGTCCACTTCACCCGAGAGGCAACAGAGGCAGTGTGGACTCCTGAGAAGGGGCAGAGAGGATAAAGCGCCGGCTGTACTTGGGAACGAGCTCAGATGCATCCTCAGACTGGGCTGGGAAGTCCACGTCCCTTCACGTACTTCTGTGTCCCCAGGATCCGGGACCATCGCTGGAGCGTAGTAGGTGCTCAATAAATTCTTAGCGCCTGTAGCTCTGTGAGGCCTCAGACACAGCTCTGCCGGAGCAGGAGGACACATTCAAGTGACCGAGGGGAGGTGCCCAGAAGGATAGGAGGACGGGGCTCTTTACAGCAGTGTCACGGTCAGATTCCCGCCAAGCAGACGGACCCGGGGCCGGGCGGGCAGGCAGGGCGACGAGCCCCCTTTGAGAGCTAATTCCAAGAACCTGCTTTGTGTCCCGCTGTATAACAATATGATAGGTTAGGGTCAAGCTGTGGGCCCATAACTTGCTGGAAGACATTTCAGAACAATAAAGGTGTCTGGCTTTATATCCGCTCATATCTTATCCTTGCTTTAGCGTCTCCTGCCTACTTGCCTTGGATTTACTGTGCGAATATTTTAAACGGGTTGAGGTTTGACCCCGGTGTTCCCCACGCTGCCTGTCCCCTCCCACCCGCCCCGGGGGGAGCCCGGCCCCGGCAGAGCCCCGGCGCTGGCCTCCGCCTGCTGAAATATTTACCTCCAGGCTCCTCTGACAGCCGTAGCTGTCTCCCGAAGCAAAGGCGATTGGACTGCGAATGTTATGACATTACATTTTGTGTCTGTGCTCTTGAGATGTGTGATGCTGGCAGAATGGTAAGGTCTGGGCAGAGCCGGCCGGGGGATTAATAGCAGTCCCCTCTGTTGCGGCGCCTGCCCGGCCCCACCGTGGGCGCCCCAGGAGTTGACAGAACAAGGGCACCAGCCTCCCTGGCTGGGGCTGCGTAAACGGTTTGATGCTGTCAGCTCTGCAGGCCCCCACGGCTGTCAGCCCAGCACACTACAGAGGAGACTGGGACAGAACGAGACGAGCCCGCAGCAGCACCCGCCGGCGCTGTCGGGGATTTAGTGCGTCCTGGGCGCCGCACTGAACGCCTTGGGTTTATGAATACGTGGCGCACACGGCCACCCTAGGGGACAGGCGTTTCCATCCCTTTTGTCAGCTGAAGAGACCGTGGCTCAGAGATACGGGAACTCGCTGTGTTCGAGCCCCAGGGCGGCCGTGACGAAGGACCACACACTGGTCAGCTTCAAACAACAGAAATGTATCCTCCCTCAGTCCTGGAGGCCAGACGTCCAAAATCAAGGTGTGGGCAGGGCCGTGATCCCTGGGAAGGTTCCAGGGGAGGATCCCTCGTTGTCTCTTCCAGCTTCTGGTGGTTCCAGCCATCCTCGGTGCTCCTTGGCTTGTGGCCGCATCCCTCCAATCTCTGTCTCTGCTTTCACGTGACCACATTCCCTGTCTGTGTCCACGTCTATATTTCCCTCTTCTTAGAAGGACACCAGGCATTCTATGAGGGCCCACATCGGACTCATTTTAACTTGATCACATCTGCAAAGACCCTCTTTCCGTAAGGAGTCACACTCACAGGTTACGGGTGAACATGAGTTGGGGGGACACTGTTCACCCCAGTACACTTGCCCCGGGTCCCTGTAGCGGATGCTGTTGAGACCCCACCTTCATCTCCTCCACCTGCCCCGGCACTCACCAGCAGAGAGTTCCGAGGCCCCTGTAGCTTCCAGACCTCTAAGATTCAAAGTCTTAGCTGCCTCTCCAGGCAGGGGGTTGACATCCCACCAGGGAAGAAAGGTGTGCTGATAAGGCCGCCATCCTCCTGTCCTTCCCAGGGACCCTTCTCTCCCAGGGTCCCCAGCAGGACCACTCACCGTGGCCCCTCATCGGCCCTCCCACCTTCCCAGTCTCCCTGCTCCGCACCCCACTTCCCAAAGGCCCTCACAAATAAACCCCTTGCCTTGGAATCCTTGTCTCAGGCTCTGCTGCTGGGGAACCCAAATGAAAACAATACAAATAGTAAAAATAAGAACAGAACAGCCAACGTGAGTATCATCGACTGTGTATGAGGTAGTTAACGTGTTTAATGCCTACAGCAGGCCTGGGGGTAGGGCTGCCACATTTAGGAAGAAACACAAAGTAGCACGCTGGGTTAAATTTCAACTTCAGATCAACTACAAATACGTTTTTATGTAAGTATATCCCGTGTAACTTTTGCGGTGTGCTTATGCTAAAAATGTGTTCATTGTCTAGGGCTGGGGGGGATGGAAGTGGTGCTCATGAGTGTGGGGTTTCTTTTTGGGGTGATGCATATATATATATATATTTTTTTAATTTATTTATTTTTTGCGGTACGCGGGCCTCTCACTGTTGTGGCCTCTCCCGTTGCGGAGCACAGGCTCTGGACGCGCAGGCTTAGCGGCCATGGCTCACGGGCCCAGCCGCTCCGCGGCATGTGGGATCTTCCCAGACCGGGGCATGAACCTGTGTCCCCTGCATCGGCAGGCGGACTCTCAACCACTGCGCCACCAGGGAGGCCGATGTGTATATTTTTAAATGGACTGTGGGGATAGTTGTCCAGCTCCGTGAATATAATAAAAACCACAGAGCTGTATACTTTAGATGGGTGAATTGTACATGGTGTGGGAATTATATCTTAATCAAGCTGTTATATTTAAAAATTTATTCATATGTGAAATTTAAATTTCGCTGTATTTTATCTGGCAGTCTTGTTAGGGTATAGGTTCTCCCACTGTCCCCAGTTCATGGACGAGAAAACTGAGGCCCAGCCAGAGAGCACAGCCAGGAAGTGGTGGAAGGGACGGGAACCCAGGCAGTTGCCTCCCCGACCTTTAGGGAGCATCACCTAAGGGGTGACTGGGTCCAGGTCGGCTGACCCCTGCCAGGCCAGGGACCCTCACAATGATGTCTTTCCACCGAGAGGCATGTGTCTCTCTGAGCAGCTGCACCCTGGCGTGGCTGGGAACAGAGCCTGGGTTGCTCTGTCCCCCTCTCTCCCTGCCTTTTTGGGCTCGGCCTCTTCCCTTTGACAGGACAGCAGGCTGGTCAGAGAGAGGAGGGTCTGAGAGAGGGTCCAGTGAGACGCTGCTGCTTCCAGCAGGCCCCGCTGGGGCGCTGCGGCTCCCTCCCAGAGAATTCGGCCGTGTCTGAGGGCCTCTGGCCGTACGAGGGCAGAGGGGAGGCGGTGGTCTGCACCCTCCCCGGGGGGCTCCAGGCTGCGTGACCTGATGTCCGTGATGGCATCACCCCCTTGACGCCTGCTGGCAGTCACGTCTGATGCCTCATTACAGGGCAGCCCTGCACAGCACCTGGCACACAGTAGGGGCTTCATAAGTGCTACTGGCATTGACTCCCCCTTGGAGCTGGAGGGCTGATGAGGCAGCTGGGAGGATGCTTTGTTAAGTTCATTTAGCAGAGACGACTCCTGAGGTCCAAAGGGCCACCGGTCGCTGACTGAGAGAGGCCTGGAACCTTCCGGAACAGTGTGTCTTCAGGCTGCTGTGTGATGTGCAGTCCCACGAAGGCCATGGAACCCACACCCATAAGAGAGCAGCCGACTCCAGGGCTCTGATCCTCCTAGGAGTTCTGGTCCAGAACCAGGCAGTCCCCCAGCCTAGCGGCTGGGCCCGAGCCCAGGGGTCTGTGGTCAACCACCGCCACCCTCCCGCCCACCACGCCACCCCAGACAGGTGGGCCTTATCGCCGCCAGGGGGCAACAGGGGTTTAGCCGCCACCCCGGCCCTGCCGTCCTGACTCAGGCACCCTGGGACAGACCTGGGCTTGGGGAACTTTGGTCGTGAGGGCGGCAGTGCCGGCCTGCAGGCATCAGTGTACTGTGCCCCTCCCCCAGGGTGCGTGCTACTGACGCTTCTGCTGCTGTACTTGGGAGCAAAGGAATTAATGAAAGGCCACCTCCCTTGTGTCAGATTGACAGTCTTGCTGGCCTTGGGGCTGTGACTGTTGAGTTTTGCTTCTCTCCCCGGGAGAATGAATATTTAGTCACCAGGCTCAGGGAGCCGGCTGTCAGGTGGTCCAGGAAGGCTCTCGCCCATACCTGCTGCCCACAAACATCTGTGAGGGTGGAAGCCGGCGAGGGGTCGGCAGGAGAGGAAAGGAAAGGGGTCAAGGCCCGAGAAATTAAGCGTTCGTGAATGTAGGCCTGGCGCTCACGATGTAGGGCAAAGCCATTAGTGCTCATTAAAATTTCATACCTGTCTGCGCTCCCGCGGCCCCGTTGGACGCTGCTTTAATTTGATGGGTGTAGAGGGAGGATTCTCAAATAATCGTGGAGGTTGGGGACTCGCTTTTCGCATGCTAACATGAAGAGGACCGTCTGGCTTTGAGCTGCACCTTCAAGCCGATGGTTTGGTGGGTCCTTGGGCTAGCGAGTCCCCTGCGCCCGTTCTTTGTGGGGTGGCTGGTCTCATCCTGTACGGCTCTCCCCCACCTCCCCTCTGCGCGTTCACCCCACGCTTCCAGGCCCTGCCGGCAGCCAGGTGTGCACTTCCCCTCGGAAGGTCTCTGGGGGTGTCGGTATTAGCTCATTTGTCATCTTTAGAGTGGCAGTCCCCCCTCCTCCGCCCAGAGCATCTCTTTTCCTGCAGCAAAGTGAGCCTTTCCTCTCCCATTTCCTGCTGCCCTCCGTGCCAGCCCTGGCTCCGTTGGCACACGGTTTCTGGGCTCGGCGTGGGCCCAGGCCTAGTGCTCCGGAAACTCAACTAGGGACATACTGGAAGCATCCCTGGAAGGCTCCCTGTAGGAAGTGGTGCTAAAGTCCTCGAAGGACATGTGTGGGAATTAGGCTAGTGTAGAGAGGCAGCTGGGCATTCTCACATGGGGAAGGGGGAACTTATAGAGAGGGTGGGGGCTTGGGCACCTTGAAAAAGGGAGGCTGGAGGTCGGGCCCAGGCGAGGTGGGAGATGGCAGGTAGGACAGGACCTGCATGCCAGGCTAAGAGTATGGACCTTGCCCTGAACCCCTGTTCTGAGAATGGAATGGATCAGGCCCAGACAATCTAAGCCTGTGGCAGCCAGGGCCTCAAGGCAGCATCAGCTGTGGAGTGTGTTACAAAGCAAGGAAAGGAAGAAACTAAGATTACCGCGTCCCTACTGTGTGCCAGGCTCTTCCAGGTGAGAAGGGCAGCATGAATCTCCCCATTTTATAGATGGACAAACTGAGGCCGGCGCCTGGGCCCAGTCTGCCCAAGGGTGGAGCAGGAATGCAGAGGGGCGTCTTGGAGCCTGCAGGCCCAGCCTGGCTGGACACAGGCTGGCATGTATGCCAGCCAGAGACACCTCCCAGGGGCCAGTGCCCAGCTCTGTGGTTCTGCTTTGGGCCGGGCACGGTGCCCAGCCCTCACCGCAGCGTCTCTGAGCCTCCCTTCCCACCAGGGCTCCCAAGAAAACCCTTCACATCTTTTGACTCACCCTTAATACATGTGCCTTCCATCTGTCACCTCGCCCTCCCCTGCCCACACTCTCCAGGGGCCTGCCCAGAGCAGCTCCTAAACCGTCCATGCCCGCCTCCTCCTGGCTTCCTCCGGCCCCCCTCGGGCCCCCTGCCGCCCTCCCCTGGCCTCAGCCCCTTTCCCAGCCTGGCCGGGAGCAGAGCGAGCCCAGAATAGATCAGGAGACAGAGGAAAACCGTAAATGCCCAGGTCCTGCAGAAGGGATGCCTGGGGAGTCCCCCCAGACCAGAACTGAGACCCCCGGCCCGGGGCCTGGAGGGCTGGCAGGCTATCGATCCCCGGGCTCCTTGTGTCCACTGAGCTCCCCCGAGGTGCTCGGGGTTTTTCCTCCTTTTTGCCCCCAGGCTTCCTTCCTCTAGAATGTTCTCTCAGATATTAATAGGGCCATTGAGAGCATCCTCTCAGACCCTGGGGGCCCATTCCCAGCCTCAGCCTGTCCTGCTCACTCACAGCTCACGTTCCTCGTCGGAAAACCCACTCAGACCCCGTGAGAAGAAGGTGGGTGTGGACAGCCATCAGTCCTGGTCCCCAGCCCCACCCCAAGCCTGTGAGCCGGGGGGTGGTTAAAATGCAGCCTCTTCGGGGCCAGCAGCTTGGGAGTGGGCGGTGTATCTTGTTCTAAGAGACAGGAAATATTCGGCCACAGGCCCTAACATAGACAGGTCCCGGCTTGAACTCCAGAAGACAGCAGATTCGCCGCAACTGTGATGCAAAAACGCTCCCCTCCCCCACCCAGCAGCCGCTTCCAGTTCGATGGGGGAGGAGCCTCCCCGCCGGCTCCCTCCACTCCTGCGGTCTGCCAACGCCTTCCGATGCCAGGCCACCGCCAGAGGCGGGCTGCCCACCACCAGGCGCCAGCAGAGGAAATCAGTTGGCCCAGGGCCCAGCGGCTCACTCCTCTCCCCGACTTGGAAAGAGGGTGGCTGTGTGCATTTCAGAGTGTCCAGGGCATGTCCACTTTCTCTCAAGGGGTCAGGATGAATATCCAGGGGCTGCCCAAGTGGAGCAGGGCCCCTTGGAGGTTGCAGGCCTGGTGGGTACTGGAACCAGGGGTGCATTGGACGAGGTCCCATCTGGAACGCCTGTGCGCTAGGAGCAGCGGTGTGGCTGCCGCCCAGGAAGCTGCCGTTTCCTGTCTGTGTGGGAGATGGCGTGCCCTCTCCAGGAAGCCTGGGACCCCACAAGGCTTGGCACCGTCAGACAAGGGAGACAGAGAGAGAGGGGAGTGGCGGCTGGGCAGGGAGCAGGAGATTGGGGGAGGGATGTGGCTCCACCCAGCTGGCAGAGGCAGGAGAGGATGTAGGGGAGGTACGGAGTGGATGGAAAAGGGGAGAAGCCGACACCCCAGGGCCCCCCTCGCTCACAAAGTGTGGTGGGAGGAAGGGGAGAGGTGAGCCTTGGTTTCCCATGCCTGGGTCAAGGGTTCAGATACCTTCTCTCAGCCCCCAGGCAAAGTGGAGATCCCCCACCCCGCTCCAAGATGGGAAAGTGAATCATGGCTCAGAGAGGCAGAGTGCCGAACCCAGAGCCACACAGCAGAGATCGCCAGCCCAAGAGCCCTGGCCCTCCGCCTTCACGCGCACGCACACACACACACACACACACACGCACACACACACGCACGGGCGCGGCTCTGTGTCCACCCCCTGCTGTGAGTACTGTGCTGTCCCCACCCCTCAGACAGGTACCCGGTATTGGGGTCCCCTTGCACCGTCCCTACCCGAAGCACGTGGTCTCCGGTGACCAAGGCTTGGGGAAGGGCTGATTCTGGAGCCGTCAAGTCCGATTTCACGAGGTTCCAAAGTCACCTTCTGGGCAGGGAGCCTAGGTGTCTGACTCAGCTCCGGGCCCCCCGGGAGCTTCTGGCAGCGCACGTGGCACCGCCTGCCGGCCGAGCAGCCATCTGGCCGTGCTCAAGGACACCCGCCAGCTTCACACCTTGGTCTTCTTCGCAACCACTTCTCCAGGGACCTGCTGGCCTCGGGCTTCGGGACTAAAAATGACGCAGGAAAGGGGACCTGCCTGTGGTCTGATTTGAATTTGGGCATCTCCCCTGGGAGCCGCCCCTTAGCATCACTTTTCTGAAAGCCTGAGGCCCGCATTCCAACCCACAGACTGATTAATTCAGAATCTCAGGGTGGGAGCGTCCAGACGTCGCTGTGTTTTCAAGGCTTCTGGGTGACTCCACATGCCACCCACGGGAGAACCCCGGTTTAGATGCACCTCGCTCTGCGTTCCAGAGTCTCCAGGGTTCAGACCCTGTAAGTGCTGTCGTCGCTCTCTATCTCGCTGTCCACACCTGCAGAATGGGCCTGGTAATAGTGCCGACTCCACCGATGGGCCTGAGGAGTGAATGAGTTCATGCATGTGAAGAACTGGGATGCCTGCTGGGAAAGCGGGGTGCGGGCGTTCGGAATCTCCTTCTGTAGGTGGAGGGACCCAGGCAGACCTGAGAGCTCAGTCCCTCCCCTGTCAGGAGGCGGAGGCTCAGAGGCCACCAGCCTGTGTCCCGTCCCAGCTGCATCGCTGTCTGTCTTTGGGAAAATGACTGCACCCTCCGCTGGGTCTGTAGCGTGGGGACATGTCTGCCACCTGTGGCCGTGGCAGGAATAGAGGTAACGTGTGTGACAACCACCAGGGCACCGGCGCTAAACAAACACTAGATCCCATCCTCTCAGGCAAGTGGCTGTGCGGCCTGGCGCCTCAGTGCCCCCAGATGTAAAATGGGGGAATAGGCTAGAACTGGGGGGCCTGCAACTCTGGTGTTGGAGCTCACAGGTGAAACCAAACCTCACAGCCGGCGCCGGGTTCCTGGCCCAGTGGACAGTGTCCCTCTTCTGGTCACTTGGTCCTGCTCAGAGAAACGTGTGCATGTGTGTGGAGGTGTGTGCAGATGTGTGTGCACGTGTATAGGTATGTTTGGGGTATGGGGGCTGTGTGCATACGTGGACATATGTGTGATGGTGGCGTGTGCAGACTCACATGGTGTGTGACCGTGTATGCATACACACACGTACACACATGTGTGCGATTGCGTGCTGCAGGCACACTTGTGTGTGTGTCCTGAGTACACGTGGGTGTGTGCTTTCATGCACACGTGGCAGTGTTTGGTGCACTGCTGTGTGCAAACACACCAATGTATGTATTGCACTGTGTAAACCAGCACTGTGTGTGTGTACTGTCTGACTGGTGTGAATACATGTGCGGTGTGAGTGTGCTGTTGGAAGCTCTCCAGCGTGGCCTCAGCTCCTAGGCCCTGCACTCACAGGGAGCTGCCTCATCAGGTGGCCCTGCGGGGTCCCCCCAGCTCTGAGCCCTCTCCAGCTGCCCCCTGACCCAGAGCAAGGCCCCGTGCACTCTGGAAAGGTCTCCTTCCATGCGGGGCAGGGGGTGTCAGTCCACAGGGGCTGCAGGGACTGGAAAGCATCTCACTGTGAATGTTCGATGCTTTCAGAAAAATACAAGGACTAGAATAACCAGTCTCACACCCGCCCCCCCGCCCCCCTCCACGCAAAGCCTCCGGAAGAAAGTGTGACTCACATGGGTTGTACCCCCTCAGAACTTCCTCTTGCCCCAGTGCCGTGGGCTTTCTAGGGCCCCTGCAGGCCGCCGGGGAGACCTCGTGCTTTTCTCACCTCTCCTGCCTCGGTTTCCCTGCCTGTAAAATGGAGGTACCAGCAGCACGGAGCGTGGTTAGTCATTGCTGAGCACCTGCTGTGTGCCAGGCTCCCTGGGCACAGGGGCTACAGCCGTCAGCGGACAGACCAGGCTCCCACCCTCATGGGCGCACTTTCCAGCGCTCAGCAGCCCTGCACCCACTCGCTGATGGCTGAGAGATCACTACCAGCTGGGGCAGACCCGGGCCCAGGCCCTGCCCAGAGGCTCTGCCTGGACAGCACAGCTGGACTCGGGGCCTGCCGAGTCACGCCCACCTTGTGGCCACTCTGAGCCCCAGCCCTTAACACCTGCACCCTCATAACCAAGCCGGCACCTTGAATAATTAATGTAGATTCTTCAAAAGTCAAGAAGAAATACGCGGAATTATCCACCAAAGGTTCAGCCAGCCCTCCCCGCTCTCCTGTGTGTGTGTATCTTGTGTGTGTGTGGGGGGGGGGTTGTATCTCTGTGTGTGGTTGTGTCTATGTGTGTGTGTGTGTGTGTGTTAGGTATGTCTGTGTGTGTCTGTGTGGTTGCGTATCTCACGTCTGTGTGGGTGGCTGTGTGTGCGTGATTGTGTATATCGGTGTGTGTGTCTCTCTGTGTTTACGTGGTTGTGTATCTTGTGTGATTGTGCATGTGTGTCTTTGAGGATACATGTCTGGGTGTGTATGTGTGTGTCGTGTGTGTGTGCGCGTTATGTATGCGTCTGTAGCTGTGCATTTTGTATGATTACGTGTGTGTCTCTGTGTGATTGTGGGTGCGTGTCTGTGTGTGTCTGAGTACAGTGCTGGGAAGGGGGTATAGCAGAGACCTGGCTTTGACCTTGCAAATATCTGTTTGCCAGAGGAGGTGGCTGGGCCTGAGGCTTGGTTTGAATATGCAAGAGCACAAGGGTGTGGACCCCAGACCCTGCCTTTGTCCCCAGTGGCCCCAGAACCCCTCCCCCAAGATCAAGTCCAAACCTTGAAGGTCTGAATGGGAGGAAGTGGTGCCCAGGGCCTGGGAGCATCCCGCGCGCCGGCTGCAGGGGTGCAGTCGCTGGGGGCTGCGGGGAACCCCGCCCAGGCAGGGGACTGAGGCCGACGTCATGCATTATTCAGCAGCTCCTGATTTCACATTATTCTCCCTGCTACTTTTACAACCTGTCAGTAAATAAAAAGATTCTACATTATTTATAGAAATGGAGCCGAATTGGCCACGAGGATGCAGGATCGCTATTATTAGGGAGGCCTCGGGACCATCAGAATGGGGCGGGGCGGGTGGAGATGCTGCCGCTCTGGCCGGGGAGGCTGGGCTTGGTTTGCTGACCCCAGGGGGACCCGCGGCTGCCATGGTCTGGGCACCTGCCCAGAGTCACGCCAGGCGGGCGAGCTGGCTCGGAGGCAGGCGGCTGTCTCCCCAGCTGGCTCGGGGCTCCTGGGGAGGCTGCAGCCAGGCCCGCCAGCTGTGCGCCCTCCAGGGCAGGCTTCGCGCTAGGCGGCCTCGGCTGTGGCCACAAGGTGGTGGGAGGGGACCACCCAGGTCGGATGAGAGAAAAGGCCGTGGGGGCAGCTGGAAGCTGAGCGATGAGAGAGGGGCTGGCGAGCACGCGTGAGGCTCTCATCACCGAGTGCTGATAGAGCCCCTACTGTGTGCACTTGGCACTGCACGGTGTAAATCCTCCCGGGATTTACTGCATTTAGCCCGTCTCTTTGTCCTCAAACAGTCAGGCCGCGAGTCCAGTCAGGTTTGGAAAGGGTGCTGCAGACGGTTCAGGCTGACTGAGCATGCGTGCCCTGGTCTGATGCCCCAGACTCCCCGTCCCTTCGTAGATGCCACGTCTTGTCCTGCCCGGGGCGCTTCCCTGGGTGCGTCCGTACCTCCTGTTATTCCAGGCTGTAGCCTTGAGCACGTGTGTGGGGCTGGCTGACGGCCACCCTGCTCTGAGTGTGTGCTCCTCAGCCTGGGTGCCACCAGCTCCCTACCAGAATATTTTAACCTTGCGCTCTCCACCTTGACGGCGGTCTAAATATAATTAACTTGGGCATATTCTGGTTACTGGGCGACCACCCTTTAACCGAGCGTTTCCGGGGACTCGGGGCCTGCGTCCGCGTGCAGTCACATCTGCACGGAACTCCCCTGGGGACGGCGGTGAGTGCCACACACTGGGCTTCTCAAAACCAGAGCCCAGGCACATTAAGGACACTCATCGAGGGAACCATTTTCTCACAAGCCCTGCAGTCCCCAGGTCTGAGAACCATTGACCCAGGGAGGCCAAGGATCCTGTGCTATTTTTCTGAAAGCCCAGCTTCCAGCACACAGTAGGTGCCCTACAATGTCTGGTGTTGAGTTGGTTAAGAGTGATCTGTCCTTAGGAACCTTGCTGCCTGGGGAGGAGGCCGAGCCATTGGATCCTGAGACCAGGACGTGGCCTGTCAGTCGGGGCCATGGTGTTCTCTGAACTGAACCCAGAGATGCTGAGGGCCCCAGGGGAGCAGGGACTTAGATTGGATGGAGTTGATCAGAGAAGCCGGCCACGAAGGGGAGACTGGAGTGGGCCTAAAGGGAGTGAGCCTAGTTTGCAGAGGGACGGAGAGAGCAGCCTCGCAGCTGAGAATGAGCTGACGGGGACCATCGTGGTCTGATGGAGAGTCAAGGCCAGGCTGAGCTGTGAGGGCTGAGGTTGGAGGTATGAGTGTGGGCGAGCAGATGGGACTCTGCCAGCTCCGCTGAGCGTGGGCTGCAAAACCACAGAGCAGTGCTTCCCGAAGGAGGTGCCTCAGGCACGTCTGGCTCTGTAACAAATGCCCCCAAAACTTGGGGCTCACATTCATTATCTCCCAGTGTCTGTGGGTCAGGAATCTGGGTGCAGCCCAGCCGGATCTCCTGCTTCAGGGTCCCTCACAGGCTGTGATCCAGGTGTGGGCCGGGGCTGCCGTCTCATCTGAGGGCTCGCCGGAGAAGGGCCCGCTTCCCGGCTCACTCACTGTCATGGGCAGGATTCTGTTCCTTGAGGGCTGTTGGATGGAGGGCCTTTGCTGGAGATTGGCTGGACGCCTCCCTCAGTTCCTTACCACGTGGCCGTCTCCCATGTGGCAGCTCACAATGTGCTTTTGTCACATTGAGCGAGCGAAGGAGGCAAGAGTGTGTGGGGGGCAGAGAGGGCACCACCGTCTTTTAAACGAATCTCACAAGGGACCTCCCATCTCTTTTGCCATATTCTGTTCATTAGAGGCAAGTCCCTACGTCCAGCCCACACTGAAGGGGTATGAGCACCGGGAGGGGGCGGTCATGGGGAGCCTGTCAAGGCTGCCCCAACTTTGGGAGTTTGGGGAGAGCAGAACGTTCCTCGGTCCGTGAAGTTTGTACGTGCCCTGGGAGTCTTCCGGGGGGGGGGGGGATGAAATTAGCAGCGTTTCTGCAGAGTCACCATCCTGGGACTCAGCAGAGTTTTGGGGGACTGTTACGGAAGGAACAGTGACAGTGTCGAAGCATGGGGTGTGGTTGAGGCGCTTCCCCTTGGCTCCCATGGGAAGGAGGTTTCAGGAAGCAGCCGCACTGCTGGGAGTGATGCAGAGCTGGCGGCACTCGTCCTAATTCTTGAAAATGTCTCTACTGTGACGCCAGCCCTCAGCTCTGGTTGCTATGAAGGCTAGAAAATCTGCTGGGCGGCCTCCCTCTGCTCTGCAGGTTCGAGCACTCTCTGGGGGCCTGGTCCAGGGCGCAGTGATGGGACACTCCCGAGAAAGTGGCCCAGGTTGTCCGGACCGCTGCCCCACTGGCGCACCTGGAGCTCTGGGTGTCGGGCCAGCTCCATCCTCTGCGGTCCCGCTGCGAGATGAACGTCAACTTCACCTTCCCACAGGCCTGCCACCTCAACCCACTGCAGACGGATCCTGAGGGATCGCAGCCTCCACCCCAGGGCGTGCTGAGTACCTGGGGGTGGATAAGAGGGATGCTTCCCAGCAGTGCCATCCTAGGGTCCCCACGGTGCCCCACCCCGAGCCCCGGGGGCTGCGTCCTGACCCATACCTGGGTCCAAGCCCTCACCAGCCATGGAGGTAATGCCGGAACGAGAGTCTCCCACTCTCCACACACAGCTGGCTGATGCTTTGTGGGAGGGACGCAGTGGGGGGCAGGACCACTCCTCTGCCAAAGCGTCGAGCCCCCTGTACACACTGTGGTCCCATCAGACCTCACTTACAAAACACAGATCAAAAGGTGAAATGACTAAGGATTTAAAGGCGCCGACCACAGAGCATTAAATTCCCAGCACTAGAGCCTTTGGAACATGGGGCCTTGTATGCGTGCCCCGGGGCCACAGTAGCAAATGACCGCAAACTCAGTGGCTTAAGACAAGATGTATTGTCTCGTAGTCCTGAGGCCGGAAGTCTAGAATCAGTCTAATGGGCCAAAATCAAGGTGTGGGTGGAGCCCTGCTCCCTCGGGAGCCTTGACAGGGATCTGTTCCAGCCTCTGCCAGCTGCTGGAGGCTGTCGACATCCTTGGCTCGTGCGTTCCGGTCTTCAAGGCCAGCATCTTCCCATCTCTCTGCCCCATCTTCACGTGGCCTTGTCCTCCTTTTGTGCAAAGCTCCCTCTGCCTTCGTCTTGGAAGGATGCATGTGATTGCATTTAGGATGCACCTGGATAATGCGGGCTCTAAGGTAACATGAGGGCAAGGACATTTTTGGGGGTGGTTTTCAGCCTACCCCCAGCCCCACGTGCTCCACGGGCCACACGCTCATGAAGCCAGCCCCGCCGCTTACTCAGTTACAGGTTCTAAGTTGAACCTTTGATCGACATGTATGAAGTCAGGATTCTGCTCCCAGAAGGCCTGGCTTCCGGAAGCTTCCATGCTGCTGCCGGGAACGCACAGGGTGCCCTGCTCCAAGCCCCAGCTGTTCTGCTTGCCTCACGGCTGACTGGTGAGGTCAGAGTGCTTAATCTCATTTCAAAGCCCGTGTGTTTCCGCGTGCCCTGCCAACCCAGTGTGACAGTTGGAGGCTGTCACACTTCAGGGGGATCCGTGAAGTAGCTGAATCGCTGGCCTCCCAGGGGTGCTGACCCGGGAGCGCACGGCCAGGCCTGGGAATGTGCATAGTGACAGACGCCACAGGGCCACTGCTCCACCCAAGTGGGAGCCCCTGTTTTCTGAGCCCCCCAAAGAGTGAGGTTGAAGCAGCAAGATAGGGGGAGAACATGCTCCTGGTGGCTGGGGTGTGTTGTCCGTGGGGGGCTGGGAAAGTGGGGAGATGGGCAGCTTCTAGTCTACCCAGGGGGAAGGCAGGGGCATCCCTGAGACATTGCTGGGGACACAAAGATGGGTGTCACCTCTTCTCCAGATGTCATTCCCAACTGTCCCACTCTCCCAGTTGGGTTTAGAGCTCCATCTTTACTTACTTTATTTATTTTTGGCTGTGTTGGGTCTTTGTTGCTGCGCACAGGCTTTCTCTGGTGTGGTGAGCAGAGGCTACTCTTCTGTGCGGTGTGCAGGCTTTCCATCGCGGTGGCTTCTTTTGTTGTAGAACTCCATCTTTAATTGTTAGCATCAATGACACTGAGGTGATGGCCCACCTCGGGTCCCAGGGGTCTCCAGACTTCCCGAGCCCATATCAGGCAAATCGTTTGTAGCACGTGCTTCCCAGAACATGTACACTTACATGTTACATACGTGTACCACTGTCCTAACAGGCTGGGTAGCTTACAAAACTGAGCCCAGAGTAGCAACTCGGAAAGGATTCAGAGAGTCCTAGGAGATACTCCCAGAGCCCTGTGGAGGATGTGGGTGTTTGCACACCCCCTGGCCCACGCTTGCCTTCAAGACCACCGTCCCACGGGGTACGAGGTCCAGCTAGACACAGGGCGGGGAGGCGGGCATTTGTGGGACTCATACAGGAAGATCAGACGTTCCCACGTGCCAAGAAAGCTGGTATTTCAGGAACCACGTCACTTGTCAAATGACTGGCACAGACGAGAGTTTCTCAAACTTCCGTCTGCGACTCACAGTATGAATTTTCCATTTCACATCGTGCCCCACGTGCACGCACGCGCCCTTGAAATGGTGCTTGAGTGACTCTGGTGTTTTCTGTTCTGTTTTGTGCCACAGAAGATTCTTGCCCCATCCACAGAATGATTTCATGACCCCTTCTCAGGTCTCAACTCAGTTTGAACAAGGAAGGATTGAGAGTGAAGCCACCGGGCTTCAGAGAAGGAGATAGATGGTTGTAAATTAGATACACACGAGATATGATATTAAGAAGGGAGGAGCTTTGTAATACTTGGGGATCCTGACTTCTCAAGTGTTGGGTCTTCCTGTGTCCTCTTCATGTCCTCATAGGACCTGGAACATAGCAAGTGCAGAGTAAAATATTAGTGATGAACGAAAGGATGGATGGATGAATGGACGGATGGATGGATGGATGGGTGGGTGGGTGGTTGGATGGATGGATGGACGGATGGATAACTATATAATGAAACCATATGGAACCAGCAGGTTCCAGGTGCCGAAGGTGTCGTGAGGCTACAAACCACATCCTAGAGAGGAAGAGCCTGACAACCAGGGCAGGAAGTGACTGGATCCCGGCTCCCGCCCCGCCCCCTGCCTAGGCAGACAGCTGTCTCCCGCCGGCCACATCCCCAGCAAACCTGTCCACAGCGGCCAGCCTCTGTTGACCCCCGTAATCGGGAACTGTTGTTTGAAAGACGATTCATTCCCTTTGCAATTGACGGACCCGCAGAAGAGCCAGCGAGGGTGGGAGGCAAGGCCCCCGTCGGCCTCCGGAATTTAACGACTTGTCCCCCTGTCCTGAAGGTGCTTGCTGCCAGCCCGGCAGTGACAGTTTTATTGGCAGGCGGGCCTGCTAGAAGGATTGTAGGCTATTTACAGTGTTGAGGCCATGGCTTTGCGCAGAGACAGTTCACATAAATTCACATGATGGATCCGTTATCACTTCATTGAACTTCTGGCGGACGCGTCGAAGGCCGAGCGATAACACACTGTTTCCTGGGTTTTCACAGCCCTGGGATACATTAAATACCCTTTATTTATGGCTCACCGTCGCTGCACTGTGGGCAGGAGAATGCAGCGTTTGCAACTATCGTCTAATTTTATGATGAGCATTAAAGCCGGGACTATAATTTGCACCTTTTTATTCATTAGGCAGTGGTGTAGCCATAAGTCAGAAAGGCCCAGGGGTTTAGATGCAGACCCAGAAGATAAACGATGGGCAAGCCAGATGTATTTTTACATTAGCGCGCCTTTACCATAGTTTATGTGGAGAGTGGAATATAAATTGAGTTATTAAATATGAACCGCTCCTGGAACCAGTGCTTGCCAGCAAGAGGAGGACAGGAGTCTGGGAGCCCGGAGCTGGGAGGGGCCCCCGAATTTCTCAAGGTTGAATGTGTGATTCTGCTCCTTGGGTTTTCTCTGTTCAGAGCCCCAAGTGGGAGCAAGGGGCGTGATGGGCTGGAGGCAGCGGGCTCAGACTGACCCACCTCTGAGCAGGGTGAAGTCCGGGGCTACCCTATGGCCCAGCTCCTTCCAGGAAGGAGGGCTTGGTCAGCTGCCAGGCCAGGAGGGTGCATGGCCACTAGCTCTCTGGAGGGGTCCCGGGGTGACAGTGGGGAGGGATGGTGCCCTGCTGACCTGCAGGGTGCCCAGCAAACTCCCACTGGACATTTCAGCAGCCATGCAGGGTTTGGCAGGAATTTGAGGTCCTGGCACATGGACTCCCGTGGAATCACCGGTTTCCTGGTCCTGGGCTGGCTTGCAGGCCCAAGAACGTATGTATGGCCCAGGGCTTCTCAACATTGTTGCTGTTGATGTTTGGGTCCAGACCATTCTCTGTGGCGGAGCCACACCCCTGGCCGTGGCCCTCGAGATGCCGTTAGCACCTACTCCCCCAGGAGTGAAGACCCAGAACGTCTCCAGACATTGCCAGCTGTCCCCCAGGGGTGAGATGGCCCCCGGCGGAACCACCGATACAGCCCACCAGGCTCTGGACTTAACGTCGGAAGCCCTGAGGCCAGGCTCTATCTAGCACAGCCACTGGCCACCCCTATGATTTATTTCGGCTTTCCTGGCCTCCGTGTTCTCACCGATGGAAGGATGGGGTCCGAGCCCTGGATTCCTGGCTTCCTCTGCTTACCCTCCTGCGGTTCTAGAAGAGCTTGCCGAGGTGTGTCGAGACAGCGGCAGGAATCCCACTGTCACTGCTGATGTGGTGCATCCCCGTGTCAGCGTTTGCAGCTCTGTCCCCATCCCCCCTCGCCCACGGATGGCCCAGGCTGCTCCCAGCGGTCATACGCTCAGGTGACGTTCCTTAGACGGAAGGCTGGATCCCACGTCCAGTGGGAAGGGACAGGGCTCTGGGTCCCAAAAGTTCACCAGCTTCCAGCAAGGCTGGGTGGCGGTTCTCAAACTCCAGCAGCGTCAGCATCCCCGGAGGGTGTGGTAACATCCACGGTGCTGGGCTGTGTCTCAGCGTTTCTGACTCAGTGGGTCTGGATGGGGCCAGAGACTCTGCATTTCCAGCAAGTTCCCTGGTGACGCTGATGCTGCAGGTCTGGGGCCACAGACAGAATCACTGGGCTCAAGGAAGGCAAGGTGGGGAAGTGTTACTGGACAGGAGTCTTTGGGGCTGCCAGGAAGCAGGCTTGGTGCAGTCACAGAGGTGGGGCTAAAAGGCTGCAGGCTACGAGGCTTGGGGCCCCAGGGCTATGCCAGGCGTGCCCTTGACTGCTGGCTCCCTCAGAAGCGATGGTCCAGTTCGCTGCTGGCTTTCCCAGCATGCTACTCAAATTTGGACACGATGGACTGTCCATCTCCCCCCTGGCTGCCCATCCCGATCCACACAAACCCCACCTCTTCCAGGAAGGCCTCTCTGACTGTTCCAGCCCTCGACCCAGAGAAGCCACTGCCGTCTGTGGAATGTTGGTGACAGGCGCCACCAGGAGGACATGGTCCAGAGCTGAAAGGATACACAGCTCCTATATCATCCCTTCCAGGCTCCACCCCAGGATCCCCCGGGCTCTGTGTGGGGAACAGACAAAGGGGGGCAAGGATGGAGCATTGAGACCATTGGAAAGTTGTTGCAAGAATCAAGACAGGACTTCCCTGGTGGCGCAGTGGTTAAGAATCTGCCCGCCAGTGCGGGGGACACGGGATCGAGCCCTGGTCCGGGAAGATCCCACATGCCGTGGAGCAACTAAGCCTGTGCGCCACAGCTACTGAGCCTGTGCGCCACGACTACGGAGCCGGCACGCTGTGTTCCGCAACAAGAGAAGCCACAGCAATGAGAAGCCCGTGCACCGCAACAAAGACCCAACACAGCCAAAAATAAATAAATAAATACATAAATTTAAAAAAAGAAAAAGAATCAAGGCGAAGACATGATGGCTTCTGGGCCCAGGGTGGTGCTTTGGAGGGAGTGATTGGATTCAGGGTACATTTGGAACGCAGAGCTGTCAGGATTTGCTGCTGGTGGATCGGAGGTGGGAGAGGAGAGAAAGAGGACTCAAGATCATCTCCAAGTTTCTGACTCGAGGAACTGCAAGGCTGGCGTTGCCAGGAGGAGCGGGTTTGGGGAGAGGAGCCGGAGCTCCGTTCCGGCCACGTTAAGAGATGCTGTTAGACGCCCAAGTGGAGCTCCAGTTGGCAGTTGGATATTTGAGTCTGGAGCTACGATCACAGCACCCTTGGTGCACAGATGGTGTGTGAAGCTGGGTGCCTGGGGGAGGCACCTTGGGAAGGAGTGGGGGTCCTGGGGCGTGATGACAGCTGGGGGGTGCTGGGTTGGTCACTGCAGGGACAGCAGCAAGGGTGCAGGGCCCTGCCCTAATAGAGGGCGCTGTGGACCACATCAGGGACCCTGTCTAGAGTTGGGGGGGCAGAGTTTAAGAATGCACCAGCCTTTCCCTTGCCTTGGTGCACGGCTTCTCAGCCTTGAGCGCTTGTTCACATCATCTGGGGAAATTCTGAAACACCTCTGAGGCCCGGGCCCCAGCCCCAGAGATCTTGATGGAAACGGCTGGGTGGGGCTCCTGCAGGGGGAGTTTTGAGACCTCCTGTGTGATCGCTGTGTGTACTGGGGGCTGAGCCGCTGCTCTGGGAGGGCCAGAGTCGTGGGGTGCTGGGCCAGAGTCTTAGCCCCAGAAAGGCCCAGACCCAGCTGGGACTGTTCGGTCACTCCTTCTGTCACGGGTCTGTGAAGTGCCCAGAGTCTGTGTTAGGGGCTGGGTTGCTGACCTGAATAAGACGAACCCCCTGCCTTCCTAGTGTCTAAAGGAGTCCAACAGTTACCTCGGCAGATACTGAACAGCGTGCTTGTCACAGTGACTGGAATAAGCACAAAGAGCAGGGAGCCCCACCCGAAATCAGGGAGGGCTTCCTGAGGGTGGTGATGCTTGAGCTGGGCTGTGAAGGCAAAGGAAGTTCCCTCCATAGAAAACTGGAGAAGGGCATTCCAGACAGAGGGAATGGCGTGGGGAAAAGCTTGGAGCCCGAGGCAGCACGAACAGGGGGCCGTGGGGGCAGAGCTCCACGTGACTGGGATGGAGGATGAGGTGCCGCTGTCGGGACACAGACAAAGCCCTGGGGAGCAGCAGGGGACAGGTCAGCTTGGGCGCTAAGGTGGGGAGGCCGGCTTGGGGCCTGAGTTATTGCTGAATATGGGGCTGTGCTGGGTTAGACGGTGGCCCCCAAAATGCATTGTCCACCTGGAACCTCAGAGTGTGACCTTCATTGGAAATAGGGTCTTTGCAGACGTAGTTAAAACGAGGTGATACAGGGCTAGGGCGGAGCTTCAATCCGAGACCTGTGTCCCTATAAGAAGGCCCTGGGGAAGGGACCATGGCTGGTAGCCACCAGAATCTGGAAGGGGCAGGAAAGATCCTCCCATAGGGCCGCCAGAAAGGTGATCTCAGGCTTGCGGCCTCCAGGACCATGGGAGAGTAAATTTCTGGTTTTGTAACTCAGCCCATTTATGGTCCTTTGTTACAGCAGCCGCAGGATTCTCACCTCATTTCATCCTCCCCCCTCAATTCACCTCAAAGGAAAGCAGGGAGAGGCCCTGAGAGACCCAGGCGGTTCCAGGGCTGAGGCTCTGCACCTGTGCTCTCTGGTCCCACCCAGGCCCGCCTGCCCTCTGCGTCCCCACCAGTCACGCCTCCTATTGATGGCCGATTGGCTCCCGCGGTGACAGTGAGCCCCCAGTGACCCAGTACACCCTGTCCCCCGAGGCTCAGGTGTCTGTTCGCCTGTGATCAGGCGGGTGGCTTCCTGACGACCTTTGCGGGGGGAGGGGGTTAGGGCCTCCCAGCGGGGCCCCCGGAGAGGGTGGGGACTCCCAGGCTGGAACCCCTGGGCTGCAGTGTCGAGGGCTTCCATAAGGGGGTGCCACTCAGATGCCGCCCGCCCTGCAGGGAGCATTCTGGGAGCACCTGCTGCCTCCTGCCCTGGCTGTTTCACCTGACCCTCTGGGCCTCAGTTTCCTCCTCTGTCCAATAGGAATAAGAACGTGCCTACCTCAGGGGCCCCTCGGGAGGATTAGAGAGCCGTCTGCGGTGTTCAGGACAGCGCCCAGCAGGCAGTGGGCGCTATAGAAGGGAAGCCAGGCAGAGGGAAGGCGGGCGGAGGCCCTCGTCTCTCCTGAGCGAGGTCCCCCAGCGGCCTGGACCCAGGACGGAGGTGTCTGGGGGTCTCTCTGGCCCTGGCCCTAGATCGTGGGAGGATGGGGGCCTGGGGCATCCTGCCAGGTGCCTGCTTTCCACAGGCAGTCGATTCCCCGGGCCTCTTTCTGTCTCACCAATCCCACGAACGAGCACTGCAAGCAGGACATCGACTCCACCCCCTCGTTCGGTGAGGAGCAAGCCCAGGCACAGAGAGGGGCAGAGCCTGGCCCGCCGATACCCCCTTGTAGTATCTCATTTAACCCTCACCTGTGACGTGGTGATGTATGACCCTCCCTTCAGTACAGCCGATGAGCCTGAGCCCAAGGGGGCTTCCGGGCCCCGGTCTCCGAGATAGCAGGTTATAGAGCCGGGCCTCCCACGGCGGCTCCCAGCTAGCTCATCACTTATTCATTCGACAGATGGCTGGACAGTCACTTTCTGACGGGCAGAGGACAAGGCAGGTCTCCTAACTGCTGCACTTGTGAACTGTCTCCTTCCGCGTGTGTGTGTGCGTGCTACAACGAGTCAGTTTTTTTTGTTTTTTTTTTGCGGTACGCGGGCCTCTCACTGTTGTGGCCTCTCCTGTTGCGGAGCACAGGCTCCGGACGCGCAGGCTCAGTGGCCATGGCTCACGGGCCCAGCCGCTCCGCGGCATGTGGGATCTTCCCGGACCGGGGCACGAACCCGCGTCCCCTGCATCGGCAGGCGGACTCTCAACCACTGCGCCACTAGGGAAGCCCCGTCGTTCATTTCTGAGGGGATGACCTAGTGCGGGGAAGCTGGGCCTGGAACCCAGGCAGCCCATCTGTGGACCCCTGCGCCCAGCTGTCCCCCAGGGTGCATCTGAGGCCCAGGTCAGCCCACCTTGGCCCCCACCTCCTGCATCTGGGTCTGTGACGCAGCGGCAGCTTCTTCTAATGGGCTAAGTGACTTTGCTGCAGACACCATCGCGTTTACATTATCGGCATGAATAAAAGATGAATTCCTCTGGGGTGGTTGTCAGAGTCCTCTCACGTGCACACAGGCTCCGGGCAAGACTGACAGTAAGAGGCTTCTCGGGAAGGAGCTGGGGTGTCCCCACAGAGCCACTAAATGAGGTATGTCGCCTCCCCCTCCCCCGCCCAGGAGGCCTGGAGGCCGTGCGGGAAGGCAGAACAGGAAGAGCACTGAGCTGGGAGTCCAGGCCACCACGCAGACGTTTGCTGAGCTGCCACTCTGTGCCTGGCGCTCTTCTAGCCCAGAACGGGGCAGACAAAGTTCCTGCCCTCACGAAGGGGCATGGATAGAAAATAAACCTGTGCTCTAATGAATACAGGATACCAGGCCAGGTGTGATAAGTTCTATGGAAACAGTCAAGCGGGGAAGGGGAGGAAAGGGACAGGCAGGAGCTGTCGTTGCGGGTGAGGAAGAAAAGTGTCCTAGGCAGGTGCAAAGGCCCTGAGGTGGCTGTGTGCATTTGAGGCTGGAGCTGGGGAGTAAGGGGAGTGGGGCCGGTCATGCAGGGCCTCAGAGGCCCCTCAGGGCTCTGGCTCCTTTGCTGAGTGGGGAGGGAAGGAACCTTTAGGTTCCCCCGGGGCTGGAGCGCAGCTACTCTGGGGTTGGGCTCGGTGCACTGTGGCAAACAGGCTTTGGAGGAGGGGCTGCTGGAGCCCACAGGCTGCTTGTTAACCAGGCCTGGCCACTCTAGGCTCCAGCGGGGCAGGGCAGGGCATCCCGCTCACCAGCTCCGCTGCTTTATCTTGGCAACAGATTGCACAAACCCCTGAGCTAATATTGAACTTGCCTGGATTTTAAATAGCAGCTTTCAACATCACTGCTCCCAGCCCCTGGCCCTCTGATCTCTGCCCGAGGGGGGCATTCAGGTGCGGCTGGCCCCAGGCGCCACCTGGGCAAACACCACAGAGGGCAAGGGGGGGTGGAGCCAGTTACCCAGGAACCAGAATCCTAATAATCTGACCCACACCCCTGAGGGCAGGTGTACGTTTGGGCTGGAAATAGCCAGAAGGAACCCTCCTCTGGAGAAAGAGGCAAAGGTCCCAGCCTGTCTGGGGATCCATTTCCAGCCCTGCATGGACATCCTCCCTGATGCAGAACCAGCCTTTTGTCCTCCTGTACTCCCCAGTGCTGGGGTCAGGCCCCTTGGCGGGGTACCCAGCCGGCCCCCACCAATGCCCAGAGGCTGCAGGCCTAGGCCGCTGCTCCTGGAGTGCGATCACCTGCTGCTGAGCCTTAGACCCCTGGGAGCACTTCTGAAATCACCCAGAGTCCAACCTGCCAGGGTTCCCATTTAATGGGTCTGGAGTGGCCGGGCCTCCGCACACATTCATGGGGGCTGCTGGGCCCTTAACGCTACATGTCCTGAGCCGCCGGTTCTGCGATGGGCTGGGGGTTGAGAGGGGCTTGGACCAAAGAAAAAGTAGATCTTAGCAGGGGTCAGGGAAGGCTGGGGCAACATCCTTCCTCCACCAAGCCGTGGTGAGAGTATGCAACTGTCTGTCCATCTGTCCGTCCTCACCCAACCCTCACTGTTCCAGCTCGTCCCCCTGTCTGCAGAGCTCTCTGCCAGGTGCCTGCTTCCCGGCCCGGCTCACGGCCCCAGCATCATCAGATTTCTTTAGGGGAGCCCCTGCGCCCTTCGTTGGGGTGTCAGTTCTGGCTCCGGCTCCCCGCTTGGGGGACTGACCTGACGCTGACCTGAGGACACTTCCAGAGCCAAGCTTCCTGCTCTCATCTCAGTCCAGGCTGAGAGAATGGAGCCCCCTGCCCAGCGCCCCACACCTCGGGCGCCTTATTTGTTCAAAGAATATTCTGGGGTCTCCTGAAGGAGCCAGAAAGGCAGCTCTCGTCTCCCTAATAAGCACGGTCCCCGCTCATCCATTCACTCACTCATTCATTCACTTGTTCACGGAGGGCTTCTTAAGCTCCTCTGTGTGTTCTTGGCACGGGGGTGGGGCCAGAGGACCCAAGACCCCTGACCTCACAGGGCGGGGGCCGAGTGTTCTTGGGGGAAGTGGAGCTTGCGGTGCGCCACCAGGGTCAATGTTCAAGATGTTTCACCTGTTCTGCCGCCAGCCCGCCTTTCATTATGGGTCATGGGGAGACCGGCGGTTTCCTGGCGAGAGGCCAGGCCTTCTGGAAGCAGCTTGCCGGGACCTGGGGCCACAGGGTGGAAGTATGTCAATATTTTAACAACTGGCCCAGCTGGCCTAGTTGCTACAAGCCGCACAGTGACCCAGTGGCCAGTGGGATCCACTTGTGTCATGTGGTCCAGCCCCTGCCCACCTCTGCCAATCCGGGAGGCTGGCCCCTGGGGGGCCCGGCCCACCAGCCCGCCTCCCTGCTTCTCCCTTCTCTCCCAGCCTCCAGGATCTTGCTTAAATACTTTAAAACAATCTAAAAGTAATTATCACGAACAGGCTGCTTGGGAACACCTGCTCCACCCGTCCCTTGGAATAGCTAATGTGTCTCAGGGAGCACTGACAGGCGCTGGGCTCCTCGCGTGTCCCGAGTTGCCAGATGCTCCCGCACCGTGACGCCCCCCTCGCCCCCCCGCCGCGTGGCACAGGGAGGCCGCCGAGTCCATGTTTCCAGCGTTTCCCGCACAGCTGTCACTGACGGCGATCAGTAGGAAAATCATCACCCCACGAAGCCATACATATGGGACATCATATTTGCGGAATATTTATTTCAACACGTGTCAGGGCCTCCTCGGGTTGTAGGCAGAGCCTCTCTGCCTCATGTACAGGCAGCTGGAGCGGGGCCTTCTTCCCGGAGGACAGCAGGGTAGGCGGAGAGCCGGGCAGGCAGCACACACCAGGGGCGCTGGGCTGTGCCTGCCCATCAGGCACAAGGGACCCCATCCTTGAGCCCAGGGCTCTGGTCTGCCCTCCCTCAGTGCTCTGGGTTGGGGGATCGGCAGTGCCCCACGACCCTGGCTGCTCCCACGTTGTCCCAGCTGTCGAACAGCTGTCCTGTTGTCTCAGTTGGGGGCCAGCCAGAAAGCAGAAACCACCCGAGGTATTTCAGCAGAGAGAATTTAATGCAGGGCATTGGTGGAACAGGTGTCGGAGGACCGAAAAGGCAGAAGTGGGACACGTGGGTAACAGAGAGGTCTTACCAGCTGGAAGCAGTACACCCCCTAGGGCCAAGGAAGAGGTTGGGGCTGCTGAAAGGCAGAAGGTTGACAGAGGAGGGACCCTCGGAGCTGGGAGCCAGGCCTTGGAGGAGGGGGCGAGGCTGGCCTGGTGCTGGACGTGTGGGGAGAAAACAGCAGCTGGAGAGAAGAATCGCAGCTCATGAGACAAAGCAGATCTCATGGCGGCAAAGGGGCGTGGGATCCTCCTGCTGGGGGACAGAGCTGCGAGGACAAAGGGGCAGGAAAAAGATGCTGTCGCCCATACACTGCCACCCCTACCTCACCCTCCAAGGCCAGCTTCCCCTTCCTGCCCTCCTAAAATCACTCCAACCCCCGCTGATCGAGCCGTGCTGGGCAACCTTATCTCCCTGGCCTCTCAGTGCGAGGAAGGGGCAACTTTGTTCCCAAATTACAGGTGGGGGGATCTGAGGCTGAGCAGTGAAGTAACTTTTACCTTGGCCGAGAAGAGGCAGGTAGGAATCTGAACTTCTTATCCTGCAGCCTCCTCAGGCGAATATCTTACAGATAATATCGTATAGATATCTTATAGATATATCCCTTCTTATAGCTAGGAACACTCGACAGGTGGGGTTACCTGCCCACAGTTGCTCGGCTGGTCAGTGGCAGGGCCGGGATTCAAGCTTCAGACGGTCCCGCTCCACAGTCTGCACTTTTCGTCACCACTCTCTAGGAATGTGTTGGAAACGGGTGGATGGATGGATGGCTGGAAGCGCGATGGATGGATGGAGGATGGATGGGAGAAAGGATAGATGGATGGAGGGATGGATAGATGGATGGATGAACAAACAATAGAAGAATGTCCCCTTGGCCAGAGGCATTTGCAGTCAGTGGAACTGTGCTGAATTAACCCTGGCTTTAGCCCACTTCTGTTGGCTCAAAGGTCCTAATCTTTTGTTTTCTAGTGAGAAGTGCTTGAAGCGGAGACTGGGGAGGGCAGGACAGAACATGGGCCGTGGTGGGTCCCCCAGACCGTGGTTTGAATTCCAGCTGCTCCCCTTAGTATTGAGTGACTTTGGAGCGTCAGTTTCCTCACCTGGGAGATGGAGCCATGAGACTGTCTACCCCATCTCCCCTCACCTATGACTTTGCAGCGGGAACGGCTCAGCACGTGCCGTCTCTGTGTACACACATCATTTACCCGCAGCTCTAAGCCCACGCCCACACAGGCCCGAGTACACACACAGACGCACCCCCCCCCCCGCAACGCGCTGCATAACTTCTGAAAACACACATGGGAGCAGCAGACACTCATGGGCACCCATGTTCCTGCAACACACACCCTCAGATGGAACAGGAAGGGTCACACTCATGGAAACACAGCACAGGACTCCTGCCCGGAACACGCATCTTGGGCACCCCCAGAGGACGCCCCGCAGAGCCAGACGCCTGCTGTCTCGCGCTGTCACGGGCATGTGTGCAGCAGACCCAGGGCACAGGGAGCTCCCGAAGGGACAGCGCCGCACCGCTGCGCAGAAATAGTCCTCCCAGAAAGCTGCGTGCACAGGGTGCCAAGGACCCTGTGTGGACCCCGAGGGGCTCTGGTGGCAGTGGGCGGGCAGGGGGCAGCTCGCTCCAGATCTGCTAATGAGGTCTTGTCTCGTCCCTCCTTGCTCAGAACCTTCCATGGCTCCCCTGTCACTGGGGCAAAGCCAGAGTCCTTGCTCTGGCCTCCAGGCCTGGGGTGGTCTGACCCACACCCCCAGCCCCCTTATCCCCGTCCTGTCTCCCACTCTCTCCAGCTCCACTGGCCTCCTCCCTGACTCTCAGACGTGCCCCCAGGACCTTTGCACCTGCTGCTTCCACTGCCTCTTCCCACTCACACGCATCTGCATGATTCTAGCCACGCTTCCTTTCACAGCAGGGCCTCTGTGAGGCCTCCCTCCCTCCCTCCTTCTCTCCCTCGGGGCTCTCAATCCACCTACTCTGCTGTTCTTCTCCAGAGCTCATCATCGCAGCTGACGCACACACGGATGTGTGTATTTACTTATTATCTGACTCCCTGCTGGACTGCCAGCTCCACCGGGGACTTGTTCCACGCAGGCGCTATTCCCAAGGCTGCGAACGGGGCCGACACATGGCAGGTGCACAGTGTAAACTGCAGTGAGCGAACATCGGTGGATTTCATGCCCTCTTCTGTCTTCATTTCCCGGTCCTCCACGCACAGATTCAGGGCTTAGCCTGAGCCCAGCTCCGTGACAGCTGCAGGGCAGGATCCTAAGAACATCTAGTGCTTTCTGAGCACTCGCAACATGCCAGGTGCTGAAGTAAGAGCATCACGTGTTAACTCGTTTAATTTCACAACCTTGTAGTACATGAAACCCATTTTGCAGATGAGGAAACAGGCACAGACTTACTCTGAAGGATAAAATCTAGCCCCTCACGGTAATTATCAGCAATAGGCACATGAAAAAAAGATGAACCATGATCATCAATGATGATAATTGTCCGGACACAGGGCGTGCCTCCTGTGTGGAAATCATCCCCAGTTCACAGAGGGGGGGAGAAGACCCCACAGAGAGGTCAAGCAACCTGCCTGACGTCACCCAGCTCGGCAGGACCAGCTTGGCAGACCCCGAGAGGGATACAGGTGGAAACTGCACTGGGAGAGCCGAGGACATTGGGCATGATTTCTAACCACCACCTGCACCCCCTGAGATTCTCCTGTGCAGCTAAGGGTTGGAAATCCCGGCCTCGAGGGCCAGAGTCCTTATGGCCAGCGAGCAAAGCCTACAAGCTTGGGGCCTCGGGGGCATTCGTGTGCAGAGTCTCTGTGTCTGCGCGACAGAGGTGGCCGCGTGAAGCTCGCACGGGAACCAGAGGACGAGGGTAGCCGCCCGGGTGTGCTTGGAGGGGTCTTTGCAGGGGCGGGGGGCTTGCTCTGCCTCAGCTGATTGTTGCTGTACGATGGCGTATGGCAAAATCTTTGTACTTTTCAAGAGAAGCCAGAAGTCCAGGTTTTTCTGTCAAATCTGATTTTTAAATGTTGGCAACTGACGCGAATATACAATTCGTACGTTCCCGCAGGGCAGAAAACCACACAAAACCCCAGCCGCGTTGCCAGGCCCTGTTGGTAGAGTGTGCTTCTCTGATCCAAGCGCCCGCTGGCCCCTGATCTGATCCTCTGGGGGGTCAGGACTGGAAACTGGCCTCCGGGGGTGGATGTGGCGTCATTCTCACTCCTTGACACTCGGCCAGCCCGCCTCCTTCCATCCCAGAGGGGCCCTGCCTTCCCGCTCCCTCCGAGCCCACCTGGGCAGGAGCGGGGACCCTGACACCCTACGCACCCAGAGCACAGAGGGTGTCTGGGCCCCCTCGACCCCCAGCCGCCCATGCAGCCTCTCCTGACAGCTTTATCGAGCCTCCAGCCTTCCCAATCCCATTGTTCCTGACATCTGTTTCGGTAAGTGATTAATTGCAATTAGCGAGCGGTTTGAAAGCCCTGGAAGAATACTGCGCAGAAAACTCATCAAGATTAATGAGTGGCGGGGCTGTCGGGAGGGGGGCGTCGCTGCCACGCCACCACAGTGGGACCCAGCGGAGTCATTGTCGCCTGCACAGGTGCTGGGAAGCGAATTGGAGGCGACACCCTCGCTCCACGCCCCTCAATTTGCCCAGAAACCGTCCTCCCCCATAAACTAGCACTAGATGATTTCTCATCAAAATGCATGAATTACCCACTAATAGGCTATTAATAAAACCCTTAGAGGGTCATAAGATGAGGTTCTGAGCATGCAGAATGCATTGCAGTCCTTCCAGAACACTCCACAACTCGTCCATGTGGGCACGCCCAGGTGCGGGAGGCTGGAGGGTGGCACCTGTACGCAGCTGCAGCCCCATCGAGTGACTGTCGGGAACTGGGGAGGCACCTGAAATCGAAAGTCAAGTCCGTAGCGAAGTGGAACCTTCTCCCTTGAAGTAGGGATCTCGGGAGCATTTGCCTCACGGGCAGGTGGAGAGCAGGTGGGAGAAAGGCAACAGCACCTTGAAATTGAGGCCCAGTGTTGGCGTCCCATCCGTGCTTTTCTGCTCTGCCAGGGGCCCAGGCACCTACGTGCAGTGGCGCAGAACACGCAGTTGTTTTCTTTTTTGCACGTTCCCTGCCGGGCCTTGCCTGCATATCTGTACGTTGCACCTTGTGTGCACGTGGTACACGTGTGTCATGTGTCATTCACATCTCTGTACACGTGGCGGGTATCACTAGCCGGCCATTGCACGCCACCTTTGCTGTCATACCCTTCGTGCGTTTCCGAGATTCCCCGCATCCCTGCTCTGCCCCGTTTCTAATGATAACAGGTGTTTATTGAAGGACAGTTATATGTTGGGTGTTTTACAGTCATTCTCTGTAATGCTTCCAACAGGTCTGAATGCCCCTAGTTTACAAGTGAGGAGGCTGAGGCTGGGACGTTTAAGCAGCGTGGCCCCGGAGACACTGTTGGTGACGGAGCCGGGTTTGAACCCAGGTCTGTCTGACGCTGCAGCTGCAGGCTGAGCACGCCCCCCACCGCCGCACAGACCCCTTCACGCACCCCCGGGTGGTTTCCCTGCGTCTTGAGCTGGTCTCCCCGAGGTCTAGAGCAGTTACGCTGAATGTGGATGGAAGGGCCCTGGGGGCCCTGTTTTTTATCTTGTGCTTTTTCAGTTCTGCTCTGAAGCCCAGATGGTGATCAATCCCCCCAAGACTCTTCTGGGGAAGTTGGGAGGGGGCCTGGAGGTTCTGGGGGACTCGAGGGCTCAGGGGGCGGTGCAGGCACCGACCCGGGTAGGTGCCGTTATTGACAGTGGCGGCGCAGGATGTGAGAAAGTCATCCAACCCACTTTGGGTTAAATACGTTCTCTGGCTTGGTTTATGTTGTCATTTTCCTCTCATTTAGTCTGGACACCACCCAAAGGAGGTCGTTCTTACGCCCATTTTGCAGACAAAGAAACTGAGACTTGGGGAGGTTAAGTCACCTTGGGCAGGTCACCAGACATAAAAGCGGAACTGTGATTTGATTGAGCTCTGGTCCATCTGACCTCAATCCGTGGGTCCCTCTTTTTGTTCTGACCCCCAAGCCACTTGTCCTACCCTCTGTGAGCCTTAGAGAGAGAAGCCGAGTGTATGTCATGGACCGTGACTGCTGGCCACCCCCAGGGCCCTCTGCTGCCCACTCTTGACATGTCCTGGGACCCTTCTGCTTGGCACCGATATCTGTCTCTCTTACCAGATGAAGGCTGTGTGGATGGATGGGCGGGTGGATGGATGAATACTGGCTGGCGTTATATGAATGGACGGTTGTTGGTTGGATGGATGGAAATTGGTTAGATGACTAAATGGAAGGAAAGATGGAATGGAAGGTGAGATGACTAAATGGAAGGCTCTGCGAGGGGAGGGAAGAGCCATAATTCCTCACATCGCTGGTGAAAGGGATGAGTGTCACGAAGAATTCTGCAGCGTCAGTTTGAAGGACTGTGGCCCAACTCCTCACTGTACCAGGGAAGAAGCTGAGACTCAGAGACAGGAAGGGGCTTGCTGCAGTCACAGCATTTATTCATGGCAGGCTTGGGAACCCTGGCCCCATTCCTATAGAAGTATGGCCCCCACAGGACGCCCCATGGTCCCCTTCTGCTCCACGATGAGCCTCATCTAGTGTGTGACCCAGGGGTCACTAGGGTGGCGGCCAATAACAAAGTTTATATTAATAAGAATTAATAACATTCACATCGTGATTACTCTGTGCCAGCTCTTAACATGTGTACGTAGCTGCTTTAACTTCCCCAATAATCCAGTGAGGAAGGGGCTCTTATCTGCATTTTACAGATGAGGAAAGTAAAGCACAGAGAGGTTGACTTGTTTGCCCGAGGCCACACAGTTAGGAGGTGTTGGAGCCGGAATGTCAGACTGGCTGGGGCCTGTGCTTGCCCATCTCTGCCCTGCCCCATCGGGGTGGGTCCCTTCCTCCCTGACCCCACAGCAGAGAGCGGGGCTTCACGGGCATGTGACCTGTACAGTCACAGGAGTCCCACACTTGGTTTCATGCTGGTGTTGCCGTCTTGACACTTTTTTGAACGAGGGGCCCTGCGTTCTCATTTTGCGCCAGACCCCACCCATTCCGTGGCCAGTTGTGCCTCGGGGGCCCCACTCCCTGTCCAGCTGGGACAGGGGGCCCGAGCCTGCTAAGAGGCTGAACCCTTGGGCCACACCCAGAGGTGCGCTCCAGCCAGCAGCCTCCCAAGGGTGGCCCTGGTCTGGGTCCTCCCTCTGCCCAGCCCCCGAGATCCCGACCTGCAATGCCCCCCTCACCATGTTCCCCCGCCACACGGCAGTGGAAATTCCTCGGAGCCCTGTGTGTGCCACGCCCGTGCCCTAGATCTGTCCAAGCCCCCCCAGCAGGTGCGCGGCCCCTAACTTCTGGGTGGGTGTCGTGGGAACGGCTGGAGCTGTGGAGTGCCTGAGGCCGGCCTGGTTTCCCACTGCCTCCGCCCTGAAGCCTTCTGCCTTCGAAGGCCTTGGGGGGTAATTGGAGCTTGATGGTGTGCGTACACGAGAGAGGGGGGGAGAGAGGGAGCGAGCCTGTGTGTAGAATGGTCCGACAGTGGGGGGAACGCAGCGCCCCCCTCGGCTCTGTCTCTCCCAGTGCGCGCCCGTTTCCTCACCTGGGCTGGAGTTGGATCGGGGGCCGGGCACCTGGTGAAGCGTCTCCCGCCAAGTGGGTGTTGTGGGCCCCATTTCCCCAGGCAGGAAGCTGGGGGCGGGGGGGGGTGTGTGTCACGTTTGTGTGTGCTCAGACATCAGCCAGCGGGATCGGGCCACACTCCATCCCCGGGTTGTGGACTCCGAGGCGCAGGCCCTCGGGGTCCCCCAGCTGCCCCAGAAGACATGCAGGGTCTGCGGCTCCGGGGTCCTGCGTCTCAGGGATGTGCTTTGTAAATTTATTGAGCTCCGTTTGTTCCTCCAACCTCTGCGGCCTTCCAGGGAGGGGCAGGGAGCCTGGGTCAGGGGCTGCTGAGCCCCTCAGGCCCTCAGTTGATGGGGGGCTGTTAGAACGCCTCTCCCCTCTACTTGGGAAGGCCTCTCCCCTCTACTGAGGGGCTGCTGAGCCCCTCAGGCCCTCAGTTGATGGGGGGCTGTTAGAACGCCTCTCCCCTCTACTTGGGAAGGCTGCAAGGCAGTTTTTTCTTATCCTGAATTTGCAAATAGGGCAACTGCCCAGAGAACTCAAGACACTGGCCTCGGACCACACAGCTGCTGGCTGGCTCAGCCTGGTCAGAGCCCTGACCCTAGCTCGGTGTCAGCTAAGTCACTGTGATTCTAGCGCGATGGTGTCAGCCGCAGCCTGTCCCTGCAGTATTAACGGCTCTGGCTGGCTGTTCAGTGGTGGCATCTAAGCCTCTTCTGGGGCAGGAGTGGGGGATTAACCTTTCACATTACTGGGGCAATGCCTTGTCTAGAATGCCGACCCTTACAGGGTCCCCGTTAGAGAGAAACTTCCTTCTTCAGTGGGGGTGGTGAGAATCAAAACTCTGGGCCCAGAGGGTTAAGGCATGGACCTCGGCACCCCGGAGGGAGAAGGACTTGACCTCGCGGGGAGTCCCCGGGAGCCAGCTCCAGCCCCAGGCCTGCTTAGCTGGGCGCGGCCCAAACCCCGGAGGGCCCGGGGGCGCCGGTCTCCCGCCCGAGGGGCGGGACGGCTGCCTGGCAGGGGCCCCGCTGGCCGGGCGCCCGGTTCCCGGGCTGGGACCCCACGCTGCGGCGTTCCCGGGGTCGGGGAGAGAGAGCCCGCAGGCCTGAGAGTGGGCGGGGCTTGGCCCCCTGTCCCCGCCCCCCAACGCCTCGGCGCGGCCCGGGACGGTGGGGGCGGCCTGGAGCGAACCTCCAGCTCATCAACGGGCGACATCTGCTCAAAAAGTGGGCGTGGGGAGAGGAGGTTAACGCCGAGGTCGGAGCGGCGGGGCCCGCAGCAGCGCCCCACACCTCCCGCGGCGACTTTTGGCCTCGGAGCAGATGGCGGGGGTGGGGGGCGCGGGCGCAGCCGGCGGGTCTCACGTGTTACCACGCCCATGAAATTTCCCATTGTGGGGGGCGGGGGGGGCTAAGAAGCGGCCGCCACCGCCTTCCCCTCCCCCGCAGCCCCTCCTGCTCTGGGGCCATCTGATCTCCCTCCCGGCGGACGCCTCTGCCTGGTTCGCAGAGGAGGCGCCTGGGGTCACAGAGGCCCCCTGCGCGCCCTCCAAACAGTCCCCCGCCCCCAGAGGAAGCAGGGGGAGGGTCGGAGAGCGCCGAGGAGCCCTTTTTACATGTAAATACGAGAGCTGGCCTTCTGGAAAGGCTTTCTCCCCTCATTTTTATTTAGAAAGCCTGACGTTGCCGAGGCCCTTCTGTGGACCAGGAGGCTGCCGCATGGTGCCGTGGAGGAGAAACAAGGAAATAGTGTCATCTAGGGAGTGGACACCCACGCCGCCCCGCCCTGAGGAGGGGAGAGCTGCGTGTTTGCACAGCCCAGTGGGCTCTGTCCAGGAAGGGGCACGGGAGGGGGAGGCGGCAAGGTCTACCCGGGATCTGAGCCCAGGAAGGGATCTGGGTTCCGGTCCCAGTGCTGCCACTAACCGCCTGCCACTCTGGGCTGCCCCTTACCCTCTCCGGGCCTGCGTTTCCCCACCTGTAAAGTGAATGTGCTTTTTGCGCCCCCTGTTTCCGGCTCTGGGAGTCCAGCAGTTGGAGGGGCTGTCAACGAGGCTGGACACCGCCCCTAGAACCCGCCGGACCGTGGGTCAGTGACTGGACTGTCTCTGGCTTCAGATACCCCTCTGACCCTTTCATCGTGTGGTCTTGGGCAAGTCACTGACCCTCCCTGAGCCTCTGGTTTCCTAGATCGTAATAGGACCTCCCTCACATTTTTATGTTTGTGGGATTTTGTGGGATTGTCAGTTCTGGGTGTAAAGTGCTGGAACACGGCAGACAATAAACAATAGCTACTCTTAGGACTTTGATTCCCTGGATCTTCGTGCACTCCCGGGGTAGCTGTCCCAGGCTTGGGGGAGGGGATCTGTCCCGAGCACCCCCGGGACTGCCCCCCTCTCTCTATGTGTACCCACCTGAATGGGAGTCTGTGTTTTTGTCTCTTCCTGCCCCATCAGGCTGTGAGCGCACACTGGACACTGGACACTCCATTTCTGTGCGTTCTGTAAAGCGTGTGGAATGAGTGAGTGAATGAATGAACGGACAGCGGGGGTTAGGGTGGTCTCTGCGTGGGGGAGGGGAGGGAAGGGGGGAGGGGAGGGTGTGCCTTCTCACTGTACCTATTGGTACCCCCAGGGCCCACCCCTAGGACCTTAATGGGTAGGTCATACTAGGTGCAGACCCTGTTCCAAGCGCTGCCTCTTTTGATCCTAAGGGGAGCCGAGGGAGGTAGGTGCAGTCACCTCCCCCCCTTCGCAGATGGGGAAACTGAGGCCCAGGCAGCCGAGTCACTTGCTCAGGCTCACCAAGACACCAGAATTCAAACCAAGCAGTTGGATCCAGAGCCTGCGCGTCCAGCCCAGCCTCTGTCCCCTCCGTTTGTTGTATGACTGTTAGCCTAGGTGAGGATTCTCGCGAAATCCCTATAAAGTCGGTGTGAAGACACAAAGGGTGAGGCCACTCAGAGGAGGATTTGAATCCAGAGACAGTCCAGTCACTGACCCTGGTCCAGCTGGTTCTAGGGGTGGTCCCTGGGCAGTGCCCGTGCTGCCCCTTCCCTGACCACAGCGTGCAGAGGTTCAGGCCTGGGAGTCCGCTGACACAGGCAGCTGCTGAGGGCCACCCGGTGCCGCCTCCTGCCTGCTGTCCGTGGGAGACACCTGGCAAGGTTTGGCCTGTGATCAAAGTTGCCCTCCCCTCGCGATAGGGCCAGCGCCATCACCCAGAGGCCCAGGGCAACACTGGGCCCTCCTGACCTTCCCGCTGGCCCCTGGAGGTCCCCGGCCGGAGCTGTCAGCCACTCTGTCTGCGGGCCCTGGGGGCCGTGACCTGGATGGTGATTTATGTGGTGGTGGCAAAAGGCCGCTGGCGGTGGGGCTCAGGGACGGGGTCAGGACAGCCAGGAGGCGCCAAGGACGAGGGTGGTGGCCTGCCCCGTGACCCAGGTGGCTGGGGGGCTCGGAGGAGGGGGCAGCAGCCCCTGCGCGACCTCCCTCGGGGGAGAGGAGGCCTTGATTCCTGCCATCTGGCCTCTCCTGGCCTGGAAGGTTGCGGGTGCCCCCCGCTGGCTGTAATGGCCGAGCCCGGCAGGAGGGGGAGAGACAGATGGTGGTGGGCCTGAGAGGTAGAGGGTGGACTTTGTTCCGAGGGGCTCGCTGGGGGAGAACACAAGGCTCTCTCTCACACACATGCACACACACAGCACACGTGCACGCACCAGGCACCACGCTGAGGCACTTTGTAATTCTGGGCCTGTGTCGGTGGGGGTGGCCTTCTGAGGAGTCTTCGGGTCCAGACTTGCCTGGGGAAGCTTCTCCCCAACACGTGAGCACAGATACGTGTGCACACACGTGCACAGAGATCCACAGACACACATGCACACAGATGTGCACAGACACACGTACGGAGACACAGAGGCCCAGAGACGCACACGTGTGCACACGCACAGACACACAGATGCACTCACGCTCGCTCAGCCCCAGGCTCTCACCTTCAGGGAGGGGGAGGTTGGTCCGTCTGGGCTTCAGAGCAGATCCTCTCTCCCGCGGGACAATCGGCCCCCACCCGCCGGCTCTCTCCCCGCGGCAAAGTCTTTTCCAGAGAACCAGCCTCTCTCCCCATCCTGCCCCCTTGTGTTGCCATGTTTATCTGGACTGCCTTTATCATCTCTCTGACTCCTGAGCGTGTAAACCCCACGCAAACGGACTTCCCGCGTCTTGTTCACCTGCGTATCCCTGAAGCCTGGTACCGTTCCCGGCACAGGAAATGTTTGTTGAATGAGTGAATGAACGGACGTATGACTTGGGGTAAGTCTGGGCTGGAGAGACACCGTATGTTGTTGGAGTTTAGAGGTAGTAGCCACACTGACTGCCTTGCTGGTGCTCAAGCGCACAGATCTCGTTCCTGCCCCAGGGCCTTTGCACCTGCTGTTCCCATGGCCTGGCGCCCTCTTCTTCCAGATATTTGCAGGATTCAGTCCCTCCCTTCGTCAGGGCTCAGGTCAAGCATCACCTCGTCAGAGAGGCCCTTGCTGGCCACCCCTCCTTAGAACAGCCATGGCCGCCGCCTCCCCTCGCTTCGTTTCCCTCCTGGCAGTCGTCCGTGGCTGGAATGGTGTTACTTGTCTGCTTGCTTACCGTCTGGCTCCCCCACCCCAGCGTCTGCCCCGTGCACGCTGGACCTTTATCACCTTCCCTGTCCCGTTCCCAGCGCTTGGAACAGTGCGGGTGCCCAGCTGGTTGACACACATTTGTTGAATGAATTGAAGGGCGATGTGTTGGGAAGCAGGAGGTTGGACCCCACTGCCCAGGTAAACTGAGGCCGGTGATGCACAGTCTCGGGTGCCAATCCGTCATCCAGGATTTTCTGGTCGGGAGAGGGGCGTGATGTGACTGCTCCAGGTTTCAGACCTGCCTTGAACACAGAGGGTGCCAGGAGTCCCAGTTAGGCAGCCCGTCAGATGGGGACCCTTCCTCAGCAGTGGCCTCCCTGGTAGACCCCGTATTAGTGTCCTGGGGCTGCCATGACACATTATCACAAACTCTGTGTGAAACAACAGAAATCTGTTCCCCCAGTTCTGGAGGCCAGAAGTCCAGAGTCAAGACGTCAGCAGGGTTAGTTCCTCCTGGAGACTCTGGGGGGAGCCCTCCTGCCTCCTCCAGCTCCTTGGTGGCTCCAGGTGTCCTTGGCTTGTGGCTGAATCCCTCCAACCTCCGCCTCCGTCTTCACATGGCCTCTCCCGGTTGGCCACCCTGCCCACTGAGATCTGACATCTCCCTGTCAGTTTCCTATCTGGCGGAGGGAGATGCATTTTCCGTCTCTGGGAGCCCAGGACAGGTCTCCTGGTGTGGTTCCCAGCAGGCTGGCCACCTTGAATTCTCGGGTGACAAGTGGCTTGATGTTACCCATCCCCCCCTTCACCCTGAGAAAGCTTCAGCTAGAGCGTAGAAATCTCAGGTCCCTGTTCTCTGAGACAAAGATGGTCCAGGCGGCTGTGACCAGGTGGTATTGGAGATGAGGCCCGCCAGGGCCGTGAGGTGCAACACGCGGTCAGGAGCGTGGCTTCGGTTACTTGACTACAGGTTTGAATTCTTCCTCCAGCTGTGTGACCTTGGGCTTGTTTCTTCACCTCTCTGTGCTGCTTTCCATCTGTGGAATAGAGATATCGATAATACCTTCCTCCTAGTGTTGTCGAGGGGATCGAATAAGGAAACGTATGTAGAGTGCTTAGATCTGGATCTGGCCTGCGCTATTTTTTTTTTTTTGGCGGTACGTGGGCCTCTCACTGTTGTGGCCTCTCCCGTTGTGGAGCACAGGCTCCGGATGCGCAGGCCCAGCAGCCATGGCTCACGGGCCCAGCCGTTCCACGGCACGTGGGATCCTCCCGGGCTGGGGCACAAACCCGTGTCCCCTGCCTCGGCAGGCGGACTTTCAACCACTGCACCACCAGGGAAGCCCGGCCTGCGCTTTACACATTATTTATATGTGTTAGCTATTATTACAAGCAAGAACTTAAGTATTGTTAGAAAAACAGAAACCTAGAGGCAAATGTGGACTGTGTGGCGTGTGCACAAGGGAACATTGCACACGTATGCCAGGCCCCCACTCTCCTCCTCACAGGAGAGGCCGGGACAGCAGGAGCGCTAGCATCTGGAAGACAGAGGACCTGGCCCCGGGGAGAAGGTGGCAGGCTGGGTGTCCCCACCCAGTTCCCCTGACCTCTCAGAGCTTCAGTTTCCTCCTCAGCTGAGAGGGGATGATCGTGCCCACTTGTAGAACCTTGTGACAACCAGAAGTAATGTTTGTCGGAGGCCCGGAGCTCCTGCAATTAAGTGAGGCCTTGAAGGGTGGCAGGCAGGTTCTGAGGGCAGAGAGGGACTTCCCAGGCAACAGGAAGGGCACACGCTACAGTGCCCCGGGGGACAGGAACGACAGCCCTGGAGCTGGAGTGGACTTCATGGGGATGGCCAGGGCCTCGAGTCCTGTGGGAAAGACCAGAGAGTTGGCAGGAAGGATGCTCAGTGCCTTTTCCAGATCAGCAGCCCCTCGTCCAGCTGGATCCCTGAGGTGCGTGATGCAGAAGGCCGTTCATTTTTACAGCTGCCGAGGCTGATTTATTTGGAGAGCGGACACCCGGAAAGGCCTGGGAAACCTCGGGGGTGGGGGCTTGGGGTGGTTGTTTTGTTTCCTGGGCTACAGTCGAGAGGGCAGAGGTCATGGCTTGCAGTGCCCTGGTACCCCGGGTCCCCTGGACCTCACAGGCTGGGTGGGGTGAATCCTTCAGCCTCCCCCCGCCCCCCGACACACACACACACACAGACACACACACAGAGACACAGACACACACACACACACACACAGAGACACACACAGACATGCAGACACACACACAGACATACACACACACACACAGACACACACACACAGAGACACAGACACACACACAGAGAGACACAGACACACACAGAGACACAGAGACACACACAGACACACACAGACACGCAGACACACACACACACACACACGTGCGCGCGCGCTGCAGCTGGGGCTCTGTTTTGGTGGAGAAAGCTGCCGCCCTGTGATGCTCGCAGCGGCTGGAACCAGCACCTGGCCTCAGGCCTGACCTCGGGGACCGTCCTCACTCCGTCTAATCCCAGGCTTCATGTGGGTTTCAGATGTGGACACAGAGGCTCGCAGGGGTTCAGCGACCCCCCTCCCTCTTCTCGGGAGGCCCCAGCGGGCCTCTGGCTTTGCAGCAGCTGAGTCTCAGCCTCCAGTGAACTCGAAGCAGCTTCTAATTCCTCCGGCTCCCCCGCCAGGCTCCCCCGCCACACGCACGCCAGGAGGCTGCGCGGTCGCTGTCTTTTCCGCATGCCTCGCCCTTGATCTTCTCGGGCTTTATCCTCCAGCCTGAATCGCCTGCGGCAACCCCACGGGGCCCCCTGGTTCTGAGCCGCCTGGCGATGGGCTTGGGGGGCCTCTCGCTCCACAGCCCGCCCCCCGCCGCCCCCTCTGCCCCCCGGCGGGGCTGCTCGCCGCCTTCTCTTCCCTCCCAGGAGCACCTGCCACGCGGGGTAATTAGGGGCTCGGCACCAGGTGTGGCGGCCCCGGGCTGGCGCGGTGGAGGGGAGCGGGCTACCTGCTCCGTCAGAGCTGAGCAGACGCTGCAGAGTCGGCTGGGGGTGAGCGTGGAGAGGGAAGGGCGGGACCCCGCGTGCCCGGGAGGCCGCCGCGCGAGGCCCCTCGCAGGTGCGGGCCCAGATTCTGTTGAGCTAAGCTCCGCGTGGCGGGCGGCTGGCAGGGAGCTGCTGAGCTTCCCAAGGTAGCAGCCATCTGCACTGTGATAAAAAGCCCCGAGGATGATAAATAGACGAGTCGCACTCTTATTGGATTGCAGCTCGGGCGCAGCCACTTTGGGTTTGGCACCGTGCTAACGACAGATTTCTGCTTCCCTTGCAAGGCCTGGCCTCTCCTGGTGGGAGGGAGGGCACCCTCCTGCCCTCAGCCCCGGGGCGGCTGGCCTGCTCCCACCCACGCCTGCCTGTGGAGTTTCTGCAGGGGCCCCATCTCACAGGCCCTGGGGTCAGGCCGATGGGCTCCCGTCCGGGCTCTGACACCTACTGGCTGTGTGTCTCCGGCGGGCCAGCTAACCTCTCTGTGTTGTGGTTGCCTCATCTGTAACATGGGGCAGGTAATGCCGTTTCCCGCCCGCTCAGGCTTGGGAGTTTCCGTGAGTAACGGTCGTGCCCGTAGCATTTGGAAGCATACGGGGAGCGTTATGTAACAATTAGCTGCCGGTGTCCCTGCCACCATTGTCGTCATTATTGTCAACGTTCTTGCTTCCAGAGACCCTCGCCTGGCCTGGCATCCTGTGGGTGGGGAGCCGTGTAGGGTCACATATGGGAAGATAGGGCCCATTCCTGGGGGGACCTGGGCTCTACCAGGACACCAAGGCCTCTGTTCATCCCTCCACCGGTTGGGTAAAGGCGGGAGCTCTGGGGCCGCACGGCCTGGCCACCTCAGGCTCTGCCCTGACCAGCTGTGAGACCCCCGGCGGCGGCCGCTGTGCCCTGGGTCTGCGTTTCCTCGGCTGTCACAGGCGGACAGTCACAGCACTTGCCTGGAAGCGCGGCTGAGGGGCTTACATGAGCTGACCCGCTTGAAGCTCCAGGACCACGTAGTAGGGACAAGTAAACACCTCTTGGTGTTGTGGACGGTCCCCTGGGGGGACGCCGAGGGGACGAGGAATCAGGATGGGAGAAGCGCAGGAAGGGGGGCCAGGTGGGGCCTCCAGGGTCCTCTGTCGACAGCCCGCCGTTGGTTCTCGGCATGTGTAGTGGTGGGACCTCCTGCTCGCTGGCCCCGGTGGGCCTGAAGCTTGGCCCGTGGAAGGGGGGAGGGTACAGCGTGTCACGGGAGCGGTGGCCGTCTGTCCCACTTGGCTTCCTGTGCGCCGGCGTCCGGGGGAGCTAAGCTCTCTGAGCCCCGGTGTCTTCGTCTGTGCCCACCGAGGGCCCCCGGCCCAGCCTGACCTGCCTTCCCTCTGCGGGCACAGGACTTCCTTTGTAGTTTCCTCCCTCCTTCCTCCTCCCCTCCCCTGACCCCTGCCTCATACAATGTCAGGTGCTGTGTGTGCTGCAGCCCCAGACTGGGCCTCTCTGTTCATCCAGGACTCGAGCCAGCTGCTCCAGGCACTGACCCAGTGTGATCTCTCGACCTGGGCCCCCATGCCTTGCCTGCTCTATTCCTGGACCTGGGTGGCGGGCACAGGTGAGAGTGTGCAGCCCCAGCCGCAGCCCCTTCATGGCCCAGGGCCCTATGTGTGTCCTGTTCTTTCAGCCCATCGGCTCCGGCCATACCAAGGTCCCGGTGGCCCCTGTGGGAGAGCCCAGGACAAGAGGAGGCACCAGAACGAGGCCCACAGGAGCATGTGGGGGCCAGGACCTTGGACTCACAAGTTCAGGGTTCCAATCCCAGCCTCACCAGTTGACCTTGGACAAGCGACCTCTCCAGACCTCAGCTTTCTCATCTGGAGAATGGGGCTGCTAAAAGAACCCGCCGGGCGGGTGTGCTGTGAGGTCTCAGGACTCAGGACACGCCAGCCGTCACCGCCGCAGGTCCAGGCACTTACTCAGCGCCCGTTTCACCTTCACAATGAGCCATGAGGTTGGTCCATCCTTCCCACTTCCCTGATGAGGTGACTCAGCCATTTTAGCTCATACAGCGATCTAGAGGTAGAGACTGAATTGAAACCCCATTTCCCCCCAGACCACAGAGAGCGCGGAAAGGCACGGAAGAAGAAATGAGACAGGATTTTAGGTGTGAGGCTGGACCCTCGGGTGCCTTGCAGGTGCAGCTCTGAGGCTGTCTCTACCTCGCCGGTACCCGACCTTGTCAGCAAGGGTGCGGAAAAGTTAAGCGACTTGCCTGGTGTCACACAGGTTCTCTCTGCCAGGCCAGTGTGCTCTCTCCTGGTGGGGCGGACTCGGGGGGTGGCCTTCTATACCTCAGCGTTGGGGGACGTGAGTGCAGATCTTAATGGGAGAGGGAGAGCACAGCTGGAAGGAAGGGCAGGGCAGTCTGGTGGCTAGCGCGGGCTGCCTCCTCAGCCTGGCTCTCCTCCTGCCGTAGCTGGCTCTGGGCTCCACAAGCCCTCCAGGTGGTTCTGACATGCAGCCAGGGTGGAGAACCCCTGTCTCCTGTGCTATTGAAAGAACTGCCGGGTATCAAACGGTGGCATTTCAAGAGCACGGAGAGGCTAGTGCAAGGGCAGAGGGCAGGGGGCGTTACTGAGCAGCGGCTACGTACCCGGAGATGCTCCGGGCCCCGGACACAGGTGCACGTTAGCCCCGCGAGGCGGACGTGAGACCCAGAGGAACAGGGTGGGACCCCCAGGGGGAAGATGTCTCCCCTGCCTCCTGGTACCTTCTGAGGAGAGCAAGGCCCAGACCTGTGGCCATTTCCGCCCCCTCCCGCTCACCTATCTGGCGCCTCTCCCTCCCTCCATCCGCTGAGTTAATGCAGACTGGCAGGGGAGGGGGGCTTCGGGGCACCGCTGGCAGCCCGCCCGTGCCGCCCACACCCCCTACCCCTGCAGCGCCAGGCAGGAAACCACCAACGGGCTTATGGAAGAGGCAGGCGCAGCTGCTGTTAACAGGTGAGGCCTTCTGAGCTGGCCTCTCCCAGGGCCTCCTGGAGAAATCCGTAATGAAGTGCAGCTGTGAACTCGGGTTTTGGGTCAGAAAGGCAATTTCTCACCTCTCCTCACAGCAATTGAGTCGAAAATCCGGGAGCCGTTTGCTTCTCCGGGGCCTCCGCCCCTCGGCCCTGGCGGCCGAAGCCCAGGCCCAGGAGGCAGCGTCCATGGCTCCGCTGTCAGGGGCAGGTGGCTGGGCGCAGAGGGAGCGGCCTCGCGGGGCCGGCGAGGTGGGAGCAGGGAGCAGCTGGCCAGGGTGCTCTGCGGGACCGGAGGGCTGTTCTTCCTCTCGTTTTAATTGGCCTTTGTGACTCTAATCGTGCCTGATTCACCTCGTGGCAGCGTGCTGCCGGCGGGCTCCTGCCACACACCTCATCTGAGGCTTTCCGGAGGCACCGGGCAGCTGTGTCCGGCCTCACCCACGACATTCCTGGCGGTGTGCGGCCTGGAAGGGCCTGGAAAAACACAGCCCGGGGTGGCTGGGAGACCTCAGGGCGCTCACTGGGATAGCGGTGGCAGTGGCGTGGGGGTCGGGGGCCGAGCCCTGGCTCCCAGATCAGGCCCTGTCGTGCCACCTTTGCGGCAGGGTCACCGGAGGAGCCCGTTCCCATAAGGCCCGGATGACGGGAGAAACACGTGCCGAGTAAGATCGATTGGAATGCGAGCGCGGCGCTGGCTCCTCTCCTCTCTCGGGAACAAGGCTTTCGACGCCCCATCGCCTGGCTTCCACCCGGCTGACAGTCACTCTCAGAACACTGAGCACCAGCCTAGTGGTTGTGGGTGGGGGCTCTGCACCGCCGCTGTGTGACCTTGGAGAGAGGGCTTGACTTCTCTGATCCTGCCTCCTGCAAAATGTAGAGGTTGCCTTTAAAGAGCCGCTTTGAGGATCTGATGAGGACAACAGTGGCAACGATGACAGTAATACTGTGGAAAGACAGAAAAGTCTGCCACATCTGACAAATTACCGGTTGCCCCCTTCCTGCCCCCCTGCCCACCAGGGCTCCCAGCTCAGCCCGGCCGAGGGGCAGGGTCTTAGCCCCAGTGGCCTTCCCCCTCCAGGCCCTTTGCATAGAATCTGAGCTCCCTGGATGCACCCAGACACCCTCCGATGGCCTCGCTTTGTGGCCAGCTCTTTGCAGTCTCCTTATAAGATCAGGGTTATAAAGACATAGCTTACATTCAACAACATTCACTCTTGTTAAGTGTACTGTTTGGTGGGTTTTCACAAATGTATACAGTGGTGAGATCACCACCACAGTCAAGATGTAAAACTTGCCCCTCAACCCAGAAAATCCCCTGGTTCCCCTCCTCTGCCCCCTGCAACCGCAGGTCTGTTTTCCATCCCTCTGGCCTCGCCTTTGCTGGCATGTCGTAGGAATCATTCAGCGGGAAGATTACGAGTCTGGCTTCCTTCTCTCGGCACGCTGCCGTTGGTGCCTGTGTCGTGGTCGAGTCGCCTCCCGTTGTCAGGATGCGCCACAACTGGTGCGTCTGTTTGCCCGTCAGTTGACATTGTGCGTTTACTTAATGTGTTTTAATTCTTCCACAACTGTCTTCGTCTGCTCAGGCTGCTACGACAGAGCCCCATCGACTGGGGGCTTAGACGGCAGACGTTTATTCCTTATGGTTCTGGAGGCTGGAAGCACGAGATCAGGTGCCGGCAGACGGGGCTCCTGGTGGGGCCGTCTCCTCACCGTGTCCTTACGTGGCTGCTTATGTGTGCAGTTCTGTCTCACTTCTTATAAGGGCACTAATCCCCTCATGGGGGCCCCACCTTCGTGACCAAATCATCTCCCAAAGGCCCCACCTCCAAATACCATTGCACTGGGGATTAGGGCTTCAATGGATGAAGCTGGCAGGGACACAAACGTTCAGTCCACAACAGCAGCTCGTGACACTCTCATGAAGTCTATGGCATCATCATCTCCTGTGGTGGATGGTGATACGGAAGCCCAGGGTTGAGCTGTCAGCCGCCTCCCCACAGGCCACTCAGCCCAGGAGGCCATGAGATAGGCCCTCCTTGCCTGCCTTTGTCTCCTTTCTGATTCCCAGAGAGACCGGGGCCCGTGTGCCCTAAGGAAGAAGTGTCTGGGCCCCATGGACACATTTCTCAGCATCAGGTCTGACCCTGGCTGAAGATGCCTCTTTGTCCCTGCCGGAGCCCTGTGGCCAACTCAAATGATTGGATTTTAATAAAACGGATGGGAGTGCGGGAGCAGTTCACCACCCTGGCCTATGCCGAGGCCCTGCAATTAAACCGATTATGTCTTGAGAGTCAAGCTGTCTGACTTTGCATCCCTGATTTGGTGGTGCTTACCGGCCCCGCCAGCACGGCTGTTTACTTATTTACCCGACTTTCACGAGCTGGGACATGCCAGGCCGGGTGGGGTGGGGGTGATTAACGTGGGGCGGCGAGCCGGGATCTGGGCTCTGGGTGTTGCCACCCAGCCACTCACCTCTCCCTCCGTCCACAGCTTCCAGAATCCCTGGGAGACTTTAAAATAGTGATGCGGGCCACCCCCTTCCCCGGGGGGTGTGATGTAGTTAATTTGGGGTATAGCCGAGTCATTGGGAGTTTTCAAAGCCCCCCCTCAGGTGAGTGTGACTGGCAGCCCCCGACCTAAAGAGATGGATTCTTCTGGAAGGCTAGATCGGATGCCGCTTCCTTCCCCAGACCCACTGGGCTCCCATGGGCGCAGACTGTCCCCAGGTGAAGGCTTGTGGTCATCTCCTCCTTACGGACTCGTGGGATCCTGGTGAAGGGTCTGAGCGCAGGGACCCTCGGTATGGACGTTGCCAGAGAGAAACATCTGGTGGGCGGGACGCCGGGTGTCTTTTCCAGACCTGGAGTTCACATTTCCTCTCCCCCTGTTTATTTTGTTAGTAAACACTGAGAGCCTCCTTTCCTCCAGGTGTCCTGGAAGGAGACCCCTCCGGGGAGGCTGGGAGCCGCTTGATGCCTCCACCCATCCTGCCCGCACCAAGGGTCTTGGCTGGAGACCTTTGCCTTCTCTGGGAGTGTGTTTTGGCACTAGGTGCCCCCCTTGCCTGTGTGTTTCGGGATTCGTGACCCCCAAGAGGTGCCGCACCATTGCTGGTCGTTCTGGGCGCAGACCCCCGGCTCAGGACCTCAGATGAGGCACAGACTCATGGCCGGCCCCCCTTGTTCAGAGGAGGCGGTCGGTTGCCAAGCGCAAAGCAGCCCCTCTAGTTCCCACGCTGGATGAAGGTTCTGGCTTTTGACGTCAGCACAGCTGACAGCGGGGGTGAAGGGATGCCGTTTGGGGAGCAGTGAAACCACTGGGGGCTGGGGACCCTGGGCAGCTCGCCCTCCCCCTGCGCCCCTTCCTTTCTGCAGCCCCGCAGAGGCTGTGCAGACCACGCCGTGAGCCGTGTGCAGGAAGGCCGGGCCCTGAGCGCTCAGCGTGCTCTAAGTGTTTGATAATTATGATGAACTGGGAAGGGGGGGCTGCAGGTAGGCGGCGAGCCAGCGGTGGAGCGAGCAGTAGAGGCTGCAGGGCTGGCCCCCAAGCTCGCGGGGAAGGCGGCCCCTTTAATTGGGGTGAAGTCAGTGGGTGGCCATGGGGCAGGCCCCATCAGGTGGCCACTCTGTGGGCTGATGGGGGGGCGGTCCTGGAGCCCCAGCTGCTGAGGGCTGGGGTTTGACTGTCCCGCAAGGCTGGGCTCAGACGGTGTGAATCCTGGCCTGGGGTCCGGGGTGGCTGGGGAAGGGGGGTAGCCCTTGCCTTTCCTGTGAGTGACCCTGCCCAAGTCCTTTTCCCTCTTGACACCTCATTTTCCTCATCTGCAAAATGAGGTCACACCCCGCCCCGATCTGGGGAGTTGAGTATCGTTTTTTTTTTTTTGGAAGATGCCTGTCTGATCGAGGAAGGCCCTAGGGACAGCCCCACCTGCTTCATGCCCCTCAGAGCCTCTCCATAGCTGCCCCCAGACCCTCATCCAGAACCTGGAAGCCCTCATGGTCAGCTCATGCCACCTGCCCCCCATCCTGGGCTGAGATGCCCTCCCAGCTCCCCCAGGCTAGGTGACCCCATGGGCCAGGTCCTGCTCTATGCACCCTACAAACCTGTATGGACTCGTGTCCTCATCACTGTAACCCTGCAAGGGGATGCTTGAAGCGTCCCCATTTGCCAGATGAGGAAACCGAGGCTCAGAGAGGCTAACGACTTGCTTGGAGAGAGCACACGGTTGCTAAGTAGCAGAGCTGGGATTTGAAGCTAGGCATCCAGCTTTACATCTGGACTCAGCTCACCCTGGCCTGGTCCAGAGGAGGCTGGCGTCTCGTTGAGTTAACTCAGGCCTGGCTTCAAGGAGGGCCGCGAAGGGCGGGCGGGCCTTTTGGGAGACGCGGCGTGCCAGCGCCATGGTGCGTCGGACGTGTGGTGCAGGGAGAGTTAGCATCCTGTGTGCCTGGTTTTGCTGGGACGGACAGAGCTGGGGCATCTGGAGCGGTGAGGTGGCGTCCGGGCGATGGGACGTACCAGAGAGCTTCCTCTGGAGCAGCGCTTCCCATTTTATGCTCTGGAACTTCTCAACTTCTGGTGCCTCAGCACACGCAGCCCAGCATTTCACGCGGCGGCAAGAAGCACAGACCCGTGCAGTGGGGACCGGGGGCGCCTGCAAATCCCCGAGGATCCTGAGGACGGGAAGGGACGGCGGTTTTCTGCTGCCTCGCCGTGTGTGTGCTTGGAAGCCCTCGAGGCGGCTAAGTGGTATTTAAAGAAGAGTCATCTAGCATCTGTAGGAGGGAAAATTGCCGCGGGGACAGGCCTGCTGGGAGACGGTTGTAGGAACCCCGGTCCTGGAGGGAAGACCCCGCCCTCGGTCCTCCTCTCTCCCCAAGGGAGACCGTCGGACGGGCTGTGCTTGCCCCAGAGGACGCCACCCAACCCTTCACCACGTGAGCGCAGAGACAGCCCTTTCCCTGCTGAATCACAGCGCACGGCTGTGCACCCAAAGAGGCTGACGAGGGCTGCTGCGGCCTCCTCTCCAGGAGACTGCCGACCGGGCTCGGAGACATCTTCTGATAAACGAGCCCCAGAAGTCGGTGTCCCAGGCTTGCCGCCAGCCCAGGATGGCTGAGGAGGTGAGCCCGCCGGCTCCTGCCGCCCCTGCGTTCCTCTGACCCCAAAAGAAAGGGCAGCTGGGTTTGCCCCCTGGGCCCTGGGAGTGTGTAGCCAACAGCCAGAGAGGGATGGGGAGAGGAGAGGGGCGAGGCCCTGTCTGGCTTACCTGGAAAAGGTCAGGACCCCGGAGCGGGCAAGACAAGGGGTAGGAGGGTGGGGGAGTGTGTGCGCCTCCATCGTGAGCCCAGAAGCAGGGGCTGGGCGGGCTCCCCGGGAGGCCTGGGCTGCAGCTGCCTGGTCACGAACACCAGGAATGTGGTGGCCGCCAGGGTGAGGCCACCTCTGACCTGTGATGATACAGGCCATCTTGGGTTTCTCTCCTGTCCCTTAGAGGGTCAGCACGGCAGACCTTGTCATCTCCCTCACGGGGATGAAATGTGTCATCACCCCAGGAGCTGGGAGTCCCTAAGTTCTGGGCATGTGGGGAGCAGGGTGAGGGTAAGGGGTGGGCTTCCTGGGTGGGCTCCCTCCCAGGGACCCACAGGCCACCTGCATGTGGCCTTCCCCTGCCACCCCGTGTGAGCCAGTCAGCGAGGTGCTCACACCCCAGGAACGCGACTGGGGTGATTCTGCCTTAGCCCCCAGCGAGACAGATATGGGGGTCAAGGGAGCCCCAAAATATGACCCAAGCCTTGGTGCTGCCCGGGGTTTCCCAAGAACAACAGTAAGAATAGCAACTAACATTTATAAAGAACTCACCAGACCCTGTTCCGAACCCCTTCTATACATTGCCTCATTTTACCCCATGACAGGGGGCAGTGCCATTGGCCCCATTTCACAGAAGGGGAGGCCGAGGCCATGCCCTCCAGCTCCCGTCTCCGGAGCAAGGTGGTGTCAGGTTTGCTTGTGTCAGTTTTGGTCCTTTGTTCTCAGGCTCTGGGGGGCTCTGGAGATTTCCACTTTGCTACTGCATCTGACACCATCGCTATCTTCTGCTGGCTTGGTGGTCTGTAACTCATTCACCCTGAAAGTGTGGCATCGGGGCCAAGGCAGGAGACAGGCAGGATATTTCTAGGTGACAACCCTGCCCCTGTGCCCTCCTTTGTCCAGTCTATAAATGATGGGTGTCAATCATTTACCCCTTTGAATGATTTTAAGAGTCTGTGTCCTTCCTGAGAGGTTGTAGTTCCAGTCTGTGCTCTCAGAGTGAAAGGAAACACTATCCCTAGGAGAGGAATTTGGAACTAGGAGGGCAGAATTTGGGAAGCAGCAGGCCTTCCCTAGGAGAGCCACCACCAGCCTATACAGGTCTTTCGTGCAAATTGGAAGGTACCTCTTCCTCCAGGCAGATAGAACACATTCCCAGGTATGTTTTATGAGCAGAGTGAGGGCTGGGTTTCAGCAACCATTTGTCATTTCATCCAGATGCTTTTGTGCAGTGAACAACTTGAGCAACTGCACTTGGCGGCCCTTCTCCTGGGGTTTCTATTGACTCCCCCCTCCACCCCACCCCCCACCACCACTCCCAGTTGGTTGCTAGAGACTCAGAGCACAAACCCAACACCACCCAGCCTTCTTTCACCCTGGGGAGACCAGGGTGCTCATCTCCACTGCCCTGCTTGGTGTCTTTTACCCATGTGCTTAGTGGGGCCTTGCTGGGCTCTGCCAGGGGGTGGTTTAGAGGTGGGGCTTTCTAAGAGGGCATTTAGCCCAGTGTGCCCATTGTACAGATGAGAAAACTGAGGCCCTGCAAGTTAGTGTGACCTTGAGCAAGTCAGTTCAGACTTTGTTTCTCTTCCTCTTTCGTCTTGAGCCCTTGCTCTATGCAGGGCTGAACAGGTGTTCACCCGTCCTTTACAAATGATGGTGCTGCAGCCCAGGGCTGCTGGGCACTTCGCCCCGGCTCACACAGTGAGTTACCAGCCCAGCTGGATCTGAGTCTACACTCCTGTCTCCTCCCAGCAGCTTCTCAAAGAGTTCCCACCAAGCAGCAGACCCCATAGCTCCCTGGGATCCTGTTCTCTTCCCTGTGGGATGAAGAGGAGGGGCCCCCAGGACACGTACGGGACGCATCTTCACCCAAGTCCTGGCCTGTTGCAGGATTTGCCCACGCCGGCTCTGCATGGGATCAGTAGGCACCCCTCCTGCCATCAGCAGGGTGCGGGTGGTGGGGCGTTACCGCCGCTGCTGGGAGTTCTACCCATCCTGGCTGCACCCTGCCTTCCCTCCCAGCCCATATCCCTGAACCAATAAGCTCTTCCCCCACAGCCGCTCTAGCCTGAACTGCCAAGTGTGTTCAAGGTCAAACGAGCTGGCCTGGGGAGAGCTTGTGTCCCCAGTCCTTACTGCAGCTGCTCTCAGCTCCGGCTGCACATTGGAACCACCTATATTTTAGAAGTATTGATGCTTCTGCCCCATCTCCAGAGATTCTGATATGACTGGTCCAGGGTGGGGCCCCAGGCCGGTATTTTAAAAAAAACCCAGGTGACTGGCATGGCCCCCAGAGATGAGAATCACCCTCACACAGATACCCACGCCCATGGGAGGGCCAGCAGACTAGTTGGATGTGGAAACCAGGTGTTTCCTAATCTGCTGGCCGATGGAAGAAACCCCTTGATAAATTGCAGTGTCGTTCATGTGAGGTCCAGCGCTTAGTTTCAGAAAGCAAACCGACAAGCAGAGGGTGGGGGAGTTGACTTGGTAGGAGGAGAATTCAGCCTCGGCATCTCCAAGTAGGGCAGGAACCAGTAGCGACCTTTACTAATGTCATCTTCAGAGGCACTGAGAGTGGGAGGGAGGCTGGCATAGGGGGAGCACACACGCGTGGTCATCGTCCTGCAGGACTGAACTCTAAGAAGGATGTTGTAAACTGAGGAACATTCCAGAACCCGGGACTTTGGTGGGGAATGAGTTGAGGAAACCAGGGGTGGGCTGGGGATGGCGTGACATTCTGTTGGAGCAGAGGAGACTCAGGGGACCCCGGAAGTGGGCTGCTGGTGAGTATCTGGGGTCTGAGGACAGACGAGTGGAGCTTGGCCCAGGGGCTGGAAGTTCCCAGATTTCAGCTCAACTGCAGGAAGCAATTCTGCGGAGCTGTTCTAGCCCCAGGAGGGGTTCCAGAGAGGGAGGGAGACCCAGCAGTTCTCTGGGAGCATGCTTGGGGCAAGTGCTGAGCTGGGCTCCTTTCGCGTAGTGTTCCCAAGGGCATCTTCCTGCAGCCAGGAGGGACTGGCCTAGCCCGGGGCCCTAGACCTCAGCGCTACAGACATGGGGGTCTGATGATTCTCTGTGGTGGGGCCGTCCTGTGCCTCGCAGGTTGTTGAGAGCATCCCTGGCCTCCACCCACGAGAGGCCAGCAGCACCCCCGTCCGCACTGTGACAGCTCAAGACTTCTGCCGACCTTGCCAAATATGCCGGAGGTTGGGGGGCAGAACCACCCCCTGGCTCACTGAGAACCACTGTCTTGGAACGAGGGCTTTCTACCTAGGCTGCAAGTAGGAATCCCCTAGGTGCTTGAAGAGATACTGACGCCTGGGCCCTTGCCCAGAGGTGTGATGTCGTAGGTCTGGGTCCGGCCCAGACAACCTGAGGGTGGGAGAGGTGTTGAAAACCGCTCCAGGAGGCTCTAAGACGCATCAACGTTTGAGACCCCATGGGGTAGAATGCTTCTCAAACTAGGATCACCTGGCTGGCGGCTCCACATAACGGCCCCCAATGTAATCAGCATCACCTGGAATCAGGCAAGCGTGGGGATCACCGCCCCGAGTGTCCGTAAGCCCCTTGGCGGCCTGAGGCTCCAGGATTCTGAGCTGAAAGGCCCTGGCTAGCCAGCCTGGCAGGGACCTCGTGTACCTCGGTTTCCTCCAGCCTGCGCCCCCCCCCCCCGCCGCCCCCAGATCTCCTCCTCCACCCCGGGGTCTCGGCCTCTTGCTCAGCTCCCCCACCTCGTCCTCCCGGAGACTTCTCCCAGCCCTCACCCCTGCAGCAGCTCCGGAGAGCCAGCCAGCAGCCCGGCCCCTCCTCCCTCCTCTCCTCCCAGCCGGTGGCTCTCAGCGCCCGCTTGATTTAGTAGGCGTTGGAGGAGAAAGGCAGCCTGAAGAGTCACTGAGAGCCTGAGGCTCGCCAGCACTTATCTGGGAAGGAGAGGCCAGCGGCCCCTGGAGGGAGCCGGGGCGGAAGGAGGAGCACACCTCTCAGCCGGAGAGGGGCTCGGCAAGGCGGCCTCTTCGCAGCCTCTGCGGGGTTATTAGCTCCTGGGCGACCTGAGCCCCCCATCACGCAGTCTGGGGGCCGCCCCTCCTTGCCACATCACCCAAGGGGGAGGGGGGGCAGGGGGTGCCCCTGCAGTTGCCTCCTGTGGGGGCCGGGGGTGGGTGCTCAGCTCCTGGCAACCCTCAGTCGAGGAGATCAGAGACCCCTGGGTTAGATGAGATGTCAGGTGGGCTTAGAGGGAGGCGTCCCGTAGCCGCCGACGGGCTCTTGGGGGGTAGGCGAGGGCCCCCCACCCGGCTCCTCTGCTCCCCCTCGTGCCTTTTGGCTGTTTGCCTGCCCTCCTTTCCCGGTGCCGGTCCCCCCTGGTTCTCCTCCCCTCTGATGAAAAACACAAAAGGAAAATGCGCCAGTGCTCAGGTCTGGGGAGCCCCAGCCCGCGGGATGGAGAAATGAAAAGCGGCCCCAATTAGAGGCTTTGGTTCTGCAAACTTGATGCTCGGCACTTGAACTGTCACGGCGGAGCCTTAATTAGCAGCGGCGGGGGAGAGGTCAGGAACAACTCAGCAGTCTTGACAAGCGCGTTATCAAGTGCAGCGGAGCGGGGGCTGCCCGGGGAGCGGGCGGAGCGCCGGGGAGCGGGAGGGGAGGGGAGGGGAGGCGGACGATGGGGGCGCCGAGGCGCGCGGGAGGTGGCGGGGGGCGGCGGGGGGGGGAGGCGCGCGGCCCCAGCCGAGCGGGAAGGGAATAAAATGGTTGCTGCCAGGCGGCCGCGTAGCCACGGCCGGCGGTGCATGAAGCCGCGGGCGAGGGGGCGCGGGGCGCTCCCGCGGGCGGCGTGAGAGGCTGCCGCGGCCCCCGGGCGCCCCTCTCCCAGGTCCCTGCAGCAGGCAGGCGGACGCCCCCAGCGGCTCCTGATCCCCCATTTCCCTGGCCCCTCTGGGGACGTCCCGCTGTCCCGTGACACCCCCCCTCGCCCCCTACCCCTCCCCCGCGCACCACCTCCCTGGGTTCCCGCCCCCGGCGCGCAGCGGGCAGCAGCAGCGCACGGCGCGCGTGGACGCCCCGCCGCTCGGTGACCCCGCGCCCACGCCGCGGGCTATTCGGGGAAGCCCCTCCTAGAGCCCCCCGGGTCCCCGCGCCCCGGCGGGGGGCAGCACAGCATGCTCGGCATGAAGACCTGGTCGTCCCTGCTCCAGAACCTCAGTAAGTGCCGGGCTCGCCGCCCAAGCCCAAGCCCGTGGAGAGGGAGAGGGGGAGGGCCTGGGATGGAACTTCTGGGGCGCGCCGCCCACCCCGCCTGGCTTGCGGACCTGGGATTACCCCCAGGTCATGCCCGTCCCCCCAGACGGGGCGCCTGCCACCTCGTCTTCCTGTCAACTCAGAAAAGAAGCCGATCGATTTATTTTTTTAAGGTAGAAAAGCCCCATCTACCTGTCTGTCTGGCCACGCCTGGGGCACGTCCAGGGTCCAACGGTGAGACCATGGAGAAAGCGGCAGATTTTGTCCGTGGGCAGCCGGGCCTGCACCAGCCTTGCAGGGGTCTGCGCTGTCACGGCCAATTAGCAACCTGGGATGGGAGTGTCAACCCAGGCCTGGCCCCTTTGTGCCAGCAGGAAACCAGGGGACTGAGATCCAGGAACAAAAAATGGGTGGGGGGGTTCTCCCCTCTCTTGCACACGGGTGGGGACCAAGGGTGGTTTAAATTATGTTTCACCCAACTTGCCCCCTTCCCAAGCTGTGCTAGCATCTCCCTGGGCCCACCCGGCCCTCCTGGTGGGGGAACAGTGTCAAGGCTGTGACCTCACATTGCTGTGTATGAACCAGGCCGTGAAAGGGCGAGCGCTGTTGCAGAGCCCACTGTGGACAGATCCCCTCATCAGTCCCCACTGGAGGGGGTTCAGCAGGTCTCTGAGGTCCAGGGCACCTCTACAAGCAGAGGCTGTGAAGATGGTAGTGGGTAGGGTGGGGGCCCCTGAGGTCCTCGGCTGGAGGGCAGGTGGAGGGGGTGATGGGGAGAATCCAGCCACAGACAGTAACTGCTGCCGAGGTCCCTTCGTGGTGATGCTGGTGACAGAGGCTGGGTGGCATGGTGGCATCCGCACAGCTCCCTCCTCACGGCCTGGAGAACAGGACATCCTGACCTGCAGACGATTTCTTCCAGGTGAGCCTAGGGTGTCCCTCCTGCTCCCCGCCCCGCCCCATCATCCGCGCCGCTGGGGTCCCCCGGGCCCCTCCTGCCTGCCTCACCTCCCTTCCAGCCCTGCATCTCTGTGTGTATGCCTCTCTGCCGGTTTGAACCAAGGCTTTTAAAGCTTTTTGCCTTTTGAAAACTCGGGGAGGGGAAGAGTGGCTTGTGGAGAGGTCGTGAACAGCTGATGATTATAGTGCAGTGGGTAGAAAGAGCTTAAAACAAATCCCCGTCCGTCGGATGTCGGCTTAGAAGGTTTCCCGTGCTCTCCTCGGGGGCCAGGTGCGGGGCAGCTGCTTAGAGGAAGGGGGAGGCTTTTTTCCTTTAGTGAAACGAACCTACGAAACTCCAGTCTCATTCAGGTGTTTGATCATCACTGCCTTCTGCCCACTCCCTGTGATTGCCCTTCTTCCCAGGGCTGGTGGATGGAGGGCACTGGAGGCCCTGCCCCGTGGGACCCCAGGAGGCCCCTCGCCGGCCGTGTGCCCTTGGCCAGGTCACGCGGCACCTCAGACCTCGGTTTCCCCGGGGTGGACGGGATGGCGGTCACGTGGGTGTGAGCCACCATCTGCCAGGTGGACCGTGTCCCTGGCCCGCAGTGCGGAGGTGAAATCCCAGGTCTCCATGCCTCAGGCTTCACAGCAGCTTCAGGAGGGAGGTGCTGGTTTGGTGGTGTATCGATTTGGCAGGTAAGGAAATAGGCTCAGAGAGGTTCAGCTCATTACTCAGGGTCACACAGCTAGTGAGGTGGTGAGGGAGGGGTGCTGGGGCCGCGAGCAGTCCCACTCTGGGCCGCGTTCCTGGTCAGCCATCGCTGGCTGCGCGGGCGCGTCTTCCTCTGGCTGGATCTGGTCCCTCTGCACTGTGGCAGCCTCGGACGGCCTCTCTGTGCCTGTAGGATACCACCTCTTTGGATTATTCCCCAAGTGGGGTCCCAGGGAACCCCCAGAGGGTGGACAGGGGTTGCCTGGATCCCAGGGCCCCTTGCCGCCACTGCCAGTGGGCCCAGACCAGGGCTTCTCTCAGGAGATTCCATGACCTCAGAGGGGTCCTGATGGTCTACGCTGGTAGGTTAGCCTGTCGGTCGTCGGGTCAGCTACTGTGAGAGGCTGGGATGGCCCTTGTAAACCCTTTGGAGACAGGCAGGTGGCAACACCTGTGCCAGCAGTGCAGACTCCTTGGGGGTGGCAGTGGAGGTAGTGTCAGTTGTGCTTTCGTCTGTCAGTAAGGAAACCAGACAAGCCATTTCCAGGTCTGCATATGTCTTGCTCTTTTTGGAAAAAACATAATCTGGAGACCCTCAGCCCAGAAGGAAGTGGGGCTGAGCGGGCGGCTTAATCACCAGGTCCTGAGCTCAGCACGGCTTCAGCAGCCAGGTGGGAATGCCGGCCCTCGCTAGCGAGCGTGGGGCACCTATGCCTGCTCTAGCGGTTAGGAGCGCCAGTCTGGAGCCAGGCAGCCTGGGTTTGCATCTGGATCTGCCTCTTATTGGCTGTGTGCCTTAGGGCAAGACACATAACCTCTCTGTGCCACGGTTTCCTCCTCTACAAAAGGGGAAATGATAATAGCATCTATCTTGTTCTAGATAGCTCTTGCTGCGTAACAAACTGCCCCAAGATGATGGATTTCAGACAAGTCTCAAACCTCCCCCTTCCGTACCTCTTAAGGGTGTTGGACTAAGTGGTTAAAATGCATAAACAGTGCTTAGAACACGGAGTTTACCTAGTAAACATTAGCTCTCCCCAGAGGGTCGCCGTGACATTCTTCTCATCTAAATCGACATGAAGGGCTTCCCTGGCGGCGCAGTGGTTAAGAGTCCGCCTGCCGATGCAGGGGACACAGGTTCGTGTCCCGGTCCGGGAGGATCCCACATGCCGCGGAGCGGCTGGGCCCGTGAGCCATGGCCGCTGAGCCTGCGTGTCCGGAGCCTGTGCTCCACAACGGGAGAGGCCGCAGCAGTGAGAGGCCCGCGTACCACAAAAAAAAAAAAAAAGTGACGTGAAGTGCTGGAGGAGAGCATGTGGTAGGGGGAATGGGGGGGGGGTCTGGGGTCGTAGGCCCACCTGCTCCTGTGTTAGCATTCCCTCTCTGCCCAGCCTCTGGTTTTCGGAGTGACCCTTGACCTTTGAAGTCTGTTCTCCCCCTTTCTGCCTGCGTCCTGGCCTTCTGACCCCATCGCCCGCCTTGACGGGGGTCCCCCTGGAAAGGTGCCTCTCATCTGTCCAGTGTCCCATGTGTCCGTGTTCAGGGGTCTTGGGGCCACAGGAACAGGGGGAGGCAGGAGGTGATGCCCTGGAGGAACAGGAAGAATCCAGGAGCCAACGTGGGGCCTTAGACAAGCACTTCGCTTCTGGGGCCTCTGCCTACCCAGCTCCATGAGGATGGGCTGGACCGGCTCCTCCTGGGGGTGCAGTACCAGTGTCACAGGCCCGGGGACTCACTCAGATCTGGGGGCAGGTGAGTTGAGCCACGTCAAGGCCAGCGGCCCTTCTGAGCCCGCAGGAGGACCTGGTCCACAGCCTGGCCTCAGAGACCTTCCAGCCAGGGAACGGCTCTCTCCTTCTCTCCTCCCATCCCCCTTCCAGCCATGCTGTGGTCGAGAACAGTGACTGCCTTTTCCCATCTACTGACATCAGAGTGTGAGCTCCGGAAGGAAAGTGGGGTCAGGCCCATGGTAGTATGCTGGTGATGTTATAATAGATGATAGTGAAGGTCATTTGTGCTGGGGTGAATAGTGTCTCCCAAGATACATGTCCACCCGGAACCTTGGAATGCGACCTTATTTGGAAATATGCAGGTAGTTAAGGATCCTGAGATGAAATCGACCTGGATTAGCGTGGGGCCCGAAGTCCAATGATTGGTGGTGTTCTTGTAAGAGAAAAAGGAGACACATAGGGAAGACAGCTGTGTGAAGATGGAGGTAGACGCTGGAGGGATGAGGCCACAAGCCAAGGACACCTGGAGCCCCCAGGAGCTGGAAGAGGCAGGAAGGACCCTCCCCAGAGCTTCTAACATCTGGAGGGATGCAGCCACAAGCCGAGCCTGGAGCCACCAGAAAGAGCCAGGGATGGATCCTCCCCAGAACCTTTGGAGGGACTGAGCCCCTCTGACACCTTGATTTCAGACTTCCCGTCTCCAGAACTGTGAGAGAATATGTTTCTGTGGTTTTAAGCCCCCAAATTGGGGTTATTTGTTATTGCAGCCCCAGGACACTCATAGACCATCATCCCGCCTTAATATATTTTTAAAATATATTAAAATAGGGCTTCCCTGGTGGCGCAGTGGTTGAGGGTCTGCCTGCCGATGCAGGGGACGCGGGTTCGTGCCCCGGTCCGGGAGGATCCCACATGCCGCGGAGCGGCTGGGCCCGTGGGCCATGGCCGCTGAGCCTGCGCGTCCGGAGCCTGTGCTCCGCAACGGGAGAGGCCACAACAGTGAGAGGCCCGCGTACCGGAAAAAAGAACGTATATAAATATATGAAAAATACCATCTGATTTTCCTCTGAAGACCCCCAGTATTGTGGGATGGCTTAGAGAATACAGACCTGGCTTGGGGTACCTGTTTCCCACCGCCCCAGAAGCTGGGGCCTCCCTTTACCTCCCTGGCCTCCAGTTCAGGAGGGAAAAATGAGCTGCTCTGACGGGAAGGCAGGCCTTTCCAGTCTGCAATGGGCACAGCAGACGGCCAGGCTGGGCCCAGTAGCCGCCCTGCGGTCACCCGTCTGCAGGAGGTAGGGACGCCAGAGGGTGGGAGCGAGGTGTGGGGGGCGGAGCCAAGCCTTCCGCCCGCCATTCTTTTTTTTTTTTGGCGTAAGGCGGGCCTCTCACTGCTGTGGCCCCTCCCGTTGTGGGGCACAGGCTCCGGACGCGCAGGCTCAGCGGCCATGGCCCACGGGGCCCAGCCGCTCCGCGGCATGTGGGATCCTCCCGGACCGGGGCACGAACCTGCGTCCCCTGCATTGGCAGGTGGACTCTCAACCACTGCGCCACCAGAGAAGTCCCTGCCTGTCACTGTTGCTCATCCCCGGCCTGAGATGCTGCCACCTCCTCTGCCCCCAGGTCCCACCCCTTGGCCTCACGCCAGGGCGAGGCTCACGGGGTCTGCAGGAACCCCCGTCCACGTTCGCCTTCTAGAAGGTTAGCAGCATAAGCCATCTTGTCTGTTCGCTGCCGTATCCCAGCACCCGGAACATGCTGGAACCAGTAGGCGCCCGATTCCTTGATTGTCTTGGAAGGAGCTTTGGGGCCGGCAGAGTTTCTGCCTGCCTCTCCTGCCCTGACCTCACCCCTGCACACTCAGCCCGGCAGCAGTCCCAGCAGCTATCAGACCAACCACAGGGCCCCGGGGAAGATGTGGAAACTGAGCCCTGGGCAGGTCAGGGCTAGCCTGGGCCGTCGGCCAGGGACAGAGCTGGGATCTGAGTCACCTTCCAGGGGGAAGTTGCCGTCCGGGGCCTGTAGCACACAGGTCTTCACCCGGCCACTGTGTCCTCCTGGGATGCCCCGAATGCTGTCTTTGCCACGATCGCCTCTTGTTGGGATACTGAACTCATCACGCTGGTGACCCACGCCCAGCAGAGCTGGAGTCTTGGGGCAGAAGGAGTGATGGGGGTCTGGGAGGACTGCTGGGCGCCCCAGGGGAGGGGCTGCGCCTCGCTCTGCTCCCTGGGGGTGGGGACGAGCTGTCAGGGCTTGCGGCCGCCATGCTGCCCCCCGCCCCTAGCCTCCAGCGTGGAGCAACCCCGGTGACCCAGTCAATGTTTCTTTTAATTAGAGACAGTTAAAGCAGTGTGGCGGTGGCCGTTTGGTAGCTTCTTTAGGAGGAAGCAGAGAGCCCAAACGGAACCTAAAAAAATAAAAAGATAAAATAAAACCGAGTGAATTTTTAATAGCGATTATCTCCTGACACATAGCGCGTTGCCATCTGGCAGACACGCAAGCCCACTGAAGCTTGAGCTGGGGGGGGAGGGGGGAGGAGGCGGCGGGAGGGAGGGGTAGCCGCAGGGTTCCTGCTGGAGGCCCAGAGCGGGGCGCTGCCCCTGTGGACGGCCCCTGTGGCACCTCGGTGAGCCCCGCCCCGGTGGAGGCCCTCGCCTGCCTGCCCTGGGCCTTCTCAGCCCGGCCCCCTCACCTCAGACACCCCAGCAGCAGCTGACCTGAACGGAGGCTGGGTTCCCAGCATCTCAGCTGATTGCGGGGCTCCGCCGGCGCCGTGTTTCAGCGGTGGCCTTTGAGGAGGTCGTGGCTCAGTCTCAGAGGCCACGGTCTAGGAGTAAATGTGGTGCTGTTCTCATGTCGTGCCGCCCGCCGGTCCCCGAGATCATTCATTCAGCCCAGGTTTCTTAGGCGCCGGCCTGTGGCTGGAGCCGGGATGGGCCTCGATGGCTCAGGGATGAAAACGGTGCCGACCTCCCGGTCGCTTCAGGTTGGGGGAGAAGTCGTCACCTGAGTGGTTACGTCTTAAGGTGCTGGGACGCTGTTGACGATTGGATGCTTCTTTGTCGTGGGGCCGTTCTGTGCAACGTAGGTCGTTGAGCAGTGTTCCCAGCCTCTGCCTGCTATGTGCCAGTAACATCCTCCAGTTGTGACGGCCCAAGAGGTCTCCAGACATTGCCCAGTGTCCCCTGGGGGGCAAAATGATGGCCACAGCTGAGAGTCAGTAGCACCGTCTGGGGGCCATCTCACCCCTGCGTGCACTTGGTGTCTGAGAGGTGAGGGGCACGTGGCCTGGGGAGGGGCTGGGCCACGCCATAGGCCCAGAGCTCGTTGCAGGTGAGGGAGGATCCAGCAGTTCCCGGTCGGGAGCATTCTAGGCAGTAAATGATAGAAGTAGCGCCTGTTACGGAGTTGTCTAAAAGTGCAGGTGCTATGAGGACCAACTTGTGGCAGCAGGAAAGTGCGGGGGCACCGCTGGGTGAAGTTGGAGGATTATTAGCTGTCCTGGGACGGCTGTAGTAAAGCTCCACGAACTAGGTCCTCAACAAGCTGTTTATTCTCTCAGTTGAGATCCTGCTGCAGGCCTGCTCCCTTCGGGGCTCCAGAGAATCATTGCTTGCCTCTCCCAGCTTCTGACAGCCGCTTGTGGCCTCAGCTCTGCTCTATCTTCACAGGTCTTCCCATGTGTCTTAAATGGACACTCATCATAGGACTTAGGACCCACCCAGATAATCCAGGACGGTCTTATTTCAAGATCGTTAATGACATCTGCAAAGACCCTTTTTCCAAATAAGGCCACATTCAGAGGTCCCCTAGGACGTGGGCATATCTTTTGGGTGGCAGAGCTGGTCACACCGATGCCGGAGGGGAGAACAGCTGAAGCAGAGCCCTGGGCGGGGAACTTGCCCGAAGTGTTCAAGAAACGGCAAGGAAGCCAGGCAGTGTGGACAGCAGGGTGGGAGGAGAACGGGGTGTGCGTGCAGCGGTGCCAAAGACTGGCCCTTCGTGGGAGCGAGGTGGGAGCCTGGGAGGGTTTGGGCAGAAGGGGGACGTGAGCTGGCCTCCCTTCTCACGGAGTCCTCGGGTGCCACACGGAGGGTGAAGCGCGGGATCAGGGCAGAAGCCGGGGACCAGCAAGTTAGCTGGCTACTGCACCAGTCCGGGCGAGAGGTGGGGATTGGCTCACATCTGGGGACAAGCAGGCGTCTCGGTGCGGTTTCCCACCCAGCCGGGGCAGCGTGTTCTCGGGTGGATTTCTGAGTGTCTTGTCTTCCCAGATAGCCCTCTCCACCTCCTCCCTCTGCCCTCCTCCCCTCCCCGCGCCTCCGCCTCCAGCCTCCGTAGGGCTGGGGGAGCTGGATGCTGTGAGGTCCTTGTGCCAGTTTCCCAAACAAGTGTTGCTTCCACTGCTCCATCCTTCCATCCTTTTCTCCTCAAAAGTATTGGACGTCCCCCTGGCACTGATGGACTCCCAGCTTGGACCTTGGGTCTGAATTTCGCTGTAATCTCCCGCTTGGCTCTCCAGACGGTTCTAGTTTATCTCCTGATTCAATCGGGGCGACCCCACGTACCCCATGCCACAGCTGATGTGGCCCAGGGACGATCAATTTTAACTTGTCATAACATTCCCAGTGGAGTCATTGATCTGCTCTGGGGGCCCCGCTGACCCCTCTCTTCTCGGCCCCTTGTGGACGAGTCCCAGCTTTTCTGTCTCCCTCTTCCTTATCTCTGCCCCCACCAGCCAGGTGTGTAGCCTGGGGCCGCCGAGCCGGGACAGTTTGCAGGGAAGTGGGAATGTAGACAGGAGTGTTGCTGAATCTTTAATCAGGGCTGGGGACCCCACGGGCCCTTTACCCAGGAGAGGTCTGGTCACCAGGCCGTACACGCCAGGCCCAAGGACTGTTCCAGGGACTCTTTCTTCCCAGGGGGGTGGACTGTTTTCCTGCCACATCTGAACTCCTGCAGGCTGGGCCACCTGCTGCCCCCCGGGATGCAGAAGGGTGTCCTGAAGTGGGCGAGGGCCGGGGCGTGGGGTATCCATCCTTCAGCTTGCCAGGCTGCAGGAGTCAGACTCCCGTCTCAGAACCCGTAATTATGCTGAGGAGCGATTATTTATAATAATACCACCCCGGCCATCAGAAGCTGGTTTATTTGTAGCCTGCCATGGTTTGTCTGCAATGACAGGCAATTTGGGGCCTGATAAATCTCACTGCCGGGGCTGCCGGGTCACATCTCTCTGTGGCTACAGGAGCCCGTGTCTGGGTATCTGGGCCTGTGATTTCCTGGGCAGGAAGCTCTCTCAGGAGGGCAACAGGGCATCTTGCTTCTGCTGGGAAGGGAGAGGAAGCAGGAACCCAGAGGACAGTATTTCTTCCGGAGGCCTGTGAGGGTTCCTAAGAACGTGATGGGCTCTCCAAGGCCTGGGGGTGCCTGGAGGGGGTTCCTTGGCATTTTGGAGGGGCCCACCGGGGTTGGGATGATGTTCAGAGAATTGCAAACTGCAAACGGTTAGGGGCTGGAGGGGTCTCTTACGCCTTCTCATCCTCCATTCTCACATACACATCTGACGGTCCCAAATAAGGTGTGTTGTGCTTTCAACCCGACATCGTCACGGCCTGGTGGGGACATCGTAAGTGTTCGGGGTGCAGAACGGAGCAGGGAGATTTCCGTCATCCCAGACGTAGGTCCTCGCTGCTGCCACTCTTGCCTTTTGTTCCCTGGGTCCAGCCTCACCGGCCGTTTTTAGTTCCTCATGTTCCTGTTAGCCTCACAGTTTTCGCACATGCTGTTCCCACTTTCTGTAATGCTGTTCCCTGCTGACTCCAACTTTTCGTTTGGATCGAAGGTTTCTGGCATGTCTTCTGGGTCTGCTTGGTATGGATGTATTCACATGACTTCGCGATTCTCGGGGAACGTGTACGCGGGAGGTGCTCAGTGATGATTCTGGATAAGTGTTCTGTTTTATGTGCTTCTTGACTCTTCAGCCGAAACGGAAACTGAGAGATCTTCCACCATGTGCTGCCTGCTTGTGAGCGGTGCCCTCCCAGCCAGGGGCTGGCTTCCAGCCTGGTCAGGCCATTCCCCAAGTGGGCATCTCTGCCTGCCCCGCCCCCATCTTTGCCCCTGCAGAGAGGCTCCTGGGCCCTCGGGAGTCACTCAGCAGACACAGAAGAGGCTTCAGGGCTTTTGGCTTTTTTAGCGGTTTTATTGAGATATAGTTCGCATACCGTATAAACCACCCTTTAAAGTGTACAAGTCTGTGGTTTGGGGCACAATCACAGCATTGTGCAGCGGTCCTCACCATCTCATTCCACCATCTCATCTCATCACCCTACAAAGAAACCCCGTACCCATTCGCTGTCACCCCCTATGCCCCCCGCCCTGGCCCCTCACAACCACTAATGTACTTTCTGTCTCTGTGGATTTACCTATACTGGACATTTCGTGTTAATGGAATCGTAATATTTGGGACCTTTTGTGTGGCTTCTCTCCTGAGCATCGTGTTCTCAAGGGTCATCCACACTGTAGCGTGAGTCAGGACCTCCCCGCTTTTCGTGGCTAAGTGATATTCCCGTGTGTGGATGGACCGCATTTCGTGTTTCCATTCATCCATGGACATTGGGGTGGTTTCCGCTTCTTGGCTCGTATGACTAGTGCTGTATGGACATGTGTGGACACGTTTTTGTGCAGACATGTGTTTTCAAATCTCGGGGCCTGCTGTGGGTAACTCACTCACTGCCTCTCCCCTCCAGAGGACTTCCTGTTGGTGTTGAGTGCAGAGTGGGGGAGGGGTGTGTGTGGCCAGGGGTGCCCATCGTCACGGTGGAGGGAATAGTTCCCTAGTGTCGTTGCGTGCCCCGTGCTGGCCCGAGCCTGTTCACAGAGGCCTCAGCAGCTCTGGGCTGGGCTATTATCGTGCTCAGTACACGGTGGGGAAACTGAGGCCCCGGGTGCCCTCACTTGTGGCCACGGCGTCAGGGTTTATTTCCTCCTCGCCCTGTGTGCAGATCAGAGGGCGGCAGGGGTGGAAACAGGCGTCAGTGGGTGGTACCTCTGTAGCATCTCCTGTGTCCCTGGCCCATCCCGAGCTCTCAGTTGAAATGTCTAACCTCTCACAACCCACTGCTGGTGTGTGGACTGTTGCTGTTCCCGTTTGACAGATGAGGAAACCGAGGCACAGAGAGGCCAAGTAAATGCCACGGTCATGGGCCTTAATGTCAGGGCTGGAGTTGAACTTGGGCCGTTTGGCTCCAGCTGCTACTGCCTGAACCGCGACCTTTTGCTGCTGGGGTAAGAGGCAGATGTTGGACAGGGATGGAGGGAAATCCTGGGACCCTGCTGGGCGAGATGAGACTCCATCTTTCAGGGCCTCCGTGTCTTGGTTTCTCACTGGGGCAAGTCTGTGGCTGCCATAAGCCCCACAGGTCCCTTGGGATCCCTACTGCTGTCCCCCATTTTGAAGCCCACCCTCTCGGGCTTTGCTGCTCCTGGGAGGCCCAGCAGGGCCCCCCACCCTAACCCCCAGCCACTCCAAGCTGATCAGAGGCCCATGCCTGTTCCTGCTCTGTGCGTGGTGTCCGATTGCCCTCCCAGGAGGTAAAGAAGGGACCATCCGCCGAGGGGTGTCGTTTTCACAGCAGGTGTGGCAGGCGGTGGGGGCGGCCGAGGTGCCCTCGGAAAAAGGGGGCCAGATTGGGTGACCAGCACCATTGGGGGCCCTGGGCCCCCCAGTCTGATTTTTCTGCTTGGCACCCCCAGCGCCCCCTCCCTGAGGTTTCAGCTTGAGGCCTAGAGCCCTGCACCCGCCTCCTTCCACTCCTGAAATAATAATCTCCTGGAGCAGCTGGGTTCCGAGCTGAACGAGCGCTGGCGGGTCCCCCAGGGAGCAGCGCGTGCAGAAACCACAGGTCTCTGTCACCCGCCTCCCGGGACAGCGCGTGCTGCCTCTGCCTGGATTTCAGTCTTGTTTTTTGGATCACTCTTTCTTCCTCCCTGGGCCGAATGGCCTCCCGCCTCGTTTCAGCAATTTTCCCCTTGCCGTTCCACCAATTCCAGCCAAATACTGACACCGGCTAACAGCTTAGCCTCCCTGAGATCAGAGCCAGACTTCCTGGGTTCAAGTCCGGGCTCTGCCACTGGCCAGCTGTGCAGCCTCAGCATGTGGCTCAACCTCTCTGTGCAGTCAGTTTCCTTATCTGTCAAAGGAAGAAAAACGGCACCTCCCGTTTTGAAAGATTAACGGAGATAAAACACGTAAAATGCATAATGCAGCATCTGGCTTGTGGTTGGCAGTTTTGGCAATGGGAGAGGTGCACATCAGGCTCAGAGATGGCAGGGAAGAGGCAGTATTAACTCTGTGGGGGGCAGAGGGATGTGATGCTTGAGAAGGGTTTTGAGGGGTGTGTAGGAGTTTTCTCAGTGGATGAGGAGGGGATAAAAGGAACCCCAGTCAAAGAACTGACGTTAGTTCTGTGTGGATGGACTCCTCCTCCTTCCAAGTGGGGAGCTGATGGAGATGTTTCAGTTGAGCTGTAATCCTGTCCTGTACACGTGCCAGGGTTTGGACAGTCAATGCCTGTTTGCTGGAAGTGCTTGGTGTGGTCAGTTTCCAGGAGCTGAGATGAGCTGCTAAAGACAGAGCCTGGCAACCTCTCTTCACACTGATGCCGCCAATTCTGTTGCTAGAGCCAGTCATGCATTTTGGAGGCCATCCACTCTGTGTGTTGGCACTTTGGGGAGATGGAGTGAGAAGCACAGGAAAGGTGCGGTCAGGACGGCCCTGCACTCCGTGTTTCATTTTGCATTAACTTACGTTATTCTCACGGCAGCCAGAACGAGGATGTGCTTCTGTTTTCACCCCCATTTTACAGATGAGGAGACTGAGGCCCAGAGCCGTTACTTGTGACTTGCCCAAGGTAAACAGCTGGGAGGTGACAGAGCTGGGGTGCAACCCGGCCCCCCACCCCAGCGTCCACACCCTTAGCCGCTGTGCTTAGCGGCCTCTGCAGGACAGGCTGGCCCTTCACCTCAGGGCCCAGTGGCCTGGTGTCCGGAGACCTGGTCCCTGACTGTGACCCTTGGAGGCGGGGGGACTGGCCTAGGTCATTTCCCCTTCGAATTTCCCATCCTCACCTGAACAGTGGAGCTGCTGCTGCTGCTGCCGCCGACCCTCCTGGTCGTCACATCCGTTCGGAGGCGCCGATGGTTGCAAAGGGCTTTGGAAGCTGTCGAGTGCCTCCACGTGCTGGCTGTTGCCGTTCTCCAGAGAAGAGCAGCAGATACGAGGCGGCGAGCGGTCCAGGGACACAACATGGCAGAACTCTGCCTACGGGCTGCATTTTACTCTGGGGGCGCCCTGGGTGGTGCCCACTTCTGCCGGGCGAGAGGCAGAAGGTGCGTGAACGTTTGTCCCGGAGGAGGGCCAGATGTGGAGCTGGGCCTGGAGGGGGCCTAGTGCATGGGTGTCCAGACGGCCTGGCCTCCAGTCCCCACCCCAGCACTGACCACTTGGGCGACCTTGAGTGAGTCGCTCAACCACGCCGTGCCTCCGTTTCCCCGTCTGTGCGTTGGTGTGGTAAGGGGCTGGCGGTGAGGGCTGGAAGAGCCCCCGGTGGCCGCGAGCTGTTCCAGGCCTGGCGCACAGTAGGTGCCCTGGGAACAGTAGTTTCTGTGTCCTTTCTCTTCTCCCAGCCAACACCCGTCCTCGGGGCCACTGTCCCCGCCCGCTAGGCAGGCCCTGTGGGATCGGGTGTCCCAGAGGCGGCCGGCTGAGACCAGAGGGCCTCCCGGCTGCACACCTGAGAACCCGCTGGCAGGAATGTTTGCTTAATTAATTGACTTTGCGAGAAGGAGCCTGTCCCCATGTAAATCTACCAGCAGGCCCCGGTGCTCACCGCTGCCCGGTGCACAGATGCAAGACTAGACTTTAAATAAGGGTGTGGTGTTTGTTTGAATAATTGAAGAACGTCGGGGAGACGGCCGCCCTCGGCGCATCTCCCGTCCGCGGCCAGCTGGCTCTGTGCTGCTGGTGGCCCCTGAGCCCACAGGACAAGAGGGGCTTGCAGACCTGGGTGCTGGCTGAAGCCACCCCCACAGCAGCCATCAGGAAAGGGATAGATCAAGTGCTCCCATTTTCCAGATTGGGAAACCGAGGCCAGGGTGATTAAAATGCAGGGCACGGGCCTGGGACCCAGCGTCCTAGGCTCGGCGGAGCTGGTTCTGCTTTTCTGCGAGGGGAAGAGCTGGCCCTGCTTCCGAAGCCTCTTAGGGATGTGGCGTTGCCCCAGTGGAGGCCCGCGGATCTGCAGACGGTGGCGATGTTACGGGGCGCTCGAGACCATTAAGTAAAGCCACTCCGTGGGTTCCCTGCTCTACCGTTTCCTCCCGATCCTGTGGTGAGAAAGGCCGGCAGGTGCCCGGGGGCCCCACGCACGCTAACCTTTGCTTAATCCCCTTTGAACAAGCTGGGCTCGGCCCCCAGGATCCAGGAGGATTTGGGGTTGGGGGGCTGCCCTTTCCTCCTGCTGCCGATCGGCAACTTCCTTCTGGACATAAATTGGGTCTTTAAAAAAATGAGTTGTAAATTATCCCTCCAGAAAGAGCTGGTCGATCTGAAGGAGTAATGAGTGTGTAATTCAGGGGTGCACAGAGTTGCGTCGGGGGGGGGGTGCTACAGCGTAGATGACGACGGCTGACGTGGCCACGTCCGAGAGCCGGGCCCGTGGGAGATGGCTTTAGACACATCCGCTCACCTTCTCATAACTGTCGGGGGAGTGCCGTTACTTGCCGTTTTACTGATGGGGAGACGGAGGGCACAGAGAGGGTAAATAACCTCCCCGCCTCACACAGCAGAGCCGGGACTTAAACCCGGCAGTCTGGCCCAGAACCGCCGCAAGCCCCCAGACCCCCTTCCTCTGCAGCCAGCTCTCCTGCCCGCCCTGTCTCTCTGGACAGCCCTTCCAGTTCATGGTGTGTGCTCCGTGTGACAGCCGATGGGGGTGCCTCCTCCCCCATGCCCGCCCCTGTGGCCCAGCGCCCCTGCAGCTGCCTGGGCACGGCTGCACCTGAGCAGGCCCGAGGCATGTACCTGCTCAGTCACCCTTAATTCCTCAGCACCTGTCCTAGGCCCCTTGCCAGGGCACCCACTGCCCAGATGGTGTGACAGGGCCCCTTCCACCACCATGCACAAAGGCGGGATTTATGGTCGTCAGAAAACCATCTGGAACAGTCTGGGTGACATTCACACCACCACACCTCCCCAGACAACTGAGGGACAGCCGAGCCCAGAGGCAGGCACCTCAGGGCCGCCCACCCATGGTTTCCCGTGCGCTGGAGACATCCATTCTAGCCCCTGCTTTTTCCCAGAGTCCACCCTAGGCCCAGAGAGGGATATCGACACGCCCGCAGTCACACAGCAAGGCGTGGCCGGGTTCCAGTTCCAGCCTTCGCACAGCACTTCTCACATCAGAGAAGTGGAGGCTGTGTCCTTCTCTCTTCCCCTGGGCTGTCACCCCTGCCTCCATTTCATCTTGCAGGACAGGGAGGGAGCGAGGGAGCGAGGCGTGGCCCCTCCGAGCGCTGTGCCCGCCCGCCGTTCCTGGGAGGGCATCCTTCATCCCACAGCCCCGCGTCGCCACCGCCGCATTAAGGACAGATGGATTACAGCTAATGAGCCTGCTTGCACCATTAGCACTGGAGAGCCTTCCCGGGATTAGAGCAGCCCGCCGGGGCCAGCTTGTCACTCTCGCGGTGGCGCCGAGGTGGCTGGCTGTGCAGCAGTGTGCCCTAATTGTTCCTGTAATTGGGAGCCTCGTGCCGCCCTCCCCGGGGACTGCCGGCCGGCAGGAGCTGCCCCCCACGCCCCCACCCCTGCCCCGCCTCTCCCACCCACCCGACCCCTGCCCAGCCCGTCCCTGGAGGTCGGGGGTGCCAGGAGCTGCTGCTCCCACCCCTCCCACTGAAAAGGGGACGAGCCCCTCTCCTGGGCCTGGACTGGGGGCGCCCTCACCTCAGCAGAACCCCAAGTCTCGCCCTGAAGCTGGCTGGGAGGGGTCATGGCCCCATTTTACAGGTGAGGGAGGGGGCCTGGCAGACGGTGAGCTGCACCCGACGGGGCCCACCCACACTCGGCCCCTCGGCCCCTTCTCTCAGGCACACACACTCACAACACACACTCATGACACTCCCTACACACCCACACGTGCTTACACTCTCACACTCACGTGCACACGAGCGTGCGCACCCTCGTAGCTCGCCCGTGTGGGCACACATGTACACATGCACTTCCTCTCACACTCATGCTCTCTCACAACGATCACACACTCAGCCAACGCCCACCCTTTTACGCAATTCACCTGCAGTCTCACACACATGCTTGCACACGTGTGTGCTCAGAAATGTGCACACGGGCACTCAGAACACACCCTCACACGTGCTCATAGGCTCACTCCCACACGTCTGCTCTCTCACATGTTACACGCACGTGCACACGAGCCCTGGGAGGCCCCCCGAGGGCGCACGGCCCCCCCCCCCCCCCCCCCCCGGTGTTACACTTGGCCTCAAGCGCTGACGGCTCAGCTCAGGATGGCATTTCTCCCCTCTGGGAATTTCAGGATTCTAAATGGATGTGGCCTCCCTCCGTGCAAGCCTTCTGTGGCTCCCAGTGGCCGGCTGGCGTCGGGCACTGCTCCAGGGTAGGTCTGCCCGATGCTGGCTGAGCGCTCTCCTGGGTATCCAGGCACAGGGAAGGGATGGACCGCAGGGTGGGGGCAGTGCAAATCCTTTACTCCCTAAGTGAGCCTGCCTCTTACCAGGACATGGGCAGTCAGCCCTGCCCCCCCGGGGGAAGTTCTTGTTAATTCAGACCCAGTTTTCAACCCAGAAGGAGTGTGTTTACCTTACCTCGTAAGCTGCACCTTCCTGCTCAGTGCAGCGACCTGGTCACACGTGGCTGGAGAGGAGTGGGGTTTTTTTAACATCGTTATTGGGGTATAATTGCTTTACAATGGTGTGTTAGTTTCTGCTTTGTAACAAAGTGAATCAGTTATACATATACATATATCTCCATATCTCTTCCCTCTTGCGTCTCCCTCCCTCCCACCCTCCCTCTCCCACCCCTCTAGGTGGTCACAAAGCACCGAGCTGATCTCCCTGTGCTATGCGGCTGCTTCCCACTAGCTCTCTACCTTGCGTTTGGTAGTGTATATATGTCCATGCCTCTCTCTCGCTTTGTCACAGCTCACCCTTCCCCCTCCCCATATCCTCAAGTCCGTTCTCTAGCAGGTCTGTGTCTTTATTCCTGTCTTACCCCAGGCTCTTCATGACATTTTTTTTTCTTAAATTCCATATATATGTGTTAGCATATGGTATTTGTCTTTCTCTTTCTGACTTACTTCACTCTGTATGACAGACTCTAGGTCTATCCACCTCATTACAATCAGTGCCTTTGCCGACCTGAGTTCTGGGGACCTTGGGAGTAGCCCCGGCTGCGGTGGGGTCGTGTCTGTGCGCACCCCAGGTGAGTTGATTTCATAAATGCTTACGGGAGGCTCATGTGAGCCAGGCTGAAGTCTATGGCACCCTCGTGGTTCTCGTGTCTGTGTTACAGGTGGGAAACAGGCACAGAGAGGCTAGGTGACTGGCTCAGGTCACACAGCGGGGAATGGCGGGCCGGGACTTGAACGCAGGCAGTCTGGCCCACCTGGGAATGCCTGTGCAGCCTTGCACAGAACAGGAATGGGAGCCAGGTGCTCGGAAGCCAGGGCCGTGCCCCTGGGAGCCGAGGGAGCTGTGACATAACGAGGAATATCTACTTGGCTGCTGCCCGGTCCCTGACACAGAGCTCCTAAGCCCCCTGGAATTTCCTGGGTGAGGGGAGCATCTTTTGTTCTAATGACGTGACCCTGGGTGGCCTCGGGGACGGCTTCAGGAGGGGGCTGATCACCAGGACCACGATGGGAAGCTTGGAGCTTTCAGCCCCACCGCCTTCGTCCAGGGACTGAGTTAATAATCGATCATGCCTACGTGAGGAAGCCTCCATAAAGATCCCTGATGAACTACAGAGTTCTGAGAGCTTCTGGGTTGGTGGACACATCCTGTTTCGGGAGGTGACGTGTCCACCCCCAGGCCTCGCCCGAGGCCCCTCTTCCATCCACCGTCCCTGAGTTGTATCCTTTATGATAAGCCGGAAAAGTAAAGTGTTTCCCCGAGTTCTGTGAGCCGTTCTTTTTTTTTTTTTTTGAATTTATTTTATTTATTTTTGGATGCGTTGCGTCTTCGTTGCTGAGCGCAGGCTTTCTCTGCTTGCGGCGAGTGGGGCTACTCTTCGTTGTGGTGCGCGGGCTTCTCATTGCAGTGGCTGCTTTTGTTGCGGAGCGCGGGCTCTAGGCGCGCGCGGGCTCAGTAGGTGCGGTGCACGGGCTTAGTTACTCCGCGGCATGTGGGATCTTCCCGGACCAGGGCTCGAACCCGTGTCCCCTGCATTGGCAGGCAGATTCTTAACAACTGCGCCACCAGGGAAGCCCTGTGAGCCGTTCTTGATGGAACCCAAGGAGAGGTCATGGGAACCTCTGGTTTATAGCTGGTCACCCGGAAGTGCAAGGCGCCCGGGACCCTCTGTTGGCACCTGAGGTCAGGGCAGTTTTGTGGGGTCCGGCGCTGACTCCAGAGAATGGATTGTTGTGGGACACCCCCCCCACCCGACCCCCAACGTGGTGTCAGAGGTGTTTTGAGTAGAAAAGTGTCCCTTTAGAAGGGGTGCGCTGTGCTCACTCGGGAAGGGGACAGGCCAAGTAGCCCCAGGGGAGCAGGGATCTCACATGCATGACCTTGGATGGTTAACTTGTCCTTCGGAGGCTCTCCCCCCGTTCGGTCCCTGGCCTCCCAGAGGGCTGTTCAGGCGCGGGGACGCGTCCCCGGTGCCCTCTGCACCCCCGTCACTCCGCTCGGCTCTCTGCAGGGCGGCGGCAGCAGCAGTGGGGTCAGGAAGCAGCGGAGGCCCCGCTGCCCGGTTGCAGAGGCTTCAAGCCGGAGCAGGCAAGGTGAGCCTGGGAAAATGGCTTTAATTCATCCAGGAAGCCACTGCTCAGCCTCACGGTGACCTTGCACGTGGCCCCTGGCTGTCTGCTGAGGTGGGGGCGGAGGACAGACGGAGCTGGGAGCAAGCTTCCCAGGGTGGAGTCTGTCCTCCCAGGGGACACAGGTGCCCCGCCTGGCTCACTGTCTTAACGGTCCTTCTAGCTGTAGTTTCCACACGCAGTAGCCTCATCCTCCGGCAGTCTTTTCTCCACTTAATTCAGCTTCTCGGCCGCCCTCCATTTTAAGCTCCTACTGTGTGCTTACGTGTGTGCTCAGCGTCTGGAGGGAGGATATAGGACCTGACCCCGGATCTCTGTTTGTCACTCATTCACTTATTCATGCAGCCGACACCTGTCATGGTCCACAGGGCTCTAGGCCGTGTTAAGCTCTAGGAAACTCAGGGTCTAGTTGAGAGAGAATTCTGGATTATTCCTCCTGCAGCACAGGTATTATGCTGACGAGCCTGGTTACAAAACGCTCACAGCCAAGGAGAGGACAGATGCACAAGTGACTCAGATTCATGGTGGGAAACGCCACGAGACAGAGAAGTTCAAGATGCTGTAGGAACAGGATTTCCAGAGGCTGTGAATTTGGACTGGGGTTTTGAAGGATGCCTAGGAGTTTGTGAGGCTGAGAACAGAGGATACAGTGTTTGAAACTGTGGAGGAGGGCCTTGTGGAAAAATTTGAGCAGACCTGGGGATTAGGCAAGAGCGAGAATGAGGGGAGAGGTGGTGGATGACCTCTCAGAGTCGAGGCAGGGGTTGGACCTGGAGAATGTGTTGTGTTTGGTCAGTGATGGGAGGAGAGGTGAAAATGCTGACTCCAAAACCACCCCAGGGATTGGATTTGGTGTGATGGGAAATCAGCAGCTCTGTATGCTTTAATTTTTTTTTTCATTCAGTTTTTTTTTTTTTTTTGGCACTGATTCTTTTTGCCCGTGGTCCAAAATACACAAGGAAAAACGAGTCTAGCGCTGCTGTCCAGTAGAACTTTCTACGATGGTGGAAAACTTTCTACATCTGTCCTGTCCCGTGCAGTAGCCACTAAGCTACCCATGGCTCTTGAGACCGAGGAATGGAATTTCAAATTTTATTTAACGTTAATTAGTTTGAATTTGAATTCCAATCCCTGCCTGTGACTAGGCGCTGCTGTCCTGAACAACACAGCTCTGGAGGGGAAATGAAGCCACCCTCCCCCCTCCAGCCACCCCATCCTCCATGAGCTTTGGAGAGGACTGATGAGATCTGAACGAGGACCCTGCAAGAGGATGCTTGAGGTGTTTTCCCCCCACTGCCCTCACTTCTAGGTGGGTGCTGTGGGTTTTTCCCAGCCGCTGAAGGAGCCTGCAGGGGAGTCAGGCGGCCTGTGGCTTGGGCACACATCCTGCCTCTGCAGGTGGTCAGAGCAGGCTGCAGAAGCCCCCGGGCAGAGACGGGAGTGACACATCACCTCTCGAAGGCGCAGGTGCAGCCCGTGGACCCAGGCATGTGGTCCAGTGCCCTGCCGTGTGGTTCAGTTACTGAACAGCCAAGGGCCTCCTTTAGAAAAGGATAGGGGGACGTTCCCTGGCGGTTCAGTGGTTAGGACTTGGTGCTTTCACTGCTGTGGCCCCGGGTTCAATCCCTGGTCGGGGAGCTAAGAAACTAAGATCCTTCAAGCCACATGGCATGGCCCCCCACCAAAAAAAAAAAAAGAAAAGAAAAGGATGGGCCCTTCACAGCCGTATCCTTGTGGCGGGTCAGACCTCGTCTCTACCGGGGTGAATAGCGTCCCCTCAAAATTCACATCCCCCCAGAACCTCAAAATGTGACCTTGTTTGGAAACAGGGTCTTTGCACATGTAATCAGGTAGAGGTGAGGGCAAGCCTGAGTAGAGTGGGCCCAAATCCAGCAACTTCCCTAGACGAAGACACGCAGAGACACAGGGGAGAAGGCCGTGTGACGGTGGGGAAGAGATTGGAAGGATGCAGCCACGAGCCAAGGAATGCTCAGAGCCACCAGACACTGGAGGACACGGGAAGGATGCTCCCAAGAGCCTCCGGGGGAGCGGGGCCCCGCCAAAACCTCGCTTTCGGACGTCTGGCCTCCAGCACGTGAAAGAATGCATTTGGATTGTTTGAGGTCCCCGTCTGTGGCCCCTGTCAGCGCACGGAAGGTGTGGGGCACACACCCGGCCTTGGCCTGCTGGGTGTTGCCTGCTGACACCTGTGCTGGGTGTCCAGCTGTGCCCCTGGCTCCATGCTGAGCGCCCCCCATAGGCTGGGGCTTCCAGGAACACCTCGTATTTTCCATTTTAAATGGAGGAGACCACCACGGCTGCCATGCAGCAAGACTCAGGGTGGGGAGGCTCTAATGGAAGAAGTGGGTGGCCAGGGAGCCAGGAGACCCATCCGTCCAAAACTCTGCTTACTGATTCACACCCCTTGGCCTCAGTTTCCTTATCTGTGAACAGGGGCCAGGGGGCTGGGACAGATGCTGTCTGCAGAACATCCATTCCAGCAGTGTCCTTGGAGGCCCAGATTAAAAACTTGACCTCCCAGGCTCAGGTCCAGCCCCCCCGAGATGTCCAGAGGCAGGTGTCTCGGACAAGAGGCACGTGGGCTAGGAGATGGCGCTCAAGGCTGTTGCCGTGGCTATGCCAGCCCGCCCCCAGGCCTGCCCACCTCGCCCTCCAACCCTTACTGCCCTCTTGAAGGTGCCAGCCCGGTCGGCCGCAGAGTGGCACGCTGAGCGGAGGTGGACCCACGGCTGGCAGGTGCTGCGGCCACCAGAGTTCGATCCCAGGGCTGGGTGGCAGCGTCGCTGCCACCCCAGCTGTAGCTTGGAGCACCGTATCCATCAATATAAGAGGAGGCTTTATGCAGTAATAGCGTGGGGCCTGCCGGGCAATTGATTTAAATCATTTTATAGAGAACCTATGTAAAATAAAAAGCCTTTAATCACATTTGTATCCATTTCCAGGCTCAGTAAATCAATTTGAATTGAGCTGGGGGCCACAGTTACAGCTGATTAGCGTGTGTATATATGGTCAAATTAATGCCGGCCAAGCCTGCTGGAGGGGGCGCAGCCATTAGCTCCTGCCGGAGCTTGCCCGCTCTCGCGGGGGTGAGGGCCGCATCCTGGACCCCGACCGCAGGGCAGCCTTCTCTCCCCGCCCCCCCGCCCCTGCTTCTGGCCGCCTGGTCCCCCCAGCCCCGCTTCCGGCAGTTCCTGTGGGTGCCACGTGCTGCCGCCACCCCAGGGCCAGGATGTGTGCAGCTGGGAGGAGCTTCCCCAGCCGCTCTGCCTGCTGAGCCTCGGCTGGGCTGCCCACCCCTCCTGTTCGTGTGGGCAGCAGGCACTGATTGAGGCCTCCTCTGGGTGCCTCCCTGGGGCCCGGAGAAGGGACCCAGGATCCGTTTGCTTCTTACCCGGTATTTGTGGAGCACCTGGGACACAGCAGAGCCACACAGATAGCAGTCCGTGCCCTTAGAGACAGATAATAAACCCGGTATATCAGCGGAAGAGCTGGAGTGTTGGAAATGCGGGCGCTCTGGGGAGGGGTGGTTGCAGTTGTAGAAGAGGGTGGAGGGGAAGCTGGCGTTTGAGCAGTGATTTGCAGGCGGCCGGGGAGTGAGCACAGAGGCCCGCGTCTGGGGTCTGGGGGAGGCTCTGGGCCTGGGAGAGCAAAGGCTGGGGAAGGGGCTGGGGGGAGGGGGCGGGTCAGGCTGGGTCGCAGGTGGGGTTAGGAGCGGGGCCAGGCATCCTTGGAGGGTTTGGGCAGGGCCAGGCGTGACCCTTCTGGCTGTTGTGTGGGGAAGGGAGAAACAGGGAGGCCCTGTGAGGGGGGAGGGGAGAGAAAGGCTGGGTGGGGTCTCTTCCTCCTAGGATGGGGCGATGCAGTGCCCCGGGGCACCCTTGAACCACGTGTGCGCTGAGCAGAGGCAGAGAATTGGGGGTGGGGACACATTGGGCCTGGCTGCCTGCCACCCGGACAGTGTCCTTCACTGGGGGGACACAGTCCCCCAGCTGTGTCTAATAGCTCAGTGGTGACTGTGGCCCGTGGCCCATGTGTACAGGAGGGACCTTCTGTCCTCCTGTCCTGGTCCCCACCTGGGTCTCGGGTCTGCTCTGGGCGCACCGGGGTGCTGGGACATCTTTCTGCTTGCCGGGCACCACCGAGGTGCGGGGAGCTGACCCCTGGACGGCAGCCAGGCCTGGATCGCTGGCCACTTCTGCCCGCCGGCAGCCGTGCCCGCCCCCTGGAAGCTGCAGGTACCGGAGGGGCTTGGCCAGAGCGCCAGGTGGCCTCGTGCCTGCCCCTCAGAGCTAGCTTTGCACTGGGAACACCGGGATCTTGATGTTTGATCCGTAAATGAACTGACTCTGAGCCTTTAACAAGTTTGCTGCTGTCCAGATGGGCCTGTTCCGGGGGGTCTCTTACGTTCCGCCCCTGAGGCCCCCCCTCCAACGAATCTAGTGGGTGCCTCCCATTCACGTCCTGCCTCTCAGATGGAGCCCTCCCCCGTCTCACCTCACCGGCCTTTCCCAGGAATTCTCAGCATAGCATCGTCATCAGTAACTGCTTAGCCAGTGCTTAGGAAATGCTACCCCTGGGGCAGGGTCCTTCCTCGCCTCTCCCAGCTTCTTGGTATTTCTCGGCTTGTAGACACCTCGCTCCCGTCTCTGCTTCTGTCACATGGCCATCTTCTTATAAGGACACCAGGTATGTTGGATTTGGGGCCACCCTCATGCAGGATGACCTCATCTTATCTAATTACATCTGCAAAGACGCATTTGCAAATAAGGTCACATCGTGAGGTCCTGGGTGGACATGACTTTGGAGCGGACACTCTTCACCCCACTAGACTTGGATTGCTAAAAGGAGCCTTGGGGCTCACCAAGCAAGACCCTCACATCTGATAAGGAGGAAACGGAGCCCAGGTGAGCGAGATGCCTCAGGGGCGGCCTTGCACGCAGCGAGGAGGTGGCGGGCCCCGTCCAGGCTCTCTGCGTTGTGCTGCCTGAAAACAGGACTGGATGGTAGGGAGGTACCCGCTGCCCGGCCTGGCCTGGCTCAGCCTGGCTCAGAAGTTTCTAGGTCAGGCCAGCAGCCCTCCTCCTGGCTATGACCATGCTGGACTTCTTCCGGCACTGCATTATTTAGAACGTGGCCACGCTGGTGTTCTGTGGCCCTATTGGGATTGGGGGAGGGAGGGGGGGAAGGCCCGGGATGGCAGTGGCCCGTCCCCCGAAAGCTTTTGAGAGATCCTCTCCCATGAGCCTGAGGCAGGGGGATTCCACTGGAGCTGTGGAGTCCAGGCCCCCTGGCCACACCACGTGACCCCGGCAAGCCAAGCTGCTCAAACCCTCAGGGCTTCTTGACCCTTTGCTCTCAAGACAGCTGACAAAAAGACAGCCCTGTCTCCCTGGGTTTTGAGACTCAAATGAGAATGTGCTTTGAACTCCTTAAACTGGTGAGAAGGGTGTTAAGACCTAATCATAGCCTCCGGGAGGCTGGGGAGGGGAGGCAAGTTTGTGCCCCACCGGAAAGGACATTGGAGCCAGGAGACCTGGGGTAATTTGTCCAATGTCCCTGAGTCTCTGATTCCTCATTTGTCAAAAGCCACAGACGGCACCTGCCTCAGAGCATCAGCAGGCGGCTCCTATGGAATCGATCGTTCTGGAGGCCAGAATGGGATCCCCCGGGGCTTGGTGGGCCAGATGCTTGTACGTGGGGCGGAGCCGGTGCACTGCCCGGGGCAGGGGTCGCCTGCTTCATTTCCCTGGGGGCCAGCCCCGCAGTGGCAGTGAGTTGACCCCGCTCCCCAGAGGTGAAAGGTCCCCACTTTGCAGCCAGCGGTAATTCCCAGAACCATCCATCTCCCTGCACCCCACGCCTCTGGGTGCCACCGTCATCGGGATGAGTGATGGGCGCCTCTCACGGGCCCCAGCGGGGACTTGCTACAACACGTTTACGCCGCGTGAGCGATGGTGTTTGTACCTCTGACGCCCAGGTGCCGCCAGGACCCGACAGTGCCAGGGACGAGACTTCCCCGATGATAAATACCGTGCAAAGCTTCCAAAGAAGGAACGGTTTCCGTGCCCGAGAGGCCACCAAAGGGCACTGGGAAGGCAGTTGGCGTGGAAAGGCCGGGCCCCGAGGTGTGTCTGCGAATGGGCAGCCAGGCCTGCCCTGCAGCTGATGGAGGGCTGGGTGATTTGTTTAGGTTGAGGGCAGAAATGGAATTGGGGAGAAACTGACTTGTTTGGAGCTGGGAGTTGGAACCGTGCTGTTAGTGGCAGATAGCAACGGCAGCGTGTTAGAAAGATTCAGGGCCTGTAATGCCAGCCAGGTTCCCTGGAGTGCGGGTGAGGGGCCGGCAGCTGCTGCAGGAGAGGTCAGGCGAGAGCCAAGAGGAGCTGTCGCCGAAGTCCCTCCCCCGCTGGCTGTCACCGGGCTTCTGGGGGTTCCGGATGGCCCTTGTGGTGGAGTGTTTCACGGCTCCCTTTGTGTCTGGACTTCCCTAGTCCCGCCGAAGCTGTCGCTTAGCATTGCTCCCTGGGGACCCGCCTGGTCCGCTGAGCGGGGGTCTGGCATTAAACCCCCTTCCTCCTCTGCCTCCCATGGTTTACATCGGGAAATGTGCTGCAGGGGGGACTAGGGGATCCCCACGTGTGAGTCGTGGAAGCCACGTAACCTGAGCCACAGCCTTCAGCCTTGGGGCCTCGGTTTTCTCATCTGTAAAGTGGGGCTGTGGATCTATCCGGTAGGATCAGAACAAATGAGATCACGTGCGTGAATTCTTAGATCCAGTGCCGGCCCGACATTCCCTAGAACGCATCTTGGTGTTACTTTGTCAATGTCTCTGATGTAAATATATTTTTCTCCTGACGAGACAGTGAAGGAACTGCCAGCACACCTGGCCTCACACTTCTGGGCGGCTGCGTGGTGCGGTGGGTCACACCTCCATGGCTGACTTACATCCTAATCCCAGCTGCAGAGACCCGAGTAAGGTCCCAGTGGCAGGTTCCAGGGGTTTGCACGAGGACACAGCCCAGGACCGGCTCAAGGTCGCGGGGTAGGGGAGCCCCAGGACGGCACACACCGCCGTCCTCAGGTGCTGGCCTGGTGCCTGCGTGGTCTCGGCACTCAGTTTGGGCGTTTTTAGTCCACACAAGCCTTCCTGTGAGGGTGGTGCTCTGGTTGTCCCCATTTTGCAAATGGGGAAATGGAGGCCGAGGGAGCTGCGGCCACTTTTCCCTAAAGTCTCACGGCTGGGGGCCGGGGGAGCGGGTGACCCAGGCTCTGGGACTCAACGCCCTGGCTGCCCTGCCTCTGCTGCTGAGGAGCGCCAAGTTCGGGGGCGGGGCGTGGGTACCTGGGCCCAGAATCCAAGGGCTGATGGAGAAGGGGCAGCACTGTTGGGTAGATGGTGGGCGCAGGGAGGACACAGTCCCCCACGCCACCCCCGTCTGCCCTGCAGGCAGTGATTCCCCCTGCTGGGATCCCCGCAGCCCTGCACATCTGTAGCACTGACCTGCTGGGTTGCCGTCTGTGCCTCCTCATTCCCACCCCCAGCACACACGCACACACAGAGATACTTGTGCCTACATAAACACGCATTCGCATGCATACATACGCACATACACACGCATATACACGTGCAAATACACACGCACACGGAGACGCATACACACGCACTACACCCATGCACACACACCCATGCACACACACCCATGCACACATTTGCACATGGCACATATATGCATATACACTCACGCTATACACACATGCACACAACAGGCACATACACATATCGCAAGCAAACGTAACACACGCATACATGCTGATGTGGGCCCCGAGGGCCAGGCCGTGGGTTTGCCAGGTTCCCAGGCTCCGCCAGCGGGTGGCACCTTCCTAGCCCCTCCACCTGCTGATGACAAGGAGGATGGCCGGCAGCAGGGGACGCCCGCCCTGCGGGGCGTGGTGCTCTGTGGGACGCTTTCAGCTTGTACTTTCAACACGCCTGTTCCTGCTGACAGTAGCGAGGTGTGACAGAAATAGCAGCAGGATTCACGCCGTGGTGACAGAGGTGGTGACGGCCGGAGTCCCCACAGAGCCCGGAGCTTTGCTTTGCTTCGGTTTGGGGCAGCCCCGCAGCTGGCTGGGATGCAGGAGGACCCGGTCAGGTCCCTGCTGAAGGGACAGTGTCTGGCCCGGCCACCTGCAGGGCAGCAGGGTCAGTATGGTCTGTGCACCTGCCTTGCTTGCAAAAGAGCAGGAAAAAGCAAACACCGGCTTGAGCAATTGGAAGCTTGGCATCAGGGGTCAGGTGGACGGGTCTGGCGGCCCAGAGTGACCTGCACCTGGTGGGGGGGGCAGGGCTTTTCTAAAAGGAGTTGAGTTCTGATGGGCTGGGCAGGGGGGGGCACTATAGGGTTTTGCCCACTTTTCAAGCCCAGCGTACAAGTGGGACTAGGACACACTGGGCTGTAGCTCCTGATAGGTGGGCCTGGGCAGGTGAGGCGTGGCCACAGAGAAGCTAGGGTAAGCCAAGCGCAGGGCATCAGAGAGCGTGTGCCAGCCAGCCGTCACTGAGCCATCTTCACACAGGTGGGGAAAGAATTTTTTTTTAAAATGCAATTTAGGGACTTCCCTGGCAGTCCAGTGGGTAAGACTCCACGCTGCCAATGCAGGGGGCCTGGGTTCGATCCCTTGTCAGGGAACTAGATCCCGCATGCATGCCGCAACTAAGAGTTCGCATGCTGCAACTAAGAGTCCGTGCGCCACAACTGACAGATCCCGCCTGCTGCAACGAAGATCCTGCGTGCCGCAACTAACACTGGACGCAGCGAAAATAAATAAATAAATATTTTTTAAAAAATAAAAAATAAAAATGCAATTTAATGTGAACGTGCTTAATACCACTGAACTGTGCACTTAAAAATGGTTAAGGTGGTAAGTTTTGCCACAATTAAAATTGATTTTTTAAAAGTTAACCTACGTATACATTTGAAGCCCCCCCCCATGCCATTTTATACCTGCTAAGTCAGCCCCCAGACATAATAAAAGAAAAACATGCATTGCTGGTACAGTTGTGGTGAAACAGACAGATGCCTGGAGGCTGGCAGCACGTGCTTGGGAAGAGCCCTTTTGGATAAGCAAAAGCGCAGGTTGTAGCGAGACCCACAGAGATGCTTCTTTGCTCAGATCCCAGAAATCCCACGCTGGGATTTATTGTAAGGAACAAAACAGGAAGTACGAAGACATACATCCTACTGTGAAAAACTGGGACCACCCTACGTATCCCCCGACGGGCACTGACATCAGCGCACAAGAGTATTAGGGCGTCCTCGTATCGTCCTAATAATCCCAGAGACCGCGGGAATCCGGTAATAAATGACAGGCTGCCAGGTGCACGGAGGGGTCTGGAAGACGTTTGTTCTTTTTCTCCTCCTGTCCTTTTGGGGCCGGGAAAAGCAAATGCGGATGTGTTGTGTAGTTCCCGTGCATTCCCTGAAAACCTCCAGAGAAGTGATAAACAGATCTTTGCATCCTGGTGCTGGCTAATTTGTTTTCAATAGGTTTCAATCAATTACGTGGGGTCCTCAGGAAGGGGAAGTGCACCAGTAATTGGCTAAAATAAATCACTCGGCACTTCAAAAGCAGCTCTCTGCTGAGATGCAGCAGCCCGGCCTTCTATTCTTAATAAACAGGCATGTTTCCCCCCCACCCACTGGGTCCCCGAGCTCCATGGGAACCACAGACCGAGGGTCCGGGAGGAGGGGCACGCGTGGCAGTGATGGATTTGGCCAACCCGCAGAGGTCACCGAGTCTGGAGTGCTCCTCTCCTGTGTGCCCCAAGGAGTGTCCAAAACCAGGCGGCTTAAACAACAGAAATCTATCCTGTCACGTTCTGGAGGGCAGAAGTCTGAGGTCAAGGTGTGCACAGGGCTCCGCCCCCTGTGAAGTTTCCAGGGGAGGACCCCTGGTCTCTTCCAGCTTCTGGCGTTGCTGGCCATCCTCAGTGCTCCTTGGCTTGTGGCCACATCCCTCCCGTCTCCACCTCTGTGGTCATGTGGCTTCTTCCCGGTGTGTATCTGTCTCTGAGTATCTTCTCTTCTTATAAGGACCCCAGTTGTACCGGATTGAGAGCCCACCCTACCCCAGTGTAACCTTTCTTTAGCATACATCTTTACATCTGCAAAGACTCTTTCCAGACAGGGCCACAGGGACTTCCCTAGTGGCACAGTGGCTAAGAATCCGCCTGCCAATGCAGGGGACACGGGTTCAAGCCCCGGTTTGGGAAGATCCCACGTGCTGCGGAGCAACTAAGCCCATGTGCCACAACTACTGAGCCTGCGCTGTAGAGCCCGCGAGCCACAACTACTGAGCGCGTGTGCCACAACTACTGAAGCCCACACGCCTAGAGCCCATCCTCCGCAGCAAGAGAAGCCACCACAATGAGAAGCCTGCGCACCGCAAGGAAGAGCAGCCCTGCTTGCCGCAACTAGGGAAAGCCCGCGTGCAGCAGTGAAGACCCAACGCAGCCAAAAAAAAAAACAAACAAACAAACAGGGCCACATCCAGAGATACCCGGATTAGGGCTTCATTGTATCTTTGTGGGGGAGGGGAACCACAGCTCAGCCCACACCCCCGTTCTGGGTGAGGATCTCGACGGACGCCGTCCCCTCTGCATGTGGGTTTGGAATGGGGGTCTGTCCCCCACCTGGGGCCCTGCCCTCTCCCCTCCTCCTTTAACAGCTGTCTTACCTGGACGGTGAGGTGGGGACAGAGGGTGGACAGGTGACATTCAGCAGTTGGGGAAGCACCCGGCAGAGGCCCCGCTCAGCATGCCCCGCACTCACGGTGGGAGGCTCAGCGGGGAGCCCGATACCCACGGGGAATTCGCTCCAGCAGGAAGATCCAGGAAGGTGGGGAGTGGGTGGGAGCAGCGGCAGCTCCGTGGGTGACAGTGGAAAGGGGGTGTGTGTGCTGCCGATGCTGACCCTAGGGAAGGGCAGCCTGAGGCGGGGCAAACCGAGACCCCCAGCCCCGAGCACCGGACAGCCAGGGGGCAGGGAAGTGTGTGGGCCTGGGGGCCGAAGGCCGAGGCTCCAGTCACGCTGAGGCCTGAAGGCTGCCGCCCGTGGCTTCCGAGGATGCGGAAGTGCATTGCAGACTCCCATGCTGGCAGCTGACCAGGGAGGCCAGCCTGACCCCCCCAGACTTCCTGGGGCGAGGTCGCCAGGAGGGGCATCGAGGCGGTCCTGCCTGTTCTTCCCCAGCACCTCCTGTGTCCCGGCTCATCTGCTCCTCAACTGGCTCTCTGGGGGAGGAGATAGGACGGTGCCCATTTTACAGAGGAGGCAAAGAAGCTTGGCAGGATCATGGCCCTTGACACCCAGAGCCCCCACTGTTGACTGTCATTCCCCGCAGATGCACAGAGAGGTTCCGAGGGAAACTGCCTTCCCCGAGCTCGGTCAGCACCGAGGCCGGGCCAGAGCCGAGGTCTGCGAGGTCTGCCGTCCTGATGGTGGGTCCTCTGTCCTCGAGGTCACGCTTGAGCCTGAAATGCTAGAAGAAGCCGGAGAAAGAACGCGAAGCTGCCTGTGACCCACGGGCAGGGGCGCACCTGGGGTGGAGGTCCAGCGGCCCGGGCTGGGCAGGTGTTCGTGGAGCCGGGAAGGGTTGCACCCAGCCTGACTTGTCCACGGGCCCTTCCTTGAAGCCTTGAACAAGATCAGCCCGGTACAGAGACAGGTGGTGGCCCCGGGCGACCCAGAAGTGGTGTGATAAAGAACCATTCTTCCCAAGACAGGCCAGGACTGAGTCCTCATGGACTGCGGAACACCAGGCAGGGCACACATGCACAACGTGGCCTCGGGTGGGGACGGGGGGCATCGGAGGGACAAGGGAGGGTGCAGGGATGGGCGATGGGGGTAAGGAGGTCAGGGCAAGGCCCCCCTAAGGAGGTGACTAAGCTGGCACCTGAACCAAGAGATGGGGAGGAAACCACGTCAGCATCTGGGGAAGGATGGCCGGGGGCCGAGGGAGCCACAAGTGCAAAGGCCCTGTGGTCTGAGCTCACCTGGCCCAGGCAGAACAGTGAGGCATGGAAACCATGGACCACGGAGCCAGCCTTCTGGAGCCAGGATTCTCTCCCCCCTGTGGCTTTCTCTGGCATCCAGGGGTCTCTCGTTTTTGTCGCCACGCTGCCGACCAGGAAGACCCCGGGGGGAGGCAACCCACAGCTGGGAAGGGCGAGGGCAGGCATGGCCCCTCCTGCCTCGCCGCCCAGCCTCCACTCTCCCCTGCGCTGCAGCTCGACCACCTCGCCTGCTCGCAAATCACGGCTGCCTAATGAAGTACCTCGTGCCTTGAAAGAACTCCAGGGCCTCTTGCTCTGAGCCAGGTCAGAGCCCCCGCGAAATTACAGCTGTAAGACACTGCGAGGGGGAGCGGGGCCTCTCGCCCTGCCTGTAATTACGGCCTGCGGAGTGCTGATTGCCGCAGTCCAATTAATTAAACGTGGCAGCGACCCAAATTATGATCCCTGGCCTCGTACCCAGCAGTATTTTTAACCTTAACTGTCGCGGCTGAGCTTAAATTTCCTATCTGGACAGAAGTGTCCCCGCGGGAGAAGGAGTGGTGTTGAACCGAACCTCACCGGTGACAGACCCTATAATTAGAAACTGTAGTGTCCCCGAGACCGGTCTTTAAAGCTGTCAGAAGCCAAACGGCTGTCATTTGATACAAGACTATCATTACCCGTGAACCTATTAGCTGCAGGTAAATAACATATTATGCTGGGGACAGAACGCAGCCAGGTTGGGGAATTCACGGACGCTTAATTAGGACCAGCCGTGCCAAAGACGGATGGTCACCTTCTCGCTTCCTGCGTTAGGAGGGAGGGCCAGGTGTGGCGGTGGCTGCAGGAGGGCCCGGGCTGCTGACGGTGCAGGAAGCGCCCCCTCCCTCGTCGGTGCCATCTCTGCCTTGCGCCGCAGTGCCCGTGTCGCTCCTCCAGACCGAGGCTGGCACTGATGCCAGTGGGGCGGGAGGGCTCAGGGACCAGATTGCACGCACCCCTGGGCCGAAGGGAGAGTGGTGGAGCAGACGCCCTGCTGGGCAGAGGACGTCCGAGGGGGGCCTGGACCCTCCTGGGGATCGGGGAGGTGGATGGTGAGAACAGGACTTTACAGTTTGTAAAGGCTGTCCCGCCCACGTGCACTCAGGCTTCCCGATACTCAACCTTCTTTCCCCTCACACTTTACCATGGCTCTGGAAAAGCCTTTTGAGGCCTGGTTTCCCAGTGTGGAGTAAGGTCCATCCCCGACCACAGAGCAGTCACGGGGTGTGTGGATTCCCGGCTCTAAGCTTACGGGTGACCCGACTGTCGTTCTAACGTGTATCCAGAGGACATGCAGTTCCCTGTGAAGCCGGTGGCGTCTTGCGGGCGTGGGCTTAAATGGTGAGCGAGTCTGTTTAGACACTTATTAAGCTGATGGCTCTGCGGGATGCCTGGGGCCGCAACCGGCTTCAGTCATCGGGGATCTTAATGTCGCAGAGCAAGGGGTGCAGAGGTGGGTCCGGTGGGCTCTGCGCCTGGGTGTGCATCGTCCTGGGGCCTGTTTGTTAGGTAAATGAAGAACGTAGGAAGGTGATGAAGGTCTGAAAAGAACTGTTCAGTCGCTGGACAGAGAATTCCCTCTGTACCCAGCCATCCACCCACCAGCACACGCGTGGGCGTGCACACACACACACACGCAAGTGCCCCACTTGCCTACACACTTGTACCCACACATCCTGCATGCCCCTGTCTACCTACATATCCACATGCACTTATATGTGCAAACATACGTGCACATGGACACCGGAACAACAGGGGCCCTCTCCACTCATTCTCTGGGTTGGATCCTGGGTTTTGAAATGTTTGCTCTGTACCCCTTCCGTCCCCGTGGCTACTGGTGGACGGACTCACGGGGCACTCTCGCCGTTGGAGCCCAGGCCTGTGCTGAGCAGGGTGGGCCATGTGTGTCACCAGGGGAGAGGCACCCAGAGGCAGGGGTGGTGCCCAAGAGCTGAGTGCCAGAGCGCAGGGTAATGGGGGGCACCGAGGGCGGGCGTCTCCACCCCCACACATTAGTGTCACCTGGGCCTTTCCATCACCCGTGGTGCCTGCCACGCAGCCAGAGGGATGAAGTGGGACCCACCAGGGGAAGGAGGGAGGGTTGTTCCAGGAAAAGGGGATGAGACAGGCATGGGGAGGGGCTGGAAAGGGCAGGGCCGTTGGGCATCGGGGAGACTCGAGTAGCTGGTGTTGCCTGCGGCTGGCCCAGGTGGGAAAAGCCCAGAGCACCCTTCTAAGGGGTCAGGTGTTTCTTGCAGCGCAGGTCATCCGCGTCGATGTGGCTTTGATCCTGGGGAGGTGGTGGCAATGTAGTAACACCGATCGTGACAGCTGAAGTATCTCAGCTGTGTGTGCAGTGCTCTGCTGAGCACCCAGTGTCATCCGTTCACACACTCATTCATTCATTCACTCGTTCGTTTGTTCGTTCATCAGCTATTCAGGGAGCTCCCGCTACTTGCTGGGGGAGGCCGCACAGACAGCCTTTGCTCTCCGGGGTCTGACAGCTCAGCAAGGGGGGGAAGCAGTGGAAGCCTCTCTCCTGTTTTCCGTCCTCCCCATGCACCCACATTTCCTGAGGCCCCTTTTTGCTTAAGTTCCAGACCAGCTTTGCACGCACACTGTCCCCTACACCTAGAGTCCGCAGCCCTGCTGGCCCACTGGCCCCTCTTCCTTCTTCCCCCCCGCACCGGGGTGCACGTGTCGGGGCTGCTGTTGCCCGAGGACGTGTCGTGGTGACATGTTTGGGGGGCCCGGCTGTCTAGCTGGGAAGATTCATCACTGGCGTCCTCGATGCTCGCCAGCTCCGACCACGTTTTAATTCGCCCGTCTGTGGGCTCCTATACACGTATTCATCTATATTTGTGTCAGGAGAGATTGCCTCCGTCTTCCTCTGCCTGCTAATAAACCCCCCTCCGTAGATCTCGGCCTCGGCCTTCTGCTTCCTTGGTATCCGGTTTGGAAATGGAGTTGGGGGTTGTGGTGACTCTGAGGGGAAACGACCCCATGAAGCCATACCTGGCTGTTTCTCTCCCCACCGGACCCCCCCCCCATCTCAGATGGGAGTGAGCTGACCACAGGGTTCCAGGCCCACCACATGGGGGCTGTGGTACTCGGCTTTGGACGCCAGAACAAAGCATCATGGACGCGGTGGCTTAGACCGTAGACGTTCATTCTCTCACAGTTGTGGAGGCTGGAAGTCCAAGGTCCAGGTGTCGGCAGAGTTGGTTTCTCCTGAGGGCTGTCTCCTCGGTGTGTAGATGGCCGCCTTCTCCCTGTGTCCTCACGTGGTCATCCCTCTGTGTGTGTCTGCGTCCTAATGTCCTTCTAAGGAGGAGTTGTGTTGGATCAGGACCCACCCCAACGACCTCGTTTTAACTTAACCACCTCTTGAAAGACCCTCTCTCCAAATACAGTCACAGTCTGAGGTGCTGGGGGTTAGGGCTTCAGCCCATGACAGGTGAAATTTCTCCTTTTCAATTGTCTGTGAAGTACATCAAAAAAGTGCATATAAGTGCCCACCTCATGTGTGTTTACCAGCTGAATTCACCATGGGACCAGCACCCAGGAAAGAAATGGAGTGTGACCGGCCCCCAGATGCCCCCTCGGGCCCCTGGTCAGCCACTGTCCCCCTGGGGAAGCCACTGCCCCGATGTCTAAGCCCGTGGGGTAATTTTTTTTAGAACAACTTTGATGTTCCAAAGTGACATATTCTGAGTGGCTTCTGCACCACTGGGGGCAAAACGGGGGAGAAGCAGAAACAGCTCCAGGAGCGGGGACAGGCCGTCCGGGAGCTTTGCACGCAGGCTGCCTGCAGGAAGGAGACGTGGTCCAGCTGTCCCTTGGACCGAGCCCTGAGCGGGCTTTGGGGTGGGGCTGGCCAGCCGCTGACGCATCCGGCAGCTGCTTCACAGACGCATGACAATGGTCACTCTGAGCCCCGGGCCCGGAGGGCAAGAGGTCGCCGTGTGAACTAGATGTGCTGACGGGAGACGGTTTCTTGGTTTGTCTTGTCCACAGAGTGAAACTCGAAGGAAGTTTATGGTGCTTTTTGTCTTTTACCTGCATCCTGGCTGCCCATGAACTTGACATTCAAAGAAACCGTGTATAAACATCTTGTGTCCTGCTGGGTGTCACGTTCTTTGGGACGTTTTGGGTGCACGTCGGCTCTGTGCCCTCCGGGTGTGTGGCTGACAGCTGGATGGTGTGGACGAGGCAGGCACATGCGGCCGGCCAGTCGGCAGCTCCTCGGGTAACTGAGTGCTGGCTGGTTGGAACTCGTTAGACGTGACTGTGGGGATTGGAGTTCCGGGAGACGGACAATGGCGGGATGGCGGAGGAGAGACTTGAGCCACAACCTGAGGGAGAGGGGGCTTGCGGTGACCTCAGCAGAGAAGAGGAGGCTGACCTGGGCAGGGCACATCGCGGACAAAAGCTGGACCACGCAGAGCTACGCGTGGACGGGGAAAGCCGCCTGTCCACGGGAGGGGAGCCAGGTTTGTGCGAGCGTGCGTGGAAAGGAGAGCAGCTAGAGGGGTTGGATCCGGCCGTGGATGAGAGCCAGACATGGGCAAGAGACAGCGAGGGTTCTGGTCTCGGGGGCTCACGTTGGCAGGGACTCCTAGGCTGGCTACTGAGGCCGCCTGGCCTCACTCAGAGCAGCGGGGTGGTGGCTGGCCTGGGGACCCTGTGTCTTGTTCATCTCAGGAGCCCAGAGTTCCAGATGTGGGGTCTGCTACCCAGAATCATGGCGCACGGCGGGGAGGCCAAGAGCCTCTCCAGGCCAATTCCAGCCTCCCGGTGGTCCCCCAGGCCAGCTCCTGCCGGGAGAGGCTGCATTCCTCAGCCGCCCACCCGGAGGGCACCTTGGCTTCAGACTCCCGAGTCCTGCGGCCTCAGGTCTGGGCTCCCCCGGCCTGGTTTGCCTGGGCCCCCACCTGCCATCAGCTCACCTGGAGATGGCTGGGTGCCTGATCGTTGTAGAACTGTATGGAGCTGAGAGACAAGAAGGCTCCGTCTAAGGTAGTGCAGCAGCAGCCCAGCCAGGCTGCGGGCGGAGGGGACCCGGCGCTAACCCCACCCGCAAACCCTACGGCGTGCGGCGAACTCACTCGCCGGGACGCGGGCGTGCGGGCCTCTTCCTCCCCCCACCAGAGGCTGTAGGAGGCTTTGAGGGGTTTGGATCTGCGCCCCCCCCCCGCCAGCTCCCACGTCCTGATCACCTCTCCTGATCTCTGCGTCCCCTGCAGACGGTCTCCCTGGCAGAACCTGACAAGAGCCATTTCCAAGATGGATTGATTCAATTTAGCACAAATTTTTGCTGGATTTGGTGACGTATGGCTCCCTGTTGGAACCGCGTCGAATGGGACTCCAAAGAGAGAGGGTTTATGAGGCCAGGCGGCGCCGAGCAGGTGGGGCCCCCAGCGCCCCCCAGCCCTCCCGGCATTAGGGGGCCCCTCGGCTCAGCGCGAAGGGAGACGCCCCCTGAGCGGGCTTTGCATTATACTCCAGGGGCTGAATTTCCATTTTAGTCCCAGAAGCAAAGTTACGCTACTGCCGAGGACCCCACCGCAGGAAATCCAGAGCCAAAGGCTTCTTCCGTCTGGGCTGATAAATTCTTAATGGAGGCTGCAGTTCCAGAAGCCTGGGACTGGGGCCCCGGGTGTGTGTATGTGTGTGTACGTGCATGTGCGCAGCCGGCGCAGCCAGCCTCGGCCGGGGCACGCACGCCATGGCTGGCGGCCTTGCTCTGTGGCCACAGCTGTGTGCGTGAACACAGGCTTCTGGACTGGGCACTCAGCAAGGGCTGGGACCTGCTTCTGCCGGTCACTGTTGGAAGAAAACCCTGGAAGGAAGGAGGGACCCCTTGGTTAGGGAGGCAGGACCCCGAGTGTGGGCATACGTGGCTTTGACCTTGTTGTAGGAACACTCCCACAGGAGCAAAGTCAAGGTCATAGCTAGAACAGCAAAGCCTTCCTTGACCCCCGCCGCCAACCTCCTGCTCCCCCTTCCTATATCCACCTCTGATTCCCCCGCTTCATCCGCTTCACTCTAGCCACGCCGATCTCCTCGCTGTTCCGGGAACACACCAGTCATTCTCTAGCCTCAGGGCCTTTGCACCTGCTGTTCCGCCTGCTGCAGTGTTCTCTCCACACTGCTCATGCCCCTGGCTCCTTCAGGCCTTTATTCAAAAGTCAGCTGCTCCATGAGGCTGACCCTGGCCACGCTGTTGAAATGTAACACCAAGGGACTTCCCTGGTGGTCCAGTGGTTAAGACTTCACCTTCCAGTGCAGGGGGTGCGGGTTTGATCCCTGGTCAGGGAGCTAAGATCCCACATGCCTTGTGGCCAAAAAACCAAAACATAAAACAGAAGCAACGTTATAACAAATTCAATAAAGACTTAAAAAAAATGGTCCACATCAAAAGAAATCTTTAAAAAAGAAAGAAACGTAACTCCAAATTCCTCTCCTGGCTTCGTTTCACTTCATATGATTCCTCTTCAACCTCATATGCATGGAAACTGCATGTAGACAGGGGCCGCGTTCTGTGTCCTTTACTGCCCCACGCCCAGGACAGTCCCTGGCGCTCTGTAAGTAGTAAGTAGGCGGGTGAAAGAGCTCCTGAATGAGGGCCTGGCTGAGGTGCACAGAAAGAAGCAGGAACCTGCCTTGATGTTCCCTTCGTGTGTGTGATAGGCTGACAAGTGGCCCCCCCAAAGACATCACATCCTAACGCCTGGAACCGGTAAATGTGACCTGATTCAGAAAAGGGTTTTTTTTTTTTTTTTTTTTTTGGCGGTATGTGGGCCTCTCACTGTTGTGGTCTCTCCCGTTGCGGAGCACAGGCTCCAGACGCGCAGGCTCAGCGGCCATGGCTCACGGGCCCAGCCGCTCCGCGGCACGTGGGATCTTCCCGGACCGGGGCACGAACCCGTGTCCCCTGCGTTGGCAAGCAGACTCTCAACCACTGCGCCACCAGGGAAGCCCGGAAGAGGGGTTTTTGCAGGTGTGATTAGGTTAAGGACTGTGCGATGTGATTAGCCTGGATTATCCAGGTGGGCCCGCAGTGTAATCACGAGAGAGGCCGAGGGAGCTCTGAGACACAGACGTGGAGGAGGCCACGTGACCACAGAGGCAGTCCCGGAGCCAGGGCGCTCCTGCAGCCACCAGGAATTGGAAGACGCCGGAAGGATGCTCCCAGGAGCCTCTACGGGGAGCACGGCCCTGCCAGCACCTTGATTTCAGCCCAGTGGCACTGATTTCCAACTTCTGGCCTCCAGAGCTGTGAGAGAATACATGTGTGTTGTTTTAATCCACAGATCTGGGGTAACAGGAAACTAACACGGTGTCTGGCCCTATTTAACACAGAATGTAGATAAGCTCCGGCAGCAGGGCAGGGGCCAGACAGGCAGCTTGAGGGCCACCCTCTCCCCAGGCCAGCCTCCCTCCAGTGCTCTGAGCCCGGGTCCCTGCGTGCCGGATCTGCTGGATGGGGCTGGTTTTGAGGGTGGGTGGCAGAGGAGGGGGGCAGCTGGAGGCCAGGCGTCTCTGGGGAGCCTCGGCCCGCGTGGGGGGCGTTAAACCTCAGCCATGGGGCTGGGGTGCGGGGGTCCAACTGAGCTCTGGGGGCATTCTGGGCCTCACCAGGGACCCCTCAAAACTGACCCTGGGCCTTGAGCCACGTTTCTTGGAGCTTTGGCCTGGGGGAACAGAACGAGTGACCGGGAAGGAGCCGGTGATGGGCCGGGTGGCAGTTGGGCCACAGGGCAGCACCGCGGCCCGGGTCCTCCGGGAGGGACGCCAGACCTGCCCCGCTCTGAAAGCCACAGGCAGGCCGGTGATGGTTTCCCACGTCCCAGCTATTGCCGTCTGTCTGTGTGGTTGGAACCCCGAGCTTCAAAGTGCCGACGTGCTAACCCAGCCGCCTTCGAGTATTTTTTCGGGGGGCTGCTTTTGCAATGTGTGGTGTTTCCCCCTTTCTTTTGAGGCAAACGGCTGATTGACTGCCTTTCATCTCCTACTTTGAGTAGCTGTAAGAGCTGCTTTATATAAACATCAATTACCAGCACGTAATAAATTAAGGGTCCCTCGCACAGCACGCATTAGAGTCCAGCCCGATATCAAAGCGCTCCCATCACCCAGGAACAGGAGGGCGGGGGCTGATGACTGCACGACGTTGGTGGAGACGCCAGTTTAACTGCAGATCTGCAAGAGGGTGGAGGGCGGAGGGACCTCAGTCTCGCTTGTCCCCAGCCTGGCGAGCATGGGGACAGTTGGGCAGGTCACTAGCCAGGGCTTTTGGAAAGTCCATCCCACACTTCTCCTGACCCTTACCCCAGCATTCGTCATTCGGGTCACCTTGGGGACCTCTGGAAGCCTTCGAAACCCTCCTCCATCCTGGCCTCTGTCTGGTTTGTCCATCGCTCTGCTCTCTGGTCCGTTGGCACATCCTGGGCAGCTTCTGGCCGTGGCCCAGAGAGGACTCTGCCACGCCCTGACTCCTGTCTGTCACCTTTGGATTGGCCGCGGCGAGGACCTTGACTCTGTGCTGGGTTTCACTCCGTCCCTTCCCTCCCCCTCAGCGCCTTTGCAGCTGGGTGCCCTCGGGCCACTTACTCCCCCTCTCTGTGCATCCGTTTGCTCCTGTGTGTAGGGTGGGAAGAACGGTGTTTGTAAAGTGCACCTTGATACACTCGCTGTCCCCGCCACTGTCGTCCTCACAGGCCACAGCCCACGTTGGGGCTCTTCCAGGCACCCCCGTCAGTGCAGAAGCCCCCCAGACCTCACCCCATATGAGCCACTTTTCTCTCTCCTCCCTCTCCTGCCCTTCAGCCTGAACACGTCCCCAGGCATCCCAGCACCTCCCTTCCCTTGGCCGCCTGACTGCCAGGAGGACTTGGGGCACCAGCTGCCTCCGGCCTCAGCCCTACCACCCCTCCAGGAAGCAGAAGGACGCTCCCTGCTTGGACCCCCACGGCTCTCCCCCGCCCCCGGCGCTTTCCCTCCTCTTGACAGCACCTTGCTCTTGGAGGCCCCCCCGTTGCACACCACAGGTGGGGTCCCGCCCAGCCTCCACCCAGCATCAGCATCCCCGGGAAGGACGGTGTGGCAGACACGGCTCTGGGGAGAGCCTGGGAATCTGCATTGCTGCTCCCAGGTGATGCTGCTGCTGCGTGGGAACCCCACTTTGAGAACCAATGCAAGGTGGATTCCCTGAGGGCTCCTGGAAAAAACGAAGTCCCCAAGCTTCCCAGGTAATTCCGGGGTGCAGCCAGGGCTGCTGAGAGCCTTGGAGAGCTGTGCTTGGAGAAGGGAGGAGGTCAGCCTTGGGTGCCGAGGTCAGGGCTGCGGCTCCCAACCAGCATCTCCTCCTGAAGATGCCCACGCTGCCCCCTCCCCTGCTCTCCTTCCCTGCTCGTCCTCTCCTCTCCCCTCCCCTCCCCCTGCATCCCTTCTCTCCCCTCCCACTCCCTCCAGTTCAGTCTCAGAGGAGGACCAGGGACCCGGGCCCCCTCTGGCCAGGAGCCCCCAGGGCTTCCTTGGAAACAGACCCAAACCGCTGCCTCCGCTCCCCCCTCCATGGGAGCCTCGTCCCCTCCCCTCCCAGCTATCACATGAATCCTGCACCCCACCCCCCACCCCAGGCAGCTCCTGGAGGAGGGGAGGAGGGGAGGGCAGGCCTGGCTCTGCAGCCCCTGGCCCAGCCCTGGGGGAGCAGCGGCCCTGCCGGTGGTTTGGCGCAGCCCGAGAGCCTGCCAAGCCCCCCTCCTCGCAATGCACGTCCAGCTCGCCCAGACTCCTCGCACACCGGCGCCTGCCGCGCTCACAGACCCTCAGCCCATTGTTCGCGGAAGGGCCCCTGTTGCCAGAATCTCTTATTACGGGATGGAGATGTCCCAAGTCCAGACCACAAGGCCTGGCTGCTCCCCTCCGCAGTGTTCCATCCCGGAGCCCCCGGCCCCCGCTAAGCCGCCGCTCCCTCCCCTCCGCCCTCCGCCTGGGTCTGCCCGCAGGCCTGCAGGGATGGGGCGGCGGTCAGGGCTGTGAGTCAGAAGCTCGGCAGGGACGTGTGCGTGTGTGTGTACCTGTGTGTGTGTTGTGCACACGTGTGTGTGCACATGTACGTATGCACATGTACCTGCGGGCACGGGTGTGCGTGCAGTGTGTTTGCACACGCACATGTGTGTGAGTACATGAGTTTATGCTTGTGTGTGCGTGCGCGTGTGTGCACACACGTGTGTCTGTGTTCGTGCTCATGTGTGAGGGGACGGGACGTGTGTGCACGGGCTCCGTCTTGGGGGTGCCTCCCGGTAATGAATGAGCATTGATGTTTCCCAAGCAGCATTCCAGCTTTCTGAAGTCATAGTTTCCATCTGCCGGCGCTGCCCCACCTCTGCTCTGTCCCTGTCCCTGTCCCCAGGGGCCTGCACTCCAGCCTGGGGGTGCCCAGGGAGCCAGGGGCCTCCTGGCCTTAGCCCGCACCCACACCCTGCTCTCTCCCGTGGTCCCTCGCGCAGGCCTCCTGAGGGCTCCCTGCTTGACGGGGTTAAGTAGGGAGCTGGTGTTGCCAGGAAGAAACACAACCGCTTCTGCGAGCTCCTTGGCCTGGGGTCACCCTGGAGCCCGGATGACATCTGGCAGCGGATGACATCTGGCAGCGGGCAGGCGGGGTGGGGACGTGGGAGGAGGGCAGCAGCCCCAGAAAGAAGGGCCAGAGGCTGCTGCCAGCTCACGCCTGTGTTTTCTCGGGGCTCAGGGGTGGTGTTTTCTGTGTGTGGAGAGATCATCTGAGCAGGCGGGGTGGGGGGGCCAGAAATACCCCTACATTCTTCCAGGGTGGCCTGTGGCCGGCTGTGCAGGGCTGGGCTCTGAGGATCTAGTGGGGCGGGGCAGAGGACACGCGAACCCACAGCATCACTCTCTGGTGGGACCCCCAGAACACCCCAGAAACGTAGCGGGGGCAGAGTGCCCCCATCTCTTCTGCCAAGACCTTAAGCCAGCGTGCCGGCCTGCTAGTCCTGTGGCCGGTGGGCGCACCCCTCCCCTGGCTCCCAGGACGCCACTCCCGGCCCAGCTCTCTCACCATGGGCACATGGGATGGTGGCCAGCAGGGGCTGGGCACACCTGGACCTGGGTTCCACCTCCTGCTGCGCCATCACATGCCTTGGCCCAGCCACTTAGCCTCTGTGTACCACGACCTTTTCATCCGGGAAATGGGGCCATAGGGCTGGCGGTGACCGAGGAGCCCATGCACGTAATTGCTTCCAAAGGACCCCCGGGTGCAGAGTGACAGCCCGATCACACGTTAGCAGCTGTGTTATTTGTCTCGGAACTAGTGAAGCCATCCTGACATCAGGCCGCAGCCCAGAAGCTTCCCCTCCCTGCTCCGAGGTCTTGCCCTGAAGTTGTTTGCCTGGAGAGAGAAAGTGGCTGGAACCCCACCCCCACCCTGCAAAATCCCGCGCTCCCCGGTGAGCCCTCCCTCCCTAAGCCGGCTCCCTCGCCTCCAGCCCCGAGCAGCTTTCTCTTGCTCTCTCTTTTTTTTTTTTTTTTTATCTTGCTAGCAGAGCACCTCCCAGCCGGTCATTCCATTTCATTTCTGGTCTTGGGAGAGTGACATTTACATATTAATATTTTCCGAGGGAGCCCCTCGCACGCGGAGCCAGTGTCTGCCTCGTGGCCTCACATAATGGGAGGCAGATGAAGCCCCCGGCTCCTCCGTGAATGACAAATGAAAGCCTGTGGCCCTGAAAGGCCTCGCATCTGCCCTGTCAGCATGTGGTACATCGGCTCAGCAACTGATTGAGCGCCCGCTCCCTCCCAGGGTTTATCTCCACTTACAGAGGACGCGCTCTTTGTGAGGGGCCCGTCCCCCGGCTCTGCCTTCCTGTCAATTCCCGCCACCGGCCCTGGCCCTCTGCATCAGGTGCTGGGAGCTGCCGCCAGCGGGTTATCTCTCCCCTGCAGGGGTGTCCGCGATGGCCCTGCGTCCCCGGCTGCCCGGGCAGCTGTGTCTCCTGGTCCAGAGTGCAGGGGGCTATGGGGGGGACTGGTGGGGGTGGGGCTCTCGGGATGTGAGGGTCCTAGAGAGAGCGTGGGGGTGTCTAGGCAATGAGGATGCTCGCATGGGTGGGATGGGGCTGGCCGTGGCAGCGGTCACGGAAGGAGCCGCACGGAAATGGCCGTGATACAGGGGCCGCGTGGCCGACTGTGCCGCGTGCTCGTCTGAATCATTTCGTTGGCTGTGAGGCAGGGGTGTGATGTCAGCATGTTAGGCTGTGGGAAACGCAGGCACAGAGAGGGAAGTGGCTTGGCCAAGGCCACACAGCCGGGGAGAGCTCCAGGTGGCCATGTTCAGTCTGCAGCTCTGCCTCGGGCAAGCTGCTGCCCCGAGACTCAGTTTTCCCCGCTGTAGAATGGGGACAGTACAGCGCTCAGGAGAGGTTCAGAGTTGGTCGGAAACCCAACACGTGGTGTGCAGCGGATGGTTCTCAGGTGTAGACAGATTGGTTGGTGTGTGTTTAGGACACATTGTCGTTAAAGCCAGACTTGCCCCGGCTGCTTGAGGTTCCCACCCAGGAAGCGCCCGCCCCACCTTCCAGCATTCAGGAGGCTCTCTCTCGCCCAGTCAGTCCGTCTGTTGGTCTGTCCGTCAGTCTTGGGCTTGGCAGAGATCGGCTGAGAGGTCTTCGCTCCAGGGGCAGGGAGGGTTGGGGAATGCGTCTGGGGTCTTCAGCAAGGCCTCCAGGATTAACATGGTGGCAGCAGAAACTGACCCTGGGCTGTGCCTGTGCCTTGACTAGTGGCAGGAGGCGTCCCAGCCACTGGCTGCTGACTGCAGTCCAGGGGTGCTTCCCAGGGCCCCAGGGCAGGGTGCAGAGGGCACAGGGCACTGGGCTCAGGCCTGGGGGCACGTTTTCTGTCCAGATTGAGAGACTTAAACCCTAAGAATGTCCCAGGCTCACCTCAGATGAAGATCTGGAGCCCGAAGCGAGTTTGTGACAGCCAAGATTGAGTCCCAAGCCTCCTGCCTCTGGGCCCAGAGCTCTCCTCCCAGCCCAGCCTCCCCGGGTACCATGGCCCTCCCTCCTGCCTGGTGCAAAAGCCTGCCCAGGGCTGGCCTGTGGGCATTGAGAAGCCTGAGTTCTAGGCCCAGCATTACCTGATGCAGACTAGCTCTGGGCACGCTTGGGACCTCTGTGGACCTCGGTTTCTTCTTCTCTGCAGTCATGTCCCCAAAACCCCCTTCCTGCTCTGGCGTCCTTGCCTTGCATTGAAAATGTGTGTTTGCAGCCTCCCTGCTCTCAGCCTCCAGAGCAGGCAGGAAGGGGTTTCCAGCCCCACCCCTGCAGGAGGAGGGGAAGACATGCCCTGGGGGCAGGGGGCCTGGCTGTGCGCTTGCGCTGCCCGCCAGAGAGAGGCCAGCTCTTCTGTCTCAGTGTTCTCACCCTGTAAAATCCGGAGCGCGCTGGCCCGCAGCCCAGGGGGTCTTGAAGAGTCTCCACATACTGTTTTAAGATGCTCTGCTAATGAGGGCCCTGGCAATGCCAAGCGTTCCCGTGTCTGTGCATGCCAGCGAGAAACTGGGCACGGCTCACGGGAACGAGTGGCGTCTTCTCGCTGGTGAAAGTGGCAGGGGGGAGCGACCCTGCGTCTGCCTCCCTGTGGATTCCCTCCAGGGCCTCCTCGAACCCCAGGAGCCCTCGTGGGAAGAGGGCCTTGCCAGCTGAGCGGGGACTAGGTGGGGGGCAGCTGGAAGGGCGTGATGAGCAGTTGGCAGCCCCTCCCCTCCCCCCGCCCGGCGTGTCTTCCCCTCCACCTCCTGCAGGGCAGGCCCCCGGTGAGTTGTGGGATTTGCCAGGAAGTGGCTCATCCGTTATCTCTCCCTCCCAGAGCGTTCAGGTCAGCGGCAAACGAGAACATAGCCCGCAGCCCTCCTGCCCCTCCTGCGCCCTCCACCATACCTGCCTGAGAGCCAGGGTCAGGACGGGTCAGGGTGTCAACAGGTGTGAAAGATTAGCACAGCCCGAGGCGCACCCACACCCCGACACCCCCACGGGGCAGCCCTCCCTTCCCTCCGTGCCCCGGCCAGCCCCAGCTGTCTTGCTTCCTGGGTCAGTGCGACTCTCTCCCCGGCAGGTCCATGCAGCTCACTCTCCACCCAGGGACCCCTCGATTGTTCATCCTGGGGGTAGCGGTTCAGGCCCTAAGTGGGGGCAGCAGAGGTCCCGGGGCACTTGCTCAGGGGCAGGCACCGACCTGAGCCCCTTGCACGCATCCTGCGTGAGCTGATTTCTCACAGCAGCTGGGTCGATTGTGCTCATCCTACAGACGGGGAAGCTGAGGCACCTATAGAGAAGGTAGGTTTGAACCACGGGGGTGGTGTGTGTGTGTGTTGAGTGTGTGTGTGGTGTGTTGGTGTGTGTGTGTGCATGAGTGTGTGCTGTGAGAGTGTGACCCTGTGTGTGAGGCCACCCCGCTTTCTAGCACAGCGCTGGCTTCTGCTTTTCTTAAAATCCCATCTCTGCCCTGTGAACGCTCGGGTAGGTGCTGGGTAAATATTTGTCGACTGACTGTCTGATGAGATAGTCTGCGGATGGGGACGAGTTGGGAGGCAAGAGTCCCTGGGGACTGATTAAGGAGCCAGAGTGGGGGCAGGGGAAGGAGGCAGAGCTGGGAGACCCTGGGGGCCACCTGCCTCCCACCCCGCCCAAGACCCCAGCCCTGGGGGCTGGGGCTGCTGCAATTCCAGGCAGTAGAGCAAGGGGGGGGGCCCCTGGGTCTTGGCTGCCTGCACCCCAGACTCTCCCTTGGGTTCCAGATGTCACCCCACATGGGCCCCCTGGACATTGGGAGATGAGAGAGTCCCAAGCGTCCAGTCTCAGCGTTGTCCTACCGCCCCCCATCCCCGGGGGGGGAAAGGCTCGCCCCCTCCCTGCCCGTCCAGGGCTGGGGCATTTGCGGGTGACACTGAGTGCCTGGGATGGAGGCCTGCAAGAAGCCCTCACCCTCCTGATTCCCTGCCGCATCTTGGGCTGGCTCCTTAAGGGGTGGGGTACCCCCATTTCCCAGCCTCCCCGGCCCTCTAACGCCAGTGCTGGCCGTAGTCTGCGGGTGGCCTGCCCTCTTCGGCTGGTGGGTGGGTGGGCTTGGTGGGGCTTTGCCCCTTGGATGTCAGCAGAGCAGGCAATGGGGGGAGGGGGCGTGGTTGGAGCTCAGGTTGGAGACCTGATCCACCTGGGATCTGATCCCAGTCATACCTCTTGCCGGCTGCGTGGCTTCAGGAAAGAAACTCAACCTCTCTGGGCCTCTATTTGCTTATCTAGAAGTGGGGGCTACTTGCGAAACACAGAACGAGATGGCCTGAATATAAAGATGCTTCTGGGGACTTCCCTGGCGGTCCAGTGGTTAAGACTCCGCGTTCCCAGTGCAGGGGGCACGGGTTCGATCCTTGGTCGGGGAACTAAGATCCCACGTGCCACACGGCGTGACCAAAAAAAAAAAATAATAATAATGCTTCTGGCCCATCGGAGGCTGTCAGAAATGCTGAGGGGGCCGCCACTGTCGTGGGTGTTAATAGATGAGGCCCTGCTCCCAGGGGCCCAGGAAGAGCCCCCGAGGGTGCCGAGGCCACCCGGGGCACCGGTCAGAGACAGCCTCACACCCGGGGCGCGAGGGGCTGGAGGTTGGTGTGTGCAATGGTGGGGCTGGGACTCCCAGTCTGGGGCAGGGACCTGGACAAGGTAGGCAGGTGGGCGGGGTCGTGTCCACTCATGGGTTCCGGGAAGCAGGTAGTTTGTATCGCTCTGACCTGTTCGCTTTCCTGGTCTGGGAAGCCAGGGCACGGGCCTGTAGTTACAAGGGGGAGAGGGCCGAGGGGCCAGCTGGCTTCTCCTGGGGGGTCTGATGACCTCTCCACAACCTGGGGGGGGGAGGTGGGCGGGGCGTCCACACCCTGGGGAAACTGAGGCGGCCAGCCCACACCTCGGGGCTTGTCTAGGGCGGCTGGAGTCTCATCTGGGCATTTCTGGGCTCTCCCTGCCGCCACCCCCTGCCCCGCCCCCGGGGCTGCGGGACTTGCCGTTAGTGAATCCACCCAGGATGGAAGCTCGTGAGTGACCCCCGGCCGGTCCCCTCTTCCCAACAAGCAACCGCTCCTGGGGCGATCCGGCTGCTGGGCAGCCGGCCGTGGAGGTTATGTCAGCGCCTGCTGGCCTCGCCCGATTCACAGCCTCCCGGCCTCCACATGGAGCCCTGGCCCAGTGGGCGGGGGCCAGTGGCCTCTGGGCAGCTCGGTGGCCTCGTTTGGCCCGAGGGAGCCGTTGGCGACACACCACGCCCCTGCCTGCAGCTGGACCCCTCTGTCCCACTTGTCTGCGGCCCAGGCTGGTGGGGTGACTGCCTTGGGAAGCACAGATGATTCCTCTGCTGGGCTTCGCTCCCCTCTCCCACGCCCGAGCCCTCTCTGGCAGCGGCCCCAAAGGGTCAGGGGGCGGAGTGGTGGCCGGCCCGGCTGGAGAGCAGGGCTTTGTAGGAGAGCTGGCGTCAGCCGGGGCCCAGCTGCCTGCTGGGTCAGCAGCATCTTGACAGATGCAAGGAGGGCCGACACCAGGCTTTCTTATTCCATGGGGGCAGGACCCCCGTGGTAGGTCAGCAAGCTTTCCTTTGGGGGGTCAGCTCTTCAGGGTGTCTGGGGGGGTCATTGCCCATGTGCCTGGGGGTCAGAGTCTCAGATGGAGCTCAGACACAGCCACACACCCCTGGGGGTGCTTAGACTGTGGGCTCTGCCCCCCGAATGTCTGGGTTAGAATCTCTTCTCCATGGTTGCTGGCTGTGTGACCCTGGGCAAGCTATTTAACCTCTCTGGGCTCAATTTCTTCCTGTAAAGTGGGGGTAGGAGTAGTCCCTCCCTGCACAGGGTTGCTGTGAGGCTGACCTGGAAACGCTTAGAGCAGCGCCTGGCGGAATTTGGGCTGGGTGCCCCAGTCACCTCGCCACAGACTTCATGTTCTGGGAACCTACAACCCGGGGCTGGTGTGTGGCGGGCGGTGAAGGCCCCCAAGCTACCCCTCCGTCTGCCAGTCAGGGCAGAGCTGGTCCCAATCTGGTAGGGTTGCCTTGAGACGGCCAGAGCCGTGATCTCCCTGGGTCACGGCAGCTGGTCCCTGACTTTCTCTTTACAAGACAGGCCTTTTGTGCCCAGCAGCAAACTAGGAGACACGCTAGTACCTGCTACAGGTACTGAGCACCTACTGTGTGCCAGGGCCTGGTTTGGGCACTCCCCAGGGTTAGCTCGGGGAAACCTAACCCTAACCCCAACCCCGTGAGATAGGGACGCCCTGGCAGCCTGGACCCAGCTGGTCCCACCACGCCCCTTGCCCTCAGCTCTCAGGGGACTGCAGAAATGTAGACCACAGACCCCATCCTCAGATCGATCGCTTTGGCTGGGAAGGGCGGACACACGCGCGCGCAGCCTAGCCGCCTGATGGGACCCCTGTGGAGTGATGCAGGCAGCTGGGGCTGGAGGTGGGACAGGTGAACACTCCCAAGGAGAGAGGGGCGGTGGGTGGGGATGGAAAGAGCCCCCGTGCAGAGGCAGGAGCCCACCCACCGTGGAGGGTTCAGGCCTGGGTAGAGGCAGGGGCTGCCAGCCCCACCGCCCTCTGGCTGGGAAAGTGGAACTCGACGGCCCCTCGCCTCACTTCTGATGATGGATAAAGACGTCTGCTCTCTCACACAGGCAACCGGAGCCGATAATTAGCTTTTAACCTGTCCCCGCCGTTAACTCGAAAAGGCCACCATTTGTTCCAGGGAGCTGCTAGTGTATAAAGAACCAAACATGGCCAGTTTTGTTCAGGATGAATTAATTCTTGTAAACGTAGAATGAGTTCATCTATTTAATTAAGTAGCAGCAATATGGATGTTAAATTAAGTTCACAGTGGACGTGCCAAAACAGTGTTACAAAAATATCGTCGGCTGCGGGCGCAGGGATTTGGGGAGGGGCGCGCTGGCCACTCCCCGCCTCCGAGTGGCCTTCTCTCCCAATGGGTCAGGTGCCGCCCCGACCCGCTCTCACCTCCTTGTCTTCCTAGAGCAGCGGGAGGCCCTTCAAGCAGGGGCAGCTGGTTGCAGGCAGGACAGATGCCTCGTGCTTCCTGGAGGAATCGTCTGCCAGGCTCCCGCTGGCCTCTCCTGCCTCCCCGGCCCTGGCCCCCTGACCCGTGTGCACCCACGTGCAAGAGGCTGTAGGGCCGCCTGCGCTCTTAGCAGATGATTTATGGGAAAGGTGCTGCCCCTGCCGTGGGGGAGGGAAGCCAAGATGACACGGTGAAGAGAGATTTGCTCTGAGACGCACCCTCCCAGGGAGGGGGGGTGAGGACGAGGGCAGCATGCCCGGAGCGGGGGCGGCAGCTGGGTCTCCTGGTGTTCTCTCCCAGCACCACTGGCATCTCAGAGCAGGGGGTCACTCCGTGCCAGAGAGCACAGAGACGTCCAGAAGGCAATTCCTTTCCTTCCACCCCTGAATCAAGCCGCCCTGGGGAGCGATTGTGGCAACAATGCCTTTTTCCTGGGACCATCAGCTGCCCTTGGTGGGGAGCTTTGAATGACAACAGTGGGCTGACTGCAAAGCGCAGGCACATGGAATCTGAGGGACACAGCAGACTGTGCCCTGGAAGACGGACATGGAAGGCTGTAAATGCTCACATTAGCACATATGGGAGTGGTAGTGGAAGGAGGGGTTAACTGTAGTTGGGAGTAGGGACAGAGGGAATGTTTCCTGAAGTAGGGGATTTTGTCACTGGGTTTTAAAGGATGAATAGGAGTTTGCCTGGTAGATGGGGAAGAGAAGGGCTTTTTGGGAAAAGAGAAGAGAATGTGCATAGAGTTGTGCTGAACACACTGCAGGCGGTTCATCGCAGAGGGAGAATTGGGGATACAGCTGGAGAGATGGGTAGGGATGTGAGGGGCCTTGAACATCATTCTAAGCAGCTTCTAAGCAGGGACCCTGAAGGAAATGGGGAGACATTCACCCATTTAGTGCTTTCTTGCCTGGGCACATGGCAATTAGTGAGCTTCTCAGACAAAAATCCCTGCCCTCGTGGAGTTTACAGTCTAATGGAGGCTGTAGATAAAAAACAAACAAAACCAGATAAATAAACAAGCACAAGGTTTGATGGTGAAAAGTGATGTGGAGAAAATGTAACAGGGTAAGGGGGCTCAGGGCAGCGGGAGTGGGAATTGCTTTTTTTTATGGGATGTGTCCAGGGAAGAGAGGCTGGAAGAAACAAAAGGTGACGGGGACATCCTGTTTGCCGCAGGCAGTCCCAATTTGTGCCTCTTATTCCAGTGTGATTATTAATAGAGCCCCTCTGTGGTCACGTGGATGTCTGGCAGAGGAGGTGACCAGGTTACAACAAGGGAAGGGCAAGTGCAAAGGCCCTGAGGCAGGAGTGAAAGCCAGGAATCCAGCGAGGGTGAGATGGTGGGACAGGCCTCCTCAGGCTGCTGTACTGAGAATAGACTGCAGGGGGCGCTGGTGGCAGCAGGAGACCAGCGAGGAGATACTGCAATAGTCCAGGCTAGCAGGACTGAGTCAGAGGTAGTCCAACGCCAGGTACGTTTTGAAGGAGGAACTGACAGGTGGATTATGCTGGGGGTATGAGAGAAAAGGGGGTCAGGCCGTGGGAGAGTTTCCGCAGAGAGGCGGCGGGATGCAGTGTGAGGGGGTGGCTCGGCGGCAGGTGGGTAGCAGGTCCTAAGAAGGAGCAGAACTTCCCGGTTGGGGCTGGTGGAAGACCTCAATACTTGGCCTGCAGCTGTGTTTTACTTGGTCCCCACACAGCGCTTTATTTATTTTTGAAAAATTATTGCCAATGTTTAAAAGCCCAGGGATTTTTTTTTTTTTTTAACCCAGGTTTCTAGCTTGTCTTTCGAAAGTCTGAAGCTCTGGTTCCGCAGGGTCTGCCTTCCCCACTGGCACCTGGCCCTGGGAGCTGGGCAGCTCCTGCCCATGTCGGGAGGAGCACGTGTCCTCCTGTTTTCTCCAGGTCATGAGCTCAGGAGCCGCTGGACTTCAGCCTGCGAGCCCCTCAGCCCAGCTCCTTGAGCAGTGCGTGACCTGCCCACATGTGCCCAGCCTCCTCGCCCTGATCAGAACCAGCTCTTGAGGGCTGGTAGGAAATGGGAGGACTCTGAAAATCCCTACGGGTAGCGCCTGCCCTCCCGTCACCCCTGGCCCCCCAATTTCCAGCTCAGCTGTCTGCCTCGACTCCTTGAAGCCGGTGGAACCATTTAAAAGGCTTCTAACGATATTGATCAATCTCTCTAAAATGGATTTATCCCGTTTGCCTCCCAGCCTGACTGGATGCCCTGGGTAAGATCAGAAAGGAATTATGTGAGCCGGAGGAGGCCGAGGGAGCAAGGGTGAGAATGTATCTCCTCGCCGGTGATGCAATCTTATCAGAGCTGAACTTTACTCTCCATCTTGGGATATAGGATACTTCGGGGCTGTCGGAAAGAAATAATAATCTTACGATTTGCAGCCTACTCGACACAACACGGAGCCAGCGGGGCGGGGCGCTGGGAGCCGGGGAGGCTGCGGTGAGGACCATTTTTCTTCAGAGCTATTCCCTGGAGAAGTCAAGCTCTGGTGGAAATCCCATGGGAGCCCCAGCCTTGGGTGGCACGCCTGCGACCCACTCACAGCCCGCGTCTTGGGCCCAGGGGACAGGCGTGTTCATTAAAATTTGAAACACAAATGGAAAATTGCTACCTGAAGCCTCAGTAGGCAGCCAGCCCGTGGATCTGAGTTCCCGTTAATGGATGGAATGAGAAGGAAGCAATTACAGCTACCACCCTGCAATTCTTTGGAGATAGTCGGGTCTAATGGGGGGAGAGAAAATCCAAACCCATCTGAGGCAGGGAGACGCCATGAGGTCCAAGTGAGGACAAGCCTCTTCCTGTTCCCTGTCCCAGGGCTGAGCCCCAGCACCTCCCCTGGGGGTACTTTGTCTTCTGGCTTTTTCCCCGCCCACCCCCCACCCCCGCCATTGCCTGGAGGGCATGAAGCAGCCCTGTGCCTCACCGAGTTTGTTGTGCCCGCTGACCACCCCCCCCCCCACCCGCGCAGGGATGCTGTTGGCACACACCTGCCTTTGGCTGGATTTAGTTGCCCGGATTCAGGACTTGGGTGCAAGAGCTTCATTTGGGAGGTGATCCCAGGAGACACCAGCGGGGACAGGAGATGGGGAGGGGAAGGAGCTGATAGAGGGGGCGTCCTTGAGCCCCATGTAGGCAGCTGGAACTTGGCCTTGCTGGCGGCTCCCAAGAGACGGCGGGGAATGCCCCTCCGCTGTCCCCCAGTCGTGGGACAGAGACTATCAGGTGCAGCGTAACCCACCGGGGGCAGCCTGTGGTGGGGTGCAGGCGGCATCAGCTGTGGCTTCTCATACCCTGGGGCGGTGCGCAGCCCTCACTTGACACAGGGCCTCTTACTCAGAAGGGCTTCAGCCATCCGGGCAGGGTCCTCGGGCAGCTCTGCCGACCCTTCTGGATGGGCCCTGGCTCCCGGGCACCCACAGCTGGTGGGGTGGCGGACGGCCCCGGGGCATCCGAAGCAGAAGGCTCTGGGAGTCGTGCCCCGCCCCGCTTCTGCCCTCGAGCTGCCCCTCGCTGCCCTGAGGTCTGTGCCGGGATGTCTTTTGTGTGCGCTTCTGTTTATTTGGCCAAGGGCTGGGTCAGGGACTTGGAGTCCAAGCCGGTGTGAGGAAATGGGGGTGGGGGGCTCCCTTGTTCTCCCCCAGGACGACCGGATGGCCCTGGGTCCTGAGACAATGGGCCCAGGGAGGGGCCAGGTGCTGGACCCGGGGCAGGAAAAGGACGACTTAAAGATAAACACAGACCCGCCCCGTGGACTTGAACTTGGGCTGCAGAGACTGTCCTTCCCCGGGTGCCCCACGGAGCCTGAGGGAGAAGGGGCCGGAGTCGGGGTGGGCGGAGGCCAGAGAGAAAGTACCAGCCGGGGGACCATCGTCACCCCCTTAAATACGGAGAAGCTGAGCACAGGGGGATGCAGCCAGGGCCACGCGGCCGAACAGCGGTAGAGCAGGGTTTGAACCCGGGTGCTCCTCTCCTGCCCCCAAGCCTCTTGAAGCTGGGCTCCCCCATCTCCCACCCCTACCCACCTCGGGTCTGGGATTGCCTCTCCACCACGTTGCTTCCAGCTGCCACCCTGGGCAGAGGCTGAGCCCCCCAGGAAAGGTAGGATGCGCCCATCCCTCTGGCCTGGGGCTCTGGACTCCATAGGGAACATTCTGGCACACTTGCGCATGTGGGTATTGTTTTTTGGGGGGGAGGGTTACATCTTATATGTGTGGGGCAGAGAGGGAAGGGCTGTGTGGTACCGGACTGCTCCCCGACTGCACGTCCTGTGCCCGTGGCCTTGGTCTCAGGGCCGCATCAGCAGACGGCAGGGCCTTGCGATTCTCTGCAGAGCGGGCCCCCCGTGCCCCTAACCCGGCCCCGCACCCCAGCTCTTCCTCTCGAGCTCCCCCAGCACTTGGAATCTCCCACAGACTGCCGTGACCCCTGTCTTCCAAAGTGGGGACCCAGCGACCCATTAACTCAGGAAGAATATGCTAGAACTCTATGTTTCTCATCTCTTCAAAAAACCCTCTTTTTGCATATGTTTTATAACGGAGAGATGATTAATATAGAGTACATAAAAATACCTTGTAAATAAAAACGTATGTGCGTTGATACGAGCGTTCGAAGGTTTTCTTACCGTTTAAAATCAGCTTTTTTGAGGTAGGGTTTGCGTTCACTAAAATGCCCCCATTTAAAGCGTTCTGTTCTTTGGCCTTTGACACGTATGTGCACATCTGTGTAATCATCTCAGTGCAGGTGTGGAAATTGCTGTCACTCCAGAAATTTCCTTCCCAGGTGTACCTGGCCAGTCTTCTCCCCACCCCGGCCACTGATCTGCCTTCCATCCCTCGAGGTTAGCTGCTTCTTATTTTCAAACTGTGGTTAAAATATACAAAAAATTTAGCGTCTCACCCATTTTTCGATGTTCAGATCAGTGTTCAGTGTTACACGAGCGTTCCCACCATCCATCTTCCTAAACTGAACTCCCCAGCCCCCTCCCCCAGCCCCTGGAAGCCCACCATCCTACTTTCTGTCCCTATGACTGTGACTCCTCTAGGGACCTCATATCCGTGGGCTCATACAGGATTTGTCCTTTCGTAACTGGCTTATCTCACTCGGCACAGTGTCTTCAAGGTTCATCCATGTGGTAGCAGGTGTCAGTGCTTCGTTCCTTTTTTAAGGCTGAATGCTATTCCGTTGTGTGTGGATAGCATATTTGTTTATGCGTTCATCTGTTGGTGGGCACAGTTGCTTTCGCGTTTGGCCCGTTGTGGACAATGCAACGCGCGTGGGTGTGCCCGCATCTGTGCGCGCCCCTACCTCCCGTTCCTCTGCACGTGTCCTTGGGGAGCTTCGCGTGCGCTGGGACCTCGTGCAAGGGGAGTTGTGTGTACCGAGGGCGCTCTGCAGCCTGGATGCCTCTGTGCAACATTCTGTCTGTGACACTTGTCCAGTTTGCTGAGCGATATTCCTGTGTGAGAGCGCAGCTGTCCATCCGTTCTTTTTTCTTAATATAAATTTATTTATTTATTTATTTATTTTTGGCTGCATTGGGTCTTCGTTGTTGGGTCTTCGTTGCTGCGCGCGGGCTTTCTCTAGTTGCGGCGAGCGGGGGCTACTCTTCGTTGCGGTGCTTGGGCTTCTCATTGCAGTGGCTTCTCTTGTTGCAGAGCCCGGGCTCTAGGCACACGGGCTTCAGTAGTTGTGGCACGCAGGCTCCGTGGTTGTGGCTCGTGGGCTCTAGAGCTCAGGCTCAGTAGTTGTGGTGCACGGGCTTCGTTGTTCCGCAGTATGTGGGATCTTGCCGGACCAGGGCTCGAACACGTGTCCCCTGCACTGGTAGGTAGATTCTCAACCACTGAGCCACCAGGGAAGTCCTTCTATCCGTTCTTTTGCTGATGGATAGGCACTCGGGGCTGTTTGGGATGGAGCGTTAGGGGCTGTGAGCTAGAGGGCCAGGTGTGTGTGGTGAGGCGCGGGCTCCTTACCAGCTGACGGAACAGGGCTCTTGCTTCTGCACGCAGCCCACAGCCCTCTGAGCAACTCCCTAGACCAGGCTTCTCCCTGATGCTGGATGCAGACATAAGCGAGACCCGGCCCCTGCGCCGAAGGGCTCCCGGCACCGAGACAGGGAAGAGAGGCTGCTGTTGAGATGGGGGGGGCGGGGTCACGAGCAAGGCTTGCCCTCTGCGCTTCTGGCTGGCTCCACGCTTCCTGCTCAGCGGTGCCAAGATTATAAACCAGCCAGCGAGCTAGTCCTGCAAACAGGCTTCCTCGCGGAGACCCACCAGCTGTCAGGCCTGGCTTTCCGCCCAGCACGCCCCTTCCAGGCCACCATCTTGGCCTCCTGGGGCCACTGTGAGGTGTCCTGGGGGGGTGAGGTTCGCCTGAATGGGGAACCGGGCCCTCCCAGCTTCCTCCTGCAGGGCAAGGGCTGGGGTCAGTGGAGTTACCATGCAGAAGCCCCAGGCCCCAGTTACTGGGGAAGCTTTTCCAGGCTACTAGGGGAAGCAGCAGAGGGTAAAGGTTGGCCTCCTTATCAGGGCTCCCTGGAGGGAGGGATGAAAAAACAAAGCCACCGCAGCCCTCTGGGCGTGACAGTTGCTGATAAGAGGAAGGCTGGCTAGGTGGTTTGTGGTAACACCCAGCGAAAGCAGAAGTGGGTGGGACCCCCACTAATCTGGAGCTGCCTGTGGTCAAGACCCCAGCCCCAAACCCAGGGACCGAGAGACCAAAACAACGCAGCCCCTACCCCGGGGCCACTGGGGAACCACCTTTTCACCCCCTACCCTCACTTTGCTGGAAGGTGATGCATGACTACAGGGCCAGAAGAATCAGTTTCCCCAACTCCTGCAGGTGTGGGCCTTGACGGCCCGGCGCCTCTGCCTCTGTCTCCTGACGTGCATTCATGGAACACCTGCTGTATACCAGGCAAGCATTCAATGATTACCTGCTGTATAGCAGACCTTGGGATTCAAAGACGGAAGAGACAGTAAAGGCTGGGTCATCAGGACAGTGGTGTCTGGAGGGGACCATGGTGACGCAGACCCCAAGGGCAATGAGAAAGAGATTCAGGGGGAACTTGGAGGGGACGACTAAGGGGAAGTGTCCCAAAGAGGGAGGCCCAGTAACTGCCTGGGGATTCGTAGAACTGACCAGGTCACCAGCCAAGCGTCCGTGGGTTTGGCTAAAGGCCAGGACGCTCTGAGTTCTCCATGGGGCCCCACTGGCTTGTTTCCTTTAGGGAAGTGGGCTGACGCTCAGGCTTAGATCAGGACTCCTTTGAAAAGGGGAAGCAGAACCGTCTCGGTGAACTGACGGCAAAGTTGGTTACGTGGGGGTGGGAAGAGGCAAGGGCCCTTCCTGAAGCTTCGGGGGCCAAGCCACCTCCATTCCCAGGGAGGAAGAGGGGCTCCAAGGTGTCTGCCACTTGGCAAACACATGCTCTCGCGGTCCCTTTCCTGAGTCAACCTCGGACGGGGCCTGTGACGTGGGGACGTTAGCCACACGTTAACAGATAACGGGATGCGTGGGGCAGGGGGCTGGAATGTTCTACACTTTCATCCACACTCAGTGCGGGGAAGAACTGGAGGTGGAGAGAAGTCAGGGGCCACGAGTGACAGGTGGGTTTGGACCCAGGCCAGCTGGCCCCCAGGAGGCTGCCTGGCCTGGAATGGCTGTCACACCTGTTTCCTGCACCCAAGAAGAAGTGATCCAACCCAACTGAGCAGGGGCTGGGGAGAGGTGGGGCACTCTGGGGCCTCCGAGGAGATGCAGGCATGGCTGGCTTGGCCACCAGTCAGACTGTCAAGGCTGCCATTGGTCACGATCTGGAAGGCTCCAGAAACTCCAGGTCTGGCATGCTGGGGGGTGGCGGGGCACGGATGGCCCTGTGTGTGGAGCACACGCTCCAGGGGTTTGGAGGAGCGGGAGACCAAGGGGTCTGGAGCCATAGGTGTGCCCCCAAGCCCGTCAGAGGACCCATCCCGACAGGTGGGGCGAGAAGGGGGCTGTTGCCCATCACGTTTCCTGGGAAGGCCCCGTTGAAGCAGAGGTGGGGGGACAAAGGGGACATGAAATTCAAGCCTGCCCTTCGGGGGCCCAGAAGCAGTTGCAGGTGATTTTTTTTTTTTTTGTCTGCGTTGGGTCTTCGTTGCTGTTTGCGCGGTTTCTCTAGTTGAGGTGAGCGGGGGCTACTCTTCATTGCGGTGCGCGGGCTTTGTTCTCACTGCGGTGGCTTCTCTTGTGGAGCACGGGCTCTAGAGCGCAGGCTCAGTAGTTGTGGCTCACGGGCCTAGTTGCTCCGCGGCATGTGGGATCCTCCCAGACCAGGGCTCGAACCCGTGTCCCCTGCGTTGGCAGGCGGATTCTCAACCACTGCGCCAGCAGGGAAGTCCCCGCCGGCAATGTCTGATGGGGCAGAGGACCCAGGGCCTGAGACTGGGGCCTCAGGTTATCTGTGTGCTACAGTAGTCCCTGCTCCCGCCGTCCCCGTGAGGAGCCTGCCTTGGTTTGGGTTTTCACAGGCATCAGCTGGGAGCGGGGAGCCGGAAGGGGGTCACACAGAGGCGCGAGGCTGGGTTCCTGGGAGCTCAGTGATTCTTGGCTCCAAGTCAAGCTTTAAAAATTCAGAGGCTAAGTGAGGAGACACAGGCTGCTTGGCCAGATCGACCTGTGGTCACCTTTGCTGCCCAGGGCCGCAAAGCTGGGGGAGGGCTGCGGCCAGGGACGCCTTCCAACTCCAGCTCCCACGGAGAGGGACACCCCCCAACCCAGAAGCTTCCAGAGTACCTTCCCCGTCTGGTTTGTAGCCCGGTCCCCCTTCTGAGGCCATGCCCTGGGTTGCTCTGTATCCAACTCCGGCATCATTCATTCATTCACTTATTCAGAACCGAGTCCCCATGGAGCACCGGCCACCACACTAGGCACCGCTGATGCAGTGGTGGAGACGCCGGGTTAGGCCCACAGAGAAAGATGAACAAGATGACAGAAATGTCGGGTGTAGATTCAGGGATCAAGTGTTAACAGAAACCCCGCTGTAGAGTGAGAGGATGGGGTGACTAGGGAGGGCCGTGTGAAACTTCTTTGGATGGCAGTCAGGGCGGGCCTTCCGGAGGAGGTGGAATTTGAATGGGGGGAGGGAGGCTGTGTGGATAGCTGGGGAAGAGAGGTCCAGGCAGAGGGCACAGCCAGTGCAAAGGCCCCGAGGCAGGAAGAGTCCAGGCAGGCTGGCGTGGCTGGAGGAGAGGTGAGGCAGAGGCGGGACCTGGCCCGGGTCCGGTAGGGACTGTGGAGCCGGAATCCCAGGCTTCGGCCCAATTGTTCTCGGGGCAGAATTTCCCAGTGGTCACCTGCCTGCCTCCTTTCACCGTAGCTGGAAGGGGAGGAGAGAAGGCGCGCTGGCCACTCTGAGCCATTGCGGGTCCGCCCCGAAGCCACCTGTGGCCACCCGGCTGGCCCGTCAGCAATGGGTTTTTAATTATCTAAATATTGCCTTTGCCCTTTGCTTCCAGCCGGGACCGCTGAGCTCCGCAAAAGGCAGATCGCTTTCAGGGGCGCTGCTGCGGGAGCGGGCGGCTTTGCTTCCTTCCCTGATTACAGCCACTGCAATCTGCTGGGTTTTATTGTCGAGAAGCAGTGCAGCAGCGTGGCAGGGAGTGTGGCAAGTGTATGATGGGGCTAGGGCTGCTGGTGTGTCGGAGATACAGAGATCACCCCCCGTCACCGACCGCCCTTTACCCCCCGGCACGTCCTGGCCTCGTCCCTGACCACACGTGTCCCTCCTTTGTCTTGAACTGTGCGTCCACACAGCCTGGGTACAGTCTGTGGCTGAGGAGGCTTGGCCAGGGCCTGCGTCTCCACTGAAGGCGCCTTGAGGGACCAAGCTGTGGAAACAGGCAGGTGATTTGATTTTGGACTTCACCACCCCTCTGAGGCCCCGGGGAGGAGGAGGCGGCAGAGGAGGAGAGAGCAGATGCGGCCGCTTTCAGGGAAGAGGTCATGTGCCGGGCCGAGGCAGCCATGGAAGAGGACAAAGGAGGCTCAGTCCCATACTGCCGTCTCCTGGTGGCGGGACTTAGGCTGCCTGCCCTAACCCAACCTCCCTCTCACCCTGGGGAGCATCTGGAGACCCCTCCCCACCCCCATAGTCCTCCTCCGGCCCCCAAGTCTGCCCCCCACACCCGCCGGCATCCCTTGGCTAAAGTGCTCCACAGCCCCCAGTGATGGATGGAGGACTGCCACTTGGCTTCGCCATCTTGGCCAAAACGGCATCCTCACCCCCGGCTCCTCCAGGCCAGGCCCTGGCCCTACAGGGCCATCACTCTCCTTTCCGCTTCTCCCAGCCTTGCCCACTCCTATAAGTGGCTTAATTAAGGAGCTGTGCGGTTTATTTATGTATGGACCTAGCCTAATTGGCTTGTTTGTCTTTTCTCATTATTCCCAGCTGGACAGAGCCGTTTGAACAACAAATGGAAAGAGGCTGGATCTCTCCAACACAGTGTCTATTTTTGAAAGGCTGCTAGGTGCCCCCGCTATTAGCTGCGCACACATGTTTGCCGGCTCCAGCCACATGCCCGTAAGCACTTAATTGTGGGTGCAGTTAGTCAAGGCGGGCAGCTCTCTGCAGATTTCAGGGGTGAGGGAACCTAATTACACCTGCAATTGAGTACTTTAGTGGGGACAAAAGATGCCTGTTCAGCTAATTGCAGGCACCAAAATTGCCCCTACAGAAAGATTCCCTGGTAGATGCTTGGAGAGCCAAGGCCAGGGATTATAGTAAAGAACGGATAACTCGAAATTATAGCGGTGAGGGGTTGCTTGTTCTGGCCTAAAGGATTTCGCTTTCTGCAGCAGCCATTACACCTCTGGGTTGTTTTTCTCCACTGTGGAGGCCGTTCTAGGGCTGAGTTTGTGTTTTCCACGAGCGCCTACCTTCGCACAGAGAAATGTCACAGTGAAGGGAACTTTGGGGTTAATCCCCTCCTCTCACCTGTTTTCTCACTGACTAGAATGATTCCCCAGACTTCCCTGGAACAGGCCGATCGCCCCACTCTCACCTCCCTGAGGGTCTCGGGTCCTAAAGAGTCCACAGGGAGCTACTGAGCTCCCGCTGGGGCTCAGGCATGGTTCTAGGGGAGGTGGTGGTGAACAGGCAGAGTCCCTGCCCTTGTGGAGACTTCATCCTGGCGAGATGTTCGACTCTGATGCTGCTCTTGTTAGGGTTTCCTGTTCTCTGCACGTCCCTTCAGCTTGTCTTTTCTCTCTTGATGGGAGCCAGCGGAGTTGCGGAGACTTCAATAATTCCAGCCTCTCGAGTCACTGCAGATCTGCTTCTGTAGGCTGTTGCAGCTGCTGACTCCCGACCAGGAAGTGTGCGTTTCTTGGGGTCTGGTTATCTTCGACTGTGTGCTAGTCATTATATTTTTTTAAAAATTTGGAGGTGTAAGTTGAGCCTGGGCTGAAGGTCGTCTCCTTCAGGTGGACGTGTATGTGCTGCTGGTAGGGGCCTAGAGACACAACCGCTCTAGAGCCTCCTTAATCCAGTCCAGGATTTGACATTCCCAGGCAGCACTCGGCTGGCCAGCTTCCCCTTCCTCTCACCCTGAGTGGGTACTTCTCTGGGGCCTTGGCTTATTGTGGGAAGGGTCTTCTCTTAGACCCCCAACTTGTACAGGGGACCCCGGCTTCGCTTTCTGTCCCCCTTGACCTTCAAGGCCATCATAACCTAAGTTCGAATGTCATAGGATGGTACATGCCCTTGGGACCAGTGTGGCCCGTGGGCCCAGTGAGCTCTGGGGATTCCAGTTTCCCTGTCCCTTTTGACCCGGTACTCTTGAGAAGCTGGAGGGATATTTTTATCTGGCTTTTGGGGCTGACCTTATTGGAGATTACGAGAAACAGGAAGTCCAGGCCACTTCTCCGAGCAGGGTGGGGGGAGCAGTGGGCGTGGCAGGGGACAGAGGGTGAGAGGGAGGTCTGTGCTCGGCATGGAGTGGCCGGCCGACGCTGTGATCAGGGCAGGAGCTGGTGGCCAAGTGCAGCATCCGGGCAAGAGCAGCAGAGAGAGTCTGGAATCCAGCTGACCCCGTGGGGGCGGCCCGCAGAGAGAGGGCACTTGAGTGGGGTCTGCCGAGATTCAACCCACATGGAGTCGCAGATCCTGGGCCCAGGGGCTTTCCTAGGAATCTCCTCTCTGGGTCCCAGCCGGGGGCAGGACCTGGGCAGTTGGAGGAGGTAACAGAGCAGGTCCATCAGGACACCTGGCTGCCACACAGCCATCACCGGTCCGACCTTACCCTCGCCGCCCAGGCTCAGCTCTCGAGTTTGGCCAGGTCTCACCTGGCCCAGAATGTCTCCCCCGCCTCCCTCCCCTCGGCCTGGCTTCAGGTGCCCTTGATCGTAGGCCACTCAGCGGACGCAGCAGGGCCATCGGCCTGGCACGGAGGGTCCGTGTTCTGTGTCTGACAGCAAGTGGGCCTGAGGACCGTTCCTGGGGTTGGGGGGGGAACATACACCTGTTTAATCCCATAGAGTGGGAGGCATGTGGGTTTGGGAAAGGCCGCTGGGTCCTAGCGCAGCTCCACCCCCACTGCAGGTACAGCGTGGCTGTGGCCTTCTCTGGCCTTCTTAGCACCTTGTGTTAGAGACAAGGCCACCTCGGGTGGCGAGGTGTCATCTGCAGGATACAGCCTCGCGGGCGTCCTGTGTGATGAGCCGGGCCGTGGGAACCGGCCCTGCATGGCACGAACATTTGACACGCGCCTACTCTGCCGAGGCGACGCCCCTTGTCACCTGTGTGGCCTTGGGGCTGACCCTTCCCTCCTCGAGCTCAGTTTCCCCATCTGTGAAGTGGGCAGCAATTCTCACTCCCCGGCACTGAGGAGGAGCTGAACTGATGGGAGAGATGAGTCACTGCCAGCTGAGTTGGGAAGTTCGGGGCCGTGTTACCAAGATGCACGTCTCGCCCTCCAGCCGGAGAGGACATGAGAAAGGGTGCAAGGTCCGGAAGGAGGCCGGGTGGTTCCGAGTTGGACTAGGGCATCAGCTAGCTCCCGCATCTCTGACCTCTGCGGGGGAGCAGGGGAGACAGCTCTGTGTGTGATTGTGTATGCGTGTGTGTGTCGGGGCTGGGATGCGGGGAGGGTGTGAGCCCACACTCGATCAGCGGGGCGCAGGAGGAAGAGCAGGCTGCACGGGGCAGCTTTCTCGGAAACCTGTTCTGTTTCTTAAATGTCAGAGTGAGCAGATGGTGTGTCTGAGTTTTATTAATCATGGACTCACAGAGCTGGAAGGCCTGGGGGATCATTTAGTCTGAGCGTCCTACCGAGGAGGAGACTGAAGGCCAGAGAAGGCCACAGCCACGCTGCACCTGCAGTGGGGGTGGAGCTGCGCTAGGACACAGCAGCCTTTCCCAAGCCCACATGCCTCCCACTCTATGGAATTAAACAGGTGTATGTCCCCCCCCCCCCCCGCCGCAACCCCAGGAACAGGCATCCTGCCTCCCAACCAAAATCTGAAGCAGAGCTGATTCTGGGATAATCCACCCCCACAAACAACCGGAAATCCTGTCTTTGAGACACAGGGGTCAGGACTGTGGTCACCAACTGAGAATGCTCTGGCCTTGTTGCTCTGTTTAGCTCAGCACAAACTGGCGTTTGCCAGGTGCTGTCAGGAGACTGATGGTCGTGACGCCGGGGGGAGCCGGCCACCCGTGCCCGGTTTGTTGGTGGTCCTGCTGGATGTGCGTCCGTATCCAAGTTCATCCAAAGCCACATAACTTCTCCCAACCCCAGCTCTTGAGTGATGCTGTTTCCTCCCCCGTGGCAGCTGTTGAAACGGACTGTGCGTAACACAGGGCACCCGGAAGTTCACCTCACATGATGTTATGAAATTGAAACCACCGTTTAAACCCCGGTGGGCAGAAAGGCTCTTTTGTCCTGCCTTTCCCAAATGCCTCCTACAGCCCTTCCGCTTAGCCGTGAGATGGCTCCAGTCGGGGCCGCAGCCTTGGTTGTAAGACGACAGTGGAGGTGGAGTTAAATCATACTAGAGTGTTAATGACTGATAGCCGGGGTACTTTTTTTCAGAGCAGGTTTTGTTTAGGTTAGAGAGAAAGAGGATTGGAGAAAAGGCCCCGAGGCACTGAGGTCGCCCACCTCTAACATACGGGCCCCTCCCTCCTTTTTCCTGTATGACACTGCGGCATCACTAGATTCCTTTCCTTATGACCCTATTTCCTGAATCCCAAGCTCATCCCCACTTTGGAACCATCAGCCTCAGAGAATCAGAGGCAGCTGGAAGACCACAGCACCCCATTCAGCCCCTCTAATTTTTTTTTTTTTTTGCAGTACGCGGGCCTCTCACTGCTGTGGCCTCTCCCGTTGCGGAGCACAGGCTCCGGACGCGCAGGCTCAGCGGCCACGGCTCACGGGCCCAGCCGCTCCGCAGCATGTGGGATCCTCCCGGACCGGGGCACGAACCCGCGTCCCCTGCATCGGCAGGCGGACTCCCATCCACTGCGCCACCAGGGAAGCCCAGCCCCTCTAATTTTTTATATGGTAAAATTGGGGCCAAGAGAGAGCATTTGTTTGCGTGAGGCCAACGGTAGCGCTAAGTCGAAAGGTCCGGTCACTGAGCGCCCTGGCTGGATCCTTTCTGGCTGCACCAAGCTGCTTGCCTGGGGATCTCGGAGCATCTTAGTTCCCTGACCAGAGATGGAACCCAGGCCCTCGGCAGTGAAAGAGCGGAATCCTAACCACTGGACCTCCAGGGAATTCTCTCAGCTGGATCCTTTATGCAACATCAATGGCTCTCAACCAGGGCAATTGTTATACCCCTGCGGGGGGTGGAATTTGGCCATGTCTGGGGACCTTTTCCTTGGCATAGCTGGGGTGCGCCCCTGGCATCCCATGGGTGGAGGCCAGGGCTGAACAGCCTCCAATGCACAGGGCAGCCCCCACAAGAAAGAATGATCTGGCCCCAATGTCGGTTGTGCCGCATGCGTGCTTTGAAAACGACCGAAAGAGGAGCTGTTCTCCGGGGAGAATGTCTCTTGTTGGGGACATGGCAGGAGTCTCGTCAGTTCAGGCATGAGCCCTCGGAGGATGAAGAAGGGGCAGCTCAGGGCTTGGGGGACAGCAGAGAGATGGTGGGCAAGGGAGGTGCAGGGGGAAAAGAAGTGGGAGGGCCCACCGGGATTTCTTTGCAAGGTACAGGTAGAGAAGAATAAAAGGGGGGCCAGGGCTCCCCCACTCCAACTCTGTCCTACTGAAAGCTGTGCCCGGCGTGAAGAGAAGCAGGCAGGAAGCCACCTCTTAAGAACCGCATCGTGTTGGCCAGAGGGCTACACAGACCTGAAGCAGTCAGGCCCAGGGGGTAGACAGGCAGATCTGTGTGTCATCCACCAACGGCTAATTACGTCCCGGCAGTGACTCCTTGCTCGGCAGACGCCAGCAGCAGGCAGTGGGGAGAACTGTTCACAAATGCCTTTTTCCCTCGCACAGGCTTTTCGCCTGGTCCCTGGGTCCCTGATGGGCAGGCACCGGTGGGGAGAAGAAAGCCTTGTCAGCCCGCCTCCAGGCAGCTGAGCAGGATGGCGGCTGGAGTAGGATCTGAGAGGGCAGGCCACACAGGGGCTGTCGCCGTGTCCACAGAAGGTGCTGCCGCGCCTGACCCCCGCGTTTTCCCTCCCCAGCCCCCGGAGACCTTCCTCCGTGCCTTTCCACAGACGCTTGCCAGCTCTGTACTTGCTGGCTCTGCACGCAGCAAGACGTTGACAACCAGAGCTGTCTGAGATTATGAAAAGACTGAGGGCTGCCAGCATCCCGGGGTGGTGGCGCGGGGGCGAGGACAGGCGGGGGGTCCCCCCGCAGGGAGGAGCTGTGTGGCCCGGCAGTCCCAGACGCAGTCTCTGTCTGATTTCTCTGGCATCCGTGCAGCCCACGGGGAGGCAGCGCTTTGGCGACATCATGGTGTATGTCTTGTAAAACCATTATTGTAGAGAGTTCCCAAATCCTGAGCTGGCCCGGCATCCGGCTCCAGCGGCGGCCTCGACCTGGAGGTCAGGCATGCGGTTCTGTGTGTAGGCAGCAACGTGCGGTGTGCTCGTTTTTGTCTCCTTGCTTGGCTTTTCATTAAAAAGGGGGTTTGGGGCTTCCCTGGTGGCGCAGTGGTTGAGAGTCCACCTGCCGATGCAGGGGACGCGGGATCGTGCCCCGGTCCGGGAAGATCCCACGTGCCGCGGAGCGGCTGGGCCCGTGAGCCATGGCCGCTGAGCCTGCGCGTCCGGAGCCTGTGCTCCGCAACGGGAGAGGCCACAGCAGTGAGAAGCCCGCGTACCGCAAAAAAAAAAAAAAAAGGGGGGTTTAAGCCCCTTTGCCAGCTCCTGCTGAAGAGAGTTGAGGGGGCCACCAGAGAGAGCAGTGTAAAATGCAGGGTCTGGATGGCAATCGGATTTTCCTCTTACTGGCTGTATGACCTTGGGCAAGTCACTTGACTTCTCTGGACCTCAGTTTGCTCATCTGAAAAATGAGGGTCATGAAAGATTTATTTTTAGTGTGAGGATGATCTAAGATAATGTATTTAGAGCATCCAGTGCAATGCTGGTCATTAAGTAAATCCGTAAAGGAGATCTCTTGGGATGTATGTGCAAGTAACATTAGGTGCTGTAACAAAGAGCCCCGGGTAGCTCAGTGGCTCATCACGCTAGAAGCTGCCTTCTATACACACTCCCCAGTGGAAATATATTTCTTAATCGTGTGCCACTGTACTATATAATTGGTGGGGGCCCATGCAGGGGCCTCTGCTCTCAACAACAGTTGGGGGCGTGATGGAGGCGCTGTGTCTCCTGTACATGGGTTCAAGGTCATCCTGGGAGCTGACATCTGGTGGGCAGACCCAGAAGGGGAACGTGGAGGCGGCGAGTGATGACTTCCACTGCGTTCCCTTGGCCAGAATGTGGTCATCTGGCCCCACACATCTGCGTGGGAGGCTGAGAAATGTAGTCTGGGTCTGAGCCGAAGAGAGAAGGGAAACAGGTTTGGTGAAAAGCCGGCCACCAGGCTTCTTATTTGTTGTTGTTACCCTGGGCCTCGTGGGGCTGGCTGAGATGCTCACGGCCAGCAGAGCCCTCAGTTTATAGGTTGATTGGGCAAGGCTGGCTGGCTGGCTCTTCCCCAGGCAAATTACCATACTCGATGATCTCCTGTAGCCCAGGCCCCTGCCCAAACCCCAGCCCACAAACATGTGTCACCGGCGGGGGAGACAAGAGGGCAGGCAGGTCATCGGAAAGGAGGGTTGACATCAGCTTCACGGAGTGCAGGTGCCCTGAGTGCACACCTGCCCGTGGGCCCGGCACAATTCATCTTCCTTCCCAGCCCTTGCTACAGGCCTGAAGGAGAGATTGACCCAGCTGGCCCAAGGCCCATGGCATCCCGCCTTGGACAAGGCCCAGGGCCTCCCTGGGTTGGCAGGACAGAGGGCATTCCATTTTCACAGAAGTGACAGGATGTATGAGTTTCCTGTGGCTGCTGTAACAAAGTACCCCCAACTGGGTGGCTTGAAACATCAGAAATTTATTCTCTCGCAGTTCTGGAGGCCAGAAGTCTGAAGTCAAGGTGTCAGCAGGGCCACCATCCTCCCTATAGCGGCCGTAGGGGAGGGTCCTTCCCGTCTCTTCCAGCTCCTGGGGGCTCCAAGTGTCCTCGGCTTATGGCTGCTTCCTTCCAACCTCTGCCTCCGTCTTTACACGGCATTTTCCCTTGTGTCTTCTCTTCTGTCTGCTTCTCTTTTTATAAGGTTACTTGCCATTGGTTTTAGGGCGCACGCTGATGACTCAGGATGATGTCAACTCGAGGTCCTTAACTTAATTACACCTGCACAGACTCCTTTTCTTTCTTTCTTTTTTTAAAAAATATTTATTTATTTGGTTGCACCGGGTCCTAGTTGCAGCTCGTGAGCTCCTTAGTTGTGGCACGTGGGCTCCTTAGTTGCGGCATGCACGTGGGATCTAGTTCCCTGACCAGGGATCGAACCCGGGCCCCCTGCATTGGGAGTGTGGCATCTCAACCGCTGTGCCACCAGGGAAGTCCCTAGACTCCTTTTCCAGTTAAGGTCCAATTCATGGTTCCAGGTGGACATATACTTTGGCGGGCCACCATTAGCCCATCATGCCAGGACAGGTGGACAAGGCCGTGGGAAGCCTGGGAGCACTCCCTGGGTGGGGAGCCTGGAGCCACTGGCAGAGGAAAGCAGAAGTAAACACACCAGGCCAAGATGGAAACAAAACCTGGGTTTGCAGACGTCACCTTGACGGGGCAGAAGTTCTCCCTTTCTCTTTCAAGCTCAGACTTGCTTATCTTGAGACAGAACTTTCACTCATGTCCAGTCACCTAAGGACCAGAGCTGGACGGAGGGAGAAAGCGGGTGTGTCTACTCCCTGGGTGCCCTTGGGTGAGTGGCTTCACCTCCTGGGGCCTCTGCGTCCTCGTGTGCAGATCGGGGTGATGGTCATTGTAGGTCTGCCCCGTGGGGTGGGGGCAGGTTCCAGATAAGATAAAGCCCTTAGCAAAGCGAGTAGCGTGGCTGTCCTGAGGCCCTGCCCGTGGTAACTGCTATTATTGCTATTATCACTATTATCCCAAACACAGTCATTTACAGCTCTATTTATGGAGTCCTTATTCTGTGCCAGGCACCAGAGTGGTTACACACCCGCATCTTCCTGGAACGCAGGGCTGATTTCATCCCATTTTCCAGGTGAGGCAACTGAGGCATTTTCAAATGGTGATGTCACTGCCTGGGGGCACACGGTGGGTGGGGGGCCCAGCCAGAATTTGAACTCTGGTATGTCCGACTCCAAGCTGATGGTTATGAACATGGACTCTGGAACCAGCTCAGCTTCAAATCCCGGCTCTGCCCTTTCCTGGCTGTGTGTCCTTGGGCAAGATGCTTGGCTTCTCTGGGCCTCATCTAGAAAATGGAACTCCTAAGGGTGACCTTGAACACAGTTGTCATGAGGATCTAATGAGCTCTCTGTGAAGAGCGCTCAGAACAGCAATCAGCTGGCATGATTATCCCAGGGAGGGAAATGGAGGGGGCAGACCTAAAGGGGCATTTCAGCTTAGTCACGTGGGCTCCCAGCCTCCCCTCGCCTTCTTTCCCTGGAATCCTTGGGGAGCAGTGCCCCCTCCAGAAAGGTGAGGTCGCAGCCTGGCCTGGGCCGCCACCAGAGTGCCAGTGGGCACACAGAGGCACTGGGCTCTCCCGCTCAGAGCCGGGCACTACACCGCTGCACATCCAGACCCAGTCTGCGGCCTCAGTGTTTGCAGCACGTGCTGGGAGGCTATTTTTACTGCATTCAGCTGACGCTCTTGGCCGGCTAGGCTGTCTCTGTGCTGTGGCAACGGCAGGCCCGCTAGAGGGAGTCTGGGGCCCCTCCATTTTGAAGGTGCAGCCGGGGAGAGGGGGAAGGAGGGCCTCCCCCCCCCGCATCTTGGCTGGGGGGGTGTCTGGTGAGCTCCACGCGGCTTCCAAGAAGCAGGCCGCCCCCAGCTTGTTTCCCATTGAGGCATGAAGCGCTTTTCTTTCCTTTTCTTTCCACTGGGCCCAGGACAGGCCCAGAGCTTCCCTCTCACCCTGGGTTGGCTGGCAGCGTGGGCAGGGGTCTCTCAGGGAGGTGGGCATGAGTTTGCCCTTCAGTGGCATCGATTGCTGCCTTTCTTCTATAAATGCCCGACTCCTCCCCAGAGGTGTGAGCCGGGAGAGCAGGAGGGTATTGCCGTGACCAGGCTCTGGGAGAGAAACGGGGATGGAGAGAGGCAACCCCTCCTTGCAGATGATCCCGCGGAACTGAAATCCCCAGAAGAGTGCTGTCCTTCTCACCTTGGGCACCTGGCAGCTGGTCCACGTGTGGGCCCAGACTGGCTGCCCCTCCGCCTCTAGCCAGGCCATAGGCACCGTCCGAGGAGGGGCGAGTCCCCTGGAAATGAATGGCCTTAGTGATGGGTTCCAAAAATGACAGCCAAGCCACAAGGGCCGGTGGGAAAGGAAAAATCCTTCCAGCTCCCCGTTCAGCCACGTTATGGCAAACAACCGAGCCATTCAGTGGCGAGGCAGCCCGTTAAGCAGGCTGCTTGGCATGGCGGGGGTGCTTTATACTTTTCAGCTGTTTTGGCATCAGGTCGGGAGCTGTGGTGCAGCCACCCTCCCATGGTAGGTTTCATATTTTCCTCCGTTATAAACGTCCCTGTCACCAGGAAATGTCAATAACCTACTCTGAGCCACCCAGACGCAGGGCCAAAGGAGACTTAGGGTATCGCTCGAATCTCACAGCTCACCTCCTGCCCCAGGGAGTGGCTAAAAGCAATTAGGGCTTGGCCTGAGCATTTTGAGATAATTTGATGCAGGCCTTCAACTACTTATTGGGGGGGAGATGTTTGCCTTTTGACCGGGAAGCAAAGATAAGCGGGTGCTGGCCTGCCAGTGTGGGGTCTCCTATTCCCTCTCTCCCTTTTTTTAAAAAATTAATTTATCTTATCTATTTTTGGCTGCATTGGGTCTTCGTTGTTGCGCGTGGGCTCTCTCCAGTTGCCGTGAGCGCAGGGCTTCTCATCGCCGTGGCTTCTCTTGTTGTGGAGCACGGGCTCTAGGTGCGGGGGCTTCAGTAGTTGTGGTGCGTGGGCTCAGTAGTTGTGGCGCGTGGGCTCAGTAGTTGTGGCGCACGGGCTTAGTTGCTTCGTGGCACGTGGGGATCTTCCCGGACCAGGGCTTGAACTCGTGTGCGCTGCAATGACAGGCGGATCCTTAGCCACTGCGCCACCCGGGAAGTCCTGTTCTCTCTGCCCCCTCCCCCTCTTCTGCTCACCCACCACCAGCCAGCCAGGCCCGGGAGCTCTCCAAGGCTTCACCGTGCCTCTCCTCCCACAGTTTCAGTCTCCCCTGGAGTGGCTGTCTCCAGGGGGCCTTGTATAGAAGCCAAGCCATTAGAACTCAAGACTAAAGACCCCTTCTGCCATCCCCAGTCTGGGCGCATTCTCCACAGGTGGCTCCCAGCAGGCAAGCTTCTTTCTGGTACCATCTTCTCTACTATAGCAGGGGAAGGGGGGCACCCAGCAGATTGGGGGAGCATCCCTCCCTCTGTACCCTGCCTGTGATTGGCCCATAATTACAGGTTTATTGCCTGTACAGCTATTGTGTAATGACATGTTTGCAAATTAATTTTTATGGCTTCTGCCATTAGCATATACAGTAGAGGAAGGTTTAGTATTAATTACTACTGTTGTTCGTGTAATCCCGGAGAATTAAAAACCAATAAAAGAATGACAACAGAAACTGATAGGTTAGGATCTTTGAAAAATAGTTCTCTTTTCCCCCAAGTAGAATCAGAGATTTTCCGAGCTTATGAGGAGTCAGGGGGGGTGGGCAGCTGCTCGCCTGGGCTGTCCGTTGTGCGCCTTGGTGCCCCCCCCACCGACTCCCAGAAGGGCACAGATGATCAAATATGTGGGTGGGAGGCGAAGGCGGGCTGGGAAACGGACGCTGGTCCGGGGTCGGGCGGGCAGGTGCTGGACCCCGACCCCGCCGTGCCAGGCCGTTGTCTCCCTCGCAGGGCCGCAGGCGGCGGCGGGCGCAGGAGGAGGCGCGAGGAGTGCTGAGCGCGTCGCCACGCAGCCCCGGAAACAAAGGGCCGCCGCCGCCGAGGGCCGGGCGTGACCTCCGGGGTCAGCGCGGGGCGGAGCGGCCAGATGCTGGCGGCGGGCGCCGGCGGCCCCGAGCGGCCCGTTTCCTCCGGGTCAGCAGCCCCAGCGCCCTCCCGGGTGCCCGCGCGCGCTCGGCCGCCCGCGGGGAGGGGGCGCCAGGCGGGGCGCCGCGGGGGCTGGGGGATTCAAAGATGCTCCTTGCACCCCCGGCGGCCCAGCGGGCGGAGAAGGCAGCCGCCTGCGCGCTGCACCCACTCAGACGTCGGTGGCGGCGGGGAGGAGCGCCACCCCTCCCTTGGCTCCGAGCGCTCCGCCCAGCCCATTTAAGATATTCTTGCAGGGTGGGCGTGGGGGGGGGGGTGAGTGGCAGAGAGGGGTCGGAAGGCACGCGGAGTCCGCCCACCTCCTCCAGTTTGCCCTCTAGAGTATCATATTCCAGGAGTGCAATTGTCACCCGAAGCCGCCGCGTTTAGTAGGGACCCCCGGGGCTGCCTCTGGGGACCCCTGATTTACGCAGCGGCTGGAAAGCGTTGGCGGGAACCCAAGCCTGTCGTGGCCGCGGTGACCTGCGGTGCGTACCTGCAGGATCAGGTCTGTTCCACAGACAAAGGTGATTGTATCTGGGGTCAAAAGGTGACCCCTTAGTTTACGAAGTCGCGATTCCGGTTGGTTGTGCCACTGAGGGACCGGCCCTTCATAAGGTAAAAGGGCTTGAAAATAAATTGTCACATCAAGAGGCAGCTTTGCAGCGTGCGTTTAAGTGTGTGTGCGGGCGTGGGGAAATGGGTCCTGTCTCTTTAAAATCGCTGGGCTGGACAACGAGCGCACAGGATGTGGTTTGGCGGCAGGGTTTTTCCCCCTTCGATTTGGGGAATTATCACATGGGGCCTTCGTGAGCTGGTGTGAAAGGGAGGCGGGTGGGGAGGAGGGATACAGGCTCCACACTCGCTCACACACACTCTGTGCAGTTGGTCGTTTTCTTCAACCAAATTAGCCAGGGCTCTCGTTACTATGGTGCAGCCGGGGTTGCAGAAGCCCAGTAATAGCATTTATTAGGTCTATTTGCCTGGAAGCATGCCTTCCCGGATCTGATAATGCAGCAGTTCAGGGAGAGTGTGGGAGATGGTATCAAGCATTTGATTACACTTGCAACAGGGATTTTTGAGGGGTGGGGGGGTGAGAGGAAAAGAAGGAGAGAAGGCAGCCGCTGTCCTTAGGAGCTCACCCTGGGCCGGGCCGGTGTGTTTCTGCAGCCCCGTGTGGGTTTCACAAAAGGCGGGCCAGAGCTCCCGGAGCACGACTTGGGGACCCTTCTCCCAGGCCCCGGCGGCGGGTGAACTCCCAGCTCCCGCAGCTGTCAGACGTGGGTGGGGAGGGAGGGAGGAGGGGCGGGCGGGCGGGCGGCCAGAGCGCGGAGTTGGGCAGCCGGAGGGGGGACCGGCGGCGCCCGCAGCCGCCCACAGTTTGCAAACGGCCCCCGCTTCGGGGCAGAGGGGAGCACCCCGCCGCCAGCAGCATCACTCTCCCCGCGTTGGCAGAGGGGAACCCGGCTCTCTGCGCCCCGATCCCGGTCCGCGTGGATATGCTGCCCGGCGCGGCAGCCGCGCGGGGGGAAGCTCGCAAGTGAAACTATTATTATCGCCCTGCGAAGCATGGAGCTCTTGGAAGATGCCGCGTAGAGACGGAAGGAGCCGCCGCCGCCTGCAGCCGCCAGCCGCTGCGCCCCTACCCTTTCGCTTTCATTAGGGGAGACAAATTTGCTGTCAGGCAGCCAGCTTTCCAATTTACCGATAATGATTCTTGCATGAAAATTGATCGAGGGGCTCTCCACCGCCGTGCGCTGTCGCCTGCCCGTTCTCCTGCTCCTTCTGCTCGGGCGCCCGAGCCCCCGCGAGTTCTTTCTCCTCCTTCCCCCACCCCTGCTCTCTGAGTCAGTGGTGGGACGCCGGGCCAGGGAGATAACCAAAAAAAAAAAAAAAAGGGGGGGGGTGTTGGTGGCGAGAGGGGGAGGGGAGCCGGCCTGCTTTCTCCTGCCCGGGACTTGTTTGCAATCGCTGCCTCTTATTTACGAGAAGAAATCTCCCCCTCGGTACTTCTTGGCTGTTTGGGTATTAATTTTCTCCTCTCTCCTCCCCGCTCGCCCCCTCCTCTTCTCCCCCCCCCCGCCCCTCCTCACCCAGTAGCTAAGGGGAAACGAAAACAAAGCCGATTTCTCCTTGGCAACAAGAGATACCCCCTCCCGCCGACCCCCCTTCCTTCTTCCTTCTGGTTCTGAACGTGAAACCCTGTTGGAAACAGGTCTCTTGACCCTCGCCCTTGACATTCAAATGGCTGAATGGAGGAGAGATTGCTACTCGCACGTCTTGGGGGCTGCTTTTTTCTCTATCTTTTTTTCTTTCATATGAGTAATCCCTGAAGATCTTAACCCCCCAATTTCCTCACCCTCACCTCCCCCCTTTATTTTTCTCGCGCTCCTCTCCGCTCTCCCGCCTGCTTCCCTCCGCCGTGCGCCCCCCTCCTTTTTTTATTTGCATCTCAAGTCCAAAAGGCAGAAAATACACACGCGGCGAAGACACCGGGCAGCCGTGGAGGCTCCGGCCCGTCCTTGGTCGTCAATTACCTCATTGTGGATCTGCCAGGGCCAAGGTGGCCGAAACTGCCCGGGCGCTGGCCGGAGAGAGAGCCTTTTGATCATTTTAGGGAGGGGAAAAAAAAAAAAAAAGACTGATTTTTTTTTTTTTTTTTTCCCGTCGCTGTCCGGATCGCTCTTCTGCCTTTATTTTATTGTTTTGGGCATTTTTGAGCGCCGTGCCTCGGACGGCGCTTTTTGTCTCCTCGCTGGGTTTTAATTTTTTTTTTTCCTTCTTCATCCCTCTCTGGCCACTATGGAATTCTAATCTGAATCATGTTTGGATTGAAGCCGCCTCTGTATTACTTACCAGGTAAGCGAGCTCTGTGCGCCTCCCTGGGTCCCGCGCGGCGCCGGCGCGCCCCGGATCCCCAACCTAACTTACCCCTCCAGACCCCTCCCCCCACCCCGGCCTGGGTCGGGGCGGTGGGTCCGCCGAGCCCCCAGCAGACCGGCGGGCGCGCGCGGCCCCGGCCGCTCCCGCTGCGGTCCAGCCGGCGGTGTGTGCGCTACGTGCGGCGGGGAGCGCCCACCCGGCCCGCCGCCCCCGCTGCGCCGCCGCCGGGGGTTGCGCGTCTCGCTCCTTTTGTCTGCCTGCCCGGAGCCGGCTCCGGGGCGGCGGCGCAGCGAGCGGCCGGGGCAGTCGAGCCTTCCAAGGTGAATTAAGCACCGGGTGTGAAGTTACTTTCCCGCAGGCCGCCCTGATCGGGTAGCATGCGCCTCCCCGCCCCCAGTCCCCGGGATTATTTTCCTCTCCCTCCAGCCAGCCCCTTGCGCGGTCTCCGCGCGAGCGTGGCGCGCACGCCCCCCCGCCCCCCTTCCTGCCTGGGATTCCCTGGAAGGTTTTGTGCCTGCGGAGGTCGGAGGAGGGGGCCGGGGGAAGCTCTGGAGGGTGGTTGGCGTGGCTTCCTGTTTCCCTAACCTTCCTGCGCGCTGACAGCAGCCTGCCCTGTAACTTTCTGTTTCGGGGCAAGTCGCACTTGCAGCCCAAAGGGGAGGGGGGTGACAGCGGGAGGTTTGGGGGGCCCCTCTTGTGTTGACCTTATTTGCACTTTGAAACCTTAAAAATAATTACATGTAGGCTAAAGGGAAGCAGGCGAGCCAGGATTCCTGGTGAGGGAGGTGGGAGCCTTGGTGATCCCTGGGGCCCTCCTGGCTGGCGCGCTGTCACCGCCTTCCAGAGCCCCCTCGGGTCAGGAGTAACTCAGCAGGCCTAACCCCCGGTGGGCCACGTGACCCGCAGGTCAGGAAGGCTGGTGTGCCCGCTTGATCTAGGAATGAGCTGTTTTTATTTCCCTTTCCTTCCTCTCAGAGTTTTATCTTCCCTGGGCGTTGACACACAGTTCCTATGGAAGTTGGGGCGTCCATTGATTGGAGGGTTTGGGGGGACGTTGGGGCACTTTAGAGAGGAGAGGGGAAGTTTCTGGGCTTATGTTGGGGCTTTTAAAATTCTGCATAGGAGGCCGCCAGAGGAGGTTTAATGTTTGGCTGGCAAAAGGTGCACGTGGCCGGGTGTTGGGTTTTGAGTTTTTCCCTCTGTGTTCAGAAGCCCCTGTCATTTTGTCTGAGGCTCCCACAGCTGTCCTGGATCCCCTGGGGAGGAGCATGGGGGAGGGAATGGGCCCGGGGAGGACCCAGCTCTGCTAGATCTGACCCTCGCTGACCCTGAAACCGGGGCAAACGTCTTCACCAAGTTGATAGCATAGAGGGAGGCTAGAAGGGGGGAAGAGTGGAAAGGACTTCTCCATTCTGTGGGAAATCTGTGCATTTACTCTTGTTGAGTTTCTTTGTGGCTGTTTTGGGTCCCCAGCCCTTCCCAGGAACTGACAGATTCTATGTCTCTTGCTTGGCGTCTCCACCACTTTCACAGGAAGAATAGTTCTCAGGGTCGGCCCTTGGTCTCTTTAGCTTGTATCTCTGTATTCTTGATCTCTTTTTCCTTCACTGCCCGGAATGCAAAGTTAGCACTTCTCTTCCCTCTGCACCGCATACACTGGGCGGGTCCGTTCCACATTGAAGCCGGAATCCCCAGTTGACAAAAGGGTGCAGGGCCAAGTGCTCAGGCCGAGAGCCGGCTCCCCCCATAGGTAGACCCCGGGTGGCCGAGAGCTGGTGCCAGGGCCCTTTAAACCCAAGCTCTGGCCCGGCGTTCCTGCTCTGGCTGGCGGCTCCTGGTGGCCTCTCCACCCCCGCTTTGTACCTGCAGCGCCGCCCTCAGAGCTGCACCTTGTCTTAGAGACACTCAGGACATGATTGTGGCAAGAGTGCATCTTCTTAAGTACGGAGCTCTTAACAGCACAGGTATTTGTAATCTCCACCCCACCTCACCTGCCACTGGGTGACTGCCGGTGCACACTTACTCATCAGATAACTGGTTGTCTTTTTACACTGGGAGCCTCCCAGAGAAAAGGAGGAAGCGTCAGTTTAGGAAACGCAGAGCAATTAAGGAAAATCAGTCCTGGCTGATGTGAGGAAGCCCTGATCAGCAGAGCTGAGGGCTGCCGGTCGGGACCCTGGGGAGGTCAGTGCGCACGTCCTCTGGGTCTGTGGAGGCAGGTTTGTCCTCCACTAGAGTTTTCTTTTTTTCAATTGCTCAACTAGGGTTTGTATTTTTTAATTTTGCTATAATAGTGTAGAAAGAAGAGCCGTGGTCTGGTGGCTTTGCTTCCTGGCTTCCTGGCTTCCTGGGCTTTGCTTCCTGGGCTTCAGTCAACTCACGTTATAGTAGAAGGTGGAATTGTAAAAGGAATGACCTGGTTCTGTGGTCACCCTCAGGCTCCCTTGCAAGTGCCTTCTGGGAATCGGTCCTGTAAGCCCCATTCCCACCTCTGAGCTAAGTGCTGGTTCTGCCCATTTCACGGAGGAGGAAAGTGAGGCTCAGGGGAGCTAGCAGTTTGCCCGGCTGGGAAGTGGTAGAGCTGGGCCGTGAAGCTGCCCACTGCCCACCACACTGGCCCAGGACGGAGGGGCCTGGATGCGGCCAGCCCGGCATGCTGTGACTCTTGTCGCCTTAGACGCCTGACACGTAGGTGCTCTTCAGTTTCTGGGACCCCGTTGTGTCCCCACAGCCAGATCCTGTCACAGTGTCTGTAACTGCAGAGAGCCAGGGCCCAGAACCTGCCCGTCCAGCCGTTCCCGGGCGGGGGCGGGGGGGCAGTTCATTCACAGTCAGGCTGGCATCAGGCACCACTCCTCCTGTGTGACGGGACTGAGGCCAGGCAGTGGAGGTTTGAAGTCCTGCTCTGCCTCTCCGGAGCCGTGACCTGGGGCAGGTGGCTTGAGCTCTCTGGGCCTCAGTTTTCCCATCTGTGAAATAGGATTCATAACAGGGTCTACCTCAGCGTGAGCGTAAGGCAGGTGCTGGCCCTCTGCGGCCCGCTGCTTGACTAGGTGAATAAAGTTTTCTTGGCACGTGGCCACGCCCGTTCCTTGACGTGTTATCTGTGGCAGCTTTGGAGCTGGAGCCCCAACAAGTCGGTGTGACCAGGACGGCCAAGCCTACGATTCATTATCTGGCCCTTTCCAGGGAGGCGTGCTGACATCTGGTGTAAGGGATTAAACGAGTGAATCCTTGCGGGGTACTGAGGACGGTGCCTGGGATGACGTGAACACTTAGCAAGGGACGGCTATAGTAATCGTAATAATTATTATTAAGGTGGAATTATTTGCAGAAAATCACAGGGCTTCTTAGCAGTCGAGCTGGACTTGAACTCGGGTCTTTGGACCAGGCCCCTCGCGCCCCATGACACGGTGTCTGGCCTCTGGCTCATTCACTGGTGGGGATGCTTTCTGTGTCAGGAGAAGGCGGCACAGAGAGCTGGGGACTGGTGGGTAGTGGTCGGGGGGTCTCGCATGCCTCTTCTCAAAACTCCCTTCTGTGCACACCTGCGCCCAGCTACTCCCTTTCCTGAATTCCACCAGACTGTGAGCTCCACGCAGGTGGGGACTGTGTGTTGCTTTCCTGCCTGACTCAGTGCCAGACCAGTAATAAAAATACTAATAAAAATAATGAGGAAGAGGTGGCAGCAGCCAGTCCTTCTGTGGTGCCCATTCCGTACCAGCCATGGGGTTAATGGAATCCCATTTGCCACCTAAAGAAACCGAGGCACAGAGAGGTTGAGGCCACACAGGCAGTAAATGGTGCAGCCGGGCTTTGACCCCGGGCAGTCTGGCTCCAGAGTCCCTGCTTAATAAATATTTGTTGAACGAGTGAGGGAGGGAGTGAGGGAGGGAATTGGCCGTTGGTGTTGGCGGTGGCGCCCTGCTGGCCCCCTTATCTTGTTCCTGGAGTTCACGGAGGGAGGACTCCTCAGCTGTCAGCTGACCCCACCCCGGCCCCATGCTGAACTCTGGGTGACCCTGGCTTCCCCTGGGGATTTACTGTCCACTGCTGGGAAGGACACTCCAGATTCTCCAGTGAGGAAACTGAGGCCCAGAGAGGGCTGGGGCTTGGCCCAAAGCCACATGGCCTGCTGGAGGCTGCTCCCAGAGAATCCAGGTCTCCCCAGAACATTTTCTCTTCCCCCAGCTGCCTCTCTTCCCCGAGGGTCAGCTGGCCTGGGCCCCTCTCTACGCATCCTTTGACAGGCTTGCAAGAGATGGGCTTCCCCTATTGCGAGCTGCTGTTGCCCGGGAGAAGTAAACCTAGGCCCAAGTGGCCGGTGGGGAGCTGCCTAGATTTTCTTTTTCACCCCCTAGACTGCTTCCAGAAAGCCCCAGGGTGTGGCCGTGTGTGGATCTGTGCTCAGGCCCACCTGGTCTGGGGGAGGCAGCTGGAGGTGAGGGCAGGCCAGAGCCGCGGACCTCCAGCTGCCCGATCCCGGGGCGCCCCCTCAGGAGCTGAAGCTGGGAGGGGGGTGGGTTGTCTGCAGTTGCCAGCTGTGACCGAGCTCATGCCCAGCTCTGGTTCATTGTGGGAAGCTGCTGGGTCATGAGCAAACTCACGGCTGTGGGGGGGCTCCGGAACCACCCAAAGCCTGTTCTCGGGGCCGGTTGGGCCTAATGGAATCTGACTCAGATAAAAGGACAGCACTGCCGTTTCAGTTGTGATGGAGAAAGATCCTTATTTACAGCTCAGAAACTCAGCAGGGACAAGCATTTCGGCTCCCGTCTTGCACTTTCCAGGCAATCACTAATTAATCTTCCGATACCCCTGAGAAAGGGGGAGGGGCCGCCACGTTTCCATCTGTCAGGCTGGGAAAGCCAGGGGCCCTTCTGTCCCAGCTGCGGCCCAGCCCTTCACCAAGGGGCCTGGTCTGGTTCCCACCCCCCTGCTCAATTTGGTTCTCATTAAGATTTTTTTCTTGCCTTAAATGTGTTGTTTTTACTCCATGGGTGGGAATCTGATATGGCCCCACTGGAAACTCTCCTGCTTCTTCTTGACTCTTGGGAGTCAGGAGAGGTTTCTTTTATGCTCTCGGAGCACTCATTATGATACCTGGATTCCTGCCCTAGAACGGGGCAGGGGCAGGGAAGATTTGCTTCCTTCTGTGCAGGAGGAAGTGGAGGGTTGGAGGGCAGCCGGCCAGGGCCACCCAGCTCCCAGGGACAGAGCCAGCAGTGGGATGAAGGGTCTGGACCTGGGCTTCTGTTCCAAGTCCAGGGCTCCGTATCACTTGGACATGGACGTGTGTGAACGGAGCAGCCCCACTGTGCTTCTCTCTCTCCAAGGTCAAGTACAGATGGGCCCCTCTGGTCATCTGGTCTACCCCACGCTTGGCAGCTAAGAACACGGACGTCGGAAGACCTTGAGGGACCTGTTGATTTCTTTTTTATTTACTTATTTATTTATATAAATTTATTTATTTATTTATCTTCGGCTGCGTTGGGTCTTCGTTGCTGCACGTGGGCTTTCTCTAGTTGTGGCGAGCGGGGGCTACCCTTCGTTGCGGTGCGCAGGCTTCTCATTGTGGTGGCTTCTCTTGTTGCGGAGCACGGGCTCTAGGCGTGTGGGCTTCAGTAGTTGTAGCACGTGGGCTCAGTAGTTGCAGCTCGCAGGCTCTAGGGCCCAGGCTCAGTAGTTGTGGCGCACGGGCTTAGTTGTCCCGTGGCATGTGGGATCTTCCTGGACCAGGGCTCGAACCCATGTCCCCTGCATTGGCAGGCGGATTCTTAACCACTGCACCACCAGGGAAGGCCTGGACCTGTTGATTTCTAATTCTTAGATTTTTGGTGAGATTGGGTTGGTAGATGTGGTCTCCTCATCTACTAGGGAATGTCCTATCATACTGTACTTTGCAGGGAAAAAAAATTTCAGGCCTTAATAACCCCTAAAGTGACCCTTTCCCAAAGGACAGTGGCCTCACCTCTTACAGGGTCCCTCAACAAAGCAGTTCTACATTCATATCTGGAATTGTCTCTCCTTGCTGGTCTAGCTACACAATCAGAAATTTTGAAGCCACTCGGGCAGGTGGGGGGCGGTGTATTAAGAAGAGGGAATTTGGGGGTGAGGGAGTAAAAAGAGATGCAGTGCCTTTTTTTTTTAAGAGCTCCACATAGATTTAAAGTCCTTTTGTTAATTTAGGAACATAAAACCGTGTGATGTATAGCTTAGTTTGCTCGTAAAATTACTACGTGTGGCATATTTAGAGCTAGAAAAGCTTGGGGTAAAAGGGAAAAAAATCAGTGAGCATTTTTCTTACAAGTCTTTAGGGGAAAACGCATTTTTCCGGCTTGTTCCCACCGATGCCAGGCCTTCCACAGCTTCGGGTTGGCGGTTGCCCTGAGCCTGGATTAGAGCTGAGGGCAGTGCTTGTTGGGGGCTGGCCGAATCTGAGTTAATCTGCGCCCAGGTCTCGCCCCCAGAGCCCGAGCCCACCCAGTGGAAGCCCACAGCCTTGAAGGATCAGGGCCTTCTTTCTCCCTCTCCCCCTGCAGAGAGACAGGAAGCGCCCTCTGACCAGGCCTGGACTGCCGCCCAGTGGGCATTTGGCCACTTACTTAATGGCCTGCGGGGTTGGGAAGTCATGGAACATTGGGCTTGGAAGGGACCTCAGAGGTCAGATGGCCCAGCCCCTCCCTCCTCTCTATTTGGTGGTCTCGGACGGTCACACCTGCCATGCTACCGTGGGTTGTTAGAATGTTGCTTTTTACAGGGAACACACACGTGCATTTCACTTAGTTCTGTGCTCCTGGGACACAAAACCAGTCTGTCCCCTCCTAAATATCACCGGTTTGAGCTGGGCAAGTGCTGGGCCCTGTGTTGACCCAGAAGGAGCGGCGAAGGAGGTCTGTGTCTCATTCTCAAGTTGCTTCAGGAACGAATAGGGAGCAAGATGAGTGAGGACGGAGTGCTCTGGAATCTCCCGGGATCAGTCACCCTGGTGGAGGAAATCCAGGAAGCCTCCGTGGAGGAGGTGGCGTTGGAGGCAGGCCTTGGAAGTGAGGTGTGCAGAGGCGGGGTGAGGCTGGGTGAAAGGAGGCTAGTACAGTGAGGAGGGATGAACAAGAATAGGGAAGCCACTCTTAAGACATTCAGCATGTTAAGTTCATGCCAGGTGTGCTGAGAACTGGGTGCTGGGCCGTCCCTGCCCTGGTGGAAGTGGGGGATGTGGATTGAGTAATACAGGGTAAAAAATGCTGGTGCCCGAGAGCGTGTGTAGAAATTTCTGGGAGTGCAGAGGAAGCACCGATTGGTTTTGAAGTAGGGGTGGAGTCAGCATCTGAGAGGCCACAGAGAGGAGGTGAAGTTTGAGCTGGCCTTTCTAGTCTGGGCACTTGAAAGGAAAGGCCACCAGTCCTGCCCTGATTCTTAGAGGTGCCTGCTGGTGACAGGGCTCTGAAGCCTGCACATCCTTTAAAGAGAGTGTCTAGACAGCAGGACCCCTTCTAGACTGTGAGGGCCCTGGACCTGAAGCATGAGAAGGAGAAAGTGAGTGGGCAGGATGGAGCCTCACTCAGAAGGGGCCTCCCTGGCTGCCCAGTGGGCCCTTGGGCCTCTCTCCCCACTCTGGAGACCAGGCAGCGGCACTAGGACCAGCCCTTGTCCTCAGAGAATGGGGACAGGGCAGGCAGGGCCCAGCCGGTGGGAGGCAGCGCTGTCCCCGCAGGGGTCTGGGCCAGGCCCCTGGAAGATGGCGGCCTTCGCACTGGGCCTCCCAGGAAGGGCAGAAAGGAGAGTATTAGGGGGAGAGGAGAGCTTGGCGAGGAGGGATAGAGCAGCGTGGTGGGAAATGAAGCCACTGGGTGGGTCAGAACCACGTTTGGAGCGTCTTGAATGGCGTAAAGCCAGTGACACGTGACGCTGATTCTGCTGTAAGTGTGTTAGCCAAGTTCATCTGTTTATTCCACGTGTGTTTACGACATGCCAGGCACTGGCCCAGGCACGCGGAAATACGGCCGAGAAGCTCCCGGGAGCCGTGCCCTCCTAGAGCACCCGTTCCAGCAACGAGCCCATGGCACTGCGTCCCCCAGTGCAGGCTCTGGAGAAGGGAATGGGGTAGCCAGAGTGTGGGCGGGGGTGGCCAGAGACCCGAAGAAACAGAGGGGTTAGCCCTGGAGAGGGCTGAGGGGAAAGTCCCAGGCAGAGGGTCAAACACGTGCAAAGGTCCTGGGGCCTCAAGGGTGTCCGTGTGGCCGCAGGGGCAGGAGGGGTGGGGGATGAGCTGGGAGAGCTGGGAGCAGAGGAGGGGGCAGTGTGACTTCAGCCGCTCCTTCTGGCTGCTGGGCTGAGATAGATTCCGGGCGGTTGGGGGGCAGGAGGGAGGCCAGCGTGGAGGTGACCGCCAAGGACCAGGCCGGACCAGGCAGGGAGAGGTGGGTCAGATGGCGGCGTGCCTCGTCCCATCTGTTTTAGGAAGGCGGCTCGGACAGCCTCCATCGTGGAGGCAGACTATCAGCAGAGGCTCCTCTCAGAGCCATGGGGTCCTGCAGGAAGAGGGCAGGGGGCTCTGAGTGTGGGCCAGCACCCCGGTGGTTCTCAGAGTGGGGTTCCTGGGCCAGCAGCATTGGCACCAGCTGGAGCTGATAAGATGCAGCTTCTCGGGAACCCCCACCCCCGCACCAAGACCTACTGAGGCAGGAAGTCTGTGGTGGGGTCCGGCAATCTGTGTGTTCTCAGCCCTCCAGGGGATTCTCGTGCTCGCTCAGGGGTGAGAACTGGTCTAACACTTCGGCCTGACTGCGGAAACAAGCTGGCGGTAACTGGTCCCCAGGAAGTTTGAGAATGGAGTTTTAATTAACATAGGAGCCCTTGGCAAGTGAAAGAGCAGGGGATTAGAGTAATCGGGAAGGGCCTCCTAGGAAGAAAGTGGTGCGTGGGGTTTCAGGGCCTGCCCTCAGGTGGGTAGCAGCAAGAAGCTGAGGTTCCAGGGGTGCCCCTGTGGGGGTCTGCCTGGCGGGCTTCAAGGTCAGCGAACTTTTCTGATGCTGCAGTGCTGGTTGGAACAAAGACTCTGGGGTGAGAGCACTGGGGTCGATCCTGTCTCAGCTCCTGGCAGGCTGTGTGACTCTGGGCAGGTTACTTACCTTCTCTGGGCCTCAGTTTCCCCATCTGTTAAATGGGGCCAACAGTAGGGCCTGCCTCCTCGGGTTGTTGCGAGCATTCGGTGAGTTAATCTGTGGAAACGCGGACCAGGCACTGCGGAACCGTTAGCTGCGCTTACGTTTGGACTTCGCTCTGCCCGTGTCTTGGATTCTGGACGGATGTGAGGAAGGAGGCCCTTCCCGAGGGACCTGGATGAGTCATGCTTGATGGGGGGCAGCGGCCGGGGCAAGGAGCACATTGCCCGTGGCCCCTGGGGCTGGGCAGGCCCCTTTGCTCAGGCTCGAAATGGCTGTCAGCCAGCTGGGGCCATGCACGACGCTCTGGTCACAAGATGGTAAAGAAGAAATGGAATCGCCTTGATTAGATCGTCCTGGCCCCTTTCCCACTGCCCCCCATGTCAGAAAAGGAAAATGGGGTGAGCCCGGGACCCTGGGGCTTCCTGGGTGGCGGGTGGCGTTGCCAGACCGTCTCCAGTGGAGACTTTCATTTTAATGAATTCCTTCTCCGACCGCTCCACCCCCAGAGGACTCCAGTGTCACCCTCAAGCCAGCGACAGAGCCCACGCCAGAGGCAGACGGCACCTCGTCTCGTACACTGGGGCCTTCTTTGAAGCTGCCCGACACTGGTCTCCACCCCCTTGTCACTCTTGTCCTATAATTCATTTAGGATTAGCTTTCAGAGCTCCTCCAGTCCTAACTTCTGTCGTCTTGGTAACTGTGTCAACCGTTCGCTGGTTTCCCGTGATTATCTGACAAGAGAAAAGGGGGGCTGGCAGGGAACATAAAGGAAGGGGAGGAGGAGATAGTGCCTGGGTCTTAATTGAACTCCCTGGAGGGGCCCGGCGGGTGGGGCTGCCTGCCGGAGAGCAGTTAGAGAAAGGATGGGGTGAGGTGAGGCACCCCCCCGGCAGCTGCGTGCGGAGGCGGGTGGCACACGGGCTTCTCACCCCCTCTGGGAATGAGTGGCACAGGTATCCCCAGCCTTTATCTTAGATCTTAAGGGCCCAGGGCCAAAGATGTCGCTCTCTCCCCCGCCACTGCTCTTTTGAGGAGTCTCCCACCCAGGCAAACTTCACCGCCTCTCTACTTCAGCGCTCACCGTGACAGCATGCTGGCCCGTGGTGGGGTGGGGCCCCATCAACATCTCCCTGGACTCCCTGGGATGGAGGAGACCTTCATAAGCACATGTGTGGTTATAATACGACGTCGTTTATTATGCTCACGTGTGCGGCGGGTCAGGCCTTCAGAAAGGGCGTGATGGGGTGCAGGTGGTCTCTGCTTCACGTGGCCTGGGGCCTCTGCTAGGAAGACTGGGAGGCTGGAGGCCGTTTGGTGGCCAGGCTCGGGAATCCTCTGAGGGCTTGTTCCACCCTCTCGTCCGGCAGGTGATGCTGGCTGCTGGCCAGGACCTCAGTCCCGGCACCTCCGTGTGGCCCCTGCACGCGACTTGGGTGTTCTCACATCATGGTGGCCTCGGGGAAGCCGTGCTTCCTACGTGGGGACTCAGGGCTCCAAAGGCAGGCGTCCCGGCTCGCAAGGGGGAAGCTGCGTGGCCTTTTGGGACCCAGCCTCAGAAGTCACGCAGTTTCACTTACGCCACATTCTGTTCCTTACAAGTGAGGGGTGAGCCTGCCCGGGGTCAACTGGAGGGGAGTGAAGCCCCACTTGTCGATGTGGGCATAGCGAGGTGCGAGCAGAGCTTGGGGGTGGGAGGTGGTGGAGCCTCTTCGGAACACATACTCCATTCGCCTGCCGGCTCTGTGTCCGGGTAGGTGGTGGCCTTGTCTTTTCCAGGGACAACTTCCCAAGTGTCCTGAACTGTATGCGGTGGGGCTTCAAGCAGGGGCCTTGGTGTGCTGGTGGGGCAGCCGGGAGGTGCACGCCTAGGTGGTCTCCCACGGCAGCCAGATCCATCCGCCAGTATCCACCAGTTTCAGGTTCACTTTCCCTGTACAAATAAGGGTTGTTTCTCAAAATAAGGGCCTTGTTACTTGTCACAGAAGAAAGACCAGCCCCTCACCGGGATCAGTGAGAAGCCTAGTGTGCCTTTTGGGGAGCTGCTAATGAGCTATGTCTGATTTTTATGAAACTCCGTGGTAAATTATTAATTTGGGCCAGAAATGAAAGTGTGGAACCAGAGAGGCTCATGAATATTCATCCTCGGCTTCAGCGTGCAGGGGTTGATCCGTGGCTAGGGCAGCCAGCTAGGCTCGTGACCCAGAGACGGACGAGGTACCTGGGGAGGGGGCTCCTGGGAAAGCTTCCACCTTTGTCTCGCTCAGTTTCTCCATCCATAGATGGGGCTGATAACTGACATCTCATTATTAGCATAGTGGCAGCTAGAGCAGGGCTGGGAGCGGCTTGAGAGAGGGGAGCATTCGTCAGAGGGTCCCTGACCCCTGGGGTTTCACCGCAGTGACTCTGTCGCTATCATCGAGTCACGGACGGTGGTTAACGCCTGCCAGGAAGAAACCAGCTGGCCGCACTGCTCTGCCTCTGCTTCTCTCTTAGGGTCTCCTGGGAGTCAGTGCTGGGGACCCCATGGAGATCAGATCCCCTTGATGGGGAGACACCCTTCGGTTGTGGAATATCATGGTGGTCTTGAGGCCACCTCCAAGGTGGAATGTAACAGGCCTCCGCCACGTTGGAACTGCTCTGCGTAGTATATTAACGTTTCCAGGCTGGTTCTGCGGGGGTCTGCTCCTCCGTGACAGAGCCTTCTAGCATGGGAGGCGTGGGAGGCAAGGCCCTTGGCAGTGAACCCCCTGCCTGTGTGTCTCGCCTGACCTTCTCCACCCCTCTGCCATGCTCTGTCCAGGCTCTTTCCACTGCCTAGACTTCCATGCTCAGAAGTGTGGAAACCTTCCTGGGCTCCCCCATTAGGACCGGTCGCTCCTTCCTCTGTGCTCCCACGTTGTAATGGTGGGAGCGACCTCCTCTTTATTGAGGAGGGGGCATAGCCCAGCAGTTGAGCTCATGGGCTCAGAAGCCAGGTGGTCAGGGTTCAAATCCCGGCTCTGCCATTTATTCCTTGTGAGATCTCGGGCGGGCTACTTGGATGCCCTGTGCCTCAGTTTACTCAAGTGTAAAAGGTGGAGGATGCTACTTCCTGAGCTTGCTGTGAGAAGTAAAGGATTTGTACATTTCAAGGGGCCAGCACGGAGCACAGCGCGTAGTGGGCCTTCCACAGGTGTTTACCTGCTGTCGGTGTTCTCGTTAAGTGTGATCGTCGTTACCGTCTTGTTTCCGGCTGGGATTGGAGGTCCAGGGCAGGCCCCCCGGGTCTCCCCAGCTCAGCGTGGGAGCACAGCAGGCCTCTGCTGGTGACTGCAGTCTCATGTCAGTGTGTGTTTTCCCTGCTTCTCGGGAACCCGGGACTTCTGATCACACTGTCACCCTAGCGTGCTGTGGTGAGGGCCTTGGAGGCACGCTGGGCTCGTGTGGGTTTGGGTGGGTCTCTTCGGGGCTTTGCACCTGCCCTCAGCTTGGATGGGCCTGTTTGTATCTCAGCCCCTGCCTGGAGATCGTCTCTGCGTGGAGCTGAGGCCACTTCCTGCCTGAGCCCCGGGCGTGGAGGCGGGGGTTTCGATCCCCCGCCGCCTGGCAGAGGAGGACACAGAAAAGCGAGGTTGCTGGCGGCTTCCGGGGTTAGAGCCAAGATAGGACCTGCAGCCCTGGGTTCCCAGGTTGAACCGGCGGCTCCTCTCAGCAAGCTCTTCAGAGGAACGGCTCTCGGGGGGCAGGCTGAGCTGCCAGATGGGATTAAATGTCGCCTGAGTCCCAGGGACACAGACTGGTTCTGAGGGCCTTGTCCAGGGTGGGGGAGTCCTGGATGGCCTTGGCCCTCGGTCAGCGTTGGCCTTCGAGGCTTTGGCGTTAGGGGAGATCCTCAGAGCCCAGGCCGTGTGGGGGGCACTGCCCAGTGTGTGGAGGTGAGAGGAAACGTGTTGGGGGAGGAAAGACCTTGCCCTTGACCCGCCTCTGCCCTTGATGCTCAGGGTCTTCCGGGGTCCCGAAGGTGGGCTGCAGGCGGGCTGTTGGAGGCCTGACACCTGCTGCGTGACGAAGCCGCGGCACTCCTCCTGGCCTGCAGAGTGGTTCATGAAAAGCATGTGAGGTTTTATGTGGCTTATTGAAACCAGTAACTCCACCTGCCTGGCCTTTCATTCTGGTTTTGATGCCTTTGACTCAGGGCTCTGTCACCTCCCAGGTGCTCGGGCTCAGAGGGAGGCAGCCAGTGGGTCAGACCGGTGGGGCGAGCCCAGTGGAAGGAATAATAAAGCAAATAGCCCGCAACCAACTTTGTTCTCCTTGCCCTGGTTTGGAAAGACATTGGCTTCTTGCAGCTGCAACTGCCGGGGCAGTTGTCGAGCAACTTGCTGGGTGCCAGGCCTGGGGCTGAGGGGAGAATGGAAAGTAAGTCACAGGTCATGCCTTTGAGGCCCTCCTGGCCACCTGAGCAGGGGAGGGGCTGAGCCCCACGTGGACGGCAAGCGTTGGGGCCTTGGAAGGATGCAGAGGACTCCAGGGGCTCAGAGGACAGAGAGTTCCCAATCGGCTGGAGCAATCTGAGAGGGCTTCCTGGAGGAGGTGGTGTCGGAAACAAGATTCTGAAGACTTAGTGGGTTTTGAAAGGGGAAGATGGGGGAGGTGTGAAGGGAGGAGACAAACTGTAATGTGCCCTCCAGTGACCTGGGATCTTAAGGGGCAGGTTCTGATTCAAGTGGGTCAGGGTGGTGCCTGACAAACCAGATGGGGACTTTCCCTCCCTTGAGGCTCTGAGGTCATCTGCATCCTCCCCAGGCCCAGGTTGCATCGATATGGCTGATCCATAGGGCACACTTGGAGTAGCGAGGGGCCAGGCCTAGCCACATGTGACCATCGAAACATAAAACGTAAAATTAAATTGATTAAAATGAAACAAAATCAAGGGACTTCCCTGGTTGCACAGTGGTTAAGAATCCACCTGCCAATGCAGGGGACACGGGTTCTATCCCAGGTCCGGGAAGATCCCACATGCCGTGGAGCAGCTAAGCCCGTGTGCCACAGCAACTGAGCCTGCGCTCTAGAGCGCGTGAGCCACAACTACTGAGCCCGCGTGCCACACCTACTGAAGCCCATGCACCTACAGCACCTGCTCTACAACAAGAGAAGCCACCGCAGTGAGAAGCCCGTGCACCGCAACAAAGAGTAGCCCCCGCTCGCCACAACTAGACAAAGCCCGCTCGCAGCAGCAAACACCCAACGCAGCCAAAAATTAAAATTAAAATAAATAAATAAAATGAAACAAAATCAAAACTTCCATTCCTCAGTCACACTGGCCCCACTTCAAGTGCTCAGTCGCCACATGGGGCTGATGGCCACAGTACTGGACGGTGCAGGAAGAGAATGTTTCCATCATCATGGAAACTTCCATCGGACAGGCCTGGCTTGTGACCTCGGGCAGGGGCCAGGGGACGCCAGCAGAGGCCTGGGACAGCCTTTGAGTCTTCGCAGAGAGGCTCTCAGGAGCCTGGGGGCGCTCTTCGCTGTGTCAGGGGCCACGGGGAAGCCCTGGACGGGGATTGACCTACCTGTAACATTAAACACAGGAAGGACAGTTCAGAGGTAATGAGAGCCCAAGTCGGGGGGGGGGGGCGGGGGCCAGAGCCATTATGGAGGTCAGGCTAGCAGCGTCACATGTGGGTGACGAGGGCCAGGGAGGGGGTGGAAGTGGGGGACACGTGTTAGGAGCTGGAGAGATGGTGTCAGTGCCCGTCAGTGAAATGGGGAAGTGAGCTGGGTTGGAGGTAGGGGCCCGAAACCACCAAGTGACAGTTTGATGAAGGGAGGAGTGATTTCATTGTCAAGTGGTATTGGCTTTGGGGCCAGGTGGGCCCCGGAGGGCAACAGTTCTAGTGATTTGTTATGTGCCTGTCCACTCATGTGCACATGCGCGTCATCTCCCGCGGGGGTAAGTCTCTCTAGAAGGTCTCAGGAATTCCCTGGCGGTCCAGTGGTTAAGGACTCGGCGCTTCCACTGCCAGGGCCCGGGTTCACTCCCTGGTCGGGGAACTAAGATCCTACAGGCCTTGTGGCCAAAAACACCCAAAAAAATAGGTCTCCAAATGGATTCACTCTCTCCTGTGTGCACACACACTTCAGTCTGTCCTCAACACACCCAGAAGTACAGAGCAGCATGAACCTGAAAGAGGCTGTTCCGGAACACAGCTCTCCTCCCTCGGTTTCTAGGGCCTCTCCCAAACCTGGGAGTCCCCGTGGCCACGGGACCTCAGTGACTTCTTCCAAGTGCTAGAGAAGATCCGTGGAAAGGACACCTGAGCGTCCAGGGGGCCTCCTGACGTCTGTGTCATCAGGGCAGTCCTCGTGAGGGGGATCACACACGAAGGCTGGACGTCAGGGAAACCTGGGCTGGGAAGAGGAGGGTTTGACTGTGTGAGTGTTGGCCTCCCGGGACACAACGGGCTCTGGTTAGGGGGCTGCCTGAAGCCCCAGGCGAGGGGTTAAAGGGGCTTCCCATGCGTTGGTTCATCCAACCTTCACGTTCCCTGTTATCACCAGCCGCACATACAGAGGTGGAAACTGAAGCACAGAGAGGTTAAGTGACTTGCCCAAGGTCACACAGCCAGTAAGTGGAGGAGCCAGGGTATGAACCCTGACATTCTGATTCCAGAGGCAGTAATGACCCCCCTGTTTTCCAGCCCCTGAGTTACCCTCCATCTCCAGGATCATGGCACAAACTTTACATAACGTAGAGTCAGGAGCCCCACGGGGAGTTCTCCCCCTCCCGGGGATCACCTCCCAGGCCTTGCCACCTTGCACGTCTCAGAGTTTCAGCTGGTTTTTTGAATTATTGAGACATAATTCACATACAATGAATTTAAAGTATGCACTTTGATGATTTTTTAATACGAAGTGTTGCAATCACCAGTAATCTAGTTCTAGAACATCTTTCACCCCAAAAGAAACCCATTAGCAGCCACTCGCCACTTTACCCCATCACCCAAGCCCTGGACAACCGCTGCTTTCCATCTCCAGGGACTCGCCTGTTCTGGACAGTTCATATGCGTGGAACCATACGGCATGTATCCTTCTGGGTCTGATTTCCTTTAGCGTTATGTCCTCAAGGTTCATCCGTGTCATTGCAGGTGTCAGAACGTCATTCCTTTTTATGAACAGATACCATTCCATCGTATGGATGGAACCCATTTGGTTTATCCGTTCATCCACTGATGGACGTTTGGGCTGTTGCCACTTCTTGGCTGTTGTGAATAACACTGCTGTGCACGTCTGTGTACAAGTTTTTGTGTGGACACATGTTTTTATTTCTCTTGAGTGTGTACCCTGGAGCGGAATTGCGGGATCGCATGGTGGCTCTGCATTTAGGCTGTTGAGGAGCTGAGCTGTAAGACCGTTTGCCCGAGCCTCAGTTTTCACTGCTGTGAAATGGAGCAGTGCCGTGATGCACTGTTTTTCCGTATCAAGTGATACATCTTCACTGGAAACTCTCAGAAGCTAAATGATGCCTTTCATTGCTCCTGTTAATAGTAACACCAGGGCCACCCAGCAGGTGAGGCCACAGCAGGTGGCCAATAGCACCCTTGCCCTTGCCAGCCTCTGCCCAGGAAGCATTTCCCCTCCTCTGGCCATCAGTGCTCAGAATGGACTCGTGAGTGAGTGTCCTTCATGTGTTTCTGGGGAACTTCCTACGAATTTGAGAGAAATTTCTCCAAAGCTGAATTCCATAGAAAAAGAGGTGAAGGCTGGGACATGTACATAACCTCTGCCGCCCTCCTCTGGGTGGGGATTTTCGGGAGAACTTGGGTGGACGCAGTGTTGCCTTCTTGGCCGGGGCAGAATCAGGACGTCCCAGGAGTTCAGCTTCTGGAGGACTGGTTTGGGGAGCCTTATTCCCCCTACATAGGGGTGGGGCGCCTGGACCTCCCATCTGGTTCTGACAGGCGGCCCCTGGAGCCTGAATTTTTCTTGGAGGGCGTCCAGCTGGTGCAGAGCTGGCTTGGCCCTGGCGCTCTTGTGGGAGAGAAAGGAAGCTATTGAGGGCCAGCCGTGGAAGTTGTAAACTGGATAAATGACCCTCCAGAATGCGTTTCTTCAGCTCTGCAGGGAGAATTCAGCCTGGGAAAATCCCAGTGTCCATTATTCAGCTGCAGCCCAGAGAGGGAAAGTGACTTGCCTGGGGTCACACAGCAAGTTCGAGCTGAGCTAGGAAGGCTCCTCCTGACACCAGTCTGTGCCTTTCAGCAGCTCTGAAATCCTCTCCTGCCCTCTGACATAACCTCTTCTATCCCATTAAAACCCGAGGCTTAATCCCCGCAGGTCAGCAGCAGCCGGCCTCCACAAAGCTGCCCCTCCCTCCACTTGACAGGGCCCAGGGGTCAGGAGGCCACCAGAGCAACCTCACAGGATACATCCCCAAACCACACAGTTCCTTTCTGGGGGTCTCCACCCTGCCTCTAAAGGGCTCCTGGGCCACCCTGCTAAGAGCCCACAGGGGAGCAGGTTTGGAAATGCAGCAGATGTACCTTCCAGAAAGCACAACGCCAGCCTGTCTGTCCCTTTTGCAGCTCTGCTGGGATTTGGGTGGCTTCCTAGATGGCAGGCCCCCTCGGTCCACCCATCAGCACGGGACGGGAGGCAGCCTGACGTTTGTCCCTGCCACCCTGGAGACCCCGGGGCCCCTGGAGGGAGCCCGACAGGGTTATCAGTATCTGCTCTCCTCGGGGCGGGGGGTGGGGGGTGGCTGTAACCCCCAGCACCACCCCCCGCCGCCCCTGCTTTCAATTTATCAGCCTTGTCTGCTGCCAGCACCCCACCTTGCCCTGCCAGCACCCCACCTTGCCCTGCCAGCCGCTTGCTGCAAAGGTTAATCCCCTCGCCCTGTGGCTACTCCCGGTGTCCCCTCCCCCCCTCCCAGCTCTTTTGCTCCAGTTAATCAAACGGGGCTCCCTATTGTCAGAAGACAAAGGGGGATGTTTATCACACCTTGGCGCCCCCGAATGTCAAAGGTGCACAGAGTCTGAAAAAATACTGGCAGGGACTAAGCCCAAGCGTATGTCTGCGGGGTCCGGGGCAGGTGGGTGGGCGGCTGCGACCTCGGGTGACCTGAGTTCTTTCAGATTTAGCTGCAGCTGATGGCTTCCCAACGCCACGCATCTGACAGTGTGTGTTTCCTGGGGCAGCTCTGGCGGGATGGCCAGGAGATCTGTTATCCGGCGTCAGCATTCTGGTTCCGGAGATTATTTCATTGGAAGGAATGAAAGATGCTGTGAAAATACATACAGATCCTGCTTATAGCCCTCCTGGTGGGCTGGATACTCACGCGTGGCCCAGGTGAGGGATACACAGCCGCGCTCTCCCTGCCCTTTCCTCTCCCTTCAACTTGGACTTTGCCATTTTATTTTCACGTTTTCATTTGGGCACCGCAAAGGCAATGTGGCTAACTGTGATTTTTTTTTTTTTCACGGAGGGGGGGAAATATAGATGTGTTCATTTTATAGGGGTTTTTTTTCCCCCTTAATAAACATGCTTTGAAGATGTTTGACATCTGTAACTAACAGCTGGCATCCTGGTATGGAGGAATGCCCTTTTATTTCAGAGCAGGTTGAACTGTCATTAATAATATAATTAGGTGATTATCAGTATATAGCAGAAAACTGCTTAATTGCAGAGTTTGCTTTTCTAGGATTCCAGTCTTTTTGTGGTTATATTTGTTTTAGCTGTTTGAATTTTCATGATATTTTGGCATTTGGTACGTTGCCTCGTTTTGTGTATGTGTGTAGATGTTTTTTTTTTTTTTTCCTTCCTGTTTTCTAACGTGTCTGACAGCTGTCTTCAGGAGCATTTGGTCCCAAGGAATTTTCTGGTCCTAATGCAGCGATGAGGAAGCATTACCTGGAAGAGGTTTCTTCCTCTGGGGCCCTGTTTAACCCGCTCTGTGCCAGGCTGGAGTCCTGCGGGAGCAGGTCCAGAATCCCAGGTGCCCTTTGATGTATCTGATCTCGCTGTGGTTAATGGTATGAAATTAGACATTTAACCCCAGAGCCAGGGTTGTCTGTTAAGAGGCCCCCTTTTACAATGCAATTTATTTTTACGGTGTGTCCTTAATACACGATATTACCAAATGGTTTTCAGTCATGTGGACTCCAGAGAGAGAAAGGCACATCTAAAGGGACGTGGTCTCAGATGTAACTGGAATTTGAAAATCAGTGGGTTTTACAGAATCCAGGAGGAAAAAAGACTTTGAAAGAAAATGAGTCTAGAGGTGAGGTTGCCTTTGAAAAGCCAGCAGGAACCCCTCTCTCCTTATTCCTGGGCTGGGTTCGCCCGGTGATGGGGGAGCAGGGTGTGCGGAGTCCAGGGCTGACCTCTGAGTGGCTTTCTTCAGCAAACCCCCAGGAGACTGTTCGGCCCCCTCTCCCAGACGGAGGTCCCTCCAGACCCTCTCTTGCCAGAGACTCCGTCCTTCCCAGAGCAGGGGTGTGTGTTGTGGGTATTACGGCTCCTTTCCTTCCTAAGAGGTCCAGGGAGAGCCTCACTGACAGCCGTGTTCTGGGGTTGCAGCTTAGATCCCCAGCTCACCTTGGCCATGCCCGGTGTGACCTTGGGAATCTTGTGCTTGGCCGCTGCAAACCCCGAGGGACGTGCAGCTGGCCCCCCGAAGTCGTCACCGGGCCACCACGGCAGCCCTCACCCACTCTGGGCAATGTTGCCTGCTTTATAAGAGCCAGCAGGTCCTACAGGGGGCTTTAATATCACCTCATCCCCGCATCCCAGACAGGAAGCTGAGGTCCTGGAGGTGGGGTGACCTGCCCCCCCCACCCCGTGCCAGCCAGGAGCTCAGCTAGGCCGCAGGATGGGTGCCTCAGAGCAGGGGGACGGGAGGACCCAGGGAGAAGGTCCTCCAGAGGAGTGGGCTGAGCATTCAAGACGCTTTGGTTTTTCTCTGCCGTCCCGAGCATACTGCCCTGCGGAGGTGGTGGAGGACGTAATTCAGGGCCGCCCTCTGGCCCCCAGCCCCACCTTAGCCGCTGCATTAGCTCGTTTAGTCCTCTGCCCACCCCGGCATCATCCCCACCTGTCCAGGGTGTGACAGTGGCCCAGAGGTCCAGCTCGCCCACCCTGGGAGCTGCACCTTCAGAAGGCAAAGGCCACCTTTACCTGAGAGTTTCTGGGAGGACTCGGGGTCCCCCCACACCCCTGGGTCTCCAGCACTTTGTGATTCTCAGCCGAGCCTGCCAAGCTGGTCAGAAGCCCCGTGGCCGACTCCTCTGCACAGTCGCCTAGACCGGGGAGGCTGCGGTTGGCAGCCAGCCGCGAAGGACCCCAGTTCGGTGCTGTGTGACGGCAGGCAAGTGCCTTCCCCTCTCTGAGCCTCTCGCTGAACTGTCAGCCACCTGGTGTGGGGAGGCTGCTGGCCTTTGTTCTCCTAGAGCCGGCAAGGCTGGTGAAAGGCCCTGTGATTCTTAAGATAAGTGCAGGCTTCTCCCAGCCCCTCCTGCTGGCGCCCAGCAGGCAGACGAGATTGGCAGGAGCCTCTCCGGGGAGGCCAGAGCAGCCCCAGACGCTGCGCGCTGACACCTGGGAGGGTGGAGATGGGGCAGCTGTTCCTGCTCGGCTGCCCCTGGGTTTTACGATCAGAGGATAAATAACCCCGAATCAGTGTTTTCACCTTAATGCTGTTGATGACATTGACGGCATAGCTGCTGGACCCTAGTGTAGATGGAGGTGGGCGGGCAGTCTACTCAGGATCACCTCCCAGACGACAGGCCAGAGGCACAGGTGACCTGGCCACTGGTGCCCATTTTACAGATGGGGGCAACGGAGGCTCCGAGAGCTTGCGTGCCAGCTCATCTTGTTTATGTTCTCTCTCTGGCTCTGCGCAGTGAGTTGTTTTTATTTTGCAGAGAGGAACAGGGGCTTAAAGGGCTAACAGACCTGCCCAAGGTCCTGTGGCCAGGAAGTGGCAGAAGGATTCGGACCCAGGCCCAGCCATCACTTAAATCCCACCAGGTGGCTCCCTACTCAAACTCTCCCTAGAATAAAAGCCAACGGTCTTACCGCACTGCTGTGCCCCGCCCACTCTCGGTCCCACCGCAGGGCCTTTGCGCGCGGACCCTCTACCACCCTGTGTGTGCACTTCACACACCTGAAGTGCATTTTTTGTGTATTTTATCATCAGTCTCCCCAGCTGGACTGTAGGCGTTGCCAGAACAGGGAGCGATCTGGTTTGTCTTGTTTGCAGTTGCAACCCGGTGCTAACACAGTGCCTGGCACACAGTAGGTGCTCAGTAATGCCTATTAGTTGGAAGCGCCGCTTCACTGCACGTCACAGCCAGCATGTGGCTTGGGATTTATGGTTCCCTCTACCCTAAGCAGAGAAGGGTTAGTGTGAGAAAGACAGGACCCAGTGATGCCAGCTTGCAGCCTCCTGGGCTGGGGGATCTGAGGGGGGCTTCGGGGGTGGGACCGAGGGGACATGGGGGACCCTCCCCTTGGGGTGGGGTTTAGTGAGCCAAAGGGCCCCTCCCTGGGCAGGGCTTCTGCAGAATAGGGTTTCTGAAAAGTCTCACACACCGGCTTCTTTTGAAATTCTGAGTCCAGCTTGCGGGTGGAGGGGGGGAGCGGTGGTCAGTCACAGACACAGCAGTGCATTGTATCCTTGGAATCCTTCTGAAGCCAACTTGTTGGGGAGGGTGCTTTGTATTGTAAATTTCCACAGAGTAATTATGTCTTAATGTATGATAATCCAGCCTGGCCCTGTTGCCCGGCAGCCTGTGTCAGCTGTGAGCCTGGGCCGGCTGTGTGTAGGACAACCGGGGTCAAAGGGACATGTCCTGGAGATCTGGGGACAGCGGGGTCTGGCTGCGTCCTGCTGTGTCGCTCCTGAGGTAACTGGAACTGGGGTTGGGGGATTTCCCCAGACCTGAGCGTGGGAGACCCACTAAGGGATGGTTTCCTGGCGTGGCCTCTCGTCCCTCACCCGGGAGCAGAATTCCCCAAGAAGCCCCATCTCAGAAAGTCACAGAACTGCCAAGTCTTAGGTCAGAACTGGCCCTGAAGGATCCCACACTTGGCTTGAATACCTCCACGGATGGGGAGCTCACTCCATGCAGTCAACAAATTTATCGAGCATTTACTCAATAAGTAAATCGGGTACTGGAGATCCAGGACTGAACTGAGGAGATGAAAACTCCTTATTTCCTGGACCTGACACAGTAGTGGGGAAGGTAGACAACAGACAAGATCAATAAGATATGGGATAGATAGGGGTTACAGAGGAAAGAGACAGCAGGGAAGGGAAAGGGGGAGGCAGTGCAGGGCGAAGGGTGGGTAGAGTTTTCGATAGGGCAGCCACGGGGAGGAGACTAGGTAGCCTCGAGTAAGAGCTTTCATGGCAGTGAGGGAGGCGGCTCAGTAGATTCCTGGGGGAACAGCACGCTGTGTGAAGGGAGCAAGTGCAAAGGCCCTGTGGCTGGATCCTGGCTCAGCTCCTGGACTAAGTTGCCCGGTGACCCAGCTCTAAATGTCCGTTCTGTACATGTGTGTTGAGCGCCTACAAGTCGTGGGGAAAGCAAAGAACAAGAGGCGGTTTTGGTTGCAGATACTCTGGTCCCACAGTGGAAAAATATATGATGAGAGAGAGAATTAGATGAGCTAAGAGAAAGAGAGCAATCAGTGCATGCAGAGCCTTTGGAGGGACGCTTCCTTGCTGGATATGTGAGGACTTGGGAGTAGGCACTTCCCTGGCGGCGCAGTGGTTAAGAATCCGCCTGCCAGTGCAGGGGACACGGGTTCGAGCCCTGGTCCAGGAAGATCCCACATGCCACGGAGCAACTAAGCCCGTGCGCCACAACTACTGAGCCTACGCTCTAGAGCCCGCGTGCCACAACTACTGAAGCCCGCGTGCCTAGAGCCCGTGCTCCACAACAAGAGAAGCCCGCGCACCACAACAAAGAGTAGAGTAGCCCCCGCTCGCCCGCCACAGCTAGAGAAAGCCCACGCGCAGCAACTGAGACCCAATGCAGCCAAAAATAAATTAATTAATTTAAAAAAAAAAAAGAAAAAGAACTTGGGAGCAGGTGGTGAGCCCTGAAAGCTGGGCAGCAGCTGAGCCGCAGGGAAGGAGGGCAGGGGCTGGTGTTTCTCTGCCCTGCTGTTGAATTTGGGTCCGCTCAGTCATGTGTCCTCAGTGGGGGCCCAGAGGAGCCTGTCAAACCTTGTCTGGACCCCTCTGCCCTCTGCCAGGGAGACACGTTAGCTCCGTTTGACACAGGCCCCAGCCGATGCTCAGAGGTTCAAGTGTCCTGCTGGCCACACAGCCTGGCACTGGTGGCTGACACATGTCAGGGGGTTTGCTGTTATGGACTGAATATTTGTGTCCCCCTCCAAATTCATATGTTGAAGCCCTGACCCCCCATTGTGGCTGTATTCGGAGATGGGACCTCTCAGGAAGTAATTAAGAGTAAATGAGGCCACCTAAGGGTGGGGCCCCAATCCCATAGAATTAGTGTTCTTAAAAGAAGAGACATAGAGAGCGCGTTCTCTGTCCACGGGGAGAAGGAGGCGGTCTGCACCCCAAGAGGAGAGCCCTGCCAGTGCCTTGATCTTGGACTCGCAGCCTCCTGTGGTTTAAGCCCCAATCCATGGCATTTTGTCATGGCAGCCCAAGCTGACCAAGACGGTCACTAAGGCCCCACATATAATGCCCGGGCATTATCTCCTCATCCTGCCAGGTGGTGTAGGAGCCTGCAAGTTGGCTGACTGTCTCCAGGCAGGGCCGGGCCCTGGGCATGACCCGGAGAATGGTTTTAAAAAGGATTTGGTGAAACACCTCTGGCCTGGTTTGGGGAGGGGCTCCCCTCCTGCCTCTCTCTCCTGCCTCCTGCATTAGGACCTGGAGTGGGGGGCAGAGGAAGGCTCCCCGAGAGGTGAAGATGAAGCCTCCTTGCCCTCCAGCCCCACCCCCATGCTGGGAATTAGGCAGGGAGATAGGAAGGCAGACGCTGAGGTCACGGCATCGATGCCAGGTTGCCGGGGCAGAATGGTCCGTGTACCTGGTGACAAGAGGGAACAGACAGCAGCACCACCTCAGCCAGGCCTGGGCCAGGGCCACGCGTGGCCGATGTCCTGGGAAGCTGCCGAGCCCGGGGGCTGGGCCCAGGAGGCCGGGCCCAGGAGGCCCAGCTCTCTGCTGAGTCTGAATGGGACAGGCGCTCGGAAGCCTGGATAAACCTGGGGACGTGCCTTTTGGGATTGGGAGCTGGGGAGGGCGGGGTCTATGGGCCTCTCCTGGTTCTGTGCCACTGTTGTGGAAAGGGTCATAGGCAGGACACAGGCGAACCTGGTCCAGTGGGGTCCCTGCTCCCTGACTCCATAGACGTGTGTGTGCGTGTGCGTGTGTGTTTGTGTACGGAGCGGGGTAGGGACAGGCATGGCCAGGTAACTTGGCTGTCCCATGGGGACTGAGCCTTGCTTTACCTCCTGTCTCTGATCCCCGGCACAAAATGCAGTGAGTCTTGGTGGCCCCTCCCTCGAAGCTGCCTGGAACTTTCCACACTTGGTGAATCAGGCTGACCTCTGCCTTCATTCAGGAGCCCTTCCTACAAACAGAAGGGGGTGGAATCCAGTCCCTCCAGTGTTGTAATTCTCCCGCTGAGGTTCCCAGCCACGGCGGGCTGCATCTGAATTTCATGGAGTTAAAAAAAATACAGCATCCCATCCCCGCCCCCCCGCCGCCGCCCCCAGGCCCCTACCACCCAGCACATCTGGTTCAGGGGACCCGGGCTGGACCCGGGCGAGGAGGGGGCGGTCTGCATTTTTCAAAGCCCTCCACCCCAACTGGATAATCAGTCATATTTAGGAAGCAGACACTGCCAGTGTGGGGTGGGTGGGTGGGGGTGGGCTCTGCTCAGAATCTCTAAACCAGTGGCTAGCCGCTGCCGCCTCCTTCCCTCCCCTCCCCCTCCTCCCCCTCCTCCGTTTGGTCTTCCGGCTGCAGGCGGTTGGCTGTTGGCGTGGAAATCAGGAGGGAAGGGGGCGGGAGCAGACACACACAGCCGCTTCTGCCCCAGCCCTGGTGTCATCTCACGTAGAACTCTGAGCCTGGCGGATGTAAGAGAATGCACTTAGCACCCCAGACAGGGCTCTGCAAACATTGCCCCTCCTCCCCCGGAGGTGTCAGCGCCCCTTGGATTGATGTGTCCCGGCAAGAAGGGAGCGTGCCAGGATTCCATGTGACCTCGGGTCTTCGGCGCCTTCGGGGTGGAACCCCGCTGCACAAGTTGGCCAGGGTTCAGAGGGGTCGGAAGCCCCCGTGTGCTGGGCTGCTGCGAATGCCAAGTTCAGGGAAGGAGATGGTGTTCTTTGGGCCTCTTTGGGGGCCGGCCACAGCCCGGTCACTTGGGAGAGGGCAGAGCTTCCCTGGCCTGAAATCAACCGGGGGACACCCCCAGCGAGGGGAGGGGTCATTCCTGGCTTGCTCCTACGTCTGGGGCGTCCTCTGGAGCATGGGCCCCCCAGGTACTGAGCCCAGGCCTCCGTCCCTGTGTTGATAAACGGAGCTTCTGTTCTCCGTGGTTCAGGCCGTCAGGTGGGGACGGGCTGTCCCATGCGGCACCCCCGTACCCGCCCCACGCCCCCCTCTTAACGCCTTTTTAGCCCCAGAGCTTGTCTGCAGAGTCTGCGGTTGGTCTGCTGCCTCGTCATTTAGCTGTTCCGAGCCAGCAATCGGGAGGCAGCACACACTGTGGCATTTGCTGAGCGTAAAAATTCAATTAATTCCAGACGGCAGATTAAATATAAGTGAGTTTTAATAATTTGCTGGAAAGTCAGAGGATTACTGCGGGCACGAGGAGGGAAACCACACATGCGTGCGTGAGCAGGTTGGCACGGTCACGGGGATGCCAGCCGGGGACGCTTCCCGGAGGCCCTTCATTCCTCCCAGTGCTGCCCGGCGGCCACCTTCCTGAGGGTGGTGTCGTGGGGTCTCTAGCTGGAATTCTGGAGGACAGTTGGCGAGGCTGGCCCAGCCTTCCAGCACCCCTGCCCCACGTGCCCCATAGCAGGACAGCAGGCAGCTGAGGAGACGGGCGGCCGCTCTCAGCTGGGGTCTCCTTCCAGAATCCCGAGGTGTGATGGTGGGGCCCAGCGTGGGCGGCCCTGGCCACATGTGCCCCGCAGTCTGCAGTTCTGCCAGCTGCCCCAGTTCCCCCCAGTCTCACCTTTCTTTGCCTGCCTCCAGGGTCCTCGGGAGCTGAAGGCTGTCACTTCTGGGCCTGGGTTGGTTTTGTTGTCCCAACTTTTTAGGAAGTACATTGAGAGCAAGACAGGGGCTCCGATTCCAAGGCTCTCGGTCCCCTGTGGTCCCCCAACCTGCGCCTGTGTACCCCACATTCACACATCTCCCATCGTGCATGTGGTCAACTTTTATGCACACACAGTCACACGTGCACACTCTTGCATGTACACATAGTTCCACACATCCACACCCAGTCCCACGTGCGTGCGTGCACACACGCAGAGTGTCCTGTCGCAGAAAGCCAGTAAGTTAGTCACCTGCCTGAGCTCCTTCCAATTCAGATGCATCTGGGAGACGGCGTGCTTTGCATGCCCGCCTTTTGTCTTTTCCCACCGCCAAAACACACACACACACACACACACACACACACACACACACACCCCGAAAAAGGACCCTCTCCCCATCCTCCTCTGAGTTGTGCCACCAGAAAAGAGGCCTGACCCAGAAAAGGCAATTGGTGGAGGGGGCCGTCTGGAGCCAGCCTCCCCGGCCACCCTGCCACGGGGGAGGGGGCAGGAGAAAGGAGGCAGGCAGCTTTTATGTAAAGACAGTGATGGTCCAGTGAGTACAAAATGCTATTTCAAAGCCAGTGTTCATCACTACCACTTCCCACTGTGATCTCCATAGATTTCTTTGTCTCCTTCAATTGGCCCTAATTATGGAACTGGAGGCTGCCTGATCAGTTTCATTCTTGTCATGAAATCCTGAGGGCACGCATGGGGACGGGGACACAGGCTCGCCAGCTGCACAGCCCGCAGACTGGCCTTCGGTCTTTGTGTGCGTGTGTGCACGTGTGTGTGTGTGCACGCGTGTGCCTATATTCTTAGAGACCTGCTCTCTTCCCCTCTGCTTGTTCCCCCAAATGCCTGGCTGGTTCGGGACCCCTCTTTGGGGGCAGAAGGGAGTTCCCAGTGGACCTCCCAGCTGAGAACTGGCTAGCCGGGATATGCATATGGTAAGCAGGCTGGGATGCTGGCTGCCACCGAGATGAACACCTGCAAAGATGAAAGCCACAGCCAAGCGTGGCAGACCCTGCCTTCCCTCCAGCTCCCTCTAATGCCCTAATTACGCCGTGTTTGTTTCAGTAATTTACACTCTCCGGGTACTGATCCATCAGTAATGAAGGTATTACCTGTCTCTGGGTAAGGTTTGGGAGACCCAGGATGCTGCTTTGAAAATGTCTGTAAAGCAGGAGGGTCCGGGAGGCACAATGGTCCCCCCGCCCCTGCAGACTTCTTCTCTCCGAATGCTCGTTTTTTCTCAGATGGCATCGTATTTGGCAAAAGCTGTCTGAGGCTGATACTTGGTACAGCTTTTCCGTCCCCCCTCCGCTTTATGCCTTTTTAATATTTAAAGCCGTCATTGGGCTGAGCGATAAAATTCTTTCAAATCAAATTTTATCCTCCAATCTCGTGCTCTGGCTTCCCTCCGGCCGGAAAAGTGAGTGGGGGGGCGGCGCTGGCCGAGCCAGGGTTGGGGGTGGGGGGTGTGGTCTGTTTGAATGAAGCGAGTGCCAACGAGGAGGCGCTGAGACCCCCGCCGCCCGCCCGATCCACTCCTCCCCCCTGCCTGCTGTGCCCCATCCAATCCAGAGCCCTCGTGGAAATACATAGTGGGGTCCATGTAATCTGTGCTGCCACCAGTGACAGACCCACCCCGGATGGGCCAGGGGAGGTGTTCCAGGGCCAGATCCGCCATGTGGGGCTGGATCCTCCCTCCTCCTTTTTGCGGATGGGAAAGAAATGTTGCCAGGGCATTTTTGAAAAGGTGCGGGATAAACGGTGGGATGAGCTGAGTGGTTTAAGGGGAGAGGGTAGAGCCAGCAGCCTCCACCGCTCTTGTCTCAGCAGCGGGGAGGGCAGGGTACTGAGGACGTGCTTGGCCGGTGGCGGCCAGCCCCTGTGGCTCGGCCTGCCAAGCCCGTGCACCGCCAGCATCCTGGGGTCCAGTCGCCTCTACCCGTTGGCCCCCAAGGGCAGCAGAGACCAGAGGCCTGTCTGGAATGTCCCTCGCTCTGCCCTGCTGCTCTGGCTCCTGAAAGGGCCCCATCCATCCACCTGGGGCTTCCCTTCTCCCCCCTCCCCTTTTTAGTGGCCCTCCTGCATGGCAGCCAAAGTGGCATTTCTAGGATACCCAGGAATGGGGCCCGGAGCTGGGGTGTAGCCATGCCAGGAGACACCAGCTGGGACGCCAGGGACAGCAGGATCCTCTCCTGTGTGGCGGGTAGTTTCTGCAGACTCTTGCTTCGGCCCCTTGTTGGTTTGGGGGCGTTTTTCTCCCCACCTGTATCTCCATTGGTGGGGGAGGAGAGTTTCCTGCCCTGCCCCAGCCTGAGTCTAGAGCCCTCCCCTGTAATTGCTGTCTGGCGTCAGGAGATGTTGGTCCACCCAGTTCTGGTGCTGGCTTCCCGAATGGCCTTGGGCAAGTCACCTCCTCTCTCTGGGCTGCAGTTGCCTCATTTGTAAAGCTGGTGGGATGACACTAGCAGGGGTCCTTCCTAAGTGCTTACAAGCCGGGCACCGAGCCAGGTCCCCGGTCCACACCTCTTCTCGCTCAGGAGTGTGACGTGGTGGGGACCACGGACGCAGGGCTGGCCTGCCTGGGTTCACTTCCTGGCTCTGCTGCTTACTTAGCTGTGTGACCTTAGGCAAGTTACTGAGGCTCTCTGTGCCTCCGTGCCCTTGCTTATAAAATGGGGGTAATAGAAGAACCTACCTCGTGATGGGAGCAGGGCTTTGCAAGGATTAAATGGGAAGTGCTTAGAACGTCAGATAGCCGTTATCATCAGTAATCAATTTTCCATCCGATACCTATGAAGGAGGACAGTACACATGAGGTGGCTGACGCTTACCAAGGTGGTCGCGTGTTTCAAGACACATGTTCAAGGAAGGGCTGCTCAGCTGTCCCAGGGCTGCCGCAGCAAAGTACCACAAACTGTGTGGCTGGAACAAGAGAAATGCATCCTCTCTCAGCTCTGGGAGCCAGAAGTCTGTGCTCAGGGTGGCTCTCAGCAGGGCTGGTCCTCCTGACGCCGTGGGAAAAGGGTCTGTTCCAGGCCTCCCTCCTTGGCTTGGAGACAGCTGTCTTCCCTCTACATGTGTCTGTATCTGACTTTCCCCTTTTTATAGAGACACCACTCATTGGATTAGGGGCCCACCCTACTCCAGCATGACCTCATCTCAGCTAATGAATTACATCTGCGACGACCCTGTTCCCAAACGAGGTGGTATTCTGAGGTGCTGGGGTTGGAGCCTCAACATATCAACTTAGGGGTGGGGGGACACCGTTCAGCCCGTAACTGAAGCCCCATGTGGCGGGTCTTCCGGTTCTAAAACATGCGCGTGCCCTGGCCTCGCTGGGGGAAGGACCTCGCTCCCACCTCCCACCCCCAGCCTCTCTCCTCCCACTCCTTTCTCTGGTCTTGCCCCACTGTGGGCTCTCCAGCAGCTGGCCCTGGGACGTGTGTTCTTCCAGGGGCTCCCAGGATGGACTCCCTCCTTCCGGAAGCCCGGCCGCCCCAGCTGTCCCACTGCCAGGCTGCTTGGCCAAGAGTCACAGCTGCTCCCAAAAGGTGCTCCGTCGTCGTGCTCACTCTCCTGCTCCGTGGCCTCGCATCCGGGGGAGCATCCCCTCTGCCCTCCTCTGGGACCAGCTCTCACACTGAACCCCGGCCACACAGCTGGGTGCAAAGGGACTGCTTTCTCCCCGTGTCGCAGAGGACCTTCAAGCCTCTGCCCCCTCTCCGTCTCATGCACTAGTCATCCGTGGCCCCGGGCCCCCCTGCAGCCCGCGAGACCCCCCAGCCCCACATCACTCCTCCTGCCCGGTGGGAGCTCCTTGTGGAATGCACAGTGGCTAACTTTTTAATTTTCAGTAATTCCAGTAAGCGGCAAGGGAGAAATCGGTGCCCACAGCTGCCAGGGGTCTTGATGTAGCTGGCTGTTATTGAACTGCCTCCGTTCAGTGTGCGGGTTGGTTGACGTCTGTCTTTCTTGTTGGGCTCACGTCACCCCTCCGAGGCATGGAACTGGGGGGCACCTCCATCGCTCGCAGCCTGGAGAAGACAAAACTAGGGATGGCCCTTGGCCCGGGCGGGGATTGCTGGCTGCCAGTGTCCCTGGTGGGGTGATGAAACCCCCCGCCCCCGGGGGCATCTGGAAGGCCCGGCTTCGGGAAATGAAAAAAAATAACTAAAAAAGAGCAGGCGGGAGAAATAAAGGGGGAAGACAGCGGTGTGGAGCCCCAATTGCGAGCAGATGGTACTGGTATTAGGAAAATGAAAATACATGCAGCAAATTCGCTCTTTGCCAGTGTTAATTTCTTATCCCAAGGTAAAACCTTCCCCCTGGCCCAGCCATGCCATCTGCATGTTCATAAAACACATTACGGCAGAATTGATGGACCAGCAGTGCGCATGTGGGGCTCCGGGTGGCCGGGCTCCGGGGGGGGAGGGGGGGACGAGAACACACCTGCCAGGGTCCTGGGGGTTAGCCGGTGTGCTTCCCACCTTCAGCCCAGGGACACCCAGGGACACACCTGGGTGCAGTAGGGCTTCTCGGGTCAGGCCCATTGTAGGTTTGCCCCCATCGCTGAGCAGAGGCCCGGGGAGGGGGAGGGGGAAGCTTCAGGACCCCAGGAAGGTCTCCCACCCGTCCCCAGGGAGCCGGTACTAACGGGGCTGGTGATCCCCATCTCCCCACCCCCATGCCTTCCTGGACTCTCCCTTGGGCCCCCTCCCCCAGGCCTTCCCGTGTCTGGGCCAGTAAAGAGTTACAGTTTCGTAGGACAGGCAGCCTTGGCCCCTGCTCTGCAGCTGGTCGCTTGCGTCCCACTGGGTTCCTGGCGGGAGGGCAGAACCTTGCACCAGCCGGATGCACTCGGGGCAGGCAGTTGTCGGGGAGAAAGGACCCCCTTCCACCCACTTTTCAGGATGTAGTGTGCCCTACAGGGCTGCAGGGCTTCAGTCCTGCTGCGTGGAGGGTGGGCCTATGAGCCCCTGGGGCCCCTGGACTCAAGGGGACACTGCACATGGTCGGTGGATGACCAGTGTCCCCCCGACCCCGGCATCCGGTGCGCTCCCCCCTTCCTCCCGCTGCGTGCCTTGGGGGCCGGTGGCCCAGCCTGGGCCTCGCTGTCTGCTAATTACCAGTGTGGGAATGGCTTTATGGTCCTCCGGGGCCCTGAGAGAGCCCCCCACATCTGGTCAATTAATGCTGAATCTGTAATTCGGATGACATACAACCCCAGCCAGCTCTCCAAATGAGGCGATTAAAAGGCTCTTCTCCTCCTTCGCTAAAGAACAAGCAAAACCAGGACCTTCTTTATTTCGCGGGATTGATGGGCCCTGCCCGTGACCTTTGGTAGGACAAGAAGTATTATCAGAAATACTTCTGTGTTTCCCGACTTTGCAGGCTGCATAAATCTCCTATCAACTCAGGCAGGCGGCGGAATCTGCCGCCGCTGCCGTTATGAATACGGAGCACTTACCCGGAGGAGAGCAGGCCTTTGTCAGGCGGGGCCCAGAGGAGGGGAGGGGAGGCGAGCGCCCGCGCCCCTGCGGTCGCCCCCAGCTCGGGCGCGCCCTTGGGGCCCGGTTGTCCTGACCCGCAGGCCCTACTCGCCTCCCCCTCTCAACTCCGCCCCCTCCCCTCGCCCCGCCTGCCCCGAGCCTCCAGGCCAGGGCTAAAGAGCGCCTCGCTGCAGATTCTCATCTCGGGTTGGGAGTGCGCCCCGAGGGCGCGAGACGCGGGCCAGCCGTCCAGGCCTGCTGGGGTGATGGCTGGGTCACGTAGGGCCCTGTTTCTTAGTGACAGGGGTGGGTGGCTGGGTCCCACGCCCGCCCCCACCGAACTGCCGAGCCTCTGCTGAGGCTACATTGGGAGATAGCGGAGAGGGCTATGGGCCTTCGACCCAAGGCAGTAGGCAGGCGGGGCCTGGACGCTTGATGGGGGCGGGGCCCTGGTGGGCGGGGTCTGAGCAGCGGGCGGGGGTGTGAGGCCTGGGCGTTTCTAGAAAAACTCTAGAAGAGCCTTGGCCGGAACCTGGTGTTTGAGTTTCCCTGGCGTCTCTGGAAGGGGGTGGGTCCCTGCTGTTTGTTTACTGATTCATAACATTTATGAAGCATCAGATGTGAGTGTGTATGAGTGTGAGTGTGTGCACGACGGCGCATGTGTGAGAGTGTGTGAGTTCGTGAGTGTGGAGGACGCAGAGCGCGGACACGGGAGCCCGCCGTCCCTTCGAGCTCAGGCCTGGCTCTGCGGGCCTCAGCAGCTCCCTTTCCTCTGGGAACCTATGTCTTACAGCCAGTGAAATGGGGACACCCCTGTCCCCCAGGGATACTGCATGCGCTGGGCAGCTCGGTAGAGGGGACTTAGGACGGCATTCTTAGGGGATGGGACAGACTCACAGAACTGGACCAGGGGTGGCACGTGGCCGGGTGCCCTTCTGGGGACAGTGGGGGGTCTCAGCCAGGCGTGCGGGGCAGACCCTTCACCCTGCCATTTGGGGTCGGGGCCAGGGTCACCGCTTGTGTCACGGGGGCCACCTGAGGCCTGGCTGGAGAAGGGGCCCTGGCCACTCTGCTCCTCCTGCTGAGTTGCAGGGGGGGCCGGACACAGGCTCGGTGTCACCTTCTGCCTGTTCTTCCCAGTGCGTAAAGACACATTAGGGTCACAGATCCCCGACGTTATGGCACAACTGGGGTTATCCTGACCATCTTCGAGCTGAAGGTCCATTGCTTTCATCAGATCCTCAGGAGAGCACCTGACCCCAAAGTGCAGGGTCCTCACTGGGCAGCCCCTGGCTTAGTCCGGGGGTCCAGGAGGCCTCCTGGGAGCCGGGTTGTCGAGCCAAAGTTTTCTCCGAACTTGCTAACCTCCCCGCCCTCTCCCCCCACACACAGTGGAACCCAGGGCCCTGACTCAGAAAGGGAGGAGGCGAAGATAGCAGTTCAGAGGTGAGACAAGAGGGTGGGGGTCCCTAGGGCGTCCCCCACTCCGCCCCGGCTCCCAGGGGCTGCGTCTCAGTAGGGAACTGGCTTCTCTGTGAAGAGAGCCATCCCTCCTCCTCCTGGCCTCGCTGGGCTGGGGTCATGGGGAAGCTCACCCGGGCGCAGGCTGCGGTGGGAAGGGCCTCCACACCGGGCACTGAGATGGGCCCGGGGCCCGTGGACCTGCTGCTGGCAGGCTGTCGGCTCAGCATTCAGAGCTCACCAGGACTGTGGCTTCTCCTTCTCCGTTTTCCACATTGGCACTGTCATCCTTCTTAGGGGACGCCTCGCGTTCGTTCTTTCCTTCCAAAAGTGAAGAGCCAGGCGCTGCTCTAGGTGCTGGGGGTTCATCCGTGAGCAAAGCAGGTAAAAATCCTGCCTACCCATACCGTTCCCTGGAGCAGAACTGTCGGGGCAGTATTTCAGGATGATGGAATGTTCTAGATCTGCGTTGCCCAAATCGGTAGCTGCTGGCCACGTGTGGCTGTCGAGGATTAGTGAGACTGAGGAACTGAAGCTTTTGTTTGATTTGATTTGAATTCATTTGCATTGCAGTTTAAGTGGCACCTTGGCCAGCGACTACCCTCCAAAAAGTGCGGATCTAGTGGAAAGAACACCCGGGTAGGAACTGATTTTCTGTGTGGTTTTCCTTTTCTGACGCCCTTCCTACGTCTCAGTGACCTTCACGTGTGTCTGTGGGAGGAGGGTTTGCCCCTCCCACCATACTGCAGGGGGAGGAGGGGAGGAGCTTTTCTGGCCATAGCACCCCTCCTCCGTTTAATCGCAGAAGATGCAAAAATGTCACTGCACCAGAACACAGGTTCTTGAGAACAGGGACCTTCTCTTATGTTGGTTTTTATATTTAACTTCCGGCCCCAAACTTGGCATTTCAGGGGCTGCTCAAATATCTGTTGAATGAATCAGTGAATGACAATCCCAGCTCTGCCATGTGCCAGCTGTGTGACCTTAGGCGAGTTACTCACCCTCTCTGTGCCTCAGCTGATGGGAATAATGGTAGCACCAGCTCTCAGGGTTGTTATGAGGCCGATGGGGTAAGACACCCAAAGTGTTTGGAGCAGGATCTGGGACCAGTGCTCTGGAAGTTTCTGCTTTTATTAGTAACAGAGGAAACCAGTGATGATTCCTGGCCATCTCTCCGGGTCGCTCCTTCCTCTGCTCCGCCGTCTCAGGGGCAATCTGGAGCACTTTTGGTTGTTGGCGCGTGTCCCCCACACCTTTAGAGTGGCAGAGGAAGGAGGAGTCATCTCCAGTTCCTTTGTTTGGACACCGAGCCCAAAGACAGGTGACCTGGCTGGGACCACACAGCTGCTTGGTCAGTCACGGAGCTGGGACTGATCCTGGGTGTCCCGCGTCCTGGTCTGGTCACTACCTGAACAGACCTGTCCTCACCGGCTGAGAGTCGCGCACATGCACAGCCTGCCCCGCCCCCTCCAGCAAGGAACCTGCCCTGGCAGGCTGGGGGCTCAGCGCAGGTCCGGAGGCTGCCTGGGCCGGCCCTGCAGGCCACCACCTGGGCAAAGAACCTCATTAAGCCTCAGTTTCCTAATCTGTAAAACGGGCCCGCCTGGTGCCGTGCCTCCAAGGTGGTGACGAAGAGCAAACAAAATAATTCACAGCAATGCGCTGAGTCTGGGTCCGGTCCTCGGAGAACCTTGGAAAGTCGCCCGCATCCGAGGGTCCAAGTCCCCTCCCCTCCCCTCCTCGGAGACTCCCCAGCCACCACTCACCTGGCCTTGGCTTCGCCTGGCCTTGGTCTTGGAGCCTCGCCGCGCCCTGTCCAGCCTGGCCTCCAAGTCGCCCCGGGGGGTGAGCCCCCCTTCCCTGGCCCATGTTCTCTGCAGCTCCCGTCTCGACAGCTGCCCTGACTTTCCCTCTCCCAGGGGCCTGATGTCATCACTCGGGCAGCCTGGAGGCCTGGCGGGGAGGTGCGATTCCCACAGCCGGATCCCCTCCCCCACCCTCCCTTATCCCCTTCCCCTCCATTCTCTCTCCTTCCTGCTTCCCATCCTTCGTGACCCCCCCAGCCCGGCCCCTTAGCCTCCCCTCTCCTCAGGCCCCTCCGCTCCCCCTGGGGGCTGCCCTGTGCCAGCTTCTGCCTGTGTGAATGTCTAATCTCCAATTTTATTCGCTGGGCCCCGGCCCATTTGCATAATCCACATAGTCACTCTGGTTTTAATTGCCCACAACTCTGCAGAAAGATCATGTGGTTAAGTGGTAAATCATAATTAGATAAATAATTGGTTTGGCCACAGCAAGCTGCTTTTGTTACACCTGCCATCTGCTGGACCCGTTTTTTCTTCTGGCCAGAACAATGCGGTTCTGATGACGGAGCATGCTGCTCCTCTCTTATGGGGGGCGGGGGGCGGGCGGGAGGGGCTTGAATGGAGGGGCTCGGAAGCAGAGCCTGGAAAACTGCCTGGTTGCTGGGGTCCGCGCCTGGCCTGCGTCTCCCTCTCCAAGCGGGCGCACCACACGGTTGCCATCCATTACCAGCTTGGTTAACGCAGCCGAGTGGCAAATTTGACTTCTTTGCAGAAAAGGCAAGGAGGAGAGGAGCCCAGGGGAGGAAGGGACCAGCAGGGGCTGCCCCAGGCCTGGCCTGCCTGCGATTTGTCGAGTGGCCCTGACGGCCAGGGCAGGAGGCCCGCTGTGGAGGGCCTGGGCCCCATGCCGATGGGGGCAGGTGGGCAGAGGTTAGAACCTGCGGATATCCTTGCCCACCGCGGTCAGCTTCTCCATCTGCTTTCCCGTGTTCCGGGCCCCATCTGTGAGCCCAGGAGTCTCTGGGGGAACTGGGGATCCTGGGCCGGCTGGGTGTGGCCGGGGGCCTTCTTCAGGGCTGGCCTACCTGCTCGCTTTTCTTCCACCCAGCCTCAGTCCCCTGGCCCACCCGGAACTGCTTCACATTGTCCTCACTTCTCTCACTCGCTCGTGCAGTCATTCAGCAAACGCCCACGCTTCTTCCTGCTTGGTGAGCGTAAGTTTGAGCATTGGTCCCTGTGAGTCAGACCTCCCTTTGCGACTTGAGGAAGGTCCATGACCTCCTGGAGCCTGTTTCTTCATCTGTGGGACGGGGATCATAATTGTCCCTACCTGTGGCCTGTGGGGGCATCAGAGGACATAATGGGGATGAAGCCCGTCAGGCGACGCCTGCAGTAAACAGATGCCTAGGACGTGTGGTCGCTGGGGTGCGGTGCCGATTAAGACCGCCGATTAAGGGATGGCTGTCATGGAAGTGGCACCCAGTGTGGTGGGAAGGACCCAGGGGAGACGGGGCTTGGGAAAGGAAGCCCAGGTGATAAAGAAAGGAGAGGAAAGGCAGGAGCCACCCAGACCCGGACATCCCTGACTCCAGGGCACCCGTGTTTCTGCTCGGGACAGACAGGCCCCTGCAGCCCCGCCCCACACGGCACTCTCCCCGGAGGCTTTGCCCAGGCCTTAAAGGCTGGCCCATTGGCCTCGTGTGTCTAGTCTTCCGGAGTTTGCATCTGCAGAAACCCAGGAAGCCTCCTTTCTCTGTGCGGCTCAACTTCTCCTTTTCACCCTGACAAAAGGCACCCTGAGAGCTCCGGGCCCCTTCTAGAGCGAGACCTAGCGGGGGAGAGAGGACGTGCCCTCCCGACGGAGGACCCCTGGGCGCAGATCGCTGGCTCACTGGCCTCATGGTCTTATTGACCAGAAAATACTTGTATCTTCCCGAAAACCCATTGAGGTATGTTGGGAAAATTCTGGACATGGTCCGTGTGGCTGGGATTTTGGAAAGCAGACATGTCCTGTGTTTTTCCATCTATCATGTCCACCCATCCATGATCCATTCTCCATCTTCTCCCACTCTCCGTTCCTTCCTTCCATCCGTCCATCCATCATGCATCCACCAATACACTCACCCATCCATTTATAATGTCTGTCCTTGGTCTAAAGGCGGGACTCTTTCTCCTTACCCACTGCCATGTCCCCCCTCCCAGGAAGAATGCCATTGCTCTTCTGACGCCGTCATGATGGTCCCCCTGCCTGAACCTTAGCTGCAGACCCCTGTCGCTAACTTGAGAAATGAGGCCTCAGAACAATTCCCCGGGGAGGCGTGTTCTCAGACTCCTGAAATGTTTCTAGACCACAGCTTTCCAGGGGACCCCAGCTGGGGCAGCTGGGGGTCTGAACTCGCTGTAGCTATAAGCTCTGGATTCTCTCCTAATCAGATACTCTGCCTTGTTTTGTCCATGAGCCCACGTGTACCTCTCAGACCGAATATCTCAACCTTTGGCTGGGAAAATATGGTCGTTTCTTATACTCTACAGCTGTGTTTTCCAGTATGGTAGCCACTGGCCACATGAGGCTATTTAAATTTAATTTTTTAATTTTAAGTTAATTAAAAGTGAAATGAAATTAAAGATTCAGTACCTTGGTTGCACTGGGCACGTTTCAAGTATGCAGTGGCCACACGTGGCTGGGGACAACTGCGTGGGACAGCTCCGATACAGAACACGTCAGCCATCGTGGCAAGTTCTATTGGACGGTGCTGTTCTAAGTGTTTACTCAGGCAGTCTTTTTTTTTTTTAATTCTTGGCTGCGTTGGGTCTTCGTTGCTGCACACAGGCTTTTCTCTAGAGCGGCGAGCGGGGGCTACTCTTCCTTGCGGCGCGTGGGCTTCTCGTTGCGGTAGCTTCTCTTGCTGCGGAGCACGGGCTCTAGGCGCGTGGGCTTCAGTAATTGTGGCTCGTGGGCTCTAGAGCGCAGGCTCAGTAGTTGTGGCGCACGGGTTTAGTTGCCCCGTAGCATGTGGGATCTGCCCGGACCAGGGCTCGAACCCGTGTCCCCTGCATTGGCAGGCGGATTCTTAACCACTGCACCACCAGGGAGGTCCCTCAGGCGGTCTTAAATAACTAAAAGATGGGCCGTCCTCAGCCGTTACTGGTCCCGAGTTAGATTTTCCTGGGTTCTCCTGATAGGGGAGGGAGGACTGAGCTGAGAATCAGATTCGAATTTCACCTTGTCTGTGGTGCTGTGTGACTTGGATTTGATCACTTAACCTCTCTGGGCTGTAGAGATCAGACTTGCGGACCTTCGGAAGAGGGAGTTTCCTTCTGTCTTGAAATGGTACAGAGGAAGGTGAGACGTGGGCCAGAATAGATACGTAGTATTCCCTAGGCTTGTTAATAACATAAAACATAAAAACGGCTGTGGTTCCATGGAGCCAGTGCTATACAGTTTCAGGGCGAAGCGGTGTGTGAGGGAAGATGTTTTTCTTTCTCTCGCTCTCTCCTCCTCCCAGGCATGTGTCCCACCTCCTGTTTCTTCACTATCTCAACTCTCAAGAGGGGAGGCTGGACACAATGATCCAGAAGGTTCTTTGTAGCAGATCCCTGCTTCCTGGGTCCCTGTGGGCTGCACTGGGATTTGTCAGCGCCAGGTCTGGGCCGGTCACTCCCGACAGCCCCTGCCCTGCCTCTTGTCCCCTCTCCACCGTAAATCGTTGCCCCGACCAGCAAGCTGCTGGCTTGGGCCACCCCTAGAGCCGGGTCACCGTGGGCAGGTGGGGAGCGTGCTGTGAGCCTGGGTCACCCGCGCCAGCAGGCCGCGGCTTTCACAGGAGCACCCCTGCCCCCAGCAGGGTCTGGTTTTCTGTGTCCTACCTCCAACAGACAACGCAGGTTAAAAACCAACTTTGATCTTTCAGGACTCTCCAGTATAATTTACAACGTGCTTAAGAAAGTCCCAGCACTGCTAATAGCTGAGCAGGGACACCTAATCCCCCTCACCTGGACCCCGCTCCCTCGGCCTTCGTGGAGAATCCTGGCTCAGGCCAGGGGAGGGAAGGGGCTCCTGGGCGGCCCCCCATGCGGGGTGCTCCCCCAGTAGCTGAGCGCTGGGGATGGGTGGCTTGGCTGGTCCGAATGAGCATGGAGGTCCCTCCTCCCCAGAGTTCTGTCCAGACGGGCTCGGCGGTACCAGCCTTCCTCGTCTGCATGTGAGGTGCCCCATGAGACCCGCCCAGAGCGGGCCCTGCAGCCCCTGATCGAAGCCACGGGGATGCTTGGGGTAACCGGCAGCGGGTGGCGTCAGCAACAGCAGTGTCTGCGGGCCCCTCCACACAACCTCCTTCCTCCTGCTGCCCCTAATTATTTTTCTTGGATGTCGTGAATTAAATCTTCCCGTAACCACTGGAGACGTCTCTGGGTAGGGCCCCGCTCACACCTCCATGCGCCGATAGAAGTTGTTAAATGAATAATGTTGACTTACGCTGGGGACCCAATTCTCTCTGAATATAATTCCCCTTCGAGTTCCGGGGAGCTTCCTGCAGAAACCGTAAAAATAATAAACATGTCTCCGTATCAGAGGTTGGTAATGCTTCTTCGGATCCTTTTGGGGGAGAGAGCCGGGGAAGAGATAAATTAAAATTACTTTTTTTTTTTTTTCCTGTACCTGGGCCTCTCCCATTGCGGAGCACAGGCTCCGGACGCGCAGGCTCAGCGGCCATGGCTCACGGGCCCAGCCGCTCCGCGGCATGTGGGATCTTCCCGGACCGGGGCACGAACCCGCGTCCCCTGCATCGGCAGGCGGACTCTCAACCACCGCGCCACCAGGGAAGCCCCAAATTACTTTTTAAAAGAAGATCGCTCCACAAGTCAGATGACAGAGGCTGGGGTAAGGTGGTGGTTCTCAAAGAGGGAGCCCCAGGGCACCTCCCTCAGGGGAGGAGGGCGGGGCTACCTGTTGAAAACGTAGATTCCTGGGCTCCACCCCAACTTGGTCTGTGGGTGATGGAGGTGAGGGCGTGACCCCTGCTGATCTTGTGGAAAGTGAAGTTTGGAGATTGTGGGTTAATAGAAAGAGCAGCGAGGTGAGTCTGGAGAACCGGCTTCCTGCCCAGGGCCCGATCTGGCCAGCTGTGACCACGCGCTCTTGCATTTCACCTCTCTGGTGGGCTCTGCGTCTGAAGAGTTGCCAGGAGTGGGCAGCTGGAGGCGCCGGGAGGACCACTTAGCTCAGGCCCCTCCCCTCCCCCCTCCCGTTCCTCCTAAGATCCCAGCCGGCCCAGCACCGCCTGTGAGGCTCACAGGCTTGGCACCTGCGAGACAGGTGAGCTTGTCGCCCCCGCCCATGGGCAGGGCTCTGAGGCGCTCCTCTCTGTAAGCGAGGGTGGCCGCCCTCCCCGCTGTGACAGGCCCGACCCGAGCGGGCAAGGCCCCCCCCTCGGGAGTGTCTGAGGCCTTGATCGTGTGCCCTGGCTCCCTGCGCTCAGAGGGCCTCCAGGGGTTGTGTAAGCATTTCCCCCGAGGGCTCTGAACAGCCGGCTGGAGAGACACTGGGGTCACCTCGAAACGATGTGGCTTCCAGCGGGGCCTGCTCTAACGTCCCACCTCGCGTTATTAACGGCGCTCGCAGATGGGGTCAGGCGGCGTGGGGACTTTTCCAAGGTCACGAAGCAATTTGCCGGCTGAGCCAGGAATAGAAGTCCTGAGCTCGGCTGTGCTAACCCTGGGCTCAAATTGCTAGCCAGGCAGGTCTGCACGGGGAGCTGGGTGCTGGGGGGCGGGGGGGGGGGAGCCACCAGGAGTCCTATATGTGGGCCAAGAGGAGGGGCTGGGAGCTGTCATCCCGAGTTGACGGTGAAGGCCAGGCTGAGAGCTCTCTCCAGGGTCCCTGTCCTTCCTGGGAGAGGAGGCTGTGGTGCGCTCTGAGTGAGAGGTTGGTGTTGAGTGGGGATGGCTGGGTGTGTAGCTGGGAAGGTGCCAGTGGCGTTCCTCCGTGTGCTTCCTCTGAGGTCATGTGGGAGCCTTCGACGAAGACAACAGCGACAGAAAAACCCAGCTTTTGCTTCCCTGGTGCCTCTTTGCAGAATACCTTTAACTACTCTCAGGGGGAGGGATTGGCGTGGCATCGCCCGATGGAGGATCCGACAAGGGCCGATGGGGAAAACCCACCCTCGTCTGCCCTGGAAAGGCGCTCAGCATTCTAGAACCAGAGGCTGGATATTCCGGGAGGTTCCTGTTTTGGGCTGAGTTTATTTTGGGGGAAGAGGGATGCGCACAGCGTTTGTTGCTAACGAGGGCTCGAGTCCTCAGAGGGGCTCCTTAAACTCATTTAGATGGATTCAGCAAACATCTGTTTAAGGGCTTGTGAAAGTCCAGAAATAAGGACAGCTGTTTCCTCTCCACCATTGACTCAGCCTTGGTAAGCCCAGGGCAGAAAGTAAAGAATTTGAAATTTACCCCCGTGGGAGGGAGAAGGTCCCTTTCCGCTAGAGGAGGTTAGAGCCGCATCCCGGAGGACTACCTGGAGGAGGTGGAATTTAAGCTGGGGACTGAGGGAAGAGGTCAGCAGCAAACAGAGGAGCTTTAGGAGGGGCCAGGGAGGGTGCCCCCAGTAGCAGGTAGAGCTGGCCTTGAAGGTAAGGAAAGGAGAGGGGCTCTTAATCTAAATTACACTGTCGAGAGAGGGTTGGGCCGGGGCACAGCAGCGATGGGAAAGTGTGGCGGGGGCCTTGTGCGTGTAGCCGCTTCTAGAAAGGCCTGTGCGTGGGAGGGTGGAGACGTGGGCTGGCTGGTACCTGGATTCGCAAGGCATGACCCGGGAAACGGGACCCTGAGGTCTTGACGTCTGGAGGAGCCCAAGGAGGTGAGGGCAGAGGGCTGGGGGGAGGGCAGCCAAGGAGAGGCCCCGGGGACCTGTCAGGAGGGCACAGTGAGGAGACAGTGGACGTGGAGGCTCTGGGCGCCTTTGCGGGCAGCATCGCGGTGGGACTGGGCCAGGGTCTGGGTTGCAGAGAGTCGGGGGTTCAGGCAGCAGGGGCTGGGCCGGCAGAGCAGCCTTTATGGCAGGTGGGGACATGCAGCTGGGAGGAGGTGCTTCGGGGATGGGGGCTTCGCAGGCGAGGCTGCAGAGCCACAGGAGGGGACGAAAGCAAAGGCCCTTCTTGGAGCAAACAGGTAGAAGGTGAGAGGGGCGCCCCAGGCAGCAGCGCCCTCACCCGACCTTCCACCTGGGGCCCCCCTGCAGACACCTAGAGGATCTTGGGCAGCGGCCATGACCACCGGGACTTCCAGCGGTGAAAACGACACTTTGAATGAAATCCTTTCTCCCTGATTATTTCCATTCGTGAGGCCAAATTATAAAAACATAAATGCAACGAGAGTTGAGCAGGCGGGTCCTTGCAGCCTCCGTGAGCCAGTGGAGATGGGGCCCAGCCTCGACCTCTCGTCCCTGGGGTCCCCGGCCTGGCCGGGAGGTGCCGAGGTCGCATGAGGACGGGTCATCTGCCCACACCAAACTTGCCCAGTTGGCAGGTGATAGACGCATCTGGGATTTGATTGTCCAAGTGATGGTTTGGGACTTGAATGACAGGCAGTAGATAATGAATCCAGAAATTTGTCAGGAGCAGGGCCACCCTGAAAGGATGCTGAGTGGGGGAGTGCAGGGGAAGGGAGGACTGAGTGTGGTTCTAAATGAGGGCTGGGTTCGAACCCCAGCCTTAGTCTCCTGCCCCGAGAGGCAGGCCTGGCACGTAGTAGGCACTCAACAAACGTCAGCTCCCAGAGCCCCAGCTGCTGCCAGGTGGAGCGGGGCACGTGGGGTGGGGGAAGCGCCCTGCACACACGTGTGCGAATCCTCAGGCCTGTACAGATGTCGGTTTTCCAGGGCGATTCGAATGTAAAGAACTTTGAAAGCTTTTAAACGTGCAAGGAAAATTGGGGAATGGAGACCTGAAATAAGTTTCCTTCTTTTTTTTTTTTTTTTGCTACATGGGGTCTTGTTTGCTGTGCACGGGTTTTCTCTAGTTGCGGCGAGCGGGGGCTACTCTTCATCGCGGTGGGCGGGCTTCTCATTGTGGTGGCTTCTCTCGTTGTGGAGCACGGGCTCTAGGCGCACGGGCTTCATTAGTTGCAGCGTGTGGGCTTCAGTAGTTGTGGCTTGCGGGCTCTAGAGCATAGGCTCAGTAGTTGTGGCGCACGGGCTTAGTTGCTCCGTGGCATGTGGGATCTTCCCGGACCAGGGCTCAAACCCGTGTCCCCTGCATTGGCAGGAGGATTCTTAACCACTGTGCCACCAGGGAAGCCCCTGAAATAAATTTCTGAGGATCCCTTCAAGTTGGTGTGGGTGTCAGTGGCGACCCGCAGGCTCGGCAGCCTGGGTTCTAGAACATATCCTTCTCCTGCTGCTGGGCAGGGTCCTGTAGCTTCACCCTGAGCCCTGTCCCACCCAGATCAGCCCAGACCTCGTGGTGACTTGCTGCCCCAGGGCTCCCCTGGGCCTGTGGCCTGTGTGGCCACCTGGCTGGGAGTCCAGGCGCCCTATTCTCTGAGCTGACAGACCAGGAAGAAAGGAAAGCCCCTCACCTGGTGGAGGACAGGTGGTTAATTTTTTCTTTTTCTTTTTTTTTTTTTTTGCGGTACGCGGGCCTCTCACTGCTGTGGCCTCTCCCGTTGCGGAGCACAGGCTCCAGATGCGCAGGCCCAGCGGCCATGGCTCACGGGCCCAGCCGCTCCGCGGCATGTGGGATCTTCCCGGACTGGGGCACGAACCCGTGTCCCCTGCATCGGCAGGCGGACTCTCAACCACTGCGCCACCAGGGAGGCCCCAGGTGGTTAATTTTTACAAAGAAGGGTCGTTCCTGAGAAGCTGTTGAGGGAACCACCCTGATTTCTGCATCCGCTGGGTGTCCAGGCTCGGAAGGAGGAAGTGTGCCTGCTGCCAGCGCGGATGTGCGGGGCTCCCAGGCGCTGTGGCCTCCCCACCACTGAGGGCCCACTCTGGCTTCCGGTCAGGGGTCCAGGATCGGGGACTCTACTGTCAGCAGTGATCTCTGGCGGGCTTAGCTTCCCTGGTGGGGCGCTGCCACCCCCCCGCCCCAGCTCCCTTCCTGTCCCCCAGGCCTGCTGCAGGCCACCACTGGCCGCTTTCCAGCCCAGTGGCCAGGTGGCGGGAGCCGGGGACAGGTGTGTGCCTTTCGGTGTCCTCACCTCCAGCTGCTCAGCCCTCCCCGAGGCCGCAGAACTGTTGATGGGGACAAAAAACACAGATGGGGGAAGGACACTGCGAACCCCCACCTCGAGGGCGCAGAGGTCCCTCCCGCCTGTAGAGAGGCAGTGCCTAGTGTGTCTCGTGTGTGTGTGAGGGTCGGCGCCGAGCGTGGAAAAACGCCCCGGGAACAGAAACGCTTGAACCTGACGGGTTTCCCTCCTATTGCCTGAGAGTCGCGAACAGAACAGCGTGAAAGGGAGTTTCCAGGGGATGCTCGTCTCAGGGGCATCTGCGTGGCGGCTTCTCCAGAAACTACAGGCCCTGCCTCTCCCAACATCAAGCAGGGGGCGGGCGGGGGGCCTTCACATTGGATCTTTTTTTTTTTTTTTGAATTGAGATAAGATTTACACAATGTAAGATTAACCGTTTTAAAGTGAACAGATTCAGTGGTATTTAATCCATTCGCGAAGCTGTGCAACCACTACCTCTACCTTGTCGCGAGACGGTTTTTTTTTTACCCCCAAAGGAAGCGTTGTATCTGTCAGCAGTCACTCCCCCCGCCCCTGGCAACCACGCACGTGCTCTCTGTCCCTGTGGTCTGGCCTGTTCTGGACTTTCCTCTGGATGGACTCATACACTGAGTGAGTGGCTATCTGTGTCTGGCTCCTTTCACTCAGCCTACTGTTTGCCAGGCTCATCCTCGCTGTCACACGATCAGTGCCTGCTTCCTTTTCATGGTTGAATAGTATTCCGTTGTGTGGATAGACCGCAGGTTTTAAAAATCCCTTGTCAGTCGCTGGACATTTAGGTTGTTTCCACTTTCTGGCCATTTTGAGTGTTCATGTTCATGTCCAAGGTTTCGTGTGTATGTTTTCAGGTCTCCCTGTTCACCCACATAGGAGTCGATATCAGGACTTCACTCCTTTTTATGGCTGAATCATCCACTGTAGGCACAGACCACACACTTGTGTATCAGTCATCTGTGGGAGGACACTTGGGGTGGCTGGATAATTTTTAGGACACATCTCTGAAAAGGAAGTCAGGACTGGGTATTGTCAGCATTTAAAAAAATGACAGGGCTTCCCTGGTGGCGCAGTGGTTGAGAGTCCGCCTGCCGATGCAGGGGACGCGGGTTCGTGCCCCGGTCCGGGAAGATCCCACATGCCGCGGAGCGGCTGGGCCTGTGAGCTATGGCCGCTGAGCCTGCGCGTCTGGAGCCTGTGCTCCGCAACGGGAGAGGCCACAGCAGTGAGAGGCCCGCGTACCGCAAAAAAAAAAAAAAGAAAAAGACACAGCCGAGAACCTTTGGTGGCCCACTGGGTCCCACACTTCTCTCTGGCTCTCCTCCCATCCATCTGGCTACACAGACCCTGCAGGTGACCAGCCAGTGGAACTGACCCTGAAGCCAGCACAGGGTTGTGCCCAAAGGCCAGGCCTTTCGAGAGAGCAGGCCAGCCCAACGCTGCCTGGTCCCAGACTCCGTCGCAGGCCCTGATGCCCCCCAGTGCCGATGTGGCCTCCCTGCCCGCCCGTCTGCTTCCTTGTAAAACTTTGTTTGCTGTCTCCTTCTCATCCACTTCCTCCGCAAGCCAAACGTAAGTCGTTCTGTGGAGCTCCAGCTGTGTTCCAGGCACGATGCAAGGCTCTTTCTAGCTCATTATCTTGTTTAGTCCTCACCTGAAAGCTGGGGAAGGGGTCATGCTGCTTGCACGTCAACAGCTGGCAAAAGCGGTGCACAGTGAGCAAGGTGGCTCTTTGCCCGGCCGGGCGGCCGTCACTCAGGCTCAGGCCGGTGTCTGTCCTTTGACCCTCTCCCCTCCCTCCCACACGCCAGTGGGCGCTCTCAGAAGCCGTGTTTTGTTTTGTTTGTCTCTGGCCGAGCTATGCTGCTTCTGGGATCTTAGTTCTCCGAATCTGCACCCCTGCAGTGGCAGCGCGGAGCCCTAACCACTAGACCGCCAGGGAATTCCCAGGAGCCATGTTTTGACATTTGTTTTTTGGATGAACCTGGAATGAGGTTCACACCAAGATGATCAGGAAGTCGTGTTTAGGAAGAGATGGTGAAAAGATCTGTCGAGGGTGTGGGGGTTCCGTGGCTGGAGGTAGAGTGTGGTGAAGCCACAGGACAGTTTCATAGCTGCTCGGGGCCTTGAACGCCAAGCCAGGACGAGGCCCAGGAGCTGAGCGGGCACTGCTGGGACTGGAAGTGTTTTCCTGATGACAGCAGAAGTGGTGAGGACACGACGCTCCAGGGCAGAGGGGATGCTTCTGGTGTGGTGTTTGCTTAATTGACGTTGTTGAAAATTACTCACGTGCCGTTGATTTCGGCCACATACTCTGCCGCCTCCCTCCACCCTGGAAGTTTGCTCCTGCCCTGGAAAGCAGAGCCTGGGAGTCTACACTGCGCGCCCCCTCATTTGCAGGCCTGCCAGGTAGACGGGCCGCGGAGCTGAGATCTCATGAAAGCCTGCTAAAATAAGACCACTCAGGCACATGTTCTCTCCCGGCTTTACATCACAAATGTTGACAGTAGGAAACGGCGGCCAGGTTTCTCTCAAATATGAAAAGTGGGAACTAGGCAGGCGAAGAAATGAAAACCCGGCCCCCCTCAACCCCAGACAGCAGCCTGGAGGGGGAGGGGCCCTGCCAGCCCCCATTTCTCCATCGGGCAATGGGGTGGCACTGCCCCAGGGGGCTCTGAGTACAGAGTCAAGCGCGGGGTCAAGCGCACTCCCCCTGCAGCACGTTTAGGGTGTGCACAGCGTAGGGAAGCGGCAGACTGGCTTCTTGCTGGAAGCTGCAGCCTGGGGGCCCCGTCCCGCGACGCGACTGGCTCGGGGAGAGTAGCCGGAAGCTCTGTCAAGGTGGCTGGGCGACGGGCAGGGGCCAAGGCAGGCCCACCAGGAGGGTGTGGACCCCAGCCCCGAGTGCTTGGCCTGGAAAGGCCTCGGGACTCCCACGGAGTGCCTGGGCTCCCGGGTGGGCAGGGGGCTAGGAGGGTCTGTGCTTGACCCGTGGCAAGGCCACCCAGGCCTGCGTGCACGGCTGGTATCTTGCAGGAAGTAGCAGGGGCGTTGGGAGGGGGCGGGGAGTCGCCGGTGGCAGAGAAGTTCAGAACTACCAGCCCCAGGGCCTCCGTGGACCCCCAGCAGCCCGTGAGGTCTCCCCCCGGAGCCGCCGCCCGCCCGAGAGTCCGGCACCCCCCTCCATCCACCCTCCCCCTGCCTTGGCCTGGCCTGCGCTATAAAGTTTAAAGGTTTTAAATGCAAATATTTCTCTTTTATAGATGCCAGCTGTCTCCAGAGAGCGCGTTTCCTCGCTGCTCGACTTTATTGTCCAATTAGCTTCCCAAATCTGGGCACTGGAGAGCCTGGGGGGCTAGAGGGGCGGAGGGGGAGGGGAGCGCTGGCTCCTGCAGCGCCTCTGGAGCTGGAAGCTGCCCCCCGGGGTACTGTGTCGGGCTGGGTCAGAAGGGGGAGGGGCGGGGGGAGGGGAGTGGGCATCCCTCCCGAGGTTGGGTGGGGGGCACCCTTCAGATTCTGGGCTCCAGGAGAAGAGGCAGGAGCTGGAGCGGGGACAGTTAGTGGGTATTCTTCTATTAAAAAATAAAAATAAAGCAGCCGGCCTGGCGCGCACACTGGCTTCCTTTGAGTCGCTCTGGAGTGTCGCCCCTCCCCGCCTGCTTTCTAGCCGCGCTGCGGCTTCCCCATTCACCGGGGCTCGGCGGCTCACAAAGCCGGGCAATTAGAATTGAAAATCTATGCAAAACAGCTGTTAACTGATTGTGAAGGAGTGCAGCTGTGAGGGGGGTGCAGCTTGGAGGCCGGCACTGAAAGGGCAGGAAGTGTCGGGGCAGCCCTGGGTTAAGAGGCCAACTCCTGCCACCTCGTCCACCGGGGTCGTCTGGGCCCGTGTTCCCTGGGGGTGACCTTGGCTACTGGACAGCCGGCTGAGATGGCGAGTCGGCGGAGGCTTCCCAGGCCAGGCCTGGATGTGCCCCCGTGTCCCTGGAGAGCCCGGCTCCTCCCCGGGAGGGCAGAGGGGGAAGGGGAGAGAGCTGCCATGGTTTTCCTTCCCTTTATCCTTCCTGCGGGTCTGCGTGAGATGTGAACGTGCAGAGGCTGGGGCTGTGTCACCACTACCAGACGAGAGTCCTTTCCCCTCTGGGTACCCACTGTCTCTTGGGGGGGTGTGGGGAGGGGAGTCTGGGGCTCCAGCAATCACTGGGGAGGCCCAGACACCCCCAGTCCTGCCCCCAGCTCTTGCTAAGCGTGCTCTTTCCTGTCCCTGACCCCAGACCATAGCTCCGTAGGGTGGCCTGGGAATCTGTATTTCACACGCTCTCCCCCACGCCCCCATCATCCACGACCGCTCCCCTGTGCGATCAGCATCTAAGAGTGGGACGCAGTGCCTGGAGAGAAGAATTCCAGAGGCGGGGATGGGAAAAACCTCCTTGGAAGAGATAAGATTTAAGCCGGGCTTTGAAGAATGGAGAGGATTTCTGGGCCAGTGATAGCTGGCTGGAGAGAGAAAGGGGACTTCGGAGTGTAAGCGATGGAGGGTTGGCGGCAGGGCAGGGCAGGAGGGGCTGGGGCTGGAGGGGGCGGCTGGGCAGGCCCCCTGTCCCTCAGCCCTTGAGGCGCTTGGGGGTACCCTCTGTGCTGGTAGCCTCCGGGTGAGTGGAGCACACATGCAGAGGGACTGAGCAAATCTCGGGGCTCTGGGTGGTGGGTCCCCCAACCCTCCTGGAAGGGAGGCTGATTTTCGGACACCAGGACAGCCAGCTGGAGATGCTGCGACCCCCCCTCCCCCCGCCCCGCTGCCCCTGCCCGGCCCTGATATATCTACAGCAGGTAGCTACAGAGAAATGCTGCTGGTATAGGACAGCCAGGGTCTGGATCAGGCTTGGATCGAATGTGTGTGCCCTAGGCAAGTTAATTAACCTTCTCTGGTCTCCTCACCGGGCTTCGTGATGGAGGTCAGGAGGCTGCCTTGCAGGGCCCGAGGGGATTAAATGACAGGAGCTGAGCAGCTCTGGCACGTGTTAGGTGTTTGGTAAATGGCAGAAATGAACCTCCCTTCACACCCACACTGACGTCCAGGTCCCTGACGCTTGTTTGCCAGTCAGGTGCTGAATGGGGTGGCTGGGGTGATGGGAAAATGACGGTGACGTGCAGCCCTTATGTGCTGGAACACCTGGTTCGGGTGGATGGCACAGCCTGAGTCCTGCTGACCCCAAAGGACGCAAGGTGATGACGAGCAGGACGCAGGATTCCCTTCCCTGGTATCCAGGGCCCCCCATAGGCCAGGGGCTGGATCCGTGCTGGGACTCGGTGGTGCCTCCGTTCCAGGGAATCTCACCTGACTAGTAGGTGCCCAGGTGGTGGTAGTGGTGATGGGTGAGTCGCCAACCCGCTCTCCTGTCTTTCCAGTTCCTTGCTGCCTTGAAGTGCTTCTCCTGTCAGCACCTACCCCCCACCCTCCACCCCGGGGCCTGGCATTTACAGTTCTGTATCTGGAAGGCTGGTGTGTTTGTTGAGTGACTAAATGCCCACCATGTTGGTTAGAGGCATGCTTTTCTTTCCGGCAGATCCCTTGTCAGTTGCCTCAGGGGGTATGTTTACGGGGCTCCTGGGGCTTTTCCTTAACTGAGGGCTTTCTGATTTCTGCTTCCTGCTCCAGGAAGCACGGTTCAGACTGACCCGAGTCTGGGGGCGCGGGCAGGCACCCACCAAGCATCCCGTTGCCCCTGGCGAAAAGGAAGCAGGAACCTGGTGAGCAGGGTCATCAGGGCAGGTGTCCCCACTCTGGAAAGCGTCCCCATATGTCCCACCTTAGGACTGACCCTGGCCTTGGGTAAAACAACTGCTTTTACCCTGAACCTTCTTTTTCTGCCCGGTTTCCAGGCATATGGGAATGAGGGAGAGGAGGTGCAGAGAAGGAGCGTTTTGCCCAGGGAGGGCTGGGAATGGCTGCGGGGTGGGAGCTGCCACCAGGAGGGGAAGGAACGGCCCCAGAGGGAAATGGAGGGCGGCCAGCCTGAGCCCGGAGTGGCGGGAAATTGAGTCCAGCTACAAACCTCGTTAGCGGGGCGCGCGCAGGCTGCAGGAGAGCAATTCCCACCCTTAAACTCAGAGGCCGTGCTCCCGGATTACTAATTTCCTCAGGCCAGGCGCGCTGACAGTGAGTGTCATCCATCTCCGCTCTGCCAGCCCTCCTGGTGGCCGCCAGCATTTTCTGGCCAGGGCGCGCAGGCCGGCTCGCTGCTGCCCCCCGGCGGTCGCTGGGGATCCCTGCAGCTCCCCGCAGCCTCCGCGGGCTGTTCTTGGAAAGGGAGACTGCAGGTGTGAGCAGCTCCCAGCACAGCTCCCATTGCACCGGCGTGCACGTGACCTTGAGCAACTCTGGCCTCGACTTCCTCATCTGTGAAACGGGGATCAGGCTACCCCTCTCGCAACGCAGTGGAACCAGATGTCTACAGGGGAGGGATCTGCCAACACTAAAAACTAGCCCACAAAATTTCATGTTTGGCCATCGTGGTCCTTCTCAAACAGGTGGAAGAACTTGACCCCCCGCCCCAAACCACCACCACCACCACGAGGGCCTCCCCAGGGATGAAGGGACATAAACTCGAGCACCTCGTCCTGGTGAGAGAGATTGGGAGGTGGGGCCTGGGTGTCCGGGCCTGGACCAGGGCTGGGAGGAGACTCCGGTCCAGGTGCGAGTAGTTTCATTAGTAAGTTACTCCCCTCCCCCCGCAGCCTGTAATCCAGGTGGGAAAGGGTTGGAACCGCCCCCAGAGGTTTTTAATTTTGTTTTTCAGGCTCTAGGCCCGTTGTTGAATTCTCTAACTCCTCCCTCCCCCTCCCCCTCCCCGACACTCCCGGCGTGGACAGAGGCACCCCCTCCTGCGCGTCCCGGCCGCGGTGAATCTGCCGGCCATTGCTGAGGATAAATTACCGGAGGCCGCGCTGCGGAGACACCGTGTGGTGCGTAAATTAAAGCGTCGTCGGGCGGAGGCCTAGGCCCGCAGGAGGGAGGCGCGGCCCGGAGCGAGGCGGGTGCTGAAGCGAAAGCGCCCCTCCCACGAGGTGCCAGGGCCGGCCGGCGCCCACAGGTAGAAGCCAGTAACGGCCCCCGGCTCGGCCTCGCAGGTCCGTTTCCTTTTTCGTTTGTGGTCGGCCAGGAGCCTTGTGCAAGGCGAGGGGCCGATCCGCGTGCGCTCGGTGGAAGGTGGAGCAGGGGGAGTGGGTGGCTTGGCGGCGCCCGTCTGGGCCCTACCCCTAGTCCCCCAGCGGGCACACAGGCGGGTTCTGCTCCCCGCTGGCGCGGGCTCCGACTGCTCCAGGCCCGCCAGCGTCATCGGGAACAGATGGATGGGGGGTGGCAGGCGCCCAGCGCTCCCTCCCGTCGCAATCCTGACTGGCGCGGGGAGGGAGGGAGAGAGGGAGAGAGAGGGAGGAGGGAAGGCGGGGGAGGCTGGGCCCGCGGGGACGGCTGCGTGCGCGCCTGCCAAGCGCGGCGCGGGCATGTCCCGGGGCAGGTTTGGGGCTGGCAGAAGCGCGGGCTGGCACCGGCGGCCGAAAGTTGAAACCCGCAGCGCGGCGCAAGGGCGGCCGCTTGGGGCGGGGGGGGGGGCGGGGAGTGGGTACTGGTTTGCCTCCAGGCTCAGAAGTATGAAAGCTGTAGAGGATTTTCAAAAGAGGATGTACGGGGAGAGACCCTGGGCCATCCGAGCAACGTTGGGAGCTTCGGACGCGCGGGGTCGGAGCCCGGGGCGCCGTAATGCGCCAGGGCCAGGGGCGTCGAGCGAGGCCTGCGCCCATTAACCCGGCGCTTCCGGGAGACGCGGGCCGCGCTGGGGGTGGGCTCGAGGCTGGTCGTCTGCGCTCCCCGTCGGTGGGGGCGGGGCGGAGCCCGGCGTTGGGGGGTGGCTGGGGCCCGCCATTCTTCGCCGTGCCGCTTGTGGGTGCCCAGGAATTTCAGGACGCTCCCTGAGTCATTCTAGTCTGTCAAGTGCCTGGGTGAGGTGGGGGGGGGTGGGTGCCAGGAATGGGGAGGCGTTGCTCTGGGGCCGGAGGCCCAGTGGGTCGTGCCAGTTTCTGGAGCCGGGCGGCCTCGGCTGTGACCGCAACCCCGGCTACTTAATGACCCCCCGGGCGGAGCGGCGCCTCCGTGGGCTCTCCAGCCGCTGGGACGTGGGTTCTTTAAAAAACTACCCCCTGGCCCCTGCGCTGTGGGCTTCCCAAAAGTTCTTTCAAACGAAACGGGAAGGCGGAGTTCCTAGAATTTAGGGAGGAAGGAACATAGGCCCCAGTTCTTAACATTCAACCCTTTCGAGGTGCGGCCGAAAGAGGGGTTTGGGGAAGATAAACGCACAGAGCCGACCTTGTATCTCCCTCCCCTCCCCCAACACAGACACCGGCTCCGAGAAAGTTTTCCTCCAGAAGGTCTCTAGAGCACGTGAGTTTATCCGTCCACTCTTTGTTGGGCCTGCTTTGTGCCAGACACTGTTCTAGGCGCCGGGGAAGCGGTCGTGAGACGCAGGAGCGCTGCTCGCTTGGCGGGCGTGTTGCAAGTGACTGCTCCCTACTTTTGGAAGCAAGGGTCTAGTCTTGGACACCAGTGTATATGGGACCTCTGAGCAGTCGAGCCAGGGGCCCCCGGGAGCCTGAGGGTGGCGCTTCCCCTACCTCCTAGTGTCCTCGGCTCACCTGGCCAGCCTGGCTGGGGAGGGGCGTGTGCCCGCGCGGGTGTACCCGGGCGCTCGTCGGTGTGCGCGCGCGCGTGTGTGTTTGCGGCTGAAACCCGACACCTCCCGCTGGCTGAGGTCAGGGAGCCGGGAGCGAGCCAGTGGCCCGGGAGTGGGCGGCGTTGCGCTTGGGTGTGTCCTCGGCGGCGGCGACAGCAGCAGGTGTTTCTTGGCCGGGGCCCCGGAAGCTCCACCTCCCCAGCGGGCCCGAGCCGCCGCCGCCGCCGCCGCCGAGCAGCCCCGGGTGAGATAAGCAGTTTAGACAAACACTGGGCGACGGTGGCTCCAGCAATGTGTCAGGCGAGGCGGAGCTGCGGGGCCCTGGCATGAAAGGTGAGCGCGCCGCGCCGGCGGGGGCTGGGGCGCGGGGGGCGGTCTCCGCGCTCGCCCCCCTCTCCAAGTTCGCGGGTTCCGCTGGGGCGGCAGCCAACGGCTCCGGGGCAACTTCCCCCGGAGTGTGAACGGCGATAAGAGCCAGGCGGGCGGGCATGCGACCAAAGGTCCCCCCGCCCGCGGCGAGTCGTAGCCTGGGCGTCCGGGCTCCAGGCGGGGGCTCGGGCCGCCGCGGGGCTCGCGCTCGGTGGCTGCGTTCGGCGAGGGGCGCTTAGAGTGTGCGGCGAGTGGGGAGCAAGGGAGCTGGGGGGCTCTCGGTGAGCTGTCTACACTCCGACTCCGGAGTGAAAACTTTGCGGCGGCGGGGGAGGGAGCGAGGGGGGGCGGCGGTACGCCCCCGCGGCAGGTGTTGGCGGCGGCTGGGGGGGGGCGCTGGCCCGCCGGAGCCGCACGTTTTGGTGTTTTGTCTTTCTCTCCCCCCCCTTCCCTCGGAGCTAGGGAGACCGCCGGGAAGGCGGGACTGCAGCCTCCGGGGTCTCTGACCCCCACGCCCTGCTTCCCAAGGGCGCGCCCGGGGCTCCGGCGCTTTTTTCCTCCCTCTCCGCTCCCCCCGCTTCTTGGAGCCGTTCCCCTGCCCCTCCCCCTGCTGAAGATGGCTGCCCCAGCCTCGGAGGTGGGAGGTGATTGCATCCGCCGCCCCCCACTCGCACTGTCCTTTTTCCCCTCCCCGGCCCTTCCTGCTCCGCCTGGATGCGCCTCCCCGCCCCCAGCCCGGCGGCCGCGCTGATGGGCGGCCAGTGGCCCGACCGAGTGGAGCCGATTCAATTATATTGCAGCACCAGAGACACCTCCTCGGCCGACCGCCCGCCTCTCCAGCAGGCTAATTAAATTCCCTTCGTGGAGGCGGAGCGGGAGTTGGGCTCACCCTCCCACCTCCCCCTTCCCGCTCCCCCTCCCGAGCTGGGGAGGAGGGGGGAGGGACAAGGGGACCACTTAGAAGTGTGCAGTGGAGACTGAGGCGCAGGTCCCGGGGAGAAGGGGTCGCCCGGATTGGGTGAAGTGTTGCCGCGACACCCCACGTGATGGGCCGGGGTCCCTTGCTGGAGCGCCGGCTTTGAGTTTGGAGGGCTGTGCGCACGCGGGGAAAGCACCTGCCCGCCGGCTGGGTGGTGGGTACCAGCCGGGTTGAGTCGACTTGGTTCTTGTTTTGTAAACTGGCCTTTGTCTGGGAAGTGCGTCTAAAATACATTAAACCCTTGTTAACCCCTGCAGTGCCTTATCTGGGGCCCACACAGGCTGTGGTTTGGAAACAAAAAGCGGGACCACCGGATGAAAAAAAAAGGCTGCTTTTGTGAAAAGCTGGAACAAAGGACCCAGCGGATTCTGGGTGGGAACCTCCCCGCCTAAGCCGATTTCCAGGCAGAGGGACGGGAGGGCAGAAGGTCTCGTTGGGGCACTCTGAGATGTCCCCTGGTTGGCTGGCTGGGCCCTCTCCCCTGGGATTCGGCCCCCCCTCCCAGGGGAAGGTGGGGGGACCCCAGGTGAGCAGGCTGCTTCTGGGCTGCCCTCAGGATTACTTAAGCTCGGGGCATGTAAGTGTTGCTCAGCTCGTGTTTGTGGGTTGCCTCCGCCCAGACCCTGAGGCTCAGGCCACCGCCTGACTCAGCCCGGCCACGCCACAGGTGACGGGGGCCCAGGGCGCAGGCTCTGACGGGCAGCCCGTGTGTCATCCCGGCTGCCCCGGCTTCGCAGGGGAGTCACCGCCCCGCCTGCCCCGGGGACTCGGAAGCTCTCCGCAGGCCTGGCTCTGTGATAACAGCTACAAGGATACTTCACGAGGGGCCCTGTCAGCGCAGTCCTGACCCCTGGGTGAAAGGGGGTGCTGGGTTGGCCTTTGTCACTTCGTGTCACTGCGGCGAGGAGGGAAGGGGGCCGCAGGAGCCAGCCAGGCTTTTGACAGTCGGATTTTCCTTTCTGTGAACCGTGTGGGCGGTGCGAGTCTGGAGCTGGTGAGCGGCCAGGCCAGCGACCCGGGGTCAGCCCTGCCTTGGGAGGGGAGGCTGGGAGGCCTGTCCGGGCTCCAGGCACCGTCATATCTCTGGGGCCAGGCCCTGGCCTGTTGGGGACAGCTTTCCGAATCTTGGCTGGCTGGAGTTGAAAAGGGTTTAGAGAGCCCCCTGCTGGGTTTTCTACAGCTGCTGCCGGCCAGCCTTCCCCCGCCCAGTTAAGCTACAGCCTCTGGGTTTGTGGCTCCTGCCTGGAGAGTTCTCAGAGTTCCGCGGGTGATTCTAATGTGCAGACTGGGGCTGGGAATCTGCCCTAACAGTGGGCACACTGAGGCCCAGAGAAGCATGGGGCCAGCACCCGAGCCCACGGCAAGCAGCGGACCCCTTTGGAAGCTCCCGTGGCCTTTGCCAAACCGTGCTCGCGGGCAGACCTTTGGCCTCCTAACTTGCCTGCCTCTCGGGGAAGGTCAGGGGCTGCAGATCTGCGAGAGCCTTGTGGTTTCAGAGCAGAAGACACCGCCTGCCTCTGGGTTCAGCGTCTCTGGCCTCTGGCTGGAAGAGACGGCAAACTGCGCACAGCGCCACTCTGTGGCAGACCTGGGTCCTGCACCTCCAAGCCGGACACCTCCCCAGCCCACTCAGTCTCTAATGGCCTTTGACCCTTCGGCAGGTGGCGTCCCCGCTCCCCTCTCTGAAGGAGGAAGGGCCTCTGGGCTCAGAGCCCCTTCCTGAAGGGTGGGTGCCCGCGGCTTCTGCTTTCCCAGAAGAACGCAGGTGAGCAGGACCTGGCCGCTACCTCTCCGCTCTTGCCCCGGGAACTCGTAGGGGCTTGTGGAGTCAGCCAGCAAGGCAGGTTTTTCCTGGCCCCATCCGAAGGCTTGGAATTCCCAGCCTGGGTTACTCGAAGTCCACGCCAGGCTGGGGTTGGGTGGCAGCGCGTTAATTACCTCTGTTAGGGCGACACAGCAGTCTCCAAAGCACAGGGCTGCGTGAGGCCGCCCGGCCCCCCTCCTGTCCCGTCCCCTCCCCTCCCCCCTTCAGCCGGCAGAGCTGTTTTTCTAAGCTACAGGGATCCGTGTTTCGGGTGACATTTCAGCTTGGCCACTCGCTTTCCTCTCTCGCCGAGTGTGGTTTCCCCACGCTGGCCTTGCTCCCCGGCCGAGGCCACAGGCGGGAGGTGACGTTTGGGAGTGTTCCTGTCAATGAGAATTTATTGAGCGCCTGCTAAGAACCTGGCCCGTGCCCGCTGCTGGGAGGTATGCACACAGCTAACACCGCCGGTGCCTCCAGAGCGGCCCTGTGCACGCCTGCCAGAGCGTGCGGGGGGCGGCGGGGGGGCTCTTAATCTCGCCTCGGCAGCGTCTTTTCCCCACCAGCCTAGCCTTCGCGCTTGCGCCTCTGCTCCAGCAGGAATGCAACCATGGGCGTTCGTGCTCCGTGCCCTATACCTGTCTTTGCTGGGGCTGCTCTTCCGCCTGGAATTCTCCAGTCAGCCACAAATCCCAGGGGTCCCTGAGACCACCTTCCCCTGCCCCTCCCTTCCCCATGCCGGGAGCTGGTTCAGAGCGGAAGCTGCCGCAGGGCTGGGGAAGTGAGAGCAGCCTCTGGAGAGGGTGGGACGGAGGCCAGGCCTGGAGAGAAGCCCATCTGGGCTGCGGATGGGGGAGGGGGACCAGAGCTCGCAAGCATTCGTGGAAGAGAGGGGATCTGGCTGAACTGGAGGCTTTGTGGGGTCCTGGTTGGACTTGGGGGGGTCTCTGCGAGGTGACTTTTAACCGAGGAAGGAGGTGTGCGGGCGGCAGGAAGCCCCCAGACCAAGTGCTCATTCTTGGCCATACTTTGGGCTCACCTGGGGAACTTCAGACGCCCAGGCCGGACCTGTGACCAGTTAAGACCCAGATCTCTAGGGGTGGGGGCCGGACATCTGTATTTTATAAACCCCCAGCTGAGCTAGAAGGGCCTTCTGCTGGGGGCAGAGTGGGCAAGGAATTCCTCTCCTTGGAGGAAGGTGGGCTCATGCTTCTTAAGGAGAACTGGGGTCCCACGTGGGAAGCCAGAGTGTGCCCTGTTTGCTCCAGAAATACATGGGACTGGGTAGCCCTCTCCCGGCCGGGGAGGCGGTGAGAAACAGTGCCCACGACCCCGTCGCTGGGTCACTGGATGGCTCTGGGCTTTGTGTTAACCTGGGGTCCACTTCTGGAGGTAGTACTCCTTACCTGCCCCCGGTGAGCTGCAAGCTCTCCTAAAGGGGCCTTCAGGTGCAGAGTTGTGTTTGGATGGGTGGCTTCTGTGCCTGTCTGAAGCTCTGGCCAAGCCTTCCAATTCTGGAACCGGTTCCTCCAGCTGGAGGACTCGACGTGTGTGAGGAGTTGCACGTTTCCGTGGCTTTGGGGTGGCCAGACCCGGGTGGGGGGCATCCCACGGGCAAATGAGGACCTCAGCCCTCCCGCCGCCATCAGTAGCCCCAGTTGTTTCCCATCTGTAGGATGGCTCTGCACAGGTTTTTTCAGAGGTAAGGGTTTAGATGACGTAACGTATGCCACAGCCTGCCCTCAAGGGGTCATTGCAGGGGAGGGCCTGAAAGCCTTGGGGGCCTGGGGTTAGCCCCCACGTGTCTGTTGATATGGTGGTCAGTTCCTGGCCAGGGCGTTAACGTCCACCTCTGGCTCAACCAGTATGACCTCGCATGCTTTCCTTCCGGGCCTCGGTTTTCTCGTCCGTAAAGTGGGAGAGGCAGCGGCACCCGTGTCCTTGGGCTGTCGGCGGTTAAATGCTTTCTTATAAAGCCCGAGAGCTCTTGTGTAAGGGTATGTCAGAGGCGCACAGATCAGTCCCAATTCAGTGGCTCTATGATCTCTGGGATTCTAACTTGTGAAACCCAGAAGGCTCTGTTCCCCTAGACCCTGGCCTTGGCAGTGTTTGGTGTGGGGAGGGGCGGAGACCACTTCTCCGACCGAGACCCAGAGGCTCAAGGTGCCGAATCAGCCCCTGCGGACCCTCCCCTGTTGGGGCTGCAGCAGCCAGACGTGTTCTTCTGGGGCCTCACCCCCCCCCCAGGGTCTTGATCACGTGCTCGCACACTCACCCCTTGCTCAGCAACTTGTTGCCCCCGCGCACCTTGGTGGCCGTGGGTGGGATTGCACGCCGGGTGGGGAGGAGGGAGGTGAAATGGCGGCCCCTCCCCAGCCCGGCCCTTCCTGCGCTCTGATGGCGCCTCTGTGACCGCGGGCAGCAATAAAAGGAATCGATCGGCAGGCTTTTTTTTTTTTTGGTCAGGTTATGCCGTCCTGAAGGAAATCCACGCGTCAAGCTGAGGGGGGCCAGGCGTGTCAGCAGGGGCGGGCAGAGGCCTCCTTTGTGCTCACCTCAGTCTCCTCTCCCCCTGAGCTGAGCCAGAGCCTGTTTGGGGGGGCGGGAGGGCTGGCTGCCGTCGTGTGGCACGTGAGGTGGGGCTGTGTTCTCAGTCTGCTGCTTGTCTTCCCCTGAGGGTCTGGCTTGTGGGGTAGGGATTACCCCCCTTCGACTGTTAGTTGGGGCCCCATGGGAGCTCGTCTGTCTACCCTCCTCTGCCTCCGCGGGGGCTCTTGCCTACGTGCTGTCAGACCGCTGGTAATAGGTGTGAAGTGGAAAACCAGGGGGCGTGAGCGGATTCGTCCTACTGAATTCCTGGTGTCCGTTTATCTTTGAATGCTTCTTTGTAACTTTTTTACGTAGGGTATGTGGTGTTTCTCTGTTAGCTTAAACACGTGAGGATGTGTTAGACTAGATATCGAAGTTGAAGACAGGTGAAGCTAAAATTCTTCATCAGATGACAGTGTTGCAGGGACTTCTGCTTCCCAGAGGTGGCGAGGCTGCGCGGTCGGCTCCTGCCGCCTCGTGAGTGGGGGAAGGGTAGTTGCTCCCATTTACAGGATGGGAACACTGAGGCTCCGGATCAGCCCCCGTGGCTCTGCCCTGTGGGCTCCCAGGGCCCTGTTTCCATGGACTCTTGGAAAGGATTTCTGGTCGCCCCTGCGTGGGCTCCCAAGGGGAGTGGAAGTGTGGTCTGAGAGTGTAGGTTTTAAATCAGATTGATGGGACTTCCCTGGTGGCGCAGTGGTTAAGAATCCGCCTGCCAGTGCAGGGGACACGGGTTCGAGCCCTGGTCTGGGAAGATCCCACATGCTGCGGAGCAACTAAGCCTGGGTACCACAACTAGTGAGCCTGCGCTCTAGAGCCCTCGAGCCACAACTACTGAGCCCGTGAGCCACAAGTACTGAAGCCCATGAACGTAGAGCCTGTGCTCCGCAACAGGAGAAGCCGCCGCAATGAGAAGCCCATGCACCGTAGTGAAGAGTAGCCCCAGCTCACCACAGCTGGAGAAAGCCCGCGTGCAGCAAGGAAGACCCAACGCAGCCCCCCACACACACGCAAAAAAGGAAGAAGAAATAAAAATGAATTTAAAAAATATTTTTAAAAATAAATCAGATTGGTGGCCAGGCTTTTCTCCTTTCTGAACACATCGACTTAGCTTTTTTAAGGTGCAGTTTTCACCTAAATACGTGTCTTATAAGACTAAGAAGGACTTCCTTAGTAGGGATGCCAGTCCCGGGAGCCTGTCACCTGGGTCCGGGGAGTGCATTTTAACCAGACAGCTGGTTTCCAAGTTGAAACCAGCAGGACTGCGTCGCCTTCCTCCTTGGGAGGAACTGTGCGTGGTGTGGTGTCCGTGCCGGGCTTCCCCAGCCAGGGCGCTCAGTGGGCCTCAGGGTTTCATGCTGCAGTTTCCAGCCGTGTCCGTGCCCCGTGCAGCGAGCCCCCCGTGGGTGTGTTCACACCTCAGGACTGATCTGTTGGCTACATTTCCAGAGGGGAGAGGGCTGGGCGTGAAGGCTTGACACATCTTTAAAGATGTTGCCAGATTCCTCCAGAGAGAGTTGCAGGGACTCGCTTTTCTGCCCGCCTGTACAACCCAGACCTTTAGTTACTCAATTCTGGGGTCCCCTCTGTGCTCCTCAGCCCTTGGCCTCCAGGGTCATCCATCCTGCCCACAAGGGGAGGAGAACCCTTTGGTCAGCCTCGGCTTTTGTTGCCCCCGGCAGGTCTCGGGCATAGATCCCACTGCTCCTTGCCGTGTGACCCAAGAGTCCTGGGGGGTGGAGCCTGGTACCCGTGAGAGCCAGTTCTGGCCTCAGCATCCTGCCGGGGGTGCAGGAACCTTACAAGTTCCCAGTTGGGGCTGTGGAGGGGGTTTTGTTTGTTTCTTTGGAGAAAATGAAGGGTTATTTAGGCTTAGGCAGTTGACTGCTCAGCAGTTGGTGGACGATGGCTGTGGCCAGAGGAAGGTGGCTGGCTTGACCTGGCGTGTGGCAGGGGTGGAAGTAGGGAGCTCGTGGCTGGTGGCTCGTGACTGCTTTTGCGAAATTTTACCTGGTCGTCCTGTTCTGAAGCCCACTTTGGCTGCAGGGTAGTTGGTTTTTTCCAGTGGGGCATTTTCTGATGTCTGGGCATGGTACCTAGGGCTTTGCAGATGGCAGATGAGCCCAGGTGAGGAAACACCATTAGAACTTGGACCATGGGAACACCACAAGAACTTAGTATTTTACCTTTGACACCCTGGACTCCCTTGGCCTGGTAGAATGTATTGGGGGAGGGTGTTAGTATCGGCGTTTGATATGCAAAGAATTCTTCGCTATAGGCGTCTATAATCTGGGTTCGTGGGTGCCAGCCACCTCTACACACACACATCCCTGTGGGGTTTACAGATGGGCTTCTGCGAACATGGTCGAACTACGTGCGGAATTCAGTGGAAATGTTTTTCTGGGCAGGGGGTCCGGTGTGTCACTTTGAACCATTGTGAGAATGGAACTTCTGCAAAAGCAAAAAAACCCCACAAAAACATCTTATCACTCGAGGCAAGTCCTGGCTCTGATTCACGTGGGACCCACCTGCGGTTGACAGGTGCCGGGATCACCCCTGAAGCTGGGGGTGGAGGGGTTGACCTCTTGCTGCTGAATCTGCTCGAAGGTGTTGCTGACATCTGTGCTGAGCGTCCCGGTCGCGCACACGTTTATTAGTCTCCTGTGGACCCTGTTCATCACCCTGACCCACGTAGTTCCTGAACAGCAGTGAGTGGCGGGGACTCTGGCGAGTTGGCAGCCTAGGGACAGACGAAGGGGTGGTCGCCACGCTCGGGATGTGGTCGGTGGCGCCTCCTTTTTCAAGGGAAAAGGGAAATCTTCATTTTGACTTGAAACCAGTTTTAAGATATCCATTGACTGACATTTCTTTTTTTAATTTTTATTTTAATATTTTGTTAAAATATTTTATTAATTTTTATTTATTAATATTTAATATTTTATTATTATTAATGTTTAATATTTTATTATCTTGCCTGCACCGGGTCTTAGTTGCAGCACACGGGATCTTTGTTGTGGCATGCGGACTCTTAGTTGCGGCCTGCATGTTCCCCCACTAGGGATCGAACCCGGGCCCCCTGCATTGGGAGTGCAGAGTGTTACCCACTGGACCACCCGGGAAGTCCCCATTGATTCACATTTAAACATGTCTTGACTTCAGGCCAAATAAACAGGTTGATGGATGAAAGGCAGCCCTCAGCCTCTGCCACCTGCTGTCTAGTCCCCCCCACCCCAACCCCGAGGTACGGATGGAGAAACTGAGGCTCAGACTACATGAGGACCCGACAGGACCCCACCAGCAGGTGCGGGGGAGCCAGGCCCGGATCCCCATCTTCTGGCTGGTTTCCAACCGAGGATGCAATTCCTTGACTTAACTCCTGGCGGTCCTGCCATGTGAGACTCTGAAGTTGCCTTCTCCACGTTGAATCTGGTGGGCTGTGCACTGTGAAGGTGGGACTGACATACCTATTCTGCAGGCTGAGGACCTACTAAGTGCCCTTTGGGCCTGGGGGTGCAGGTGGAGATGCCCGCCCTGCACAGACAGCTTTGTCAACACCCACTCAGTATTGAAGGGACAGGACTTCCCTGGTGGCGCAGTGGTTAAGAATCCGCCTTGCCAGTGCAGGGGACACGGGTTTGATCCCTGGTCCAGGAAGATCCCACATGTCACGGAGCAACTAAGCCCATGCGCCACAACTACTGAAGCCCGCGCGCCTAGAGCCCGTGCTCTGCAACAAGAGAAGCCACTGCAATGACAAACCCACGCACCGCAACGAAGAGTAGCCCCCGCTTGCCGCAACTAGAGAAAAGCCCATGTGCAGCAACAAAAACCCAACGCAGACCCCCGAAATTAAAAACAATAATTTGTTTGAAGGGACAAATGCTCTTCTGTTCTCTGATCCTCTCTCCTCACCTGAGGGGCAGGGCAGGAGCTGCCTAAACACCTGGCTTCCTGGGCCCTGGGCTGGGCAGGCCCCGTTCAGCAGCGGCCTCTGCTTCCTCTTCTCAGTGCTCCTCAGAGTTTGGTCTCCCAGTCAGGTTTCTTCCCTTTGGGAGAAGGACCTGGCCTTGACCCCTGCCCTCCTGGCCTGTTTTCCCACCTGCCGGCCCTGGCCTGCCGCTCCATGGAAACTTGGAGGCGTTTGGCCGCCGCCTCCTGGCTAGGTTGGGTTCCTGTCCTCTGGGACCTCTGACCCCCACCTGCGTCCTGCACCCCGTGCCTCCGGGCTCCACTCAAAGGGCTCCTTTGTAAGGAGGCGGCCTGGTTAGCTCAGGGGCCTTGGGCACACAAAGGAGTCGCTCCTGGGGTTGTTGCCTGGGTGCCCTCCAGCCCAGAGCTGCCGGAATGTGGGATTCAGGGGGTGCAGTGGCCCCAAGGTGAGATCTGTTCTTACTCCCTGTGTGCCACCTCTGATCCTCCCTGCTGCCACCTGTAAAATGATGCAGCATGTGGGTGGGCGCTCACAGCGGCCTGCAGGACGGGACGGGACCCCTAGGAGGTGGGGGGTCCTTTCCAGTGTCTTCTCGTTTAAAGGGAAATTGGTGGCACAGCCGCAAGGAAAACTGGATCCCCACCCCAGCATCTCAGCACGCAGCCCCAGACAAGGGGATGACTCTTCAGCCTCAGTTTACCCATCTGTAGAGTGGGGGTAGGGACGGGCCATGTAGGAGGCTCCTCGGGTGACCTGTTTGCCTGGGGTCTGTTCCTGGAGTTACTGTGAAGGGTGATTGGGACGCTCTGGTCGAAGCCAGGCCTTCTTACTGCTGACGCCGTTGTTAAGGACCACCTCCGGGGGTCCTGGGTGCCACCCTTGACCCGGTCTCTCAGCCTTTTTTGTGTTAATTGTGCGCCTCCCCGGGGCTGCCAGCTTTCTGCCTGCCCCGCACCCCAGGCCGCCCGCCACCCCCTGGCTGCCGCCGCCCTTCATCTGCCCGTCCCAGGCTGCTCCAGACGCGGCGGCCGCTTAGAATAATCGCCGTCGAACGTTGCTGTCATCTGCTGCCCGACTTCCGTCCTTTGCATCCACCGGAACCTCCGGGACTCCCGAGCGTCTGAGGCCTTGAACCTCAACCCCTAGGCTGTCCTTGGAGGCCTCTGTCAGCGGGCTGCTCCGGGCGCCAACCCCGTGCCCGTCGCTGTCCGCGGGCAGCAGAGAACCACTCGCTCTCCTCTCCACCCAGGAGCCGCTGCCCCGTGAACCAGCTTGAGTGGCCCCAGCCCCACCTCCACCTCCCGGTGTTACCTGGCACCCGTGCCCTGAGGGACTCCCACGTGTGGGCGTCTGTCCTGAACGCTCTTCACCCCCGGACCTGGATTCAGCCTCCGGAGAGCCGCCCCCCAAGCGGTGTCGCTAACATGGCAGTGCGCAGGCAAGGGGGGACCCGCAAATGTTCCCCAGCTCCCACCCTGCACCAACCCCCCCCATCGGCTGCAGCTGCGGGGCGTTGCTGAACCCGTCTGCCGTGGCTGCCTGGGGACCCCAGAAGTTAGCTTTGCAAACAGCTCACGCCGCGGTGCTGGCTCTGGGAGGGGTGGGCTCCCGTTCCCATTGACTGGGGTCCTGCCAGGCACTTTCTGCAGCTCGTAAGCGCCCGCCTTCCCCGTTCTGTAGTCACTTCATAAACACTGCTGACCAACAGGGCTGCACGGGGCGGGGGATGGCAGCCTTGTCGTAAAATGAGCTGCCTCGTTACTCATTTTACTCCCCGGCCAGGGTCGTCTCTGGACACACAGGCTGGCCTCCCCCCGATCCCCCCCTCAGTCCTTCCCTCTGGTTCCGGGTCAGGATCCAGGCCATCTGCTACGGCCGTCCCCAAACCAAAACGAAATGGCTTTGGCTCGGTCCGCCGGTTACTGGGGCCTTAGCCTTGGGGAGTACGTCCAGTTCTGGGACCCCGGGCAAGAAAAGGCCTCAGTCCCCTTGGAAACCTACAACCTGAGAGGGTGGCCGTCACTGGAAGAGAACATTAAGGCCTGAAGCAGGCCACCCGTGTGCGTCCGGGAGCCAGAGGCCTTCCTGATTCTCCCAGGCGCCGCCCCTGCCCCCATCCCCAAGAAAACTTGCTTCGTGCGAGCGAGCTCGGGACACGCCAAAGGCAAACGTAATAATGAATTTATTATGAAGCCGCTCGGGCTCCCGGGATCACGTGGTGCCCCCCGCCGCCGCCTGCTGGGGTCTCTGCTCAGGTGACCCCAGCCTTGTTAGCACTGCAGAAGTATCGCCCCTTTTGGGGGGCAGGGCAGTGGCATGGAGGCCCCGAGCTGGGGGACACTTGTATTTGTTCACAAACATTTCTCTCTGCGGTAATGAAAAATTACCAAGGGGGGTGATTAGAGAATCCAAGTCCAGATTGCGCACGCGGGCCTGAAACTGAGGCCCTGCCGGGCCCGGCCCCGTGGGGTGTAATTACCCGGGGTGGGGGGTGGCTGTCGGGGGAAGCGGGGCGGGTTGGTGCTTGAACCGGGAGCCAGCAGAAAGTGCATCTCGGCTATTAGCTTGTAATTACAGAGCATGGAGGGAGCAGGCCTGAGGTCTGGAGCCGCGGAACAGCGGCGCGAAGGCAGCGGTAATTACGGGATCGGTGGGAGGCCGGAGGGAGGCTGCGGCGCGCTGATTAATAACACCCTCCGCCCTCACGCAGGGCGGGGAGCCGCGCCGCGACCATGTTTAATGGAGTGTTGGGGCCTCCCTCCCCCCCCCGCCCCTTAAGTCCAGCTGTTGGGAACGTTCAGAGTCCATCGGGGTCTGTTCGGAAGCACCGGGACAAGGTGGTTCCGGAACCCGTCTGCCAAGCCATCAGCCCAGCTCGCCCCTCTGCACTTGGATTTGTCGTCTTTGCTCTTTTCTTTTTTTTGGTTTAAGCTTTGTACTGCTTCTGGCCGTGTTAGAAACCTGGGCAGGGAAGAGGAAAGGGTATTGGTTAAGGATACCACACTTTGGTAGAAGGAGCGGGAAGGGTGATGGCAGTCCTGGGCCGGGCCGTCCTTGCTTCTAAAGACCGACACCACGCGGGGGAGGAGGGGGCTGGCAGATGCGGTGCGCGCTGGCGGCCTGGCGGCCTTTCCTCTCCTGCTCTCAGCACAGGGCAGGGGCTCTCAGCTCTGGGTGTCTGGCTGTGGCGGCTCTTTCTCCTGGGGGGTCGAGGGGGCGGGAGGTAGACAGCAGCATGTGATGCAAATGAGGCGGCCAGGAGGCCACCTGAGCTCCCCGTGTGTCAGGGGCTGGTACAGCTGGAGAGGGAGCTCTGGCCCTGCCCCCAGGGCCGCCCCAGCCCCCGGCCCTCATCCATCATTGGCCTTCGTGCTGTGGTGCCTATTCCCAGCTGTTAGGATAATGAATTTACATGAGCTGATAATGTAGACAAGAACTCAGTCGATGGCCAGGAGCGCAGAAGTTAATAAATACCTCTCTGATGGCGGCGTGGGGGAAGATAGGCACCACCCCTGCTCTGCGGGGCTTCTCGAGGGTGCAGGGCTGCCCGAGGCTCCCTCTCCTCTCCTCTCCTCTCCTCTCCTCTCCACGCACCGCTGGGGCTTCCACGGTCGTGGTGGCACCTGTGGCGGGGTGTGGGACCCACCTGCCTGTGCAGGGCTGGGGGCAGAGCAGCCCTGAAGTGACCGTGAGCCTGTGACTCAGGGTGCGAGGCACACGGCGGGGGGTGTGCTCCTGGAGGCCGTGTCGATCCCCAGCAGGTCCAAGGTGACCCTTTACGGGGTCTCTGGGTCCCCCGAATTTGGCCTTTGTCCTTCCCCGTCCTAGGTGCAAGGGGGCCGTCACCCCAGCTGCCGGTGGTCCCTCGGGCCCCTGCCTCGCCTCTCCTCCCTTATGATGCACATATGCCGAGGAGGGATGCTAATTTTAGACTCCCCTAACGAGGCTGCTCATTTGGAATTCTATTTTGAGTGACCTGACATCAGCAGAGCAGCGTTCCTGGCCCGAAGCTGCTCCAGAGACCACGACTGACACCACGACAGGGACGCTAGCTCTGGGGGAGCCCCAGGAGCCTGGGGGCGCTGTACATGGGGCCTGTGCAGCACGTGCCGGGCTCTAAGGAGGGGGGAGAGCAGGCTCGGGGGGGTGGGGCGTCGCTGAATGCCAGCAGGAGTGTGACAGTGACTTTCAGGTGGTGGCTGGTCCAGGAGGGGCAGAGGGTGGGTCTGCCCCCCAGAACCCTGGTCACCAGGGAAAGGCGGGGGTTGTCGGTGAGGGTTTGGGTTCCAGGAGGGGCACCCCAGTTCCCTAAGCTCCCGCATCTGCCCCGCAGGAGGCCCCGGTCTGGGGAAGACCCCAGCCCCCTGTTGGTTATTCCAAACTCATGCAGGCAAGTCTGTTTGTGGGCCCCCCACTTTTAAAAACCTGCTTCACTACAGAAAAACTAGAGCAGAGAGAAGTAAAAAGGCTAAAAATGAGAAAATTGTTCCTCCTGCTGTCACCTGAAGACCCCCACCCGTGGCCTTAAGGGGCCCGTGACACTTTGGGGTCTGCCCCGGGATTTGCCCCATGGCTGCTCCCCACTTATTCGAGCACCCGTGTACCATCCTGCCCAGCGCTGGCAGCTGACGGTCACAGCATGTCCGCTGGGTCACCAGCTGGCCAGCCTGTCACAGGGCCACTAGGCAGAGCCCTCCACATCTGCTCCCTGGGCCACGGGGACCGGTCACTGGGAGGTGAGGACCGCTTCGCCTGCCTCGCTTTGCCGGCCCCCCTCCCCTCTGTCTGGAGGCAGCATGCGGTGTGGGCTGTGGGGTGGAGCAGAGCCAGGCCCTCCTGCTGCGGCCCCAGGATGGGTCTGGATCTGGGCCCTGACCAGCTTTATGTATGTGGGACACAGGTGCTGTGTTCAGGTAATCCCAGCCCTGATGTTGACTGGCTGTCGGCCCTTGGGCCCAAGCCTGGAGTCTCCCTTCTGTAAAATGGGCACAGTGACACCTTTCTCTTAGAGGTGAAAGGATTTAAAGGTGGTGGCTAGTTCTCTAAGGAATGTGGGAAGGGGGAGGGAGGTGGTTAATGGCCTTGGATGGCATCAGAGGGGCTCGATTTGGAGACTCGGGGGGTAAAGAAGGTACAGAGTATCTGCAGGTGGTTGAACTTCCACAGAGGAAGGGAAATAGAGATTGAGGGTCGTGATCAACAGAGAACGTGGTGGTGGCACTCACTGTAGCAGTTACCTAATGCTGCGTAACAAGCTATCCCAAACCTAAACGTGTCGGGGTCCGGAAGCGGCTCGGCCGGGCGGCTCTGGCCCAGAGCCTGGTGTAAAGGAACGGTTGCTGGGGCTGTGCTCTCATCAGAAGGCTCCCCTGGGGCTGGAGGAGCTGCTGCCGAGATGGTTCATGCTTCAGTTGGCTGTTGGCCGGAGGCCTCAGTTCCCTGAGTGTGGGATTCCCTACAGGTACCTAGGGCATCCTCACAACCTGGCAGGTGACCCCCGCCCCCCCATGGCTCAGGTGATCCAGGAGAGCGCAGGGAGGTGGCCAGGGGCCTTTGATGACCTCACTTTGGCGGTCGCCACGCTTCTGGCGTGTTCTGTTCAGTGGAAGTGAGTTGAGAGGTCTGGCCCACATCGCGAGAAGAGGACCCGTCCCCGCCTCTTGAAGGATGAGTGCCAGACTGGGACACGTTTCTAAACCGCCGTAGTCAAGCGTAGCTGAGCTCCGAGTGTGTTGCACCTCTTGGTCTGGCCTCACGGTTGGGCCTTGGACTGGTCAGGTGGTGTCATGAGTGGTGAGAACATTGCATCTGGGCCCAGGAAATGGGGTTCGAGTCCTAGATGTGCTGCTGAGCTGTGTGGCCCTGGATTGTCTGTGTGGCCTCGGGTCGTCTCTGTGACCTAGCTTCGAACAGCTCCTGGCCTCGGTGTCCCCGCAGGCGGCAGGATAAGAGCTCCAGTCCCCCTCTGTCCCGGGGTGTCCTGTGTGTTCGCGTTGACCAGCCAGTGCCACTCACGGATGTGGAGAGCTGGGCTGTGTGACTCCCGGCCCGGACACGGAAGGGATGGGGGTGGGGGTAGGAGGCACAGATTCGGCAGGTCGGGTCCCATTTTGCCCAGCCTGACCCATGTGAGCCTAGCCAAGCCCCTCGCCCACCCGAGACCTGGGTTTCTGCCCCCGTCCGCTGACCAGCTGCGTGATAATAACAGCGACTCCTGGGATGCGCCAGCCGTGCTCTGGAGCTTCTCACGGAATTTACCTCCTTGAGCCCTCACGGAATTAACGTCATGAGGCAGATCCCCCATTTATAGGTGAGGAGACTGAGGAGGCTCAGAGAGGCCGAGTAACTTGCCCAACATCACACAGCTGCAGGTGGCAGAGCCGGGATTCAGGCCCCAGCGTGTGGCAGCCTGGTCCATGCTGAGCCTGACCTCCAGGCCCCGTGGCCGGCAGCACCTCCTGCCCTCCCTGTTCACACCGTCCGTGGAGGAGGAGAGGGGCTGAGGGGGCCTGGGCCGAGCTTCCGGGACATGGCGTCCGTCGGGCTCCACGGCCCTCCAGTGGCTGGTGGGGTGCTGGCTTGGCCGAGAAAGGACTCTTGTTAGGAACCTGTGTTTTCTAGTGACCAGCCTGCTGGGGCAGGGACCCTGCGCCCCGCTGGGTTCTCGGCTTTCTCTGGTGGGCCTGCAGTGCCTGTGGGCATGTGGTTCCCACCCTCTCCCCTGTTCTTCCAGAAGGAGGAGGCCACGCGGGGTCAGCCTCGGGTTGGTGCCGCCCCGGCCGCTCAGGGGGCCTGTCGCCTGGCGTGGCGCCGCCCACGTGACCCGCCGGCAGCTGGGAGGCCAGCCTGGGCACAAGGGCGCTTGTGCAGGTCCTTTATTTCCGAGGTGCGAGCCCTCTCCCGAGAGAACGGTGTTCCCTCGAACTTGCGCCTGCCTCAGTACTGCCTTTTATGCGCCCCCCACCCCATCCCTGCCGTGGCCGTTTATGCGGCTGAGCCCCCAAGATCTCTTTTGCCGCCCGCCCGGCGAGAGGGCAATGGTGGCCGCGGCCCGGCTCTCCGGGACCCTGGGTTCAGGGCGTGTGTCGGCGCCCGCGGCCTCTCCTGGCTAGTTCTGGGGACAGGGCAGGTCTCAGGGGCCCACCCCTGCCTGGCCACTGGTGGGGTCCCCAGTGTTCACCTGGCTACCCACGGGGACAGGCATGGAAGCAGGTTGCAGTTAGACTCGAGTTGGACCGTATGCAGAGTGCTGCAGAGGTGGCGTGGGCTCTGGGGGTTGCCGAGAGCCCCTTGGGGTGGGGACCGTGGCCTGGGGGCAGCACATGTTCCTGCCCTGTCATCTTCTGGGACACTCTGTGCTTGTGCGCTCTCACCCCTCCCATGACTCGCCAGGTCCCCTCCCCAGGTGACCCCGGGTGTTCCCTGGAGCTGTCCCTCCTAGGTCTCCGTCTGGGGCTTCGCAAGTGCGTTTACCTCTCCCTGCACCCAGCCCGTTGCCCGTGCCACCCGCGAGGCCGTGCGCCTTGACCTACGCCTCTCGAGTGTACCCACGGTGAGGGAGCGGGGATGCGGCAGGTGCCCCTGAGAGGGCACGAGAAGTTAACCGAAGACTTATGGCGCTGTTCACGCCCGCCCGCGAGGGAGCCCGGCCGATGTCAGTGGGGCGCGTGGGGCCGGGTGAAGGTTGAGCCTCCTCAGGACGTGAAAGGCCGGGGGCTCATGGGAAGGCCTCTGATGTCACTCCTGGCGGGTGGCGGCTCCTTGGCCCGCGTGGCACCTGAACCTGGACCCCCGTGGGAAGGGGGCTTCCCCTGGACAGCAGTTTAGACCTGCGGTCGCGGGTCTTTTAGCGTCTAGGCGGGGTTTGCACCGGGCGAGACGGCAGCAGCGTCTGCAGGTGGCTGTGTTCTCTGCCTGTTTCTCTCCTCTGAGGCACCTTCTCAGTGCAGACCCGCTGGGTGCCTGTGGCTTTGGGATTCAAAGGGGGACGGTTGCGGCACAGGAGGGCTCCAGCCAACCCGCCTGGGACGATCCCGGGTCTGTGCTGCCTGCCCGTACAAGCCTGTTTGCTTTTCTGGAAGGAAAAGGATGTGCTCCATCTGTCTCCAGAGCGACGTGCTGAAGGCCTGGCAGAAGTGTGTTCGTCTTCCTGATCGTCAGTGGTTCGGCCCTTTCCCTTGCCTCTGGCGTTCTCTTTCTTGCGAGGACACTGGCCCCGCGCCTTGGTCTCCGTCCCCCACGCCTGTCGGGATGCTCTCAGATCTTCCGGAGAGGCTGTCGGCTCGGGCCGGGATGAGCCGTTGGGCATCTGGACTCACAGGGGTCCTGGGCACAGCGGCTCTTCGCTTACGGAGCCGAGAGGGTGGGGCTGCCCGCGGACGCCGGGGTCGCGCCCCCGTTCTCTGCGCAGCGCTGGCTCTGCTCCGTTTCTCCTGTGCTGCCGGGGCCTCCGGCTCAGCTCCCGCTCCCCGCATGCCGCCCACTGGCACCGGCCCCCCAGGCCGCGCAGACCCCGCTCCGGTGCCGGGCCCTCCTGCTCTCTGGGTGACTTCTGGTTCTTCTTTTCCTGTTTCAGGCATGAGCCATGAGCCCAAGTCCCCTTCACTAGGGATGCTTTCCACCGCGACCAGGACCACCGCCACCGTCAACCCCCTCACCCCCTCGCCGCTCAATGGCGCCCTGGTGCCCAGTGGCAGCCCCGCCACCAGCAGCGCGCTGTCGGCCCAGGCCGCGCCGTCCTCCAGCTTTGCTGCCGCGCTGCGCAAGCTCGCCAAACAGGCGGAGGAGCCCAGAGGTAAGAGGCGCGCCCGCCGGGCGGCTCCACGAAGCGGGGGAGAGAGCGGCCCCTTCCTTCCTGCCCAGGCCTCGCGGCTCCTGCGCTCGGGGGGCACAGCCGGTCCCACGAGCCGCCGCCCCGCACGTGCACGGGGCTCCGGGGGCGGGGCCGCTCCCGCCCACGTGCTTGCACGCCCGCGTCTACACGTGCTGGCTTTTCTCGTGCTGCCTCGTTCTGGCGGGGACCGCGCTGTCTGACCCCCGCCCGTCCGGTGAGCCCAGCGGCCCCAGCAGCTCTGCTTGCTCCTGCTGCCCGCGCTCTCTGCTGCTCTGTCCTTCTTTGGCTGTAGGACCACCGAGGGGGCGTCCGGCAGCTGTGGCTTCAGAGGGTGGATGTGCTGCACCCGATACGTCCCTCAGGAGCCCCCAGCCTGCCCCGGGGGCCTCTTCCCAGGTGGCATGTTTCCCGGGAGCACCAGGCCTTGATACCCCCTCCAGACGTGGCAGGGAGCAGGGTCTCTGGAAACCCTCTTTATCCTGAGTGCCCCAAAGTGGGGGCGCAGCTTAATCCGTCCAAGGCAGGGGTCTTGGGGTGGCATGGACAGGTGTCCCCCAGAGGTCCGGAGCCCCAGCTCCTGGTGGGCAGTGACGTGCTCTGTGACTATGGGCAAGTGCTGACCCTCTCTGAGCTTCCGCCTTCCTGTTTGTACGACGAGGCTCGCTACAGCTCTGGCTCCGGGCACTTCTAGGGCTGTTAGTCCAAGGGCTGCTGGCTGGAGGAGTGGGGCTGGCGGGCAGTTTGCAGCCAGAGCTGCTGGGAGGCCTGGGCCGTTGCGGGTTCTGGTGCAGGCCTCTCAGGCACCCTCTGGACTCACTGCTTGGAGGCAGGGGGTCGGCCTCCCGGGCGGAGGAAGCAGAGACCCTGGGTGCCTCTGCCGGCCATCTGCCTTGCCCCAAATGTCCAGGGCTTGGCGTCCTGGCTTCCAGGCCCTCTGGGGCACCCAAAGAACACGTGTGTGGGAACTCTGTCTGTCTTTGTGGACTCTGGGGTCTCTAGCTCAGCAGAGCGGACATTTGCCCTGACCGGGGTGGCTGGGGGTCTGCTGATTTCTGAATCTGACTTGTCTCCACACCCTTGCTGATCACGTGGTTGTTGGACGGAGGAGGAATGTGAGGGGGGTAGACAGGAGTTGACGGGCAGCGTGGATGTGGCCTTCGGGGCCCGGTTTCTGCGTTGCTAGGGATCGCCCTCACTGCTGGTGTCCGCCTGCCCTGGGCTGTTCTGTCCACCCAGACAGACCTTCCCAGTCCCTGCACGCATGCCCCTCCTTGCCCACCGCGGGACTCCTTGGCCACGCGGCCGGAGAGCAGATACGGTGAGCTCCGTGCCGGCGAGGCCCCCAGAACAGACGTCCTGGGCTGGCTGCGAGCACCCCGGGAGTAGCGTGCACAGTGGCACCCTGAGCTGGGGCCGAGACTTGGGGGGTCTCTTCAGAGTCGACGCGAAGCCCCCAGGGCAGAACTTGGTCTCTGCTTTGGTGTCTTCCTTCCCGGCATTCCAGGAGGTGGAGAAACAGGGCTGTCGCAGCTTTCAAAGACAACTGTCAGCACGTGGGAGACACTGGGGCCACCTGGCTGAGTCACCCCCGAGCGTCAGGGCTTCAGCCAACAGCTGTGTCCGCTCCCGGGCAGCTGGGCTCATCCTGGGGTGACACCCCCCGTCTGTAGAGGATGTGGCAGTGAAAGGGCGCGTTACCCTCCTTGCCAAGTGGGCGGTGGAGAGGTCTGCGGGCGTGGCTCACGCGAGAGCCTGCCTTGGTGGCCTCCGTCTCCTCTCTGCTGCCCCAGGCTGGCCCCAGCATCCGGCTCGAATAATGGGCCGGTGGACAGCCCGCGTGCCGGAGACGGCCGGGCCTCGCTGGCCGGGAGCAGCGTGTGCCGTTGTGGAGCGGACCCTGCTCCCCGGGGGCTGCGATCTGGGTGTTCTACGTGACGCCCGGGAGCTTTGTGACAGAGGATCAGGAGAGAGAGGAGAGGGGCGAGCCACGCCGGCCTGAGCTTGTGCTGTCCGCCGCTGGTTGACCCGAGGCTATTCCCATCGTTCTGATGAGAAAGCCGAGGTTTGGGTTGGGGGGTGCTCAGTATTTGGACCCTGGGCTGCCCTGATGCTCGAGTGACTCTGTGTGTGTCCTGGGGACTTGTGACCTCATTTCTGACTCTGGGGGCCCCAGGCAAAGTCTGGAGTTTCAAGCAGCAGCGATGAGATTCACTGGCAGTGCACCAGCTGGTGCACCCCAGTGGGGCTGTGCTTTGAAGAAGAAATGAGCTCAGTTACTCTCCGGAGCATCCTCTGGGCCACATCCCATGCCTGGTCCCCGTTTTTCTCACGGAGTTGCCCCAGCTCTGATGGGCTGTCTCCCGTCTGTAGAACTGGCTGGCAGCCCAGAGTCGTCGGCCCATTGTACAGGTGGGGAAGCTGAGGCTCAGAGAGGTCAGGTCATGAGCGTGAGGTCACACAGCTGGTGAGGACACGCCCTGTGCTCCTCAACTGCTGCTCCTTCAGCCTTTCCAAGTGGATGTGGAGAGCCGGACTTAGGACGGCAAGACTGAGTGCATGGTCCTGGCGGGGGGGGGGGGCACCCCCTTCCCACCCCCCAGCACCCACCACAGTGGTGCAGGGAGCCCTGGGGGGGGCTCTGTGCTCCCCACAGAGCGGGGGACAGAGTGGAGATGTGGGCTGTCAGCTTCTGGAAGCCTGGGGGCTGTAGGGGCACAGGGGGGAGAGCCAGCAGCCCCCCAGCTCCCCTGCCTGCCTCTCCACCGGGGACCAGAGAGCCCAAGGGGGACGTTTTGGTGATGGCGGGGGGGGGTTGATTTTTTTGCTTGTTAATAACTTCTTAAGGTATAATTCACGTCCCGGAAAATTCATCTTTTAAAGGACACAATTTAGTGGGTTTTTGTGCATTCAGAGTTCTGCGACCATCACTCTTAATTCTAGCATGTTTTGTCACCTCTAAAAGAAACCCTGTCCCCACACCGCCCCCGGCCCTGGCAGCCAGGACCCGCTGTCTGGACACCTGTCGCCTGTGGGCGCACGCAGCCCCGCGGCTGACTTCCGCTCTCAGGCCGGTGTTTGCAGGGCTGTCCACGCACGCAGCCCCGCGGCTGGCTTCCGCTCTCAGACCGGTGTTTGCAGGGCTGTCCACGCACGGCACACTTCTCGCGGGTGGTTGGCACCGCACACCTGGCACCAGGTGTGTGAGGAGGTGGACCCAGCAAGGGCTCTCCCCTCCCGCATCGCGGCAGTGAGCGTTTATCGAGCACCTGCTGAGTACAGGGCAGTCTCCCACTGCGTTCCCAGCACAGCCCTGGCCTCTGTTCTCTGTCCGTCTGCTGGTGGGCAAAGCCGAGAGCTTTGGGCTCTGGTGTCCCGAGCCGTAGGCAGCAGAGGGGACTCCGGGAACTCCACGGCCTCCTGCCCCACCCTGGCATCCATGTCCACCTTCCCAGAGAAGGGAGCCACCGCCTCTGCCGCAGCTGTCCCTCCCTAAGGGCGAGGCCCCCGTCTCTTCGGGGTGACCCAGGACCCCATGGCTGACCCCAGAGGGCCCTGTCCCCAAGGGCAGAGGTCCCAGGTGGAGCAGGTACGGCGTCCCCTCCTGCACAGGGAGGTGGTGGGAGAGGCGGGCCCGACGGCAGAGCCAAGACAGCCGAGGCCACAGCCCTCCCCCCACACCCCCGCAGGCCCCTCCTGCTGCCCGGCCCATGCTGGTCAGCCGCGGGCCGCCTGGGTGCTGACCGCAGCCCTGGGCGCCTCCGGCTGCCTCGTGACCCTCTCCTCCGGCCCCGCCGCCCCCCACGCTGCGGAAGCGTCTTACCCCGAGCCGTGGCCCAGCTCTCCCCTCTGCTTCCCCGGCTGATGTCTTTCCTCACGTCGTGTCTCCAGGCTGCAGTTTAAAAATCCAGTTCAGAGCAAGTAATCCACGTGCCCATCATTTGCTCTGCCCCCAGAGAGGGGATGCGAGGAGGAGACATTGGCCCCCGCTGGGTTTTCATCTTTCCTGAGGCTTCTTTGCAGCCCCAAGGTCCTGCTCCGTGCCTGTCGGCCAGCGGGGGGCCGGGTGTCTGTCCCTGGGGGACTCGAAGGGCCTGCCTGTCCGGGGAGGGGGAGGGGCCATATCTGCCTGACCCTGTAACCCAGTCTGACACGGGCGCCCAGCAGGGTGGACACGGACGCCGGCAGATTCTGGTTCACGCCCTTGCTGTGTGGCCTGGGCACGGTGCTCTACCTCTCGGAGCTGCCTTGTGTCCTCAGGATGAGGGTAGCGTCTAGGGGCTTCCCTGGTGGTCCAGGGGTTAGGGCTCGGTGCTTCCAATGCAGGGGACGTGGGTCCGATCCCTGGTCTGGGAACTAAGATCCCGCATGCCTCACGGCACAGCCAAAAATAAAAAAGGTAAAAAACAACAGAGGCTGAGGATAACGTCTCTACTCCGTAGATTTTGCCGACGTAGGAAGAACACGCTAGCTCCAGGTGCGGCGCCGTGTGCAGCAGATGAGATCCACCCACGCCGTCACCCCAATCCCGGCCATCCCCACCTTCCCCCACCCCTGCGGTGCAGCCAGGGCTTGAGGGGCCGGCAAAGGAAGGCGAGTGCTTCCATGGCTGAGGGCGGGGCTGAGTTGCTGTGCACGTGTCTCGAGGCCCAGATTGACCCCGTTTGGGGACAGCCCGTCCTGTCCGGGCCGGAGGAGTTGCCACGGCTGCTCCCAGACGTCCTGACAGCGTGGGTGCGCGCAGGCCCAGGGCATCCGCTCCCTGTCACCTCGACCCTCGTCTTGCCTCTTTGGAGAAAGGGAGTCCCAGGCCGTGACCAGGCCCACACAGCACATTCTGGAAGGAGCCTCGGGCTGAAGGTTTGGGCCCCACGTTGGTCCCGGCTGTACCCGTGGGACCCTTCGGCAGTGACAGGCCGGGGCCCCCTTGACTGAGGCGTCCCGCAGCAGTGCCCTTGGCGTCTATCTTCGGCCCCTTTGCCGGCGGGGCGGCGCGGAAGGAGCAGGGTGGGCTCCAAAGCCACACGGCCTGTGCACATCCCACGTGTCCCGTCCCTCCCGGCGGGGTGTGGGGGGCACCGAGCGGCCTCAGGGAGCTGGTCTCCCGTCCGTCCCTCCCAGCGGGGTGTGGGGGGCACCGAGCGGCCTCAGGGAGCTGGTCTCCCGTCCGTCCCTCCCGGCGGGGTGTGGGGGGCACCGAGCGGCCTCAGGGAGCTGGTCTCCCGAGGGCACGAGCACCGTTTTCGCCGCCTGCAAGAGAAGTGACTGACGGACCCCGGCTTTGTTTGGACCCGACGCAAGCAGGCTGGCAAGGGCGGCGCGGCCCAGGACCCCGAGCCCAGGCGGGAGGGAGCGTGCCTTTCTGCAGGCGTGTTTGCCGGCCGCGGCCTCACCTCATCTTGTCGCCGGCTTTGCGGGTGGGTCTGGTTTCCCTGGGGCCCCTGGAGGAGGCGGGAGCATCCCTCCCTCTGTCGGGGTTGGAGGTGGGACTCTGCCCGCCAGTGGTGCCTCACTCAGCCGGCCTGAGTCAGGAGGGGGGGGCGGCGCCCCTGTTCTGCCATCTGAAGCCTGCCTCTTTCAAAGAACGCAGCGAAACAAGTGAGCGGACACGCGTGCGTGTCAGTCGTGTGGCCGCAGGGCTCGGCGGGGCTGGGCTTCCCAGCGTGTCTGCAGCCCCATCTGTCTCGTGGCACAGGTGTGAGCGAACAGGGGCGTCCTCGGCGCCCCACCCTCCTTCTCTGTGCTCTGGGCCGGGGATTCAGAGGAGAGGGGGGCTTGCGCCTGCCCTGATGGGGGCTGCCCGGCCCTGAGACGCTGGGACAAGAGGCCTCCCCAGGCCGTGTGGCTGAAACAGCGACTTTCCCTGCCCCCCCCTCTGAAGCCCCCTCCGCCTTCTCGCCCCCAGTTCCTCTCCTGTCCCTGGATGCGCCCCTTCTCGGCCCCTCGTGCCCCTCAGCACAGCGGAAGCCCACCGTCCTCCCAGCCCCCGTCCTGCTCATCACCACATCATGGGCCCCTGGAAGTGTGTCTTGTAAGAAGGACCACGCCTTGCCTTTGCTGGCTGGGGTTTAGTGACCGTCCTGTGACGCTACGTTGGGGCAGGTGTGCCCCGCCCGCTGGTGGCATGAGGTGGGGTGAGGGCTCCTGGGAGGGGGCTTTGGGTGGACGGGCCTCCGGCTGTTCCCGCGCCACGGAGGAGCTGGCAGGCAGGCCGGGAGGGCGTCTTCCAGGAAGGGAAGCGGGCAGAGGGCAGCCCTGCGGCTCTTTCTCAGGGGGTTCTCCCTGAGCCCACAGGTGGGTGGGGCCATTGCATGTGCCGTGTGCCCGGCTGTCGCCGCTGCGCCCGGCCTGCGGGGAGTCCAGGGGGTCCCCCACCTCATTCCCCGCCTCCACGTGATGATGGTGGGGATCTGCACGTGCTCGTGGCTGGCGGGTCCCTGCCTGCACCGAGTGAAAGTCTGGGCGAGGCTCAGCCCGGCGGGGGGACCCCTGCTGCTTGGCGCTCGCTCCATAATCTGTCACCAGCACCTGGGCTGGCCCTGTGGTGCTGCGGCTCTGGCCACGGGAGGGGGCGTCTCGGGAAGGCGTCCCAGGGGTCCTCCTTTAGGGAGCACATCAGGTGACTGTTGTCCCTCATCGGCTCTCCGTCCCTCCCCGGGTGAGGCGGCCTGACTCAGTGCAGGCTTGTGCCCGGGGAGAGGGAGGGCTGTGCGGCGGCACTGAGATCACACTCTGCAGTGCGCCGGGCAGGGGTGGTCCCGGCACGGAGCCGTTGTTTAGGGCGCCCAGTGGGTGCTTCAGGTCGTTCGGGTGGCGTCTAGGGAGCTGACATGCTGCACTTGTGTTTCCAGGCTTGTCTCCATCTCCCCTCACAGCGACTTCGGTGTCTCAGCTGTTAATTACATGGGCTCAGGGGGCCTCGGGCGCTAATCCGCGAGGTCAGATGACAGAGGTGACGCGGAGCGCTGTGCACAGTCACCCCCTCCGCACCCGCGCGGGGCTCGCTGCCGCCTGCCGTGTACCGCCGGTTCATTACAGCTCGCGCCGCCCTGAGAACGGGGTCGGGGGCGATCGCGCTAATTGGCGGTTGCGTGGTCAGGCATCGATCTGGCTGCCGAGCGAGGCGTCCGGCCCGCCCCTGAGGGACGAGGCTGCTAATTGCCCGTGGCCTCCGGGCGGGCAGGGGCACCTGGCCCCCAGGCTCCGTCTCTCGCCCTCCCCTCCTCCTTCCTCACTCACTGCCCAGCGCTTGGAAACGATGCTGATCCGTGGAGACCTGCTAATGGCGTGGGGCGGGGGCTCGGAGGCCGGAGGGGGGTGATCTGAGAGGTGGGCGGGGACGGGGGAGCGGCAGGGTCGGGAGCCAGGTGGCCCTGAGTCTCTGTGCTCAGGTGGCGTGGCCACCGGGCCCTCCTGGCTGTGAGGCCCCAGGGGCTGGCACAGGCTGGGGCTCTGAAGTGTCTGCTCCAGCTTCCCCCCGTCTGCCCGGCCCCTCGAGGAGCAGAGCCCACCTGGCCTTGACCCCACCGTTTTCTCCAGGCAGTGCAGCCTCTCCCTTGACTGGTGGGGTTCTCGGTGTGTTTGTTTTCTTTCTTGTCGCTCCCTCTACCCCCAGGCGGAGTTTACACAGGGCGGCCCGGGGTGCAGGCTGGGTACACGGTAGGTCCTCCTGCTTGGTGGCCGAGAGCTCTGGTGGCTTTTCACCCCCTCCCCGCTGTGTCCTTCCGGCTGCTGGTGGACGTGGCGGGAGTTTCTCGTAGGGGCCGCCCGCCTGCGTGTTTGGTGGACGGCAGCCTGCTTTGCTGGGGCCCCAGGAGCGGGGTTACCGTGCCAGGGCGTGGGCGGTGGTGGGGAGACAGATGCTCCCAGTTTCTCCAAGTTGCACAAACCTGGTGAGCGCTCAGGGTACAGGGGTTTCCCGGCCTGGTCAGCCCGCCGCCTGCCTCCTGCTTCTCCCTGGAAGCTGGCTTCTCGGGTGGGCCCCGCCAACCTGGCAGACACAGCTCGTTTCAAAACTTTGGCGGCTGTCCCACTGGGAAAGGAAGGCCGCCGACGTTGTCGCCTGTCGGCTGTCCCCAGGCGGGCGGTACTGACAGCTGACCGAGGCTGGAACTTGCCCCACGGCTGGGATCCTGACCTGGTGCTGGGTCTCGGTGGTTGGCCCGGCCGACTTGGGGTTGCAGAATTGTGTGGGCCGTGGTCGGCGGATCTGTTTGGGGAATCGGGGGTCACACGTCAGGGGCAGCAGCCTTCAGGTGCCTCCTCACTGCCCACTGGCCGGGCACTGACGGTGAGGGCTGCAGGTGAAGGGGGCACCTGGCCTCAGCATCGTTCTTGGGGCTGGCGAGCGGCTCGGCTGGGGGCAGGTCTGGCTGGCCCGGGTGTCTCCCCGTGGGGCTGCCCCGTACAGTTGTTCAAGCTGTGCACAAGCGTAGGGAAGCACGCTGCTCAGGGCGAAGCTCTGTCCCAGCGTCCGTGGGGCCTCGGCTTCCGACCACTCTGCCTCCTGGTCACTGCTGAGCCCGCGCCTCGACGGTCGGGGCCTCTGGGGCAGAGGGAGGGGTGACTGTCTCCCAGCACCCTGAGCTGTAGGCTGCCGTGCCTCCCCTTCAAGCAGAGGTTTGATTAGGTAGCAGGAGTGTGCCCACTCGAGATGGTTTGGAGAAAAGACGCGGGTCTTGGTCCCGGGGACCCAGGAAGGTTCTGAACAAAATCCAGGGAGGATGTGCTGCTTGCGGAGGGGGGAGTCTGCTGGCCCCAGCTTCCCCCCCCCCGCCCCCAGGCCCCAGGTGCCCCACGTGGGGCTCCCGCAGACAGATGCCGCCCAGTTGAGCCCGTCAGAGGGGAGCTTTGCAAGATGGCGCGTGTCCAGGCTGCTGCTTGGGACTGTCGTCAGCAGTCTCCTCGGCCAGGTCCACCTCCTCGGGCCGCCCGAGCTCATGCAACCCCCGTGACCATGGGCGAGCGCGGTACCTGGGACGAGCTGAAGTTCTGCTGTGTAGTAAAATCTGGGGGTCCCCTGTCTGGCCTGCCCCAGATTCAGGGCCCTGGGTGCTCTCCGTGGCTCTCAGGTGCGGTGGGGTTTGTGTCGGGGGCCTGTGGGCCATGGGGCCTCGGGGGGGGAGCATGTGAGGGGTCTCCTCTGTCCCCAGACTGCAGCCCAGAGCAGTGCGGGGTGTGGATGTACACACGGCCGAATCTCGTTGGGCCTGGGTGTGACTCTCGGGGACCCCAGGACCAGGCCCTGCCGGCAGCTCCAGCCCTCAGGGGCCACTCTGCTGCCCGCCTGCTGGGATAGATATCCCACCGGGCGGTGACGTTGGGGCGAGCCTGGGCGCTGGGGGTGGGGGAGGGGGGACGCACCTCCACCCCTCGCTCACAGGCGGCCCCGCCCCTCGCGGGAGGAGCAGCTGCCGGCCAACCTGGCTGCAAATGGGTGACTTCCTCCCAGCCCCCCAGGCCCCGCCCTCTCCTCCCACCCCACGCACCACCACGACCCTGTGCCCCTGCCAGGAGCTAAACCAATCCCATCCTCCTGCCACCCTCCACACCACCCACCTCGGGGGGCAGCACATGGAGGTGATGCTGAGGGTGGGGCTTCTTTTGGAGGTGATGGAAATCAGATAATGGTGTCGTTTCCACAACGCTGTGAATGTGCCCAAAACCACCGACCTGTATGCTTTCAGCGCCGGATCGTAACTCAGTTCTTAAAAGTTGAAATGAACGCGTTCGGTATTTTGAAAATACAAGCCTTCGTCAGCCACGCCCTCGCCTGTTCCCCACTCTGCCAGGCCCGTCCAGCAGCTAGGACGCCCGCCCTCGAGCACACAGGGGGCTCGCAGGGAGAACTTCGGGCCTTTCTGTGCACCTCGGGCGTGCCCACCCCCTCGCTCAGAGCCTCACGTGCAGCTGCTGCCTCTTGTGGGGCAGGTTCAGCAGGCCCCTCACTCACCCTGCGCCCAGCGGCCCACATCAGCCCCGGTGACCCGGGGTGTCGCGCACGGCCCCCAGCTGCCGTGGGTGTAACTCATCGAGCCACACTTGCTCCGCCCCCGGCTCTTTCTCCCATTGTGGGGGGGAGGCTTGCGGTGAGCAGCATGGGGCACGGGAGGCCCTGTCCGTGGGTGGGGGTGGGGAGGTACCGCCCAGATCCCAGGCTGGGGCGGGGCGTCCGCAGGAGCCCATGTGCCCCTGCCCGGCTGCTGGGGGCCGGGGGGCACCCGCTCAGGCTGCTGTGTCCTTCTCCTGCAGGGTCTTCACTGAGCAGTGAGTCGTCCCCCGTCTCCTCTCCGGCCACCAACCACAGCTCTCCAGCCAGCACGCCCAAGCGCGTGCCCATGGGCCCCATCATCGTCCCCCCCGGGGGCCACAGCGTCCCTAGCACGCCCCCCGTGGTGACCATCGCCCCCACCAAGACCGTCAATGGCGTGTGGAGGAGCGAAAGCCGGCAGGTGAGTGTGGGGAGGGGGCTTGGGGGGGGCCGGATGTGCCACAGGCGCTGGGGAGGCGGCCTCCCGCGGAGCGGGGCTGGGTTTCGGGGTTGAAATCCCCTGCCCCAGCTCACTTCCCTGAGCTTGTCTTTTTCTCTGCAAAACGGTGTAAGTACAGCACCTACCTGGAGGGTCTGTGTGATTCAAGAAGATTCATGGGCGTTAGTGGTCTTGGGCTGCCAAAACGAGCCTCACAGAGCATCACAGATGGGGGCTTATTTAAGACAGATTTATTCTAGAGGCTGGAGGCCCAAGTTCCAGGTGGGGACAGGGTCAGTTTCTCCTGAGGCCTCTCTCCTCGGTGTGTAGGCGGCCGTCTTCTCCCTGTCTCTTCCTGTGCTCTTCCTTCTGTGTGTGTCTGTGTCCTAATCTCCTCTTCTTATAAGGACACCGGTCCTATTGGATTAGGGCCCATGCTCGTGACCTCGTGTTACCTTAATTACCTGTTCAAAGATCCTGTCTCCAAATATGGCCACTTTCCGAGGTCCTGGGGGCTGGGACTCCAACATAGAAGTCTTGGGGGACAAAGTGCTTAAAATGGTGTTTACACGTCCTAAGCACTAGATAGACAATAGCTGTTATGATTATTCTCTATTGCACAAACAAGGAATCGAAATAGCGAAAATACCAGCCCGTATTTTCACAGATCAGATTTCCTATTTCTGTCTTAACTTTCGAAGTCCGCCCGCCTCAGGAGGCCCTTTCCCGCGCTTGGGGGGGTGGGTCCCTGGTGTGATGTGGCTGTGCAGAAGGAGCTCGTGGCCTTGGGAGCTGCCCCTGCACCTGCCTACCTCCACCACCCGCCCCCAGCTCCGGTGCTCCCAGCCTGGAGGGGCCCTTCCTAACTAAGAACACTGTCCCTGTGCTTGTCTCCTGGATTTTTCTGGAGTTCCCAGAGGGATAGCACCACTTGGAAATACTAATTAAACCACAGAGAAAGTGTGGGGGGAGCGGGGAGGGTGGAACTCTCCCCTCGCCCCCCCCGCAGCTCTCTGCCCTGCTGGGGCGGGTGGGGGGATGGGCCCAGGGCCCCAGCTGGACATCACTCAGGGTCTGTCTTTTCTCTGCCCTGGAGGTGGGGGGAGCCAGCCTCCGTCCACAGAGGGGGCCACCCTCAGGCAGGTCCTGACCACGGAGCCCAGTGGGGACCCCCTGAATTCCTGGAAATAGGCCAGGGGACCGTAGCTTGACTCCCACATCCGAGGTGATAGACACTGCTGGGTCGTCACCTGGCCAAGGCCCCCGTGCCCGCCTAGAAGCTGCTGCCTTGGCTTTGTCGCTCTACCCCGAGTGCAGTTTGGAGGCAGGAGAGCCAGGGCAGGGCCTGGTGAGCGGATCCTGGCCAGAGGGGTTTGGAGATGCCCAAGACGCCGCAGTCCTGGTTTGAGGGAAGACAAGGGGTCTTCACCAGCATCTCCTGCCTCCAGAGGGGCCCGTTGCCACCTGGCGACCAGCCTCGACCTCGGGGCCCTAACCACCTGCGTCTCCCCTAACTCCCGGGGGCCCAGATGGTTTCTGATCCTGTTGCCACGTCCCTGGTTTGGCCCTGGCTGGTGACGGCCACCCACGGCCCAGATCCTCCCCTCTGGTCCTGTCCCCTGTCCCAGCAGCTGCTATCCAGACCCAGGAGCCTCCTAAGCGACCCCCTCCTGGACACTCAGGTGCCTTGGCCTTGGGCCCCTTCCCCCCAAGCTCAGCCCTCCTCGGGGTGGAGGGGGGTCCTCACTGCCTCAGAAACACCGAGTAACCCGCAGAGGAAGGGCCGCGGTGGCTCTCTGCAGCCACTTACCAAGGCGGTGGTTAATGAAACACTAGTGCCACCAGGGAGGGCGGCGGGAAGGGAGCTGTATCAGTGGGTGACCTGCAGCTCGTCGGCCCCGGCACAAAGGCTCAGCAGAGAATTGAATCCGCCTGGGGAGGGGGAGACCAGGAAGAGCAGAGTAGTGAGGGGGGAGGGGGGCTTCCTGAAGTCCCGGCACGTGAGTCACGGGGGGCCCTCCCGCGCACCGGGGTCACCGGTATTTCCCAGGTAGCGGGAGCTGTGGAAGGACAGATGCAGTGACAAATAGTCTGTTTTAAAGCTAACAGGGCATGTCTGCCCGGCTGCCTAGTGGAAACCTCTCTAATCACCAGAGAATGAAGGATTCTCCTCCCTTCCTCCCTCCTCCCCCCCACTCCTTCCTTCTTTCATCTCTACAGCTGCGCCTGCAGCCGCTGCTCAGAAATGAGAGCTGCCCGCAGATGTTCCTCGGGGCGAGCCCGGCCGCGGGCCGGCGCGGGGGCCTGGACGCCACCATCGGGGGCCTCGGGGTGGCCGGCTGAGCCTCCTGGGCCTGGCCTGGTTTGGGGGCTGCTGCCCGGGCCCACCCCCCGTGACCTCATTCCCAGGTGCCTGTCATAAGCTTGGCAGGGCTCCAGCCAGACGGGCGCGTGGGTCTGGCCCTCTGGACCCCCTGCCTGCCAGTCCACCCCTCCCCCCTCCTCTCCAGCTCCTTGTTTGTCCTCGGCTGGGCTGGGAAGGTACCATCTGGCCCAGCTGCCTTCAAGCAGGGCTTTGTCCTGCCGGGGGTTGAAGGGGGCTTCTGGGGACGGCGTTGAGCTGGGGCTGGTGCGTTCGGGGCCCCTCCCCTGGGACAGGGGCTGCCTGGGGCCCCTCACTCTGCTGTTTGATTCAGCAAACAGTGCCGGAAGCGCGAGGAAGCGTGTGGTGGCCTGGAGTTGCCTGGAGCTTGTCCCCAGATTTTGTCCTTAAATCGAGGTCCCCTCGAGGACTTCACTGTCCTGGGCTGACGGTGGAGGCCCTTGGCTGCCGTCTTCCTCCTACTGCGGCCTGAGGGGAGGAGGGGCCTTGCTGCCAGCCGGGAGGCAGAGCCCAGGTCCCCCCGGGTCCCATCACCCCGGGCATTTGTCGGGGGAGCCGCCCTGGCACCTAGGGGGCCTCTGGCTGCAGCCACTGCGTCCCCGTCCAGAGAGCATCTGAGGGCCATGCCGTCCCTTGTTAGTGCATCCGAGACGTCGGGCACAGGGCCTCTCCACTCCACGGTGGCCCCCGTGAGGGGCAGCCCCAGAGCAGCTGAGGTGCCTCGTCGTGGGGGTCAGCGCTTGTGCTGGCCTGGCCCTGCGCCAGCAGAGGGAGGGGTGCGAGGGGGACACGGCACGCTGAGGACAGCCCCTTGGGTGGTAGTGTCGATGGGGAGCGCGAGAGGGTGGAGGGGGGTGGGCTAGGAGGTGCGGCTGCTTGTGCGAGACCCCCGCTTCCCGTGTACACCCGTGCACCCACCCCGGCTGCTCTGTGAGCCGCTGCTGTGATTGCACGTTTGACAGCTGGGGGAACCGAGGCCCCGGGCAGTTACAGGACCCGTCCAGGGTCTCCAGGACCAGACGGAGCCACCCCGCGCCGGACCCTGTGTAGAAGGCTCGTAATACCCGGGCGGGGGTCCCGGGCTCCCTGCCCTGACCCGGGCTTGGCGCACGCGCGGGTCCCACCCTTAGCTGCCGCTTCGTGGCCACCCATCCCGGGGAGGGCAGGTCGGAGTTCACGCACCACGAGGGCCCCGCCGTGAGCGGAAGGGCTGCGCCCACACGTGGGAACAGATGTGGCCGCTCATTAAAAACTCCAGTCAGCGGCCTGTCTCCTCCAATTAGCGATCATGCTGCGGCGCCCACCCACCAGCACGCTTGGTAAACACGGTGACGGATGGGCCCCTCAGGCTCCGCGGGGTCACCGTCTGCTGGTGTGGAGGTGGAGGGGTCGCCCAGGGGGCTGCGCAGTCTGTCTCTTGCCCCCCAACCCAGGGAGTGAGATGGCTGGGGGTCTCTGCTGCCCCATCTCCTGACTCTGACGGGAAGGTTACTGGCAGAGTCAGGGCTGGAGGGACAGTAGAGGGTGTCTCCTTGGGGACAGACTCTTGTCACCGCCCCACGTACAGTGGTCATTCCTGGACACGCGCCACATCAGTGAGGAGACAGGGCTGTGGCCCAGCGGCAACACCGTGGGTTTGGGGTGGACGGACCTGGGCCCACGCCCTGCTTGCGGCAGTGGGTCAGGGGCGGCCGGCCCTGGCACCAGGTGGCGGGCGTCGTGCCATCTGGCCAACGAGGGGCCGGGTTGTGGAGCTTTCGGGGCTCAGGGGAGGCCTGGGCCGAGATATCCTCACCCTAGGCTGAGCAGGGTGTCACGGTGACGGAGCCCCCAGACTGACTCCCACGTCCAGAGCGAGAGCCCCCGGCTGCTGTTGGCGCTCAGTGCCTGCTGTGCGGCCCCCTCTCAGCCGTGTGAATGACCCCAACGACAGAACCTTTCGATGTGTTGCGGACGCTCCTGTGGGCGGGCGTGCAGGACGTTCCTCCGTGTGGCCGGGGGTTCTGGGGGCCGCCTCCTCCCCCCGTCCTGCCTTGTGTGAGCGCTTTCTGGTTTCTCGGGGGTCTGCCTTTCCCGCCAGGCCCCAGGTCACTCTCTGTGTCCGGGAGTCTGGGGCAGGCGGGCCCACGGCCCTGCCCCCATCAGTGTGCAAAGGCCCCAGACAGCTCTGGCCAGTTGTGCTCTGGTCGGTGCCCCGGCCGCCCCGGGGTTTGTCCGGGGCACAGGTTGGCATGCCCTGCCCAAGGGCAGCAGCAGCTTCTCGGCCACGTCCTCCATGGGCATCGTGGGCCGAGAGGTATCTGTGACACAGGCCGGCAGCTGGCAGCACAGCTGACGCCTCGGCCCCTCGGGATGCCGGCATGTGCCTGGCGATCAGTGGCCAGGGGCTCCGCGTGGTTCTGTCACAGCCGCTGCAGTGCAGAGCTCACCGCCGGGGGTTGGGGGTGTGTGCGGGGACCACCGTCATCCAGCTCCCGCGTCTGAGTTTGGAGCAGCTGTGACCTGTCGGAGATCCGTGCTGGGAGGGCATGGGCGGCCCTACTGTGCTGTGTCCCCTGGCGGGCACTCTTCTGGACCCCAGTCCGATTCTGGGGCGTCTGTCCTTTCCTGTCGCCCAGATGTGTTTCAGTCCAGAGCCCCCCATCATTGGAACCCGTGTCCTCCCTTCTTTCTGTTTCGCCTGCCACGCCGCTCATACCGCAGGTTTGGGTGGAAAAGCGTAAGGAAAGGCCATCTCTAGATCGTGCTGTAAAGCTTGAACCCTCCCCCCCCACCCCGAGTCTGGAGGAAGGCCTGGCTCGTCGTTGGCCGTGGTCGGAGCCGCCCGCCCCTGCCCTGACCCGCTCTTTCTGTCCTCTAGCAAGACGCTGGCTCTCGGGGCAGCGGCAGCGGTCGGGAACGCCTCATCGTGGAGGCCCCGCTGCCCCAGGAGAAGGCAGGGGGCCCGGCCATCCCCTCCCACCTGCTCAGCACCCCCTACCCTTTTGGCATCTCCCCCAGCTCGGTGGTGCAGGACTCCCGCTTTCCTCCGCTGAAGTAAGTGCAGGTCGGGGCCCGGGGAGGGCACGCGTGCTGGGCTCTGGACCCCTGAGGCTCTGGCCGCCAGGCCAGCTGCACCAGCTGAGCCCAAGAGCCGCCAGATGGTGGCTCAGCCCCGGGCCGGCAGCCCCGTGCCGGCAGCCCCGTCTGCGCCTGCTGGCCGTTTCCATGCTGAGCCGACGGCTGGCTCTGCCGTCTGCCCGACCCTAAACCCCCAGTCTGGAGCTCCCGGGGCCAGGGGTCCCTCCAGGCCGCGGATAGCGGCCCTGCGCCCACTTGGTGAGGACGGCAGGGGGCTGGGGGGGCCCAAGGAGCAGCAGCTGCCCACCTGTTCCCTGGGCCTCCTGCCAGGACCTGTCCTTGCGAGGGAGGCATGGTGGAAGTACCGGGAGGTTGGCCCGTTTCCCGGCCTGGGGCTCACCTCCGCATTTCGTCCTCTGTCCGTCCCTCCCGCAGCCTCCAGCGGCCCGTGCACCACGTGGTGCCCCCCAGCACGGTGACGGAGGACTACCTGCGGAGCTTCCGGCCCTACCACACCGCCGAGGACCTCCGCGTGTCCTCCCTGCCTCCCCTGGGCCTGGACCCGGCCACCGCCGCGGCCTACTACCACCCCAGCTACCTGGCCCCGCACCCTTTCCCCCACCCGGCCTTCAGGTGAGGCGCCCCAGACCTCCCCACCCACCCTTGGGCAGACACTGCTTGGGGCCAGATTCCCAGGGAGACCCCAGGCGGCCGCCCCTCCCAGCCCTGCAGATGAGCCGTTAGGACTTTCCCCCCAGAGGGAAATTCTGTCCGAGCTGGCCTCGCCCCAGCCCCTCCCTCTCCCGCCATCGGCTCCACTGGTGCACTTACGCGTTAAAGCGCAGAGCGCAAGGTTTGTGTGCGACCAGGAAACCCCGCTGGAGACGGCGCTGGACCACTGCTCTACGTAGAAGCTTCCTGCGTCCTCCGTGATGGGTCGGCAGTTATGCTGTGGACCACCCCACCCCAGACCTGGAAGTCTCCTCACTTGGCCTGGGGTGGCCAGCAGGGCCTCGGAGCCCTGAGCTGTTACCATCTGTTGGCCTCTGGGAGGAAGGGGCTTTGGGTCTGGCTGTGGGTGTGGACCCTTTCTTCAGGGCCTTCGTGGAGGCTCTGTGGCCGTCCTGCCCTGTCCAGCGCCCCTGGATCAATAACCGTACCTGGCCGGGGCACCTGGTGGTAGGGCTGGGTCTTGCCTTTTTTCCTTTACGTTCCGTGTTCACTAGCCCCATCTTCTCGCACAGGATGGACGACTCCTACTGCCTGTCGGCCCTGCGGTCCCCCTTCTACCCCATCCCCACCCCCGGCTCCCTGCCCCCACTGCATCCATCAGCTATGCATCTCCACCTCTCTGGGGTCCGCTACCCGCCCGAGCTCTCGCACTCGTCCCTGGCAGCGCTGCACTCGGAGCGGATGTCCAGCCTCAGTGCCGAGAGGTAAGTCCCGTCCCAGGCCGGGTGTCTTCTGCTCTTCCCTCCCCGGATGGCAGAGCCTGGCTGGGCCGTTCGTGTGTGGCCAGGCGGGCTCCTTGGCCACTCGGGTCCTGGGTCTGTTCGCCTGCACACGGGGCGGTGACGGTGGGTGCTCTGAGCTCCTGGCCAGTGCCTGGCGAGGCTGCATCCTCAGAATCTCCAGCCCCCGGCCGTGAGCTTTCCATGGCGCTTCGGGAGTTGGTGCACAACTTTTGATCTAATGGGCTTTGAGTCTCTTAGCGCGTTAAACTAGAGTAGAACCCGCCTCACCTCCCGTCACCGTTCGGATGGGAATGCTGGCTTTTTCACGAAAACCTTGGTCTCGGGTGTCAGCTCCTTGCTTTTGGGGGTTCTCCCTAGCGGCCCGGCCCGGCCCCGAGCGCCCCCGCACATCTCCCTCTGCTCGCCCCGCAGGATGCAGATGGACGAGGAGCTGAGGCGGGAGCGGGAGCGCGAGCGTGAGCGGGAGGCTGACCGCGAGCGTGAGAAGGAGCGCGAGCGTGAGCGTGAGAAGGAGCGCGAGCGTGAGAAGGAGCTGGAGCGCGAGCGGGAGCTGGAGCGTCAGCGGGAGCAGCGGGCCCGCGAGAAGGAGCTGCTGGCCGCCAAGGCGCTGGAGCCGGCCTTCCTGCCCGTGGGCGAGCTGCACGGGATACGGAGCCACGCCGCTGAGGAGCGGGGCAAGGCCTCGGAGCAGCTGACCCCAACCCGAGCAGGTACCCGAGAGGAGGACCGTGCGTGGGGAGCTGCGTGCTGGGGGGCTCCCCGAGGAAAGGGCCCTGCCGTGTAGCATCTGCCCGCCGGCCTGGAGCAGATTCACACCATGCCTTTTGCAAGCTACGCGCCTGATGTCCCCGGACAGGGAGCCGGGGGGAGAGGCACACGACATAGAGAAGACAGATGTAGGTAGACAGCTGAAAGACTGTGCACCGTGGTAAAACGTGACATAATTCTTAGGAGGGGATAGTTTTAAGTATTTGTTAGCTTTAATTTTTTTTCTTTTTTGCCGTACGCGGGCCTCTCACTGTTGTGGCCTCTCCCATTGCGGAGCACAGGCTCCAGACGCGCAGGCTCAGCGGCCATGGCTCACGGGCCCAGCCGCTCCGCGGCAAGTGGGATCTTCCCAGACCCGGGCACGAACCCGTGTCCCCTGCATCGGCAGGCGGACTCTCAACCACTGCGCCACCAGGGAAGCCCTAGCCTTAGTTTTTAAACATTTTATTTTATTATACGTACGCGTAATCTAACTTGTAGCAACCGGCTCGGGTGATTCCCAGAGTTCAAGTCTGCTTTGGCGTGTGGGCGTGAGCCTGCCCCACACACCCACACCCAGCGTGTCACCCAGATGAGGCGAGTGCCCGGGAGCATCCATGCCCCTGGCTGTCTTGGCCCAGCCGCGGGGAGGCCCTTGGAGGGTGGTGCACGTCTCCTCCGGGAGGACGGGCAGCGGGGAGGGACTGAGCCTGGCGCTGAGATCCCGCCGTGACAGCCTTTCTCCCCCACAGAGAAGCTGAAGGACGCGGGCCTGCAGGCGCCCAAGCCCGTGCAGCACCCCCTGCACCCGGCGGCCGCCCCGCACCACCCCGTGCCCGGCCTCCTCTCCACCCACGGCCTCTTCTCTCTGCCGGGCAGCAGTGCGGCCACGGCCCTGCTCCTCCAGCGCACCAACGAGGAGGAGAAGTGGCTGGCGCGGCAGCGGCGGCTGCGGCAGGAGAAGGAGGACCGCCAGTCGCAGGTGTCTGAGTTCCGGCAGCAGGTGCTGGAGCAGCACCTGGACCTGGGCCGGCCGCCGGCGCCCGCGGACGCAGAGCACAGGCCTGAGAGTGCCAGGTGGGCCCGGGGATGGGGGCGGCGGCTGCACGAGGGAGCCTGTGTGTTGCCACTTGTCTAACCCCCGCTTTGGCCTGGAGGAGGGAGCGGTGAGGAGGGAAGGCGGTTGCTCAGGGGCGTCCATCCCCGAGTAACCTGTGTCTACAGCCTCGGCCCAGCTGCTTCCCAGCAGCGACGCTCGCGGCGCCTGAAGGAGGGCGACGGAGAATTTTCATTCAATAATTATGTCCTTTCCATCTCTCTCTGCCCAAACTTTTTTTAATGAGAAGGGGGACTCCCTTTAATTTTTAATCAAACAAAAAATTAATTTTACTGCTTTTGTAATTTTAAAAAATACCCGTTTTTCCAGCCCTGTTCTAAAAAATTTCTAAGAGGCCTTTGCACCTGTCTCTGGGACCCCTGGCTGCCGACACCTGCCTTGTGAGCTGGGCTCCTTCTTCTTACAGCTGCCCGTGGGGCCTCGCTGCTCCCCGTCTGCTGATCTGGCTGTCACCTTGTGTCCCCCACCGCACCTTCCCTCCCTCCAGGGCTCACTCTGAAGGGCCGGGCTGAGACCCACACCAGAGGTGGTGGCGAGAGCCTGGCCAGGCCTGGGCACACTGGACCCCGCTCGCCTTCTCCGGGCCCATCTCCCTCAGCTTTGCACAAAGGAGCTTGGGTGGGAGGATTTCTGAGCCTCTTGCCAGCCCCTGGTGTCCACGGTGCTGGGTTTCTGGGTCGGAGGCGTTGTAAATGTCCACTTGTTCCCTCCGTCTTTCTCCAGCTTCTCGCTGACTGGTGGGTTTTTTTCTGTGTCCTGGGCATGGCTGGCCCGTCCAGCAGTCTGCATCCTGCCTCTGCATCCACTGAGGGGATTCGCTTGCTAGTTGGGTGTGACCGGGAGTGCACTGTGGCCAGGCCCCTGCCTGGGTCTCCTACCTCCTCCGGCCTCTGCTCCGCTCAGCGTGGCCACAGCGAGGTCTGTGCTGCAGACGGTCCCTCTGCTTCTCTGGGCCCGTCCGAGGCTATACAGGGGCTATCTCGTCTGCTTCTGAGCTGCCCTCTGTTCCTCTGGTCCCCGTCACACCCAGGGGACTGGGCGAGCAGTCAGCACACGTCCAGCATCTCCTGATAAATTCAGGGCGTGCTGACACCCGAGGGTGGCTTCCTCTGCTTGGGGTTGCAAGATCCCAGTGCAGCTGTCAGGGCCTGTGTGCTGCTGTCCCCAGCGGGGGTGGCCTCTGCCTCGGTCCTCACCTGGCCTCGGTGGTCCCCACAGCAGCGCAAACCTGATGGTCTTTCGGGCCCCTGGGCTCCGGGTTAGAAAACCAGCCTGTACCTGGCTACAGCACGTGAAATATTGCTTCGCTAACAGGTTTCATTCCTCTGCTGTTTACTTGAGGACTTAGCGCTTCTCGATATGGTTCCCTTGCGTATCCGCCCAGCAGAGGCGCAGTGGCCTTGGTGGCTCTGATTAGCCGGCCCCCTCCTCGGCCCGGCAGGCGGAGCCCTGGGAGAAGGCTGCTCACGTGCCTGCCATGGCTTCCCCTTCCGTCCCCTCAGACCTTACCCTCGGTCTCCGTGGCAGCGTGGGGCTTCCCTTAAGAAAATAGATAAACTTTGGAGAAACAGCGGCCACGTAGTCCTCTGGAAGGTGAATGTTGTTTTAAATGCACCGAGGAAAGAGGCACTTAGTTTGGCTTCGGGGCAAAGCTGCGTGTCTGATGGAAGGTCCTCTCCCTCCCTCCCTGTGTGTCAGGGGCGCGCGCTCCGGCAGGTGGCCTGGCTCCCTGGACAGGCCCCAGCCCGGGCCTTGAAGACCCTCTGGGCGTAGCTGCCGGCTGTGAGGGTGTCCACGGAAGCAGGTCTAGGCCGGGTGGGCCCCCGAGGCCGGCCTCTTGCTGCTGTCTGTGAGCACGGAGGGAGAGAGGAGGCCGGGCCCCCTCCGCGTGGCTCGCCTGGAGTTGGGATCACCCGGGGGCGGGTCTGTTCTCAGCGTGCTCGGAATTCAGGAAGCGGTGGCACAGGGTGAGCTGCTGTGAGGTCGCTGGTGAGAGACGGGCTCGAGCGGGTCTGGCCGGGCCGGGACTGTCTCTGCCCTAGACCCGCAGAGCCCATGTCGGGCTCCCTGTTCTCTCCAAAGCGGGCCTGCACACGCCTGCCGCGAGCTGTCCACAGAGAAGGCGGCGGAGCGGAAGGCCCGTCCTCCCTCCAGCCCTGGGACGTGGCCCAGAGGAGGCCTCCTGCTCGCCCCTCCAGCTCTGGCCGGCTCGGGGCTCCCGGCAGGCGGCCTGGGGGCCAGGGTGGCTGGCGCGCCTGGGCCCTCGCGGCTGATGGCTGCTTCCGCTCCCTTCGCAGGCCGGGACCAAACCGTCACGAGCCGGGAGGCCGCGACCCCCCGCAGCACTTTGGCGGCCCCCCGCCCCTCATCTCACCCAAGCCCCAGCACCACTCGGTGCCCACGGCCCTCTGGAACCCGGTGTCCCTGATGGACAGCACGCTGGAGACACGGCGCGCCCCCGAGGGCCACCCTCTGCACGGCCACCCTGCCCCGTTTGAGCCCAGCCGCCAGGCGGCCGTCCCGCTGGTGAAGGTGGAGAGGGTCTACTGCCCCGAGAAGGCGGAGGAGGGACCCCGGAAGCGAGAGGCCGCCCCCCTGGACAAGTACCAGCCGCCGGCCCGCGAGGCAGGGGGCCTGGAGCAGCAGGCCTTCCCCCCCGCGCCCGCGCACTTCCTGGCGGAGCTCGAGCCGTCCACCCAGACCGTCCTGGGCCAGCCCCGGGCCCCGCTCGCCCCGCCGGCCCCCTTCGGGGAGACCCCCGGGCCCCTGAAGCCAGGCTCGCCCTACCGGCCCCCGGCGCCCCGGGGCCCCGACCCCACCTATGTCTACGACGAGTTCTTGCAGCAGCGACGGAGGCTGGTCAGCAAGCTGGACCTGGAGGAGCGCCGGCGGCGGGAGGCCCAGGAGAAAGGTCTTGTCCCTGGCGGCCGCGCCCTCCCTCCTCCCTCCTTTTCCCTCCTCCCTCTGGCTTTCTGCCCCGGGGTCTCAGCAGCTCCAGGGAGCAAGTTCACTGGCTTCTGCCTGACACTTCTGGGAAGACAGACCTGGGCCCCTCGTCTGTCCTGCCACAGTGCGTGTTATCCCGAAAAGCCAAATTGTAGACTGTGAAAACAGTTCCACAGATACGCACATTTAATAGGTGATGAACAGAGGCCAGTAAGACGGTCTGAAATATTAACAGTGCAGCGTAAGGGAGAGGAGGCTGTCGAGAGGGTGGCCCAGGGCCCGGCGGGGACTCCTCTCCTGGGGCTGCCGTCCCAGTTGCAGGCGGGTGGGCGGCCTGGGGGCGGGGGAGGCGGGAGCTCTGGCTGCCTCTCCTTCCTGCTTCTGCACAGGGTGGGGTGGGACTCAGCCAGCGGCACCCTGGGTTCCCCAAAGAGCTACGGAGAACAGGCGAGCAGGCCCAGGGCAAGCATGGCTGTCCCCTACCTTCAACCCCTGTCAGACCAGGAGGGATCAGGGGTCCAGACCGGTTTCTTCTGCATGGTATTAAATTCCGCTTCTTAGCCGGAAGCGGGGGCCAAGGCCGAGCGAGTCTTGGTTGGTCTACGTTGTTGGTCTAGGCTAAATGTAGAGCCCCAGGAAGCTTTCTCTGCTCCACTCACCTTGTGAGAAGGCGGGGGGAGAGCCCCGGTGCCCTCGGGTGCAGGGGTTCTGTTCTCTGCACAGGAGTTTGCATGTATGCTCTATACCTTTGAGGGGACGGGGACCTGAGTGTGCCTGTGCCCTCTCGAGCAGGACGGAGTGGATGTGCACAGACAGCCTTGGGCTGCCGTGGACGTGGCCCCGGGCCTGTGTGATGAACGGTCCCCTGCTGGGGGATCGGTGCTGGCCAGGAGACCGCGTGGTCGCTTGGGGTCTGGATCCAAGGGAAGCCTGGTGCCTGCTTTCTGCCCCCCACCTGCCAGCCCTGAGAAGCCTTAGGACTAGGGGTTAATGCACATTTCCACCTGGGGTGAAAGGAGTCTGGCTTTGGGGGTGCTCAAAGGGCGGTAGGGCCTGGCCTGCCAGGTGGAGTGCCCTGTGTGTGCTCACTGGCGAGTCGAGGCTCCCTGCACAGCTGAGTAGATCCGTTCCACCTCCAGGATACTACTACGACCTGGACGACTCCTACGACGAGAGTGATGAGGAGGAGGTTAGGGCCCACCTCCGCTGCGTGGCCGAGCAGCCGCCCCTCAAATTGGACACGTCCTCCGAGGTATCTGGGGCTCGTCGCTGCGGGCAGGCGCGGGGCTGGGCTTCTGGCACTCACCTCGGTGCCTGCCTCTGGGCTTTCCCACGCTCGTTGGGACGCCGTCAGGGCCCTCCTCCTCCCAGGCCCGGCGCGGAGTGGCCACAGCACAAGAGCTTCGAGGACCCCAGGAGGGGCCCCTGGGTCAGTGGAAGCACGCCACTGCCAGTGGTTTCAAACTCATTTGTTTTCTTTCCCAATCTAGAAGCTAGAGTTTTTGCAACTTTTTGGCTTGACCACCCAACAGCAGAAGGAGGAATTGCTGACCCAGAAGCGGAGGAAGCGGCGGCGGATGCTGAGAGAAAGAAGCCCGTCGCCCCCGACGGTTCAGAGCAAGCGGCAGACGCCTTCACCGAGACTGACGCTGTCCACCCGCTACAGCCCCGACGAGATGAACAGCAGCCCCAACTTCGAGGAGAAGAGGAAGTTCCTGACCATCTTCAACCTGACCCACATCAGCACTGAGAAGAGGAAAGGTGAGGCCTGGGTGGGGCGGGGCCTCGCCAGGAGGGCTGAGGGTCTCTGAGGAAGGAGGCGGGGCTGCGGGCTCCTGGCGGCGTCCTGGCGCTCTCGGGCTTCCTCTCGGCTCCCCTCTGCTCTCACAGACTTGCCTCACTGTCTCCGCTGTCACACTTCTCTCTCCGTCGGAAACTTGCACGGCCCCCTTCAAAGCCTGTTTGCTCTTGTCTCATCCCGGGTGGGATTGAAGACGCGCTGATGTTCTGTGCACAGCCCACCGTGAGCTTGCTGGCTGCTCTTGGCCCTCGCCAGGTCTCCCAGCACGTTCAGCCCGCCCTGCGTGTGGGGTGGACGTGCGCCTTCCCGAGCAAGGTGCTCAGGCTTCTTGGTAGCGGGTGTTTTCTCTTGGCGGCCGCTCTCGTGGCCGCTGGGCAGAGCCGACAGCCACTGAGTGGACAGTTTGGCCTGAGAGATGCTTCCAGATCGCTCTGGCCACCAAGGGCCATGTCGGGGCCGACTCTTGGGCTGGAGCCCATGGTGCGGTCTGAACACTTTCTGGGGCACCTGCTGCCTTGGTGTGCCGCTCACGCTCGCTCAGTGCCAAGATGGTGGCACAGGTGAAAACTAGGCCTTCCTGGGGTGCGCACCCCCACGTTCCCCTTGCTGGCACTCGCTCCCCTCTTTCCAGAAGGAAGAGGAAAGCAGAAGTGCTTCTTGGTCATCTAGTTACTTTCACTTATTTCGGTAGCGGGGGTGTAGCATTCAGTTACTGTGTTGAACCAGTGAGCTGGCGTTCTTGCTTTCTCTTGAAGGGGCAGTGACACGATTACCAGGGCAAATCCCTGGGAACGCGCATAGTTTTGTTTGTAAAGAGAATCTTTGTGCCTGGCTTAATTCCTGGAGGAAGCCGCCAGCGATGTGGCCACTTAAGTTTCAGTCCGCGAGAGGCCCCTGAACTGTGTCGGGAATCTGTGGCATCAGATGTCACCAGGTCGGTGTCCCTTTTCCCTAAACGGCAGCCGTCGTGGGATTCGCACTCGCGTGGCAGGCGGCGGGGAGGAGACTGTGTCAGGAAGCAGCCTGTGCTTCCCAGGGTTCTGTGGGGCTCTTCGGGGTTGCTTCCTGTGTCGGAGCCAACTTTTTTCTCTTTTAAATAAGAATCCGTTCCCAGAAGCTCGCAGGTACCAGTCATTCGCTGCACACACACAGCTGTTCTCGAACACACCTGAAATGTTATGTAGTAAAAGCTGAGAGGAATCTGGGCTCGCTGTAAAGTGCAGTTTCTTCCTCTAAACCTAGCCTGTCTCCGTGGCTTTGTGTTTCTCGTTCTAAAGGACTCGCGCCTGCCGGTCGCGGCCTGGGCTGGACTCCTGCTCTCCTTCCCTCCCAGGAGTGACACGATCCTCTTGTTAATCTCGGGCTGCTTTTCTCATAGACAAAGAGAGGCTTGTTGAGCTGCTCCAGGCCATGAAGCAGAGGGCGCTGTCAGCAGCGGTGGCAGACCCGCTCAGGAACTCTCCGAGGGACAGTCCTGCTGGGTCCCTGAGCGGTAAGGCCAGCCCCATCCGCCACCGCCCGGGACTGTCCCGGGGGCTGCCCAGGGTCAGAGGCCACCACCCCAGGTCGTCTTCCTCCTGGACACAGCGTGTGCTTCTTTCTCTCCATCTCTCTCTCAAGCTTCCTGCGCGTGGGAAGGATCTCCTCGGCCGCAGCGCGAGCCTTGGCAGTTGGGGCTCTGAGGGTTCAGGGGGAGGGTCCCGGCTGCGGCAGACTGTGCCCGGTGGTCGGCGTGGCTCTGGCCGCCGTCCGTCCGCCCAGCGGTGGCCCGGGTCTCAGCACCTGCTGCTTGGGCTCTGTGCTCCCGTCCATCCACCCTCCGCCCTCCGCCCGGCGTCTTTGTCTTGCTTTTTCTGCCTTGCAGGCCCCTCCAGTACCTGCTTTCACACCTTCTGTCTCTCTCTCTTGTGGCTCTGACTCCTGCACTGTCCTGCTGACGGAGCAGGAAATCTTGTTGGTCTGGCCCTGTTCTCAGCTCTTAACTGGATCTTTCCGGTCGGGTCGGGCTACGTAACTTCCTGCCTTTTGGATGACTGGAAGCGACTTGCTTCTTTCTTCAGATTCTTCTTCTGCCTCTCAGATGCCCTCTTGGGGCACCTCTCAAGGATGGCCTTGCTGCTAAACACACCCCGTCTCAGACCACACAGTGCACGCTGACCTTTAATTAAATGGCTCCGGAGTCCGGGTCCTTTGTCCTAGGTCTTCATTCAGTGTAAGCTCTAGACATCAGGGTTGGCCCGTTCACATTTGCAGGTCTTAACGTGTTCCTCACTTTCTGTCTCTAAAAGAACCAGCCACGCAGCAAGCCTCTCTGGATACGGAGAAGCCTGTGGGTATCACTGCTTCCTTGTCTGACACCCAGAAGGCCACGGAGCCTGGGAGACTGGAACAGCTCCGGCCCCAGGAGCGAGTCCCGGAGCCAGCCCCCGCCAGCGGCGAGAAAGCCAGGCCGAGCGAGACCCCTGGGGGCAGGAAGAGCCTGAGCATGCTCCACTACATCCGGGGCCCCGCGCCCAAGGACATCCCCGTGCCGCTGTCCCACGGCATCAACGGGAAGAGCAAGCCGTGGGAGCCCTTCGTGGCGGAAGAGTTCGCGCATCAGTTCCACGAGTCCGTCCTGCAGTCCACCCAGAAAGCCCTGCAGAAGCACAGAGGTAACGGGGCCGCCTGGCTTTGTTGAGGAGCGCCGCTCGGGGTGTGTGAGGCACCTGGCGGTAGAGGCGGGCTTTGCCTCTGCGGGTCCAGGGTGGGGCCTGAGAGCGCACCGCTTGGAGCGGGTGCCCGGGTGCTGCTGCTTCGTGGACCACACGTCAGGGAAGCTTAGCAAGAGAGGCCGTCTGAATTTAATAAGGCCCTTCGAGGAGGCTTTTCAGCAAAAACAGGATCCATGCCTTCTACAGCTGAATGATTTCCCAGCTTCCCCTACAGACTCACCTGGAAAGCTCCCTGTCCTTTGATAACTAGACCCAGCGAGCACTTTGTGTGACACACTGGTTGCTCCAGCCCCCTGTGTGAGCCCCCAGATTCATGCCCCTTGGACATTTTGGTGGGAATCACTGCAGGTCAGAGAACAGGGGTCAGTACATTTCATTCCCGTTGATTAGAAAAGAATCCTCAGTGATTAAATCACTACTGAGTGTAAAATAAATTTCTGTACACTCCAGTAGCCAGAAGAAAGTATAAAAGAAATTTTACTCCTGCAACCTAGAAGAGCTGACTATTAGACATACAGCTCTGACGTCAGTATCCTTCAGGTAAATTAATGCTGTCAGCAGAGATGAAATGATACTCAAAGCAAAGGGCAGTGGTTTTCGCAGTGACCTTTGAAAACAACCCTCCAAGGCAGGAGGAGCGCTTTATGGGAAGTTTGTTGTGAATTTACTTGAACCGTATTTTTCCAGAAGGAAACGTTTTGACTGTGTGACTAGATCAAACCCCTCTGTGCTCCCCCCTAAGACACACCCACAGAGGCTTTTCGGTGGCCTGAGGACACATTTTTCCTGCCTCATTTCAACCATTCCCTGATGTTACACCTGTTTTGTCCGGACTTTAAAGTCACCCAGCCCCTGACAGTTTGGGCCGTACCGGTCCACTGACTGCCCGAGGCTGCTGTCCACGCGGGGAGGACCTTTGCGCCTGTTAGACCAGCAGCAGCAGGGCCACAAGGCAGAGCGGACCTTGTCTACACAGGCCCCCGCCAGTTAGCAGCCTCCTGGTAGCCGGCAGGGCACGGAGTGTGTTCAGGGACTGGAGCGTCTGCATTTCCTGACGAGCGGGGGCAGATACTTACTGAGGGCCCACTGTAGACCAAGCTCAAACCCACAGTTTCACAGAACACGACTTCGGAAGCTCAGGGCCTAACACAGCTGAGCTCGTACCCGTGGTGCGATTAATTGAACCTAGGCCTGCTGCTGTCTTATTTATTTATGGCTGCGTTGGGTCTTTGTTGCTGTGCGCGGGCTTTCTCTAGTTGCGGCGAGTGGGGGCTACTCTTCGTTGCGGTGCGCGGGCTTCTCATTGCAGTGGCTTCTCTTGTTGCAGAGCATGGGCTCTAGGCGTGCGGGCTCAGTAGTTGTGGCTTGTGGGCTGTAGGGCGCAGGCTCAGTAGTTGTGGCGCACGGGCTTAGTTGCTCTGCCTGCTGCCGTCTTTACGGCTCTTTTCAGCCCTCCTGATGGTGCCGTCTTCGGTCTCCGAAGGGCACAGGCCTCACCATGCTTCGTCTTGTCCGCGGCGAGACCTCAGTCACGCTGACTCCGTCGCCTGCCCCCAGCACAGGTCCCCATGGGCCCTGTGATGAGCCGTCTTCTCTTCCCCAGGAAGCGCAGCTGTGCTGTGTGCAGAGCAGAACCACAGCATCGACACCTCTGTCCACTACAACATCCCCGAGCTGCGGTCCTCCAGCCGGCTGCCTCTGCCCCAGCGTGACGGGCAGCAGGAGCCCCCCGCCGGGAGGAAGGGCCCCCTGGCACAGGAGGTGGACCCGGACTCAGAGGAGGAGGAGGACGACGACGGAGAGGACGACGACGAGGACCCCCCGAAGCGCAAGTGGCACGGGATCGAGGCCATCTTTGAAGCTTACCAGGAACACGTAGAAGGTACGCAGGGGAGCGGGAGGCAGGCCCAGGCGAGGGGCCCGGGAAAGGCAGGGAAGGAAAGCTTAACAGGCCAGTCAGCACCAGATTTTGTCACTGGGCTGGGGACTAAGTCATGGCACTAGCTCTCAGGGTTCTCAGGGTCCCTGGGCCACAACTAGGCAGAAACACCGGAAGGTACGTCTCCGTCAGCCGTTTCACCTATTTCCAGAACCGTTCCTCGGGCTTCTGTGGGTGCCCAGGCTGGCTTACAGGGGCAGTTCCTCATGGACAAACGTGAGGCCATCCTCACTGGAGGAATTTAGGCACCAGGCGCCCGTCCCCACTCAGCATGACAGTGCAAACCTGGGCCTGCTCGCCCTCTGCTGTCTTCCATGCACTTGTAAACATTGTATCAGTCCTGACGCTTGTGGCTACGCACAAGGGTCCTGGAAAGTGCAAAGCTGCTTCATTTAGCCGAGCCCCACGTGGCCAGGCTGCTCAAGTGTGCAGCATCTGGGCGACGTGGTGGCGTCCCCCACGTGCTCTGTGGTCCTCCTGGACTAGAGCTTTGTACAGGAGGCGAACCCTTGTTGGCCACCAGCATGTCAAAACCCAGGCCAGTGCCAACCCCAAATTCTGTTTATTACCATATCATACAGGAGTCTTCATTTTTATCATGAATATCATGATCCTTTTAAATATTTTAAAACACGCCAAGTACAATCAAAAGGAATGCCAGTGTCAACTCCTACCTTTTATTTACTTTTTATTGACGTGTATAGTTGATTTACAGTGTTGTGTTATTCAGTTCTTTTCCATTATGGGTTTATCACAGAACATTGAATATAGTCCCTGTGCTATATACAGTAGGACCTTGTTGTTTACCCTTTTATGTATAGTATCAACTCCTACATTGTTTCCTTTTCTCCTTCAAATGAAACCCTCGTTTTGAATTTATTAAGTTCATATATATCCGGAAGGATATGTGTTAATAGCATTCCTTTTTATTTTAACACAGTGAAATGTATCCGTCTTTTCTGGGTTTATTTTTTGGTGCCTTGTTGGAATTCCTTCCCTACTCCAAGGACATGGTAACAAATGCATTTCCTTCTAAGTCTTCAAGTTCTGCTTTTCTTATGCGTAGAATTCATTTCTGTGGATGGAGTAAGGTAGAAGTGTAACCCTTCTTTCCCACCCAGACAACCAATTATCCTGGAGGTTTATGGGGTACCCTCTTCCCCATGGGGTGTGCTCCTGGCAGGCAGTGTACCCCCCACATGCCCAGGCCTGTCTCTGGGTGCTCTCCTGGCCTGTCCCTGTGTCACTGCCGTAGCTTTGCAGCTCCCCATTGTCTGGAGTAACTCACCCTGACTTCTGACAGCTCAGCTGTTCTTGGCCCTTGGCTTTCCCTGGTGAATTTTAGGATCGCCTTTTTTGTTCCACCCAAAAAAACTGTTAGGTTTTCAGGTACACTGAATTGATAGAGTTGGGGAAAATGGCCATCTTTGATGGTGATGTTATCCCACCTATGAATATGGCGTTACATCATTTTTGCTCCGTGAGCGGCTGACTTTCCTTTTATTAGATCTAACTGTAGGTATCAGTTGTCACTGGGGATGTTTTAGTGTTTGTCGTCCCTTATTCCTTCGATGATCATAGATGATCAGGCCTGCCAATAAAAAGTTTCATTCTTTCCTTTTGAATTTTGTATACATTTCCTTTTTCTTGTCATGCTGCATCGCCTAGGATCATTTGTAGACTGTTGAACAGGGACACCCGTGGGGCTCTTTTCTGTGAAACTTTACAAGCGCTCCAGTAAGTTGCTGCTGAGTTTTCTGGTGTGTGGTTGTTGAAAGTCAACTAACGTATTTTGTAGATTTACTGAGAAGACAACCTTGTTTTTCACCTCTTGATGTTTTCTGATGTTGCTTGTTTACTCCTTGCTGAATTTGATTTGGTAGTACTTCTAAGATTTTTAATTTATATTCTTAATTGGTATTAGATTGATTTTATTGTACTTTACCCTGCTATCATGATTGTTCTAGCTTCTATAAAATCAGTCAGGTAGCCTTCCCTGGCTTCCACTCTCTGAAACACTTCATGTAAAGGAGGGATTTCTTTTTTTCATGCCCAGGAGTGGGATTGCTGGATCTTACGGTAATTCTTTTTTTAGTTTTCTGAGGATCCTCCATACTCTTGTCCATCGTGGCTGCACCAGCTTATACAGGAGGGCTCCCTTTTCTCCACACCCTCTCCAGCATTTATTGTTTGTAGATTTTTTGATGATGGCCATTCTGACCAGCGTGAGGTGGTACCTCGTTGTAGTTTTGATTTGCATAATTAGTGATGTTGAGCATCTTCTCGTGTGCTTTTTGGCCATCTCTATGTCTTCTCTGGAGAAATGTCTGTTTAGATCTTCTGCCCTTTTTTTTTGATTGGGTCTTTTTTTTTGATGTTGAGCTGCAGGAGCTGTTGTTTGTATATTTTGGAGACCAATCCCTTGTGGCTCTGATTATTGCAAATATATTCTCCCGTCCCGTGCGTTGTCTTGTCATTTTGTTTATAGTTTCCACTGCTGTGTAAAACCTTTAAGTTTTAAATTCAGTCCCATTTGTTTTTTATCTTCATTACTCTAGGAGGTGGATCGAAAAAGATCTTGCTGTAGTTTATGTCAGAGTTCTGTTTTCCTCTAAGAGTGTTATGGTATCTGGTCTTACATTTAAGTCTTTAATCCATTTTGAGTTTATTTTTTGTGTCAGGGAGTGTTCTAAATTTCATTCTTTTACATGTAGCTGTCCACTTCTTATTGAAGAGACTGTTAAAGCAGGGATTTGTTCTTGATGGTTTGAAGTCACTCTCCTGTTAAAACCAGGCTTTTTACAGGAGTAAAAATCAGTATCTTTTGGAAAGGCAGAGATTTTACTTTAAAACTATAAATTTTTAACAGCTTAAAAGTTTTCATATCTAACCCTTATCTTTTTATCTTTCTTTTTGAAAAATGCATTTTAAGGCTATACATTTTCTTTAATTACTTCCTAACCTGTATCCCTTAAAATTGCCTTTCAATGCTAGATCCTTGGTTCTCATTCCGCTGGGTTGGATTTACTTTAGTGATACTTAATGTACTTACCAGCATGATGGAAGGGCTGGGAGCAGTGTGGTCCAAAGGAGAGGACTTTGCTGGCAGCTCTAGAGAGAGGGGAACACTCGCCAGGCCTGTGGCCCCTGCATACAGGAAATGTGTCAGCATCACTTGTCTTTTCAGAGCAAAATCTAGAGCGGCAGGTGTTACAGACGCAGTGCAGGCGGCTGGAGGCCCAGCACTACAGCCTCAGTCTCACGGCCGAGCAGCTCTCCCACAGCATGGCGGTGAGTCCCAGGGCACCACACGTGGGGGAAAGGAATGAAAATCGGCTCCTGGGGGGTTTTCTTAAACACATAATGCTTATTTTTGTTCAGCCTTTCGAGTCTGGGTTCAAGAGCACCCATACAGACAAGTTTTGAAGGGAAATTGTGCCCTTGAGAGATGAAAACAGTCTCAGCCTAAGGAGGGAAGCGTCATTCATTTGCAGACTATTGATCCTGGAAGGGTGACGATGCTGTGTATATATATTGCCTGTGTCAAGTCTCCCCCTCCTGTGATTTGCTCAGGAAGATGGAGGGAGGAAAGCTCTTGAAGTGCTAGTCGGACTCCCCCCGCAGCCAGGCTCAGCCCTGCTGCGGCTGTGCTTCCTCCTGTCCACGGGATGGGGGCTTGTCTCAGATCGGGTCTCTTGGCCAGTCCTGAAGCAGGAGGACATAAGTTTTATAGCGGCAGGACTAATTTTTCAAATCTCAGCGTTGAAGCTGAGACGGCAGGAGACCCTGTTCCTATGAGCGAGCGCAGGTACTGTAAGAATCCGAAACCTCGGGGACAGTCAGAGCTGGTTCTGAGTGCAGAAGGTCGGCCTCCAGCACATTCGTGCATTCCACACATACGTTTCCTTAGCATTCCACACACACGTTTCCTTACCGCGTGAAATGAGTGCTTTACGTGAATTTCTCTCTCTCTCTCTCTCTCTCTCTCTCTCTCCAGGAGTTGAGGAGCCAGAAACAGAAGATTGTTTCAGAAAGGGAGCGACTCCAGGCAGAACTGGATCACTTACGGAAGTGCCTTGCGTTGCCTGCAATGCATTGGCCTAGAGGTTACTTTAAGGGATATCCTAGGTGACGGTTTCCCTTGCACTAGGCCGAACCTATAGTATAGAAATATTATCTATTTTATTACCTTGAATATTTAATATTTTTCACTGGGAGGTTTGAAGCTTAAAGAAATGAGAATGTGCCACATGCATGAAGCAAAGGATTCCAGGCTCCAGAAGAACGAACGAACTCGCCTTGACTTCAATGCAATTGAATCGCCTTTGTAATTCAGCGAGCAACCCCTGTAGAACACCCAGTTTTTTCTTTTTAAAGGCAGTTTTATTCTTTCCCCACGTCATGATTTTTTAATCTGAAGATGAAAGGCTCCATTACCAACACTAAAATCCAATCGTTTCTAGCCCCTGGGTGTGTAGGACTGGACCGGACCGTCGGTGTTCTGTCTTGGTTGCCATGTGACTAGGCCTCGAGAACCCAGGTGGTTCTGGCTGCAGGGGGTGGTGGCCGGTCTCAGTCCTCCCCGGGACTGAGACCTACCTTCAGTGGAAGGGAGGTGGGGTGCATTTTTAAGTAAAGGGCTTATTTCAGTTACTTTTTCTGCAAAATTTTCTTCAAAGCAACAGGTCCTAGGAGCACAGAAAGCAACAGTGCTGAAGCCTTACCCAAAGGCTTTTCCCCAGAAAAGCTCTTACCTTACCTAAAGATAAAAAGCGAATCAACAGACTGAAGGTACCTTTCTATTACTTCACGGGGGAATGTACAGAGCTCTGTGTACACACTTATGCACACCCACCAGATTGTTACTGCGGCAGGTAGGGGTGTTTTCATACAAACGTAAACTTTTGAGAGGAAAGTCAAAGGTGCTTCAGCCTTGTACTGTGTATATATATTAAAAAAACAAAGTTTTGTATGTTTTTATTACTTTAATTATTGTTATAAAAAAGCCTGCCATTTTTAATATGTGGTTTGGAGGGATTTTTGTTGTTTGTTTTCTTGTTTGGGGGTTTTGTTTGTTTTTGTTTTGTTTTTCTGGGCAAAAAAAAAAAAATCCTTGCTTTTTAGTGTTTGTACTGCTGCTGGTCAGGACGTTAAGATATTGAAGTGTTTTTAAAAAAATTAAAGAAGAAGAAAAGTAAAGAGCTTACCACTGGCGCCTATGCGATCACTTCATTTTTGAGTTGCACCAGAGTGATGATGTAGAAAGCCATGGTTACGCCTCACTTCCTCTTGCGCCCCGCTCCTGCTCCGGACAGCAGCCAGTTCACCACAGCCCATGCTACGAAGCGAGGAGGGGCGGGCTCCAGTGGGAGCCAGGTGGACGCTGTGTGTGCACCTTCACGCACGCAGGCACACATGGGCTTCGTTAAGAGCCTTTGAGGAAGGGAGCGGCTGCTGGGACAGGATGCTGAGGTGTCTTACGGCAGTCTGCGCAGGTGCAAAGTAGAAACTGTATAGGGTTTATTTATTTAGATGCAAAGCTTCGTACCAGCCTGAAAGTAGGGTGAACAATGTCTGCGCAGAACTTCTCTTCTTGGACTGACTTACTGTGCCAACCACAGGAGCGGCTAGGAACGGGGATGAGGCAGGTTCAGGCGTGAAATCTAGATCAAGAAGGCATCTCTTGCCCAAGTGGGCCTGAACCAGAGGCCAAAGCAGCCAGTGGTGGTTGGTCTGCCCGGGGGAGGGGGGAGGGGGAGGGGGGAGGGGGAGGGGACCCGAGCATCGCGCGCCCCGTGCCGGGGAAGGGCTGGCTGACCTTCAGGAAGTGGCCACGCCCTCGGCCCCAGACCTCAGCTGCGCGGAACAGCTTGCTGGCAGATGGCGTTGTGTCACTTTATCTGTTCCCACACAGTTTGCTCTGTATATCTGCCAAGAATCTTCCAGTTATTAGCAAACTCAGACGAAAAGTGCCGCCAGTGTTAGCAGCAGTCAGCAAGTGCTTTTCTCTCTACAGAAACGACTTGACGAGAACTAAGGGCTCTTCCGGGGCCTCCTCCCCTGCAAAGACACAGAGCGCCATGTGCCACAGGTGGCGACAGGTGTTTAGAGGGAGCCCCACTGCCAACGATCAGGGCAAAACGTCACTGAATTTCTCTACCTAAAATCTGCTTGCTGGCTCTGAAGGCCTAAGGGTTACTACATCTTAACGCTTCCCCCCAGTCCTCCTAACTGCATAGTAGAAAATGTCTGGATGCCTTTGCTCCTCGGCTCTGGTAGGGGTCCTGGCCAAAAAGCAAAGGGATGAGTAGATCTGATAACGTGCACAGCCCCATCCTGTTACCACCTGAGGAGAGCGCCTGTGTCTGCGGCTGTTTTGCTTTTGGGGAGGAGGACGCGGCACACAGGTTAAAGGGACGCCTGCCCAGGGGTCCAGCTGTGTCACTGAGCTAGAACTGCCTGCCTCCCCCCTGCCCCGCCTCTGAGCTGCTCCATCACTCTGCTTCCCCATACTCCCACTGACCTGTGAGGGTCTCTGGATATTCTAAGGCTCAAGAAGTAATAAGACAATCAGAATATAAATGCAAACCCGTAAGGCAACATGAATAAACTAAGAAAAAGGAAACAAAGTGTCTTTTGAAAACAAAAGATTGGGTACTATGTCTCTGCACCACTGAGACATAGTACCCAATCTTGGGGGTTTTTTTGTTCCATTTAGTAATTAGTTTTATAATCTGAAAACACTTATTCTGAAAGAGCATGGTAGCATCAGAGCCTCTTTTCAGTTTGGGCTTAAAAACTGACAGAGAAATATGGAATCCCTGAAGCTTTCTGTTCAGCTGTTTCACACTGAGTTTGAAAGACAAAGTTCAGAAGTGCACCACATTTGCTCTAGAACTGATCATGCAACTTCTGTGTCAGTACTTTTGTGAACAGTCCTGCACGACCTGTGTCTTCCCACGGCACCTGGGAGAGACGGCTGCCGTCTACCCTCTAAAGGGGGTTTCGCTAAACCTGTGCAGGATGGGATCCCTTCCAAAAGTGAGTCGTGTGGTTCTGCATTTAATCAGATCATTAGCAACAACCCAGAGCTTTCCACCAAACTTGGCGCGCCACACGTAGAAACAAGCCAAACTGATGTGAAATATCGTAATCTTAATCCATTATCTCAGATAAGTGACCAAGATAGGCTCTTCAACAGTGTAGTCTATATTCTAAAGGAAACAAAACACTTAATTGGCATTAACATGCTCATAGATTATACACCCTCAGGGAAACTCAAAGAATATTAAAAGGAGCCGACACCTTCAGCAAAGCAGCGACGCATTAAAGTATTCTAACAGGAAGTCTTAAGTTTGTGCGTGGGATGGTGTTCCGTCAAGCAGCTCACAATGCTGTCACATCCCCAACGTTAGATCGCATACCCCCCTTCCCTCTGGGCCACGGCTTAAAGTGTAGCAAGTTCCAGGGACCTGCCACCAGATGGAGATGGTCAGCACCGCGATGCTGCTCATCGTACAGCGTGGATTAGCCACTTCGCAGCAGCCCTGTCCTCTTCCAAGTAACCACACTATCAACTTTACTACTTGCAGTAGCCTGTCCCCAACCTTCTGATCCAGCGCTTAACCTTAACTCCTTAACTCTACCTTGACCCGAGGAAGACCATGCTAATCAATCAGTCGTGTTACTCTGTATGTACCTATGCTTAACTGCTAGAACAGTCAACCAGTACATGGAAGGAGGAGGAACAGTGCCTCGGTCACTCTGGGGGGCAGTTTAGATGCTGTGAAATTAAACCTGTTCTAAGTGTACTTGTTTGAATTAACTGTATTGTAATATTATTTGTTGAATGTAGTAATTAGGTATTTATGAATATATTGCTGTAATTTCTGACAACATCCAAAAAATAAAATCTTCCTAAATCATCTTAAGAGAAAAATCTTTTCTATGTTGTAATAAGGCCAAAAAATAAAAATAAGAGCTCAACAATTAAACAGCTTTAAGGTAAAGTGTGAAGACACATTCGACTGTGCCTCGGCCAGGTTTTAAGAGAAGGGGATTCGGGGTGAAATCTGAGATACACAGGACTCCTAAACCGCCACAGTAACATGTGGTTCCATTCTAGAACATTCCCCAGATTAACTCTGAAGGATTCTGCATAAGAGAGAGATGAAAAGACAAGTCCTGTCATCTCTTAAGTGATGGAGACCAGGTCTTCTGGGTCCTCATCCCTCCATGTGCGGCCCTTCGGTGCTTAAACCATAGCTGCTTGAGCAACCTGAAGTAAGTTTGTATTTTAAACACTGAAGGGTAAAAACACCAGCAGATATTCTTTAGGCCCAGTTGCTCACGCACACGTACCCTTCATAACCCTCGAGATGGCACGTGACTGCTTTTGACTGACGGCGCTAGCATTGGAAACCAGCTGGTTACCGAACCTACTCATTACATGACGAGACGATCTCCCCCCCCCCCCCCGCGGTAATGTACTTTTCTGTAAGGGACTGAGCAATGCTAGCGCTTAAACTTTTCCTCCTAGGGAAAAAAACCAATACCGTTACCTGAACCACTGCTGCCTAAAACTGTCTTCCCCTCAGTTCATCAAGAACCATGTAATAGGCCCCACTTTTCCCCCTGGGGTCGTGTCTTCAGCTTCACTCATACGCTCGATAACATGGAATTGATTTTCTCCTGACTTTCCTCTTGCTGATAAGCAACCCTTAGGGCCTCACCCAGAAACAGCCAAGAGAACAAGAGATACCCAGAGTGCCATTCGGAAGTTGACAGTTGCCTGCTAAACCTCTCAAGTTTGGTCCATCAGGTCATTCTAGCCACTTGGCCTACTCCCTTGCGTGGCAGTTATGCAGGAAAAAAACCCAACAGAGATGTGGGTTGATTCCATCTTTATTGTGTATCAGGGCTTAGATGATAAATATGGGTTGCTGTCACTCGCCACTCATCTGCTGTCCTCCTCCGTGTGAAGAGCCTCTGTAGCAGACTAAATTTAGCCCCAGAGATGAGGGTCAAGAAGGGAGAAGAATGGCCGAGGCCACGTTACCATCCTGCTACATCTCCATCTTACCATCCTGCTACATCTCCGTCTTAAAAGCAACACCGGACGGCACCGAACACTCACCTGCACACAACAGTCCTGTGCAGGAGACCCAGAGCTCTGCTAGGGAAATCATTCGTTCTGCCAATGCTTTTCTCGTTTCCCCATGAAAGGACAGCTGGCTCCCAGATACAGACATGGAATTACAGAATGTCTCGAGGACTAAGCACAAGCCTGTTGCTTGCCAACAAGGTTATGAACCCATCCCTTGATTCACTGCAGTTTTTTGCATACATTCAGAAGTAGTTCTAGAACTCTGGAAATGTGAGTACCTCTGTCACGTCCCGAGCGCTCAGGCCACCCGGTGAGCCTCCTGCTGGCAGACACGGGCCTCTACGAACCAGTCTCTGCCTACAAGTCCTGAGACTGGGAGCTGTCAGAAGGTTGCAGGTTCGTGCGGAGTTTGTACATGTGATTGAGCGCTTGTGTGAGGAAAGCCCCACTGGTGTTGATCTCCATCAAGGTCAAGTTATCCAGCTAAAACACAAGGGCAAACGGACCGGGTTAGTTGAGTCTTTAATTTCATGAAAGGTTAAATCTACTGGATAAAAAATAAGGAACCAATGAGTAATAATTTTCTGAAAGCCCCGCATGGCTAGTTATCCCTTCCCGCGACGCCCTAAGCAGACAAGATGCTGCGGGCTGTCCCACAGAGCATCCGGCCTCCGTGGGCGGCCCACCGCATGCCCACCTTGGCGTGTGCCTCCTGCTGTCTCACGAAGCTGTCAGCAGACACCCGGAGCTTGGCTATGCGAGTGTCCCACACGTCCTTGATCAGGGTCCGGATCTCATCTGCTTTCGGGATGTTGTCTGAAGCACTAAAGGAAGCAAAAGGTGAAATAAATCGTATAAGGAAGCACTCAGTGAACTAAGGCAACTTCCAGGTAGAAGTAGCTTGTGTAAATGCTGCTTGGATTTAGGCAAAAATGCACAAGCTGTTCTAGACTCAAAATTGGTTTCGCTTTTTCAGTTTTTTAAAATGTAAGGATTTCTAGCGGTTAAGCTTGGTGCCAAGAAAATTCAGCCGTGATCCTCACCGAGTTATCTGTGCTCATGTTACCTGTCCCTGGGCAAGCTGTGGTACAAGGACTTCTGTTATTCACCAAAAACAATGAGATCTTGGAGAAGCAGCTCTGAGTCGGTCCTCCCCTGACTCAGGATAGCTGAGTGTTCTATGCTATAGAATTTCCATCGAGAATGAATTTCTTTCAAAGGCTGGCTCAGCGGTCATGACCTCTAATGCTAATACCCCATCTGTCATCCAAGGGCTACAACCCACTAGGGAAAGAAGACGAGGGCTCTGTGCGAGGCATTTCTATCCTCAAAATCCCCGAAGGAGAGGACTGTCCCACTCTACAGAGAAAACAGATACATCTGCAGAAGTCACAGAACAACTCGCAAATGAGCATAAACAGCACACCTATACACAGCAAATTCTGCGTAACAGTCTGACTGGAGCCAGCGGGGCCGCACTGAGAGCCTTCCTGTGTGACACATTTGTAAACTAAACTAACCTCTGAAGGAAGAGACAAACTAGAAGACAAAAGCAAAAGCCAACATCACTCATCACCAGGCGTCCTAGGGTAAGCTGGCAAGGCTCTCTCCACAGGCTAAAATAGCTCAAGATGAGTAGATGGAGAATCAGTAGCATACAATTGATACAGTAGATTTTATTTAAGACCCAAACATTTGGATCTTATGCTCTGAACAGCAGGTTAAAGAACAAAGGACCCCAGCTCCTCGTGAACTGCACTGCAGAACCGAGGTCCCTTCACTGAATGCATGGCTCTAAGGAATTACAAAACAAGGGTTTCGATAGGCACTGTGTACGTAACTCATTGAACTTCAAAAACTGAAGATGAACCGGCCTCCCCTCTGCTCCCATATTCTCCCTTCTGAAGTCACACTCCCCTACGAAAGCAGCCCTCTCATATCCTCCGGATAACGCCTACCTGCCTGAACACTCTCCTGGGGACGCCGCGTCCACCGCCCTGCCCTCACTCAGTCCATGCAGGTCCCAACAGCCCTGCTCCACAAATCCAGGCCCTTTCACCTTCTGTCCTTCTACCTATACTGCCCTCTCCCCTAGTAAATTTCCCTTCAGCCTCCAAGCCAGGAATCCCTTCTCTGGCAGCACCAGGCATGCGGGTTGCACCCCGACATACTCTGAACAGCATTAGCACACACTGCAGGGTTATACCACATCTGTCAACAGGGTCGCATCTCCTCCCCACGAAACTGGAACTCAAGCCTACATGACCATCTCCACTACCTGGTGGGACGCTTGGCATGTTGAATGCTGAGAATGTTGTGAACTACACAACTGCAGCCACATGTCAACTCAAGGACAAGTCCATGTGCAGATTTTCACCTGAATTCCACAGGTGGGCCCCCGGCCCCTGCTGCTCTTCGGGAGGCAGTAGGGAGCTTCCAACTTTGGTTCTGCTTCTGCTCTTGAATCCGTCAGTGAAAAGGTGCTCAGGGCTTCAAAAGCTTGACATTGTGCAAATTACATTCTAAGTAGCCACACCTGCCTGCCCCCTGCACTGATGCATTCATTCATTCCACAAACATGTGAGTACCAGGCACTGTGCGGGGGCAGGCGAGACAGTCCCTGCCCATGAGACCTGGGGGCGGGGGTGGGGAACAGCTCAGGCACAGCAGTTAGAGCATTACACCTGACAAGTGCTATAGAGGGGTACAGAGCTGCCACGAGGACTGGTACACGTAACCTGGGAGGGAGGACCTGCTATGCTAAAGCCGAGGAGGGAGCAGGGAACAGGTGGACTCACTGGGCAGAAGGACGGTGTGTACACACACACACACACACACACACACACACACACACACACACACACACACACACACACACACACACACACACACACACACACACACACACACACACACACACACACACACACACACACACACACGAGCCTGTGCGCTCTGAGGACCTGGGCATGTGTGAAGAAGTGAAGGAGGCCAACGTGAGCCTGCACCCTAGAGAATCGGAGGGAAGGACTGCAGAGAGTGGTGCGAGACGGGAGAAGGGAACCAGGCTGTGCGGTGCTTCGAATACCACGATCAGGACTTCAGACCCTAGAGAGGCTCGGAGGAGCAGGGGACTCACGTGGCAGCTGTATCTTTGCAAGGCCGCTCTGGCTGCAAGGCGGAGAATGAATTAGAAGCCCATGGGGAGCCTGAACTGGATGAGGGGAAACAGTTTTGCCCCAGTGGACCTGCCTTCTAGCCCAGGGTCGAAGGAAAATGCGACCCCTGGCCCTTTCCTGTGCAAGAGATACAAGAACGCAGATGCACAGGCCCAAAGGAGAAAAGGGGTGCAGCTCGACTAATGAAACATTTGCAGTTAAGAAAAAGGCTACTGCTGGAGATGATGGGCTGATACTAGAGTCCAATATCAAGTGACGGGTAGGACACAGAATGGAAAGAACCACGGGATCCACCAGGAGAGGGAAGGGTGGAGAAAGGGAAAAAAGAGAAACAGGGAGAGACAGAGCCCGGCCAGTGTGTGCGTGCCCACAAACGACTCCCAGACTACTGGCTGAGGACCTGGGCGCCAAAGCTACCACTTCCCTCGGTAATGAGCGTGGAACACGAAAGGAGGTGGGCTGGGAACTGGGGGTTCCATCGTGCATGCGGGTTCGAAGAAGTGAGAGGTACTTACTGATTTAAGAGGAGTTTGGTGAGCTCCATGTAGTGAAGGCTGGGCATAGGGGTAAAAGTTTCTTCCTTTCGTTCATGATCCCGAATCTCCTCCAACTTCTCTGAAATTTAGAAGTGTGTACATTTTACCATGAACCACGAGCAAAATATAGTTTTAAAACCGTCCAAATTTACCAAGTACCTATATTAGCTAGTCAATCAACTAAAAAGTACATTAAAAAAACCCACTTTTTGAAATAACATATCAGTAACTAGACATCACTGGGCCGATTTCCTCAAGCACTTCTCTTAGAGAAGGTGGTAGATTTGGGTTATTGTTATTGCTGGGCCTGCAGAATATATGACTGAAAACAGGATGTCAGAGTCTGAAGTTCTTTTCTTAGGTAAAGAGTGAAGTATTCTACCTTTGATGCAAGCAGTGATGACAGTAACCAGTGACCGGAGAAATTTACTTTTATATTAAACCCTGTTCAGCAGACAGCAAGACAACTTACAACTAATACAGAGCTGAACGCCCCATGTCTGGAATCAAACTGCTGAGTCCAATTCCATCCACAGGAACAATCTCCACACGCCTCACCCCTCTCCCCTTCTGTCCTTCCCCCTGGCCTGAGAAAACCCGAGTCCTGAACCCGCCACTGCACGCTATGGCGAAGGGACACACAGACAGAACTCTGCAGTGGGGCCTCGTGTGAAATGACTGGCCACGCATCTCCAGGGGCCCTCGGTGCTACCCTGCAATCCTTACACTCCCCTGCTCCAGACACCCTCTCACTTTCCATCCTGCCCGCCCTCTCCACGCTTTCTCCCCAACACCTTGCGGGGCTCCGCACACTACCGCCACCGCATCCTTCTAAGGTGCGCGCTGGACCTTCTCTCACCTGCACAGAACACCGCTCCGGCACCTGTCCCCACTCCTGAGTGATCCCTCTTGCCCTCGCTATCGGAGCCGTCCATCAAACTCGATGCAACATCTTCCAGCTTAAAAAGAAAACCCTCCCCTGACACCAAATCCTTCTCCAGCTACCAACCCATTTCTCATGCCCTTCACAACAAAACTTCAAGAGTTCCCTGACATCGGCATTAACTGTTCGGGTGGGCGACTATCCCACCCTCTGACACGGCTCACCGAGGCCACCACCTCTGCTCGGCCAAACCCAGCGGCCACATCTCAGGCCTCGTCACGTCTGACAAGGGCCAGTCCTTGGGGTGTGTTTATCACTTGGCTTCTGGGATACCACTCTCCCCAAGTTCTCCTCTCATCTCCCCGACTCCTCCAGGCCTTCCTGACCTCAACACACTGGAGGACAGAGCTCCTTCTCTCACCCCTTCTCCACCGCCTACACCCATATCCCACGTGTTCTCATCCCACTTCATTTAAACGCCACCTATGCTCTCATGACACCTTCCACACCTAGAATCCCAGCTCAGCCCCTCCCCTGACCTCCTGACTCAGGTGCCCCACTGCCCACAAAATTGCCACTCGGATGTCTAACAGGCACCTCCAGTGTCGCATGTTCAAACCCTCTCCCGGCTCCCACCCTGGTCCACACTGTCCCTGCAATGTCTCAGGAAAGGGCAGCCCCACCAGCAACCCCAGTGGGCACCCTTACCTCCTCTCTCTCATCCCATGGTCTGTCCTTCAGCAAATCCTGCTGACCCTTTTCTTCAAAATACGCCTAGATGCCAACCACATCTGCCTGCTTCCATCAACTCACTGGGCAAGCCACCCTGAGTTCTTGCCGGGCTAACCCCCTACCGCCCCCTCCCCACACTCATCTCCACACCACAGACTGAGTCTCTTTCTTTTCCACATCTAAATCAGAGTATGAAACACCTCTGTTCAAACCCTGCAACGAATCAAAAAGACCGACCATACCCAGTGACGGCCCGGAGTGCAACAACAGGAGCTCGTACGTCTCTGCTGGGGTTACAGGAGTGGCTCAACCACTCTGCAGGGCTCCTGGGCAGCTTCTAACAGAGCGAAGCACAGTCTGCCCTACGAGCTGCCAGTTCCCCGACTCTAGGTGTTTATTTACCCGAGAGAAATAAAAATACATACCCGCAAAAAGACTGAGACACGACTGCTCAAAGCAGCCTTCTTCACAGTAGCCTAAAATGGGAAACGACCCAAATATGCACCAACAGAAGGATGGGGGGTCAAGCTGTGGAATCCTCACGCAACGGAGGAAACACTACTCAGCGGTAACAGCGATAACAGAATGATGCAATGACACGTGCAACAACAAGGGCGAATCTCAAAGACACTGTGATGAATAAGAGAAGTCAGAGGAAAACTGACATGCCAGACGATTCCATTCCCATGCCGTCCAAGAACAGGTGGAACCAATCTACAGGGGCAGGAGCAGCAGCTGGCTCCTGGGCAGGACCCACGGGATGACTAGTGATTTCCATGCCTCGTCAGCGCACGATTGCCCAGGCGTACGAGAGGCCTCAGGCAGACTGTCTCCACACCTTCCCTCTGACTCTGGCCCTCCCATGACACAGGCTGTTGCCCTCTAACACCTGGGTTAGAATAGGCCAAAACTGACAGAAAGGGATGCAGCGCCAACAGAACCAGCGCCTGGTGGGTGGGTGGGGAGGCCCCTGCTTAAAAAAACGCCCTTCAGAGCAGAAGGGACTGGAGTTTCCTGTCATGTTTCAGGACCACCAGATTCACACACCCCTTTGGGACAGGAAGTAAAGACAAAACGCGCGAGCAATCTTTCTTAAACTGTATTTGAGTGCACCTGGCTCCAAGTGTCCTAGCTTCTAGGAGGTAGGTACCCCCGGGTGATTTCCAAAGGGAAGGGGATAATCAAAATCTCTCAGAGGCTTTTCAAATTTCATATGCCCCCCAACCCCGACCCCAAATAAATGTGACATTCATTCTTTACTAGTAATGAGCCATTCATAGCTCCAGGTGAGAAAAAGACTGCAACGGTTCAGGATGAAGACCGTGTGCCTCTTTGATGCGGTATTTTCTTCTCGGTTTTTTTCCAACAGCTTTACTGAGGCATAATCGACATACCATACCATTCACCATTCAATGGTTTTTTAGTATATTCACAGAGTTGTGCACCCATCACTTCAATCAACTTCAGAACATTTTCATCACCCCAAAAGGAACCCCATAATGGTTCCATCACCTGCTCAAACCCTCATCCTTAGGCAACCACTAATCTTCTTTGTCTGTGGATCTGCCTGCTCTGAACAATTCATATAAATAGAAGAATACAATAGTTGGTCTTTGTGTCTGGTTCTTCTCCCACTTAATGTAACACTTTACAGGCTCATCGGGACTTCCCTGGTGGCGCAGTGGTTAAGAATCTGCCTGCCAATGCAGGAGACACGGGTTTGAGCCCTGGTCTGGGAAGATCCCACATGCCACGGAGCAACTAAGCCCGTGCGCCACAACTACTGAGCCTCTGCTCTAGAGGCCTGTGAGGCCGTCGTGCCTAGAGCCCGTGCTCTGCAACAAGAGAAGCCACTGCAATGAGAAGCCCACGCACCACAACAAAGAGTAGCCCCCGCTCACCCTAACTAGAGAAAGCCCATGCGTGCAGCCATGAACACCCAACGCAGCCAAAAATATAAATAAAAAATAAAGGTTCATCTATGTCTGCACCCTGTGTCACAACCTCATCCACTTAGGTGGCCAAAAACAATATTGCCTTGGATGGACGATGCCTTATTGTCATGCATTCTCTCTAATGTAAGGTAACGACTCTGCTCCTCATGCTGGTCTCTGGGTTTTAAAAAAATTTTTTTTGATATATTTACTTTTATTTATTTATCTTTGCCTGCATTGGGTCTTCGTTGCTGCATGCAGGCTTTCTCTAGTTGCGGCGAGCAGGGGCTGCTCTTCATTGTGCTGCACGGTCTTCTCATTGCAGTGGCTTCTCTTGTTGTGGAGCGCGGGCTCTAGGCATGCGGGCTTCAGTAGTGGTGGCACACGGGCTCAGTAGTCATGGCTTGCAGGTTCTAGAGCGCAGGCTCAGTAGTTGTGGCGCATGGGCTTAGTTGCTCTGTGGCATGTGGGATCTTCCCGGATCAGGGCTCAAACCTGTGTCCCCTGCACTGGCAGGTGGATTCTTAACCGCTGCACCACCAAGGATGTCCCTAGACTTTAAAATAAACACTGTTACAAGAGACAAAGAAGGACACTACATAATGATCAAAGGATCAATGAAAGAAGAAGATATAACAATTGTAAATGTATATGCACCCAACATAGGAGCACCTCAATATATAAGGCAGATACTAACATCCATAAAGGGAGAAATTGACAGTAACACAGTAACAGTAATAGTAGGGGGATTTAACACCCCACTTTCATCACAGACAGATCATCCAGACAGAAGATCAATAAGGAAACACGAGCCTTAAATGACAAATTAGACCAGATGGACTTAATTGATATTTATAGAGCATTCCACGCAAAAGCCACAGAATACACATTCTTTTCCAGTGCACGTGGAACATTCTCCAGGATTGATCACATGCTAGGCTACAAAGCAAGGCTCAGTAAATTTAAGAAAACTGAAATCATATCAGGCATCTTCTCCGACCACACCACTATGAGATTAGAATCAGCTAGAAGAAAAAAACTGTAAAAACACAAATACGTGGAGGCTAAACAATGTTACTAAACAACCAATGGATCACTGATGAAACCAAAGAGGAAATTAAAAAATACCTAGAGACAAATGAAAACAAAATCATGACCATCCAAAATGTATAGGATACAGAAAAAGCAGTTCTAAGAGGGAAGTGTATAGCAATACACTCTTACCTCAGAAAACAAGAAAAATCTCAAATAAACAACCTAAACTTAGACCTAAAGCAACTAGAGAAAGAAGAAAAAAACAAAACCCAAAGATAGTACACTGAAATAATAAACATCAGAGCAGAAATAAATGAAACAGAGACAAAGAAAAAATAGAAAATATCAATAAAACTAAAAGCTGGTTTTTTGAAAGGATAAACAAAATTGATAAATCTTTAGCCAGACACATCAAGAAAAAAAGGGAGAGGGCTAAAATAAATAAAATTACACATGAAACAGGAGAAGTTACAACAGAAATACAAAGGACCATAAGAGCCTACTACAAACAACTCTATGCCAGTAAAATGGACAACCTAAAAGAAACGGACAAATGCTTAGAAAGGTACAACCCTCCAAGACTGAACCAGGAAGAAACAGAAAACATGAACAGACAAATCACAAGTACTAAAAATGAAACTGTGATTAAAAAACTCCCAACAAACAAAATTCCAGGACCTGATGGCTTCACAGCTAAATTCTATCAAACATTCAGAGAAGAGTTTAACACCTAACCTTCTGAAACTATTCCCAAAAATTGCAAAGGAAAGAACACGCCCAAACTCATTCTATAAGGCCACCATCACTTTAATATCAAAACCAGACGATACCATAAAAAAAAGAAAATTACAGGCTAATATCACTGATGAACAGATGCAAAAATCCTCAACAAAATACTGGCAAACTGAATTGAACAATACTCTAAAAGGATCATACACCACGATCAAGTGGGATTATCCCAAAGTTGGAAGGATTTTTCAATATCTGCAAATCAATCAGTGTGATACACCACATTAACAAACTGAAGAATAAAAACCATATGATCAGACTTTCCTGGTGGCGCAGTGGTTAAGAATCTGCCTGCCAATGCAGGGGACACGGGTTCGAGCCCTGTTCTGGGAAGACCCCACATGCCGTGGAGCAACTAAGCCTGCACGCCACAACTACTGAGTCTGCGCTCTAGAGCCCACGAGCCACAACTACTAAAGCCCACGTGCCTAGAGCCTGTGCTTTGCAACAAGAGAAGCCACCACAATGAGAAGCCTGCGCACCACAACGAAGAGTAGCCCCTGCTCGCCGCAACTAGAGAAAGCCCACGCGCAGCAACGAAGAACCAAGTAAGCCACAAATGAATAAATAAAACAAAAACAAACAAAACCATATGATCATCTCAATAGATGCAAAAAGGGCTTTTGACAAAATTCAACACCAATTTATAATAAAAACTCTCCAGAAAATGGGCATAGAGGGAACCTACCTCAACATAATAAAAGTCATATATGACAAATCTACAGCTAACATCATACTCAACGGTGAAAACCTGAAAGCATTTCCTATGAGATCAAGAACAAGATAAGGGGCTTCCCTGGTGGCGCAGTGGTTGAGAATCTGCCTGCTAATGCAGGGGACACGGGTTCGAGCCCTGGTCTGGGAAGATCCCACATGCTGCGGAGCAACTAGGCCCGTGAGCCACAACTACTGAGCCTGCGCGTCTGGAGCCTGTGCTCCGTAACAAGAGAGGCCGCGACAGTGAGAGGCCCGCGCACCGCGATGAAGAGTGGCCCCCACTTGCCACAACTAGAGAAAGCCCTTGCCCAGAAACGAAGACCCAACACAGCAAAAATAAATAAGTAAATTAATAAACTCCTACCCCCAACATCTTCAAAAACAAAAAAAACAAACAAAAAAAAAACAAGATAAGGATGTCCACCCTCTCCACTTTTATTCAACATAGTTTGGAAGTCCTAGTCATGGCAATCAGAGAAGAAAAAGAAATAAAAGGAATCCAAATTGGAAAAGAAGTAAAACTGTCACTGTTTGAAGATGACAGGATACTATACAAAGAAAATCCTAAAGATGCTACCAGAAAACTGCAAGAGCTGATCAATGAATTCAGCAAAGTGGCAGGATACAAAATACATACACAGAAATCTGTTGCTTCTATACACTAACAACGAAAGATCAGAAACAGAAATTAAAGAAACAATCCCATTTACCAGCACATCAAAAAGAATAAAATTCCCAGGAATAAACCTACCTAAGGAGACAAAAGACCTGTACTCTGAAAACTTTAACACACTAATGAAAGAAATCCAAGATGATACAAACAGATGCAAAGATATACCATGTTCTTCAACTGGAAGATCAATGTTGTCAAAATCACTATACTTCCCAAGTCATTCTACAGAATCAGTGCAATCCCTATCAAATGAACAGCGGCATTTTTCACAGAACTAGAACAAAACATTTTAAAATGCGTATGGAAACAAAAAAGATGCAGAAGAGCCAAAGGAATCCTGACAAGAGAAAACGAAACTTGAGCAATCAGGCTCCCTGACTTCAGACTATACTACAAAAAAGCTACAGTAATCAAAAAAGTATGCTACAGGCAAACACAAAAAATATAGATCGAACACAAAACATATAGATCAAAGAAAGCTCAGAAACAAACACACAAACTTATGGCCAATTAATCTACGACTAAGGAGGCAAGCCTACACAATGGAGAAAACACAGTCTCTTAAATAAAGGGTGCTACACTGATGCACAGTGTACCAGTGTGTACAGGACAGCTACATGCAAAAGACTGAAACTAGAACACTGTCTAACAGCATACACAAAGATAAACTCAAACAGAATTAAAGACCTAAATGTAAGGCTGCGATACGAAAAACTCTTAGAGGGAAACATAGGCAGAACACTCTGACATAAATCACAGCGAGATCTTTTTGATCTGTCTCCTCAAATAATGGAAATAAAAATAAACAAATGAGACCTCATTAAACTCAAAAGCTCTTGCAAGCAAACAAAACCATAAACAAAACAACAAGACAACCCACAGAATGAGAGAAAATACTTGCAAACGTTGTGACCGACAAAAGCTTAATCTCCAAAATTTACAAACAGCTCATGCAGCTCAATATCAAAAAAAACCCAAACAACCCGATATAAAAATAGGGGAAGACCTAAATAGACTTTTCTCCAAAGAAGACATACAGAGGGCCAAGAGGCACATGAAAAGATGCTCAACATCGCTAATTATAAGAGAAATGCAAATCAAAACTACAATGAGATACCACCTTATACCAGTCAGAATGGCTAACATCAAAAAGTATACAAACAATAAATACTGGAGAGGGTGTGGAGAGATGCTGTTGGTGGGAATGTAAATTGGTACAGTAACTATGGAAAACACTATGGACGTTCTTTAAAAAACTAAAAATAGAGCTACCATAAGATGCAGCAATCCCACTCCTGGTCATATATCTAGAGAAAACCACGGTTCGAAAGGATACATGCACCCCAACGTTCACTGAAGTGCTGCTTACAATAGCCAAGACAGGAAAGCAACCTAAATGTTCACCCACAGATGAATGGATAAAGAAGATGCGGTACATATATACACTGGAGTATTACTCAGCCATCAAAAGGAATGACATAATGCCATTTGCAGCAACACAGACAGACCTGGAGATTATCATACTAAGTGAGGTAAACCAGACAGAGAAAGACAAATATCATACAATACAGCTTATATGCAGAATCTAAAACAAAATATGCAAACTGACTTATTTACAAAATAGAAACAGGCTCACAGACTTAGAAAATAAACATACAGTTACCAAAGGAGAAAAGTGGAGGGGAAAGATAAATTGGGAGTATGGGACTGACATACACACACTACTATATTTCAAATAAATAACCAACAAGGACCTACTGTATAAAACAGGGAACTCTGCTCACTAGCCTGTAATAACCGAAATGTGAAAAGAATTTGAAAAAGAGTAGATACGTGTATATGTAAAACTGAATCACTATACTGTATACCTGAAACTAACACAACATTATTAATCAACGAAACCCCAATATAAAATAAAAATTAAAACCAAAACAAAAATAAATGGGACCTCATTAAACTCAAAAGCTTTTCACAGCAAAGGAAACCATAAACAAAACGAAACGACAACCTACAGAATGGGAGAAAATACTGGCAAAGGATGTGACCGACATGAAATCAATCTCCAAAATTTACAAAGAGCTCATGCAACTCAATATCAAAAAAGCAAACAACCCTATCAAAAAATGGACAGGAGACCTAAATAGCCTTTTCTTCAAAAAACACATACAGACATCCACAGGCACATGAGAAGATGCTCAACATCGCTAATTATTAGAGAAATGCAAATCAGAACTATAATATCACCTCACACCAGTCAGAACGGCCATGATCAAAAAGCCCACAAACAATAAATGCTGGAGAGGGTGTGGAGAAAAGAGAACCCTCCTATGCTGTTGGTGGGAATGTAAGTTGGTGCAGCCACTGTGGAGCACAGTATGGAGGTTCCTCAGAAACTAAAACTAGAGCTACCATATGACCCAACAATCCAACTCCTGGGCATATACCCGGACAAAACTATAACTGAAAAAGATACACGCACCGCTGTGGTCATGGTAGCACTGCTTACAATAGCTGAGACATGGAAGAAACCTAAATGTCCATCTTCATAAAGAAGATGTGGTACGTATATACAATCAAATACTACTTGGCCATAAAAGAGAACGAAATAATGCCATTTGCAGCAACATGGATGCAACTAGAGAGTATCATACTACGTGAAGTCAGAAAGAGAAAGACAAATACCATGTGATATCACTTACACGTGGAATCTAAAATATGGCACAAATGAACCTATCTACAAAACAGAAACAGACACAGGGATCAGATTGGTGGCTGCCAAAAAGGACGGGTGAAGGGAGAGAGCTATGGACTGGGAGTTTGGGGTTGGTAGATGCAAACTATCATACTTAGAACAGATAAAAAACAAGGTCCTAGGGCTTCCCTGGTGGCACAGTGGTTAAGAATCCGCCTGCCAATGCAGGGGACACGGGGTCGAGCCTTGGTCCGGGAAGATCCCACATGCCACGGAGCAACTAAGCCCGTGTGCCACAACTACTGAAGCCCGTGCACCTAGAGCCCGTGCTCCGCAACAAGAGAAGCCACCGCCATGAGAAGCCCACGCACCACAACGAAGAGTAGCCCCGCTCGCTGCAACCAGAGAAAGCCAGTGCACAGCAACGAAGACCCAATGCAGCCAAAAATAAATAAATAAACTTTAAAAAAAAAAAAAAACCAAGGTCCTACTGTTTAGCACTGGGAACTACATCCAACCTCCTGGGATAAACCATAATGGAAAAGAATATTTTAAAAAAAGAATGTATGTATGTGAATCACCGAATCACTTTGCTGTACAGCAGAGATGCGCACATTATACATCAGCGATACTTCTATTAAAAAAACAAATAAAAGAATTCCATTTGCAGCGACGTAGATGGACTTGGAGATTATCACACTAAGTGAAGTAAGCCAGACACAGAAAGACAAATATCACATGATATCACTTATATGCAGAATCTAAAATAAAATATACTTAGAAAACAAAGTTACAATTACCAAAGGGGAAAGGTGGAGGAGAAGGATAAATTGGGAGTATGGGACTGACATATACACACTACTATATTTCAAATAAATAATGAACAGGACCTACAGTGTAACACAGGGAACTCTGCTCACTATCCTGTAATAACCGAAATGGGAAAAGAATTTGAAAAAGAGGAGAGACATGTATATGTATAACTGAATCACTTTGCTGTACACCTGAAAATAACAACGCTGTTAATCAATTAAACTCCAAAGTAAAAGAAAAATTAAAACAAAAATAAACAAATGGGACCTCATTAAACTCAAAAGCTTCTGCAAGCAAAGGGAACCATAAAAACGAGAAGACAACCCACAGAATGGGAGAAAATACTTGCAAACGATGCCACTGACAAGGGATCACTCTCCAAAATTTACAAACAACTCATGCAGCTTGATAAACAAATAACCGCATCAAAAAATGGACGCAAGGGCTTCCCTGGAGGCACAGCGGTTGAGAGTCCACCTGCCGATGCAGGGGACACGGGTTCGTGCCCTGGTCTGGGAAGATCCCACATGCCGCGGAGCGGCTGGGCCCATGAGCCACGGCCGCTGAGCCTGCGCGTCCGGAGCCTGTGCTCCGCAACGGGAGAGGCCATAACAGTGAGAGGCCCGCATACCGCCAAAAAAAAAAAAAACATACAGACGGCCGCAGGCACATGAGAAGATGCTCAACGTCGCTAATTATTAGAGAAATGCAAATTAAAACTACAATGAAGGCTTCCCTGGTGGTGCAGTGGTTGGGAGTCCGCCTGCCGATGCAGGGGACATGGGTTCGTGCCCCGGTCCGGGAAGATCCCACATGCCGCGGAGCGGCTGGGCCCGTGAGCTACGGCCGCTGAGCCTGCACGTCCGACGGCTGTGCTCCGCAACGGGAGTAGGCCACAACAGTGAGAGGCCCGCGTACCGCAAAAACAAAAACAAAACTATAATGAGATATCACCTCACACTGGTCACAATGGCCATCACCAAAGAGTCTAAAAACAATAAATACTGGAGAGGGTGTGGAGAAAAGGGAACCCTCCTACACTGTTGTTGGGAATGTAAACTGGTAGAGCCACTATGGCAAACAGTATGGAGGTTCCTTAAAAAAACTAAAAATAGAGCTACCATATGACCCAGGAATCCCACTTCTGGGCATATATATGGGGAAAAAACATGATTTGAAAGGATACATGCACCCCAATGTTCATTGCAGCGCTGCTTACAATAGCCAGGACATGGAAGCAACCTAAATGTCCTTTGACAGAGGAATGGATAAAGAAGATGTGGTACATATATACAAAGGGGTATTACTCAGCCATTAAAAGGAATGATATAATGCCATTTGCAGCAACACAGACAAACCTGGAGATTATCATACTAAGTAAAGTAAGCCACACAGAGAAAGGCAAGTATCATATGATACGGCTTCTATGCGGAATCTAAAACAAAATGTACAAATGGACTTATTTACAAAACAGAAACGGACTCAGAGACTTAGAAAACAAACTTACGGTTACCAAAGGAAAACGATGTAGGGGAAGGATAAATCGGGGAGTGTGGGATTGACATATACAGTAAGTTTCCCACATACAAACGAGTTCCATTCCACGAGGGCATTCGTAGCCCCATTTGTTCACAAGTCCAACAAAGTTAGCGTAGGTACCCAACTAACACAATAGGCTATATAGTACTGTACTGTAATTGGTTTATAATACTTTTCACACAAATAATACATAAAAACAAACACAAAAAATAAACATTTTAAATCTTACAGTACCCTGAACAGTACAGTAGTACAGTACAACAGCTGGCATAGAGCTGGCATCGAGTGAACAGGCAAGAAGAGTTACTGACTGGAGGAGGGAGGGGAGGTGGGACATGGTAGAGCTGAAGGACCGTCAGCAACAGGAGACGGAGGGCAAGCCGCAATGTCACTCACGCCTGACGTTCACGGCACAGGTTCTGGTTCTTTGCTGGATTGATTCTATCTACCCTCTTGAAAAATCGATCCAGTGATGTCTTGGTAGTGGCTCTTTTTGTCTCCTCACACATGACACGGTAGCACTGGACTGCATTCTGATCGGCTGCTGCAACCTTCGTGTACCGTTCTGTGTTAGGGTCCTGTGCCTCAAAAACCAACAGTGCCCCCTCAAATAAAGAAAATCCCCTTGCAATTTCCTGTGTTGTGAATCTCTTCGATTCTTCAGTTACTTCTTCCTCTTGTCTGTCTTTGTCCTTTCTCTGGGCCTCCAATTCCTTCAGGTCTTCACTAGTAAACCCCTCGTTTTGCACAGCAACGAGTTCAATGAAGCTGTCCTCTTGCAGATCTAGCTCCAGCTTCTTGCTGAGGGTCACTACGTTGCTGAAGACCTCTTTGGACTCCTCATCCACCTTCTCAAAACCAAGAAAATCGTGAACAAACTGCGGGCAAAGGTTCTTCCAAACCCCATTCATGGTGACGGCCATAACGTCATGCCAAGAAAAGTCAATCTTTTTTACGGCCGTGTAGATGTTACGGTCCTTCCAAAACTGTCACAAAGTTGTTCCTGCTTGGTCACTTGCCTTTACTGCCTGACGAAAGTGTGACGTAAATAATATTTCTTGAAAGTCACTATAACTCCCTGGTCCATATGTTGGATGAACGACATGGTATTCAGTGGCAGATGCACTACTTTGACGTTGGGATGAAAGTCATTCATGAATGGTGGGTAGCCCGGATCACTGTCGAGCAGCAAAAGAATGTTGAACGGGATGTCCTTCTCCAAGCAATGTTTCTCTACCTCTGGGATAAAGTGGTGGAAAAACCAGTCCTGGAAAATGGCCTGTATAACCCAGGCTTTGGGGTTACTCTTCCACACAACAGGAAGAGAGCCCTTGGCTACGTTTTTAAGGGCTCTTGTGTTCTCTGAATGATAAACTAACAGAGGCTTCAGCTTCACAGCACCAGAGGCATTACCACCAAACAACAGAGTTAGCCTGTCCTTTGCTGCTCTATAGCCTGGCATCAACCTTCCCTCCTTGCTGATGTAACTTCAGTCCGGCATCCTCTTCCAGTACAGTCCTGTCTCATCCACATTAAACACCTGCTCGGGTAAATTCGCGCCTTCATCAATAATTTCTCAAAGCGTTTCAGGAAATTCCCGGGCAGCCATCGTATCTGCACTCGCTGCCTCGCCGCTTACTTTTACCTTGTGAAGCTGGCTCCAGCCCTGAACCGATGAAGCCAGCCGTGGCTGGCATTAGAAGATGTGCCCTCTGATTCTTCGCCGTGATTCTTCTTCAAGGCTCTTGGCTTTCTCTTGAATCAGCATTAAGCTGAGTGGGACTCGACGCTGATGCTGATCCGTCATCCACCTATTGAGAAGCTTCTGCATCTCCTCCATCACTTTTCCACGCTTCTTTGATATCACTGTCAACATCGTCGGCACAGCAGCCTTCACATGTTCCATGATCTTGTCCTTCTTCTTTAGGATCGTGCTGGTGGTTAACGATTCTTGTTATGAGAACGAGCGACGTCTGCCATCTTTTCGCCTCGCTCCACTCTCTCAATTATTTTCACTTTTGTTTCCACTATTATTGCTTGGCGCTTCTTAGCAGTACCAGCTACATCACCGCTGCTTTTATGCCTGCTTCCGGACACCCTGGGCTTGAAGTAAAGATACTGTACTAGTGTACTCTATACAGTAAAGTACACCAAAGCACAACCACTTGTAGAGGATGCACGCACATGGCAATGTACGACAGACACGTGAACTAACAGACGTGACTGGACATGTGAACGCACGTTCCCATCTTTGAAAGTTCGCAACTTGAAGGTTCATATGTAGGGACTTACTGTACACACTACTATATTTAAAATACATAACCAACAAGGACCTACTGTACAGCACAGGGAACTCTGATTAACATTCTCTAATAACAAATGAAAAAAGAATTTGAAAAAGAGTTCATACATGTATAACTAAATCACTTCATTGTACATCTGAAAATAACACAACATTGTTAATCAACTATACTCCAAAATAAAATAAAAATTAAAAATAAAAAACAAAAAGGGACTTACCTGGTGATCCAGTGGGAAAGACTCTGAGCTCCCAATGCAGGGCACCCTGGTTTGATCCCTGAACAGGGAACTAGATCCTGCATGCATACCAAAACTAAGAAGCCTGCAGGCCACAACTAAGAAGCCCACATGTCAAAACTTAGAAGCCTGCATGCCACAACAAAGACCTGGCACAGCCAAAACAAATAAGTAAAAAATAATAAATTTTTAAAAATTAAAACAAAAAAAACAAATGGTACCTCACTGAACTCAAAAGCTTCTGCAAGCAAAGGAAACCATAAGCAGAATGACAAGACAACCCAAAGAATGGGAGAAAGTATTTACAAACGATGTGACCAACAAAAGATTAATCTCCAAAATTTACAAACAGGTCGTGTAGCTCAATATCGAAAAATCAAACAACCCAATAAAAAAATGGACGAAGACCTAAATACACTTTCCTCCAAAGAAGACATATAGATGTCCACAGGCACATGAAAACATGCTCAACATCGCTAATTCTTAGAGAAATGCAAATTGAAACTACAATGAGATATCACCTCATACCAGTCAGAATGGCCATCATCAAAAACTCTACAAACCATAAATACCGGAGAGGGTGTGGAGAAAAGGGAACCCTCCTACACTGTTGGTGGGAATGTAAATTGGTACAACCACTATGGAGAACAGTATGGAGGTTCCTTAAAAAACTAAAAATAGAATTACCATATGACCCAGCAATCCCACTACTGGTCATATATCTGGAGAAAACCATGGTTTGAAAGGATACATGCACCCCAATGTTCACTGCAGTGCTGCTTACAATTAGCCCAGACATGTCAGCCACCCAAATGTCCATCAACATATGAATGCATAAAGATGATGTGGTACATATACACAATGGAGTATTACTCAGCCATTAAGAAGAATGAAGTAATGCCATTTGCAGCAACACAGATAGACCTGGAGATTATCATACTAATGAAATAAGCCAGAAAGGGAAATACAAATACCATATGAGTTATATGTGGAATCTAAAATATGGCACAAATGAACCTACCTACAAAACAGAAACAGACTCACAGACATAAGAGATCATACTTGTGGTTGCCAAGGGGGAGGGCGGTGGGGCAGAGGGATCAAATCGGAGTTTGAGGTTAGCAGATGTAAACTATTATACAGAGAATGGATAAACAGCAAGGTCCTACTATACAGCACAGTGAACTATATTCAATACCCTGGGATAAAGCATAATTGAAAAGGATATAAAAAATGAGTGTATGTGTATAAGTGAGTCACTTTGCTGTACAGCAGTGACAACACTAAATCAAATATACGTCAATAAACAAAAATAAAAATTTTTTTAAAATCTTGAAAAATCTAGTCCATTTCCAGCAAAAATCAAATTTCTAAGGAAAATAAGGGAATATTTAAAGCTTCTATCATGGGAAAAAATGCACTATGGAAATATCTGTCTTGCCACAAATAAATGATCTAATGTACCACTCTTTAGGAAAAAAAGGAATGTATATATGTATACATATGTGAGTCACTTTGCTGTACAGCAGAGATTAGCACAACATTGTAAATCACCCATGCTAGCACAGGGAGATCACCTCGGTGCTTTGTGACAACCTAGAGGGTGGGATAGGGAGGGTGGGAGGGAGACGCAAGAGGGAGGAGATATGGGGATATATGTATATGTATTGCTGATTCACTTTGTTATACAGCAGAAACTAACACAACATTATAAAGCAATTATACTCCAATAAAGATGTTAAAAAAATCACCTATGCTTCAATTAAAAAAATTAAAAAATAAAAAAAGAATGAAATAATGCCATTTGTAGCAACATGGATGAACCTGGTGATTAACATACTAAGCAAAGTAAGCCAGAGAAAGACAAATATCATATGATATCACTTATATGAAGAATCTAAAAAAGAGAGAAATGAGCTTATTTACAAAACAGAAACAGACTCACAGACTTAGAAAACAAACTTATGGTTACTAAAGGGGAGAAATAGAGAGAAGGGATAAATTTGGAGTTTGGAATTGACATATACACACTACCATATCTAAAATAGATACCCAACAAGCACCTACTGTATAGCACATGGAACTCTGCTCAATATCCTAGTAATCTAAATGGGAAAAGAATTTGAAAAAGAACAGATACATGTATACGTATAACTGAATCACTTTTCTGTACACCCAGAATTAACACAACATTGTTTTGTTTTGTTTATTTATTTATTTGGCTGCGTTGGGTCTTTGTTACTGAGCGCCGGCTTCTCATTGCAGTGGTTTCTCTTGTTGCAGAGCACGGGCTCTAGGCACGTGGGCTTCAGTAGTTGTGGCACACAGGCTCAGTAGTTGTGGCTTGCGGGCTCTAGAATGCAGGCTCAGCAGTCGTGGCACACAGGCTTAGGTGCTCCGCGGCATGTGGGATCTTCCCAGACCAGGGCTCGAACCCGTGTCCCCTGCACTGGCAGGCGGATTCTTAACCACTGCGCCACCAGCAAAGTCCCAAACACAACATTGTTAATCAACTATACTCCAATATAAAATAAAACTTAAAAACAAAAATAAAAATAAACAAACAGACCTCTTTAAACTCAAAAGCTTTTGCACAGCAAAGAAAACCATATACAAAACGAAAAAACAACCCACAGAATGGGAGGAAATATTTGCAAATGATGTGAACAACAAAAAATTAATCTCCCAAATTTAGAAAGATCTCATGCAGGTCAATATCAAAAAAAACAAACAAACAAACAAAAAAACAACCCCATCAAAAAACAGACAGGAGACCTAAACAGCCTTTTTTCCAAAGAAAACATACACACGTCCACAGGCACATGAGAAGATGCTCAACATCTCTAATCATTAGAGAAATGCAAATCAAAACTACAATGAGATATTACCTCACACCAGTCAGAATGGCCATCATCAAAAAACCTACAAACAATAAATACTGGAGACGGTGTGGAGAAAAGGGAACCCTCTTGCACTGTTGGTGGGAGAACAGTGTGGAGGTTCCTCAGAAAACTAAAAATAGCATTACTACATGATCCAGCCCATTCCACTCCCCGGCATCTACCAGGACAAAACTTAATTCGAAAAGATCCATGCACCCCCATGTTCACTGCAGCCCTGTTTACAACAGCCCAGACATGGAAGCCACCTAAATGTCCATCGACAGAGGAACGGATAAAGAAGATGTGGTACGTATACACAATGGAATATTACTCAGTCATTAAAAAAAGAAAGAAAGAATGCCAGTTGGAGCAACATGGATGGACCTGGAGATTATCATACTAAGTGAGATAAGTCAGAGAAAGACAAATATATGATAACATTTTTATGCAGAATCTTAAAAAAAGATACAAATGAACTTATTTACAAAACGTAAACAGACTCACAGACTTAGAAAACAAACTTACGGTGACCAAAGGGGAAAGGTGGAGGGGAGGGATAAACTGGTAGTTTGGGGCTGACATATACATACTATAATATTTAAAACAGATAATTGGGGGGAGGGAAAAAAAGATAATCAATAAGGACCTACTGTACAGCACAGGGAACTCTGCTCACTATTCTGTAATAACCAAAGTGGGAAAAGAATTTGCAAAAGAGTAGATACATGTATATGTACCTGAATCACTTTGCTGAACACCTGAAACTACCACAACACTGTCGATCAACTATACTGCAATATAAAACTAGAATTAAAATTTAAAAGTTTGTGGAAATATCTTAAAATCAAAACCTGAACTAGAATTGGTACACACACCCCAAACGACCATGACTAACAGTGGTCCGCGGCCTCGCGCAGCTGAGGCTGGGAAGCATTCATTGATTTCACCTGATGAGCGACGCCGCGTCCCTGCAAGGACCGCTTGCCTCCACCCGCGGGAGGGCGACCCCAGCCCCCACGGCCCGCCCCCCCACCGCACCCCGCTCCCCCTCCACACCCCGCTCCCCCTCCACGTGCTCACCCACGTCCATCCACTCGGGGGGGAGCAGCCGACACTTCTGTCTCTGTTTCAGGTTGATGGCCAGCCACAGAGGCACCTGCACTGGTAAGCCGGGGTTGAAAGGCCCCAGGTCGCCCTGCAAGCAAACACACACACACACCGTCCCTCAAAACTGCACCGCTGGACCTCTGCTGTCCACGGGCTGAAGCCCGAGCGCGCTCTCGGCCACACTGCGCCCCACCGCTCATCTGCGCTGGGTCCCGAACGCCGCCGGACGACACCTGTGGGCGCTGGACCCGCCGCCCAGCCCCCCTCCCGGAAGCGGGAACCGACCAGGGAGAGCCGGAGGCCCGGCGGGTCTCACCCCGATGAGGTAGATCTTGTCCAGACTGAAGTTCGGGATGATGGTGACCAACTCCTTCTCGGCCAGGAACTCCACCTCGGCCGCGTCCATGGTGGGGCCCGCGGCCAGCCCGGGATTCGCCGCCGCCGCCGCCGCCTCCGGCCCCTCAGCGTCCGGGAAGACGCGCTACAGCCGCCGCTTTCCCGCCACCGAGCAATGCCCAGCCTCTGGCCGGAAAAAGCCTCGGCCGGCCTATAGAAACGCGGCGTTCTCCGCGGGGCGGCGGAAGGCGGGGACCGCGGATGCTACGAGCCCGCGGATTGGCGAGCCTGAACGAGGCTGCGGGCGGACCCCGCCCCTCTCGTGGGCAGGCCCCGCCCCCTCCCGTGTCCCGGCCCGCCCCTCCCGTGGGCCAGCGCGCCTGGCGCCGCCGGCCCACCTGCACCTAGTACAGCCTTCGGCGTCCCTTCACCTGCCCCGGGCGCCCGCCCGCTAACACCGCGAGTCAAACTGCGGGTGGGCTTCGGGGCCAGGAGTATATGCATGTAATTGGTTACGGCGTGACCTGGCTACACAGACGCGGCCCCGGGCCGCAGCGGAGCGAGCGAAGGCGTTGTTTCCTTTAACTTCACAATCTTCTGTCTTCCCTGTACACGGGGTTAATATCTATAAAAATGAAGATTCCTGGGAATTCCCTGGCGGTCCAGTGGTTAGGACTCCGCGCTTTGGGCCCGGGTTGATCCCTGGTTGGGGAACTAAGATCCCACAAGCAGCGCGGTGCGGCCAAAAGAAAAAAAACACGCAGATTCCTCCACTGCACCCACATATTCCAATTCGGAAACCACGGGGGAGAGGCTCACAATTTGCACTTTGGCAAACTCCCCAGGTGAGACTTGTGAAGGGTCAAGTTTCCCCGACTGGGGCAAATAACGTATTGATGAGCTCATCTGTTGGCCATTCCGGGTGCCCTCTATACCGTGGGCTCATGTGAACCTTTACAACAGGGGTTCTAAGACCCGCCTCTGTCAGCATCCCCTGGGAGATTCCGAACGTTCACATGCACACACCTGCAGACTTGTGATTCAGGGGTCTGGGTGAGGACAGAGTGTTGTTTTTTTTTTTTTTTTTTTTTTTTGCGGTACGCGGGCCTCTCACTGTTGTGGCCTCTCCCGTTGCAGAGCACAGGCTCCGGACGCGCAGGCTCAGCGGCCATGGCTCACGGGCCCAGCCGCTCCGCGGCATGTGGGATCTTCCCGGACCGGGGCACGAACCCGTGTCCCCTGCATTGGCAGGCGGACTCTCAACCACTGCGCCACCAGGGAAGCCCCCAGAGTGTTGTTTTTAATCAGGGATTTCGATGGGGTGATAATAGGCCAGGAAAACTTCCCGGGAGGTGAAGCAGCTAGAAGAAAACTGGGGTGGGGTGGGGGTGGGGGGTCAGGAAGGGGCGGGGGGCGGGGGGGAGTTGAGTTCAACACCATGATCATTAGGCTCTAAGAAAAAACATATGTGACAGGAGGATTTCAGGGTTCTAGATCCCAGCAGGAAAGCTGCCTCACCCCAGAAAACAGCACGCTTTCCTCTCTAACCACCCTGAAACCTGCCCCATGTCAGGTTGTCGGGAAGATGAAATAAGGCCATACTTCAGTTCTGCTCACTCGCATGGCCTGGGAAGTTGTCTGTTGTTTATCTGCATTGGAAGCTGTCATTGCAGGCCTGGAGATTTCCTGCATTGTGTCATTTGTAAAGACAAATACTTTCAAAGAAAATAAAAGATCGCTCGGGATGCTGTGTGAGAGCACGTGACCACTCTGAACTTCAGTCTCTTCATCTGCAAGCGAGGTAGGAAGAGGAGTACCCAGGGGGGTTGGGGGGAGGGGAAGCCGTAGGCCACCTGGCCCCTCCTAAAATAGAAGCTCCCTCAGTCATCTGCAGAGAGTGTGTGCCAGCTTGTCTGGGTTTTGACTGATGCGGGAATGTTTTCCTGACTGGCAAATATCTTCTGCGTTTCAGATTGGGTGAGGCTTCCCTCGCTGATTTTCGCAAAACTTTTTGTAAAAGAGCAAAGGAAAAAAGCTGGCTGGAAAGCCGAGGTTCAGAGAGGCCTCAGCAGAATGGGCAGGAGAGCTAGCAGAGCCCGGTACCTTGGTGTCCTTATGGGTAAGGTGGGGACAGTGCCGCTGCTTACCTTGCAGGGCTGTTGGGAGAACGAGACAAGGGGGGTGCAGCTTTACACACTGCAAAATGGTGGCGTCCTGGAATCGCAAACTTGAGCAGAGACACCAGGGTCCTTAGGGGGCTTATTAAAGCAGCACAAATCACAATAGCCAGCAGGTGGAAATACCAAATGTCCATCAGCTGAGGGTTGGATAAACAACATGGGGTCCATACTTATTACGGAATATTATTCGGCCACAGACAGGAACGAGGCACTGGTTCATGCTACAACGTGGAGGACCCTTGAAAACGTTACACTGCATGAAGGAGGCCAGATGCAAAAACCATATATGATCCATTTACATGAACTGTGCAGAAGAGGTAAACCCATAGAGACAGGAACTAGATTAGTGGTTACCAGGGTTGAGGGAGAGGGGGATGGAGTTTCTTTTGAGGTGGATGGAAATGTTCTGGAATTAGACAGTGGTGATGGTTGTTCAACTCTAAACATACTAAAAACTACTGACTGAACTGTAAACTTTGAAAGGGTGAATTTTACAATATGTTTTATTATTATTAAATTATTATTATTCCTCAAGAATATTATTCCTCAAGAAAACTGTGATTTAAATGCCCCTCCCTAAGCTCCAGACCCAGGCTTTCTGACTCAGTAATCACACACTTTACACGCTCCCCAGGAAGTTCTTATAATTGCAAAACTGGGGAGGGAAGTGAATCCAGTCCGGCCCTGAGCTGCTCCCAGGATCCAGAGAGGACTCCTGATAGCCCATCCTCAGGCCTGGCCTCTGAAAGTCGGGGAAGGAGAGAGGGAAACAGACAAGAGGAAAAGTCAAGCGGGAGGGGGGATGGGGCGGTACTTTAGACGGGGTAGTCGGGGCCCTTGCACCATCATCTCCTGTTGGAACAGTGCCTCCCCAGGAAGCTAGATGACCCCTGTGGTAAGGAATTAAGAGGTGGGGACAAAATAAATCGGGATGGAGGGGCACATCTCCTGGGCAGAACTCCAGATGGTGTGATAAAGCTCATCACTCCTGAAGTGCGGGCCGCCCATGGCCACTTCCTTCTAAAGAGAACAGGATGGAAACAGGGAAAAACAGAGAAACCTGACCAACAAGCCCGCAGCCAAGTGCTCAAGATCAACATGAGGGCTTCCCTGGTGGCGCAGTGGTTGGGAGTCCGCCTGCCGATGCAGGGGACACGGGTTCGTGCCCCGGTCCGGGAGGATCCCACGTGCCACGGAGCGGCTGGGCCCGTGAGCCATGGCCGCTGAGCCTGCGCGTCCGGAGCCTGTGCTCCGCAACGGGAGAGGCCGCAGCAGTGAGAGGCCCGCGTACCGCAAAAAAAAAAACAAAAACATAAAATTAAGAAGTCTCCCCTCCAGGTTCCCCCGGGGCACCTAACCGAGTGTCCCCCTCAGGGTCGTCAGCACTGCAATACCTTTTGGTCACATTTGAATTCAGGCCACAGAACAGTGCTGCCCGAATGAGTCAGCAAGCCGGCCTCCTGGCTGTACAGCAGTGGGTCTTTCTGAAATGCTGGGAATGTCCCGTAGCTGTCTGATCCAGGACAGTAGCCACTAGCCCCACGTGGAAACTGGGCGCTTTCGGGGGACTGGCGTCCTCTGCAGGGGCGGGGCCCCAGACACGGGGCCCCGCCCACCAATGCACCTCGATGATCGTGGGGTTGAGCACATTGGGAGGGGCCCGTGGTCCCCCTGCACAGAGCATCTGTGTTCAGTCCCAGGTCCGTCTACCTCAGAGGTCTGAACCTCTGCCACGGGGGAGCGATATTCTTACAGCGAGGAGACAGTGGTCCAGGAAAACAAAGAATTAATTACAGCGAAGAATCGAGGAGGTGGGCGAGACCTTCCAGGGACTCTCGGCCCTGCCTGTGCAGGAGAATCTGCCGGATCCCCGGCCACACCTGGACCAAGGGAATCGGAACCTCCGGGTGGGGCTCAGGCCGAGGCCAGCCACTCTCCTGTGGTCTCCAGGGGACTTTAGGAGAAGCAGTGACTTGCCGCTGGTGGTACCTCCCATCTAGAATTACAGTCACAGCAGCAAAAGGGAAACGCAGAATGGAAAACACCTCCTCCGGAAAGTCTCCCTTCCTGGCCCCAGCTGAAAGGGGCAATGCGGTGGTACCTACCGAGCAGGGCCCCGATCATACCACAAGGCTGCTTCCCTACCTGGGAAGTACGGCTCCTCCTGGGACGTGGACACCCCCTGCCCCTCTGAGGTCTCCGAGGCAAGGCGACAGCATGAGCCCCGCAGGCCTGACGTCACCTGCTGTTTCTGGCCCTTGGCGGCTCCCACTGGTGGGGGCCCAGCCACTTCAACGGGTACCCGTTCCATCCTTCATCTCCTAGAGCCCTTGAGCCCTTGAGAGGTGGGCCGGGACTGACACAGGTGAATCCTCAGCTGCGTCTGATGCAGCCGTGTAGACAGCGGGGGCTCCTGCACGCAGCGGCAGTGTTGTTTCTTCTCACGACAGCCCTCACGGTGTTCTCTCTGTTGAGTGCGGTGACGAGTGGAGCAGGAAAGACAGGCGGCGGCCAGTTCTCCAGGGCTGCTGTGTAAGCTGCTACCAGGACCTGGACCAGATCCTGCGCCCAGTGGCAGGCTGTGTGAGGGATGCAGGTCGGGGAGTGACATGCGCCGATTCGCAGTTTAGAAAGAGAACTCTGGGGGATGGAGTGGGGGTGGGACTCGGTCTGGCAGCAGGAGACTCACCTGGAGGCTGGGAGCAGACGTCTAGCAGAGCTGTGGCACCTAGGGCACAGCCACGGGGATCTAGAGGAGGAACGGTCTGAAACCAGAGCCCATGAACTGTCTGCCAGTGTCCAGAAAAGCCAGGTCCGGGGGCGCCTCCGGACCCCACCCAGGTGACCACAGCTACCTGTGGCTCCACACAGCCTGGCAGTGTCCCCGCCGCCAGCCCCACCCCTGGGCCTGCGAGCCCCTCCCTGCAGCTCCCCGACCACCAGTGTCTGGCGAGGGAGCCATCCCGCCAGTCGCACGGTGCACGTCACGGCTGAGCCAGGGGCTCTCAAATGCCTCCGACATGGTGCGAATACACTCTTGTGTCTTTTTGCCATCTGCCGCTGTCATTAAAAACTTACATTTCCATCTGTTTTCACACTTTTCTCGCCTCCCAGCTTCCCTTCCCGGAGGCATGTAGCACGAATCCCACGCCGAGGACCCGAACGTTCCCTCGCCTCTTGGAATCTGGGAGCTTCTCCGCGACGCACAGGGGTTAGGGGTGACGGCCTTTGTGGGTGACCAGAGCTGTTAATTCCTCTTAGGTCGCTACTGACAGTGACCTCTGCCCCTCCCCCCACTCCTCCACACACACTTTGCGGGGAGCCACTTAACAAAACTTTTTTGTTGGTCGTTTTCATCTGTATGTGTGGCTTTGGCATTAAAAATACATGAAAAATAAACTGCAGGGCTTCCCTGGTGGCGCAGTGGTTGAGAGTCCGCCTGCCGATGCAGGGGACACGGGTTCGTGCCCCGGTCCGGGAAGATCCCACATGCCGCGGAGCGGCTGGGCCCGTGAGCCATGGCCGCTGAGCCCGCGCGTCCGGAGCCTGTGCTCCGCAACGGGAGAGGCCACAACAGTGAGAGGCCCGCGTACCGCAAAAAAAAAAAAAAAAAAAAAAAAAAAATATATATATATATATATATGTAAACTGCAGACATTAGTAACCATTCCCCCAGAATGTATTTCAGGAAGAACAGACTAGAGAAATAAGGATCAGAGAGCCATGTTTTGAGTTCAAAACAAGTTGTCATTCTAGACCAGCCCCGAAGAGACACCCACCCCCAGCTATATGGCATCCCTGACCTTTCATGAAGAGTCAAGTCCACGTAGAACCCAGCAACCCCACAAGGTCGTGACCACAAACTACTCCTGGGAGACCTCCTCAAATGCAGCTGTGCAAGTGTCAGCATAGTCACTAACATTCTAGAGGGCTCCTTAGACCCTGTGCCAGGCGTTATTCTAGGCTCTGTACGCGTGGTCATCCGCTGCATCTTCCCAACAAGCTAGTTACTACCCTCATCTGAAGACTGGGGGAAACTGAAGCTCAGAGAGGCCAAGCAACTTGCTCCAGGTCACCCAGCTGAGACGCGGAGCCCGGGGATGGGCCCCAGGAGGCAGGGGCCAGTTCAGGGTAAGGAGAAGGTTTCTGCTGCTGGGCCCCCGGGGCTCAGACCCTGCGGAACCTGGGGCAGCTAGGAAGCCGGGTGCCTCACAGTGTGTCCCCGGGCCAGCAGCACTGCCGCCCTGCGAGCTGGTTAGGGATGCACAGCATCAGGCCCTACCTCAGACCACCCTGCGACGGGATCTGGATTTGAACCAGCTCCCCACTGCGAAGCACTGGTTGCCTCACGGCCCCCACAAGGGACAAGGAAGGTGGGGAAGCTACCCGCTAACTCCCATCCACAGTGGGTGAGGGGTACTGCCAGGCGGCCCTGAGAGCCTGCACCCCAACTGCTCCTGCACCGACGGAAGCCCTTGGAAAGAAAGGTGCGGGTGCGGCGGCAGAATCCTGCTGGCACATAAAGGGGGGGCACTGCCCCTGCAGATGTGGTCCCAGGTACCCTCTTACCACCCACCCCACATTCACACCCTCAGTCTCCCAGACTCCTCACATCCCCGTGGAATTGTGCCCATTCCCCAGATGAGCAAATGGAGGCCCAGGGAGGTTGGTGACCTGTGCGATTGTAACTCCCATTTACTGACTGTCTGCTCTGTGCCAGGGACCACGTGGGGTTTTACGTAGATCATTTTCCTTCATCCACATGTGCACCCCACATGGGAGGTCCTGTTACCCTCACTTTTACAGGTGAAGAAAAGGTTCAGAGAGGTTGAACGGCTTCCCAAGGCCACACAGCACCATGCGACTCCGGCTGACACCCTTGCACCCCTAATCTTTCTCACGGCTCCTAAGAGGGATGCTGGGGCTGCAGTGGGGTCCCATGCCCCCTGATGTCATGCCCTAGAGCTTGCACGGAGCAGGCCCCCTACACCTCACCCCTCCCTCACGGGGAGACACAGCTTGCTTGAAGGCAGAGCCTCAGGGGCAGTGAGTAGCATCACGGAGTTTCCTGCAGCCTGGGGTGCAGATGTCACCAGTAAGGGTCCCCCTCCCTCAGCCGGCACCGTTCTGGGGTGCGTAACCCGGGCTGGCTTCACCAGGGCCTCCAGATTCAAGAGGCCCAGAGCCCAGGACTGGTGTGGGTGCCTGGGACCTCAATACCTTTCTTTCTCCAGGAGACCAAGGGGACTCGCCTGGGCCCTGCACGAAAGCCAAACCAGCACCCCAGGGCTGCACAGCCTCTGGCCGCCCCTCCACCTCGCCTCCAGCCCACAGCCCTCTTCCCACTGCCATGGGCGCTAATGGCCGCCCCTCCACCTCACCTCCAGCTCACAGCCCTCTTCCCATTGCCAGCACCCCAAGGCTGCACAGCCTCTGGCCGGCCCTCCACCTCGCCTCCAGCCCACAGCCCTCTTCCCATTGCCATGGGCACTAATGGCCGCCCCTCCACCTCGCCTCCAGCTCACAGCCCTCTTCCCATTGCCATGGGCACTAAGAGCCTTGGATGAAGTGGCAATGAGCCAGGGCAGGCTGCTGAGTGGGCTGGAGGCCTCTGAGTGGTGCCCAGGAGGTGTGTGGGCTCCTCCAGCTGTGGACGGAGCCAGCCCTCAGGGCGAGCACCCAGCCCCGAGACCCAGCATCCCCTGGGTTCCAGAGGGAAAAGGACGGGGACAAAGTGTCAGCGTCACATCCAAGCAGATATGAGGGGCACTGGGAATCCAGGCGGAAAGGGATGCTTTGCCTGGACAATCAACGAGAAATATGTGCTGGGAGGCAGCTCTGTGGGGATGGTAAGAGAACAGGGTCAGGGCCTCCCTGGGGGTGCAGTGGTTAGGAACCCGCCTGCCAATGCGGGGGACGCGGGTTCCAGCCCTAGGCTGGGAGGATCCCACATGCCGCGGAGCAACTAAGCCTGCGCGCCACAACTACTGACCCCACGTGCCACAGCTACTGAAGCCCGCAGGCCAAAACTACTGAGCCCACGCGCCACAACTACGGAGCCTGCACTCTAGAGCCCGTGCTCCACAACTACTGAGCCTGTGCTCTAGAGCCTGCAAGCCACAGCTACTGAGCCCGTGCACCACAACTATGGAGCCTGCACTCTAGAGACCGTGAGCCACAACTACTGAGCCCATGCTCTACAACTACTGAGCCTGTGCTCTAGAGCCCGCGAGCCACAAGTACTGAGCCCGTGTGCCACAACTACTGAAGCCCGCGCGCCTAGAGCCCGTGCTCTACAACAAGAGAATCCACCGCAATGAGAAGCCCGTGCACCGCAACGAAGAGTAGCCCCTACTCGCCGCGACTAGAGAAAGCCCGTGTGCAGCAATGAAGACCCAAACGTAGCCAAAAATAAATAAATAAATTTATATTAAAAAAGAAAAGAGTATGGGGTCTGGGTTCAAATTCTTACTATCTGATGGCCTTGGGCAAGGGATCTAAGCCTCTAAGTTCCTCAAGTGCCCCATCTGTAAAATGGGGATAATAATAGTGTCTATGCCGGGAGACTGGATTATTATTCCCAGCCCGTCTCTCACTCCCTTTAATAGACACGTCCATCCCTTCCTGTGCCATGGGACCGCCCAGCTCACCCACGTGGGGTTTGGCCGTGGGACTTGCTTGGCCCACACGCCCAAGCTGAGAATGCTCTCGCACGGCCTGGCTTGTGCTCTGTGCGTCTGTCACAAGGACGCACTCCAGTAGCTGCTGGCCACAGAATGAGGCGGCACAGGACACTCTGCAAATCAAGAGGCCAAGACCATCCAAAGACCCGTCACCAGCCGGACCAGCCCCTCCACGATAAGCGATTCTCTGGAGCCCACCTGTGTACCCGGGTGTGCACCACCTTCTCTGCCCGCCCAAGAAGCAGGGTCCACTGCTCGTTACACGGGATCTTTACTTACAGTGCAAAAAAGAAATTATAAATCACTTTTTGGACTGTTTCAATGTCGGTAAGACAACTTGTGAAAAATGAAGCCAGCCCTTTGCAAGAAGTCCTTATATGTGCAGACCTCCTGGGCACCCGTCTGCATGGCCCAGGCCGCTGGGAGTCTGTCTAGAAGAAAGCCTGTCCCTGGTACCCAGATGGCCGTCACTGTGCCTCGCGGTCGGCAAGAATATGTAGGCATCAGAGGTCCGGTCCACTCAACGGGGCCTGGGAAATGTCGTTCTGGACGAGGGCAGGGCCGCTTCCTCGCTCCTCTCGCCACGCCTCTGCTGGTCCAGTGCCGGAATCTCTCTGTCTTCCCAGCCAGCGTTCTCAGCACATCTGTCCCAGGCACCCCGGGACACGCCAAGCGAAGGGCAGCCAGGGAAGGATCCAGTGCAGGCAAATCCCCGACCCACGCGTGCCTTCTCCTCAGGCCTCAGGGTCTGCTTCTCCATCCTCCGGGCCCGACCCTGACTCCTCCAGCCAGACTAGGAGACAGAGGGGGGCGTCAACATCTGGATGGACCCCACCACCACAGCCAGGCCCCTTTCCCTGGGAGCTCTATGGCCGGTGCCTCTGGGCGCCTTGCTTTGTACCAACGTCCCAGCTCCCTGTGCATACGGCACTGGTGTCAGCCGCTTCTGAGAGGGGACCCCAGTGATGCTGGGTCTCACCTGGGTCCCACGGGATTTCCCACCCATCCTCTGCCCACACCCAGCACCGAGCTCCCCCAGATCTCCGGCTGAGGTCCCTGGGATTGTACCCCTGGCTTGGCCTCTTCTGAGTGCCTGTCTGGAGATGCCTTCAGGCCCGAGGCTGGGCGGGAGGTCCCCGCTTCTAGACGGGGAGTTGAGACCCAGAGAGAGGTGACCTTCCTCCAGTGAGCAGGGTAGTCTGGGCAGGGCAGGGTTGTCTCCAGTCCCTCGCTGTGGGGGGAGCCCCAGGTATCTGATCACCACTCAGAGCCCACAGCCCTGGAGGAAGTGCTGCCCTAAATATCGCTGGTGAGAAGACCAAGGACACAGGCCGCGTGCGGGCTGTGAAGTGAGGCCCTTGACCTTCCTTGTCACGAATGCTCACGGCCTCTCTGAGGCACAGCTGTTCTCTGTGAGACAGGGGAGCCGAGGCCTCGTTCCCAAAACCACACGCTAACGCGTGGCAGAGCCGGGATCCAAATTCAGGGTTTTGTGCCTCCGAGGCCTGTGCCCTTTCTCCTACACCTCCCTCTCTACATGGGGAAAAGCAGAGGGTCAGGCCTGAGCTCTGCCACCAGACAGGACAGGAGGGGTCCCCTGGGCTGGTCCCTCGGCACTAATCCACCCTGGGACTCCGTGGGCTCTCAGGGCCTCTGGGCTCTCACCCCGCGGACCCTGAGGAGTAACCATGAGTCTCCTCGGCACTCACACTGGCCCTAGGAGCAGGGAAGGTGGTTATGATCCCATCTTACAGATGAGAACACTGAGGCACTGAGAGAGAAGGGAGCGTAATGGCAGAGCCAAGGACCAGGGCCTCGGCTGCCCACACTCAGCTCTCTGATTAGACGCTGAAGCAGAAACCCAGCTCTTCTCCCACCCTGCTGTGTGCCCTTGGGTGAGTTGCTGTCCCTCTCTGAACCTCAGTTTCCCCAGCTATAAACTAGAGATAAGGGTGGTACTCACAGCCCACAGGGTTGGAGGGAGAATTAAATAAGATTTGTGGAAAGCATTTAGCCCAGTGCCGGGCACTTGAAAAGGTGACACAGGACTGCGACCAATGGCTATCACTACTGTGCATGGCCCAGCTCCAGTAACCACACGGGGCCTGGCCCGAGCCCGACGGCTTCTCCAGCTCATTCCCCCTGGTGGGCAAGCTGACATCCAAACTGAGAACTTCTGGAAAAGCCTCCCCAAGTCCCCCACTGTCTCCCACCAGTCCCACATCAGCCTTGAAGGCCCGTGTCCTCTGCAGGAGCCAGGCAGGGCTCGCGTCACGACGGTTGATTGGCTGAATGACGGTAGCCACTGAGACAGGGTCTAGCCTGGCAGTCCAGAGCGCGAGCTCCAGATCTCACGGCCTGGGTCTGAATCCCAACTCTGCCACGTACCAGCTGTACGGCGAGTGTCTCAACCTCTCTGAACATCAGTTTACCCATCTACAGAATGGGGATGATGAAAACGGGACCTAACTCAGAGTTACTGTGAGACCTCAAGGAAAAAATAATCATAATCAGTAAGTCCCCTACATACGAACCTTCAAGTTGCAAACTTTCAAAGATGCAAACGTGCGTTCGCACGTCCAATCACGTAAGTTAGTTCACGTGTCTGGCGTACATCGTCACGTGTGTGCATCCTCTACAAGTGGTTGTGCGCTTGTGTACTTTACTGTACAGAACTGTATAGAGTACAGCAGTACAGCATCCTTATTTCAAGCCCAGGATGTCCGGAAGCAAGTGTAGAAGCAGCGGTGATGTAGCAGGTACGGCACTACCCAGACATCGCTGGACCGTTTTTTTCAAGAGAGTAGCTAGACTTGAGTCCAGCAAGAAACCAGAACCTGTGCCGTCAATGTCAGGCACGAGTGAAACTGCAGCCGGCCCTCCGTCTCCTGTTGCTGACGGTCCTTGCCAGCCCCTGGGTGCCAGGTGTTGTGCTCTACTATTGTACTTTTCAAGGGACGGTACTGTACGATTAAAAACGGTGCCTTTATTTTTTGTGTTTGTTTTTTACGTATTATTTGTGAAAGGTATTATAAACCTATTACAGCACGGTACTATCTAGCCAACTGTGTTAGCTGGGTACCTAGGCTAGCTCTGCTGGACTTCAGGATGCGCTCTCGGAATGGAACCCGTTCGTGTGTAGGGGACTTACTGTATTATTCGCAACAGCAGCAATAAATCTGTTCATGAAAAATGTCCCACTGGCTCCGATAGTGTCCAGAAAGGGGCCGGGGGTGGGGACACAGCAGTTTGGGCGGCTCCCTCTCACCCTCTCTCTGGGAACGGTCCCATCCCTTCTCTCCTCCCTGCAGTGCGCTGCCACGGAAGGCGCGGAGATCGGCCACAGCCTGGGCGCGGGGGAGTTTCCAAGCCTGTCCTGTCCGGCTGAACCGCGGCGGCCGGCAGGACGGAGGCCCAGTTCCCCAGCTGCAGGGGAAGGCACCTCCGTCAGTCACCTCCGTGGGCCCGCCCAGCCCCATCCATCACTCGCCCGGCTGCCGGCAGGGGCTGTCTAGCTAATTACTTAACGTACCACTATTGCTGAGGCTGGTGCCATGGCGAGGGGCCCACGGTGGAGTGTACGCAGAGCCGAGTGTAAATTTTTAATAAACTGGGGGTGGGGGCAGACCCACAGCCCGGAAGGGGGCCCCCCAGACCCCCTGGCTTAGCACGGTGGCAGGGTGGCCTCACCTGCCCTCCGGGAGTCCCTCGGCAGGATCACGCCCGTGGGGGTCGGCGGGGTGATGATGATGTTGGGCACATCCAGGTGCTTGTCGCTCAGGACGGGGGCCTCATCGTGGCTGCTGCTGACACACATTTTTAAGCCTGAGAGGGCAGGCCGTGGAACACACACGTACACACACGACAGAGAGACAAGCATCAGTGGCTGCCGGGGACTGCCCCCCACTCCTGCCGGCCGCCCTTCTCCAGCATGGTGTCCCCACGCCACACGCGAGGAAACTGCGCCTCAGGGCGGCGCAATGACCCCTCCGACCCTGCGCAACTTGGCGAGGGCGTGAGTTTGCTTTGCTTTGTTCACTACTGTGACCTGGGTGTGTGACACGCAGTAGGTATTCAAAACATGGCTCTGAATGGATGAAACCAACCGGGCTTGAACCGGAACCCAGACCTGTCCGAATCATAGCCATGTGTGAAGTGACCTCTCCCACAATTTATTTCCTGAGAGAGTTTACGTGAGATCAGTATCGTTTCTTCCTTAAGAGTGATGAACGCACCGGAGAAACTGTCTGGGCCTGGAATTTTCTTTGGGCGCTTTGGTTTCTTTAATAGAGACGGGGCTATTCAGATTTTCTGTTTCCTCTTGTGTCCATCTGGCTACGTTGCATTAATCAAGGAATCTGTCCATGTCTTCTAAGTTGCTGAATTCCTTCTCTTCTCTCTCCCATAAACTCAGTCCAGGTAATCCAGCCCAGCCCAGTTTTCATCTCCAGCTGACATAAAAGTACTCTCGCCAAACCCCTTCCTTATTCTCCCCATCTGAGTCAAAGCCGTCACCATGCGCTGGAAACCAGAGCCTCGGCCACAGTCCTCCTGTCCTCCTTGCCCTCCAACCCTCCCGCCAGTTTAATCAACCACCAAGCCCGCAGATTCCACCGCCTTAATACCTGAGACATCCTTCCTCTCCCCCTCTCACGCCCCTAGCTAGCCTCTCCGCCCCCCTCTCACGCCCCTAGCTAGCCTCTCCGCCCCCTGGCTTACCCCTCGGCAGCCCGCCCTCCAAACAGCATCAGAAACAAACAGATCGTACCTCGCAGCTGCTCAGAATTCTCACCAGCTCTTGTCAACTAGCTACAGGCAGCATTTTTCCAAAAGTGTGTCCCCTGCAACACTGGCCTCCTCAGACTCCCTCAGGAAGGGGGCTCCATGATCAAATGAGTCTGCGAATCCCATCTACTCTGTCCTCTTGGAGAATCCCATGCATGTTAGACAATTAAAGGCTCTGAGAAGTCCTGCACTAAGGAAGCTGCTTTCACTGTGCTTCAACCCGGGCTTCCTGAACTTAAATAACCTTGATGTCTGTTTTTGGAGGGACACCTGTTACCATCTCACAAGACCATGAGTCATGAGATACATTTTGGGAAATGCTGATCATAAATTAGAGTCAGCCTCTTAGCCCAGCCTTCAGCCTTCACGGTCTGGCCCAAACTCGTTTTGAAGCTTCATTCCCTGCCACCTGCCCACATGCCCCGAAATGCCCACAGGCCCCCAAATGCCCTGGGCTCCCCAGCCCTTTCCTGCCTTTGCACAGGCCGCCCCGCCTGCCTGGAGCGCTCCTCGTTGCTTTGGCAGGGCGGTGACCTCCTACTGATCCTGCAAAAGCCAGCGCGGTAGGCTCTTCTGTGGGGGAAGATGTCCCGGGTATCTGACCCCGCTCCTTCAGTCTGAGGTCTTCCAGGGCTCATCTCACTGTATGGCAACGACTAGTTCTGTCCCCCTTTACTGTGCGCGGCTGGAGGACAGCCTCTACTCACTCAGCCATGTGTCCCTTGAAGCTAGCATTCTGCCTGGGACAGAGCAAGTAGGACTGCTTTCAATTTTAAATAAAAAACAACTTCAGGGGCTTCCCTGGTGACGCAGTGGTTGAGAATCTGCCTGCCAATGCAGGGGACACGGGTTCGAGCCCTGGTCTGGGAAGATCCCACATGCTGCGGAGCAACTGGGCCCGTGAGTCATGGCTGCTGAGCCTGCGCGTCCGGAGCCTGTGCTCCACAACAAGAGAGGCCGCGATAGTGAGAGGCCCGTGCACCGCGATGAAGAGTGGCCCCCGCTCGCCGCAACTAGAGAAAGCCCTCGGACAGAAACGAAGACCCGACACAGCCATAAATAAATTAATTAATTAAAAAAAAAACACAACAACTTCAGGCACTGCTGAATTGGGTAGTCACATCTTTGTCTCTGTGTCCCATCACTGCGTTTTTTTCCCCCCAAACAGCCCCAGACTGGATTGCATCAGCTCAAGTATCTGAGCACCTAGCCAACATGAGGAGCCGAGCAGTGGGGTGGCCTTCCCTGACCCCCACTGGGACAGTGCTCCTAAATGACCACTGTAGGGTTGGGGTGGTGGTTCTCAAGTATGTCCCCAACAGGTGGAGTCTAATTCCCCTCCTCTCCAGCACGGGATGGACTGAGGATGAATTCTAATGCCTAGAAAAAGAGGGATGGGATGGCGTGTGACTTCAGGAGAGGTCATAAAAGACACCGCACTTCCTTCGTGCTCTCGCTCTGGGGAAGCCAGCCGCCACGTTGTAAGGATGCTCAAGCAGCCTGAGGAGAAGCCCAGGTGGTGAGCCAACAGCCGTGGGAGGGAGCCACTTAGGAAGTGAGTCCGCCAGCCCAGGCAAGCCTGCAGATGAGACCACAGGCCCAGCCGACAGCTTGACTGTAACCTCACGAGACCCTCTGCGACGAACCTCCAAGCTAAATTGTCCCTGAATTCCCAACCCCCAGAAACTGTGAGATAATAAATATTTAAGCCACTAAGTTTGGGGGTGATTTGTTACGCAGCAGTAGGTAACTGATAGTCAGCACAGCTTGCCTGTCCTTGAAACTCCATTCCTATTTCCCCGCTAGGAAGCCCCTGTGGCCCCCTGAATCTAACAGGCTGGTTAGTTTTGTAGAAAGAGGCCACGTCCCCTGCATCAGACTACAAGCCCCTCAGGAGTACCCACCAAGGCCACTGCCGACCTTCTTGAAAGCCTTAGTATGCTGTTTCTTCCTGCCATCTTACACAGAAGCCCAGAATGTAAAACAAATAAAAAGAAGCCACTTGGAGGAAGCCCTCCTGTTATCACTGCACCAGTCAGCCTTTAAGGATCATTGGCCACGTGCCAGACACTTCCTCCTTCAGGCTTCATGGCTACCCCGTGAGATGCAAACTCACAGACTGAGGACCAGAGAGGATAAGAGCTTGCACAGCGGTGAACACCCAGTGCACAGGCAGGGGCAGGATCTGAACCCAAACCCGGGTCTGTCTGACTCCAAAAGCTTCTGCTTCTTGTAACCACGATCCTATAACAGAGCCAGGAAACTATCTGAAAGGTGCCTGAGAGTAAATATGTTTTACTTTGGGGGCTATGCAGTCTCTGTTGCAACTTCTCAGCTCTGCCACTGAGGGCAAACACAGCCACAGACAATATGTGAATGAGTGGGCGGGGCTGTGTGCCAATAAAACTTTATTTACTCAAATAGGAGGAGCAGCCAGCTCTGGCGCAAGGGCTGTGGTTTGCCACTGCCAGCTCTATAACACCCAGGGGTCGGGGAGTTTGGATCAGGGACATGCCTGACGTCCTAACAGGCAACAAAGGAACCTCAAAAGCCCGAGGCTCGTTAATGCCAAAACCAAAACCCAAATCCCAGACCTGGCTGCTGCTGCCGCCAAGTGACAGGTGCTGGGCGTGAGGAAATGAACGGAATGAATGAATGGGAAGTACTTGCCCAGTGAGCTGGGGCCAAGACGGTGTTCGGTCCCTGCGAGCTTCCTCTAGAATCATCCACAAAGTGCGTCTCGGGGAGCACCGGCCACAAAAGCAAGGTCTGGTTACTATTACCTGGAACCGAAGGGAGTCTCCCTGCTCGGTCTCCAAGGCCCCTTCCTCGGCGAATATTCCAAAGTTCTAAAATAAAAGGCTAATGGAGAAAAACCACACTCCTCCCAGGGCCACCATTTGCATTTTAACATGTTCTGGGAGCTCAGTGACAAAGCCCACATTCTTCTGTTGTGGCCTCTCCCGTTGCGGAGCACAGGCTCCAGACGCAAAGGCTCAGCAGCCATGCGCGGTATGTGGGATCTTCCCGGATGAACCCGCGTCCCCTGCATCGGCAGGCGGACTCTCAACCACTGCGCCACCAGGGAAGCCCCAAAGCCCACATTGTTAATCAGGAAGCATCAGGTCGCTTGGTGGGCCCTGGAGAGATGCTGGAGGCTGAGAGGAGAGAGGGGAGGAGGGAGGGGAGGGGAGGGGAAGGGGGGAGAGGGGAGGTAAGGGGGAGAGGGGAGGTAAGGGGGGAGGGGAGGGGGGAAGGGAGAGAAAGGGGGAGGGGAGGAGAGAGAGAGGAGGAGATGGGGGAGGAGAGAGGAAGGAGGGAGAAGGGAGGGAGGGAGAGAAGGGGGGAGGGAGGAGGGAGGAGCGGGCGGGAAAGGAGGGGGCCAGGACTCCTGCCCCTCTCAACCCCCCAGGCCCCCCAGCCTCAGAGCAGAGGTGGCTGAGCACGAGGAAGCAGCTCTCAAGAGATAAAGCCGACTTTAGGGATTAAAAACAAAAGCCAGCCTTGCCCCAGACAAGAAGCTCATTTGTGCTAAAGCCAGAATGGTTATTTGTTAATTATGTGCCCGTCTCAGGCCAGTGAGAGCCCATTTCCTGAGGGGAAGGGCTTGGCTGGGATCCCAGGGGGCAGGGCCCCAGGAGGGAGGAAGCAGGGCCCCAGAGCCGCTGAAGATTTTGACTGGGCATGTGATGGGGGGCTTGCATAGGAAGCCTTCCGGGCTGGCAGCTGTCACCCGCCTCAACCAGGCCCTGCTCTGGGGCACACGCCGTCTCAGTTGTGGAGACGGAACAAGCTGGGCCTGAGCTCTCTGGCCTCCTGGCGCCCACTTTCCCACGGGGGAAAGGCAGAGGCTGTGATGGGAGGCCAGGCCGACTGCCTCTGAAAACCTGGTTCGGCCCTTGCCCATGCCCCGCTCCTGGGCAGTGGTTTTCCATCTTGGCTGCCTACTGCGGCCACCTGGAAAGTTTAAAAAATATCCCGGGGTGGGGGGGGACCCTGCTTCCAGGGGGCCAGATTTCACCGTGCTACACAGGCCACCAGGACTTTAAAACGTTCCTGGGTGACTCTGACAGCAGGGCTGGGACCCCCCGAGCTAGGGCACCGGGGAACACACGGCTTTCCTCGTATCCACGGCTGGAAAAATGGAGCTCTGATACCAATCTTGTAGGAATGAAATACAAGGTATGGGGCGTGGGGCTGCCCAGTGTGGGAGAAGTGGCCTGGGGTCAAACACCGGGGGAGGTGAGCACTGCTGCCGCCTCCCACAGAGATGAGCCACCCCTTCCTAAGCACCCCCCGTGCCAGGCTCTGGGCGGAGTCCACATTAATCCTCACACCATCCCTCGGATTGCACGCTAGGGTCATGGCCATTCTCCAGCGAGAAAACCAAGGCTTGGAGAAGGAAGGTGACGTGTCTGAGGACACGCAGAGGCCAGGTGGCTCCCAGGCCTGAGCACCCACCTCACTCCTTCCGGTATCAGCCACCACTTCTCATCCTTCAGAAGCCCTGAGCCAGGCCTGTCCTCTGTTCAGGATGCCCCAGGCACGGGGGACACCGCACCATTCCCGGCCCCCGAGCCACCCAGAGGCCGCCAAGAGCAGGCATCGTGGCTTAAGGGCGCCCTCTGCTGGCTCTTTTTAAAATGGCGCTCGATCAGCACCCTGGTGCCGGCTCGCAGACCCTGCCTGGGACCACGTCCCTGGGACCATATCCACTCTTCCCCAAGGCACCATCACACAGTGGCCCTGCCGGACCCACAGTGCAGTGGGAGGCCAGAACGTACACCTGGATTCCTCCACTGGCGGGGCTCCACCTCTGGGCCTCCTTTCCTCACCTGCAAAAATGGGGGTACTTCATATTCGCCACCTCCAGGGGGCGCTGAGAAGATTAAGAGCCACACTGAAGCCTTCACTCCAGCCTAGGGGTCTGACTGTTACACGCATTTCACAGGTGAGGAAGCCACAGAACCCGCCTTGCAGTGCACACTCAAGAAACACAAGCTGTTATTATTAACATGATATTCTAACCTTAGCACTTATTCACCGACGCAGCCAATTCTGAGCACCACCCGCCCTCTGCGTGCAGGTCAGGGACCTTGTCTCATCCCTGCATTCACACAGCTGTCTGTGGAGTGACTCTGAAAAGATATTCCTGGTTCCAACTTAACACTCAAAGGAGACCCTTCCTCCTCATCGGGTTGGAAGGGCCACGGGCTCGGGAAGGAGGAAAAACCGAATCTGAGTCTCGGTCCTCCTGCTTCCCTTCTGTCACTTCCCCGAGCCCGGCCTGCTCAACTGCAGGGTGAGGGGATGCTTCCTTTCCCCTGCAGCGCACGGATAAAGCCCGCAGCACAGAGCCAGGACCGGGGAGATGCTCAGTCCACAGGAAGCTACTGTGCACCTACTGTGTGCTGGGCATTGTTCCAGGTGCTGGGGACACAGCAGAGAACAAGACCGTCTCAGCAGATGCTTCTCTGCTTCTCCCATCACACACTGACTTCCTCTGCCTCTTGCTTCAGGCCCCAGCAGCAAACCAGGACCCCAAAGAGTTCAGAGGAGGCTGGAAAAAATAACGAGGGTCCCCTCTGATCCAAGCCATTGTCGGGAGGGGCCCACATGGGTGATCTACGACAACAGGGCTCCCGGGAGGCCAGGGTCTGTGTGAGCATTTCGCAGGGATTATTTGGTCCTTCCAACGAGGCCCATCTTCCAGATGGACACCCTGGGGCACAGAGAACTCACAGGGGATTTGACACACAGCCTGTCCTCCTGGGGGCCAGGAAGCAAAGAAACCCGTTGCAGAGCCCGGGTCAGTGATAGGAGCAAGCAGCAGATGATGGCAGGGAGGGCTCTCGGGTGGGCAGCAGCACACACAAAGGCCCTGGGGCCAGGCGGAGACTGGGGCTGGCACTAATTCCTCGGAGATGACCGGGTGTCTGGATTTAGTGCAGGTCTTTCAAAAAACACAAATGGACAAATGCCTCCGAGGGTTCCAGATGCACTTAATCTTTTTCTTCTTTTTTTTTTTAAATTCCAATTAAGGGGAAAGCCTTGCATTATTACGAACGAGGCCAGGGCGGATGGATGGGGGTTTTACCATTTCTCGGCAGCCCGGGCCCAGCGGAGATGGCAGTGGATGTTTTAAATCTCTTTTTAATTAAGGGAAAAGCCCCAGCTTGCGTCAGGGATGAGCTACTGAAGAGAGAAGCTGGGAGGAGGAGACAGAGAGCAAGAAGCTTCGCCACGGCCAAGTGGGAAGTGTATTCACCTCTCCGACAGCAACCAACCGCCTCCCTGCCTCTGCTGGACTCCGCAGTCCCTCCCCTCCCCACCAGCCCTGCCGGTCCTGGTGGGCGGGCCTTTCTCCTCCTCACACCAGCCCCTTGGGAAGGCTTCTCCGGGGCCAGCCCGGCTCCATCAAGTCTCCACTGTGTGATGGGCAAGCAGCCCCGCCCCCAGCCCTCAGTCTTCTGGCCTCTAAAATGGACTCAAGAGTAGGCCTGGGGACTTCCCTGGTGGCATAGTGGATAAGATTCCGCGCTCCCAATGCAGGGGGCCCAGGTTCGATCTCTCATCAGGGAAGTAGATCCCACATGCATGCCGCAACTAAGGAGCCTGCCTGCTACAACTAAGACCCGGTGCAACCAAATAAATAAATATTTAAAAAAAAAAAAAAGAGTAGGCCTGCCCTCAGAGGATGACGGAGAACTGAAGGCAAAGAAAATCCACAAAGCCCTTGATGCCTGCCTGAGCCGTGGGAAACGCGTGACGTGTGTAGCGCTGGGTCCTCAGCCTCGGCGCTGCTGGCGTGTGGGGCCAGGTTATTCTTTGTGGTGGGGCCGTCCTGTGCTCTGAAGGGGGCTGACCGGCCTCCTGGCCTCCAGATGCTGTAGCTCCCGCACCGGTGACAACAAAACGTGTCTCCAGACATGGCCAAGTGTCCCCTGGGGGCAGGGTTGTCAGATGAGATTCAGGACAAATAATTTGTTTTAGTATATGTCCCATGCTACATGTGGGACGGACGTACGTATCCTAGGCAATTAGTCCTCGTTTATCTGAATTCAAATGTAACTGGGCATCCCATTTTATGTTTTTTTTCCCTCCTAAATCTGGCAACTCTACCTGGTGGGGGGCAAGATACCCCAGAGCTGAGAACCACCGTCAGAGCTGTTACTAACTGAGACGTTATTTGGGTACTTCAGAGCAGGTGCCTGGGAGCAGGTGGTTTCCTTTGTCCCGAGGGGCTCCACTGCACATCTGCGTGGCTGGAGCCACGGGAAGTGGCTCGAGGATGACCTGAGCCAGAGGACTGGTCTCCCCAGTTCGCCCTTCACCGGCTGTGCGGGCTGAGCAAGATTCTTAACTTCTCTGAGCCTGTGTTTCCTCAGCCGCAAAGAGGCTGCAAGTGGCGGGCCCCTTGGTGGAATAAAGATTTGAACCTTCGCCCTAGATACTAACCCATAACCTGCAGGGCTCTCGTCAGGACATGTGACATCAGGCAGAAGGTGTCTGGGGCAGCCTGGCTAACAGCAGGGGGCCAATCGTTATTAATGCTATTAGTAGTTATTACTGCTATTAATAGGATATTGGGGTTATTCATGTGCAAATAGGCAAGGAGATCCCAGTTAGTCCCAGAGGAAGGAGGTGGCTGGCGTTATCCAGGGCAAACCGGGGAGCACCTGGGGGAGTCCGGGCCCCGAGGATAGGGACGTGTCCGCCAGCCGTGGGCAGCTGAGGCCTGAGAGGGGTGCAGATGGGCAGCTAGACAGCAGAGCGCTCCAAAGCCGGGGAGGCAACAACGGCTGCCTCCGAGCAGGTGGCTGGGAGGGAGGTGAGAGGAGTCTGACTTATTACTACATATTCTCTTGCACATTTTACGTGACGTTTTACACATTCAAAAGATAAAATAATTTAAAAGAGAAATAAAACATCTTCTGAGGAGGGGTGGACATAGACAGATTTAGGAGGTGGCATGGGGAAATGGGGGTGGCGGGGCATTCCTGCTGCAGGAAAGGTCTGATCAAGTTGAGGAGGTGAGACAGTAAAAAGGCGGTGAAAGGGCCGGGGGGAGAATTCGGAGTACAGGCCTGGAGAGGCAGGGAGGGGGATGGGAACGCCACCAGGAACACTCCTTCTCCCTTGAATCACTGAGGAGCGTGGCCCAGCGTGTGGTCGCAGGAGCCCAGGAAGCTGGGAGTCAACCTCACAGAGTCCTGGGCAATGGGGTCGAGCCGGTCTCCCCAGGCCAGAGACATGGGCAGCTGGAAGAGACTCCGGAAGGTCCACCTCAGTCCTGCTCTCACCTCACTCCCCAGCCACCCAGCTCTTTTTCACCTCTTCACTTGGAGACAGCCATGATTACTGTTTTCTTGTGTCTCCTTCCAGAATATTCTATGTATATACGTGCAAATATGTTCCCAGGCATGTGCCTCTTCTTTTTCCAATACAGGTGGTGGCAACAGAGCCACTGTTTTGCACCTTGTTCTTTTCACTTCACTGCAAGAGTTGGAAATGGCTCTCTATCAGCTCAGACAGAGCTGTCGGTCCTTTTTCACAGCTGTCGAGTGTTCCCCTGCACGGCTCACCCTTCTGACCCACAGGTGGGAAGCCCACGGCTGGGCCCTCAGAGTGTGTCTCACGGAGCCGAGGCCGGCTGTGGCGGGTGGCTGTGACAGGGGGCTCTGGCTAAAAGGACAGGTGTCCTCAGTGCTAGGCCCTTCCTGTCCCACAGCGCCTGGTCTGAGCCTTCGGCCCATGTAGATGCTGGGCTGTGCGGCCCAGACCCACCCCCCAGGGCCAGGCTAGTCCCCAGCGGCCCGGATGCTGCCCGCGGCTGGCTCACAGTTCAGCCCCTCTCAGGGCCTACCCTCAGCCCAGGAAAGGTGTCCACCCAGCTGGGTGGAGCTGGGGTGAGGCAAGCAGGGCGCTTAGGGTGCACAGCTTAAGGAGGCACCTGCTCTCGGGGCCAGCCCTCCCCAGTAGGTGGCCAGGCAAAAGGCCTGTCCCCCGCCATCCAGGACAGCTCCGCAGGGCCACTCAGCTCCCAAACTCCCATGGGACAGGCGGAAGCCCAGCCCCGCCCTCAGCCGGCGTGGCTGCCCACGGTAGGCGTTGATGCCACAAGCGCTCGCCAGGCCGCAGGTCCGTCCTGCCACCTGGGACAGACTGAGGACAGCTGTCCATTTGTGTGCTGGACTCCCGGGCAAGTCAGTGACCTCTCAGGGTGGACACCAGGATCACTTACTCTTGCTTTGGCCGTGGAAGGCCTGGCCTTTCAAAGCCATTCCAAAAGGGAAGAAAGCTTATGGGCGCATCTTAGCACGTCTGCGTGCGCACCTTAGCACGTCTGCGTGCGCACCGCACCCCGGGCCGCAGTCCCAGCTCCTGGCACGCCTCTTCCCCTCCAGCAGCAGCCCTGACTCGGGTGGGGTCTAACTCTGCCTGTTTCACAGTTAAAAACAAAAAGCACTGATTCAGGGAGTGCTTGAAGACCCTCAGCCAGGTCACACGAGCCAGCTTCACACCCACCTGTCTCGGGCCCCGCGAAGCCCGTGAGACAGAAGCATTAGGATGGGCGGGGGGCGGGGGGGGGACGGCCAGAGGTGGACATGGGGCAGCTCCGTCCTGGCCCAGAATCACGTCTACACCCCAACCGTGAGGCTGAGGAACCACGGCCCAGGAGGCAGAGAGGAATTCCACAGGCCCGGGCCAGCCGCGTGGCAGCAGCTGATAACTGGTGAACACGGCCCTCGCCCGGGAGTCCTAAGCAGTGCCAGGTCCCTGTCCACTGAGAGCAGCAGAGCCAGGCGGCGGGTCCAGCCCCACCTCCCCACCTCCGTGTCCCGTCCCCGCCTTGCTCCGTCTGGCCTTCATTCCACAAACACTTCCGCAGCACCTCGCCCAAGCCAGGCCCGGAGGAAACTGCGGGCACGGCACCAGGCGGCAGGGGCTCCTCGTGTCCGGGGTGCCCGGTCAGTTCCCGAGGCCCTCAGGGCCCCAGCGCGGCCACACTCTAGCCGTGTGACCTGGGGCGCGGAGCTTCACCACCCTATGCCTCGGTTTCCCCCTCCGTACCCGGGGGGGCATGAGCAATCGTCCTCAGAGCCTTGCTGAGCGGATGGCAGGAGATGCGGGAAGGCAGGAGTGGACCTCCCTACTGGGCCGAGGGGCTGAGAGGGCACAGCGGCCCCGGCCACCCAGGGACAGGCCTGGGAGGGTCCCACATCTTAGTTAAAGTCGAGAGGGTGTTCATTCCGCAAACATTTACTGTGTCCCTACTGTGCGCTGACCCACAGCCGGGAAAAGGGCTCCAGGGATGAGTAAGGCTGCGTGATTCCTGACCCCGTGGAGCCCCGAGAATAAGGAGGAGACAAAGGTTAATCCCGGGTGGGCCCCAGTTAGGGACCGAGCCGCGGGCCCTCCCTCCCTCCTTTGGAAGGAGGCAGGTGCTGGGTTTAATAAATCCCTGCCGTGAGCCAGGAGGGCCGACAGCTCTCCCCCGGGAAGGGGCGGGGCCAAGCTAAGCCCCATCTGCTTCAGCGTTTAGAACAGGCTTTGACTGCCCACCCCTCCTCTGAGTAGGCTGGGGGTCTCCTAGCCCCCCGAGCCCTTCTCCCGGTCAGAGATCTGTTCAGAAGGTTCCAGAACAAGCCCTGGATTGGAGCCTGCATCCCTGAAGCCCAGTCAAGCTAGCCTGGCCCTTGTCACCTTTGGGTGTCAGTCTATACCCCAGGCCCACCAGAAAAGCAAGGGCACGGGCCCCAGACAGTGGTTCTCACCCCAGGCTGCACAGGACAATCACCTGGGGAGCTTCCTCCAAACTAAATCCCGGCGCTGGGCAGCGCACCAGGCCTGCCGCCTCCTGTAGGCGCCGTGAGTGATCCTGGCGTGCAGTGGAGGATGAGACCGCTGCTCTGCAGTGATTCCAGTGCCTCCGATTACTCGGAAAAGACATTCTTGATACAACGCTCAGCTCCCATGGCCGTGCCTGTCCCAGGGACCTCCATTCCCCCTGCTTGGCCCCCGCTCCTGCCCCCAATTCCAACCACATTTGACTCTTCGCTGCTCATCAGCTCACCAAGCCTGTTCCGGTCTCAGGGCCTTTGTTGCTGTTCCCTCTGCCTAGACACTGTTCCCTGCGTTGCGTGGCTGGCTCCAGTGTTGGCACTACAGACAGGTCTTCACTTACCTCAAGTCCCTCTATCGCACCTCTTTGTTCAACCCCCTTTGCAGCTCTCACCACAAAGTATACCAGCCCGGGTCCCGTGTTCACACATTCATTTCTGTCCCCTGTACGTGGAGGCAGGGGAGCCGTGCTTGTCGCTGCCGTGTCCCTGGACCCAGTGCAGTGCCTGGCACGTGGCAGGCGCTCAAGGACCGTTTGCCGAACAAATGAAAAGTCACACAGGAGCACAGCTCTGGCCTGGGCCTCTCCTCCAGGGGGAGAGAGCGCCTGCTGTGTGTCGGGCTCTGTTCCAGGGTGCGCAGGGGTGGCGAGGTTAGGGACACCCCAGGATCTCCACAGGCCCATTTCACAGGTGGGAACACTAAACCTCAGCAAATTAAGATATCGAGCCTTGGCCACTCTCTACCTCGGGGTGGATCCCACCGTGTGACCTTCCCTTTAAAAGTGCGGAGCCAGCACGTTTCTGAAAACTGCTCAAGATGTATTAGCCAAACGAATGCCTTTGGCTCCTACCCGTGTTGCGCTCCTGTCCCCGAAGATGACTAAACCCCAGCTTCCTCCAGCCCCATCCGGCCAGAGCAGTCCTCGGTCTGCCCACCCGCCATCCCCCTTCAAACCCTCTGACACCTTCCTGCTTCTGGCGTTTGCCTGGGAGTGCGTGTGGCCTGGGACACGGTCCCGTCCCACTCTTTCGCAGGCCAGCTCCGCCAGGCGTGCGGCTTCCTCAGCGGTACCACCCCCGGGCTGGGTGGGCTGGGTGGTGCTCTCTGTCCTAGCACAGAGCAGCTTGTGCTCGGACGTCGGTTCCAAGTAACGTGCATCTCCTCCTTACTTTCTGGGCTCCAGGGGTTCAGTGACCGTGGCCGCCTTGCTCAGCCCTGAAGCCCTGTACACCCGGCTGTGGGTTGGCACACAGTAGGGACACAATCAATGTTTGTGTGATGAACAATCTCTCGACCAAATCTGGACCCCGCTGCGGGACAGCTGGAAGCATGTGTTTGCACTAGCATGGGGCAGTGCGGGGTGACTCTCACTTTTGCTGTGGTCCGGGGCTGGTCTCGGGCCTCCAAACGCCAATCAGAAAAATCGGCATCGTAACTGCCACCTCCCAACCACCTAAACCTGGATTATGGGGAGCGGAGGCTCTGAGCCCCAGAAGGGAGCCGGGAAAGATGCCCGAGCAGTCAGGGCCCCCAGTGCCCAGTGTCCTGGGGAATGCACCTGTGTCCTCCTCACTCCCCACCCAACGTGATCATATACTCCACAAAAGAGACTCTACAAAAGCCCCGACATCAGCCGAATCTCTACAGTGGGGCATCCTCAAAGCACCTGACCTGTCCTCCTCAGGACAGTCAAGGTCACCAAGACGAGGAACTTCTGAGACACTGGCCCAGCCCAGAGGGGCCTAAGGAGACGTGATGACTAAACGTAAGGTGGGTCCCAGATGGGCTCGGGGGACAGAATAGGGATGTTCAGTAAAAACTAGGAAATTAGGATAAAGCGTGGACTCTAGTTAAAATAATGTTATCTGTATCGATTCACTGACTGTAATGAATGTACCACACTAATGCAAGATGTTAAGTCCAGGCTTCAGGTTGGGGACGCCCCGCTGAGAGCCACACGGCCCCATCATGTTTCCTGGCAGTGCCACCTGAGGCCGACCGGGACAGACATGCTCAGAGAGCAGGAAAAGCACTCCCCCCTCCCCACCGCCTGCAGAGCCAAGCCCCTCCTGACCGGCCCTGGGGCCTCAAGCCTCGGTCCCTGTGCCTCGGCCTCCCCATCTATAATGTTACCTACGTTGTCCAGCTGTAGTTGAGGACGAGATGAGCAAACTGGGGGAAGACGCTCAGGGAACAGGGCCCGGATCACGGGGACAGACACGCCAGCCCTTACGTGAGAAAGTGCGAGGGAGGTGCTCTCTGGACGGCGGACCGTCCCCACGGGTCACAGCTGCTACAGCCAGGCCCTTGAGCACAAGGCCCCCACTCAAAGTGTCCCGCTGTGCCCACCCTCCTCTGGAACCAGAAACAAAAGGACTTGGGCCCAGCTGTGCTGCTGTCTCCCATGTCACACTCTCGTGATCGCCCACCTTGGGCTGAGTCTTTATTGCCAGACAGGCAACGAGCACGTTCTAAAAATAAGACAGAGAGCTACGTGCTTGTCCCACACGCAGGAGGCTCAGAGGTGAAGTGACTTGTGGTGGGCGGAGTAGCGTTCCCTCCAAATTCACATCTACCCAGAACTTCAAAATATGACCTTATTTGGAAATAAGGTCTTTGCAGATGTAATTACTTAAGGATCTTGTGACGCAATCATCCTGTATTTAAGACTGGCTTTAAGTCCAAAGATGGGTGTCTTCATAAGACAAAGGGGAGAACAACGTCTTTCTAAGAGAAAGGACACAGGGAAACACAGGGGAGGAGGCCGGGTGAAGACGGAGGCAGACGCAGGAGGGATGCGGCCACAAGCCAAGAACGCCTGGAGCCCCCAGGAGCCAGAAGAGGCAGGAAGGATTCTCCCCTCGAGCCCCCAGAGGGAGCACGGCCCTGCTGACACTCTGATTTCACACTTCTGGCCTCTAGAACTGTGAGAAAATAGATTTCTGTGGTTTTAAGCCCCCCAGTTTGCGGTAATTTGTTACAATGGCCCCAGGAAACTAAAACATCGTCTTCTAGGGTTAATGTGGAGATTTAGGAGAGCGTGTGGATAAAGCCTCTAGCTACAGTGGTCACTTCAAGTGTTGAATTAAAATGTTTTCCTCTGAAGAGGCCATACCAGCGGAGGCTAAAGCTAGGCTTCAGGAACAGCCCGCCTGGGTTCCAATCCCACCTGGGTCCCAGCTGTGTGGCCCCGGGCAACTACATGACCTCTCTGTTCCTCAGCTTCCTCACCTGGAAACTGGGAATCCTAGAAGTACTCACTTCGTGGTGGGAGGAGGGATGGATGACTTGACCCACTCAGAAGGCACAGAAAAGGGCCTTGCCTGGGCCAAGCCCCCAGGAAGAAGCCACCATTTATCCATATTACTTGACCAGGTCATTCTGATTTCTGGAATTTACCTCAAACAAATACTAATTTTAAAAAGTTAGAAAGCAAAGATGATCAAAATGACATGATCCACGAAAGCAACACGCTGGGAACAACCCCAAGACCCACCCTTGGCAGAAGTGGACACACACAGGCATTAAAGAATCGTGAAAGTGATAACTGGCTGGAGACGCGCAGCACTCGCACCCAACATTAAATAAAATATAAACAGAAGACGGTGCGCAACTGCACGTCCCAGCACCAACAACCAGGCGGAAGCACACCTGTGGGCAGCGAGGGAAGGGACACGGATAACCGTGAACTTCACCGGCGCAGGCATCCAGTCCTCTGCAGTTCCCCGTAAGAAGGAGGTTCCCAAGAGGGAGAGGACCCAGGGCTCCTGGGCTGGGGGGCCTGGGTCATCCTGGTGAAGCACAGGGAGAGGGGTTCTGCGCTCCCCCCACCCCCTGTGCCCTGAATCACACCTAACCCTGTGTGGGCCTCGTCACCTCCAGAGACCAAGGCTGGGGGGGTGGGGCTGGGGGAGGGAGAAGGCGGTGGGCCAGCTCCAGAGCGCCAGTGAGGAAAGATGCATGAGCGCCCCTCGCTGGGCGCCACCAGCTCCCGTACCCCTCCCAGCACCCAGCTCCGTCGGGGCCCTTTGAAAAGCTCCCAGCCCAGGGGCACCCGGCCTGCTGCCCGGGCTTCAGTCCTGCAGGTGGGGGGCTCTCCCAGGGATCCTCAGCAGCTGTAGCTCCTGGGTCTCCTCCCCTGGCCGACCCCCAGCCTCGGGCTGGAAGGCAAGTGGTCCCCAGAGGCCCCTCCAGGACCTCGGTTTGTCAAAGACATCCTGACACACAGCCAAGTGTGGAAGCAGCCCAGTCTCCATCAAGGGATAAACGGATAAACCAAACGTGGGCTACACACACCACGGAATATTATTCAGCCACGGAAAGGAAAGCTATTCTGACACACCTGCTACAACATGGACGAAGCTTCCCCGTTATGCTGAGTGAAGTTACGCCAGACACAAAAGGACAGTGGCCGTAGGATTCCACTTATGTGAGGCACCCGGAGGGGGCAAATTCAGAGACGGAAAGTAGGCTGTAGGGGTCAGGGCTGGGGGAGGGGAAGGGTGAGTCAGGGTTTAATGCGGACCGAGTTTCAGTTGGAGAAGATGGAGGAGTTCTGGAGACGGATGGTGGGTGACGGTTGCACAACAATGTGAATGTACTCGATGCCGCTGAACTGTATGCCTAAAAAGGGGTACGATGGCAAATTTCATCTCACGCGTATTTTACCACAATCAAAAACCAAAACAAAACGCTTGTCCTGAACGCCTGCTCTGTGCCCGGCACTGGGGAGACCCACAGCAAAATCTAAGGGTAAAGGGTCCTTGAGCGCCAAGCGTTCGGAGCTAACCCTCCCGGATGCCCGCTCAACAAACACCTCCCCCCGCTCGTCCAGGGGGACCACTGCTCCCCACTGGCCCACAGTCTTGGAGGAGCTGTCCGTCAAGATGCCCTGCCTCCCTCCGAGGGCCAACCAGAGGCTCACCGGAGCTCACTCATCCCAGCTGCAGGACTTGAAGGCTGGTCCCTCATCCTGGGGGGGCCCCTCCCATACCTCCTGACTTCCTGTGCCAGAGGATGGAGCTGGGGAAAGGCCTGAGACAGGCAGGAGGGGAGTCAGGGGCTGGTGGGCGTGCTGTACGTGGGCAAGGGGCCACCAGGGCGACTCCCAGATTTCAGGCTGGGGAGACGTGGGGTGGGAGCATTCGTCACCCCATAATGAGATTCGCGTGGGCCGTGTGGGTCTGAGGTGCCCTTGAGACATCCAGACGCTGGTCCGAAGGGTCCAGAGCACGAGACAGAGGTCTGGGCTGCCTCCGCCGGCGCCCGTATCACCCCTCAATGACTCAGTGTCCTAGAACTTTCTCCCCGCTGGCCTTTCCCCTCTCCCAGCCCTCCTTCCCCGGCACCCGGCAGGTGGGACCACCTATCTCAGTGATAACAGGCCCCTCGGGGTGGACAGCAAACACCCCCGTGCGGGCGTGGCACCTTCCTCCAGGACCTCTTACCCCCTGACTCTGCACAGCCTGGGATTCATCCCTCCGAGGGGCCAACCAAAGCGTGGGGGGGGCCCTGGGACGTTCCCCCATCACTCAGCTCCAGGGAAGCGGAAGGCCTGGAGGAGTGCTCAGCGCACTCGCACGGCGCCTACTGCGTACAGGTGCTCCTTTACTGGGCGTGCACCTTCCATCTCAGGGACGGCAACACTGGGGTCTCAGGGTCCACTCTCTCTCCTGCCTCCCCCCACCTCCCCCGCCCCGCCCCCCTTAAGGGCTGGAGGGAGAGCCACCCGCTTACCTTTCAGGCAGGTCAGCTTCAGCCCCATGTCGGTGCCTCTGCAGCCTGAGGAGAGGAGAGGCTTGTTTGTATCGGCCACGCGTGTCCAGGCCCCACCCCCGGCCTGATGGGTGCACAACAGGAAGTAGCAGCGGAGAGAAGCCGCGGCCGAGGCGCTTGCCCGCTACAGCTGGGCTGCATTTGCTCAGAGCCCAGGGTGTGCTGGCGGAAAAAACTTTCAGGCGCCTCAAAGCTAAATATACCGGAGGAGGCCCAGAGCGGCGTAGGAGCCAGTGAAGGTGCCGGTGAGGCCTGGCCCGGGCAGATGAGGCAGAACCAGCAGAGCGTGGCTGGCTTTGGGGACAAGGGGGCCCTGAGCTCGCAAAATGGGTGTGCCTTTTGTTACAATGCTGCCCCTCTTCTAAAATGCAAATTCTTCAGAGATCTAACAGATGAAGGGACCCCAGTCCCCTGTTAAAATTTCCCAGCCCGTTCCCACGATCTCCCTGCAAGGGGATGGTCCTAAGCATTCCGACTAGTTGATGGGTGAACAGAGGCAGCGGCTCGACACTCAAGCCTCGGGTGCGCCCCTGGGAGGTGCTATCACTGCCCCCGTTTTACGGATGTGGAAATCGAGGCTCAGAGAGGTGTCAGCAGCTGCCTGAGGCCACTCAGCTTACTAGAAGGAGTGGAGCTGGGATTCCAAGCTGCTACTGCCCTGACCCCCGCCCGCCCACAGGGGTCTGTGAGGCTCTTGCAGGCTCTCTGAGAGGGTGAAGTCGGGGATCCCTTGCCTCCCAGGGCACCTGTGTGCTAGGCTGGCAGCGGCGGGGGGTGGCCGCGAGCAGCGCCCACACATGTCTGACGGGCCCTTGTGCTCGCAAGCCCGTCGTCTCTTTGTCCTGCACGAGGCTGAGACCCAAGGCAGGCGCCCCTGACAGCCACCTCTGGCTTTGCCAGCTGTCCCTGGATTCACCCCAGCCCCTCCTTGCTTTCTCTGCCCCGCTTCGCTATTCCTTGGGCTCAGACCTCCCAGCCCCCTTCCCTATTTCCCTTATTGATACATTTCTTGCACATTTCCCATCCTGGCATCTGGTTTCAGAAGACCCAACACAAGTGGATTCAAGGCCACATGGGACCCCGCACCTCAATGTAGGCAAACTGGCAGCAACAGAGGTGTGTTGCAGGAACAGAATGTACCATGGCCCAGAGGACAAGAGGGGCGTGGCCCACGGGAGGAAACGGAGGGTGGGGGTGGGGGGGCGGGCAGGTACAGGCCACAGAAGGGCCAAAGCTGAGCCGGACCGTGGGGTCTCTGGAGGCTGGTTACACAGTTCAGAGGTTCTTCTGAGCGCTCCTAGGAGCCTCCACATTCTAGGGGGCTGTGCAGGCCCGTCTCCTCCCCCCAGGCCCTCGCTACCAGCAGCCCTGGCACCAAGAGCTTGTTAACAATGCAGCATCTCAGCTCTACCTGGATGCACTGAGCCAGAATCAGCATTTTAACAAGGCCCCTCGAGGTCAGAGCAGCTCGGCTCTGGGCCAGAAACTGTGGAGCCTGAGTGGTGAAGACAGCGGGGCAGTGAGGGTACGGAGGGGGAAGCAGCTGGAAGTTGGGGTGATGCACAGGCTCAGGCTTGTGAGAGGGCTCGGTCTGCAGGAGGGGCGGAGATAAAGGCTTCAATTTAGCCAGGTTGAACTTGTGGGCCGGTAGGAGGTGGACAGGAGATGTCCCCTAGGGGATGGACTGGGGGACTAGGAGGGAGGGAAGGGGAGGGGGAGGGGGAGGGAGAGAGGGAGAGAAAGGGAGGGCGGACAGACAGACACCTTGGGGAACAGATTCAGGGCAGCTGTGTGCTAAGGGAAACGTTTCCCTGGCTGGGACCCGAGCCTGGCTCAGCCATGTGACCGCAGGCAGGTTTCTCAACCTGCCAAGCCTTCACTCTCCTTATCTGTAAAACGGGGCTGATGTGCGTGCAATGGTGTCAACTGGGTGTCGGGAGGGGGCGACTGCGAAAGGGCTTTGCTCCGCGCGGCGCACAGCAAAGGTCCCAGAAGCGTAGGCTGCCGTTATTTCTGACAGTGATGGAGGGGAGGGAGGTGGTGTTTTCCCACTGGAGCCTCTTCTCCAGGGCCGCACCGCTCAGAGCTGCTCCCGGTCAGGTCAGGTCGGGTCGGCAGCTCCAGCACCCCCACGGGGAGGCTGTGAAAAGCGTAGGCTCTCAGACCCCGCCCGCCCACACGCTCAGGAGCTGCATCCCAGCAAGAACCAGGTGATGTTCTGAGCAGGTGAGAGTCGGTCGCCAGGCGCTTTCCAAAAACACAGAGGCCTGGGTCCCTCCCCCAGAGATTCCTGGTAATTGGCCTGCGGTGCGGCCTGGCACTGGGATTTTCAAAAGCTCCCGGGGTGGGGGGCAGTGGGGGCACTCTAGTGTGCAAGATGAGATGCCAGGGAGAATGCATCCTTCCTTAGGAGAAAGGGGGACTGGGGCTGGAGGAGAGAGAGCCCCAGAGCAGACCTATGGGAACACTGGGCACCTTTCTGAGCATCCGCCCTGTGCCCAGCACCCTCCAGAGAAACTTGACAGAGATTCACGGTCAGTCAAGGCTCACAACAGCCCGGTGAGATTGGGACCGTTCCTACCCTCACTTTGCCAATGGGGAAACTGAGGCACCAAGAGGTTATTAGTTAACCTGCAAAAAGGTCGTACGGGGAGCAGATGGTGGGCTCGGAATTTCAAGCCAACCGCAGAGCTTACCTCCGTCGTCTCTGCCCACCCCACCACTCTCCCCCAAGCTGGGTCTCCTGCCCAGCGGTCTGCCCCTGAGGTCGGGACCCCTGCTAGGCACACTTAACATCACAACTGTACAGACGCTGTGCGCAGCACTCTGATTCCACAGTCTATGGCTCTTCCATTCTGTCTCAGCTAAGTGCTGGCCACAACCCATCCAATAGAGTTTACAACACATCCCAGTGCAGGGTTTATAAAACAGTGATTCGCGCTGAAGTCCTCATTGATAAAGTGATGTCAGGACTTTGCTGTCAAATACAACAGAAAAACAGCGGCTGTGCTGTGGGGGGGGCTGGGGACGCCATTTGCTGTTGAAGCTGGGACATGGGAGTTCGTGACATACTTTTGTGTCTGTCTGAAAAGTAATAAAATGGTCAAAAGAAAGACAACTGCCTAGGAGGTGACGGTATGAGGCCAATGTCGAGTTTTCTGATTTTGATCATTGGGCTGCGTTTTGCAAGAGACAGTCCTTGTTCTTAGGAAACACACACTGAAGTGTTCAGGTTCCAGGGCCATCATTTCTGCAGCTTCACTCAGAGTTCGGCCAGAAATCTTAACGGGCCTCAAGCCCATAAAGCAACGGTGGGCAAACGGTGAAGGATACACAGTAGCACCTCCTGTTCCCGCACGTTGTCTGCAAGCTTGAAACTATTTCAAGAGAAGCATTCGACAAAGGAAAGGAAAGCAGAGTGCAGCTCAACCAGAGTTACCCAGCCCCCGCAGCTGGAGCATCAGATCGGCTTTCCTACAACTTCTCTGATGTGGCTGGAGGGGCAGCCAGGGACTGCAGCTCTGGCTGGGGGAAGGCGCTGTGTCACACTGTTCCTCCCAGAAAATAGTCCTGAATTGACGGGTTTTATCCCCAAAGTTGTCGTGTGACCTTAAAAATACCTATCTCTGCAGGCTTCCCTGGTGGCGCAGTGGTTAAGAATCTGCCTGCGGTGCAGGGGACACGGGTTCGAGCCCTGGTCCGGGAAGATGCCACCTGCTGCGAAGCAACTAAGCCCGTGCGCCACAACTACTGAGCCTGCGCCCTAGAGCCCGCGAGCCACAACTACTGAGCCCGTGTGCCACAACTACTGAAGCCCACGCGCCTAGAGCCCGCGCTCTGCAACGAGAAGCCACCGCAATGAGAAGCCCGCGCACCGCAACGAAGAGCAGCCCCCGCTCACCGCAACTAGAGAAAGCCCGCGCGCAGCAACGAAGACCCAACGCAGCCAAAAATAGATAAATAGATAAATAAATGTCTATCTCAAAGCACTCAGGGAAAGAAAGAAGAAAGCAGGAGGGAGAGGACCTGGCAGCCTGGATTCAGGGGACACTGGGGGACAGGAAGCCGTGCCAGGGTCAGGTAAATGTCGCATCAGGAGGACTTGTCTACGTGTAGTGATTCTATTTCTGGTTTCTAGAACTCCCAAACGGAGTTTTCACTAACCGACTTTTCTTATCCCAGTGCACATTGCTGTAACGCCCCACAGGGGCAGAAGGAAGGTGGGAGTGGCTGAGAGGAACTGGGAGTCTGTGCAAGCTGTGTGACCTTAGGCCAGTCATTTCCCTCTCTGAGCCTGAGACGCTGATGCTCTGCCTCCCAGGCTCTGTGTCCTCATCAGGCATCCGGGCCCAGCCTCCAGGACAGGGCCTGGGACAGGTGTCACCGTCATCATCACCTCACTGTCAAGCATACATGTCATCATGTCACCATTCAGCACCCTCTGAGGGTGCTGTGTGGGAACAGAACCAGGGGCACCCTGCCACGTGGTCCCGGATTCCGAGGTGTGGCCTGTTGCAGCAGAAGGAATCGCTCCCCAGGGTGATTTATGCAGGACTGTGGGCAGAGCCCCACCCACTCTGCTCCCTTCGTGAGTGGGCTGGGGGGCAGCCCCCCGCAGGGATGGAAGATGCTTTTGTGGGAGACACCCCCGTACGTGGGATGGGACGGGATGTCTGGCGATGAGGGAGGCAAGCCTGATGCTTCATCTGTCCAAACGGTAGCCACACCGACACCTAACCGTGGGGAGTGGGGCTATATCCCCCCAAACGCCACCATCACAGCTGACAGGTGTCAGGCTAATGCTTTCAAGAGGCCGAGCCCATTACAAGAGTTCCTAACCCTGACAACACCCCACGAGATAACATCATGCCCATCCCCCATGTACACAGGAGGGAACGGAGCTCCAAGCGGTCAAGCGGCCAGGGAGCCGCAGCCCCTAGCCCGGCTGATCTCGCCACACCGCTTAAGTGTCTATCATTCTACTCGCGGAGGTCTACACCGTCTGAATTTGTTACAAAGATACACATTTTTGTAATTAGAAAATAAAGATTTAATGGGCAGAAAGGAAAGATTTCACGAGAGGGGGCTCCCTTAGCTTGGCACGATGGTAGGGAAGCAGTCGGACCCAAGAGAATTGCTAGTTTAGGTATAAATGTTCTCTCTTTTCACACATTCGCAGGAGTGTGAAAAACCTCCCTTTCATATTGAATCGGGGTCTGTTTATGTTCCATTCAAAATATCAGATTGTTACTTCTTTGCACAACAGCCTGAGTTAGAACAGGTTCTTTCTTGCACCCAGGCATAAAAATCTCCCTACCGCCAAATGGCCACGACAGGATCCTCTCTGGTGACAGGGATGGGCAGCGAGTGATAAAAACTTACGTCCTCCTGCAGGGGGTCTGCCCCTCCCCTGAGAGGTGGAGAGAGAGATGGGATATCTGCTGCTTTGCACCCCACACGGCCTCTCTAAAGCCATGGGGAAAGGACACACCTGGCCAAGGTGTCCGTTGCTGTCTTTATAGCCGCCTTGCAGGTAAGAGCCACAAACGACCAGCTCGCAGCCGTGAGTGCTGGCCAGCTCACCCCCTGCAGGTTTGCAATACGAAGAGAACAGTCAACAAATGTGTTCTCTGCACAGAGTAAAAAGTAAAGAAGATGTAGCCCTGTGTACCGGAGACACAAGAACCACCCCAGGGCCGAAGGCACCCTGCTTGTAGAATTCCGGCCAAGGTCGGCTGAGTCCCTTCAGTTTCTGCTTTGGTGGATCATGGAGGTTGGGCTGTAGAGGATGAAATAAAACCCCTCCCGGCATGAATCCTGCAGATCTGGAACTGGAACTGGTCAAATAAAATACAGGATGCCCGACTACTGCATGGGACATACCCCCACTAATCATCATCTATCATTTATCTGCCATTCACGTCGAACTGGGCATTTAATTTGCTAAACCTGGCAACCCTACACAAAGGCTGTCACCTGGGTTTCCCAGATGAGGCCATGTAGAAAGGGAAAGTCAGTGAAAGGCAGCGTCGGGCTAGAAGCCTGAACTTGGTCTCTGGGGAGTCAAGCTCCCAGATGAAATCAGAGTAGCTCTGTGGAGGTCATGACTCAGCCCAGGCACAGGGCCTCACACCCTGAACCAAGATCTCACTTGAGGACCAAGGAGAGGCCAGGTGTGAAGAATCATAGCTGAGGAATGTGACCCTTTGCCTAGGTGGGTGGACCCACCAGAGCAGATGGAATCAGGTTCCCCTCCCAGCTGGGGGAGTCTGGGCAAGCTCTCCGTGCCTGTTTCCTTACTGCAAACACAGGGGAGACGTACTAACAGACTGGCCAATCAGGGCTCCCAGCAGGCACGCGACACATCTTGGTTTTCTTCCTTTTTTAAAAAATGCACTTTCCTTTTGCAACAGGATTAGAATTCCTGCAACACCAGCCAAAGGGACTGTGCTGGGAACAGATGCTACGAGCGTTAACATGCTTCCCATCCTGGTACACAGAGTGCAAACACGAGCCTCTCCCTGGCTTTAGCCCACACACCTGCAGGAGGCCTGGCCCACAGCTGCTTGCCGACGGGAAGCGAAAGAGGATGGGCCTGGGGGCGGGGGCAAGGTGCCCACCAAAATCCCCACCCGCTTCGCTGTCACCCGGCAGGGTCTTGGGCCACCTGGGGTCTAGCCATGGCCTTCCGCTGACTGCCCATGTAAGTCTGAGCACAATACTAGCCCACTGCCACCTCGGGGCCTCTGGGAGATTAAACTCAACACTTAGGATCTGTGCAACTTTCCCTACGTTATACATCAATAAAAATGTTTCAAAATAAGGGGTATTGTACTAGAAGTTAGGCTAATGGTTAATTCATCATGGGTTAAGTAGAAAACATGTCATTGTTTTTACAGCAACCTTGAAGTTAGGAGTCACAAACTCCTAATCACTCCCTGCAGGTTTGCAGGGCAAAGAGAAAAGTAAACTATTGTGTTCTTTGCACCAAATAAAAAGTACCTACAATGTGGCACTGCCTGTGGTACACACAGAACCACCCACGGCTCCCAGGGGAGACTACGGCTCCATGGGGTACGAGTGGGTTCCTGTGGAATTTCTGGTTCTTGATCTGGGTGTACACTTTTCATGTCTACACGTTACTGTGTGTATATTATACATTAACAGTATTTTCATGGGGGAAGGCTTGTACCTGGTGGTCCTACGCCGTGAGGGCTGGGGGTCCACGGCCCGGCCTTGCCACTTACCGCCCGCGCGTGACCTTGGATCAGTCACTTTATCGTTACAAGCCTCTGCGTCCTCATCTGTAAAATGGAGATAACAGCATTAGGTCAGAGAATGAACACAGAAAACGCAGGTGATGGCTACCATCATTTAGTGCTCAATAAACATGAAATAGCACCGCTGTCTTTCCGTGGCCACCGAGGGGAAGTCCACAGGTGTTCTCAACCTCAGGGCCCACGGAGGGCACCCCACTGGCCAAGAGAAAGGCTTCCAGGGAGAGGAGATTAGCCTGGCGGAGGTTTCAGCCTCCTTGGGGCGGGCAGAGGGATTAAGTCTTTCCATAAATACATGGCCTCCCTCCCATCCAGGGTGGGGACACAGAACCCAAGGTGGGTGTGGCCTGGACAGGTAACACGGTGCTTTCTGGAGTTAACCTGGCCTGGGACAAGGGCTCCCCAAGCGCCCCTGGGGGCTGTGCAGGAAACCCTGGAGCCTGCCAATCCAGGTGGGCCACTCCGAGCCTCAGTTTCCTCATCTGTAAGATGGGGTGTTTTTTCACAAAGGCTGCACAATCACAGGAGCGTTTCCACCGGGCTGCCTTCACCTCCTCGTCCCCCACCCCCATCCTCAGTGAGACAAGGAGGCTCAGCTTGCACAGACTTTTCTGAGCCGGGGAGCAGTCTGAGAGAGGTCCCAGCCGCCCTGACCCCGCCCACCAGGCTGGCCACGCCGGGCTACAGGTCATCCTTTGTAAGGAGTGCCTCCCCCCAGGTCCGCTGAGCTCAGCAGGCCGGGAGAGTCGCGAGTGCGTTCACACTCAAATCTCCCTTCGAGATTGCAAACCTGCTTTGATGCTCTGGGAGCGAAGGGGGCCCCTAAGTGAGGCGGTTCATAAATAATATATTCTGAAATACTCGATAGAGGGGAAATGGTTCCTCTCGAGGCCTCCTGCCCCCACCCCCCGCCGGGCTCCTTTCCAGCTTTCAGGAGTGGCGGTCTGGTCCGTCCCCCAGGAGCTCGTGACAGCGCGGGGTGGCAGGTGGGGAGTGGGGGGCCGGAGGCTTCCACGCGCGGGGACACACCCCTCCCCCGACCCGCCCAGTCTTAAGCTGCAACACGGCCGGAGGAGGCCCAACTCTCCCCAAACCCGCGTATCCGCAGAAAAGTCTGCAAGAAGTTGGAGGGGCACGCCCGAACCCGCGGGGGTCCCCCGCCGCCCCCCGGGGCCCCCGCCCGCCCCAGGGACGCCACTCCCGCCGCGGGGGCTGGCGGGGCGTGGACGCTGCTCGGCGGGGCTGCGGCTCTCGGGAAGAGCGGCGTCTTCTAGAAGGGTGGGGTGGGCAGCGCCGTGCCAGGCACCGGGGAGCGCGGCGCAGGGCACTCACCGCTTCCTGGTGGGCTCACTGTGGGGCCCGCCCCGGCGCCGCTGGCGGCGGCGGCCGGGCTCGAGGGGCCGCGGCGACAAGCCTTCAAGAGAGAGCAGCGGAGCTCCTGGCCCGGGCCGGGTAGCGCGCTGGAGCCCCGCTCCGCCCCGGCCGGCGCTCGGGGCAGCCGCCGCCGCCGCCGCCGTCGCCGCGCGCACGCCTCCCACCGCCCCCTCCCTGGCCCCCGAGGGCGGTGCTGACGGCGGCCCCGCCTCGCCCGCGGGCGCCGGATCTCACCGGCCCGGCGCGGGGGCAGAGCGGGTACCGCCCGCCGCCTCCTTAGGGAGCGGGCCAGGGGTGCGCCGGGCGCCCGCGCCTCCGGCCTCGCGGACTCCCCTACCCTCCTTAGTTTCCTCTCGCCCCGGCCCGAGGGTGAGGTCGAAGCGGGGGAACCCAGGGAAGGTCTGGGCCGCGGCCCGGGGGGCGCTCTCGGCCGCGCGCCCCTTCCGAAGCTGGGTGCCGGGTCCCCTGCGGCTGTGCCCCCCCAGCCCTGGGTGGTGGAAGTTGAGCCTCGGGGTTCCCTCCACACCGGACGCCTGTGCTTGAGGGGGAGGGGGGAGGTGTGGGGCTCCAGCATCTCGCCACCCCCACCCTGGGCCCTGGGGACACGTTGACAGTACGCACCCTCTCCCCACCCCGGCTAGTCGCTGGCCTGTGGGGCTTCAGATGGCCCTCGTGATCAGAGGGCAGCTTCCCCGGTGTCAGCGTCTGGCCCTTTGGCTCGCCACACATGCTTTTGCACCCCACTTCTGGGGGTGAACCAGGGGGCGCGGCCCAGCTGGAGGGTGTTAGGACTTGCCTCCTGGCCGCTGGGCCGCCTTCGGGTTTCTGAGGACGCCCAGCTGGTAGTCATTACCCAGTTCCCAGAGGTGTGGGTGCAGAGGCCTTTTACCAAGTGGGTTTCTCAGGAGGCCTCCCACAGAGAGGAGACCTCTGCAGGCACCTACCCAGCGTGCCAGGAAGAACAAAGCCAACCCCTAGCAAGTGTTTCCCATGTCATTGTCACAAGCCTGTCCGGCCAGCTCCGTCTTACAAGCCCAAGATCCCCACACCCCCTGCTCTGTGTCCTTCTGGAGGCTTCGAAAGGGAAACTGAGTCTCAGAGCAGGACAGTGACACCCCTTCTGTGAATGCAGGGAAGCATGGGTTGCAGGAAATAAGAGTCAGCGCCCTAGCCGTGTTCTCCCTTTGAGTCATTCCTAAATAAGAGTCAGCGCCCTAGCCGTGTTCTCCTTTTGAGTCATTCCTAAAGTATTACAATCTTTTGGTTCCCCTGAGCGTATCCAGTCCAGAGGGACAGGCAGGAAATGTATCATGTCCCCCCCCTCCAAATAGAAGGACAGAGGTGGGGGGCAGGGTTAGGGGCTGGATGTCCCCCCACCCGTCCCCGTCCCTGCCTTCCTCCTCGGGACGGAAGGTGGCCTGCGAGGGTCCTGTGCCCTGGTTCCTCCCCAGGGAGCTGTGGGGCAGGGCTGCTTCGCATCGTCTCCTGTGATGGTGGCAACAAAGGCGTGGGGAGGCCTCCAGAGACGGCGGGCACAGCCAACCACATTCTTGTCACGGAAGCGAGGCCCCTTCTGCCGGCCGAGAAGCCCTGAGCAGGCCGAATGCTGGGCACTGGTTGTGACATCAGCCTGTCTCTGGGCCCCAGTTCCCACAAGGAGAAATGGCGACCCATTGATTTCTTTTTTTTTATACAGCAGGTTCTTATTAGTTATCTGTTTTATGCATATTAGTGTACAGACCATTCATTTCTGTAAGCACTTTTTGAGCATCTATTCTGCGCCGGACACCGGGTACCGCAGTGAACAGCATAACTGGCACTGACTGAGCGCTCCTTAGGCACGTGGCCTGCTGTCACCGCCTGCTCAGGACAGCCCTGCTCTCTCCATTTCCCAGGTGTGGGGCCCACAGCAGAGGGAGGCCACAGGTCATCCCGCCGCTGAGTGGTGCGTTCCGACCTGTGCCCTGCTCTGCTGCCCCAAGCAGGGAGAGGAGCGGCCAGGCTCAGCACTGGGGGAGGGGATGCGGGGCTCATGTGAGGAGGTCCAGGCGGATGTGTTTCGTGGACTGTATGGGGTTGAGATAAGGAATGGAAAGAATCCGGTTTAGTTTGCCTCCTCCCTCAGGAGGCCTGAGAACAGCGGGGTTTGTGCCCCAGGCTCAGGAATTCTCAATGTCAGCACTTGGATGCTGGGGCTGGATAATTAGATCTGCCATTGGGGGGCTGCCCTGGGCACTGTAGCCATTGGGGGGCTGCCCTGGGCACTGTAGGTGCTGGCCAGCATCCCTGGCTTCCACCCACTAAAGGTCAGTAGCATAGCCCCCTCCCCAAGTGGTGACAACCAAAAACCTCCCCAGAGGTTGCCAGGGGACACCCTGGGGGGCACGACTGCTAGTGCCTTGAGAACTCCTGAGAGTATTCCAGTGGGTTCCAGCCCTGGCAGCATGCCAGGATCCCCGAGGGTGGCACTTAACCAATAAATAAATACAAATGGATGAAGCAAACACCCAGGCTCGGGTTCACCCCAGGGACCCTGACCTAATTGGTCCAGTTAGGGCCAAGGTATAGGTGTTTGTTCCGTAAAAACTCCCATATACGTTAATCGGCTGATACCACGGAGAACCTCGATCTGAGGGTCAGAGCCCACTTGGAAGGATAGAGACTTCAGGCACAGATCTACCTAATGCAAATCTGTGCGGTCTGGACGGGTCCTGATTTGAACAAACCAATCAGAAAAATATATTTGTGAGATACTAGAAAATTAAACATAGTCTGGGTATTAGATCATATTAAGAAATTACTGGGACTTCCCTGGTGGCGCGGTGGTTGAGAGTCCGCCTGCCGATGCAGGGCACGCGGGTTCGTGCCCCGGTCCGGGGGGATCCCACATGCCGCGGAGCGGCTGGGCCGATGAGCCATGGCTGCTGAGCCTGCGCGTCCAGAGCCTGTGCTCCGCAACACGAGAGGCCACAACCGTGTACCACAAAAAAAAAAAAAAAAAAAAAAAATTACTGGGACTTCCCTGGGGGTCCAGTGGATAGGACACCATACTCCCAGGGCAGGGGGCCTGGGTTCGATCCCTGGTCGGGGAGCTACGTCCCACATGCATGCCGCGACTGGGAGTTCGCACGCCACAACTAAGAAGATCCCGAGCGCCGCAACTGGGACCCGACGCAGCCAAATAAATAAATAATTTTAAAAAAGAAATTACTACTAATGTTAATAGCTGTGATAGTGATATCACTGTGTTTTCTAAAGCCCTTATCTGTTAGTGATCCATGTGGAAAAGTATGAGTGAATTAGTATGAAGATGAGGTTTGCTTTAAAAGACATGGAAAATAAAAAGGTGGCAGAGTGAGGGTGGGAGGGGTAGAGGGAGGTGAAAACAATGGCAAATGTTGATAATAGTTGAAGTTAAGTGGTGGGTACGTGGAGGCTTATTATACTATTCTCTTTACTTTTGTGTGTGTTTGAAATTTTCCAAAATAAAGTGGGTTTTCTTTTTAAAGAGAGAGCGCCCACTTGGACACCATTTTCCTGGCAGCCAGGTGAGGTGCCCAGGAAGTTGGTCCTGTTTTGGGGTGGGGGGGTAGAGGAAGCTGGTGGTGGGGACCCCACGGGCTCTGGAGGAGAGTTCAGCTCAGTGGGCTTACCTTGCACCGCACACCTGTAAGCGGCTGCAGTGACTGAAGAGGAGGGGTCAGCCTTGAACCCACAGACCCTGGATATCAAGGCAGCAGCCCACACCTGTCTGTGATCAGAATCACCCGGAGCTTTGGGAAAAGGCAGGTGCTAGAGGCGGGGATTCCTCAGGCGTGGCTCCCGCGGGGTGGTGATTTGGGAAGTTGGGACCCTGATGCTTGTCCCCCAAAGCCCTCCCTTCTCAGCCCCTTGGTCTGCAGGGGACGCAGGAGAAAGGTAATTAGAGCAATTCCACCCTCTCCTCCCCTTGGGGACCCACTTCCTGTGCATGATTCTACAAGGATTCCAACGTGCACTGAGCACCTGCCATGTGTCAGAAACAGTTCCAGGCTCTGAGGATACAGGGAGTGAACGAGACAGTCCCTGTCCCCTATGGATGTCAGAGTCTAAGTGCTAAGGAGGGAAAACAAAACAGAGGAGCTAAAACTTTAGACGAGGTGGACGAGAACTCGCAGAAGGTGGCCTTTGAGAAGCCCCCAAAGGGAGCCGGGTCCCGTGTGAGTAACAGGAGGAAACGCTTGCTGTGATGGTTCTGGGTCCAGGGCATGGCCCATGGAGGGCAAAAAAGGACCATGTTTGTAGGACAGCTCCTCCTCCTGAGATGTCCTTCCCCCCTGCCCTTGTCCAGTTAGCTCCTCCCCGCTTTCACGGATCTAGGCAAGTGTCCCTTTGCCTGGCAGACCGCAGGCTGCCGTGGGTTCATCAATGCGATGACTGAAGGTCTGGGTCTCACTAGCAGGGAAACCCCCGGAGGACAGGGACCAGGTCCGCAGCACTGGCCTCACAGCCTCGGCCTGGGGCGCAGGGCCGAGCACAGGGCAGGCACTCCGGACACACATGTGGAACGCATTGGGGGTTTGAACAAACCAATAAAGAACGGCAAGTCCTCGGAAGGTTTCCGGGGACCGGAGGACCAGACGCATCGCAAGGAGAGCAGCAGGTGGACAGCCCATTCCCAAAGGGAACCATCTGCTTGAATGCCAAGCCAGGGGAGCTGCCTGGGGCAGCTGCTGGGGAGGGAGCGGCTGTAAGGTTGCCCAGCCCAGAACAGGGAGGAGGCAGTTCTGTCTGCACAGCCCCGCCCACCTGTGCCCCTTCTAGTTGCCAGCAAGGGGCAGCGTGGATGACGACAGCGGTGGAGGCCAGGCAGCACCGGAGCCACACCAGGGAGGGGACCAGAGGGAGCCGAGGGGAGGGGCAGGGCTGAGACGACAGTGCTCGACCCGGACATTTTCTGAGCCTGGAAGGACATCAGGGTAGGCCCAAGGCTCAGCAGGGGCCGTTGCTGGCTAAAGACCATCCCAGCCCAGGACGCCTGTGAATAGGGGCGCTTGGGAGCCCCCAGCCGAGGCAGCAGCGTGGGAGAATGGGTGTCCTGCACCCACTGGACTGCCAGCAGACCGTGCAAGGGTCTGAGAAGCTGGGCCTTCCTAGTCACCACAGCATGACCTCCCCACGCCCAGAGAGCGCTACCCAGTCACACGTGGCATTGGAGAATTTCGGGCCCAGAGGGGCTCCACAAGCTGTCGAGGAAGGTGGGGAGCAGGGCTGGTGGGGGGGGAGGGGGGAGATCGGTCCATTCACAACCCCCCAGGCCTCACCTGCAGCTAATTCCCTATTTGAGGCACGTCTGTGAAATTCAGTTTCATATTCAACAATCATTTGTTGATCATAGTGTTAGGTTAAAGACGGCTGCAGGCTGCAAATTCTTCCTCCCTCCCCCACTGAAAGGTGACATTTATTTCCCCTCCTGGACTCTATGGCCTTGAGACTGCACGGCCAACAGAATGCAAGAGAAGCAATGATGTGCCTTTTCCGGGACTAAGCCCTACGGAGACCCGGGGGCTTCTGCTTTCTCCATCTGGGAAGATTTGCACTCGGGAAGGCTCCCTCTGAGAACCCCATCGCCATGCTGAGACGCCCAAGCCACAGGGAGAGCGCGGGTGTAGACTGCCTGTCAGAGCTCCGGCTGAGCCCCCAGCTGACGCCCAGTCCCCCACACCCGCCATGTGTGTGAGCCAGGTTGGACATCCAGCCCAGGCAAGTCCCCACCAGGTGACAGCAGCCCCAGCCGGTGCCATGAGATGCCCAAGAACCACCCGGCCGAGCCCAGGCAATCCACAGAGTTGGGAGAAAATATACAATGGTGGCTGTTTTAAGTTACTGCTGTCTTACGTTTGGGGATGTTTGTTACAGAGCAATCGGTCGCTGAGCCAGGCTCCTACTAAGTGTCAAGCAGAGACGTGATCTAACTGCAGCTTTCATTTGCTGCAGTTAGATTTATGAACTGTTCCAATGTCCAAAAAAGCAGAGAGTATGAGAAAGTATACACCTATAACTTGCTACCTTTGCTTGAGGTTTTTTCCCCCTAAGAATTCGTTGTTACAGGTATTTGAAGATCTGCGTGTCACTCCCCATCCCATTCTCTCCCCTCCCTCCCATCCTGACATTGGGGTTAGCCTTCTCCACTGTGCTGTTACTGTTCTGCTGTCCACCTGTGCACCCACAGACAGTCTGCAGTCTTGGCTAATCTCCACAGCCATCTTGCCAGGGAGTAGGCACTGGTATCCCATTGTACAGATGAGGAAACTGGGGCTCAGAGAGGTGAAACGGCCTGGACTGAGGACGTCTGGCTGCAAAGGGGCGGGGCCGGCCTCTCTCACCAGGACCCACCGGTACGGAGTGGGCGGCAGGCAGTTCCTCTCTTTCTGGGGAAACCCTTGTGTGCATGTGTGTGCCTGCACTTGTACTGCAGGATTTTGGAATGCAATGATATGATGCCTGGAATTTATTCAGAGGATGGGAGATCAGACGAGAATGGCCCTGGAAAGGCCAGTGTTGGATCCGGGTGATGGGTATGTGGGGACTGGTTGTGCTGTCTCCTCTCCACATGCAAGTTTGAAAATTCCTGAAGTTAGAAAAGCAACGCAGGTCCTGGGGAGACAGGTCCCAGGTGAAAGGTAGGCGGGCCACGCGGGCGGGGACACCCCAGCCTGCAGGCCTGTCTGCCCGAAAGCATCACCGGAGAGCCACAGACTTGCATTGTAGCTCCGGAGGCCAGGCCGTCAGAAGGGGCCCAGGGCTTAACCCCACCCCGGAAGAGGCTGAGACGCCCCCTTCCACACCCCAGGCTGGGTCTGGCCCCTCCTCAGTGCTCCCAACTCCGCCCGGGGCCCTCCAATCTCACTTCGTCTCCCCCCAGAGCACAGGCTTGGCTTGGGGCAGTGGTGATGAGTCCCTCATCTCTGCATCCCCTGCTGGCTGGGGCCTGGCCCGTGCTGGTTTAGTGTCCCCGGGGGACAGCTTCTGCCTGGGCTTGCTGGGTCCAGGGAGGGAGCCTCACTTTGCCCCCGGGGGTCAGCCATTGGGAGGCGAGGCAGCAGGTCTGGAACCCTCACTTGGGGTGACACCTCTGTGGCCCCTCGCAGTCTGTGGGACCTCCAGCAAGTCACTCAGCTGTTTGAGTGTCTGTTTTTCACCCTAAAATGGAGTAAGGAGCATCAGCTCCAAGGGCTGCGGTAAGGATCCAAAGTGAGAGTGAATGTAAATTCCCTGAAGGATCCACAATCCATGGTTAAGGGTTGTTTTGAGCTAACTGGGCGCCAGGCACTGTTTTAAGTACAGCTTTGCACAGCTTTCTGAGGTGGGCACTATCCGTGTCCCCCTTTTGCACATGAGGTGACTGATGCCCAGAGAGGTGCTGTCACTTGCCCTGGGTCTTGGGCTAGTGAGGACAGAGCGTGGTTTCTGCACTATGCCTGGCGCCAAAGCAGCGTCCACCAATAGAGGGAAAGTCACACGTATCGATGGCCACTTCATCAAAATTAAAAACTTCAAAAGACACCTTTAAGGAAATGAAAAGCCAAGCTGCAGACCGGGAGAATACGTTGGCACATCATATACCTGATCAGGGACTAAATACATAAAGGACTCTCAGAAATCAACAGCAAGACGGCAAATAACCCTATTAACAACTGACATTTAAATTAAAAAAATTTTTTTAGGGGCTTCCCTGGTGGCGCAGTGGTTGAGAGTCCGCCTGCCGATGCAGGGGACACGGGTTCGTGCCCCGGTCCGGGAAGATCCCACATGCCGCGGAGCGGCTGGGCCCGTGAGCCATGGCCGCTGAGCCTGCGCGTCCGGAGCCTGTTCTCCGCAACGGGAGAGGCCACGACAGTGAGAGGCCCGCGTACCGCAAAAAAAAAAAAAAAAAGATATCATAAATTTAAAAAACTTTTTTAAAGATTACAATAGATATTTCACCAAAGAAGATCTACAAACGGTCAAGAAGCACAATGTCATTAGTCTTAAGGGTTTTGCAAGTCAAAATCACAATGAGATGACACTTTATGTGCACTCGGATGACTTTCATCAGAAAAATAAAAGGAAAATACCAAATGTTGGTGAGAATGTGGAGAAACCCTTAAATTACTGCTGGGAGTGTAAAGCGATGCAGCCACTTTGGAGTCCAGCTTGGCAGATTCTTAGAAAGTGAAACGTTTAGTTACCAATCTATCAATTCCACTTCTAGGTATCTACCCAAGAGAAATGAAAACACATGTCTACACAGAGACTTCTACACAGATGTTCACAGCAGGACTATTCACAAGAACCAGAAGGTGCAAACGATCCAGCTGTCCGTCAACTCATGTACGGAGAAGTGAATGGTGGTCCACCCACACTATGGAACATGACTCAGCCGTAAGACGGCAGGAAGCACCGCTATTTCCCGACACGGATGCACCTCAAAACCGTGATGCTCGGTTCAGGAAGCCAGACACAAAAAGCCACACAGAGGATGTTCCATGTATATGAAGTGTCCAGACAGGCAAAAGGTATGGAGACAGAAAGAACATTGGTGGTTGCCAAGGGCTGGGGCTGGGGCTGAGGAGAGACTGCGGTGGGCAGAGGGATCTGTAGACTTATTAAAAATGATTGAGTCGTGCACGCAAAGCAGGTGAATTTTGTGGTATGTGAGTTACACCTCCTGAAGGCTGTAATGCGGCGACAACAACAACGACAGCCCCAGCTGCCACGTTAACACCTCCCGGGCGGGCACGGCCACAGGAGCCGAGGGAGGAAGAGGCACGTCCCGCAGGGACTGGGCCCTGGAATGACCAGGGGACCCCGCCTGCTGCCGGGCAGAGGTCTCTCGGGCTCCGGGGCTTTTGGAAACAGCGAGGTGGACGAGCTTCACCACCAGCCTGAGGGCTGGCTCTGCAGCAGAGAAGGGGGAGCCCGGGACCCTCGTGGAGGGGCCGCAGCACCTGCAGAGAGGAGCCGGAGGGCAAAGGGAGGGTCCTAAAAATGAGGGGTGGGCGGGTGTGGGCAGAGGAGGGAAGACAAAAAGCAGAGGCGACCCGAGAAGGAGAAGAAGGAGGCGGAGGAGGGAGAGGAGGGGGGCGTGGCCCGGCACCTTGGAGAGCACCGTGACCGCGACACCGCAGGCGGGCTGGCGGCCCAGGGACCCGAGGGAGGGGCTCACGTCGGCAGCGGGACCGAGCCTCGTGTTTCCTAGCTCACACTTGTGACGGCGCGAAAGAACGAGGAGCCATTCCTTCTTCAGTTCCTTAGGTACGGAGCATCTCACAGGTACTCGCGCTCTGTTGGGTGCCGGCAGCTTGGGGAACAGAAGAGCAGCATGGGGGCGGGGAGGGGAGCCCTGACATGTGCGGAGACAAGCATGTTGGGGGGTCACGGGGGCAAAGTTCAGGGGCACAGGGGCAGATGGCAGGGTTCAGGGACAAGCAAAAAGGCGTCCCTGAGGCAAGGTGATAGGATGGGAGTGACAGCAGGGCAGCCCTGCCTTGAGTCCCTCGGGAGGCCGGGCAGCAGAGCCCAGAGGGTGAGGGCGGCGTGAGCCGCGCCTGGAGGTCAGAGGAGGCCAGACCCGCGGGCTCGGGGGTCACAGAGTTTGGTAGCAGCTGGTCCTGGAGACGGTTTCGGCAGGCGGTGGGCAGATCAGAGCGGCTGCAAAGCTGGCTCCAGCCTGTCGCAGGGAGGGGCGGGTGGGCTGGAGGGCCGGGGAGAGACTGCAGTCAGGGGCCGGGGGCCGCACCAGGCCCTCTGGGCTCTCTCTGACCCAGGAAATTGCTCCAGAGCGGGGGGGGGAACCCCCAAAAAACAATAAACAGAAACAAGATTGCAGCCGCAAGAAAGCTCTTCATGTCCTGATGCGGAGAGATCTCCAAGTGGAAAAAAACAAGTTGCAGAAGGGTTCAGTCCTCTCACTGAAAAGGGAGGAGAACACAAGGCCCTGCGTTTGTTTGTTCGTGTTTGCTGGAGTGACTCTGGAGGGTTCTGCAGAATCCAGCTCCTTCGGCTGCCCGCGGGGGGAGGGAGTGGGGCTCCGGGCAGAGGCTGGTGGGGGGGGGAACTTTTCATTCCCTTCCCTTTAGCTCCTTTTGAAACTTGAATCAGGAGAATGGATTACTCAGTCCAAAAGTTAAAGAAAAAAAAAAAATCCATGGGTTTTAAAGTATAGAGAAACCTGCAAGATAGAAGCTAATAAAAGTTTACTTAAGACACTGCAACATTCTTCTGAGTTAAATTTGGTCTTCACAAAGTTTCAGTTCTTTGAAGACAAATCGAGGTTGCCCTTCACGAGCATTCCTGAGCGTGCTTGACTGTGCTTGTTAAATTTAATAAGTTACTTATAGCCACATAATTTCAAATGCCAAACTAAAAGAATTATTTTAAAAATGTTCCAGAACCAAAGGTGTTTAATGGTGGGTGTGGGTGGGATTTCTCATCAGTCTTCCCGCCGCTGGGATGGGACCTCCCACAGCAGATGTGGAGCCCCCGCCTGGGCTGGGGTTGAGCTCGTGGGTGTGGAGAGATACAGAGGGGTTCCTGAGAAGTGGGGGAGGGGTAGGCATGGATCTGGGACGAGAGAGACGTGGTGGGGACAGCAGGAATGGAGGAATTAGCTCTGATTTTGCCAGATTCAGGGCAGCAGCCCATCCTGGACCCATCTTGAAGATAAAAAGATCGGTACCTTGTGATCTGTAGGGAATTTGTTGCTTTTGCTAGACATTCCTGTTCATAAACCAGTATGTCCTTATAAGGACAGTAAGCGCCGTTTATTTCAGGGCACATCCGGGGACCTCCCTATCCACACCCCACGGCCCTGTGCCAAAGTCCACCCAGGGGTTAGAGGCAAGACCTGGGCCAAAGCTTTGCCCTTCTTTTACATGGGCTTGAATAAGCTTGGCTTTCCCAGCTCAGCTCAGTAGAAGCATTTCAAAGGGGATGTAGATGGGCCATGGGGAAAGTGGGTCAGGGATGATGAAGGAGGTGGGTGCCCTGACGGAGCTAGAGCACACACTGGTGAAGCGCCTGGTACCAGGAAGAAGAATGAAGACCCAGGAAGTGTGGCCACTGGGGACGGCGTGGAGGGACAATCCTCCCTGCTCGACAGAGTCTGAGGGCATCGCCGGTCACCCGTCCGTCCAGGCTCGTACAGAATAAACCCCATCGTTAAATACTTCCCACCTAAAACCATTAAAATATGTGGAAGCATTGTGCCTGAGGGGTCAGATTCGGTTACCCGAAACCTTAGCTTAAGTCAACTAGACTTCTTCCCAAAGATTCCAAACGGGTAAGGTTTCTGCACATCTTTGGAAAGAGCGGGGGATTCCCAGGCAATTCAGACCGGCCTCCCCACCTGCCAGGGGTAACTCCGTGGAACGGTGCAGGCTGGAGCCTGACAGCGCTTTCTTCAAGTCCTGCCGGCTCAGCCACCCAGACAGGCAGCTTCAAAGTTAACCTTTCTCAAGGCATCAAAGCGGGTGCCCTGGTGTGCCGGGCCGGGCCCCATGCCCAGGGGCCGAGTGCAGCTCTGCTTTCTTCCGGGAGGCCTTGGGCAGCCAGCGTCCTGGCTTGCAACCCTCAGTGTGGTCTCGGCCTCCCAGGGGGTTTGGATGAATGTACCCGGGACGGTGCCAGGAGGGTGCGGACGTCACACACAGTGGCTGGCAGGGGGCTGACCCCGAAGGGCCCTGAGCCGTTCTGCAGGACGTTGTTTCCCTAGTCAGCGTGGGGCTTTCCGGGAGGCACTGCTCAGGGGGAGGCCAGCCTGGCAGACACCCAGTGTTCCCTGCACAGGCGGCTGGCTCCTGCGGCCTCTCCCTCACTCCCCTGGGGCAGGAGGAGAAGGGAGGAAGGGAAGGGTGTCAGGGACCAGCCGCTCTGCACAGTCTGAGAACATCAGGGATGGGCCAGAGGGGGCTCAGATACACCGCAGTTCTGTTCTCAAAGCGTCGGGTCACACACCCATTCATTCATCAAACTTTCCCCAGGCACCTGCCGCAGGGTGCCAGCCTGGTAAAGTCTAGGGCTATTTCTATCTAACAGAAATCTATTTCGAGCCACAGGTACCATTTATCATTTATGATTTCCTAGTAGCCTTGTTAAAACAAGTGATTTTCATTTTAGGAGCATATTCCATTGAACCTGATTTATCCAAAAATGATCACTTCAACATGTCATCAATATAAAAATTATTAACAAGATAGTTTACATGCTTTCCTTCCGTGCTAACTCTTCCAAAGCCGGTATGTATGTTACACTCAGAGCGCATCTTGATTTGGCCCAGCTGCACTTCAAGTCCTCAGGAGACACACATGGCTGCCGGCTGCCAAATCAGGCAGCAGGGACCTAGAGGTGCGAGAAACAGTAACACCCAAACCTTCTGCTGAACGGGGTCACTGCTCCTTGGGGCGGACGGGGCGTGGGGGTGTGCAGACATGTAAATAACCGATTATGCAAATCAGAGCTTGCTAAGCGCTACGGGACACAAGAGCAGGGGTGCTCTGTCTAGAGTATCCTCCGTGGGCCCCTGGTCCCTGCTTTGCCATTTGATAACCGTGCACAGTGCCTGGCCAGCTCCGGCCACTGGTACGCATTTAAGGAATTACTACGAGGAGGTGCCGCTCCACATCCACTGAAATGAAAACTTAAAAGTGCTGGTCCTGGCCAGAGAGCTGCTCAGGGAGTGGAAGTGGGGCGACTGGAGGGCAACTGGGCACCATCCGGGGAAGCTAACCTCCGCCAGCCAGCCTCCCCACGGAGGGGGTCTGTGTCCTGGGAAGCCTACACATGAGCGCCAGGAGGGGGCATGGGGGGTGTTCACTGTAGCATCGCGTATAAAATAGCGAACTTCGAAAGGCTCTGTTGGTCAGAAGACCGAATAGACAATCTGTGGCGTGTTATCATGACCTGTTCGTCCGATGGAAGACCACACAGCACCCAATGTGAACGAGCTGGGTCTGCGGGCATCCACACAGAAACACTCAAAAGCATACTGAGTGGGAGAAAGCAAGATTGTATGGTATGATATGAAGTTGACTGGAGCATTTTGAAAAAGACAAAGCAGTCTATAACTGTACATAAGAGCGCTGTAGGACTATCTGAGGGGGTGCCCACCAGCTTCAGGTGAGTGATCGGTTCCAGAGAGAGAAAGGTGGAGTAAGAGAGGAGGACAAAGGGAGTCTTATCTCAACATTTGATCTGTTAAAAAATTCTGCAAATACAGCAAAATGCTAATATATGTTAAGTACGTAAGTGTGTGTTAAAGTATTCTCTGTACTTTCCTATGCGTGAAATATTTCATAATAAAAAATTAAAACGCCTCTGAATGTAAAAAAAAAAAAATGAATGAATGAGTGGCCTTGTGAAAGTCACCTGTCTTCTCTGTGCTTCATTTCCCGCACCTGAAAGATGGGATAATGGTACCTGTGTCATTGAGTTGACGTGGGGCAAAAACGTGGCCACTTGTTCATGACCAGCATCGGGTAATAGAAGCTCTTAGTCAGTAACGGTCCTGAGTGTTTACTGAGTGCTCGCCAAGTGCCAAACACAAATGAACTGACTTAATGACATCAGGTACAAAAGGCAGGCATCCTTGGGACTTCCTGGCAGTCCAGTGGTTGGGACTCTTCCACTGTGGGGGGCACAGGTTCAATCCCTGGTTGGGGAACTGGGATCCCACATGCTGCGCAGTGCAGCCAAAAAAAAAAAAAAGCAGGCATCTCTATCCCCATTTTACAGATGGGAATACCGAGGCAGAGTTAGTTAAGTCGCCCAGCGTTACCAGCTAGTAAGTGGTGCAACTGGGATTTGAACTCAGCCAGCCAGGTTCAGAACTGGCATTTTGACCCCTTCTGTAGACTGCCTCTAATCAGTGCCGATTCTCTTTCCTTTTCCAGAGATTGAAAATTATTTTTCAAGTCTGCAGGTGCCAAATCAGCCCCAGGGCACAGGGCCTATGCTAATCCCTGGAGAGGCAGGGGGTGCCCACCCTGGCCGCAGATGGCTCACAGCCCTCTCCCCGGCACGGACGAGCCCGTCTACGGAAGAGATGGGCCATATGGTCTATGGAAGACCATAGTGCCCCCCACCGACTTTAGGGGACCCCCAAGCGCACCAAGTTCCATCTGCTTATTAAATGCTGCTGAGGACATCTCCCAGCTACAAAAATATCCAACAGAGTGGGGTGCACGCAGAAGGGGAAGTTCCAAGTCCAAATCCACCTTCAAGTTACCCTGGGGCCCCAGAGAGCAGCTCCCCTCCATGGAAGCCCCCCAACTACCTGGGCTGGGGAGTGAGGGGGTCACAGCCTCCCTGCAGCCTGAAAACGGCAGCGAGCTCTCCTCCACGAAAAAAAGATTTGTGCCGCAGACAAACATCCTCCTCCCCGTGGGCACTGCCGGCCGACAGTGAGAAGAAAGCGGACTTGCTTTTCCCGGGTCACTTCAATACCTCATTGAACGAAACTGGAACGGCTCACTTTGGTTTGGTGACGAGGTGGGGAGTGAGAAGCGGCAGCACTGCCACGTCTTTCTCTCGCATAAACTTCTGAATCTTTACATTAAAAAAACCCAGGAGTGCATTCTGCCATAACGAAATAAAGGTACAGTTTGTACAGTTCAGGAGAGGACAGGAAAGTAACGGGCACACTGCTGGGCACTTGGCGGGAGGGAGTTCCAGTGAGGACAGAGAGAGGGGGCCGCCCACGCCTTCTGGGGGTCTGGAGGCACAGCGGGGGGGGTCCCAGCGCCCCAGCTCTTACCTCTAGGAGAAGAGGTCAGTGGCCGTCTCGCGCCTCAGGCTGGGCACGGTCGCTTGCTCTTCCTGGGAGGCCATCTGGGCTGTGGCGGCTCCCTGCTCCTGCTGGCTGACTGTCCCCTGACTCTGCCCATACGGACTAAATGGCTGGCCTCCGCAGAGAGGGGAAATTATCTGTAAGCTAAGGCCTGCCAGCGGGCCCCGCGGCTTTCGGAAGCTTGCTCTGTGCCATTAATCCCTGGCTCACGCTCCCAGTTTCTGGCCTCGAGGATAGGGGGATGAGCCAGCCGGAGCCCCGCAGAAGACAGAAACCCACGTGGCGGAGGATCGAAACCACGGCAGGGGAGAGGAGACAGAGCGAGGATGGGACCATTTCTGGAAGGCTCCCCTAGGAACGCAGCTGTGGGAGTCTTGTGGGGTCCTAGGGGGTGACACTAGGGTCAGTGGGGGAATGTCAGGAAGCGGTTCACAAAGCAGGAGGGGAAAGGTCTGGCATTCGGGACTGGGGTGGGCTCCCCAAGTTTGGGAGTGTTGGGCACGCCGGTCACCGCACTGGCTTTACTGGGATGGTTGACCTGATGACTTGAGAGCCTGGGAGGAAGGGTGTCCAGGCTCCATTGTCACTGTGCGCCCCTTGTGAGCAGGCCGCCTGTGGCCTCAGGGAGGAGAAGCAGAACTCAGCACCCTGCCGTCGCCCCCACCCCTAACAATGGTGCTGGGAGAGGCTCTTGTGCTCCAATGACGCCGCCCACGTGAGATGCCAGACAAGCAGCCTCGGGGCAAGAAAGCAACCCTGACCCTAGCCCAGACGCTTCAAAGCCATGTAGCAGGCCAGACGAGAGCAGGCGATGGCATGACCTGCAGGTGGAGAGCTGCGAGGTCTTCACACGTGGCCGAGAGCTGTGGTTGGGGGGTGAGACCAGGCTGGCAGAGAGACCAGGGCTTTCCAGTTAGCTGATGAGACCCAAGTCAGCCCTGGCAAGGACGTTTGCTCAGACCTGGAAAACCCACCCGAAGCCAGTGCTCGCCCCAGTCCCAGAAGGGAAGGCAGGCCTCTTCCCCCAGCACCTTCCCCAGGCTTAGCTCTGAAGCCTTCTGCAGTTCAGATGGAAGCATCGCTGAAAGGCTCCACTCTGACATCCCCCTCCACGCCCCCCACCCTGGAGTAAGGAATGTTCCTGCAATTAAAGCCCGGAGCCTGAGAGGCAGAGTAAACGGAGCTGGGTGTAGGGGTCACCAGTGCGTTCTCGGCTCCCATGCCAAGAACACAGCTGTCCCAGTGGGAGGACCAGAGGCCTTTTGCAGCAGGTCAGGCTGGAGAACTCGGCCTCTGCTCCGCTGGGCGCAGTCCTGGGGGTAACTAAACGCTGTCCACGGCTGAGCTTGGCCTCTGCCGTGTTCACCGCTCCCACGCACGTCATTGTGTTGTAACAGGGCTGAAGCCAAGGCCGCTAAGCGAAGGGGGCCCAGGCGCAGCCGGAGGCCGGAGGGAAATGACCGTGGTGGCACTTTTCCCAGATTCGTCCTGGCTTCTAGAATTCTGTTGTCGCCACACGCGTCAAAGGACATTCCTGACACTGGTCCAGCCCCTCTGCTTGGGGTGGGAGGGCCAGACCAAGGTGGGCCGTCACGTGGGCCAGGTGAGGACGGCTCAGCTCTAACCTCAGACTCGTCCACGGACAGTGAGACAGACAGCCAGGCTCTGCTAGGGGAGCTTCTCAGACACACGTTTCCAGGTGTCTCCCTGCAGCATCTGTCTCTGAGGTTCTGACAGGTGCCCCCCAGGTGGCGCAGGAAGCTGGCACCATCAAGGGTATTTCACAGGAGATACCAGGCAAGATGGGCAGTGGGTGGGCATGTGCTCTCACATCCCACATTCTCTCTGACCACAGGGCAGCCCTTGCTTATTGGCGCAGAGGAGGGAGACCTGTGTGCATAGAGGAACACTTCCTTTTCCACGATTCACTGGAATGTGCCTCCTCGTCCTAAATGCCACTCCCCTGCCCTCTGGAGCCTGTACACACAGCACCCACACTTCCTCTATGCTGGGCATGGGGCACACTGCCTGGTCTGGATGCTCGGGTATGTGAGACATCAGAGGCGCCAATGGAAAGGACGAGATAAGTCAGCGGTCACCCTGGCCCCCAGGCACGACCCCCGGGCTGACAGTTCCCGCCCCCACTGCCAGCCTTTGACCACCACCCAATCCCCGGACCCACAGGGCTGGGGGGCAGGGTGGAGCTGCAGGGATAGCCGAGCAACAGGGTGGTAGCAGCCAGGGATAGTGGTCTCAACCTGCCCACACTCCCGGTGGCTGGTCACTCCCTGCCACCACGTCCTGGCTCTGTCCCGCCTCCCTGGCTGCTCAGGTGGGAGGCCCACCTGGGATGCTTCTCTGCCCCAGCTTCCGTCCACCAGAGGGACGGCCCTTACCTAGGAACTCAAGCTCCTCCTGTGTGTTTGCGCACCAGCTGTGGCCTTCACCGCACTGAAGGGCCTGTGGGCGGGGCCCGCAGGGGACTCTTCTCTACGCCTTCTCTTCTCTACGCTCTCACACAGTGTACCGACTGCTGAGTAAAGGAAGGGCCAGGAGTCAGCTGGGTTAGAGGCTGCGGGGGGTGGGGGCGGGGCGGGGGGCAGCTCTGAGCACCCCCCGCCCGATCTTCCTGCAGGCCCAAGGGAGGTGTGGGGTCCACAGGGTGTCTGAGGCTCTGCCCGCGTGAAGCTGGTCTCAAAGGTGGGCTGCTTGGGAGACACATTTGGGAAGAATGCCAAGTGACTCCTTGCTGAAACTGGAAAAATACTTAATTTCCTTTGGGTCCCAGGCTGCTCCCCATCTGCTTTACTCCCCCAGGCCCCCAACCAAAATGCACTCCCCTCGTCTCTGCTGCCGGCCTGCCCCACTTGCCCAGGTCCACTCCTGCCTCAGTTTCCCTCTGCCCGGATGTGGGTGGCGGCCCGGCGTGTGGCTGCGTGCGCAGAGCGTCAGCCGGCCTGGATAACCACGCTCCCGTAATTATGCGGAACGCCGCCCCTCCTGGATAATCCCGTAAGGCCTGGAGGAGCGGCGCCTTCCTCCTGGGGTTTCCGCGGGCGCAGAGCCTGCTGGTAAAGGCACCCCAGGGCTCCGTGAGTCTTGAGAACGGCCTCTTCGCCCAGAAGTAATTTAGCAGAGAGCCTGGCTGACCGCGGGACAGCCATTTTCCCAGCAGGATCTGCAAATGGCTTTGAGCTCCTCAAAGTGAGTGAGGCCGGCACTGAGTAAACTCCAGGCATTAGAGGTGATGGACAGAACAGCTGGACTCTGGAAGGACCAGCTCTGAGCTGCAGGGCAGGATGAGGTGGGAGGCAAGGATGGCAGAGGCAGCAGGTGACACCCACAGTAGTCTTCCTTAAGTCTCACAGAGGGACACGTCCTAAGTAGGCGAGGAGAAAGGCACAGCCGAGCTCCTCAGACAAAGCACTGTTGCTCCCTATTGGCGGAGGCCTAGTATTAAAGCCGAGTCTCAGGAATACGCCAGCCCAGTTGAAGGAGCCACGGAGGCTGCTGCTCCTTCGGATGCCCGACACTGTCACGGCACGCGAGATTGTGCCGGGAGGCCCAGGACATGGGAGTTGTGCGCAGCGGGGGGAGTCTGCTTCTTCACATTTTCTTCCCATGAAAAACTCTGTTTTCAATTTGCTTCTCCTTGATGACTTTACTTGAGCATATATATATATATTTTTTTTAATTAAATTAATTTATTTAATATATCTATTTTGGGCTGCTCTGGGTCTTCGTTGCTGTGCGTGGGCTTTCTCTAGTTGCAGCGAGCGGGGGCTACTCTCCGTCGAGGTGCGTAGGCAGTGGCTTCTCTTATTGCAGAGCACGGGCTCTAGGCGCACAGGTTTCAGTAGTTGTGGCAAGCGTGTTCAGTAGTTATGGCTCGTGGGCTCTAGAACGCAGGCTCTGTACTTGAGGCACCCAGGCTTAGTTGCTCCGCAGCATGTGGGATCTTCCCCGACCAGGGCTCGAACCCACGTCCCCTGCATCGGCAGGCGGACTCTCAACCACGGCGCCACAGGGAAGCCCTACTTGCGCATATTTTTGATGTTACTGGCCATTTGGATGTCTCCTTTTGGGAAGTACCTGATCAGTTGTGTTGCCTTTTTAAGAAAATCGGTCTGAAAATTTTAATATATTTGGATATATCGAAGTCTTTGTTGGGTGACTGTATTATAAATATCTTCTCTCGCTCTGTGACCTCCCTTTTCACAGTCGTAATTTTTTTTTAAAGAACGAAAGTTTTGATTGTAATGTAGTACAACCGATCACTTCTTTTTTTTTTTTTTTTTTTTTTTAACAACTGATCACTTCTTTAGGTGTCCTGTTTAAAAATCTTTGCCAAGCCAAGGACGTGAGTATATCCTCCTGTTATTTTCTGGAAAGCTTATCATTTTACTTTTCATATGTAGACCAATAATCCATGAGATACCACTCCACACCACCAAAATGTCTCACATTCAAAAGACTGACAACGCAGTGTTGCTGAAGGTACGGAGAAAGTGGGGGGCAGATGTTCAACTGGTAACGTCCCCTAAAAAACTGAACATACACACCCCGACAGGCTCACTTCCGCACATAATCCTGAAAGGAACGTGTATGTATGCGCACAAAAGAACAATACAAGAAAGTTAGGGACTTCCCTGGTGGCGCAGGGGTTAAGACTCCACGCTCCCAGTGCAGGGGGCCTGGATTCGATCCCTAGTTAGGGAATTAGATTCCCACACGCATGCCGCAACTAAGAGTTCGCATGACACAACTAAGGAGCCCGTGTGCCACAATTGACGAGCCCGTGTGCCGCAACTAAGGAGCCCAAGAGCTGCAACTCAGGAGCTGGCAAGCTGCAATTAAGGAGCCCACCCGGTGCAACCAAACAAATAAATGAATTAAAGAAAAAAATTAATTGCAGCAAGATTTGTATCAGCCCAAGTCAGGAAAACCCCCAAATGTCCATCCACAGTGAAATGGAGAAATTGGGGTACGGTGATACAAAGAAATAACACACAACAAGGAAAATGCATGAAAAATTGCTGCCTGTAACATGAATGAATCTCACACACAATTCGAATACATGCTGTACCCTTCCATTTATATAAAGCTCAAAGACCAGGCGGAACTAACCTAGGTTTGGGCATGAGGGGCTCCTGGGTGCTGGCAGTGTTCTAATGTCCTATATCTGGAGCTCGGTGGTAGTTACAAGAGCCTGCACCTGCCCACTGTGTCCACTTTGTGAAAATTCACTGAGCTACGTACCTGTGATTTGTACACTTTTCTATACACCTATTATATTTCAATAAGTAAATTTTATTAAGAAAAAAAAAACTCTTGCCAAATATGTCTGAGACGGGAACATAGAGAACGTAGGACGTGAATATAAAGGGCAAACTTAACGGTTCTGGAAATGAAGTGATTAAATAATCCAGAAAATATCAATTACATTTCTTTCAACAAATTTAAATCTAAGACTTCAGAATTCAAAAATAAAGGACTGTAACATTTAGGGGAGAGGATATTCAGCAAATGGGGAGATTTCAGATGATTCTGCTTTTTCAGTTCCTACCTTTGTCCGACTTGAACAACAGCAGGTGTCCGGGGGTATGTCCCGCACACCAGGGCCTAGGACAGGGCCCTGGGGACACAGGAGGCAGCTGCACGGAGCACTCTTGGTACAGAGCCGCCTCCAGGAAGTGGGAAGTACTGACAGATTCCAGATATAATTTAAAGATTAAAGATAATCAACAGGTCTTCCTAGGTATAACTTGCGACGCAGGGAAAGTGTAAAATACTGTCCTTGCCCTGCCGTCCTGGGTCCAGGGGCTTGAGATGGCTCAGAAGCTGTGAGTCCGGCGTCACCTGCCTGCTTCCCGTTGCTCAAATGTTTACAGCACATTCATGCGTTCCATGCGTGGCACATTTTAAAAGAGAAAAAAATCAAAGAGCTTCCTGCCGAGACAGAGTTCACTCAGGAGACCTCTCGCCACGGTGAACCCTATGGAATTGTGATGCTTGAGCTGCTGACCTGTTGAATTAGCAACTTCACAGGGTCGGCCTAACGGTCCGAGTCCTCTGTCCCTGGCTGAGTGTATACAGTGGGGTAAGTCACTTCAGTTCTGAGGATCTCTAATTCTTCACAATAATGCATGGATTCTGGTCAGAGCTCAGGGTTTTTAAAAGTATGGCCTGAATTACCTGCTAAAAACTGACTTTTGGGTCCGAAATCTCAATGAATTTGGATTCTCAGGGCCTGAGCCCAAGAATCTGCACAAATTTTCTAATAGTTTACTTGTAATTATGCATTTTACCTCTTAATTTACACTGTAAGCTCCTCAAATGTAGGCTTCCCACGCTTCCCACTTTGCATCTCAGTATCCAGGACATTAAAGGTCTCAGGAGATCCTGACGATGTGACAGCTTTCCGTCGCGTCTTCGTGAACAGGGGGGAATGGGAGGCTGGCAGAATGGTAGTGACTTCTAGTTTCTTTTGGGTTTTCTACTGTGAACAGACACTGATATCGTAGTAAGACAGAAACTGCATTAAGACTGGGGTGGGGGCAGGAGCGAGGCCAGGCAGCGTGGAAAGAGGAGGAGGGACACGGCTTCTCTGCCCCTCGTCTCCCAGGAGAGGCCCGCGCCCTGGGATCTGGCCGTAGGCGTCCTCAGGCAGTCACTTCTAATCCGGGCCTTGGTTCCCCACCTGTGAAACGCAGACCATAACACCCTTCCACTTCCTCGGGGCTGGGGTGGGGGGCGCGGACTGGGAAGACAAGTGTAAACGAAGGGTTAAAGAAAGGTAAGCTGCTGTTACTGCTGAGAGCAAATGCTTTTATTCACTCATTCATTCAATAAACCTTCACTGAATGTTTACGATGAATAAACACTTAACATCTTTCTTAGCAAAGGACTAAGTTGGCTTTTACCTTGAGGGTCAGTCTGGCCAACAGTATGTTGTAGAACTGTTAAAACATTTGCATCAAGAACCTTATTCAGCGTAGCCCAAACACATTCTACTAAGAGCTAGCACATGTATTAGTACCTCTGGTCTTCACAACCTCCCTGCAAGTAGGTGTCATCACCCTCCTTTTTCAGACGAGACCCGAGAGGTAACCCGCCCACGGCCACAGAGTTGAAGTGGCCAGCTGGGACCCACACCGCACACCGCTGCAGCCTAGCGCAGCCGTCTAAGAATCGGGGCGATGAGGCACTGCCCAGGCAACAGGAAGATCAGTTTCTGAGAACACCCTTCTCTGAGGAATGACCATCTCTTCAGTAGTGAGGTCAGCGCAATGGAGAAGTGCAGCTGGGGGACGACAGCGGGGTCCACTCTACACACTCCACGTAACCCTCAGCGCCCAGGGCGCACCCAGGGCCCTCAGCAAACTCGGGTGAGTGTCCTGTCGCGGGGCAGACTCCCCGACTACGGGGGCTGCGCTGGGCCTGAAGCCTTGTCCAGAGAACTTCACAAGCACAGGTAGATCTCCTTTTACTGCGCTTTGCAGATACTGCGTTTTTTAAAATTGCAGCTCTGTGGCAACCCTGTGTTGGGCAAGTCTATTGGCACCATTTCCCCAAGAACATCTGCTCACTCTGTGTTACATTTTGGTAAATCTCACAGTATTTCCAACTTTTCCACTATCGTTATATTTGTCATGGGGATCTGTGATAGTGATCTTAGATGTGACTGTTGGAATTGCTTTGGGGTGCCACAAACCACACCCATGTAAGACAGCAAACAATCGATAAGTCGCGCGTGTTCCGACTGCGCCACAGACCAGCCGTTCCCCCCTCTCTCCCTCTCCTCGGGCCTCCCTATTCCCTGAGACACAACAATATTGAAATTAGGCCAATTAATAACCCTGCGATAGCCTCTAAGTGTTCAAGTGAAATGAAGAGCCGCACGTCTCTCACTTTAAGTCAAAAGCTAGAAACGATGAAGCTTCGTGAGGAAGGCGTGTGGAAAGCAGGGCCAGAGGCCTGCTGTGCCAGCTATCTGAGCTGTGAATGCAAAGGAACAGTTCTCGAAGGAAATTAAAAGCACTGCTCCGGTAAACACACTGATGGGAAGAGGAAACAGCCTTACTGCCGATATGGAGAAAGTCTGAGTGGTCTGGATAGAAGATGAAACCAGCCACATTCCCTGAAGCTACAGCCTAATCCGGAGCAAGGCCCCAACTCCCTCCAGTTCCGAAGGCTGAGAGAGGGGAGGGAGCTGCAGGAGGAAAGTCTGAAGCAGAGGTCGGTTCATGAGGCTGAAGGACAGAAGCCGCCTCCGTAGCACGAAGTGCCAGGTGAAGCCGCAGGTGCTGAGGGGGAAGCTGCGGCTCAGGTCATCCATGAAGGTGGCTGCACTGAGCAAGAGATGATCACTGTGGAGGAAACAGCCTGCTACCGGAAGAAGATGCCGTCTAGGACTTTCTGAGCTGGAGAGGGGAAGACAATGCCTGGCTTCAAAGCTTCAAAGGACAGGCTGACTCTCTTGTTAGGGGCTAATGCCTAATGTTAGAGTGACTTCCAGTGGAAGCCAGTGCCCATTTGCCATTCCGAAAACCCTAGGGCCCTTAAGGACGATGCTAAAGCTACCCCGCCTGTGCTCCATAAACGGGACAACAAAGCCTGGATGACGCGAATCTGCTGACAACACGGTTTACTGAATATTTTTAGTCCCACTGTTGAGACCTGAGGCTCAGAAAGAAAGGTTCTTTTCACAATATTGCTGCTCACCGACAATGCACCTGGTCACCCAAGAGCTCCGGTGGGGACGGACAATGAGATTAAGAGCGTTTTCATGCTGCTAATAACACAACTTCCATCCTGTAGCCCATGGATCAAGGAGTCATTTTGACCTGTAAGTCTTATTATTTAAGAAACACGTTTCTTAAGGCTCTAACTGCCACAGTGATTCCTCTGACGGATCTGGGCAAAGTAAATTGAAAACCTTGTGGAAAGGATTCACCATTCTAGATGCCATTAAGAACATTCGTGATTCTTGGGAAGAGGTCAAAATACCAACATGGACAGGAGTTGGGAAGAAGTCGATTCCAGCCCTCATGGACGTCTTTCAGGGGTTCAAGATTCAGAGGAGGAAGGAACTGCAGATGTGGTGGAAACAGCAAGAGAACTAGAATTAGAAGCGGAGCCTGAAGATGTGGCTGAATTGATGCAATCTCATGATAAAACCTGAACGGATGAGTTCTTATGGATGGACACAGAAGTGGTTTCTTGAGATGGCATCTACTCCCTATGAAGATGTTAAGACTGCTAAAATGACAACAAAGGGTTTAGACTATGACATCAGTTTAGTTGATAAGGCAGGGTTTGAGAGGACTGACTCCTATTTTGAAAGAAGTTCTACCGTGGGTCAAATGCTATCAGACAGCATTACATGCTACAGAGAGATTGTTCACGGAAGTCAATCCATGCAGCAAACTTCACTGTTGTCTCATTTTAAGGAACTGCCACCGGCACCCCGGCCTTCAGCAACCACTGCCCTGATCAGGCAGCGGCCGTCAACACTGAGGCAGGTCCCTCCACCAGCAAAAAGATCCTGACTCGCTGAAGGCTCAGGTGATGGGTAGTATGTTTTAGCAATGAAGTATTTTAAAATTAAGGTACGCACATTGTTTTCTCAGACATAATGCTATTGTACACTTAAGAGACTACAGTATAATGTAAACATAACTTTTACATGCACTGGGAAGCCAAAACATTCATGTGACTCTATTGCTTTATTTCGGTGATCTGCATCTGAACCCATAATATCTCCGAGGTGTGCCTGTGTTCGGAAACGCAATTACTTACTACAGGCTTACTGACTGTATCTGGAACTTTTCTCAGACAGCACTAAATACAGGACGTTATTCTGCTTCATATGGTAACGCAAGTTCAAGCCAAAGGTTTCCTCCACTCAAATCGAAGTGGAGCTTCTGCTGGCACTTGTCACACTACTTTGAAAGCAAAAGACCAAGGAAGACACAATTTTTGGCGGTCCTAAAGCTGGACTAGATCCCAAGAAGTTAATCTTCAAGGGAAAAAAAGCTCCTTAGAAGAATGGGGATTCGTTTTGGAGAAATGCAAAACTGGATCAGATTTTGCATCCCATTCGAGGAGATCGTAAGCATCTTAGGAGTAACAAGTAGTCAATGTTATGAGGATATAAATATCAAAGTTATCCCCTGGACGCGGAAGTGTGAATGAAGCCAGGTTAACACACCACCTATCTGAGAGGTGGCAGGAGGAACACAAACCAACATTTGCTGCCAGGCTTTCTACTGAACCGAAGAAAAAAATCTAATGCTTAAGAGGCACTGAGTTGATGGAAAGGCTAAAGAAATGTCAATTAGTAAAACGAAAGTCTATTTTAAAATTCAGCTCTCTTCATTAAAATTGCTAAAAATCTCCGCAGGGTACGGAGATGAATGCTCATGGTTATTTTTCTGGCTTCTACTTAACAGGATGTCACAAAGCAGCTACCGTGTTCAGACAGTTGTAATGCTAAAACGGGGCAGTTTTGGAAGCAAATATTTTTCTTTTGAAGGCAAAACAAAAAAGGTAGGTCAGAAAAGCTGAAAATGACTACACACAGGAACAAGAGTTTTCCAAACACATCAATCAGAAAAATGAGCTATTAAGTCAAAGCTACTTAGACAGAACTTTTTACACCGAGGAGTCTTAAAAATACCAGATGCCTGGAAAACTTCAATTACTCAAGATTTCTAATTTGCTTTTTATTCCAGGTCAATCTAATTTCATTAGAACTAGCGAAGTCAATTGTTCCTTAGTATACCCATTGCTTTCTGTCATTTACGCCTACCTTTTCACATTTAGTATCCTCAGTTCTTTTTTTTTTTTGCGGTACGGGGGCCTCTCACTGTTGTGGCCTCTTCTGTTGCGGAGCACAGGCTCCGGACGCACAGGCTCAGAGGCCATGGCTCACGGGCCCAGGCGCTCCGCAGCATGTGGGATCTTCCCGGACCGGGGCACGAACACGTGTCCCCTGCATCGGCAGGCGGACTCTCTACCACTGCGCCACCAGGGAAGCCCCTAGTATCCCCAGTTCTTAAAGGCAACCATTAGACATGGAAAATGGCATTTTTACATAAACCAGTAATTCATCTGTCCCACTCACTTCATGATGGATAGATGCTATGGAAGACAGAAAAATGTCCACCAGGATTTTAAGCATATGGCTGGTTCTAAGGGGATATCGCTACACCACCCCACCCCCCGCCCTCCCCGTTCCCCTCCAACCCCTTCAGATTTAAGTAGGAAAGAGTTACTCAGGGGCATTTTGACGGACGAAGATCTCTTCAATGTACAAATATACTTTGTGTTGCTCCTTTAAGTCTTTTCTAGGAAAAGGCAGAGTATGAGTCCATTTCAGTGGCTAACTGACAGGCTCTCACTTTTATGCTGCGTGGGGAAGACTGAAGACTGTTCTTAGGGCCAGGAGACTGGAGGCTCAGAGGCCACACAGCAAGGCTTGGCGAGGTAACAGGGAGGGGAGCCCAGCCCAGGGCCTGGGGCTCCCCTCAGAGGCTTCTGCTGTCTTTACAAGCATCCAGGACCAGTTATCTGCACTCTGGAATCTGTTTTTGTTTTTTTCACAGATACGTTCCTCCCTTTAGAGTATTTAATATGCTTTCTTTTGAAAACATAAGCCCGACTCAGCCATGGACGGGGCGCCTGGTTCTAGGCTGAAATCCAGACTGGAGAACGGCACATGTTCCTGGGAAGGTGGGGGCAACAGGAACAAGAATTCCACAAAGAGGTGAAAATGAGGGGAAATAAGACTATCCTTGCAATGCCTCCAAAACTAGCCTTGGCCACACCTTTTGTTCCAAACCGCTCTGCCAGTTCCCCTTGACCTTGACCTGGAGGTAGCACACGTTCATTTTAATCCCAGGAAAAGAGAGCCTTTTCTTTTTCATTTTATTTTTATTTATTTATTTATTTATTTTTGGCGGCGTTGGGTCTTCGTTGCTGCGCACGGGCTTTCTCTAGTTGCGGCGAGCGGGGCTACTCCTCGTTGCGGTGCGCGGGCTTCTCATAGCGGTGGCTTCTCTTGTTGTGGAGCACGGGCTCTAGGCGCGCGGGCTTCGGTAGCTGTGGCTCGCGGGCTCTAGAGTGCAGGCTCAGTAGTTGTGGCGCACGGACTCAGTTGCTCCCCAGCATGTGGTATCCTCCCAGACCAGGGATCGAATCCTTGTCCCCTGCATTGGCAGGCGGATTCTTAACCATTGCGCCACCAGGGAAGTCCCAAGACAGCCTTTTCTGTGGTAAATGCTGGAGATAACTCTTTCTTTTTCGAAACAAATACAGACCCATCTGGGACGAGACTGTGCACTGCATTCCACTTGTGCTGGCCCTGGCGTCTAAGTCGAGGACAGTGAAAAGATAAAGTGTACCGATGCATCCATCACCCCTTCATTTGTCTTCCCCACGTGATTTAAAGTCAGCTTAAAAAGCCAAGGGCGAGCGGGATTTGAAGAAAGAAGAGAAAATCTGGTGGACTAGATAAAGCACATCTATTGTAAGCAATGCTGAAATGTTTCCTACTTATTAAGAGAAAATAGTGAATGCTGTGTCATAAACCTTTTCAATAGATTATCCGATTGTTACAAATTTCCTTCATGTAGTCCAAAAAAAGACAGTAGCGAAGGTACAGTTCTCTGAACTCTGCGTGAAATAATTCATGTAAAAAAGAAAAAGAAGTAATGGAACCATAAAGTTTCCCCATCAGTTTCCTACGACTGGGTTAAAAAGCTTGACTGATTGTTTCAAGTATAATGATTACAGACAGTGCAGTATAAAACTCCGGGACCCTAAGTTTTGTTCTGCTTTTGTTGCTTCAAATACAAAAAAAATAATTGTTTTGAAGACATAAATTAGAACCATTTGGACAATCACGCAAGTCAGTCAGGAGTCAGGACCGATTCCTGCCTCTTTAAGATAATCTTAGCATGGTTCCACTTTTCCTTTGGTTCCACAGGTTTACAAGCTTTCTGGCTGAGGATTATTACACTGTGCTCCCACCCAAGCTGCCTTCCCAACAATGTTTGTTTTTACCCTTAATGATGAAGGTTTCTCTGGAAACTGTGGCATTATTCCCACGTGTAGAGTCGTGGCAGCTACGGAAGCCTGACAGTAGCGGGGGGGGCGGGGGGCGGGGGCGTGCTGTTCGTAGCTGCTGACACCAGCACACAGCTCTCAGAAACTGCTCGGCACCCGCACGCTACGTGCCTGCCCAATCCCAGGTCTGGATGATATTAACTCAAACAGGATGAAAACTCACACGCACTCTCATTTGGGTATAAGATCTGGGCCTTTTTTTTTTTTTTTTTTTAAAGATAGTTCATAAGCCTTAAAAAGTATTCTCTCCAGGGCTTCCCTGGTGGCGCAGTGGTTGAGAGTCCGCCTGCCGATGCAGGGGACACAGGTTCGTGCCCCGGTCTGGGAAGATCCCACATGCCGTGGAGCGGCTGGGCCCGTGAGCCATGGCCGCTGAGCCTGCGCGTCCGGAGCCTGTGCTCCGCAACGGGAGAGGGCACAACAGTGAGAGGCCCACGTACTGCAAAAAAAAAAAAAAAAAAAAAGTATTCTCTCCAGATTATAAAAGGTTAAAATCGTTTAATAGGAACAATCTCGGACAAGCAGAAATAGCTTTGATTTAAAGAATTATAGCAACGTACAACTGGGAAGGACTCCACAGGGATGGTCAGGTGGGACAGTCTGTGCCTGTTCTCAAGGCTCTGCATTAGAAAGACGACTGATGGGACACTGTGCCCTCTTGCAAGGCACATGCCACTTCTGAAAACTGTCAGCTTTCCACACGGGCTATGAGAGATTTTATTTACATTTAAAAATAGCTTTTCTCCTTCAGTGTAGCGGAAATGCCCAGAGGCCAGTCACTGAGATCCCTCCCTAACACAGGTGCAGAACAGCTTTATTGATCTCTGGGTTTGTCCAGTCATTCCGAATGTCATCCAGGTGATTATCAAAATCCACGAGCGCTTCATAGGACCGGCTTTCCAGGAGTGATGCCGAGATCCTCTGGGCCTCTGGCCAGTCTTCACAGTAATCGCTACGAGGTGAAACAGGAGAAATCAGCCTCTTAATGAAAACCGGCGGCTTTTCAATAGAGTAAACAGGAAACCAGCCACATGCAGAGTGGTATAAAGGAAGACAATACTGAACACTAGCAAACACGTACGTTTAAACACATGAAGATGTACGTAAGGAATCTGAAACGTGAAAGACTCACCCTCCACATGAAATTCTGAAAAAGCTGGAAGTAGATGACTGATTACAAATAAACCGAGCCAAATGCCTGGAAAGAGGGTGTGGCTTGGGGAGGGGTGCCCTGGGGTTGGGGTGGGAAGACCCTCGAGTGACACTCAGGTTGTCCTGACTGCTCGGAAACCCTGTAGGCCTCAGTCCTCCAGGGGTCGAGGAACATGCATGACTTCTGTGTGAGGTCTGCACACTCCTCTGGGGAAGACGCTAACTTAAAAACGCTTTCCTGTGGGAGCTGGGTGCCCGGAATGGCACCAGCACACGTGGCACGTGGGCCATCCCGGGAACGGGGCACTCACTAGTGAGGGTCTCGGCAGCGCCATTTGTTTTCGTGGTGTTCGTACACATGGATTGTGGGTACCACGCAGTCCATCGTGAACTTAGTGTTGTCTACCTGCAACGAGACAAAGGACATGCTCGTGAACAGAGCCAGCACTTCTGCTGCAAGTCCGCAGGCCCTTCCTCGTGGCTCTCCCAGGACCAGTGTCAACACTGCCCGTGGCCGAAACCCCACCTCACAGCGCATGACACCACGAGAGCACGGCCCAGGTGCACTGTGTCATACCGGAGAAACACTAAGTACCTTACCGCTTTTTCACAAACGTGAAGCTTCCGAACTTTACTTCTGCCTTCCCTGTTAGAATCCCACCTGAACTGAGGTGTACAGGCTCTTGAGGAGAGCTACTCCCCTCCCTGGTTCCCTCCCCTGCTCCCTCAGCCGTGCCAGCTAACGTAATCCAACAGTTCTCACACTTGAGCGTGCCTGAGAATCATCTGGAAGCTTACTGAAACACAGACTGCTAGGCCCCTAGAATCTGCATTTCTAACAAATTCCCAGGTGGTGGTGGTGGTGCTGCCATGGGGACCCCGCTGTGAGACATGCTGAAGTGGAACGACCCCCACCCCTGGAACTCCGTGCGCCGGGACAGCAGTGGCGTGCGGTTGGGAGCAGACTGCAAAAGGGGGCCACGGTCCGATGAAGTACCCGCAGGAAGGAAAACCGCTGACATCCACAGATAGAGCTCCACGTCAGCAAGAGGACGCTCAGAAGCCACCCGCACACAGAAGACTCCGGAGCGAGCGAGAGCGACTTACCATGATGAGAGCCGTGTCGCTGAAGCCCTCGGCGATTCTGGAGGCCACCTTTTCTGCAACCTGGTTTGGACTGTGAGAGAAGAACCAGCGAGGTTACCGCATTCTAGTTAACGCCGTTCAACACTGTCTGCCTAAGGCAGAGTGGAGAGCAATGATACAGAGACCAAGGGCACCAGTAAGCTGCCCGAGCTTGTTACACCCGCCCGCTTAAGTAGCTTCTGGTGACTGCGTTCCCCCTGCAGTGACTGGTGAAGATGGGGAATGCTGCGTGGGCCATGTGGGGCCCTTCCCCCAGCAGGAAGCCCTGGGAGGGGGTCCTGAGAGGGTGTCTTCTAAATGGAAAGGCTCCCTGGACCCCGGGGGAGAGCGCCACCCAGGGCCTGCGACAACGGTGCTGCTGAGAGCTGCCCCAGGCCAGCAGCCTCCAGGGCCCACCTCCTCCATCTTCGCCCTCAGCCGCTGGAATGGGGTCAGTTGCTTTTCCTTTTTTTTAGTTTTAAAAATTCCTAAGCCATTCCAGATCTTCTCAGTGCTCGTGAGCCTTCCCTGGCTGGCTCTGGCCCTGCGCCCACCGCAACCTTGATAAATGGCAACTTTCCACCTTACGTCAATAGGGTGACTTGGAGAGCGGGTCTCACGCGTCCCTGCGCCCCCTCCTCCCGCCCGCAGGCCCATCCACTCTGACCTCCCCCTCGGGGCCTTACTTAGCTCCCTTCCCCCATAACCAGCCCAGCTCTGATGTCAAATCTGAGTCTTTTCCTTTTTAGGACAAGAAAATTAACCGGTTCTGTCCAGCCACGGTCCAACTTCTCTTCTCGCTTTCAACCATATTTCTTCAACCTCTTTAGTAAGCTGACGATCCTGTCCCTGTCGCTCCATTTCCTCACTATGCCGTGCAGGCTGGCGTCTGCACCCTCACCCCGGAGGGCCAGCACCCCGAAGCCTCCCCACCGCCTGCCAGGCTCCCAAGGCCCCGCGGCTGGAATCCGGGGCGGCTGGAGTCCGAGGCGGGCAGGCCGCCTTGTTCCCAGTTTCTCTGGCTGAGGTGACCTTTCCCACTTCTTTCCAGCCCCGCTCCAGGCGCCTCCCCTTTGCCTCCTTCATTCTCCCTGCCGCCCGCCCCCTTCAGCCTGTCACCAGAGGCATGCGTTTCTAAAACTGCCTCCTCACCGGTCTCAATTTCCAGGCTCTTCTTAGAAGATAAAAGCCCCCCGTGCTCAGGCTGGCAGACCCAGCCGCTCTCGCCACGGGACCAGCTACCGTTCCCACCCCCGGAGCAACGCTGTGTGCCTTGCATCCCAGGGAACTGTCTGCGCGTCTCCTCCTCACACGCCCCTCCTCCCGCTCAGACCTTTCCCGGTCTGGAATGCCCTTCGGCGCCCACCTCTGCTTACTCAATTCCCTCCATCTTTAATGCCCAGAAAACACCATCCTCTCTGGGACGTCTTGCCAGCTGCCCCAGATGAGGTCCATCAGCCCCCTCTCTGAACACTTAAGCCTTGGTATGCAGTTGTCTTTTTCCGCATCTTTTTTTCCTGCACAACTAGAGTCTCAGCTTTCCGAAGCAGGGACAGAGCCATAAAGAAACACACTACACAATTACGATCGTTTCTTTGTGATTGAGGTGAAAAAAGCTGGTTCAATGCTTTATAAGAATAAGTTTATCTAATTATGCTATTTTCACTTTTAAAATTGAGAATGTATAGAGATGTGTGATTATTTACCTGCAGTATCGTGTTAAGAAAAATGAAACAAAAAAACAGTTTCATAGAGAAAGGGCCTCAGGGATTCTTGTCCCTCAGGTCACCCCGGAAGGCCCTCAAAGTGAAGGCAGCGCTTCACAGGCGTAGCGGGACCTGCTGACTCACCCGCCCACTGCGGAGAAGGCGCACCGCGCTCCGAGTCTCTGCGGGTCCTCGCTCACTCACACCTTACGTGCGAAGGGAAACGAAGCCAGCGTTTGCTGAGAGCGTGATCTTCTCCCCAGGAGCATTTGCCACAAAGAAACTGGCAAAATACTATTATCCTAACGTTTATGATTATCACAGTGCTTGGTGACTTTTATTAGGAAGGGGATCGAGAAACATTTATTATGTTTCATTTCAGGTGCCCCCAAACTCACACTTAACACGTGTTCTTCTGAAACAACTTAAAACTTCCAATAGTTAATGAGTTGCCAAAGGTTTTCAAAGAACTGCCAATTTTGTTTACCTCTTATTTGTATTTCACACTTAGTCTCTAACACCGACCTGCTCCACTCCTAATGTCAGACTGTCACGTTGTGACAGTCAGGTCAGTACTTTGTTTCCAACAGGCTGCGCAAGTCCTTGTTCCTGTGAACAGTCGGCTGCCAAACACAACGGCGGGGACCCTGGAGAAGGAAGCCGCTTGCCACTCCCCCTTCCCAAGCCACACAAGACTAGGCATCTACCTGTGACTGAGAGCTCACATTTACATCTAAAAGCTCTTTACTGAGCTTCTACCTCAGGCCAAGGCACTGGACCTGGTACTGAAATCTACCCCTCATGAAATGTTTATCATGAAGCAAAGCTCCAGCAATTATGAAATGATCAAATGAAACTTGATGGGATAACCTGAAGTTTTTAGGTTACAAACACCTTACAGTTCTTTTAGTTACAAACACCTTATAGTTCTTTTTCTCTGATTAAAACAGTGACTGAATGATCCTTTTTTAAAAAAGGTAATCTCAGGACTAGTAACAGGACCGGCCTCTACTTGGAATCAAACACAAAGTTAATAAGCACGCTGCACGTGGCTTCGCTCTGCCCTCCTCACTACCACTCTCCGAGGGATGAACTCTTTAGCTCCATTTTACAGACAGGACCACTGAGGCCAAAGTGGTGAATCAGTAAGTCACTGAGGACTTGAATGCAAGTCTAACCTGGCTCCAAAGCTTATGCTGTGAGACGATGTGAATCAGCTGATGTTTCTGAAAGAGGAGCAAAATTTTAGCTAGGTGAGGCTGAAGAGAGAAGGGAAGGTTTTCTAGGTAGAAGCAAACGGTACCGAAGAAGGAAGTCAGCGTGATCCCAGCTTCTGAGTTTCCTGGCTGTGTGGCTTTGGTGCAGCGAGCGTCTCTGGCTGGAGTTTCTTCAGCTGAGTGCCCTTGTGAGGATTCGAAAGGATGACACCACGAAAGCCCCAGGCCAGGCACAGTGGTAGTGACTGGAGGTTTACTCCAAACACGCTGCGGGGGTGGATTAGATCCCGGAGTATGGCCGAGGCTCACGGGGTCAGAAGGGATCCAGAGGGTTACTGGACACACTTGTCTCACCGCCCACCACACTCTCTACAGATCTCACCAATGGCTGGTAGGCACTTAGACACTGGCTTCAGTGGGAGAATGAAGACCTCCTGAGCAGAGCAGGTGAAGGACCTGGGAAATTCTAGAAGGTGTGAAGAGCATGAAAGTGGTGTCTGAGCAAGATGATTCTAGGCTGGGCTGCAATGAGGTCCGAAGAGAGGCAGGACGATGAAGAGGCCATGAGCCAAGTGAGGCAGCGGAGGGGAGAGCCTGTGCGGGCGCGTCTGGGGGCGGGGGAGGAAGGAAGCCAGCGCCATCCCCTCTGGCCCGGTCTCCTCTCCTTCCTGCGAGAACAGCTGCGGGACAGGGAAACCTTCCAAGGACAGCTCCCCGCTGCTTACAAAAGAGAGAAATGCCTCACAGCCGTCAGGGTGCCCTCACCTGCTGGCGCCCCCTCTGTGCGTGCGCCCCACACTCCTGCCGGTTTCCACCTGGTGTCTGCATCACGCTGTCCCCGCTCCGCACTCTTCCCTCTGCTCTCCACGTCTGCACGTGACAGGACCCTGCCACGTGCAAGCATCCAGTTCAAACGACACCCCTCCCCGGGGGCCCCTCTGGTCACAGCAATGGACTCAATGCCTGCCTGCTACTGCTGGACAGCCCTCTGTACCGCCCTCCCGGCATGGGGCCTGGGGGCCTGCACCACAGGCCTAGGTTTCGGTGCCTTTTGTGTTCAATCCAGCAACTCGAGGGCAAGGCCAAGAGTCCAGCTTGGCTCAGCGCAGAGCTTGGCCCGGGACAGGCTCTTTGTGCCCTGCAGCCTCTTTCGTGTAACAAAGACCAAGACTGACACCGGCCATGAACAGGCCATGAATACCCCCAGCTCATCAGGACCCGGGAGGCAGGGGGGCTCAAGAGGAAGGCGTGGTCAACAAGAGATGCACCTGAGAGAGAGCCCGACCGGCAGCGGGCGGGAAGAGCGTGGGAGCCAGGCTTCGGAGGGCGCCCCTGCGCCGTGGCCCACACAGAGGCTTTCACAGGAGTCTGCGCCCGTGACCCTGTCTCCCTCTGAGTCCCGACTGGGCCCAGTCCTCTAGGGCAAAACGGCTTCCATCCCTGAAGTGTTTCATCAGCTTATTGTATTATGGCCCTAACGCTGTGAGTCCAGCCTCTTCTTGCCTTTGCTGGGCAAGTGGATGTGACTCCAGGAGACACTTCGGTCTGGGGTCCTTCACCGCGTCCCAGGCTGCCTGGCCACGTGAGGGAAGCGTGCGAGGGCACCCTGGCTTCTGCCTCTGGCTTTCGGCTGGTCAGGGTGCTGATTCCTCTGGGACTCGGCCTGTGAGGTCCCATCAGGCTGGCTGCTGGTCGTACCCCTCGACCAGAGGGCACTCTATCCTCGGGCGGGACGTCTTGACCCAACCCCCCTCACCCCTTCTGGCAGTGCAGGTACCAGCTTTTGTCACCAGCTCCAGGTGACTGCACCCCCTCTCCTGAGTTCTCTTACATACCGTTCACACCTCTGGAAACAACCGCCTTATTAAGTCCTCCACAAATTATCCTAACTACAGGGTGTCAAGTGTTTTTCTGCTGGGACTTTGACGCAGAAATAAAGCAAAGACCTCAGCTTTGCTCATTAGTGAGAATCACAGTGGGTGCAAATAGCCGGATAAAAGAAACTGGAACCTAACATGAAAGAAGCAGCAAACACCGCATTTTCATCAAAGTATCAGACCTTAAGAGCACCACACCTACAAGTTACTCTTTTTTTAACCCCCCAAAAGAGCGGAGTTCTTTCCTAACACTATGCCCCACATCATTCCCACCTTGGGAATGGGAAGCAAGACACAGCTGAGTGGGGATAGAAACAGGAGGCCCTGGACTGTTGCTTTCATTATATGAATTCCCTTCAAGCAAAATAAAGAAGATACAGAACAGAACGTTAATATAAATGTTTAGAATTACTAAAGTTTAGAATTACTGTTGTTTGGAATTACCCATACCACAGTCCCCCTGGAATATTATAAACAAGCAAGGAGGGCCCAGAGGGGTTCTAACAGATTTTGCATCCTGAGACCACAGAGGTCAAAACGTGTAGCAGAGATCATCTCCCTCACAGTATCATTCTTTCAGACCACAGAGGGGTTTTGCATGGACATACCTGGCATCCTTTACTCGCTCGTTAGCTTGATAATAACCAGCAATCACATAGCTATTATCTTTGCACCATGAATCAATCTGAAAGAAGAACAAAATTTGGGAAGAAAAGGTGAATGATTTTCCCTTAAATGTCAAGTCTCAATAAACAGAGGGAACCCCCCCCCCCGGATGCTGGGACAAGTCAGATATAAGCCCTGTATCCTCCTCCCTATAAGAATGAAATGGGGGAGTTCCCTGGTGGCCTAGTGGTGAGGATTCCAGGCTGTCACTGCTGTGGCCCAGGTTCAATCCCTGACTGGGGAACTGAGATCCTGCAAGCCGAGCAGGACCGCCAAAACAAAACAAAACAAAACAAAAAAACAAGAATGAAATGGGTGTTCAGGGGAAAGAAGGTCACCCCAATTTGCTTTCCACAGTCCACGTGAGGCCAGAGAAAGCAAAGAAGAGCCTGGGCTCCAACTCTCACTGAGGTGGGGTGTCTTCCCACAGAGGAGGACCCTGTAATGACTGGGAAGGGTGGGGCTGGACATGAGGAATGACCTCCTCCCCCAGTCCCAGCAGAAGGCCCCAGTGCAGACACATATTAAATGGGTGCAGTGCCGCGGGTGAGGTGAGACCAGAGTTACCCACCTTCTCTGACATTATGAAGCACTGAGGCATTCTGGGGCTTGAATAAGCCTTAAATCAATCCTTCACAGATAAGCAAACTAAAAAGCTCGGACAGGGCCTAAGTTTGCACAGCCAGCTAGCACAGCCAGCCTGGGAATGTAAGTCTGTTTCAAAGCCACCTGCTTTAATACCGTATCTCCGTATTCCTAGCAACACACCACGAAAAATCCATCATGCCGGGATGCGGGGCAAACAGGCACGCGCGTGCACGCGCACACCCTTCTCTGTGGCATGTTTTTAAATGGGAGCATGGCAGCGGATTTTTAAAGTTTTTTGTTTTATAATGCCACTCTTCTCTCATCAGATTTAGCATCCTGCAGGTCTAATGCTATTATTAAAAGCAACAAAAGGTCATCCTGTTTTGCCATAATGGAATTTTAATAATACACTGCTGTAAATTCTATCCTCAGTCTGCAAAAGAAGAGATAAAATTGATCCTCGAGTTTTTCAAGGTAACTGGTTAAAAATGTTTTTCTTTTCTTTCTTATTTTTTTCCTTTTTTAAACATAGCTCTACTGCTCTTTTTCTCAAGTTCTGTTTTGGGTCTCCAACAGTCTCCTTTATGACTAAAAGCAGACATTACAGAATGGTTACAGACCAAGGTTCCCTCGCTCACACAAGGATTAGAATAATAATTCTGGCTTCCTAAGAGCTCACAAATTACCACATTTGGCCAAAACCAGGGCTCAGTGAACGAATTAGACGTTTTGGTCATCCACTCAAAAGACGAGAGCCATGTCTACAAAATATTTATAACGGCTCTTTCACTGTAACTTTGATGCAAATTATTCCACAATTACTTATATTTTGTTTCTATCACCTCTTCAAGGAATGAGTTCTAGAAACTCTCTCTTGCTGCTTACAGCAGCAAATTCTTTCATTTCTTTCTAAATGTATCTCTATGTGGTATCAAAGGGCATAGCCCTGTTCTAAAATTTGGCATTTGGTCCCATTCCCTGAACTCAAACCCATAAGTTAGCCCATCCTTTAGTGTAGCCCTCTCAGCCTTTGTTTCTGATCAAAGACTGGTCTCTTGAGTGTATCCTCACTTGAGGTGACCCTCACCCCTGCCCACTTGGGTGCCCCTCTCCCAGCCCTGTGGTGTGGGCTGTTCTTATAGCCAGAGTCACAACTACAGATGGTATCCCAAGTTTGGCTACTGTCCTGGCTTCCTAATGCCCTTGTAACAAGTCACAAAAACTTAGTGGCTTAATACAACACAAATTTATCTTACGGGTCAGAAGTCTAAAATGGGTCCGCTGGGCTGATTCCTTCTGGAGGCTCTAGGGGAGAATTCGTTCCTTGCCTTTCCCGACACCTAGGGGTCACCCTAGGTGTGGCTGGTGGCTGTACCACTCTGACCTCTGCTTCTGTCACAACTCTTCTCTCTGACTCTTACCCTGCTGCCTCTTACGAGGACCCTTGTGATGACACTGGGTCCATCAGACAATCTAGGATAATCGCCACGTCTCAAGATCCTTAACTTCATCTCATTTGCAGTCCGTTTTACCACGTAAGGTTACACGTTCACAGGTTCCAAGGATTGAGGTGTGGACATCTTGGGGGGCCATTTTTTGGCCCACCACAGCTACGTTTAATATAAGATAATTATTTTCTGCTGCTGCTATCCTGACCATCCCCAGCAGTAGTCCTTTTTTATGGCCATGCTGCGCCAAGCTCATGGCCATGAGCTTGCGGGATCTCAGTTCCCTGACCAGGGATCAACCCGCGCCACAGCAGTGAAAGCCCAGATTCCTAACCACTACGCCACCAGGGACTCCCACAGCAGTCTTTAGTGAGCAGTCTAAGCTCTCCCAGATCCCTTTCCTGGGCTGAAGGTATCGGTTCAGGACTCTATCCTTAGCAAACACATGGTGGCACCTTATACCTGCACTCAGAGAGCAGAGGAGTCACTTGACATGAAGGATGATTCTTGTGACACACACAATGCACACCTCAACTTACACTTTACCTAACGAGGGGTGAATTCCTGTATGTAAAACTCCAAGGGCCTAACCAAATTCCAGCAGAAAAATAATGTCAGGACCTTGAACTTCTAGTAGAACTCTTTTTTAAAAAATTTTATTTATTTAATTTATTTTTGGCTGCACTGGTTCTTTGTTGCTGTGTGCGGGCTTCCTCTAGTTGCGGGGAGCGGGGCTACTCTTCGTTGCGGTGCGTGGGCTTCTCATTGTGGTGGTTTCTCTTGTTGCGGAGCACGGGCTCTAGGCACGCGGGCTTCAGTAGTTGTGGCTCGCAGGCTCAGTAGTTGTGGCTCGCAGGCTCAGTAGTTGTGGCTCGCGGGCTCTAGAGCGCAGGCTTAGTAGCTGGGGCGCACGGGCTTAGTTGCTCTGCGGCATGTGGGATCTTCTTGGACCAGGGCTCGAACCCGTGTCCCCTGCATTAGCAGGCAGATTCTTATCCTTTGCGCCACCAGGGAAGCCCTTTTGTTTTGTTTTTTTGGCAATGCTGCATGGCTTGCGGGATCTTAGTTCCCTGACCAGGGATTGAACCTGGGCCCAGGCACTGAAAGTGCTAAGTCCTAACCACTAGACCACCAGGGATCTCCCTAGTAGAACTCTTTGAAGAGGCTGTCCCCAAAGTGAACCAGGCACAAAAGCTCTGGCTTGGCTTTAGAAACCTTTCAATGATTCAAAAAAGAACGACCAAGTTAAGTCTGGATGCCTGTTGACAGGCACGCACAGCCTGTCCGCAGCTGTCCAGATTCAGACACAAGTGGCCCACAGTTGAGGAATGGAGAACTGGCCATCAGAGCCCACAGAGGGGGCATAAACAAGTTTCAGTAGAACCAGACCTCATCGGTGAGAGTGACCCGGCGGGCAGTAAGAGTCAGGGTGTGGGAGGACGCGAGCAGTGTGGACAGTTGGGAGGGTGGGGGTGGGGCAGGCAGCTCTTGAGGGCCCTCAGAATCCTGAAGTCAGCCCAAATGGCAACTCGCTCCCTCCCAAGTGGGGCCGCACAAGGCAAAAGAACTGAGAAGCTGTCTGACCGCTGTTCTCAACGAATCCGCTTCCATCTTCCTCACCTTGCTGCTAAGATGCCCTACTCCCGTGATGCATCTTGTGAACGATCAAAATGAACAGGTTCAGGACAACACTCTGAAACTCGTCAAGTGACTCTGAACACAGGGTCCAAATCCTGCATTTGCTTATGTAGTTTCTTTTAGTTTTCAGAGGGAAAGAAGGACACTTTCACCTTGGCATAAGTCTGCCACCCTCTGTTCAATGCCCTTTCAGGCTCGTTCCATTCCAGACACATAGGAGAACAACTGAAGGCCCTGGGCCCAACTCATCCGTTCCCAGTTAGACTGCACAAAGAAAGCAGCTTCTCTCAGCAATCTCGCTAACATTTGCACGTATGAGGCACCTTGTAATTTTCAAAGCACCAGCACCACCTCAGGTGGCTATGTAACAGCCATGAAGTAGGCGAGGCAGGGAGCTGATAAGAGCCACCCCCAGCAGGGCGCTGCTCCCGTGTTTGCCACTTACAAGCCTCCCTGTCTGCAGCAATGAGCAGGCCCTGGCTTCTAAAAGTAGAGGGCTTGTTAGTTTCACGAGAAGAAAAGCTCCTTCTCAAGTCGGCTGCTGATCCTCCTCTGGCAGGAAAGGAGCTGGCTCCAAGGAGGAAAAGCTCTGGAGGTAAATGGCATGGGGACAGAGGGTGAAGGTCAAGGGCAAGAACTGAAAGGAGAACCCAGAGCAGCCAGCTTCCCTCTCCCAGGCCAGCACGTTTATGTTCTGGAGAGAAAAAGGGGCAGGAGGAAGCAGGGGGCTGAGCCAAAAGCCAGAGGGGCAGCAGCCTGTGCAGATGAGTAGAGAAGGCACGTGTGGAGGCAGCAGAAAGAATTCTAGACCCAAGTCACGGTGACTAGACCAACCGGCAAAGAAGGAAGTCCTGGAGCAGAATGTAATGCAGAGCAGGTCCACGGCACCAGGAAGCCACCGACCGGGGAAAAGGGCAAAGAGGGCTTAGGGAGACAGCAGGTTTATGCTCATTTCCCTACTGACATTTTATGGATTTTTGCTTTTAGAAATAATTCCATCACTACCTACGTCAAAGGGTTATAAGGATAAATTAACAGGCATAAGTACTTTAAAAAAAAAAATAGAAAGCACCCAGAAATGCAAGGATTTTTTTTAATGGAAAATTATAATGAAAAGCCTTGCAAAGGAATCTGAGGCTGCCCTTTGATGGACTGCATATCAAGTCAGTCTTTCCCACTTATCAAAAATAACTCGATACGAAACTCCCTGAATAGAAACAAGCTGCGAGAATGAGGCCTCGTTTACACAGTTTCATGGAGTTACATGCTTTATTAAAACTGCATCTTCTATAGCTGATAAACCATGGCTCCATACACGGAGATTTTTTCACTGCCTTCAGGTTATAAAGTTGCTAAGTCACAAGCTGAATGATATAAACTTAAATATCTTAATTGTAATACAAAATTTGTGGATGGACTCAAACTGCAAATTTTCCTTTATAACTTTATTTTGAAAGTTATTTAATTTGTACTCAGTTGACATCTTTCTCGTATTTTTCAAATTCTGAGTCTATGATTCAAAGTTTTGATCAATAGAAGAAAAGTAAGCACAAACCACCACTGCTTGGCAAGGATAAAACGTTGGCTGTTAGTTTCTACTGTTTGAAAAGCTAAGCGCAGAGAATCTAGTTTGCACTTAATTTTGCTGGACAGCAGACACAAACACTGAAGGGCACATTTGGGGACATGCTGGAAGGCGAGTCTGGAGTGCAGCGTGCAGTGATGCAGGGGGAACAGGGTCAGAACAAGGCCTCAAGCAGTGCCCCTTAACAAGCTGTGGCAGTGGGCCTGCCTTAAGAGTCAAGGGCCCCTCTGGGCATCTTCCCTCCCCAGGTAAACGGTGGACACAGCCCTAATCCTTGGGGAAAATTCACGTAAAGGCGACTCCGAATGCAGCTGCTTACAGTTGGTATATTTAATTCGTTCAAGTATTGCATTTATATCTTGTAATAGGAACATAACCCTTTAACTCTGTAGAGCTTACTTAAGGATGAAAAGAATTAATCCTATTTTGACAATTCCAAGTGAGGCTCAGGTTTGCCTTTAAGATGCTCTTTATTTCTGATAGGATTTTCTAGGGATAAAGCAACACACCTTTTCCTCCTACCCACCCTGGCTCCACCTTGGTTAGTCTGCTGACTTCCTTCCTTCCACCCACCCCATAGAAACTGGAGTTCCTCAGGTTTCTGTCCATGGCTCTCTACTCATTGCACATAGTCCCAGCCAATAGGACCTGCTCTCATGGTTTCAAAAGTCATTGGGAAGCTACTGGTCCCCCATCTACGTCTCCAGCCCACCCATCTTCTGAGTTTCAGACCCATTTTTCAGTCGTCAACCCTAGGTCATTTTCCCTCAATGAATGGTGCCACTGTCCTTCTGATGCTTAAGTCAGAAATAGAGGTGTGTCACCCTTGCTTCCTTTTCCCTATGTCCCCACACGATTAGTCACGGAATGCTGTGGATTCTCCCTCCTGGCTCTCTCTGGTCTGTCTTCTCTGCTTCCACAGTGCACTTAGTTTAGGCCACCTCTCTGCCTCTAGTATTATATATACTCCCGTTTCCAACATCCTCTTTGCTGCAGGCTGGGGCAATCACTCCAAGACACAAATGTGACCATGCAACTCTCCTCCAGTGGCTTCCCTGTCCTCATGATGGAGCCCAAACTCCGCTGTGTGATCTGCAAGGTCCTCTACAATGAAATCTGCCCACTGCTCACCTCTCTCCATGCCAGGTCGCTTTATACTCTACACTCTAGCTCCTCCCGAAATACCCCTCCCCCCATTTTCTCCCGGTCTTTGCACAAGCTACTCCCTCTGCCTTGAGCGGTTTTCCTGCATCCCCTGAAGGAAGGCTGGGTTACGTGAACCTTCCCCACTTTCTGCTCAACTCCTCATACGGCACTTATGCTTCGCTACTGTACTTGTCCGCTTGGTACAAGTTCAACTGCGAAGCAGGTGCAGTGTTTGATCCATAGGCATATCCCTCCCCCAGCACAGGCCTGACACCACTGGACAACTGAATAATCCTGCATTGATGCTACTGGTTGATCTAGTTCCCGAAAGGGAATGCACTTCACGTATCCAATCGCCGCGCAATTCCCTTGATAACAAAATAATCAAGACAGGTGGTTGAGAAGACTTGAAGTAACAGACACATGCACACCCTAGGGATGTATTGGTACTGACAAGCTATTTCTTCAGGAGCTAAAATGGTTGATTTTATAAATATCATTTACTTCTTATCTATCTCCTGCCCCAAGATGATATGAAGAAATTCAGACAATGACTCAGTTTAAGAGGCATTCAAAGATGTGCCCAGTAAGCTTAGGCGAGGACCGTTTGTCTAAAGATACTTTCTGCTCGCCAAGACTTTACATGGGTGTCATAATTAGGTAAATTACAAAATGGATTCATTTTACTTGTTGGGAGGTATACAGAAAGGACTTCTAGCTACACCTTCTCAAACTTAACTAGTTTTTGCATAATCAACTAATTTTTTTTAGTATCATAGTTTATATGTATATGAAAAACTGCACCTCAAGCCAGGCAAGTCTGAGTCTACAGTTTATTTTTCCCTAAGGTTTCAACTCAAATTTATCGGTGGTCTTTTTTCCTTTATGGGACACCATACCTCAACAAGCACTGCCTAGGATTCAATGACCAGCCAGTCTATCCCTATGCCACATCTTTTCTCACTGTACTTCAATAGACCGACCAGTCGTGAGCAGACCCACAGAAGTGTGCGGGCTGGAAGGTATGTCTGCTCCGGCTTTTAAATTCCACAAACCTGCCATCTGCGGGTTTTAGCTTTTAAAACCACGGGTGCATTCTAGATGTCACTAAGGAGGACAGACGAGCTTCCCTTACAAAGCGCTCAGGCGCATTCTCGGGCCGCAGTGCCCGTGAGGCCAACGCTGCCTCTAAACGTGCCTCCACCCTCGGGGTCCGGGGCACTAACGTCGGAAGAACCGCAGCCTTTACACCCACGGCAGACACGGATCCGGCCCCGCGAAGGTGCGCAAAAGCCAAACCGCAGTATCAAAACTTCTCGTGACTCAAAATCCCAAATACAAACGCTGTCAAATCATCGCTCAGTTAACGACGGCTTGTTTCTATAAAGGATACCGGTGTGAGAAAATTAATGCATTATTCGTCGCCTAAAGCGTCTAAAAACACCCAGGACGGTTAAGATCGCTCCTGCGGCCGCTGCCACTACGAGCTGCCATCTGCGGGGCCTTGCTAAGTACAGGCAAAGGCCTATGCGCCGTTGCGGGTCGTGCGTTCGTGGTCACGGCTACCTCGGGGGTGGGTCTAGACTCCGGCTGGACCACTGGGAGCTTCCAGCTGGGACTGCTCGGAAGCTGATCGCCAGGCGGTCTCCTGCCCTGCTGATTCCGTGGCAGGACCCTTCCCGCGCTTACCAGGGTGAGGGCCACCTCCAGCATGGGGGCGAGGGCCAGGGTGCCGTGGAAGAGGGGTATACAGTCCACGAAGAGGGTGTGGTGGGCACCCGGGCCGCCCAGAGGAAGGTGCTCCTTGCGCGGCTTCTGCTTCTCGGCCACCAGCAGTCCGTTGACGGCGCAGTGCGGGTACTTGGCGCCGTGCAGCACCATCTTGCAGTAGGCCTGGGTGGTCAGCTTCACCCCGGGCATGCTGAGCCCGGGAGGGCCCCGGAGGCCCGGCGCTGGCCGAGGCCTAGATCCGCTGCCCGGCCGTGCGGCGCCTCGGGGGAGAAGTGGGACGAGGCGGCGGCTACCTGGCGCGGCCCCGCGGCTGGCGAAGGCCTCCACAGGCCAGGCCCCGCTCGGCCTCGGCTCCTCTCGACGCCGGCTTCCCCCCGGGAGAGACCGATGAGCTCACGTCAGTCTCCCCTCACGCCTCTCGCCGGGCGCCGCCGAAAAGCTGTCTCCCAGCGGCCGCCGGAAAGCAGCCCGGCCCTGCGTTTTACGACGTTCGCGGCTCCCCCCGACTTCCGGTCCTGTGACCTCCTGTGCGGTCGCCGCGGGGTGGGGTCCTCCTTGATCCCGTGGTGCTCCGCGGCGCGGCCTCGCTCTCTTCCGGTCGTGAGTACCCGGGGCGTAGAGGGCGGTCGTTGGCTGGCAAGGTGAGCAGCGGCTGGCCGGCGGCAGGTGAGGCGGCCGGCGACCGGTCTGCGTCGCGAGGCTGGTGAGGGTCGGGCGCAGGGAGCCGCCGGGCCTGCGTGCGCGCCGCGCGGCGCCAGCAGGAACCGGCGCTGGGCCTCCGGTCCCGGTGACATTGAGGCCGGCTGGCGGGGGCTCCGGGCTCCGGAGCTGCCCGGTGGCGGTCTCTGTGCCTCCCAGAAGCATCGGCCGGTCCTTGCCTGCGCTGCCGCGGCCGCGGGCTGGCTTCGGCTCTGACCTTGGAGCGTCCGCTGGCCGCGGGCGCGCACCCTAGGGCAGGTCGCTTTGCGGGCTCCCGGCCACCCCTTCAGACGGTGCTGCGCCACTGCCCCGGGTGTAACGGGGCTCAGGGGCAGGCGTTCGGCGTCCGCCCACGCGCGGGCCAGGCAGGTGGAGAAAACAAGGGAAACGGGAACGAGTTCAGCCCTGATTGTCATGCTTCTGCCCGTAATGGGTATTTTCTGAATGCGTTTGGCATCCTTTTCGTCATCGGTGGGGTTCCCTGAAACGTCCAGTTTTAAGGGAGGGGGAGGTAGGGGAGCTAGGCATGATTCAGTGAAGGCCCAGGTGAGAGGGGGGTCATCCAGGTCATTCGTTGTCCTGCAGGGTTTGGAAGTGGCCCAGGGCCCTGTTTGCAGCCTTTCTCCCGGGTTTCCCCTTCCTGTCTTGTGCACACATTAGGTCTTAAACCAAATAATGAATGCAGTGCGTGCCACCGTCCCTTTGAACTGTTGACTTTTTTTCTCTGAACAATGGAGCCCATCATAGCACATTCTAGCTTTTCCAGAGTCTCCTTTAAAAATATTTTTCTCTTTGCTTTGTAAGAAAGCTAATGTTTAAAAGACAAAAGCAGAGAAACGATATGCAAAATAACCCAAAAACCCAGTTTTCTCCGAATTGCCTTAAGTGCATACATATGGTGCTTGGTTTATAATGAAGCTCCGTTAAGACGTGCTGACTGCTGAGAAAAAAAAATCTCATCCTAGGTTAATTTGTGAATTCAGAGTCAGTAATGAAGAAGGGATCAGTTATGTTAGTGGGGAGAAGAAGAGAAAAGAATTGCATTGACTTCCAAAATGCATTGGGGCAAAAAGGAATCATTCCTAATAGGTGTTTACGCTTATTCATAGGGAAGGTACGTTTTTGTCTTTCAGAATGTTGGCTACCAGAGTATTTAGCCTAATTGGCAAGCGAGCAATTTCCACTTCGGTGTGTGTACGGGCACACGGTAAGTGTAACTTTTCTTTTTGCTCTGCTCTGTTTAAGGCCCTGTGCTGGAGTTTCAAACACAGAGGGCTGAGATGGCTAAGATCCTGATCACGCTGTTGAGGAACTTGAGGGGAGGTATAAATATGTTAATGGGTCATACTTCTAGATTAGAGAGTTATTTATGAATCATATTGAATTCTGGTCTGAGTCTTTGCTTAGACTGGTATTTTCCCCCTTTTCCTTCCCTTCCCATATTTTCAGGTTCAAGTTCAAGTTCCACCCCTTTTAAGAGATCCCCACTATACCTGACTTTAACACTCTCTCCCTCCGACAAAACTCCCAGCCACTTACCTTGAACATGGTTTACATTATTGGGACAATGGAAGGGAAGGAGCTTGGAGTTCCTCGCCTGAACTGGGTTCAATCTCATTTCTACCTTGGACTAGTTACTCAAGTTTAGGAATCTGTTTTCTCACCTGAAATATATGTAAACAGCTTAGTGCAGTGCCTGGCACATAGCGAGGTTAGTTTTGCATTTATCAAGCACTTCTTTGTACTTGTCACTGTTAGGCACTTAGAATAAAAGAATATGAGATATGAAATCATTCCCCAAGGATGTTTGCAGTCTGGAGAGGGAAGATACATGAAGGCAGCGTTTCAGTAAGAGATGGACCCTGAGGAGGAACATTTAGCCTGGCCTCTGGGGTACAGGGGAGGCTTCTAGAGGAGAGGCCTTGCTCTGCTGAAGGGCTAGTAGCTTTAACCTCACAGCATTCCAGTCGGAGGGAGAACAAGCAGAAGGAGGAAATGCAAGTCAGCATGGCAGGTTGTGTTACTGAGGGGTCGAGGGCAAGGCTTGAGTGGTGGGTGATAAAGTCAGAGAGCAAGGCTTATGTATCCAGGGGCTCAAAAGCTGTTGCCTGAGTTGCTTTGTGTGTGAATTTTTCCTTAAAATTGTGTCCTTTAATTGGCAGTACTGTTGTCTTACGTTTCTCTATATTGCTGGTATTGCTCAGGGTAACACGATGGACATAGACTCTAAAACAGGTCATATTAGTAAGAGTATTATTGAAATATGTAATTTAAATGACTAGGTAATGAAAAAAATTAGTTGTTTAGTTAATACACGCAGAAAGAAGCACTGCTTCACTAAAAGCCTGGCAAGTCACGTAGGAGAGAAATTACATTTTGTTTCCATTTTGGTTTTGCTAATGTATTTCCTTAGCTTTTAGTTTGTTTGCTTAGTTTAGTTGGTAGTATAATTTACAGAAAGGAAAATTTATCTTTTCTAGGTGTTATGTTTCTATGGATTTAGGTACACTCACACAGTTGTGTAACAATGACCTCTGTCAGGACATACAATACTTCCGTCACCCCCAGGAGTTCTTTCATGTCCCTTTGGTCGTTCGGATCTTCTGTAAGAAGTCCACTCAAACCTCCCTCGGTGGCACTGGCCGTGACTTATTCTTAGGGTATTGCGTTAGGCAGAGGAGGTCGGATCTAGTCAGTCCCTTCTTGAAGCCCCTGCTGGCTTCTTGTGCCTGGAGTACGAACAGCGCCCAGCCTCTCTGGTCTTGTCATGTCAGACCCAGAGCGGCAGAGAGCAGCCCACACCAGCCCTTCCTGTGGGCTCAGGCTCCCAGCCCGCACGGGTGTGCTGTTCCCCAGATGCCCCGCGCGGCCCCCTCCTGCCTCAGCTCCACAGGTGTGGACGGTTGCTTCTTTCGAATCATCACCCTCCGTGCAGGTGTTGTTTTAGAACAGCCTTTCCTGACCACCTGTCCTGCCTTACCTTGCTTTGTGCTTCCGTAGAGACTGTGGATTTGGGGTAGTTTGAGTGTCGTCTGCTTCTAGAGCACCAGCTTTGGAGGCCAGGGACCTTACCGGGCTTGTTCATTGCCGCGTCTCCAGCACACGGTAGGCAGGTGGAGAGAAGTGCAGTCCATTAGACAAGTCGCGTCCTTTAATTTTAAAGTTTTAGTTGTACAAGTCGCACACGAATACATGAACCGGTTCCCCACATAAAATAGCACAGTCTGGAGCGCCATTGGTAGCCCTTGTGGGAAGTTCGGATATTTGTGTGGTGACACGTCTGATTGAGAGGGGAGCTTAGATTCACCAGATTGCCTCAGCAGAGGCTCCCCAAAATCCATCCAGTTTGAGGATACACATGCTAAAACATGCACTAGAATGCAACGTCTTTGCTTTTCTCTCTTTAACAGGAATGCTTGGTGTGTTAACCTTTACGTGTCTGTGCTCCGCACTCCCCTCCCCGCCCCCACTTACTGGGGACCAGGCCCAAACTGCTGAAGAGCCCTTGGCAGCCCTGAGAGCACGGATTGGCCATTCTTGTTCTAGAAAGTGCAATTTCATGCTTAGAGTGCTTGAAGGTTATGAGCATTTACGTCTTTGTAACAGCTTTATTGAGATGGAATTTACATAACACATTCCCCCACTAAAGGGTGCACTTGAGTCGTTTTTTTAGTTCATTCACTGAGTTGTGCCATTATCACGCAGTCAATTGTAGAACATTCTCATGACCCCAGTTAGCATCTATTTTTAATAACTCATGTGTAACCTGAGTGCTTTGTACTCCACTCATCATTTTGAGAGTTTTTAAATTGGAAGGTAATTCTAGCCATTTTCATCTCACATCCTTTTGGGATAAGGTCGGGTATAAATATATAAGTACGCTAGGCATTTGCAAGTCACAGATACGCACCTAGAGAAACTTTACTGTTTTAAGACTCAAGGTTTTATTTCACTACTGTTAACGTGTTTGGGAGATTTTAATCATTGGGACTAAGCTAAATAGAGGTGAAGCATTTTTGCAGGACTTCATACCTCTAAATCAGTTTGGAACACAACATTTTCTTGCAGATGTAGGGTAGAATTGAACACAGCTTTTTGCAGAGGGAAAACCCTAAATAAAATTGAAGCTATTCCTTTTTTTCCCTGCTGTCTGAACTTTTTTCCTCTCTACTGGAAGAATACATGGGGACACACCCACGTGAAGGCACTAAAATTTCTCACTTTTTGAGCAGAATCATCATTTTTGTCCTCTCCTCTTTCCACTGATAACAGCTTGGGTTTAACTTGCCAGGGGTTTTGTGTGTTTAGTTACACATACCTGTGAGTATCTACATGTAACATAGCTTTTTAAAAAGAAAACATAACCCTGATAGTGTTCTGTGACTTGGCGGGTACACAGTTGTCTTTCCATTTTGGGCACATGGATCTCTGTCATTCATTGTACTGTTGTAACTTGTTTCCTGCCATGCATGTACCACTGGTTCCCTTCCTCTGCTTGCCTTTTTCTTTTTTTTCCAGATCTCTCATTTCCCAACATGCTCTGTAGTTTATTGTTTGATTCCCACTTCTAGCACGTTGACACTGGTAGGCAGGAATGTTTGCGTTGTTCACTGATCACCCCAGGTTGGAGCCACGCTTGGCATACAGTAGGTGCTTGGTGAACCGTTGTTGAACAGGCCAAATGGCTCCATGATGGCGTGTTTCTAAGGAGCACAGCTTCTTAGTGCGTCCTTGGTTGGACACAGGTTGTTTGGTACTCTGCTGTAATAAGCAGGGGTGCAGTAACCAGCTTTTCATACATCTTTCTTTCTGAACTTTGAACCTTGTTTCTTTCATGAGATTTTTTTTTTGTTTTTTACGGTACGCAGGCCTCTCACTGCTGTGGCCTCTCCCGTGGCGGAGCACAGGCTCCGGACGCGCAGGCTCAGCGGCCATGGCTCACGGGCCCAGCCGCTCCGCGGCATGTGGGATCTTCCCGGACCGGGGCACGAACCCGTGTCCCCCGCATCGGCAGGCGGACTCTCAACCGCTGCGCCACCAGGGAAGCCCTTTTCATGAGTTGTATATTGTTTTTGTTCTTCCCTGTTAGTTGGAGTCCCTTGCAGAAGGGCCTGCACTTAGTCCGGCCTGCAGTCCAGTCCAGGGAACCTGAGCGCCCCTCTGAGCTCTACATGAACACTGGTCGTTGCTGGAAGTGCCGCCTTGTTAGCGAGGCCCCTGGCAGGTTTTTGTTTTGCTGTGATGAAGAGCGCTGCTGTTACCCATCTGCCAGCCTCACTGTGCCGTCTGGGCCCCTCGGGACAGGCCTGCTCCCTGTTGCACATGACAGTCCTGTGGCTATTTGGAATGGTGGCCACAGCCCCTGGGGTAACTGAAGTTTTCAGGGTGCACATACACGTACTTACTTTGGTTTTTAGAAGCACCGCCCTGTTTGTAACTCTGAACCCATGTGAATTTTCAAATATTTATCCAATGCATGTTTTAGGAAGTGTTGTGAAGAGTGAAGACTATGCTCTCCCGAATTACGTCGACCGGCGTGACTACCCCTTGCCCGATGTGGCCCACGTCAGGAGCCTTTCTGCCAGCCAGAAAGCCTTGAAGGAGAAGGAGAAGGCCTCCTGGAGCAGCCTCTCCATCGATGAGAAAGTGGAATGTGGGTATTGAAGGGAAGCAAGGGCAGCTTGCGTTGGCCGAGAATTCTGGTCCTGGGCTGCTGCTCAGAGCGCAGCGTGCTGGGGAGGGTGGGTTCCTGTGGCTCTGTGGGGCTGTCCAGGGCCCAGGCCCCTTTGTCCAGGCTTGTTGGCTCCAGCGCCCCCGGGGAGGAGCAGGAACAAGGATGCAGGGCTCTGCGGAGGGCTTAGCGTATGAGAGTAGCTTCTCGGGGCCTCCCTGGGTGGGACTGGGTTGGCTGTAAATTATTGATGGAAGATCAGCGAAATTTCGCTGTCAGGTAGGAAAGAGGCATGAAAGTATTATGGGCTTAAAAAGACCCTTAAACCTTAATCTAAAGGAGAAGGAATTTCACTGCCTTTTTGTGCCCAGAGTAAACTCCATAACTTCATGCATCTCCTTCCTTCCCCCTTACGTGTGCGTGGGTGCGTCCGGGCCTCAGGCCTGTGTTGTGTTCCTAGCTGTATGTTTGCCGCCCCCGTGTTGTGGGGAGGAGTGATGGAGCCCCGCGCTGCGGAGGGGCTGTCGGTCCCCATGGCCCTCTGCGCCTGCAGCGCTGTCCTTTCTGTCCCTAGTGTACCGCCTCAAGTTCAAGGAGAGCTTCGCAGAAATGAACAGGAGCACAAACGAGTGGAAGACGGTTGTGGGCGCAGCCATGCTCTTCATCGGCTTCACTGGTCTCCTCCTCATCTGGGAGAAGCTGTACGGTGAGTGGCGGGGAGAGAAGGGGCCGTGTACCCGGAACGGCTGCATCTTTCGGTGCCCAAGAGTGGGCCATGGGGCCTCCACACAGAATCGGCGCTTCCGTCCTGGGCTCCATCCCCAGCTTGTGTACCGGGTTTGAGAGACTGGCTCGCGTGAACAGAAGTGGTGTAAGCAGAGTCTGCTTTATTCTGAGCGGGCCACGCTCGGTCACGAACGGCTTCCTTTGTGCGGCCCGCCACGTATCCAGTAGTGCTTTCTCTGCTCGCCAGTCAGTTGTCAGAAGAAGGAGTAGTGGAGGTTAGCTCAAGGAGAAGGGAACGTTTACGCGTCAAGGGCTGCTTCTGCCGTCGGGGACTGCAGCTCAGTAACCAGAGTTCTGGGTCTTCGGACCTAGCAGTTTCCGCCCGGCCAGCGTTGCGCTGCCTGTGTGCTTGTTCTGGTGCTGCCTGTCCTGCGTTCTCTCTGTCCAGCCGAGCAGGTATCTTCCCGTGCTGAGCAGGTGTGATCCTGTGTTTGTGGCCTGCCTGTGGACGCGGGTCGGTGACAGACCTGTGACCCTCTGCTCTTCCCCCGCGTCACCTTTCGTTCTGTTTGTGCTCTGTGCTTGCCTGTAGACCCATTGTCTGTATCCTGGAGAGAGGACGCTCTGCTTTTAGCTTAAGTATTTTATTGCTTGCTTTTACAAACGAAGGAATAATTTGGAAATACTGAGTTGTCAGTGCCCAGGATTCGAAATCAGTGTGTTCGCCTGTGTGTGGCTGTCAAGTGGCAGATGACTGTGCTGCTCGGGTTGCCAGTGAGATGGGGGAAGGCCTCCCCCGTGTAGCGCGTTGGCTTGGAAACGCCTGGTCAGGACAGCGTTGCCTCACGAAGTTGTTTTGGACTGCAGTGTACGGCCCCGTCCCGCACACCTTCGAGGAGGAGTGGGTGGCCAAGCAGACCAAGAGGATGCTCGACATGAAGGTGGCCCCGATCCAGGGCTTCTCAGCCAAGTGGGACTACGACAGGAGCGAGTGGAAGAAGTGAGGGCCGCGTTCGCACGCCGGAGCCCCCCGTCACCTCCCTGCAGCTCCGCACGTTTACGGGAGTGTTCTTTCCCAGTACCAGTGCTAATAAACGAGCAGTTTACGTGACGTCCTTGTGGCTGCTTCTTTGATGATAACTGAAGGAAGTGAAAGCGTCGTTCGAAACACAGTAAGTTTCTCTCAGGTGTCCGTATTAAGTACACTTTGGGTATAAATGAACTGGCAAAAATAAGTTTTATTAGGGAATAGCATATAAAAACTAAAAATATACAGTGCTGTGGCATGGGATGTTTTGACAAGAGATTTTTATGAGAGTGAAATCCCCATCACAGTAGCCAGACTGACAGACCTCACCGTGGTCGCTTTTCTCCTGGGACTGTCTCTCCCCTTGAAATTGTGAGTGTTGGTTGGAGTGTGTGACCACGAGATTGGGAAGGGCAGACCGAGTTCTGCGCTTCTGCCTTTTTTTTATCTAAAAAGCAACAGCGAAGCCAGTCGTAGGCCGGGCAGGAGTTAAGGAGCCCTGCCCGAGCCCCCGGCAGGCGTCCTGTGGGGGCTCCTCGGTCTATCCTGTGGTTCTCTCCCCTTGCTCTAACGTCCGTTCCCTTCCCTGGGTCCTGGAGCCCCTGCGTGGGGAAGCAGAACAGATTCCAGAATAGAGCTGGTGCAGAGGGGTCTCCCAGCAGCATCGGTGCAGGGGTGGGTCGGGGGGAGCTGTGACTGGGAAGGGAAGTTGGTCCCTAGAGCTCGACCAGAGGAATGTCACAGGAAGTTGGCCTCAGATAGGCTTGTGAGAGGGCTTGAACCAACCAGTGTAACAGGAGGGGCAGGTGAACTGTAGCCCCTGATTGCAGTATCTCCCGCTGCTCTGGAAATGGCCTTGCTGGCTTGTTCTCAAGGGCCAGCTGCCTCCCCGGGGAGCCGTCTGGGGGGAGAGGAAGGGCCGGGAGCTGTGGGGTGCGAGCCTGGCTGTGAGGACCAGTGTGGCTCTGGGTGGCTTGGACCTCCCTTGGGCAGCGCCATTTTCAGCTCCTTGCCAGCGAGGGCTCCTGTGGTGGGGCTGGAGTTCTGACCCTTGAACGATCACTGGTGGGTCCCCTGCCATGGGCCAGGCGCTCACCGTCTCACTCCCCAGAACGACCCCAAGAGGAAGGGGCCCTTCCCGGGTTGGGTGGTGGAGCTGAATGCAGCTAGAGGCCGAGGGCTCTGCCTGAGTGGGAGTCGGGGGTGCTGGAGACTGACCCCCGGACTGCTGCTGCCCCGGAGTGGCTTCACATGGAGTCTCCCTGGGCCTGGGGGCTTCCCCCGGCCACGTCGGAACCACTCTTGCACTTGCTCAGAGGATGGCCTCCTGTACCTCAGCGTCAGCTTCCAAGATGAGACTGTTGTCCTCTTCTGTCCCTCTGTCTTTGTGGGTCTATGCCTTAAAAAAAAAAAAAATCCCTTTACTGCCATTTTCGTGGAAATTGAGGAGGAAACAATGAATGCTCGATCCAGCCCACCATCCTTAAGCTGGAGGTCTACTGAGCACTTATGCATGGTCTGCATGTTGTGAGAGTAACAGTGAACACGACCCTTGGGGCTCACCGTTGGGGCTCCCAGGAGCACCGAGGACGAGTGAAACAACAGACAACGTAATTAGAGGGTTCGAGAGGGCTCAGGGTGGTGATGGAGGGGGGGTTTCAGCTGGGGGTGGGAAAAATTCGAGGTCAGTGGTGGGAGACGTCCCCGAGGAGGTAGCCCTTGAGCTGAGACTTGATGACTCTCGCCCACCCTTGAGCAGAGGCAGGGACGAGGGGGCACGGGTGGAGACAGTCATGCTCGAAGGACCGTGGACGAAGGCCCTGAGGACGGAGCTCACTCGGTTCGAGGACCTGAAAGATGACCCGTGGGGCTGAGACCATGTGAGGGAGGAGGGGAAGGGTGTGGAGAGCATGGGGGCCCAGGAGAGAGGGCAGGCTGAGCTCTCTTGGGGGGTGTGCTCATGTAGCCGCAGACAGGGCACTCACCCTGCCCCTCCCAGGGTATCTGGGGAGACCGTTGTGGTTCCTTGTGTAACATGAAGTTGGGGCAGGACTTGGAGAAACACCAAGAAGGCTGACGGGACAACCACCAGCTTAGCTCCCCGGAGGCCAGAGGGTCCCTGTCCCCCCCAGGAGTGGAGATTCTTCAGAGTGGGGGGGGGTCCCTGACCAGCCCAGGCTTGGACTCTACCTGGGAGCGTTGCAAGGCCCTGCTGGGCTGCTGGCTCTCACCTGACGCGTGGAGAGCTCCTTGCCGTTTAAAGTGTGTTTCATCCTTTTCTACTCTTATTTTTGCCTGTCAGTCAGCGCTCACCTTGTTACCGGCTGGCAGCTTTCTACCCTGTAGAGCTTAAAATCATTATGTACAAAGGAACAAGTAACAGCAGACGTATCAAACGCAACCCTAGATGCCAGAAGGCAGTGGAACCATAGTTTCAACTAGAATGATAAAGTCAGCTCAACTATTAAGCAAGAGCGAGGGAAAAAATAAAGATATTCACAGGCGAACATGAGGAGTATTGATTACCAACAGGCCTTTGCTGGCAGAAGCGCTGAAGGACATAATCCAGGAAGGAGAAAACTCGGAAGGAGTGAGCTATAAGCAAGAAGGGGGAGCAAAGGGATTGGAAACCATGAGGGCAGATCCACCCAAACACTGGTTGCCTACGACAATAAAAGTGACCATGACCACTTTGCGGGGGCGCATTCTGGGGAGGTGAAGGCTGTGGTGGCGTACTTTTTGAATTTCTGTGAAACCCCGCATAGAAGTGGTAACTAGAGAGCAAAACCAAAAACCCTGTTGATAATACCAAAAAATGAGGTGAGGAGATATTACTATGAACCGACCCCCGTGATCCCCCGAAGTACAGATGGGTGGGGGCAGATCAAGCACGGCCACAAGCCCTGCACAGTATCCGCTTTGGTGCCAGGGGAAGCAGAGGGAAGCAGGGACAGCTGATGGACCTGAGAGCTGAGACCCCGGGGTAGCCAAGGATTTTGCCAGGGAGGAGGTGTGGTGGGACCAGCTGATGAAGCTGGGAGGGTTGTCCGGTCCAACAACGGGCGAATGCTGGGGGCCCTCAGTAAGGTCCAGGGGGCAGGAGTACTCTCAGTCCTGACACTGACCCTCCTGGGCTGACCTCTGAGACAGGGACCCACACTGCAGAGAAATTGCTGAGAGTGGGATCAGACTGACCAGGGCAGGGATGGCAGGGCTGAAGGAAAGGTGAACCCCAGATATGTGTGGAGGAACTGAAGACAGGCCCCAGATCTCAGAAGGCCAGTTGCCATATTTTTCAACCCCAAATGAAAACAACCTTGTGAAATTAGAAACGTTATCCTGAACCACACCTCCTTCTAGAAGCTCAGGAAAGCGAACTTCAGCTTCGACAATGGATTAACGTCTGTCCAACATGTTTCAATGTCTGGGTCCTGAGACACACAAGGAAACAGGGAAGCGCGAGCAACGCTCAGGGATAGAAGCAGCCAACAAGAGTGGGGGTTGTTGGCCGGCTCTCCCCCCAGCACGTCAGTGTGTGTGTTCAGTGGGTCCGTGAACTAAGCCGCCGTGGTGGCAGGGATGGAGGCCGTGCAGGCCCCAGAACCTAGACTTCCTTTCCCCGAGGCTGACCTGCCGGCCACGGATGTCGTGTACCTAACCTGCCAATGGCGGAGACCATTGAGAAGCCCCAGCACGGCGCCGGTGGACTTCCTTCATGCATCAGCGGGCTCACTGGTCCCGCTACCCCTCACCTAGAGGCAGCGGACTTCTGAACACTCAGTGGTGGGCACTTGGGCGATAACGCTCTCAGGGAATGGGATTCTATCTTACAGGATGCAGTATATGCCTTTTTTATATCAGTTTTGCATTGTGGGAGAATATATGTAGCATGAAATTCACCGTTTTAACCATTTTTAAGTGTGTAGGTCAATGGCATTAGGTACCTTTGCATTGTTGTACAGCCATCATCGCTCGCCATCTCCAGAACTTCCATCATCCCAAACTGAAAATTCCATACCTGTTAAACCGTAGCTCCCCATTCTCCCCTCCCCCAGCCCCTGGTAACTGCCCTTCTACTCTCTGTATGAATTTGCAGATGCTATGAACCTCATGTAACTGGAATCATACTGTGTGTGGCCTTGTGTGTGTGACTTATTTCACTCAACATAATGACCTCAAGGTTTGTTCATGTTGTAGCATATGTCAGAGTTTCCTCCTTTCTTTTTTAAGGTCGAATAATTTTCCATTGTACGTATACACCTCATTCTCTGTATCCCTTTGTCCTGTGAGGGACATTTGGGTTGTTTTCTTCGGCTGTTGTGAGTAATGCTGATACGAACATGGGCGTACCTGAGTCTCAGCTCTCGATTCTTTGGGAATATACCTAGAAGTGGGAAGAGCCAGGAAGTAGGTAGCAATGCTTTAACTGTCTGCATGTCGTGAGACCCAAGGGCATTTTCCATCCTCGTCAAGGAGAATGCTAACTTTCTTTCGTTTCATACGAAATGATGCTTTTAATCAGGGACCAGTGCGTGGTTCTCTCTTTCTCTTAGACTGAATACATGGGCCAGGGATCCGAGGTGGAAAGGGGAGCGTCTCCTTTCACAGTTACACCTAATAACACATCGACAGGGTCTTTGTTTCCCATTTGTGAACACTCTCTGTTGGTGTGGAGGTCTGATTCCTTAGGGAATGAATGAACGCTTCCACCAGGAGACGCCACGGTGGGCTCCCAGGAGCTGGAGATTGAGTTCGCCAGGACTGGATGGGCTTCTCATGCCGCTGACCAACAGAAAGAGAAGAGGGTTACTCACTCTGTGGGACGTGTGATCCTGAGTATAAACGGGAAATGGGGTTTGTGTTACATAATGGGGCTGAGGAAAGCTATGGCTAGAACCCAGGGGACTCTCCTGGGTGCCTCTTACTTAGATCTTCCAAGTCCAACAGTCAAAGTCAACATAAAACAGTAGTTCACAGTGACAACAAAGAGACAGGACCACCAAGCATTCAGACCCTATTCATGACCTCCGTGAATGAAGGTCACTCCAATAGGTGAAGAACCTCAACCAGCTGAGCCCTGGAGAGGGGCAAAGGAAGCAGAATGGGTAGCAGAAGAAGGAAGTTAAGAATGTTAATTATGGCTTCATGACTGTTTCAGAAGTCAGGACGGCAGCCTCCAGGCGTATTTTCTTCCTTGCTTGTTGTGTGTGCCTGTGTGCGTATTAACTAGTTTTTCTTTTCTGCCTTTCTTCTCCGTATTGTTTTCTACACGTTTGTTGGAGGTTAATTTTACGTTTTAGTCCCTAGGTAACAATATTCAGATGAGACTGTGACTGAATTGAAGGAGCAAGTCACATGGCCCAGGGATGCCTGCAATGGCTCTTGGGACTCATTTTGGGCTGAGGGTGAGAACATCTTCCTTTGTATGAAGGCCGTTTGCATCTTGTTTTGTGGGGTCGTAGAGTCGTCTGATGCTGTATGGAGGTTCTTAAACGTGCGTGGTCACAGAGTAGCCTAAGAGATGGACAGTGCCCGGTAAGTTACTGTCTTGGCTTCAAACCTACCCTTCCATACTGGCTGATGGATGCTGGGGCCAGGATGCTGCAAACTGCATTTGGGCTTGGCCAGCTGGCATAGCCTCTGCTGCTGGGGGCCGTCAGGGAGCTGGAAGGCTGGAGGAGAAAGGAACTCTTCCTGTCTGCCCCTGCTTGCTGTCTGCTTCCTGTCTGCCCCTGCTTCCTGTCTGCCCCTGCTTCCTGTCTGCTTCCTGTCTGCCCCTGCTTCCTGTCTGCCCCTGCTTCCTGTCTGCTTCCTGTCTGCTTCCTGTCTGCCCCTGCTTCTTGTCTGCTTCCTGTCTGCCCCTGCTGCTTGTCTGCTTCCTGTCTGCCCGTTTCCTGCCTGCTTCCTGTTTACCCCTGCCTCCTATCTACCCCTGCTTCTTGTCTGCTTCCTGTCTGCCCCTGCTTCCTGTCTGCTTCCTGTCTGCCTCTGCTTGCTGTCTGCCCCTGCTTCCTGTCTGCTTCCTGTCTGCCCCTGCTTCCTGTCTGCTCCCTGTCTGCTTCTTGTCTGCCCCTGCTCCCTGTCTGCTTCCTGTCTGCCCCTGCTTCCTGTCTGCTTCCTGTCTGCCTCTGCTTGCTGTCTGCCCCTGCTTCCTGTCTGCTTCCTATCTGCCCCTGCTTCCTGTCTGCTTCCTGTCTGCCCCTGCTCCCTGTCTGCTCCCTGTCTGCTTCCTGTCTGCCCCTGCTCCCTGTCTGCTTCCTGTCTGCCTCCCGTCTGCTTGCTGTCCACTTCTTTTCACTTCCTGTGAGTGTCACCCAGCCTGCTGCTTTACCCCTGCAGTGGCAGTTGCTGTCGTAGCAGTAGCTGAGCCCAGCTTTCAGTTGTTCCCACACATGCAGGATCAGCCTAAGCGTATTTCTTGGAGAAGGCCTGGCACAGGTGTGGAGCAGCACGCAGCAAGGCTGGCATGTTGAGGAGTCTCTGCATGGCCTCCCGTGTGGCTCACAGGCCGTCACTTGGGCCTGTGAGAAGCCCAAGGTGTCCCAGTGTGCTCTCTAAAAGGGAGTGTCACCATGGGAGACAGGGCTCATTTTTTTGTGAAAAGAAGTTGAATAAGTTGAACTCTTATTATTTTTTTTAAGTCTTAGGAATCCTTTTCTTTTTAAATAAATTTATTTATTTATTTATTTTTGGCTGCGTTGGGTCATCGTTGCTGCGTGTGCGCTTTCCCTACTTGTAGCGAGCGGGGGCTGGTCTTTGTTGCTGCGTGCGGGCTTCTCATTGCAGTGGCTTCTCTTGTTGTGGAGCACGGGCTCTAGGTGCACAGGCTTCAGTAGTTGTGGCTCATGGGCTTAGTTGCTCTGCGGCATGTGGCATCTTCCCCTACCAGGTATCGAACCTGTGTCCCCTGAATTGGCAAGCGAGTTCTTAACCACTGTGTCACCAGGGAAGTCCTGAACGCTTATTTTTAAAATTTTATTTATTTATTTATTTATTATTATTATTTTTTTGTGGTACGTGGGCCTCTCACCGTTGTGGCCTCTCCCGTTGCAGAGCACAGGCCCCGGATGCGCAGGCTCAGCGGCCATGACTCACGGGCCCAGCCACTCTGCAGCATGTGGGATCTTCCTGGACCGGGGCACGAACCCGTGTCCCCTGCATCGGCAGGCAGACTCTCAACCACTGCGCCACCAGGGAAGCCCCTGAACGCTTATTTTTAATTTATCCTTGGTATTGGTATTTGAAGGGGAAAATCTGTAGATAGCTCTGCCTTTTGACAGTGACTCTTAGAGAAACTCTTGAGTTCTTGTAAGTCTTTTCTGCTTTGAAAGGCTTCAGAAGTTGATGCCAATATTACCTTATTGTGTCAAATTTCACGTCAGAACTTCAGTTTTTCCCTGAGTGTGATGAGTGACCAGTCCTATTCCCGCAGCTTTCAGACGTGTTAGGTACTGACTTGACCCACTTTCTCTCCAAGTGCTTGGCGGTTTCAATATTCGGAATGAAGTTACATTTTAAAATTATTTTTTGATTCTTCTTTTATCTCTACATTCTTTACCTCCACCCCTAGCTTGATTGATAGATAATTGACGTACATCACTCTGTAAGTTTAAGGCGGTCAGCCTGCCGGTTTGACTTGCATATGCTGTAAAATGATTACCGCAATACGTCTAGACAACACTCATCCTCTCATACAGATACAGTAAAAAGAAAAGAAAGAAGAAAAAAGGAAAAAAAATCCCTATTGTGATGAGAACTCTTAGTATTTCCTATTTCCTTAGTATTTCGTGGAGCAGTGTTAGCTAGAGTTGTCACGTTGTACATCACATCCCTGGAACTTACTTATCTCACAACTGGACGTTTGCACCTTTTGACCACCTTCCTCCAATCCCCCCTCCCCACACGCACCCCCACTGCCGTTAACCACAAGTCTCATCTCCTTCTATGAGTTTGGATTTTTTCGTTTGTTTTTTGTTTCCTTTTGTTTTTAGATTCCACATGTAAGTGAGAACATACAGTGTCTTTCTCTGTCCAACTTATTTCACTTAGCATAATGCCTTCAGGGTCCAGTCATGTTGCAGATGGTGGGATCTCTTCATTTTATGTGGCTGAGTAGTATTCCATTGTGTACATACATGTACCACGACTTCTGTATCTGTTCGTCCATTGATGCGCACTTAGGTTATTTTCATGTCCTGGCGGCTGTGAACATAAGGGTACAGGTATCTTTTTGAGTTAGAGTTTTCATTTCATTTCATTTCTTTCATTTCTTCCCAGAAGTGGAATTCCTGGATCACATGGCAGTTCTATTTCTGACTCTTGCAGGATCCTCCATACTGCTTGCCATAGTGGCTTCACCAATCTACTTTCCCACCAACAATGCACAAGGGTTCCCTTTTTTCCACATCCTCACTGGCATTTGTTATCTCTTGACTTTAATGATGGCCGTTCTAACAGGGGCGAAGTTGTATTTCACTGTGGTTTTAATTTGGATTTCCCTAATGACTAGTAACGTTGAGCATCTTTTCACGTACCTGCTGGCATCTTGTGTATCTTCTTTGGGAAGATGTCTATTCAGGTCCTTTGCTCATTTGGAGTTTGGCTAACTCCTTTATCACCCCTGAGCAGAAGTTCTGACCCCAGAGTAGGGGCTCACGTGCCTTCTAAAGGGTTGTCTTCAGCTTGCAAGCATCTCAAATGCACAATTGGACCTGCGTCTTGGAGAGTTAGACTTGGTAGTTCACTGGGCCGCATTCTCAATTCTGCACAGTAGAGGGAGAGCTGAGGCCTCAGGCATCCCGTTTGTAGGGTGGGACATCCAGAAAAAAGTACCAGCACAGTGAGTGGGGCTTTCTCCTGAGCTCTCTAGGGTTGGGGTGCAGAAGCTGAGGTATGGGTGGCACGTTTGTTCACACACCCTCCCCGGCATGCGTCTCTGCTTGTAGCGGTGCTTCACCCACAGGCTGGGCACTTGCAGGGCAGCTTTGGCCAAACCCATCAAAACCAGGCAGTCGCAGTGATGTCCTCTCCTCCAGCTGCCCTTTCTCTGTCCTCGTGAAGAATCCTCTGGCCCATGGGGAGATCCCGCTGCAGACTTCAGCTCTGCAGGCTGGAAACTTCATTTCACTACCAGGGAGATGCTTTGGTTTGACTTGGTACAGACCCTGAAAGCAAAACGTAATTTACAAGGATGTGATGTAGGCTTACAAGGCCCGAGAGCCAGTTGCTTCTGGCATTGCTGCTCCCTGGGTTAAAGTACATAAGGGCTTTATCTGTGAAGTAGGCTGGCGAGGGGTTAAGTGTACCATCACCAGCTCAGACTGCCTGGGTCCCAGCTCTGGCTTACTGCCCTACGTGCTTTATTTCCTCGTTACAGACATGAGGTTATTCTCCCATTTTACAGATTACGGGGTGGGGCACAGAGAGGTTAAGTGACTTGTTTAAAGGCACACAGCCGGTAAAGTCAGAGCTTGGATTTGAATTCCAGTTGGGCTGCACCAGAGACCACTCAGTGCCTGATGTGTTGCTGTTTTCGCTTGAGCATCTGTACAACTCCTGGCACAAAATAGGTGCTCAGTAAATGTTTATTAAATAAACAAACATGTCCAAACCCTAGGAAAGGGTCAACCTCTAAGGGTCTTTTCAAGCGATTTCCTCATCTTTTGCCCTGTAACAGTGATTTCTCCCCAACTCCCCAACCAAACCAAAGTCAACAACAAAACCAGCTACACTCAGATGTCCACTGCCCTCCAGCTGACCAGTGACCTCCCGATCCTTCCCTTCCTAGACCTGCCCTGTGGGCAGCACCTGGTCTTGGGTTGGACGTTTCTTGGGGTCTCATTCCTTCCATAAAACTTAGCTGTGCTCTTGTCAGATTCAGGCCAGCGCACCATCAGGCAGGATTGTCATCCTTGGGGATTACAGACCCTTCGAGAATCTGATGGACGCTCCCACTGCCACTCTCAGAAATGCACGGGGAGGCTCCCGTTATTGCTAGTCTGGGGCAGGTCTGAGGTTGACGGTGACAAACCTATCTTAGTTTTCCCAGGATCGTCCATCCCAATTTTAGCGCTAAAGCCCCGCATTCCTGGTGTCGTCATTTACCCGATTAATTCCACCAATTACTGTGGCAGAAAATAGCTCTAACTGTGGAATGTATGTGTTTTATTGAAAAAAGCTGAAAACAGGATATTTAGGGTGTCCTGACAGAGTCCTTGCAAAAGCAGGGTATAATCCCCAAACACAGGACGAGTCCATGCAGGCGGCCCACACATCCCTGAACGCCTTGGTCCCAGGACGGCTGACAGTGCTGACCACGCAACTGAGGAGTGAGGTTCACTGCCGACGTCCTTCCCAAGGATGCGGAAACCTTTTAAGAGATTAATTAATTTATTTTTTGGCCGTGCCACACAGCATGTGGGATCTTAGTTCCCCCACCAGGGATTGAACCTGCACCGCCTGCATTGGAAACGTGAGTCTTAACCCCTGGACCGCCAGGGAAGTCCCTGGATGCTGAAATCTTTTCAGGAAATTCATGTGATGCAAGTCTTCATCCCAGCGGTTCTCAGCTCAGGCTGCGCTTTGGGATCGCCTGGGTGACTGTGTGAAGGCACTGAGGCGTGGGCCTTATCCTAGGTGCGTCTGCAGGGTCTAAAATCGGCCCCAGGTGATTCAAGTGCAGGTTCAAACCACTGCCTTCATTCCCAAGTTGCCTGGACAACCAGTTGAAAACAGAGACCTCTCTGCCTAACCCAGGGCTGCTGGGCCATGATCTGCGGGGCAGCAAAGCTGGGGTTAACCAGCCCGTGGGTGCTGTTGAGGCCAGGCCGGGGGAGGCTCCACCTCACGCAGAGGAGCCTGTTAACAAAGGGGGGCCCAGGTGCTGAGACAGGCTGTCGGGGGAGGGGTGGGGAGGCCGGGAAATGCGAGGTTCCCGCAGGGACGTAGGAACCCCTTCTGCCAGCAGGCCTTTGCATCTGACATCCTCACAAGCTGGCTGTCATGTCCCAAATGAACACGAGGTGGCATCCAGCCTCCGTGCTTGTCCTGGAGCCCCCAGAGGCACGCTCTGCAGTAAAAAAAAAATTTTTTTTTCTTTTTTTTTTATTTGTGGTACGCGGGCCTCTCACTGTTGTGGCCTCTCCCGTCGCGGAGCACAGGCTCTGGACGCGCAGGCTCAGCGGCCATGGCTCACGGGCCCAGCCGCTCCGCGGCATGTGGGATCCTCCCGGACCGGGGCACGAACCCGCGTCCCCCGCATCGGCAGGCGGACTCTCAACCGCTGCGCCACCAGGGAAGCCCCCCGCCCCCATTTTTTTTTTTCCCTTGTCAAGCTTGTCTACTGAATAGTTGGCAGGAGAGTTTGTGCAATCTGGACTGTGGGGCAGTGATCTGAATTGTCCTGCCGCGTACGCGACGTGCCTTCAAAAGTCTTGTATTTGATCGTGAAAATCCACAGAAATTTTGTGTTTTACTCCATGACACTGCTGTGTTTGTTTTAATATAGAAATAATGATTGCCACAAATTCCAAGTCAAATTGCCCCCCAAGGAAGATGCACTGGCTTTTGCAGGCTTCTCGGACCTGCCTCCTGACACGCGCAGGGGAGGGACCGAGATTGACTGTCCCCCCCCCTTGGTTCATTTTCACGTCAGTGCTAGCGTCCTGCCGCGGGAAGGACAGGACCCCCCCATCCTCGGGGATCAGGTGACGAGCGTGTCATCATCAAATCGCCCTTCAGCTGTTGTCCACCTCCACGCTTTGGAGGATGGATGTTATGTGACAGAACTGAAAACCATCTGAGAGATGGTGTAGGAGACTCACTTCAGAAATGGCAAAATAGAAACTCAGGGCGGCGAGGCAGTGGGGTGGTGCGAGCGGGGAGCCGGGCTCTGATCAGGTTCTGGTCGGCCAGCAGCCGTGGGGAGTGTCCTGCCCTCTTCCTGCCTGTTTCCTGGTTGGAAGTGCTGTTGCTGGGGAGTTGCGAGGGTTCCTGAGCAAGTTCTGAGACTCTGGCCACCCTGAGTAGCAGCTCCCTAAATGCCGTGAGTCCCAGAACCCACGTGTCATCCAGAGGCCGTCCAGTGGTGATACGGCCCCCGTGATGGAAACACCAGGTTTTAAGGGGAAAACAAAGTTTCCAGAGGCCTTTTCAGAGCCTTTGGCTCTCAGCACAGAGTGGCCGAGTCCGGGCTCAGCCTCCTTCTGGTAGGTCCCGTCTGGAGGGCGGAGCAGTGCCCAGCTGCCCTTCTTGCTCTGGCTCAGCGCCGCCAGGAGAGACGCATTTTCCCAGACGCTTAACAGTTTGGGTTCGTGCTTCTGGCCCTGGGCTCTGTGGACCTCCGATCTGTGTGTGTGTGTGTGTGTGTGTGTGTGCGCGCGCGTCTCAAAAGCCACAGGAGTAAACAGGGTATGTTTTCTTGGGGCATCATTTTCACTTGAAGTTTTGGAAAAAGTTTCTTGTTGTTACAAGTAGAAGGAACGTGGATATGCCGCAGAGCAGAAAGAGGCTCAAGCCCGTTTTAAAGGTTAGACACACCACTTTAAGGAGATTTGCATGGAGGCCAGCTTGAGCCACGCTTGGAGGGCTTCTCTGCCTAGAGCGACTTGGAGAATAAGTCCATCAACAACAGCCATTTCTTGAGCACCTACTACGTGCAAGGCACGGTGCTAGACATGGAGGGGCGGGAAGTAGGAACTACAGCGCCTTCTCCCGAGGATCTTGTGGTCTCCACCATCCTCATCATCACTATTGTGACCATCACCACCTCCTTCTTCACCTTCGTAAGCTCCAGAACACCTGTGTCTGCGTTGTTCCCTACTGTAACACTGGCACGTATTAGATACTCAGTAAATAATCACGCCAACGTCTATGTTGTGTATCACCTGGTAGAGTCAGGAGCTAAACCCTGGTCTGTCCCACTGCAGTGCCTGGACATTCCACCTTCAACCATGATGGCCCGAGGCTCCTGGCACAGCTGTCAGGCAGGACGCAAGCTCAGAGGCTGGCTGGGTTAGGGATGGCTTTGGTTTAGTTTCTCTGTTGGGTACTGAGACAATCAGGGTCCACATACCAGAGGGCACAAGCTGGAGGTGACCACGTGTGTCCAGAGGTGTGACCAGCAGGGGGTTTAGGCAGCATTTCCATGTCTGGGGCTTCTTGGCCAGTGGCCACGTTGGCTTCTGGTGCTTCCCAAGCGTTTCTGTACACGCTGTAGCTGTGCCAGGCTGGAGAGGGACTCGTGGGGTTTTCCCTTCGATCAGGAACCTGCTGGGGTCACCTGCAAAGCAAGTCACAAGGTTGCCCCAGAGGACTTTCCCAGCCATTAGGGCTACCACTTCCTCAGACCTCCCAGATGTCCCCTGGAAAACACCAGCTTGGAATCCTCATGAGTGGCAGAACCACTGTTCTGGGGCTGCAGGGGAGATGGGCTGGAGAGACTGAGCACCCACGTCCTGGATGAGCATCCTGGTCCTCTGCCGGAGGGCTTTGCTCATGAATGTGCACGTGACCCACACTGGACCCGCGGGATGCCAGGACTTCTGCTGCATCTGGAACGGTGAGGGTGTGAGTCTGCACCCACGGGGGGACCTGGTTATAGTGAGTCCACCTGACAGTGATGAAGCCAAAAGAGGAACGTGGAGCCAGAGATGGAGAGAGACTTGGGCTTTCTGGATTCAGCTTGACATAAGCCAAGCGTCCCCTGGACCTTTTGCTTGCCCGAGCCAATAAATTCCATTTTTCTCCTTTATCTACTCCAGCCACTTTAGGTTGGGGTTTTTTTTTTTTTTTGGTCATTCATAACAGAAAGGTCCCAACAGACAGGTTCAAAGACTTTTGGACTCACCACCCTCTTTGAGAATCCAACAACAGCTAAGAATCCTCTCCCCAGAAATACGTACAAGCGTGCAGATACATACAAGCATGTGGTTGAGCACACGGGCTCAGTGGATCTCTTTCATGGGTCTTCTAGGTACCAAGAATCTCAGGCTGAAATGGATTTGAAAAAAATGCTAAAAAGTTCTTGGAAGCCCACCCTGGGCATCTGAGATCAGAGGAGACGTTTTAACTGTGGATCTGGTCTCCACCCCCTCCCGAATCATAGATGAACAGCTGAGGTTCAGAGAGATGAGCTTAGAGGTATAAACACTTGCCCGCTCCCCTGTGCACGCACACCTGGCTTTATTGTGCTTTGCTTTACTGGGCTTCGTAGGTGGTGCATTTTTTTTTACAAATTGAAGGTTTGTGGCACCCCGGTGTTGAGCAGGTCTATTAGTGCCATTTTCCAACAGCATTTGCTCACTTTATGTCCATGTGTCACATTTTGATAATTCTCGCAATATTTTAAACTTTTTCATTATTATTTGTGCTCTGTGATCTTAGATGTTACTGTTGTAATTATTTTTTTGTTTTTGCACATTTTTTCAACATAATACTACGGCACACTTAATAGGCTCAGTAGAGTGTAAAGGTAACTTTTACGTGCACTGAGAAACCAAAAGATTCATGACTCACTTTTTCTTGCGTGGACTGGAACCGAATCCTCAGTAGCTCCGAGTTATTCCCTTAAAAGTGTTTTCAACTTGAAGCAATCCTGAAAAGCAGAACCTCAGAATCCAGTGCCACCTGCACACCATCGACACAAAAGGGAGCCGGTGGCCAGATACTGGGATGCACGGCCTTGGGGACCCGTGTCCTGGCCCCGCTCCAGGCTTTCCCATGTTTACTCCACACAGAGCCTTTCATTGCCAGACTTCTGCTCATGGTGACTGAGCCTTGGTCACTGGCCACAGAACCCTCCACGAGTTTTTGAAATAATCATATATATCCCAAGAATTCTTCAGTATATGCAAATCAATCAGTGTGATAAACCATATTAATAAATTGAAGCAGAAAAACCATATGATCATCTCAATAGATGCAGAAAAAGCTTTCGACAAAATTCAACACCCATTTGTGGTAAAAACCCTCTAGAAAGTAAGCATAGAGGGAACTTACCTCAACATAGTAAAGGCCATATATGACAAACCCGCAGCTAACATCATTCTCAATGGTGAAAAACTGAAACCATTTTCACTAAGATCAGGAACAAGACAAGGTTGCCCACTTGCACCACTATTATCACCATAGTTTTGGAAGTTTTCGCCAAGCAATCAGAGAAGAAAAAGAAATAAAGGAATCCAATTCGGAAAAGAAGAAGTAAAACTGTCACTGTTTGCAGATGACATGATACTATACATAGAGAATCCTAAAGATGCCACCAGAAAACTACTAGAGGTAATCAATGAATTTGGTAAAGTAGCAGGATACAAAATTAATGCACAGAAATCTCTTGCATTCCTATACACTAACGATGAAAAATCTGAAAGAGAAATTAAGGAAACACTCCCATTTACCATTGCAACAAAAAGAATAAAATACCTAGGAATAAACCTACCTAGGGAGAAAAAAGACCTGTATGCAGAAAACTATAAGACACTGATGAAGGAAATTAAAGATGATACAAACAGATGGAGAGATATACCATGTTCTTGGATTGGAAGAATCAACATTGTGAAAATGACTCTACTACCCAAAGCAATCTACAGACTCAGTGCAATCCCTGTCAAACTATCAATGGCCTTTTTCACAGAACTGGAATAAAAAATTTCACAATTTGTATGGAAATACAAAAGATTCTGAATAGCCAAAGCAATCTTGAGAAAGAAAAATGGAGCTGGAGGGATCAGGCTCCCTGACTTCAGACTACAGCTATACTACAGCTATACAGACTACTATAGCTATACAGACTACTACAGCTATACAGACTACTGTAGCTATACTACAAAGCTACAGTAATCAAGACAGTATGGTACTGGCACAAAAACAGAAATATAGATCAATGGAACAGGATAGAAAGCCCAGAGATAAACCCATGCACATATGGTCACCTTATCTTTGACAAAAGAGGCAAGAATATACAATGGAGAAAAGACAGCCGCTTCAATAAGTGGTGCTGGGAAAACTGGACAGCTACATGTAAAAGAATGAAATTAGAACACTCCCTAACACCATGCACAAAAAGAAACTCAAGGGGCTTCCCTGGTGGCACAGTGGTTGGGAGTCTGCCTGCCAATGCAGGGGACGCGGGTTCGCGCCCTGGTCCGGGAAGATCCCACATGCCGTGGAGCAACTGGGCGTGTGAGCCACAGTTACTGAGCCTGCGTGTCTGGAGCCTGTGCTCTGCAGCGAGAGGCCGCAATAGTGAGAGGCCCGCGCACTGCGATGAAGAGTGGCCCCCGCTCGCCGCAACTAGAGAAAGCCCTCGCACAGAAACGAAGACCCGACACAGCCAAAACTAAATAAATAAATAAATTTAAAAAGGCAAAAAAAACCCTCAAAATGGATTAAAGACCTAAATGTGAGGCCAGACACTATAAAACTCTTAGAGGAAAATGCAGGCAGAACACTCTATGACATAAATCACAGCAAGATCCTTTTTGACCCACGTCCTAGAGCAATGGAAATAAAAATAAACAAATGGGACCTACTGAAACTTAAAAGCTTTTGCACAGCAAAGGAAACCATAAACAAGACGAAAAGACAACACTCAGAATGGGAGAAAATATTTGCAAACGAATCAATGGACAAAGGATTAGTCTCCAAAATATATAAGCAGCTCATGCAGCTCAATATCAAAAAAACAAACAACCCAATCCAAAAATGGGCAGAAGACCTAAATAGACATTTCTTCAAAGAAGATATACAGATTGCCAACAAACACATGAAAGGATGCTCAACATCACTAATCATTAGAGAAATGCACATCAAAACTACAATGAGGTATCACCTCACACCAGTCAGAATGGCCATCATCAAAAAGTCTACAAACAATAAATGCTGGAGAGGGTGTGGAGAAAAGGGAACCCTCTTGCACTGTTGGTGGGAATGTAAATTGATACAGCCACTATGGAGAACAGTATGGAGGATCTAAAAATAGAACTACCATATGACACAGCAATCCTACTACTGGGCATATACCCTGAGAAAACCATAATTCAGAAAGAGTCATGTACCACAACGTTCATCGCAGCGCTGCTTACAATAGCCAGGACATGGAAGCAACCTAAGTGTCCATCGACAGATGAATGGATAAAGAAGATGTGGCACATATATACAATGCAATATTAGCCATAAAAAGAAATGAAATTGAGTTATTTGTAGTGAGGTGGATGGACCTAGAGCCTGTCATACAGAGTGAAGCAAGTCAGGAAGAGAAAAACAAATACCGTATGCTAACACATATATATGGAATCCGAAAAAAAAAATGGTTCTGAAGAACCTAGGGGCAGGACAGGAATAAAGACAGACATAGAATGGAGTTGAGGACACGGGGAGGGGGAAGGGTAAGCTGGCACGAAGTGAGAGAGTGACATGGACATATATACACTACCAAATGTAAAATAGTTAGCTGGTGGGAAGCAGCTGCATTGCATGGGGAGATCAGCTCGGTGCTTTGTGACCACCTAGAGGGGTGGGATGGGGGGGGTGGGAGGGAGATGCAAGAGGGAGGAGACATGGGGATGTATGTATAGCTGATTGACTTTATCATACAGCAGAAGCTAACACACCATTGTAAAGCAATTATACTCCAGTAAAGATGTTAAAAAAATATTGATGCCAATATTCATTAAATTCGTTCTAATAAACATTTTATCACAGGTTCACATATTAGACTACTACAGCTTTTCATGTAGTTTGGTAAAAAGCTGAGAAATATGGTCCATACATGGACTACTTGAAATGTAATTTTATAAAGTCTAATTTCCATTCTGGAAAAAACGAAATAATAACAACTGGAAAAAAATATATATAGCCAGGGGCTGGAGCAGTGGAACGCTGAGCTATTTATGTTGTAAGTGAATTATGTACTTTTGTCCATTTGCACAGAACAGATCCTTCAGATGTTTATGTAATAACGATCCCTGTGGGTCTCAGAATCAGAAAAGCCAATGTTTGTTTCAGTTGTCTGAGCAGCCAGAAGATTTCTTTTCTTGGGCTTGAAAAATACGGCAGGTTCTCGGAGGCCGGCTTGCTGTGTCAGCGCGGTTGGTAGTCTCCCACGGGGTTCTTGAAAGGGAGGGGAGGGAAGACCTGTTGCAGGGTTAGGGGGCCTCCCTCGGAGCCGGAGGGTGCTGTCTGGCCGTCATCAAAGCCACGATTCCACGGTCAGGGAGGGCCTCGTTCCACTCCTGTTTTGTCTGCTGGAGGCTTCAATCCTGAGGATGTATCTTGGGATAAATCCTGGAGTCCAGTGTCTGCTGCAGGGATCGTCAGCCACTTGCCTAATATTCTTCAGAGTGTTGACTCAGTGTTAGAGAAAAGGCCTGTGTAATTGGGTTGGTTGGTTTGTTTTTTGCTTTAAAATTGTTATGAAATATTTCAGACATAGAAACCTCTACGCAAGATACCGCAGTGAACCCCATGGACCTGTCACGTGGTGTAAGAAACAAAACATTACCTGGGACCTCTTCTCAGTTGGCCCCTCCCTCCCCCAGAAGTGATGCTCTCCTCGACACAGGTGTTTTTCCCTGTGGGCATTTTTCTCCGCCCCTTGAAATTTCCTTCCAAAAGGGGTGACCTCAGGGTGAGCCTTCATTTTTCCAAAGGAACCCCGAGACCTCCTGTACTGTAGCCTTCGTGTGGCCTTGGGGGCACTTGGGCATCTGGGACAGTGCAGGGGGACCCTTGAGGGTGAGCGGCTGAGTCCTGGTTCTGGTTGACCCCCCCTCCCCCGCCTGACCTGGGTTGACTGTGTCACCTCCCTGTGATGCTGCAGCTTCCTCCTCAAAACACTGGTGTCACGGCGGGCCCACTTGGGAGGGCTGTCGGGAGGACGGAGGGGGCCAGCTCCCGCCGCCTCGGTACATGTTAGCTGTTATTATTATTGTGCGACCTCTGGACAGGTTTGGGCGCCATTCCTCAGGGGGCGGGAGGAGGGGAGCTGCCCCACCTGGGCCTTGGGGGGCCCCGGGGCCTGTCCTGCCACTTTGGCTGGACGGCGCAGCCTCTCGGCAAACAGACGGTGCTGGATTCCTGCCCCAGAATAAAAAAGCAAAAGAAAGGGGTTTCTTCATAAGCTGTTTAGCAACCCAGGGAGGGAAGAAACAATCAGAGACGTGGAAACAGCTCCGGGGGGGGTCCGCCATGCGGTGAACCCGCAGAGCCCCCGGCCCCTGCCGCCCAGGCTGTGCCGTCGGGAAAGGGGAACAGGAAAAGCACGGCGGGTTGAGCAACAGGAGCCCAGATTGGGGCCGGGCGACCACAGCCCTGGACGCCACAGCCGCCGGGCGTTTGCACAGGAAGCACCCGCAGCCCGGCTCGAGTGGGCCCTCCTGTGCAGGCGGCGCCTTGGGGTCAGGCCCGGGCCGCCACTGTCCTGCGCCCATTGCACACCAGGAAGGGGCCGGCCCTGGGGGAAGCCCCCCTCACACCCCAGGGTCAGAGAGGCAGGGGAAGAAGGCACCGACCCCATGCCCTGGGCTGGTGGCTCTTCCCTAAATCCTCGGGTCACGCTTCAGCCTGCCTCTCCCAAGAAGTCCCAGAACTCTCCACGAGGATTGCTACCTTATCAACCGGCACCCTTCTCGTAGCTTGTGACTGCCTGCCCTGGGGTGTATGTAATTTATTTCCAAAACCTATACAAGTAACTCTATTAGAGAAAGTTCAGAAAAAGAAAACAAAATTTACCTACGATCCCACCATCCAAACACTACAGCTACTGTAATTCTGGTATGTGTCCTTCCAGACTTTTTTCCTCAATTCATAGTTTTGCATGTGATTTAAACATAGTGTAGACATAATTGGAGAGCCAGCTTTTGACCGAACATAATCTCACGAGCATTTTCCATGCTGCTGTGGTTTTCATAGCTGTCCTTGTCAGCCCTGGGTGTTTTTTGTTTGTTTTTTTTGCGGTACGCGGGCCTCTCACTGTTGGGGCCTCTCCCGTTGTGGAGCACAGGCTCTGGACGCACAGGCTCAGCGGCCATGGCTCACGGGCCCAGCCGCTCCGCGGCATGTGGCATCTTCCTGGACCGGGGCACGAACCCGTGTCCCCTGCATCGGCAGGCGGACTCTCAACCACTGCGCCACCAGGGAAGCCCAGCCCTGGGTGTTTGGACTGCTGTTTTATTTGTAAGGTTTTAAGAAAGTGTTTCACTGTGGAAACATTTCAAGCTTGCATAAAAGTAGAGTGAATCGTAAAAGGAATCACTAGATTCTCATCATCCAGTTTCAACGAGTATCAGCCTGTGGCTCACCGCACCCCCCTCACCACCCCCCCCGTATTTTTTTTCTTATTGTGGTAGAATACACATAACATAAAACTTACCATTTTTAACCATTTAAGGGCTCAGTTCAGGGTCATTAGGCACATTCATATTGTTCTGCAATCATCACCATCATTGTCTCCAGAAATTTTTCATCTTCTCCCTCCCCTGGCTCTGGGAACCTCTATTCCACTTTCTGTGTCTATGAATTTGACTATCTAGGTGCCTCATATAAGTGGAGTAAAAATCCTTGGCCTTCTGTGTCTGACTTCTTTCACGTAGCATAATGTTTGCAAGGTTCACTGAAGTTGTAGCAGGCGTCAGCACTTCATTCCCTTAGAAGGCTGAATAATACTGCACTGTATGTGCGTCCCGCATTTTGTTTATCCATTCATCTGTCGATGCATGTTTGCTCAGGTGTTTTTGAGCAAATTCCAGACATCATCTTGTTTTGTCCACAGATGTGTCGAAGTTCTCTTAAAGATGAGGACTTTTTAAAAAAAAAGCATCACAGCCATAGCATGATCCCATGCAGACAAGTTAACAGTAAGTAATTCCCTTGTATTGTCCAGTATCTAAGCAGGGTCCACGTTGCTCTGATTTTTTCTCGTGAACGTCTTCCTGAAGTTGGTTTGCTTGAATTAGGATCCAAGAAAGGCTGCTGTAAGTCTCCTTTAATTCTTTTTTCTCTCTCTGGCCCTTTGTTTGTGGAAGAAACTGGGTCGTTGTGCTGGAGAATGTCTCACATGCTGACATAGATGGTGGGTCTCTGTGTGTCCCTCTTTCCCCCAGGCTGGACCCGACTCGAGTTCACTTTTTGGCAGGAAGGGCTCAGAGGGCGCCATGGCCTTCCTGTGACATTGCATCGGGCGGGAGGCATGGCAGTCACCGCCATCACTTTATGTTTTGCTTGTTTTTTCTCCTTTACATTTATTGTTACTCTTTACTTTGAAACTTTTTTGAACTTACAGAAACATAGGAGTATTTCAAAGCATTCCTGTGCACCCTTCACCCAGAGACCCCATTCAGGTTTCCCAACAGATGGGACCCACGGCTCCAGCCTCTTGCTCTTGGGGCGCGACCCCATCCAGGATCACACGATGGCCCGTCGCCAATCTGGATCAGTTCTGGGGTCTTTCCTTGGCATTTGCAGCCTCGACGTGTTTGAATATTCCAAAGTAATCTTTTGTCAAATGCCTCTCAATTTGGGTTTGTCTGATGTTTCCTCATAGCAAGTTATGCATTTTGGCTGGAAAATCACAGAAATAATGCTGGGTTCTTCTAAGGGAATCCTGTGTTTGGGGGGGTTGGTTCATGATGGAGGTCTGTCCACGTTTATCCACTGATATCAATGTGCATTCGTGGATTCCTATTTCATTCAAAACCAGACCCTGTTACTATCATTATTTACTTTCATCCTCAGCATTTCTGGAAGTCGCTTTTGTCACTGAACCATCTATGACAGAGCTTGTCCCACAGCAGGACCTACAGACCCCTCCTCTCTGAATGTGGCTTATTTGTCCCATGATGTGACAGTTCTATTGATGGTCCCTTAATCTGCCTCTACCTTCCCCCAACAGCAGTGCGGCGAATATCCCTGTGCAGGGACCTTGTTCCCTGTGGGAGGCATTCTATTTTAGAAAGCTTGAATCACTGGAAATTTCTTCCTCCTTTTGAACCAAATCCACCTCCTTGCAGCTTCCACCTACCCACTCCTGCTGGCAGGAGCCATGAGCTCTAATGCTTGTCCACCCCGCGGGTCACAGAACCGGTGAAGAAGCGCTTGGGTCCCGCACAGCTTCCCGTCTCCAGGTACCAGCCATGGCCCTTCCAGCTCCCCCACTGCCCTGGCCTCTGACCCCGCGCCAGCCCCGCTCTCATCACAGCCTGGTCTGCGGTGCCAGGCCCGCAGTGAACACAGCCCTCCCCACGGCCTGACCACAGGGGCCAGCAGGCCTCCCACCTCCTTTCTTTTGGACCCCAGGTCTGAGTACCAGTTGCTGACCCTTGCATTTGGCAGCCACGACCTACTGCTGACCCAGCTGGACTTCGGTCTGGCCGAGTCTGCAGGGCCTGTGAGAGATGACGCAGCTTTTTTATTTGCACTATCAACTGAACTCTCTCTGCAACCCTGGAAATAGGCGTGACCACCCACGTTTACAAATGATGAGGTTACCCGCCCCACGCAGAGGGCCCCCTCAGATTAGGGTAGTGCAGGGGCCCTTTGTGTGGCTGTGAGCGGAACCTCAAGGGAGAGTTGGGGCCCCCAGGCTGGTCGCAGAGGAGCTGTCTCCACCCCAGTCCAGAAGGGGCGAGGGAAGGAAGAAGTTTCTAGAACCAGAAGGACAGAGTCGTGTGGCTTCTGTCTCCCTGAGAGGAGCAGGGGTCTCTGATGAAGGGACACAGCCAGTGGTGGGCAGGGGGGCGGGAGGGTGGCCAGCGGGTAGATGCCCGACAGTGCCCTCCTCCCTCCCTCCAGTCTCCCACGGGGCTCCCCATTAGCCAGCCCTCCCCCCATCCCCACCCCCGAGCCAGTGGAGCCACATGGGCCAGCCTTGCCGGGGCAGGGAGGACAGGCTGGGGGGGCAGGTGGAAGATTCTGGCACAGAGGTTTAGTGAAGGGCCTGAGGTCTGAGAAGGAACTGAGGGAGGGTGGTGGTGGCTAACACATGGGTTCTAGACCAGGGGTCTCAGCTCACCCCCTCTCCTTCCCCCTCCCCCAACCACATGCTCTCTTTAAATCGTGGGCGCCCCCAGCTCTGTGCCTGGTAGGTTGAGCCCCTGTCACGCCAGCCCATGAGTCGGGTGGGTGAGTGAGTGACACCCTCTGTGCTCAGCCTGCAGAGCAAGTGCCCAGGGAAGCTGGTGCAAAGCCTGTGGTCCTGGGCCAAGCCAGGGCGCTGCAGGACCCGCCTGTGCAGCATCTCCGCCCCACGGTGCTGGTCTGTGTTCCTCCTCAGCACATGGCCTGTCTGGAAAAAGCCGTCTCTTCTGATGGATGTTGTTTTCCTGCAGAGCAGGTGGCGGGGCCCCTCTGCTCAATTTATTTCCTACTTGATCTGCTTTGCTGGTTGAAATGGAAACAGCGTCAGGCTGAGTATCAGTTAGAATTAAGTTCGAGTGCAAAAGAGGATGGAGGGAAAGTGAGAGGAGTGGAGGGAGGGAAGGGAAAAGGGAAAGAGGAAAGAAGGGAGAGAAGGAAAGGGGGAATGAAGGAAGAATAGGGAAAGAAATGAGAGAGAAAAAGAGGTCTTTCACCAGACAGATCATTTCCCATCCACATATTAAAAAAGAAAACTCCAGAGGGAGCAGCTCCAGGCTGGTGTGGCTACTATATGGTCATCAGTACCTCATGCTTCTCCTGTTATGCTGTTCTGTCATTCCTAGCACAGTGCCTCATGGTCTAAGATGGCTGCTCGAGCTCCAGCCATCATGTCTGCATTCTAGCCAGCAAGAAGGAGAAAGGAGGAGACAGAGCCAGTCCTTTTGTTTTGAGTAGAATGAATAGAAGGGACATAACACTTCGCCTTACAGTTCATTTGTTTGAAAAGTAGCTTCTCTCCCTGAGAGAATCCTCTGCAAGGATGCACGCCAGCTCTTAATGTTGGGCGCCTCTGGGGATGGGGGTGGGGTGGTGCCCCGATTCTCGCCTGATGGTAGACTCCCACGATTACCAGGAGATGCCTCCAAGAGGTGCAGCCGGAGCCCAAGCCAGTGGGGAGTGAGGAGCTGTGTGCATGAGGTGAAGAGGATGGAGGTGTTGACCTCAAGGGGCAGCCCTGTGGGGAAGCCTAAGCCTTGCAGAGGCCGTCCTGCCAGGGAGGAGTTGGGAATTAGACTGGTGTGGGACCCTGGGGGGAAGGTCCGTGGAGGACCTTCAACTCAGTGTTATAAAGCACTTTCACATTGAAAGCTCTGAAAGAGGCAACACGGTGGCTTTTCTCTGGGCGTTTGCGGTGGGGGGACAACCTCCCGCACCTCTAAGCGCACTTCCTAGAATAGAGATCGGGGACCCTTCTGGTCCACGGAGGAGTTCCTGAAAACTGGCAAGGTGTAAGGGAGTGAAGCCCGGGATCCCGCACGGGGGGGTCATTAACCTTTGTTGCGCGTGATCGGTCTGTGCCAGGTGCTGTCGCGAGAGTTCCCTGGGCTTGCCCAGTCCTTCAAGCCCCTGCACCCGCAGCCCAGCAAGCAGAGGCTGGCGGCCGTCTGTCCACAGCCTGCAGGGATAGAGGCTTGACCTGGACAGCACGTCCGTCTGGTGGACCAGACCGGAGCAGAGATACGCAGGCCAAGAGTCAGGCGTGGTTTCCACCCCTACACAGACTGGGTGGCCCCACGAGGGTGTCGGCGTAGCTGAAGGAAGACGGGTTTCCAGGGCAGAGGGAGGGACTTGGCCCTCATCTGGGGAAGGGAGAGTCCCAGAGGCCCGGCCCCTCCAGGAGGTGCCCAGGGCAGTGGGTATCAGCTCTGCCCCACAACGTTCTGGGCCCACTGGCTGCGGACGCCCGTCCAGTGCAGGATGGAGGACCCAGACCTCTTAGCTGGGGCTGCGGAGCGTCTGCTTCACGCAGCCCCTGCTGTCTGGCCCTGCGCCGGCCGAGACACTGCCTGTTTATGACCCGGCTTCCCGTGCAGATCCATCTAGAGGGAGAGACTGCACAGGTAACGCTGACAGGCGTCTTCCGGTCCCCCGACACGCGGAATCTTCAGTGACGATCAGTGCAGCAGCCTTCTGGTTTCCCAAGCTCGGCTAGCAAGCCGGGGTCTGCGCTTGATCTGCGTCTTTGAAACTGGCAGACCCTGGAGGAGCAGAATTAGGGGGACAAGGGGACGAAGGCCACCCCAGGAGGCCTCCTGGGGAGGGCTACCTGGTCTCCCCAGCCACCCTGAGGTCCACATTCCAGATCCTTCTCCACAGTGGCACGTGCTGCTGGTTGGGGTATCAGGATGGGGTTGGGGATTCTGGGGGTGGAAACTCCTTGCTGGCATTCCCCCAGCCCTTCTGGAAGGTGGGTTGTCCTTTACGAATAACGAACAGAAAGCAAGTACTCAGCTAGGAGAGTCATGGCAGGCCGAGGCCCTCTGTCTCGGGGGCCTGTCAGACAGCCCCGCAGACACGAAGCAGCCTGAGCTCCTGCAGGCGTGCAGGTGCTGACGCCCGCTGCCTGGAGAAGAAGGAGGGCAGTTCTCAAAGGAAACCCGTTGGCAGCTCCGGTCTGAGTCCCCTTGTGCTGTGTGTTGGAGAACGTTGGTTCTGAAGCCAGGAGGGGGTCTTGGAGCTCCTAATTCAGCCCCTCACGGGACAATAAGCCCAGGGCTTGCTCCTTCCTCTGGTGGGTGCTGGTAGATTTAGCAACCAGCTGGCCTGGGGGAGAGCTCTGATTCCTTAGTGCTGGCCCACTACCATGGAAGCGCTCCCACCAAGGCCGATCTCAAGCTGCCAACGTGGCCTCACCAAACGTGGAGTTGGAAAGGAGTGCCCCCCTGTGGGTCTGGAACCCTGATGGACTGGGCTGAAGGTCACTTGTCCTCTAACCGCACACAGAGAGGGGCAGCAATTAACCCCTGTTCCAGGGAAGCCATAAGCAAAAGAAGCCTTTGGGAAGTTTCAAAGGTATCTCTCGAAGCCAACAACCGTGCCTCGCCTGAGGACGCGCGGCATACAGGAGAGCACAGTCAAGGCGGCACGTGGCCGTGGGTGAGCCACGGAGGAATGGGACAGCTCAGGGTCACTCGTGGCCCCCAGGGACCTGCTGTGCTCTGGGAACCTGGCTGCATCATTGCAATCCTGTTGACTGTAGTTTTGAGTCTTTTCATGTTTTCCAGTGAGCAGTGCAAGAATTGAACGTAGGAAGTGGGTTGCAAAGAGTAGAGAACCACTGCTCTGAGGATTGAGGGCTTTGAAGCCACTACAAAATAGCACTTTGCTGTCAAAAGCCGGGCTTTAGAAACATCAGTGGCTGGAGTGGTCTGGAAAGGGCCAACGATGTGAGCTCAGTCCTGTGGCTGGGGGGTGGGGGGTGGCGACAGCAGTCCTGCTGCAGAGGGTTTGGAAGGCACGGTCACTGAGCCTCAGCTGGCTCTTCGGTCACGCGGGGATCGTAACCCCCGCGTCGGAATTGTCGGCAGAATCAAATGCCGGTGAAACGCTCAGCATTAAAGTTGATTTAAAAGGTCACTGTTAAAAGCAGGCTGAAAGGCTGCTGGCTGACGGTAACAGTAGGAGACTTACACCCTAAAAGTCATTTGTAAAAATAGCTTCCTGGCTTTTGAGATCAGTTGAGCTTCTATCCAGACCTCAGAATAAAATAGTGACAAAGTCAAAAATGATTCTGTGTTCGACTTTGGAGTCCAGGCTGCTTTGAGAAGTGGGAGTGAATGCCGTTCTGAGAATTCGTCATGAAGTAAAACGTTGAATAAGGGAATTTAAAAACTTTTATCTTTTGGAGAAAGAGGCAAATTATAAAAAAGGTTGATGACCTTAGGCTTCCAGGGGCCGTCCTGGGCTGGTGTGGGTCCACCCCGTCTCACCCATCTACGGAGAACGCTCTTGACTTGTAGAAGCGGAAGTGCTTCCGGGTCCTCGGAAGCCTCATCTCAGGAAACTGCCACGGCGCTTGTGTTGAGTGCGAGTCATCCGTCTCAGCGCCAGGGACTCTGGAGACCTGCAGTTCAGTTCTCCCCTCCCCTCCCCTCCCCTCCCCTCCCCTCCCCTCCCCTCCCCTCCCCTCCCCCTCCCCTCCCCCTCCCCTCCCCCTCCCCTCCCCCTCCCCTCCCTCTCCCCTCCCCCTCCTCTCCCTCTCCCCTCCCCCTCCCTCCCTCTCCTCCCCTCCCTCTCCTCTCCTCCCTCTCCTCTCCTCTCCCCTCCCTGGCAGTGAGGCCTTAGCCCCCCAGCCTCACAGCTCAGCCTCCGAGAGCCACAGGGGTGACCCACCCAGGTGACAACTCGTGAATCACGGGCTGGATGTGGGTGTTCAGTTTCTTACATGGCCTGGGGTCCCCTCCCAGAGGGTGGCAGCAGTCTTTCCTGCCCCTTGACACTCAGAGGCCACTGAGCTGTGTTCCCAGGCAGGGAGCTGGGGTGACTCCCTAGAGGATAGAGGTGAAAACAGATGAAACCCAACGTCGGGTGCGAGAGGCAGCTCGAGAGACATCGGCTGCTCTGGGGCTCAAGCATTGCCCCCGTTTTTGACCAACAAGACCCATTTCCCCCCCATTCTGTGCAGTAAGGAGCGTCCCAGCTGGATTGGATCCAGAAAGGAGCTGAGAACATTAGAAAGCAGTTGGTGCCGTGCTGAGTGTACCGGTGAGACCGAGGGGCGGAGGGTTCCTTGCTCACGAAGTGAGGAGTGAGCATTGGTGAGTGTCCCAGGAGAGAGGGGTAAGATGTGATTCGGCAAACACCTGAGGCGCAGGGCCCAGGGCAGCCAGGGCAGGTGAAGCCGGGCGAGTCGTCTGGGCTGCACAGGTGGGAGCAGCGTCAGGGTTTCCCGAGGGGGCCCCGGCGCCCAGCATTCGGCGTGCCTGCGAGGCTTGGTAGGGAGGGAGGAGGAAGTCGCTGGACCTGTCCCCGCGCGTCCCTGCCCACCCTCTGCCCTCTCCTGGAGTCGGGCCCTCTGGGGCTCAGTCTCTACCTCGGTGCCGCCCGCCCCATCTCCAGGGAGTCGGTTGATGAGGACAGGCCTGCTGTGTATGCTGTTGGCCAGGCTCTGCGGGGGCCCCGGGGACGGGCAGGTGGGTGCACCAGTACGGGAAGGCAGATGGCGCTCCAGAAATGAACGAAGAACAAAACAAACACCAGTGTGGTCTTGACCTTGTCCTCGCTGGGTCCCTGGGAACTGGGCTCCGCACTCCAGCTGGGTCAGGCTGTGCTCTTTCAGTTCCCCATCGGCCCTCGTTCCCAGGGCTGCTGCTGCCCAACGCAGCTGGAAGCCTGGCCATGGGGCTGTGGTCCCTGGCCTGCGGCTGGCGCGGCAGCTGGGAGCGGGGCTCTGCGTGCCAGCGCCTGTCCCGGCCTGGATGGGGACATGGGTGTGGCCCGTCTGGCCGTGAGTGTTGGCTCTCAGAGGGCTGGGGGTGCAGGGGAAGGCCGGGGTCCACGGCTTCCCGGCCTGAGCTCAATGCTGTTGTCATCGGGCGAGGCACCAGCCCCTCGGACCGCCCCTCTCTGTTAACTTGGGTGATAAGATCTACGGCACAGGGTCGCTGAGGGGTCAAAGGGGCCGTGTGTGTAAACCCCCTCGCACTATGCACCAGACGTTGACTGTGTCCCCCTTCCCTTTGGAGGTCCCTCTCAGGACCTTCTGGCGCCTCCAAGCCCTCTCCTTCCTTCCCCACGCAGGACACCTCACTGCTCTCCCCACATCCGGGACGGTCCCTCTGCTTCCCTTTGGAGGTTGGTGGTGTGGGTCCCCTCAGCTCGGCCTGCCCTTCTCTCTGCAGACACAGAGCGCTCAACTGGGACCACGTCTGGTGCAGGGGGTGCTCACTACATTGGCCAGATGAAAGGGTCCCAGTGAGGAGTCCCCACCAGAGGGGTGGCTGGGGGTCAGGGGTTTGGGACGCCTTTCAGTGGAGTCTGTCTGCGCCCTCCCATCCCCGCCTGCAGAGGGCCACACAGCCACCTCCAAAACTCGGGGTGACCACGGGACAATCCAACTCGTGGGAAGTCAAAGCCAAAAGCTCCCTGCTGGCGTGAGCTCAGGGTCACTGCTTTTACCGACGAGCTGGAAGCAAGAAACAGTCCTGAGTCCCAGGGAAAAGACTCTCTTGCCATTGTCCCCGAGACGTCCTCTGTCAGACTCCATTTCTGGAAGTTCCCCCGCCTGGGCAGGTACATTCACCTCCAGCCCCCTTGTAGCGTGGAACCCAGAGACCAGGAGCCCATCCCCCTGTGGGCAGAGGGGGCATGGGGTGGGGGTGACCTCCCACGTGCACTTGCTGGCCGGGGTAGAGCCGGGGACTCTGTTCCCTGTCCCGTCTCCACAGGGTCCCCGAGGAGAGGGCACGGGCTGGGTTTCAAAGTGCAGGGACAGGCAGCCTCTACTGTAGGTCTTTGGAGTTCAGTGAGCCTCCCCGAATCCTCACGGGGTCCAGGAGACAGGGCTGCAGGGGGCCAGGTAAAGGTTAACACCTGGATATCCAGAGTTACCGGGGAGACCCTGCACCTCACACGGGTGTCCCCTTTCGGCCTTAAGGTTGTAAATTCTTCCCCAGGATAACAGTTAGTGGGGAGCCCCCGGGTTGAACGCCGCTGCAGCTCCCATGTTTGCTCTGCTGCGGCAGTGGGTTGGAGGGGGTTTGCTTCTGGGCCTGCTTCATGAGAAGCCTTTCATTTCCTTCCCCTCTTCCCACCCAAGGGGATGCCCTCCACCCCTTCAGCCCGGCCACAGACTCCCCAGCCTCCAAAGCTCAAGGAAGACCCTTCTCGAAGCTTTCTCTCCACCACTCCCCTGCCATCCGCTGCATCAAATCCTTCTCCCCAGGGCCAGGGGGTGGGGCTGTGCAGGGGAATGCAGGCTGAGCTGGGCTCCGTCCCAACCTCACCGCTCGCTGGAGGGGAGGCGGGGGCTCCTGGGAACGCAGCTTTGCCTCTTCCAGTTCTGTTTTCTCACCTGTCGACTAGGCGGAGTACGGAAGCGCACAGAGCGCTCTGCGTGGATCCCTGGGCCGCTGGGCCGCGTGTGGATGGAGGGGGACGAGGACACGGGAAGCCGGGAGCCCCCAAGCTGGCCCAGCCCGTCCCTCCCTCCGTGTAACCCTGGGGGAGTGGCTTCTTCCTCGGGTACAGAATTTCCTAAGCCTTCGAATGTGGGGATTAGAGACTCTAAGCTCAAAGGTTCCTTCTGGAAGGTGCCGGAATCTCTTAAGTGTGTTGTGAGGGGCTTTGGACGCCGCGTAAGGTATTTCTTTTTATATATATATAAATTTATTTACTTATTTATTTTTGGCTGTGTTGGGTCCTCGTTTCTGTGCGAGGACTTTCTCTAGTTGCGGCGAGCGGGGGCTACTCTTCATCGCAGTGCGTGGGCCTCTCACTGTCGTGGCCTCTCTTGTTGCAGAGCACAGGCTCCAGACGCGCAGGCTCAGTAGCTGTGGCGTACGGGCTTAGTGGCTCCGCGGCATGTGGGATCTTCCCAGACCAGGGCTCGAACCCGTATCCCCCGCATCGGCAGGCAGATTCTCAACCACTGCGCCACCAGGGAAGCCCGCGTAAGGTATTTCTTATGCTCTGACCTCTTCGGCATTGTTCCCTTGCCAGGTTGTGGTCCCCCAACCACCTGTCCGCGCCTAGCTGACCCCAGGCCAGGGATCCTGTTGTGGGCCTTTTGGTGCTCCTGGCATGGATGTGACTTAAAATCCGCCCTATGGTATTAAGATTCCAAAGTCTGTCTTTGAACTTTTATTTTTTTATTTTTTTTGCGGTATGCGGGCCTCTCACTGTTGTGGCCTCTCCCGTTGCGGAGCACAGGCTCCGGACGCGCAGGCTCAGCGGCCATGGCTCACGGGCCCAGCTGCTCCGCGGCATGTGGGATCTTCCCGGACCGGGGCACGAACCCGTGTCGCCCGCATCGGCAGGCGGACTCTCAACCACTGCGCCACCAGGGAAGCCCTGTCTTTGAACTTTTTAATGGCCCTGGACAAATGCTTTGAGGGTGAAGACTTGTTTCTTTCAATTCGAGCACATAGAATTTAAAAGCATTTTTCCCACACTGGGGCAGCCCCTTTCAAAGCTCATAGATTCCCCTTCCCCGGACTCCAGTAACCGAGACAAACCCACCTGTCAGGGGAGGGTGTCCTTTCACCACCTGTTTGGATTTGATTTGAGTCACCTGCCTTTGACTGGGAAGCTGAGTGTCAGAGGCTGCTTCTCCAGGGCAGAGGCGGCTGATTGATTGATTGATTTAAAAACTGTGAACCATGCCATTCAGTTTACTGAAGTTGACTGATTCTTTGCCACACGGAGTGAAAAAGTTTGATGTGTGTATGAAATACGTGTCGTGCGGGTTAAGCTGTGGCTCTTACATTGGGCGATGCAGGATGCGTTCCACGTACTCACCCTCCTTAGCCAGGTCGGTGTATGAGCTTCTGGGCGGCAGTGAAAACTGGGTGGCTTAAAACAGCAGAAGTGTATCTCTCACAGTTCTGGGGCCGGAAGTCTGACGGTAAGGGCGGGGCCCTGGTCCCTCTGGAGGCGCTAGGGAAGCCTCCTTCCTTCCCTTTCTCTCTTCTGGTGGCTCCTGAAATCCTGGGCTTTCCTTCCTTCGCGGAGGCGTGGCTCCAACCCCTGGCTCCATCGCCCCATGGCCCTCTCCCCGTGTCTGTGTCCAGGCTTCCCTCTTTTTCTTAGGGTACCAGTCATTGCACCAGGGCCCCCCAATCCAGCCTACCTCATCTTCATCTGATCACATCTGCAACACCCTACTTCTAAATAAGGCCACATGCACAGGTGCCCGTGGTTAGGGCTTCAGTGTATCTTTTCGGGATGTACGGATTTACCGCACTGATGTACCACATCCTCATTTGTATTTTGATTTGGTAATCAATCTAGCTTACGTTCAGAACACAGTAATTTTGGAAGTCCCATTTAAAAGCAGATCATGGCTTGTTTTATTTATTTATCTGGTTTTAACCATTCCTGTGATAACTCGTGACCCACTTCAGGTCTTCCTAGCTGTCATTCACCTGCGTTTGGCCTCGTATCAGCCTTCGTGTGGCTGTGTGCTTAAGAATGCTGTCTCCTTCCTTACCGTCCTCCCCTAGGACACCCGACTGGGTTCCAGGGCTGGTTTTGCCACTGTGAAGGGAACAGGTTGGGGGGTGAAGTCCAGGGGAACCAGGCTCCAGCATCCTCTCTAGTGGGGTCGCACAGGACGCGCTAAATTCCCCCAGCCGCGAGCTGTGACAGCACGTGTGCAGCGTCGTCCATCAGGGATGCGTTAGAGCTTCAGCGCGCGGGGTCTTTATTCGGGGGGCCGTTCACACGAGCACCCTCTGCCTGACGCGCACCCAAACCCCAGACTCGCAGGAGGACAGCAGGAGTCCGGCACCCCCCGCCCCCGCCGTCTGTACACACAGCTTAGGCACAGGGAGCCGCTCATCAGTCCTGGGAGGGGGGGACCCTCCCCAAATCCACCTTCCCAGACGCCAGCCAAGGGCTGACCTTGGAAGGCGGCCCTTCTGGGGACCCCAGTCTCGAGCCTGCTGTGTTAACACTGACGTTGCCCGAGTCCCTCCCCTGCTGCTTTCAGCCTCCTTGTGACCACAGCACTTCAGGGTTTAGATATTTGAAACTTCCCAAACCCCTCCCCAGAATCCCAGCACCTTTCCCATTACCCCCCATGCTCTGCTTTTGGCCCCCAGAGTCCTCGTAACATAGATGCCCTTGTGTCACCCCAGCATCCGAGTGCTCACTCCCTACACCTCCGTGTTTGTTTTGAATTTTTATTGTTTCTTTATCCCACATGGCAAACACACGGCAGCGTATCATCACTGAGATCCCCCAGTACAGGATTAATTCTATCATCCGCATTAGTGTTTCAAATTTGGGCTTTTAAAAATGCAATACATAACTCCAGATCTTTTAGGAATCAGTTGATTTCTATGTACGTGTTCAAAATGATCCCGAACCCACTTCACCCTCTTCAGTTTTGAGGTCGTGGGAGTGTCTGTTCATTGTTCTTTGGGTACCGACAGTGGTGTAGTAGGACACACCCGTGTGCGCCGTACAAGCCTGTTCTTGAAGCACCGTCTCTCCAGGTCTCTGCTTGTCTGCTTCTGAGTATTACTGTTTTGACCCCTCAGTCGCACTCTTTGCTTGAATGTTTCCAGATCTAATAACATAGCAAAAGGCAGCTGTTGGAGGGAAGCTGGGCTGGGCCTTACTGACTAACGTGCTCTATTTCAGCGACACGGCCACTTCCCTCTCTGAGGTTCTCAGCCACTCTCCACTTGGGAGCGGACACCACGGCTGTGTCTTCTCTCACACTGTTTATGTGCCTGTGGTTCTGTGAAGGTCAAGCACAGTGTAGGTCACCCGCGGGGCCGGGAGGTGGATGGGATGCCGGGCTCTGCATGTGGAGCGAGCTGTGTTTAGACCTTGTCCGACAGGCTGAACACTCACCTTTCCGTGCGGCTTCCAAAGAGTTCCCACGTCTTAATTTCAGAGTGTGATAGAAGGATTGGGGGTGGGGGCGGGTCTCATTTCATTGAAAAAGATTTGCCCTGAAAAGAAATTCTGCCAACCCCCAGTACTCTTCGTTGGTCAAGAGAGGTCCGCAGCCAGCGGTCAAGAACAGCTGCTGGACGGAGCCTGTGCTTATACGTCGCTGTCTGATGGGGAAGCAGCCCAGCCCGTTCTCCACATCTTAGGCCATTTGTAGCACAGGACACCGCTTTTCAACCTGAAGGAGACCTGTGTGCCCAGGTCATCGACGCCACACTTGTTCCTGTAGGCAGTGTGTCTGGATCCCAAGGGAAAAAAATTGTATAATCTTGGAACCGTCGTATTTATACGCTGGCATAACAAACGCTCTCTGCGAAGGAGGTCTTGGTCCTTAGCAATTTTCCATCTAGGCTGCTCTCTCACTCTCCCTATCCTTGCCTTCCATTTCTTCCACAAATATTTATCAAAATGCTTCTATGGGGACTACCCTGGTGGTGCAGTGGTTGAGAATCCGCCTGCCAATGTAGGGGACACGGGTTCGATTCCCGGTCCGGGAAGATCCCACATGCCGTGGAGCAACTAAGCCCGTGCGCCACACCTACTGAGCCTGCGCTCTAGAGCCCACAAGCCACAACTACTGAGCCTGCATGCCACAACTACTGAAGCCCACACGCCTAGAGCCCGTGCTCCGCAACAAGAGAAGCCACGGCAATGAGAAGCCCGCGCACCACAATGAAGAGTAGCCCCCGCTCGCCACAGCTAGAGAAAGCCCGCGTGCAGCAACGAAAACCCAACACAGCCAAAAAAAAATATATTAAAAAAACAAACCCCAAAACCCTTCTATGGGTGAGACATGCTGGGCCCCACGCCATAGGGCTCACAAAAACAATCAGAAGCTTCGGATGTGTCAGCGGAAGGAAGACGTGTTCAAAACGATCCCAAACCCAAGGTCTCAGGAAGGCCGGAGCTCATTGGGGATGACTTCCGGTGGGACGAGCCCATTCCGGTGGGATGGCAGTAGTGCCCCCTTTACTCTGAAAGCGGAAACTTTGTGTCGTGCCAGTCTCTCAGACTGCCCAGACCGCAGTCTCCCTCCGCAAAGATGCAGGATTCAAGAATCCAGCACTGGGACTTCCCTGGCGGTCCAGTGGTTAGGACTCCGTGCTTCCACTGCAGGGGGCACGGGTTCCATTTTTGGTCGGGGAGCTAAGATCCCACAAACCATGCAGTGCCCTCCCCCCACCCCCACTCCCAGGAGAGCGATCCTGGTTACACTCAATCCTTCTTCCTGCCTTTCACTCTCAGCCAGAACCTTATTTTTTTTAAGTTAATTAATTAAATAATTTATTTTTGGCTGCGTTGGGTCTTCGTTGCTGCGCGCGGGCTTTCTCTAGTTGCGGTGAGTGGGCTTCTCATTGCTGTGGCTTCTCTTTGTTGCAGAGCACAGGCTCCAGGTGCACGGGCTCATTGGTTGTGGCCCACAGGCTCTAGAGTGTAGGCTCTGTAGTTGTGGCGCATGGGCTTAGTTGCTCCGTGGCATGTGGGATCTTCCCGGACCAGGGCTTCGACCCGTGTCCCCTGCATTGGCAGGCGGAATCTGAATCGCTGCGCCACCAGGGAAGTCCCTGTACACAATTCTTAACATACATACCAAAAATCTAAAAAATCATGCAGTTGTGATTCTTTTCTGAACAGTTAGTTATTCCAGTGACTTTCCAGCTTAAAATTTGGAGGCAAATTTTCCTTAACAGGACAGCAAGTACCAATATCTTCAAATATTGATATGCCGTTCCGTCATAAGTCCCACTAATTCACAATTTAATATCATATACTGTACATACTCAAATTGTCCATCGTTCACAGCACATTAACAAAGTTACTAGAACTGTACGACCACGACCAAAGATGTTACTTACAGAGCACACAAAATTCTGACCAGGAGAGCCAAGATCAAGGAGTGAGTGGTTTGCTTTTGGAAAAATTCTACCAAAAACAACATGGGAAGAGAAGTAATTTAAAGTGTTGGCGGTCGGGGTGGGTGGGATGAACTGGGAGACTGGGATTGACATATACACACTATTGATACTATGTATAAAATAGATAACTAATGAGAACCTACTGTGTAGCACAGGGAACTCTACTCAGTGCTCTGTGGTGACCGAAATTAGAAGGAAATCCAAAAACGAGGGGATGTATGAATATGTATAACTGATTCGCCTTGCTGTACAGTACAGACTAACACAATATCGTAAAGCAACTACACTCCAACAAAAATTAAAAAAAAAAACATGTTCAAGACATTAAACGCACAGCTGACTCCAACCTACCATTTAGTACGCTTTGTATTAGAGGATAGAAAGGCTACCCCCACCTGTGGAATGTTAAGCTCACACCCAAGACAATCAGAGCCCCCCACATTCAACATCCTATGTTCTGGTTGTACCAGAAAATGAACAACCAGCAAATGATTTCACCTCTTAAAAAAAAATTTTTTTTTTACACTTAAAAAAAAATGGGATGGGGGGGATTCCCCCCTTTTAAAAAATGTTTCTAGAGCTCCTAAAAAACTGGCATTTACAAAACAGTTGATAAAAATATTCCTGTGGGTTGTGCAAGAAGAGAGACAGGGACCACTGATAGGACCAGGTGTGTGATAGTAATGTGACTTGGCTTCTTTCTCTCCTGCTTCATCAAAGGCTGGGCTGTCCTCGTTTTCAGTTTCTCCATTTTCTGCAGGTACATCTTCTTTAGTCTCTTGGTTAGCGGCTTCAGCCTGTTTTTCCTTTGCTCGCCTTTTCCCTTGTGTTTGCACTTTTTTGTCTGAAGATTCATTCTTTCCTGCCGGCTTTTGGGGCTGCGTTTCCACTTTTGCAGGAGCCGGTTTAGCTAGCAACCTCGCCGATATCCTCTTGGGCTCCTCCTTCGCCGCCCCCTCGGTGGAGCCAGGCTTCCTCTCGGGCATCGTGGCGGCGGTGAAGCTGCCGCTTCCTGCCACCGTGCTACATAGTGCGGCTGCCGGGCGACGCGGCGGAGAGTGCCGGCCGGGACAAGAGCTGCGGTGGCCAAGGGGCCAGAGCCTTATATTTGAGCATCTTCAGTTTCTTCCTCTCCACAGACTGTTTCTTCCAATGAAATGGTATAATATCGTGGAAAGGGCGCTTGAACTGGAGTTCAAAAAAAAACTGGTCTCAGGGCTTCCCTGGTGGCGCAGTGGTTGAGAGTCTGCCTGCCGATGCAGGGGACACGGGTTCGTGCCCCGGTCCGGGAAGATCCCACATGCCGCGGAGCGGCTGGGCCCGTAAGCCATGGCCGCTGAGCCTGCGCGTCCGGAGCCTGTGCTCCGCAACGGGAGAGGCCACAGCAGTGAGAGGCCCGCGTACCGCAAAAAAAAAAAAAAAAAAAATTGGTCTCAGAGTTATGAAAACTTTGTAACACAGTATCTGACATCTGGAAAATGCTTGATCAATGTGAGCCATCATTTCTGTGCAGGTGCTAGTTGTGATGATGTAATAAGAGCAGTAGTCACAGTAACAGCGAGCATGCTTTAGCGCGTAACGGGTGCCTGTGAGGTTGTCAATGCTGTCCCCATCTTACAGATGGGGAACCTGAGGCTGCGAAGTTGCAGAGCCAGGCTCAAAGCTAGTCCGACTGACCCTGAAGCCTGTGCCCTCAACCTCTTGCCTTACTACATCTTGGGACTTGTGTGCCACTTGGGACCTCTGACTCTTCCATTATAAGAGGGAGGAAGGATAGCAATCCTGAGTGCCAGACTCTGGTGAGGAAGGAAAGAGCAGTGTGTGTGAAGCACCTCCTCACAGGACCAGGGAACCCGATGCCTGTTTGTGTTCTCACACGCTTCTATGAGACCACCTGCTGCGTCCTGTGTCCACTCACCGCCATGCCTGGTGGCCAGATCCCCAGAAGGTGCAATCTGTGCCTGCCACCCACAATCCTCTCCTCGCATACGGGATCCTTTGCCCGCCTCTCTCTGCTCCTCAGCCCCACGGATGGAAGCATCTCTGTGGGAGCAGCTTATTGGAGAGCAAAGTGGGATTTGCCCACAGGAGATGCGAGTTCAAATTGTAGTCACATTCTGCACTGTTTCTGGTCCAGGACAAGTCACCTGACCTCTCTGAGAGTCACTGTCCCCATCTGCAGAATAGGGAGAATCGTAATTCCCACCTTGTAGGACTGTGCGGTAAGGCCAGAGGGAGGCGTCAGAGCTGAGGGTGCAATGCATTCTGGACAGCGCTCTTACCCAGTGGCCTCTCTGCGTCCCCAGAGATGCTCTAACTGCGCCTGGCTTTCCCTGGGCATCGTCTTAACACACGCTGGGAGCACTTGAGGTTAACCCCTACTGACTTAAAGCCTCCCCTCCTGGTTTCCCAGCCTGAGCATCGTCTTCCTGCCCACTCCCTCCTCCTGGGACCCACCCAGCCACCTGAAACTCACTGTGCTCTATTATTTCTTTCCCACAAAATGTCCTAAAAGATTATAAGGCCTCACTCCCCCTCCCCTCACTGGCCTTTTTGCATCATCCTCAAACTCCCCTCCCCACCTTCCTTCGGGGCTGTTTCAGCGCCTTCTGGCTGAGCTCTTGCCTCCGATCCCACCACACCCCAATTCTGCAGTGAATGGGTCCTCCCCAAACCCGGCTCTTGTCCCATTGCGGCTCTGCTCAAGAATCTTCAGTAGCTCCCCGCTGTGTGACGTCTCAACTTGGCCCAGCTCTGAGGATCTCCATACCATGGCTCTGAGGATCTCCATACCATGGCTTCATCTTAGTTACCCACTTAACTCCCATTACTTAAGAAAGCAATCTTGCCAAAATTTGGAAGCATCGAGATGTCTTAAATAGGTGAGTGAATAAGCTGTGGCATGCCCAGACAATGGAATACTATTCAGCACTAAAAAGATATGCGCCATGAAGCCGTGAAAAGACATGGAGGAGCCTTAAATGCATATTACTGTGTGAAACAAGCCAATCCGAAAAGGCTGTAGACTGTATGCTTCCAGCCCTGTGACATTCTGGAAAAGGCAGAACTATGGAGAGAATAAAAAGATCAGTGGATGCCAGTGATTAGGGGCAGGGAGAGATGAATGGGTGGAGCACAGAGGATTTTTAGGGCGGTGAAAATACTCTGTGTGATACTACGATGGTGGATACATACCCTTATAGATTTGTCCAGATCCACAGAATGTGCAACACCGAGAATGAGCCCCAGTGTAGACTGTTGACTGCAGGTGATGATGGCGTGTCAATGTAGATTCATCAGATGTGATGAACGGACCACTCTGGTGGGGATGTTGACAGTGCGGGGAGGCTGTGTGTGTGTGGGGAGAGGGACGGGGGTATATGGGAACTCTCTCTACCTTCCTCTCAATTTTGCTGTGAACCTACAACTGCTCTAAAATATAAAGTCTTAAAAAAGTCTAAGGGACACAACTTAATTGTAGAAATATTAGAGATACAAATGAAAAACGATCCACAGTTGTACCACCCGGAGATAACCACTGTTTAACACTTTGCTGAATGGTCCCTCAGAACCTGTAGATGCGTGTGTGTAGCCATATCAACGTGTATTTATTTTAAACAAAGACAGAATGTGATGCTGCCTCGGCGTGGGAACCTCCCTTTCCTCTCAGTTGTGTGCGGTGGGCATCGAGGGGGCAGCCGCCCAGTGAGTGGACGCCTCTAGTTCACTCAGCTGACCTCTTCCCACTGGCATTTAGGTTGCTCTTTCTGTTTACTCTCCTTTCGGTGTTATTCTTGTCCCCAACATTTTGCTTTAAGTTTTGTTAATCTTTTTATATCCCTCTCTGCACTCCTCTCCCCAGGTTTTCTTTTTTTTCTTCTTAAAGAATCCATGCTAACCTTTATTTTATTTATTTATTTATGGCTGCGTTGGGTCTTTGTTGCTGCACGCGGGCTTTCTCTAGTTGCGGCGAGCGGGGGCTACTCTTCGTTGCGGTGCGCGGGCTTCTCATTGTGGTGGCTTCTCTTGTTGCGGAGTGCGGTCTTCAGTAGTTGTGGCTCGCGGGCTCTAGAGCGCAGCCTCCGTAGCTGTGGCGTACGGGCTTAGTTGCTCCGCGGCATGTGGGATCTTCCCGGACCAGGGCTCGAACCCGTGTCCCCTGCATTGGCAGGCGGATTTTTAACCACTGCGCCACCAGGGAAGTCCCTCTGCAGGTTTTCTAATCTGCTAGTTTGGAAGATATAGATTGCGTTCCTATTATTTTATCAGGTACCCTTAACTTTCCCTTATTATTGTGTTAATGTTTCACAGAACAGTGCATAAAATATAAATGGGTCGCTGACGCGTCCCTGGGAAGTATCCCCTCCCATCAGGCCCTCCGTCCCTGGAGCAGCCACTGCCCCGGTGGTCATCTGATCCCTACTTTGCCTTCTGCTCCCCTGGCCTGTGTATGCATCCCTAAATGTTCCATTTTCATTTATTTCCAAATTGATACCAGTGGAACCATATCATATGCATTTTTTTGGAGGGAGGGGTGGGACTGGCTCCTTTCACTCAACACTCTATTAAAGATTCATCCGTGTCGTGTGTAGCCCTAGGCGATTGGTCTTCATTGCTGTATATTATTCCTTTGCATGAACATACCACAGTTTATCCATTCTAATGCTGATGGACATGTTTTCCCTTATGCTTTGGGAATTACTATATATACATATACATATGTATATATACACATACACACACACAGACACATATATATGTGTATATATATTTTTTCACATGTATTCTGGTATTTGCATTTCTATCGGGCATGTACTAGATGTGGAATTACAGGTCATAGGGTGTACGTAGTTGTACCTCATTATGGTTTTAATTTGTATTTATCTGATTACCAGCGAGGTTGAGCCTGCTTTTGTGTGTTTATTGGCCTCTGGATTTCTTGTAAAAAGTGTCCTCCAGATTTCCAGTTATGGTGTCTGTCATTTCCTTGTTGCTTTGTAGGAGATCTTTATATATCCTGAACCAGTTGTTTGGTACATGTATTATAAATATCTTCTCTCATCTGTGATTTTTTTTTTTTTTTTTTATGATACGTGGGCCTCTCACTATTGCAGCCTCTCCTGTTGCGGAGCACAGGCTCCGGACGCACAGGCTCAGCGGCCATGGCTCATGGGCCCAGCCGCTCTGCGGCATGTGGGATCTTCCCGGACCGGGGCACGAACCCGCGTCCCCTGCATCGGCAGGCGGACTCCCAACCACTGCACCACCAGGGAAGCCCTCATCTGTGTATTTTTTAATGGCATTTTTTTGGGATAAATTATAGTAGAGTTGAATTTATTAATCTTTCCCTTTATGGTTAATGACTTGTTTTTATCTTAAGGAAGGTTTCCCTATTCCAAGTTCGTGAAGAGAGATTTCTACCTTAATTCTAAAGACTTTGTATTATTGCCTTCACATGCAGGCCTATAATTCACACAGAATTGAGTTTTTTGTATATGGTGTGAGGTAGGGGTCCAGTTTCATTTTTTTTCCCATATGGATGCCCAGTTATCCCAGCATGCTTATTAAAATGGAACACAATAGAATAATATCTTCAAAGAGATGAGCGAAAGTAACTGTCAAGCTAGAATCTAAACCAGGCTAAACCATCCCTCAAGAGGAACTGCGACACAAAGACATTTCGGATGAAGACGGAGGGAGGTTTACCACTTGTGACCTGAACTGAAAGACCTTTTAAGGGCTGTAGGCAGGAATGGAGTAACCGCATGCAAGTGGAAGATCTACCCACATCTCCGCCAGGTTCTGCAGGCTGAACCGTCACATTTTTCTGAGGTCATGCGAAGTGTTCAAACAGAGCCCACTGGACAGGCCATGAGTGTGCTGGGGTTTGGTCTGATCGACCCTGCAAGTTATTTTCACCCCATGGCTGGGCAGATGGCTGCTGGCCTAGGCCCAGAGCCCTTGCTGAAGTGAGGTTTTCTTCACCTTCACAGATAAAGGAAACCAAGGGGCATCTGCCTGTTCATGTCCTCCCTAAGTGGAAGGGAGATGCTGTTACAAGAAATAACTTTTTCAGCAAATCCAGTGTATTTTTTTAACCTCTCATTTTTTTCCCCCTGCAATTGTGACATGTCTACATGAAATTGGCCACAGGAAGGAAGCCTCGTTCAAGAAGCTATTTTCTGAACATCCCTCTACACCCTAGGTTTCACAACAGGCATGCCTTTAGGTGGGGAGATGGAGGCTTCATGCCCTCAATGGCAGCGGCAGTTTGGGAGTCAGATGCTCTCAGGAGGTACTTAGGGCTTCTGTGGATCCCCTTGTCTGGTCAGAGAGGGCAAGAATCAGAGGGATCATTAAATATTGCCTTTAGAGAAGGAGGCTTTCAGAGCAGAGCGTCTAAACACTTCTGGAAATGCGCCTGAAGTGAGAGGTCAACTCCATGAGACTCTGCAATGGGGAAGTTAAGAGTTTGGAGAAGGACTAGGAAAAAATAGAGTGACCCAACCACTGGGGGGTCCCAGTGGCCTGTACTGCTGCGCTTTTTCTATATGTCTGTTTGAGTTCACATAACTATTTTGGACAATTCTGTCAAACGCCAGTTTCTTTTCCATCGACCCCCTACACTTCGTCAATGTTAATCCCACAAGTTTAGATAGGTTTCTGTGGAGCTACCAGTCGAAAGCTCCTGGCTCAATATTTCGGGGAGCACCTTTCTCCCAGAAGCAATCAAATACTTTTCCTAGAGCAGTGGTTCTCAAAACCCTCAGAATCACCCAGGGGCCTTCTGGGAAGACTGCTGCTCGTAAAAGTACCCCTTCACGTAAGACGGTAAGCCCGGGGTCACTGGTTTATGGCCTGAGGAATGTGCAGCCAACGTTGGCCTCTTGCGTTAGCGACTCACCTCAGTGTGCGTGCTCGTCCGTATAAGTCAAGGGAGGGTCTCCCTCCAGTTTCCCCATGGGTCTGGCCTCTGAACTACGTGGAGTTTGTATCCAGCCCAGCTGCCCTTAAAAGTACTAATGATTGGGAATCCCCTGGCTGTCCAGTGGTCAGGATGCCATGTTCTCACTGCCAAGGGCCCAGGTTCAATCCCTGGTTGGGGATCTAAGATCCCACAAACCATGCGGCATGGCCAAAAAAAAAAAGAAAGAAAGAGGGACTTAACCTGGTGGTGCAGTGGTTAAGAATCCACCTGCCGGGCTTCCCTGGTGGTGCAGTGGTTGAGAATCCGCCTGCCGATGCAGGGGACATGGGTTCGTGCCCCGGTCCAGGAGGATCCCACCTACCGCAGAGCGGCTGGGCCCGTGAGCCATGGCCGCTGAGTCTGCACGTCCGGAGCCTGTGCTCCACAATGGGAGAGGCCACAACAGTGAGAGGCCCGCGTACCGCAAAAAAAAAAAAAAAAAAAAGAATCCACCTGCCAATGCAGGGGACATGGGTTCGATCCCTGGTCTGGGAAGATCCCAGATGCCATGGAGCAACTAAGCCCATACACCACAACTACGAGCCTGCGCTCTAGAGCCCGCAAGCCACAACTACTGAGCCCGCGCACCACAACTACTGAAGCCCGTGCATCCTAGTGCCTGAGTGCTGCAACTCCTGAGCCCACGTGCTGCAACTACTGAAGCCCGCGCGCCTAGAGCCCGTGCTCTGCAACAAGAGAAGCCACCGCAATGAGAAGCCCGCTCACTGCAACGAAGAGTAGCCCCCGCTTGCCACAACTAGAGAAAGCCTGTGCGCAGCAACAAAGACCCAATGCAGCCAAAAAAGAAAAGAAAGGAAAATAAAGTATTAATCATTTACATTATAGGCATGACTGAAATTGTCTGACTTGCTGTCCTTTGCTTCCCACCATTCTTCTTTCTCCTTCCTGTTTGAGGTGGACGTCTCCACGCACGTTTGCGTTGAAGTACAGATGCAGGTGATAACTGCCGTCTTCAGCACCTGCCAGGTCCCGGCTGCTTCACACATCTCATTTCACCTTCGCAGCAGCTCTTTGAGGTGGATGCTTCTCTCTGCAGTTTGCAAAGGAGGACACGGGCTCAGGGCAATCAAAGGGACTTCGGGGCAGGAGCGCACGGCTGGTGTGGTGGAGACAGGACGTGAGCTCAGTCAGCGTGCTCCGTAACAGACTAGGACCTGTGCAGCGCTGGCTCAAAGGTCATAGGAACTCAGAATCTTCCATGGTTAGGTTGAGTTGTTTCCTAGTGTTGACTTTGCATAGCTCTCCTCATGGTGAGTGCCCTGGAGAATCTGTGACGAAATATTCCCGGAGGCATGGAGCGTGACTCCTGCTGAAACCAGAGCAATTATACCCAAGCACCTGACTGTTCCCCAGTCAGGGCTTGTGGGGCTGTTGGACATAATGGACACAAAGTGTCTGGCTTTGGGGACAGGAGAGCCTTTGTTCCAGAAGCTGTTCTCAGCAGCCTGAGACGTTTCTTGCTGAACTCTTGCCAGGAATTAGAAGACCTCTTAGCCGTCAGTGCGCTTACTAGGTGTCCATTTGATTTGCCATCTCGTATATGTTGCCTTGCTGCCTCGTAATACTACCCGATTTTCCTTTTTCAGTTTTTCCATCATTCAAGGAATGGATTTGACATTTAAGGTCCCGTATGAGTTTCCTCTTGCTGCTGTAACAAATTACCACCAACTTAATGGCTGAAAACAACACAAATTTAAGTCCTGGAGATATAACGTACAGCACGGTGACTCTGGTTAACAAAATGTCTTGCGTATTTGAAAGTTGCTAAGAGAGCAGATCTTAAAAGTTCTCGTCACAGGAAAAAAAATTCTGTAGCCGTGTGTGGTGACAGATGTTAACTAGACTTTTGCGGTGATCATTTCACAGTGTGTACAAATATCGAATCATTCTGTTGTATGTGTGAAGCCAATATAATGTGGTATGTCTGTCCTACCACACCACTTTGTTTTCCTGCAGCTCTGGAGTCAGAAGTCTGACACGGGTCTCACTGGGCTGACAGCAGGTGTGGGCAGGGCTGTGCTCCTTCTGGACGCGCCAGGGGAGAATCCTTTCCTGGCCTTTCCACCTTCCAGAGGTAGCCGCATCCCTAGGCTCGTGGCCCCTTCCTCTTTCTTCAAAGTCAGCAGCATAACAGCTTCAAATGTCTCTTTCTCTCTCTCTCTGACTCTGTTTCTGTCATCACGTCTCTTTCCCTGACTCTGACCCTCTTGCAGTCCTCTTGTAAGGACCTTTGTGATGACACTGGACCCACCTGGATGAGGCAGGATACTCTCCCCATTTCAAGACTTATAATCACATCTCTTTTCTGTACTCCCCCCCCGCCCCGCCCTTCTTTCTGTCACAGGATCTGCACAAGTTGTAATCCTGTATGTGTGTTTTCAGGGCTGTGTCCCCCACTGTTTTAGGAACTCTATCTTGTCCACAGCTCTATTCCTGGGACCGAGAAAGGGATTTGCTTGAATTATCCTCAAATTGAAAATTTTCTCCTTTGATCCATTCCTATCCACTTGCAGGCCGTGTGTTTGTCCAATAAGAGAGGAGGAAATCCATCACAGTATTCTAACCCCAGGGGCTTTGCAGCCAGTGTCGGGGCATACGCTTAGGTAAGCATCGTGGCCTCCCCAAGTGGCCCGGTGCTGTGGGCAGTGCCAGGCCTGGGGAGCTGGGCGCTGGGGAAGTAAACCCTCCGTGAAGACGCCAGGTAAAGGCGGACCTCGGCTCCCGTCTCCTTTTCTGGTTGCTTTTATTTTCTCCGTGAAATAGGAACAAGATCAAGGGAGTGCTGGAGGCTTGAGGAGAGAGAAAGTATGCGATGGTTGCCAGGAGAGAGGAGCAGGATAGAGAGATGGGTCCAGTTACCGGGCAGCAGGAAGGCGCGCAGAGGACCAGGAACGTGACAAAAGAGAGGCGGGCCAGCCGTTGCGTGCTGTCCCCCGGCCACATTCCACCGCGGGGCACAGGCAGGAGAAAGGGTGGCGTTTGGCCAGGCTTGGTACCCGCCGAGAGGGTGACACTCTGCGGGTACTGGTTCCCCTTCCTTTTGGGCCGAGCAGGTGGGACCTCCCACTGCGGACAGAGGGCGGGTCTGGAGGTGGGAGTGGCGCTCACGGACCTCCAGAGCAGCCAGGATGTGTCCATCAGGGAAACCCCAGTGTACTTCCCTCCGAGGCTGTCCTTAACTCTGATCTCATGAACACATGGTAGGCGGAGAGCGCAGGGCCCTGAGGCCACTGACCCAGGCCTGACGCCCCCGCTGGGGACTGTGGTCTGAACAGAGAGCTCAGCACACAGATCTTTACCTGGAAACCTGAGTGGCCACCGTGCCCAGCAGGTGGGGGGCAGGTAGTGTAAATCCTCAAGAAACTTACATTCTGGTTGTGATCGATCAGCTGACACCAGAACACAGTTACACGTGATATTTAACTAGCTCAGAAGTTATTTCTCATTCAGACCTGGGGATTATGACCCAGCCTGGTTTGAATTTACCCCTGAGCCAGGCAATAGGAGAAAAAACCAGGGGCCAGGAGAGTTGAAGGCCAAGTTCCTGTCTGTGCTGTGGGTTACTCCTGACAGGTGTGTTCTCAGGGCCTTTTATGGACCACATCTGTGGCTCAGGCAGCCCCGGGGACTCCCCCGGTCTTCTGGTGTGGTAGGTCCCGCTGACGGGAAGTGACGCCCCATCATTCAGTTTCCTTTCACATCAGTTTCTTTTGAATCCTGTTACTCTCACACTTCAAGAAGTGTTGGGAAAAGCCCTTCCTAGGAATTTCTGGTGCTGTGGGCTTTTGCCCCTCAGACTGCCCGCGGGGCCTTGGGTACTGACAGGCAAAGGGTGGGCGTCATCGAGCCAGAAGGCCACCAACGGGGGTGAGGGAACTTGGTGATGCCCACCAGGCAGGTCTAGCCTGCTCCCTGCAGGGCTGGCACTCGCCTAGGGACAGTAGCACTCGGTCATTTTAGAAGCCACTATGCTCTCCGAGGGACCCTGTGCTGGGTCACTGACCCTTTGACAGTACCAATGGGGTGACTTTGGTTTGGGGGCAGATTTGAAGGCTGGGGAGCAGAGGAAGGAGGGAGTGGAGGCGAAGAGATTTAAAAGAGACTGAAGCAGGGAATTCCCTGGTGGTCCAGTGGTTAGGACTCCACGCTTCCACTGTCGGGGCCCGGGTTCGATCCCTGGTCAGGGAACTAAGATCCTGCAAGCTGTGTGGTGTGGCCTCCCCCCGCCCGAAAAAAAGAAAAGGAAGAAGCATAACTCAGTGGTTCTCATCTGGGGGCGGTTGTACCCCCAAGGGACATTGGGCAGTGCCTGGAAACGTTTCTGGTTGTCACAACCAGAGGAGGGGGTGCGATTGGCATCTAGTGGGTGGTGGCCAGGGATGCTCTCAACACCTACAGTGCCAGGCCGGCCCCACCATGAGCTATGCTCCAGCCCTAAAGTCAGCAGAAGCCACTCAAAGGAGTGGCTGAGGCTGGAGGACAGGGAACCCGAGGATTCCCACCCGAGCCCCTCAGGAAAGACTCATTCGGCTGGGAACTTCTCCAGTGGAGAAAGCTCCTTTTTTTTTTTTTTCTTGAGCTGCAGCAGTGTGTGTGATGTGGCCTTTGGGTTGAATTGTGGACGTGGAAAAGTTGATGTTGGGCTCCGGAGTGTTGATCTTTTCCCTATGAAGCGTCCTTTTTGATTTCCCCTTATCTACACAGGAGAGGGTATCGCCAGTTATTGGCCCCTTGATACACATGATTTACATCTCATGTTGCCTCTCCTTGGATTGTCGCTGTTGAACCTTTCCTCTAGTGGGGACACAGCAGCTCGGGCTGGTTTTAGGAGGTCCTATGCACCTGGGCGTGGCAGGTGGTGCTATTGGTGATGGTTCACCCCAGACCAGCCTTGCTGGGTGCCTTTCCCACTAACCTCTCGCCACCGAGGATGGCTCCTTGGTGGCCCGTACCGGTCCTTTGAAGGCTCAGCCCCGCACAGGCGGCCTTGGAGGTGGAGCAGAGAGGGGCTGGCTGGGCCTCTCTGCCCTGTCCGACTCATGCCTTTTCAGGTGGATCCGAGGACCATCTGTCATCTCGTGATGGGTCCATGGAGAACCCTTCTCTCTTCAAGACTGCCCTTGATGTAAGTGTTAGCCAAGTGTCACAGAAAATGAGGGATGAGGGTGGGCGCGAGCATCCTCAGATCGCTGAGGCTCCAGGTCCGGGATGTACACGGGGGAACGCAGTGTGGAAAGTCCACGCTGACATGGCAGCTGAGAACCAAAACCCCTCTGAGCTTGAGGTCAAAGTTGTCTAAAAAAAGAGAAACCGAGAGTCTTGGGCCACGTGCCCGGAGAGCCACATGGCTGGGCTAGGGGCCTGGCGTGGGGGCGGCATAGGAAAAGCCTGAAAATTCTGCAGTGTTTTGTTTTCACTCACCTAGATTTAGAGGAGTCTTCTGGCAAAACGAAACTGCAGTCTTACTTCCCCACCCTAGCCTCCTGGTGACCGCAGTAATGGGCTTGCTCTTGGTCACGGACTCTGGATGGCTTTGAGGGTTCAGCTTTGCCAGCAGGTAATTTATGGACAGTACACTTCACCAGTTTTAAGTGGACAATTTAGTGAGTTTCAACAAACGTGTACAGTCGTGTAAGCACCGCAATTACGAGATAAAACGTTCCCATCACCCCCCGAAGTTCTCTTATCTCCTTGTGGCTAATCTCCTCCCTCTTCCCCTGGTCCCTGGCAACCACTCATCTGCTTTCGCTCACTGTGGTTTGGTCTTTTTAAATAATTGCATGTACATGGAATGTTACAGTAAGTAGTCTGTATGTTTGGCTTTTTAAACTTGATGTCACACTTTTACGATTCACCCGCACCGTCGTGTGTATCAGCAGTTTGTTCTTTTAGCTGAGTACTATTCCATGGCCTGGCGACACCCCAGTTTGTTCCTCAATTCACCAGTCTCTTTAGGAATGAAGTTTTTAATATTTTATTTATTTATTTATGGCTGTGTCGGGTCTCAGTTGCGGCACGTTGTGGCGCGTGGGCTTCTCTCTAGTTGTGGCGCACGGGCTCCAGAGCGCGCGGGCTCTGTAGTTTGCGGCACACAGGCTCTCTAGTTGAGGTGCGTGGGCTTAGTTGCCCCGCGGCATGTGGGATCTTAGTTCCCCCATCAGGGATCGAACCCATGTCCCCTGGATTGGAAGGCGGGTTCTTAACCACTGGACCACCAGGGGAGTCCCCAGTTCACCAGTTAATGGACAGTTGGGTTGTCTCCAGTTTTTGAAGCCTTGAATAAAGCTGCTGTAAACATTCATTTATAGATACATTAATGTGAACGTATGTTTTCTGTTTTTGTGGCAAATACCTATGAGTGGAATTGCTGCGTCATGTGATAGGTGTATGGCTTACCTTTTAAGGGACCACCAAACTGTTCCCCAAAGCAGCTGCACCACTCTACACTCGCGCCAGCAGTGCCATAGTGCCCGTTGCCCCACATCCTTCGCAGCACTTGGCGGTGTTAGTGTTTTAATTTTAACTCTCGTAATGACCATATAGGGGTATCCCTTCGTGGGTTTAATTTGTATTTCTGTGATGACCAATGATGTTTTCATGTGCTTATTGGCCCTCTGTTTATCTTCTTTGATGAAATGTCTGCTCAGATCATTTGACTATTTAAAAAAACTGGGTTGTTTGTTTTCTTCTTATTGAGTTGCAAGAGTTCTTTATATTCTAGAGACAGGTCCTTTGTCAGATACATGTTTTGCAACTATTTTTTGTGGTTTGCCTTTTCATTTTCTTAACAGTGTCACCTAAGAGCAAAACTTTTAAAATTTTTGATGAAGTCCAGTTTATCAAATATTTCTTTTTTTTTGTGGTACGCGGGCCTCTCACTGTTGTGGCCTCTTCCCGTTGCGGAGCACAGGCTCCGGACGTCCAGGCTCAGCGGCCGTGGCTCACGGGCCCAGCCGCTCCGCGGCATGTGGGATCTTCCCAGACCGGGGCATGAACCTGTGTCCCCTGCATCGGCAGGCGGACTCTCAACCACTGTGCCACCAGGGAAGCCCTTTTTTTTAAAAAAAAAAAATTAATTAATTAATTTTTGGCTGTGTTGGGTCTTCGTTTCTGTGGGAGGGCTTTCTCTAGTTGCGGCAAGCGGGGGCCACTCTTCATCGCGGTGCGCGGGCCTCTCACTGCCCCGGCCTCTCTTGTTGCGGAGCACAGGCTCCAGACGCACAGGCTCAGTAGTTGTGGCTCACGGGCCCATTTGCTCTGCGGCCTGTGGGATCTTCCCGGACCAGGGCTCGAACCCGTGTCCCCTGCATTGGCAGGCAGATTCTTAACCACTGCGCCACCAGGGAAGCCCCTCAAATATTTCTTTTATAGTTTTTCTGTGTCCTGTTTAAGAAATCTTTGCCCAACCCAAAGTCACTTAGATTTTCTCCTGTGTTTTCTTCTAGAAGTTTTATAGTTTTAGCTCTTACATTTATGTCTTAGACTTATTTTGAGTTCATTTTTGTATATGATATGAGTCACTGGTCTTTTTTTTTTTTTTCCTATATGTATGCCCAATTGTTCAGCTGTTGGGATTACCATTAGTTGGAAAAATTATTCTTTCTCTGTTTAATTGCCTTGGCACCTTTATAGAAAATCAAGTGGCCACATCTAAGTGGATCTATTTCTAGGCTCTATTCTGTTCTGATTTTACTGGAAGAAGTAAGATTAAAGCACAGTGCCTCTCGTGAAAACCCATTCATACTTTATCCAATAATGTATTTATCTAGGATGCCAATTAGAATATTTCTACTCCAAAGCTAAAAAGAAGAGTGGATATATGTCTCTGTATAACTGATTCGCTTTGTTGCACAGCAGAAACTAACACAACATTGTAAAGCAACTATACTCCAATAAAAATTAATTTAAAAAAAGAATATTTCCATTTCCTCTGAAGAATATAGTCTATTTTTGTGCAAGATTGTAGTGTGTTTCGGTCAAAAGCATTAATATCTGGGAACAGTTTAAATACTGTAACTCGTGGAAACAAATGGTCAGAATGGTCTCATGCCTTTTGAGAATGAGGTGTGACAATCTGAAATGTACACCTTCCCCCTATTTCTGCATTTCTTTATCTTACACAACTCGCAGGTCAGTGAGTGTCCAAGAGAACCTCTGCCTTAAACCTAGGAGGATGGGAGCTGGTTTCAAATACAGGTCCCCATCTTAGTGCACCTTAGTAACGCTTCCCAGTTTCTAGGACTATCTTAAATCTTCTCTGGTTGTTCAGATGTCAGGCATGAGACTACCTGGGTGAGTTTCTGTTCCCTGGCTCAGTAATTAATATGCACGTTCATCAGTTGTAGACAGTCTGGGGTTACACACATGTGTGATCCTGCATTCCCATCTCAGGGTGTGAGGGGGAAAAAGGTGAAAGAGCACTTACATTCTCGCCACCACAAACCATAGTTTTGCATTTGCATTTATTCTTTATCACATGCACAGAAACAGTGGTACTCTCACAGCGTGTTCTCCTTTCATGTATGATATGTTTGATCACATATGATGTTCTCTAGGGCTTCTTACTCTTTGGTGTTTTAAACACTAGCAGGAAAAGAACCCTGTGTGTGTTGGGGGAATTGATGCTTTGATTTTGTTGTAAGGTGATTTTCAAAACCAGCTCCCATATGGCAGTGTCATTATTCATAAAAGAAATTTTGGCTCCAAAGGGTGAAGACCGTCTCAGACTGGTGTTGTCCCTGTACCAGCGTCTGAGAACTGCCATTGAGACCCATGGAAAGGACACAGGGTCAGAATCAGGCAGTCTTGGGATGTCAAGGGTGTTCGAGAGGGGATTCCTGAAGGGGAGGAGGTTATGTTAGGTCAGCCCTCCGGTCCTTTCCAACACAAGGAGCGGTTGATTTCATGATCTGGAAAAAACCTGGAATTGCTTCTCAGTCGTCTTGCTCTGATGGCTCAACCCTCATCCCAGGTGCCCAGTTTCCCCAAAGAAACAGATATGTGAACTTAGGGCTGGAAGTGTCCTTAGAAATTCAGTTTGCTCTCTTTACTAAGGGGAGTTGATTTGTCCACGGTTACCCAGTCAGTCAGTGACAGGGACAGCTCTCCTGGGCTTTCTAGCTGCTGGATCAGCCAGCCCAGCCTGACGATGCGGCCGTTCTGGCTGTCTGCTTCCTTGCCAGCTCTGTCCCCTTCTGGGGTTGCGGGGAGTATGGGACAGGCACCACGCCCGGTTTGTTTCCCTCCTGTCTTTTCACAGTGATCCTTAGAGAAGCTGTCACTCCGATGCTTTCTGTTTTCCACTGTTTTATCGCCGTTTCTGACGGGGAGGTGGGAACGTGCGCGGATGCCTGTCTGGGTCTAGGGTCTGCGTGCAGGATCCAGGAAGTGCTTTCAACCTCTGAACTGACATTTCCTATGTTCCGATAACAACTAAGTGCTAACTACACAGGATGAGCGCGGAGAGCAAACCGGAGGCGGCTGGCTGGGGTCGTGGCGTGGGGAGCAACGATTTGCTTTCTTCCTTTAAAATTTTCAGTATTGCCGAGTCATTAATTTTTAATGAATGGGAAGTTGTGAGAAATACAGAGCGATGTGTATACAGGCTCCGCGCTTTTGTTTTTGAGTTCAGAAAAATGATGCCCGAGAGCAAAAGGCTGGACAGCTGCTTGGTCTCCTACTTGCGGGTGGAACTTAGAAAATAAAAGTGGAATTACTTCACATTGTTTTCGAAGCGTTAGTCATCGCAATTGGAAAAAAGGGAAGTCAGACATATACAGGGTGGAAAAAAGCATCACTATTGGGGGGTGATGTAAGCATATGTGTCATCATATTAATTAATAATTGATATTAATATGAACAGGGAGGTGAGTGAGGTGGCCAGTTATAAAACAGCTACTCAGAAATCTGTATTTTCCCTTTAAACCAATAATGATCACTTAGAAATCGTAATGGAAAAAAGATTTCATTTTCAGTAACAACAAAATGCATTAAAAACCTAGGAAATTTTTCATAAAAACGTGTAGGAGCCAAAGTGAAAAAACTCAAGGACTCTGTTAAAGGGCATAAAAGATGACACGGATGTTCTTGGATAGAAAGACCTACTATTGAAAGTATGTCAGTTCTTCACGAATTATCTATAATTCAAGTGCAGTTCCAAGCAAATTATTTGTGAGCTTTAAAAATAGCCCCACAATTAATCTAAAGTTTATCTATAAGACCGTACATGGCAGGATGGCTAGGAAGTGTGTGTGTGTGTGTGTTTCTAGCTTCTACAAAATTTATTTTAAATTTTTCGTATAGTAAGTTTCACTTTTTTTGAGGTACGGTCTTTATGTTTTGACAACTGTGTGGGGTTCTGCAGCCACCAGCACACCAGGAAATGGAGCTGTGCCACTTCCCACCCCACCCAGTACCCCGAGCTGCCCCTTTGTAGACGGAACCCCCCCCCCATCCGTAATCCAAGGCAGTCACGGACCTCTCCTCTCCCCTCTAGTTTTGCCATTTCAAGAATGTCGTATAAATGGAGTCATACAGACTGTACTTTCTTATGTCTGGCTGCTTTCATTTAGTGTATTTCAGATTCATCCATGTTGTATGTAGTTGATAGTTTGTTCCTTATTATTTTGTTTTGCTGAGTAGTATTCTGGCTTATGGAAATGTAGCATATACTATACCATCGTAGAGAAACATACCACAGTTTCTTTATCTAGTCATCCACTGAAGGACGTCTAGATTGTTTCTGATTTTTAGCAATTTTGAGCAAAGCTAAAGCTGTAAGTTTTGAAGTTTTTTGTATAGATTTTTGGGAAGACATGTTTTCAACCCTGTAGGGTGAGGGTGGACATGCTTGCCTTATTCCTGAATGTAGGGGGAAAGCATTCAGTTTTTCAACGATGAGGATAATGTTAGCTGTAGGTTTTTTGTAGATGTCCTTTATCAGGTTAGAAAAGTTCCCTTATATTCTTAATTTGCTGAGAGGTTTTTTTTTTTTTAATGTCATGAATAGATATTAGGTTTAGTCAAATACATTTTCTGTATCTATCCAGATAATGATGTGTGGTTTTTATTCTTTAATCTCCTAATACAGTAGATTACACTGGTTGATTTTCTCATGTTGATCCAGCCTAGAATTCCAGGCTAAATTCTACTTGGTGTTGATTTTGTTTTCTTATGAATGGCTGTGATTTGCTAATATTTTAATGAGGACGTTGGTACCTATATTCGTGAGGGATATGGGTCTGTCATTTTCCTGTCTTGTGTAGTATTTCTCTGGTTTTGGTATCTGGGTAATGCTGGCTGCATGGAATGTCTTGGGAATTGTTCTCTTATCTTTTATTTTCTGCAAGACACTGTGTAGAATTTGTATTATTCCTTTATTAAATGTTTGGTAAAGGGCTTGGAGTTTCTTTCTTGGAAGGTTTTTTAAAAATACAAACTCAATTTCTTTAGATATAGGACTATTTAGATGATCTATTTTGTGAGTTTTGGTAGTTTGTGTCCTTGGTCAATTCCACCCAAGTTGTCCAATTTCTCATAGAGTTGTTTATAATATTACTTTCTTCTTTGTTTAATATCTCTGAGATGTGTATGATAGTCCTTATTTTGGTAGTTTTTGTCTTTTTTTTTTTCTTGGTCAGTCTGGCTAGAGGTTTATCAATTTTCTTGATCTTTTCAAAGAAAGAGCTTTTGGTTTTATTGATTTTACCTACTGTTTTTCTGTTTTTAATTTAATTCACACTTGTTCCTGTCTTTATTTTTTCTTTCATTTTGCTTGCTTTGGGTTTAATTTGCCCTTTTTTTTGTTTTCCTAATTCCTTAAGGTAAAGTCATAGATTACTTATTTGAAAACTATCTTCTTTTCTAACCTAAGCATCTGATGTCTCTAAACTTCCCTCTAAGCAGTGCTTTACTGGCACCCCACAAATTTTGATATTTTGTATTTTCATTTTCATTCCATTCAAAATATTTTATAATTTCCCTTGTGACTTACTTTTTGACCCAGGAATTATTTAGACATGTGTTTAATTCCCAAATATTTTTTTGTGGGGAGGGTTCTAAGTATCTTTTTTGTCATTAATTTGTAGTTTAATTCTGCTGTGGTCAGAGAACCTACTTTGTATGATTTCAATTATTTTAAATTTGCTAAGGTTTGTTATGTGGCTGAGGATACGGTCCGTCTTGAAGACTGTCCTGTTGTTGGCTGGCTGTTCTGTAAGTGTTAATTGGGTCAAGTTGGTTGCTGTGTTGTTCAGGTCTTCTGTATTCTTGGTGATTTTCTGTCTACTTATTTGATCAGTTTCTGAGAGTGTTTATGTCATTATGTATAATTTTTATTTTTATTTTTTGCCATGCTCCATGGCTTGCGGGATCTTAGTTTCCTGACCAGGGATCGAACCCTGGCCCCGGCAGTGACAGCCCCAAGTCCTAACCACTGGACCACCAGGGAATTCCCCAAAGTATAATTTTAGAATTTGGCCTTCTCTCCTTTCATTTCTATTGTTATTTATTCACGTATTTTGAGTCTCTGTTTTTAGGTGCATCCACATTTAGGATTGTTACGTCTTCTGAATGAATTCTTTTATCATCATATATTCTGAAGATATATATATCCCTTAACATGGAATGATCTATACAATGTTTTGCTGAGTAAAAAAAGGGAAACTATAATGATTGTATTTGTGTAAATTTAATCTAGCTATCTCTCCATCATTTGTCCATTCATTATCTACCTATCTATCCATCAATCATTTATCTATCCTTCTAATCTATCCATCCATTCATCAGTCATTTATCTATCCTTCTAATCTGTCTATCCATCCACCCATCAATCATTTATCTATCCAGCTAATCTAATCTGTCCAGCTAATCTACCTACCTCCAACCATTAGAATAGCAAGGGGTTTGCAAAGGTGTTATCCAAATGTTGATGGTATTTATATTGAGTGATTTAATTTCAGGGAATTAAATTTTTTTTCCTTATGCTTTTCTACAGCGTGGAAATTTCCTACAAGTATCTTTTATCTTTATAAAGCGTAAAACCAGTTTGAGTGGGGAGCTGCCCTAAATTAAATCCATAGTGAACATCAGGGAAACAAAGGAATCAGTAAAGTGTCCACAAGCAGTTACAGCCTCACATGGAAAGTGATCTTTATATTTTCTCTCAACTCCTCAAAAATGTTTTACACATATTTTAAAATATATTTTTACATTCAAAATCTATATATTAACATCCAGTTTTTTTCTACACATGTTCAAGGAAATAGCAATTTGATTTTTTCCCCCATCCTACATTCCTTGGTTAGCTGTTGATTCAACATTTCAGAATTGGAAGGTTTTCATTGTCATAAGGTTAATATTTATCATTCAAAGAGTGCATCTCATTCATCTTTTCCTGTTGCCGAAAGTGTTAAAATTTTTTTATTGTGGTAAAATATACATAACATAAAACGTACCATTTAAAGTACTTTTAAGTGTACAGTTCAGTGGCATTAAGTACATTCACGCTGTTGTGCAACCATCACCCACCATCCGTCTCCAGAACTTTTCCATCTTCTCCAGCTGAAACTCTGCCCCCATTAAACCCTGACTCACCCTTCCACCTCCCCCAGCCCCTGGAAAGCACTATTTTGTTTTCTGTCCTTACGAATTTGCCTATCGTTTATGCCTCATATAAGTGAAATCAGACCGTGTGTGTCCTTCTGTGTCTGGTTTCTTTCATTTAGCATAATGTACTTATGGTTCAGCCACGATGTAGTGTGTCAGAATTTCCTTCCTTTTTAAGGCTGAAAGATATTTAGTTATATGCGCAGACCACATTTGTTTATCCCTTTGTCCGTCAATGAACAATTTGGCTTGTTTCTGCCTTTTGGTTATTATGAATTGTGCTGCTATGAACGTGTGTGTACACGTCAGATAATCAATTTTTAAAAGGCAGCACACGGGGGAGGTGGGGGGAGGAGTGGGTCTAGGGAATTCAAGCGCCTTGCTTCTAATCTTAAGCAGAGGATGGACTCAGGCTAACGCACCTAAAGTTAGCCATTCGAGATGCTGGCAGGTAAAAACCCTTGATAAAAATTAAAATACACAGAGGCTCAAAGGCAGAGCCATAACTTTTAAAACAAAGGATTTCAGTTCATCTCCAGTGTAAGAAAAATGATAATCTGCTCGTCAAGCTCTTGGGACTTGAGTGGGGTGTTTGTCTTTCCCGACCCACAGTCACCCCAGTTTGGTCTTGTGACTCAGAAGGAAGCACATTCCCCCCAGGTCACGCTCCGCCTATCCCGGGATGAGCAGGAAGGACCCTAGTTCCTTGCTGGGGCCACAGTCCATGTTAGCGAGGTCAGCATCTTTGGAGCAAGATTTTTTGAGAAGTAACAGTGAGTGTCACATGTCAATAGCAAAAACAAGTCTAGAATGGATTTCAAAACATGATCCTGGAGATCCCCCTACCAACACCATCCCGCCTCCCCTGACCTCCACCCCAGGAACAATCCCAGGAGGCCTTCTGGGAGGTGGTGTGTTTGGCAGATCTTTGCATCCTTGATGATAGGCATGGCAATTACAATAACAGCCTTTCCAAGGGAGGAATTTGGAGCTCAGCATCCTTGACACAATAAACACTGAATTGTAAATGGATCAACATTTGCTAAGGAGGAGTGCAAGTTGAATATAAATTGAAACGGGACACTAGAAGTGTGAAACACGACAAGTGTCTTGGGATCAGTAGATAGAGTGGAAACGGATGAACAGTGGGTGATTATGAGGGACTGGGCCACATCCTTAAATCACCACTTCCTGAAGTAACCCTCAGTTTCTCCTGGTGTCAAGGGTGACCCCTGGCCCCCGATCCCTCGAGGGACTGGCCTTTAGGGAGATGGAAGGACTGCATCCTGCTGGTTTTCTATATGTTGCTGGGACACAGGCCACCACTTCCCTTTCTTTTTTGTGTGTGTGTGTGTGTGTTTTGTTTTGTTTTTTGCGGTACACGGGCCTCTCACTGTTGTGGCCTCTCCCGTTGCAGAGCACAGGCTCCGGACGCACAGGCTCAGCGGCCATGGCTCACGGGCCCAGCCGCTCCGCGGCATGTGGGATCTTCCCGGACCGGGGCACGAACCCGTGTCCCCTGCATCGGCAGGCAGACTCTCAACCACTGCGCCACCAGAGAAGCCCCACCACTTCCCTTTCTGTTCCTAGACTGTATCCATAATGCGACGAAGAGGCAGCATATGCCCCTGACGGGCAGGCTTCTCTGCAATTTTGTTTTGGGCGATTGGAAGGATATTGGGTAGAACTTACATCAAGATAACTGGCATGGGCTTCCCTGGTTGGCACAGTGGTTAAGAATCTGCCTACCAGTGCAGGGAACATGGGTTCGAGCCCTGGTCTGGGAAGATCCCACATGCCGCGGAGCAACTAAGCCCATGTACCACAACTGCTGAGCCTGAGCTCCAGAACCCGCGAGCCACAACTCCTGAAGCCCGGGCACCTAGAACCTGTGCTCCGCAACAAGAGAAGCCACCGCAATGAGGAGCCTGTGCACCGCAGCGAAGAGTAGCCCCTGCTCACCACAACTAGAGAAAGCCCACGTGCAGCAACGAAGACCCAACGCAGCCAAAAATAAATAAATTAAAAAGAAAAAGATAACTGGTACATTTAACTTCTTTATTTGTAGTTCAAATGCTAAGGCTTATAAAAGGCATTTATAAAAATGGATCATGTTGTATGGATCATAACCTTTTCTTTCTTTTTTTTAAATTGAAGTGTAGCTGATTTACAGTGTTGTGTTAATCTCTGCTGTACAGCAAAGTGATTCAGTTATATATATATATTCTCTTTCATATTCTTCCATTATGGTTTATCATAAGATATTGAATATAGTTTCCTGTGCTCTAAAGAAGGACCTTGTTGTTTATCCATTCTATATATAATAGTTTGCATCTACTAATCCCAAACTGCTACTCCATCCCTCCCCCACCCCTCCCCCTTGGCAACCACAACTCTCTTCTCTTTGTTGGTGAGCCTGTTTCATAGATAGATTCATTTGTGTCATATTGTAGATTCCAAATATAAGTGGTATCATATGATATTTGTCTTTCTCTTTCTGTCTTACTTCACTTAGTATGATAAGCTCTAGTTGCATCCACGTTGCTGCAAATGGCATTATTTCGTTCTTTTTTATGGCTGAGTAGTATTCCATTGTATATATGTACCACATCTTCTTTATCCATTCATCTGTCGATGGACATTTAACAACATTTCTTTTCTTTCTTTTTTTTTTAATTAAAAAAAATTTTTTTGGTTACACCATGTGGCTTGTGGGATCTTAGTTCTCTGACCAGGGGTCGAACCCACAACCTTGGCAGTGAAAGTGCAGAGTCCTAACCACTGGGCTACCAGGAAATTCCCTAACCTTTTTTTTTTCTTATAACATGTCCTTGGATATCATGGAGAAGGAGACCAAGAACCCCTAAATTTCCCTAATGACTGCTTCATCACTCATTTCAAAGATCCAGTTCCCTGGGCTTATCAGAGTCCGTTCCTAGAGTATAATCTGAATGGTGGTGAAAGCTCTCCCTCCACCACAAAGTACTTCCCTAAATAGATCGGCTTATGGTTTTGTCCACATCTGTAGCCACTTGTTTGGTTTAAGACATTAGTGGCCCCTGCTGAAAATGCAGACTTTTGTTGTTGTTTGAGAGAGTAGCCCACCTAGCTGTGGGAGAATGGGCTTTGGGCTCTGATAACCCCGGTTCTCCTCCCTGGTTCACTCCCTCACCCTCTGAGATTGAACAATTTATTCTGCAAAGTCTCAGTTTTTTCCTCTGAATCACAGCGTAGCACCCACCTCACAGGGGAGCTGGGAGGATTACAGGAGATAATACCTAGATCAGCACCGTCCAGTGGAAATACAATGTGATTCCTAGGCCTAATTTAAAATTTTCTCGCAGTCACATTTAAAAACTAAAAAGAAAAAAAAAAAACCCCAAACTAAAAAGAAACAGGTGAAATCAATGTTAATAATATAGTTCATTTATCCCAATAGATTCCTAATATTATCAATTCAACATGCAATCAATATAAAAAGTATTAAAGAAATAGTTTACATTCTTTTTTTCATGTACTGAATCTCCAAAATCTAGTGTGTTGTATTTTTTATTTATTTATTTTTTTTGCGGTACGCGGGCCTCTCACCGCTGTGGCCTCTCCCGTTGCGGAGCACAGGCTCCGGACGCGCAGGTTCAGTGGCCATGGCTCACGGGCCCAGCCGCTCCGCGGCACGTGGGATCCTCCCGGACCGGGGCACGAACCCGTGTCCCCTGCATCGGCAGGCGGACTCTCAACCACTGCGCCACCAGGGAAGCCCTAGTGTGTTTTACATCTCAGTTCATACCAGCCACATTTCAAACGCGCAGTGTCCATATGTGGCTAGTGGCTGCCCTATTGGGCCAAATGGGAGTGGACAGGGCCTGGCGGTAACTGGTGCTGTGTGGACTCTTCGCTGCTCCCTTGCCGTGTGAATTTACCAGTTCCAGCTGGCCAAGCAGCTAGCACGCTTGATGGAATGTTACTTGTGTCAGTCTCCTACTGCTGGATAACAAGTTGCCAGAAACTTAGTGACTTTCAACAACACCCATTTGTCATCTTGGTTCTGTAGGTCAGAAGTCCACATGGACCCAACTGGGTTCTCTGCTCAGGGTGTCACGGGCTGCAGTCAGGGTGTCAGCGAGGCTGCGTTCTCATCTGGAGGCTCGACTAGGGAAAGCTGTGCTTCTAAGCTCGCGCAGGCTGTTGGCTGACTTTGGGTCCTTGCGGCTGTAGGACTGAGGGCCCCCGTTTCCTTGCTGGATGTCAGCCGGGACCAGTCTTTGCTCCCAGATACCACCCACATCCCTTCTTATGCTTTCCGTGTGGCCCCCTCATGCTTTGACCCTTTGACTTCCCCTTCTGCTACCAGCTGGAGAAAACGCTCTGCTTTTTAAGGGCTCGTGTGATTAGATTAGACTCACCCAGATAATCTCCCTTTCGATTCACTCAAGGTCAACCGATTTCCTTAATTACACCTGTAAAATTCCTTCTGCCATGTAACATAACATAATCAGGGTGTGAGATCTCATCACCTTCATAGCTCCAGGGATTAGGGTGGGAAACATTGGGGGCCATTCTTGGGTTCTGTCCACCCCATTACTGCAAGTGAGCCTCCCTCCGTATGTGGCAGGCTCTCCTGCCCACCTGGTCTGGATGTCACAGGAAGGGTTATGGGGTGCCTTGAGGCTGTGGCTCTCTGGAGGTGAGGAGGGGAAAGTGCTGAAGGGGATGAGGCTTCTGGAGTTTGATTTTGTGCTGACTCTGGTGATTGTTTCTGGACATTCTCTCTTTTTCTCTGAACTAACGATCTTCCCAAGTGTTTGACCAAGGTCAACGGGCGACCAGTCCTCCTGCTAAGTATGCAGACCAGGGGACACTGTGATTTGATGGTAACACTTTTAGTCCTTTTGGGTTTCTGAATGCAGTGGTGATTTTAGGGCCACTTGAATATTTATCTTGAATATTATCTTGACTATTTTGGAAGCAAAACAGTATTTGTTGAGAGACAGGTCATCACAATGCTTCCCCCCCCCCGCCCCGATTATGAGGATTGGATCCCATTGCGTGGCGAGGAGTGCGGACCCACAGCAGGCTGTATAGATTCACTGTAGGCACAGTTAGGACTTGAGCGGATCCTGGGTTGGAGGCCACCTGGGCCCCTTGAAGAGCCAGCTTTGTACCCATTCCCTGAAATAAAGGTGGCGCAGTGCTCTAGTGTCTTTTACCAGGAAGTTAAATAGAAGATGTTTAACAGAAATGTTTTGTATTTCTTTAGCCCTATTAGAAGTCATTGTTCAGGGTTTCACATTCCACCTTGGTCACTTGGCACTGAAGTTTGGAATTACATTTTAGTCTGAGTGTCCTGGGGAGGAAGCCTCAGGACCCCACTGTTTCCATGGCGGAATGCGTGCATGGCTGCCAGCGACAGGTGGCCCCTCGCCGGGCCAGTGGCTCTTCTTAAGGAATTCTGATACATGGAACTTGTCTAGTTATCCGGGTTCCTGGGGTGTCTTCAGTTACCAGAGAGAGAGACGCAGAGGTCAGTACAACTGTTTTTTTTTTTTTTCCCCAATCCTGTGCATTTCATTATATACGCATTTCAGAAACAACAGCAATGGATTCGCTCACAGCTCTGGAGGCCGCAAGTCTGAAGTCAGGGTGTCGCAGGCTCTGGAGGGGAATTGATTCTGTGCTTTCTCTCTGGTGGCTGCCTCAGCCCTGGGTGGTCCTTGGCTTGGGGCTGCTGTCACTCCCATCTCTGCTTCCCTCTGCAGTGGTGAGTCCTCTCTTCTTAGAAGGACACTCTGAATCCAGGGTTGTCTCACCTTGAGATCCTTAGCTTAATTACATCTACAAAGACCCCTTTTCCAAATAAGATCACAGTTCCCAGGTCCTGGGGCTTAGCCCGGGGCCATATCTCTTTGGCGGGATCACCATTCAACTCACTAGGGAGCCCACAGCACACTGGAAAGGGTAAGAACCCTTGTGACCTTCCTAGAGGATTACTGAGCTTTCCTGTCCAAATCTAACTTTCTCATGGTTTTTGCTGCTGTAACTTGCTTGTATTCTTGGCTTGCAAATTGAAAATAACGCCTCCCCCCACCCCCGCCCCCAAAAGAGCTTCTGAACAGGATTAAGTTATGGTGAGGACTGACCTTTTTTTTTTTTTACTCTCAAACATTATCTAATCGGGAAAGCACTGAGTGGACATGAGTCAAAAATCTCTCCCACATACATCCTACAGCGTGAAACGTACTAAAGGCTTTTTTGGCAGGAGGAAACTCCCGCAGTGCTTGGGACAGCGCATCTCGGCTCCAGGCTCGTCTACTTCATGTAGCTGTCTCAAGTTCAACACCCACACTCCCTGCCACTTCTCCCGAGACACTGGAAGCCTCTGCTGGGTCGGAGCTGGCTGGAAGTCTTGTAGTTTCCAAATACCTTTCACCCACCTGACTTCAGCCTCCGGGACGCCCGACTTCTCTGCTCTCAGGTCCCAACTTAAATGTCACCTCCTCGAGGCTGTCTGCCCACCCTCTCTGTCCCGAGGTCCCTCGCGTTTTCTCTTCTCTTTTTTCTTCGTCATCCTCTCCTGATGATATCTACGTGGTGGGCAGACAGGCAACTTCAATGCCTAGGGATGACATAATTTTTAAATTTCCTCCAGTCAAAACCAGAAGAGAGAAGTGGAAAACCTTGGGTGAAAACCATGTCATTCAACAACTTAGGCAAAGTAAAATTTTGGTGATTTTAGTTTGAACATTATAATTTTTCTGAAATAACACAGTAGCTAGAAATCGACCATACTGAGTTTGAAACGCTTCCATTCCCAGGCCCACTACTTTATGTTGGTTTTTCTTCATTTCTTTTTATTTTTTTTAATTTAATATTATTTTTTTAATCTTTTTTTTTAATAAATTCGTTTTATTTATTTATTTATTTATTTGTCTGCGTTGGGTCTTCGTTTCTGTGCGAGGGCTTTCTCTGGTTGCGGCGAGCAGGGGCCCCTCTTCATTGCGGTGCGCGGGCCTCTCACTGTCTCGGCCTCTCCTGTTGCGGAGCACAGGCGCCAGACGTGCAGGCTCAGTAGTTGTGGCTCATGGGCCCAGTTGCTCCGCGGCATGTGGGATCTCCCCAGACCAGGGCTCGAACCCGTGTCCCCTGCATTGGCAGGCAGACTCGCGACCACTGGGCCGCCAGGGAAGCCCATTTCTTTTTATTGAGTTAGAATGCACACACTGTAAAAATGCACCGTTTTCAAGTGTGCCCTGCAGTGGATTTTAGCACTTTCACAAGGTTGACCCAGGTGGCATTTGGGATGCTTGGCTACTGCAGAGGCAAAGCGTTTTAAATTTTTTCTGCTGTGGAATTTGTGTAGTGTTTATTAAGGGGCACAGAATTAAAATCACATTTAAAAAAATTGAGGATATGAAAGATTATTGTTTGCTGCACAGAGTCTGTTGTGTTTGGGAGACCTGCCATGGCGGGAGGAAGGGCGACCAGGAAGGGGGGCTGCCACCCTGGAGACCCCCAGGGCTATGGCCAGGGAGACCCACTGCCCATGAAACGTTTTCTCAGTGACACTGTGTGTCCTTCTGTACTGTCGACAGCCCGCCACGAAGGTGTCGCAGAGGCTCCCTGTGATCGAGCCTGGGGACCTTCCCAAGGGACGCCTCGTCTGTGTCCCAGCCCCGCTCAGGAGCCCGCCCAGCACGCCCCCTCCCCCCAGCTCGTCCCTTACTCTCCTAGCTCGAAGGTGGACACCGCCCGTGGGGACACGCCTGTCCCCTGGCATGCTCAGTGTGTTCGTGGTGACACTGCTCTTCTACGCAGGAGGCACCTTCGGTTCCAAGAAGGACATGAGGCTTTCCACGCCCCGCCCGCCCACATGGCCCACGGGTCCCTGGCACGAGTCTTTCTCCTGCTTTGGTCTTTTCTTCCTCCACCTGTGAAAAGCCTTTCTCAACCGTTAAGACCCATTGCAAATGCTGCTTCCCCCACGAAGCCTTTCTTGCATGTTCCGGCGGGTTGGGGGTGGAGGGTTGGTGGTGGTGAGTTCCATGCAGGGGGTAAGCCCCCGCTTCCTTCACACCGGAGAACCTGCGTTTCCTCCTCCTCGGCTCCCGTTGCCTCGCTGCATCTTAGTTTCTGTGTTTGTTTGGCGGGGTGGAATGCTGCTGGCCAGCCGCCCGCCCTGCCTGATGGTCTGGAAGCACCAGGGAGGAGCTTCGTGGACAATGTTGCCGAAATTCGGCCTCTGTGCACCGGTGCTGGAGCAAATCTACGAGACAGAGTTTGGGTGAAGTAGAAATTTGCCAGGCAACTGGGGGCCCCCGCAGCGGGCCAGCACTCTCAAGACTGTGTCCCGCCCTGGAGCGGGTAGTGAGGAGTCAAGGAGGAGGGCGTGGTCAGCTCGCGGACCTTCTTCTGATTGGCTGGTGGTGAGGTCATCGGGAGTCAGCCTCCTCAACCTGCTGGTTGCAACCGGTCTGGGGTCCACGTGCTCGTGGGCGGCACACAGTTAACTTCTTCCACTTGGTGGAGGTTTCAGTACCTGCCAAACAGCTCCCAGGACATGGCGCAGAGTATCATCTCTAGTCCTCGAGGAGGAGCTAAAGGTCCTTGACTTTGTTTAATGGCTAAAGTATTGTTATTTTCTCTTGCTTGACTGTTTTCCTTTCTTTCTACGCTTTCTCACTTCTCTGATTAAATGTATCCTTTGACTGAAGTTTTCTACAGACCAAAGGCAGGTGGAGGACATGGTGGGGTCTATTCTGGGACGGCCTCCGAGGGTCCTGCTCGGTTACAGTGCTCTCCAAGTGCACTGCGTCTGTGTGTCCTTCTCTGTCCCTCTGGATTCCCGCCTCGCTGGCCCCACGCAGAGCCTTCTAACCACAAGTATATTTTGCTTTGAATTATGGTGATTTGTGCACCTGTCCCATCTTCCCCACTCAGTGGCCCCAGGCTTCCTCAGAGAGGACATACGGTTCCTCTTCTCCATCCCTCCTGATTACTCAGCATACCCTGCATGCGTACGTTTTCTAAACAGTGAGGTTAAAAAGTTAGTCTTGGGTGAAGGACCGAGGAAGAATTTTCTCCTCATCCTCGATGTGCCCGCCTCTGTGTTTTGGTGTGAGCGCATGGATTCCTGCTGCCTCCTTCTTTTCTTTTCTTTTTTTAAAAAATTTTTATTTATTTATGGCTGCATTGGGTCTTTGTTGCTGCGTGTGGGCTTTCTCTAGTTGTGTCAGCGGGGGCTACTCTTCATTGCGGGGCGCGGGCTTCTCATTGCAGTGGCTTCTCTTGCCGTGGAGCACAGGCTCTAGGCGCGCAGGCTTCAGTAGTTGTGGCACGTGGGCTCAGTAGTTGTGGCTCACGAGTTCTAGAGCACAGGCTCAGTAGATGTGGTGCAAGGGCTTAGTCGCTCTGCGGCATGTGGGATCTCCGCGGACCAGGGATTGAACCCGTGTCCCCTGCATTGGCAGGTGGATTCTTAACCACTGCGCCATCAGGGAAGTCCTTCATCATCTTTTCATGTGCTTCTTGGCTATCTGGTTAGTGCAGTGGCTGTTCAGTCTTCCTATTTTCTTTTTTAATTCAAGTATCACAATATTTATTGATGGACACGAGTATATAAAATCAGGGCAAGGGCATAACTTCGTAAGTTCAGCAGACTTGATTGCAAACTCTTATAAGAGGGACCAATTCAAATTTACCATTTGTTTTGCACCCACAAAAATGACTTCAAGGACATCAATGATCTCTCAAAACTGATCGGCTCTAGGGGCTTCCCTGGTGGTGCAGTGGTTAAGAATCCGCCTGCCAATGCTGGGGACACGGGTTCGAGTCCTGGTCCGGGAGGATCCCACATGCCGCGGAGCAACTAAGCCCGTGTGCCACAACTACTGAGCCTGAGCTCTAGAGCCTGCAAGCCACAACTACTGAGCCCATGTACCACAACTACTGAAGCCTGTGCGCCTAGAGCCCGTGCTCCGCAGCAAGAGAAGCCACCTCAGTGAGAAGCCCGTGCACCGCAACGAAGAGCAGCACCCGCTCACCACAACTAGAGGAAGCCCGCACACAGCAACGAAGACCCAACACAGCCAAAAATAAATAAATAAAATAAATTAAAAACACAAAAAACTGGTCAGCTTTGTGCAGTTCGATTACGTTTCTTTTAAAAAGCCTAAAGCAGTTGCCCAGGCTCAAGGCTATGAAAACTTGGCACATAAAAACCCACTGGAGACAGAAGTGTACGGGCAATACACTATTACAGCAACAACCCCCAGTTACAGCTGAGAATTTTCCCATAACAGCCAAGCGGATAATTAAACATCGCCACGACTCGAATATGAGCAAAGTGCATTCCTGTAGTAGCCACAGTTCCTGTTGCGCTAACTTAAAATATCTGCAAAGACCCATGCAATAAACTACCTCTGCCTGAGAATTTAGGATGGAATCTTTTTTCTTATTGAGTCATAGGATTTCTTTTTATGTCTGGGTGTAAGTTTTTTCCTTGGAAACGTGTGTTGGCATTATCTCCTCCCAGTTTTCGCTTGCCTCTGCACTCTGCATGCTGTCTTTCAATGAACACAAGCTCTGAATTTAATGAAGTCCAGTCTATCTAGCTTTTCTGGTTAGTAATTTCTCTGTCCTGTTTAAGAAACAGTTGCCTACCTCACTGCCATCCCCAACCCTGTTACCTTCTTGACTGTGAGCTTATTTCTTCGCAGATGTCCTGTTTCATCTGCTCTGAATTTCTGACTTACCGGGTGCCCTGACCCCATTGCAGTGATATTCTTCAAAGCCTCTCTTACCTGTGCAGATCGGTGATCTGCTGACAGATAGACCTCTCATTACTCCCTGTTTCTCGGGCCTCTCTCTCTGGTTCTCTGAGTTGTGCCTGGTCACAGCTGCAGCGTCAGTGCCACGTCTTGCAGTTAATGACCGCCTCAGTAGTCTCGTCTCGCCGCGCCGGCGCCGTCTTAAGCGGAAACTTCAATTTAGAGTCAACACGACATGTCGAAGGGGCTCGATTCCATTAGGGTCGTCCTTTATTAGCCTCCTGTGGAAGTATGCAATCTGCAGGAATTTCCACAATTTGCGTTTCCTACGAGTTGTACTTGGAGGACACTGGGTCAGACTGGGGGAGAGGGGAAAACCAGAGGCCTCTTGAGATCCACGTGGCTGACAGAGGCGGGAGCCAGCAGGCACTGCGGAGCACGGTGGCCAATCCAGAGAGCAGATGAAATTGGGAACGTTAAAGCCCAAAAGAGGAAAAAGAGCTTCCACTCCTGCATGTTTGGTATCTGACGAAGTGAGCCTGCGTGCTGGGGCTGGGAGGACAAGGAGTTCCCAGGGGGAGAGAGACCCCTCCCTGGAAGACTCGGCACCCCACCTGATCCGGATTTACTCCCACCGTCCTCCAAAAGCTGGCCTGCAGCGGCTCCTTTGTCCTTCATTATGAGCCCCCAGCCTAGCGAAGCGCAAGAAAACTCAGCCCACCCTAGTTAATGGCAGGTAAATGCACCTGATGAATACAGCCACGGTCTCCTTTGCAACGAGTGTCGCAGGTTTTGCATGTCAAAAGCCCCCTCAGAATTAGGAACACGTGCAGAGGAGTTAACACAGCAGGCTCGAGACTGGGGTCCCCAGAAGGGCCGCCTTCCAGGGTCGGCCCTCAGCCAGTGTCTGGGAAGGTGGATTTGGGGAGGGTCCCCCCCTCCCAGGACTGATGAGCGGCTCCCTGTGCCTAGGCCGTGTGTACAGACGGGGGTGTTGGTGCCGGACTCCTGCTGTCCTCCTGCGAGTCTGGGGTTTGGGTGCGCGTCAGGCAGAGGGTGCTCGTGTGAATGGCCCCCCGAATAAAGACCCCGCGCGCTGAAGCTCTAACGCATCCCTGATGGACGACGCTGCACACGTGCTGTCACAGCTCGCGGCTGGGGGAATTTAGCGCGTCCTGTGCGACCCCACTAGAGAGGATGCTGGAGCCTGGTTCCCCCGGACTTCACCCCCCAACCCCTACCCAGCCTCTGAGCTGATCGTGCTCTGCATGCTCTCACTGTAATAGATCAGCTGTGATGACAGCGCTGTGCTGCGTCCCCGAGTCCTCCTAGCGACCCACTGAACTTGGACGTGTTCTTGGAGACCCCACCTCAGACCCCCAACTCATATATTGGAGCACAGAGATGAACAGCTGTGCTTCCAGCCCCTCTTCTGTTGCTCCGCCTGAGATCTTGCAGTGAAGTTACCCTTGTTATGTAAGGCACCCCTAATTCAGTGCTGTGCTAAGTAGGGGTACTGAACCAGAATAAGATTTTACCCTTCATCTAAAGAAGCGTTCAGTGAAATAGTTCACAAAGGCTACATTAAGTCCCAAATTTATTATGTTGGAAAGATTTCAGTGTGGCTGGAGTCTGGTGTTTTGAAAATGAGGGTCAGTGAAGGCGGGAGTAGGAAAGATGACTTGAGGTGGATGTTAAGGGTGTGGCAGGCAGGACAGTGGCCCCTAAAGACACCCACAGCCTAACCTGCGGGCCCCGGGAATATGTTACCTTACAGGGGCAAAGGGGAACATGGTTGCTGATGGAGTTAAGGTTGCCGATGGAGTTAAGGTTGCCGATGGAGTTAAGGTCAGCCGACCTTAAGGTGGGGAGCGTGTCCTGGCTTGTCCGGGTGGGATGTGTACAGTATATGTGCCTAAGGTGATCTCAGGGTGCTTGAATGTGGAGGAGGGCACACGGGCACACGGGTTCTTGGTACCACCACCAAGCACCTCCGTTGTCCTGTAGATTTCCAGGGCAGGAGTCGGAGCCCTGCTGTCGGTGACTTTGGTTTTCTCAGGAGAGCTGACACCTGTCCTCTCAGCAGACACGCTGCAGAGCTCTCCTGAACCCCCCTTGCTGTGCTTGGGCTTGGAAAGTGTGAAGGGAGAGGTGGGGACTCAAAAATGGAAACACTGTCTCCTAGGAAAGCTTTTCACCAGTTCCCTTCCCTAGTCGCCAACCTGCCCCAACCCACAGAGCTCACTCAGTCCCCACTAATCCTAAGAGGCAGGAACGATTAGGTTGACCCGTAGGGAACTGTCCTTTCTGTAGATGGAAAAACAGTTGAATATTGGCGATTTCATACCGTTTAACATAATATTATCATCAACGCCATTAGATGGATGAGGAAACTGAGGCTTAGGAAGGTTAAGTCATTTGCTCAAGGTCACACATTTAGTGAGTCAGGGCACGTAGACTTGAACAGGGGCCTGACTCCAGAACGTGCTGTTCTAAGTGTGGTGATGGGCTGCTGTCTCCAGAAGGGGCTCCTGCTGGACGATGGGGAGAGAGAAGGCTGGGAGAGCACGGTTTTCAGACGCCAGGACGAGCACCTGGACCTGCCGTGGCAGCCACGGGGAAACCAGTGTACGACGGAGAGGCTCAGGCTGGGGGGGCGAAGAGTAGGATAAACAGGGACGTGAGGTGGAGGCAGGAAGGGGAGTGAGTCGGCTGCTGCGGAAATCACGATGAACTCTCCCACGAGTGGGAGATGCTGGAGGTAACTGAAGAGGAAGGCGTGACCAGGGATAATTTGTTGTTTGCGTTTCCTGTCCTTGGCACCGCCTCTAGCGCACAGTAGTGGCTCGATAAGTGCTCATTGCATAAGGGCAGAGCTAAGCGGATAAGGTCAGCAGTTGTTCCTAGCAGCGAGGAATTACCCCGTTGAAAATACAGGGTTTCAGGAGCAGCTCTAATGCAAGCCAGGGTGCTGTGAACAGTTCCTGTCATGTATATAGTGACACCTACTGCCAATAATATATGCTGGGACCCTTCCACCAACTTCTCTATACTTGTTGCTCTTATCTTTTTACTTAAGTGGCGCGTTGAGCGGAAATTTGATCACACATCATTGTGCAGTGGACAGCGTTTATAGGTTAGTAAATCTGGGTAGGCTTAAGGGGCACATAGGTGGAAAGAGATGCGGATAAACGTACATACAGGCTGTTGTAAGAACTTCTGAGGTCCCAGGCGTGAGTTTAGGATGCTTATCCCCCATCATAACAAACATATCAAAATACTCCCACATTGTCTAAATACTCTAAAAAGAATTTAAGCTTTAAAAAAATAGTTTTCACTAGAAATTATTTGGCAATGGGGTACTCATTTAATTTATGATTGCCTTGACTGCCTGGGAATCGTGGTATTAGGAAATTCTTACCAAGTGATTTCTAACTCACACATGGTTTTCAAATATAATGACATGTTTATCAATAAATTACAGTTATGAAGTTGACATGTTATATTTCAGGGATCTTTCTTTGAATATTTATTCACTTCAGATTTGCAGTGTATTTTTTTGCATTTGGGGCCTAATAAAATTTCTTTTTCAGTCCCACACCTTTTCATAGGTCCTTGAAAAGCCTAATGAAAAAAATGGCCCGATGAACACTGCTGCTTGTGTATGATTCACCAACTAGGCATAAAAGTCAATGAAGAATCTCGCTTTTCTCTATTCTAAGGCTACCCCAGAACAGAACATGGGAAAACAAGTCTTCTTTTCATTTCCAGGACTTTGTTTCTCATTTCTGTTCCCCCACTCCACTCCCATGTTTGCAGTAAGTGCCCGCTGACATGCAGGAGAGGCTGGACGCTGACACAGATACACAGGGGACCCTTCTCAACACAACCCATGTTTTCTGGGGAAAAGAATTTATGATGAAAATTTCCCTAGTTGGACATTCTAGCCTTAACAGCTAGACACTGCCGCTTTTATTTCCCATGTTCAGAGGGCAGTGGTTTCAGACACGTCTTCAGCTGGCCCACAGCAGCTCCAGGAACTTCGGCCACACTAGCAGAGATGGTGGTGGCGCGGGAGCCACACTGCGGGGACCGCTGGCCGTGTGCAGCACCGACCTCGGGGCCCCTACCATCCCAGCCTTGACCTGCGCTGTCAGACCTCCACCTCGGCCCCGACCTCGGCCAGCTGACACCCACCATCCACCGCACAGCCCTGACCTCCGCCATCTGACCCCCTGCCTCAGCCCCAACTGGCCTGACTTACGCCATCTGGTACCCACCATCCGCCCTAACCTTGACCTGGGCCGACGGACGGCCCCCGCGGCCCTCGGGAATTCCTGCGGACACTCCCGGGACCCCCGGAACGAACCCCGGAAGACTCGCGGACCGTTCGGCCGCCGACGCCTCCGAGCAAAGTGATTTCTCGGAAAGCCGAACGCTTCGAAGAAGGCGGGCCAGGCGCGCCGCTCCCATTGGGCGGCCCCTCCCGCCCTTCCGCGCCTATTGGCCGGCACGGCCGTCGCTCTGCGCGCCGGGCCCGCCCCCGGCCTTAAATTAGCGCGGGCGCCCGGGGCCGCGGCGCATCTCCGGAGCTCGGCGGCGGGCGTGGGAACGCGGGCGGCGGCAGACGGTTGGCGGCGGCGCAGGTGGGCGGCGGGCTGGAGCACCAGGGCCGCGGACGGCGGGCTGGGGGTCCTGGGCCGGGGGCGCAGACGGCGCGCGGCGGCGCAGGTGGGCCTGGGGCGCGGGCGGCGGCGGGCGGCGCAGGTGGGCCCGGGGCCTGGGGCGCGGACGGCGGGAGGCGGCGCAGGTAGGCGGTGGGCTGGGAGCTCGGGCCGGGGGCGCGGACGTCGGCTGGCGCGGAGGCAGCGGCCGTGCAGTCTTGGTCTGTTTTCTCTCTCCTCGTTTTCTCCTGAATCCGAACCGAGCATCCAGGTGCGGCTGCTCCCAGAGATTGGCTGATGCTTTAAATAATCTCGTTTTTCTTAAAATCTGGTTTGCACGGAAAATTTTAGAATGGCTCGTAGAAAGCGGGGAAATATTGACCCCCTTGTTATAAGACCTGCTCCTTTCCCGCTCAAATCCTGCTCTTGGAACCGGGCTGGAGTCATAACTGTGAAACTGCCTCTTGTCCAGCCGCGCTGGTGGGGTTAGATTGTGAAGCGGGGCGGGCTGGATTTTTAAATTCTCATCGATGACAAGTAAGATTTCTGAGTGCGGGTGGAGGTCCTTTGCTTCCGTAATAGCCCGGTCGTTCCTGGCAAGAAAGTCTCCTTAGGGCTCACAGCTAAAAGAGCATTTTGGTGTAACATGAGCCCCAGGGCAAAGGGCAGACTTTTCTAAGGTGAGGTGTGCTCCTTACCCAGAGCGGTGAAGTGCTTTGTGAATGGAAACTAGAGACTGGATTTTCCAGAGTTTAAACTACCCCCCAGCGTACGAGGGATGTGACCCACCTTTTCTGAAAGCCAAGTTAGGAGCCAGCCCTTGAATGACAGTCCTTTTAGATTATGCAGTTTCCTCTCGAGAGAATTGGGAGAGGTTTAGGTATTTCAGCAAGATGGGGACCAGAAGGAGAAATGGCTTTTGTGCTTTGGGTCTTACGGGTGTCCGGGGCAAATGACCAGGCGCCCTGAGAGACGTGGGGAAGGTGAGTCCTGCACCTGCGCCACCTCTCAGGCCCTTCCTGGAATCCGGGTTGGGTGGGCCCAGGGCAGCCTCTTATCACCTCCTGCCTGGGAAGCCTGATCGCCGGCCGATTTATAGCTAATGCAGATTAGCTCCAGATAGGACTTGGCCATAAAGAGAATTATTACCTAAAAATCAAGGAAGAGGAAGTTTTAAACATGTGACTGGGCTTATAAACGTTTCCTGGCTCTGTATTTGGTGGGATTTTGTTAGTGTTCAGTAAATCGTTATGGATCACACTGTAAGAGAATCTTAGGCTTTTAACGCCACTTAGAATCTTGGAGGGGGGGGTTCGGTGACAATTCAGGTGAGCTGTCCATGTGCTGAGATCCTCTCACTTAACCGTGGCTTTTCTCTGCAGGGTGAGTAAAACGAGATCCTGCTGGGGGCCTTGGGGGTTGGGATGTCTCTCTGGGCCTCAGAGTTTTGTCTTTTGAATGAAGCGGGGGCTGGATTAGATGATTTCTAGAGTATTTTCATGTTCTCTGACTCACTCTTCCTCTCAATGCCATTCTCTTACCTTTTTTTTTTCTTTTTATAAATCACCACGAGATTCGTCCTTAACAGTTTGGGGGTTATGAATCCGTTAGAAATCCTGATGAGAAGGTGTTGACCTGCTTTCTAGAAAAATGCCTGTACAAACGAAACTTTGCTTTTTATTTCAGGAGGCTCCTGGAGCACGGACTCCAGTTTATGGACTTTGTACTAAGGGGGTGAGCAAAGTGCTAACGAGTGGGGACATTTCATTTAATCGACAGATGCACAGACACCAGCCTTCTTTTGTGTTCTGACCCCTTTCGCCCTCCTCCACACAGCTCCTTCCTCAAGTGAGGGGAGATGCTCCATCTTTCCTCCAGGAAAGGCCAGTGGGAATCTCTGCCCTGCCAAGTTATTTTCTGGGGTGCGTGGTGGTGTTGTTTCATCTCTCTCACCAGGTGTCCCTTCCACATCTGTCCCTTCCAGTTTATAAACACGAGGGACTGTTTTCAAATTCTGGGACTTCTGAGATCCATGCACTTTGCCGATGAGGAGAGCCTCAGAGAGATGGTCAGGTGACTTTCCCAAGGGCTAGTTAGAGAAAAGCCTTCGCTGGGGTCTACAGTTTCCAAATCGAAGTCTAGTTCCCATTTCACACGCTTCACTCCTTTTGAATCCACAAACGGGCAGCTGGAGTTAATTGGATGAAAAAGTTACAGGTGGCGCTCATGGGCCCTCACCTCCTCTCCTGCTACCTGGGACCTGGACCCCTTCACCGACCGCATAGCCATCTGTGGGGTGGCTGGAGTGTCCAAAACACACACACACTTCTTGCTTTACGGACCAGGATGGCTCTGGATGTGACCATGTTCTTAGGGATGTTATGTCTTGTCACTGGTGATTGTTTCAAATTTGTTGGCCTGAAGCGGTCACATTTTAATCGGAAGAACTGAAATGCTGATTTTTTTGGGGTGGGCGTCTGTCCAACCGCCTAGGGGATTTCCACCCTGTTCTTGTAAACGTGGGCTGTGAGTCGATACGGCACGGTCGCGCTCTCTTTCTCTGTGCTGTTGGGAAAGCTGTCTGCTCTGGCTAGAATGTTCTTCCCAAGGGTGTCTTTGGGCGCCCGGGGTGTTGAGGCCCCCAGATTCTCGTGCATTCTGGGAGAGGCTAGCTTTGCTCTGTTCTGTCACTGCAGTTTTTTTCCTCACTCTTGTCCTCTATCTCCCAGTTTGTCATAAGAGTTCCTGAGGAGGAAAGTTGGGACAGTAGTAACGTGTTGTTTAAAGAGAATCTTCTCAGGTCCAGGCACTGTGTGAGGTGCTCTGTATGTGTCGTCTGAGTCCTCACCATGACAACGCCCGGTATCTGCACTTATCCTGGTGTGTCAGCCAGCGTAGCTGACACTCCGAGGTTAAATGACGATCCAGGCTCACCCAGCTGAGAGATGGTGAGACTTGAATGGGACCCCAGCTTGGTCCCATTCCCAAACCAGCTGTGAAGGGGCAATCTAGAAGGGATAGCCTTGAGGATTTCTTGTTTCTCGGAGAGCACAAATGTCATGTTTGCTCACGCATGCTGGTCCAGTGGGGCATTAAGTCATGGAATTGGCTCTCAGAGCGATGGACTGCTTATTGAGGGCACCTGAAAAGGTGAAAGTGATTTCCCCCATCTCCTGCTAAAAATGGAACGATGAGTGATGCTCTCAGATGCGGCTGTGTTTGCGTGAAACAGAACAGGGGGTGAAAGCTGGAAAGAGCACAGCCAGAGCCTTAGTCGGGGCCACATCTGTGAGGCACAGCTGCAGATTTCCCAGCGAGCTTTCAGTTTCCATTCGGGGTTGGAGGCCCTGGAAGCCGGCATTGTCTTCTCACAGCAGGTGGCCCGGAGTTCCTGGATCCGTGGGTTTCCCCCAAGCTGGCACCTGTGTCGTGATCCTCTGATTTTCCTGTTAGCAGTGCTTGGCTGTTGAGTACCTGGGGTGCTGTGAGTGATTAGACGGCTATGTAATTTCACAGGCTATGTTTTCTCTTTCCAAGGATGTGTGACCGCAACGGCGGCCGGCGGCTGCGGCAGTGGCTGATTGAGCAGATCGACAGTACCATGTACCCAGGGCTGATCTGGGAGAACGACGAGAAGAGCATGTTCCGGATCCCTTGGAAACACGCTGGCAAACAGGATTACAACCAGGAAGTGGACGCCTCCATCTTCAAGGTAGTGGCTTGGCCTCCCTGCCACATCGTGAGCTCCTGGTGCAGCTGTTGAGTGATTGATGTCTTGCTTATTTGCTTGAAAGTTAATCCAGTTTTTTTTTTTAAAACAAATGAGTGCCGAATGTGTCTCAAAAAATATAGTAGGTGATTGTACACCTGTCATACGATTTCACCACTTTCCCGGTATGTTGTATATTGTTGGCATTTTCCGATGAGGAAGACGGAGCACTTTCTTCCCTTGCGCTACCATTTCTTTTGCATGAGGACTGGCAAACACAGAGAGAAAATACTTCTTTTACACTGAGACCTTCTCCCCCGGGCTGCCCCCTAAATTCCATTTAGAATTCTAGGAAAGGTTTAATTCTTCATTCTTTCAGAGGTGCTACTTCTGCTTGGCATTGTAGGGTCAGCTCAGATGAGAGAGACACCATCTGTCATCACTTCTGGGACCAGGTCATGTGGGTGTCCTGAACCTGCAGCTGGTGTCTAAAACTGGTCCACTTCCCTTGAGAATCATCAGTACCCCAAGCATGGAGCGAGCTGCCGTGTAGTTCCACCACGTGCACTGAGACAGCAGCACTGACTGAGAGTTTGCTCTGTGCTAGGCCCAGCCGCACGTGTTTGATTTGTTTTCCTCTCACACAATCCTATGCAGTAGGTGCCGTTCCTGTCCTTGTTCTGTAGAGGCTCCAAGAGGAGATGTGACTTGTCCAAGATCTCCCAGCTCTTGGATGATGGAGCCAGTGTTTGAACCCAGGCATCCCAGCTGTGAGCCCAGGCTCCCAACCCCTAGCCGTACCCATCACCTAGATCCAGGCAGAGGAGCCAGGGCAGCCCAGCTCTGCAGCCCAGCCGGGTCATCAGAATCCCCCATCGGTCAGCAGGGTCACAGAAGTGCGGGCTCCGCCCCTTGGGAGACTTGGAGCCCTAGGTCCAGGGTGAGGCCAGGCCTCCATGTTTGCAAACAGACATAGCAGAGGTGATCCGACTCCGAATCTGGGTTGCAAACTGCTGCTACATGTGCTTGTTGTGTGGGCATTTGGGGGCCAGAGTCCAGGAGGGGAGAGTGAGTGAGTGTGGGAAGGAGCCAGGAGGCTGAGCAGGGTGTGGGGGGCGCAGAGCCAGACCCAGGCGTGCATGAGTGAGGGGAGCAAAGGCCTGCAGGACCCCAGCACAGCACTGGACCCTTAGCTGGGACGACGGTCCCCAACACAGCCAAAATGACAGAGATTATACCTTGGCCCCAGAGCAGAGCACTGATAGGTCAGAGCTGGCTTGTGAGGCATTTCAGTCCTTCACGTCTCTGCCTGGTGTTGCAGGGGGGCTGCACGTCTTAGCACTTCTGTTACTGTGTAGCGCGGGTCATAGCTCTTTGACAATCTGATGCCAGTTGCCTGCCCCTCCAAGAAAAGTGGGCGCGTGCGGACATTCTGCGCTTACCTTCAAGGGGGCTCTCGTGGCCTGGACATCCATCCGGCAGGCTCTTCCCTTCAGGGAGCCCTGGTCGGGAGCCTGGGCACTGCTCATGCCTCCTTTCTCCTCCTTGGTGGCCTCGTGGATTCCTCTCTCGGAGAAGATTTTTGCCTTTGGCATCTCAGGGAATTTCTCTTGGGAACGGCTCCGTCTAAATTTTAATATTGCCCAAGGTCCAGCCAGTCGATTGGGAATTCTCGATCATAGATGGCTGTGAGCCAGGGCTCCGCCACCCGGGGCCAGATTGTTCCTTGTGTGGGTCCATCTCGTGCACCTAAGAGGGTGTTAGCGGCATCCTGGCCTTGACCTTCTAGATGCCAGTAGCACCCTCTGCCCCACTGTGACGACAAAAAATGCCTCTGACATTGCCAGATGCCCCCGTCCCCATTGAGAAGCCTGCTAGGAGTGGGCTGTGGCCAGGATGAACAGATTGAAGCAGAGGCGTGGGGGTGCGAAGGGCACAGTTGGAAGCTGACCGTCAGTAAAACTGCTTCAGGAGGGGACTGGGGGCGAGACCAGTGGCTGCACAGCCCTGCTTGTGGCTTGCCGGCAGAGATGCAGGCCTCTCCTTTCACCCTGCTCCCGCTTTGCTCTGGGGGGTAATGAAATAGAGCCCCAGATTTATACATCTTATGCAATGTTCTTCATGGCCGTTTCAACAGCGTTGAGAAAAATGTGCAAGATTCCCAATGTTTCCGTTGATTACGCAGTCCCTCAGTGTGGCAATCTGAAATGAGTCCACAATCTCGGCAGGAATGGGGGCGGGAGGGAGACCAGGCGCCCACCCAGAGCTGGGCGGCCACCCGAAGGGTGACATCCTGGGCTGGTGGACATGCACGTGGTGGAAGACCTGTCTGGCCTGTCCCCAAGTGGTGCTTACTTCCATCCACCAAGGGGCACGTCTCTGCCCTGTCCACCAACAGAGTTCTGCTGTTGGAAGAAGCCAGCAGTCAGGCCTTGAGCCATCTTGGGGATTTTCTGTTTAAGTAGAGAACATTTCGTTGCAAACATTCAAAGAAAACCTTTCAAAAATGTATGAGTTAAGAGGAAAAAAATGAGCCTGCTTTCCTGACTTAGGGATTGTAAGAAGCCGCTTATACCAGAGAATCCTTCATTGTCTGCAGGTGTCATCGTGAGGGCAGCTTCGAGGTGTGGACCAGAGACAGGAGATTGAAAAAGACATTAGCTCATTTTGTATTATCCCTGACTGTATGATGAGGCCCTGATATCAGCTCATACTTACTCTTAAAAAAGTATTTTGCCTCCTTTTCATAAAGTTGAGGGGGAAGATCTAGTTAACTGAGGGTTACGACTCGTTAATTGTTCTGCCATTGACCAGGCTTTTGACAGGCCTGAATAAATTAGAACGTACTTCGTAGCAGATATTTCCAATTCAGCAGGCCTTCGAGGAAGAAAATCGCATTTGACTTTTAAAGCACAAAATGAGACAGTAATGTTTGTTTTCTGTTGTTTTTAAATTTTATTGAAGTGCAGTTGATTTACAGTGTTGTGTTAATTTCTGCTGCACAGCAAAGTGACTCAGTTATACATATATATATTCTTTTTTATATTCTTTTCCATTCTCGTTTATCACAGGAAATTGAATATAGTTCCCAGTGCTCTGCAGTAGGGCCTTGTTTCTTATCCATTCTGTATTTAATAGTTTGCATCTGCTAATCCCAAACTCCCAATCATCCCTCCCCCTTGGCAACCACAAGTCTGTTCTCTATGAGACAATAATGTTAAATGGGGAAGAGCCGGTGGTCCCGGGTTTAACGCTGGCTGCTGACGAGTGCAGAGCAGCGCACGGACAGGGGAGACGTGGGTTCTGGTGTATTCTGAGCCGCTGCGTGGCTGTTGACGGGCCTCAGATCCCTCTGTTCTGTCTAGCATTTGCTCTTGAAGAGTCCTGAGAGGTCACCCAGGTAAGCTGGTATTTTCGAGCTGGCCAGAGAGCCCTGCGAGGGCTCAGGGCAGGCTGGCGGTGGGGCACCCGATGCAGCCCGGTGCACGTCCTGACTGTGGGGCCCTGCTTTGCTCTCTGGATCTGGCTTTCCTGATGGGGTGAGCGTGAGCTTTGAATGGACGAGTGCCCACGGCAGTGCCCCGTGGGCTGTGCAGCTCTGGATACACCCCAGCCGGCCTAATATGGCCCCCAGATCCACGGTCTTCCAGTCCCATTGGTAACGCGGATTACCAGCTCAGTGGTTCTCAAATGAGGATGCGCGTGAGTCATGATAGTACTTCCTTAGGGGACAGTTGGTGGTGTCTGGAGATGTTCTGGGTGTCACAGCGGGGAGAGGGGATGCTACTGACACTAGTGGGTAGACGCCAGGGATGCTGCTGGACCTCCCACCGTGCCCAGGATGGCCCCCGCCCCGAAGAGTGATCCAGCCCCAAATGTCATTAGTGCCAGGTGGAGAAACCGCATTTAACGTAAATGCACATTTGAAATTACTGTTCAGTGTGTACACAGTTTACACTTAAATTTCTATGAAAAACATAAATCAGTGCTTGGTCTGTGACGCAGTTAATAAACGAAGAGAAAAGGACGGAAAAGGCTTGAAAGCCATTTACTTTTAAACATGTTTCTAAAGGGGAGTCCGGCGTCTGTGAGGAGGAAGTGACTGCGCGTGCTCACTCGTATGAGCAAGGGAGCTTCTCCGGTTCCTTTACCGCGGGTAAGACTGCAGACTCTGAGCTTAGGGCGGCAGCTGAGCAGAGAGCACAGGCACTGAACTTGTCTTACATCGGGGGAAAAGCCAGGGCGATTTTATAAATTTTATTTATTTATTCATTTGGCTGCGTTGGGTCTTTGTTGCTGCAGGCAGGCTTTCTCTAGTTGCGGCGAGTGGGGGCTACTCTTCATTGCGGTGCGTGGGCTTCTCACTGCAGTGGCTTCTCGTTGTGGAGCACGGGCTCTAGGCACACAGGCTTCAGTAGTTGTGGCTCGCGGCTCTAGAGCGCAGGCGCAGTAGTTGTGGCTCACGGGCTTAGTTGCTCGGCGACATGTGGGATCTTCCCGGACCAGGGCTTAAACCTGTGTCCCCTGTATTGGCAGGTGGATTCTTAACCACTGTACCATCAGGGAAGCTCTACCAGGACTATTTTAAATGGGAATCTGACTCAGGGTGTTATGGAGTTCCTGGCCACCTAAGTCAGAATCACTGGGATGTAGGCTAAAGATACGGGTTCCCAGACCTAACCCACAGGTACCCAAGGAGACTCTTGAGGGGCAGGGCCCAGGAATCGCATCTTAACGAGCTTCCCAGGGGATCGGTATATGCATTAAGCTTGGGAACACCTGCCTGCTGCTTGCTGAAGTAGAAATTCCTTGGGTTGGAAGTCAGAACAGCTGGTTTTTAATCCCAGACTGGGTCACCTTGGGGAAAGTCAGCTCTTAGAATTTCATTTTCCCCAGTGAGGGTTGAGAATTCCCTCCAGATCTCCTGTTATTTTAGGCTGGAAGACATGTCTGATTTTGCCTGACACCAAACGTTAGTTTCACCTGACAGTAGTGACCCTCTGATTGGTGTGTCGGTATTCCAAATTTGAAATCTAAAAACTGTGCCCATCCACGTGTTTTTAATTTTTTTTTTTTTTTTAAATACTGCCCCATTTTACATTTTGACTTAAAGTTTCCAGCTTTGAATTTCTGGTCCTAGTTCAGATTCTAAGGTTTGGAGAGGTCAGAAAACAGAGCTGTAAAAAAAAACCCACAGAGAGGGAAAACATTTGTTTGCATTTTAAACAGTACCCTGGGGAGCGGTAGGGGAGAAGGGGGTGGGGAAGGTTAGAATGAACGCCAAAATGCAAAACAAAATTTCTGTTAAAAGTAGCAGGGCAGTGGATGACCACATTCAGACTTCTTTGCAAATGTTCCCTTTTCGTGCTGCGTTGTAGCTAGAGGTTGATTTGAAAAAGCAACAAATTGTTCTTTGTTTTGAACATTCGAGTGAAACCATGTGCAACTTCCTCTTTGCGCTGCTTGACCTCAGGCTCCTCCTGGCCCTCTGGTCCCGGGGAGGATTTGCAGGGGACAGATCCAAGATCCATGTGTGTGTGTCCTTGGGCCTGGGTTCGAGTTCTGGAACCCCCTCCCCCTGCCCCCAGCCCCGACCTGGGTCTTTTCACTTCTGTCAGAGGAAGTGGTCTGATTGGGGTCCCTGAACCCTGAAATCCTTGACTGAGGACCTTCAGGAGGGCGAGCAGAGCAGGGCCTGCCCGTGGCCCTGGGTGTGCATGGTCCCGGGGCCAGCTGGGTACTTCATGTGTTTTCTTTCCTTCCTTCAGGCCTGGGCCGTTTTTAAAGGGAAGTTTAAGGAAGGGGACAAGGCCGAGCCGGCCACATGGAAGACGAGGTTACGCTGTGCTTTGAACAAGAGCCCGGATTTTGAGGAAGTGACAGACCGGTCCCAGCTGGACATTTCTGAACCGTATAAAGTTTACCGAATCGTCCCCGAGGAGGAGCAAAAATGTAAGTATCCTTTCTTTATATCCTTTCTTTATGGGCACTTGGCCCAACGGAGGCCGCCTGGGTCTGGGGTTCGAGTCGCCGCCCATGGGGTCCAGCTAAACAAATAGTTCTCTCCTTTATGTCAGCAGAGGTTGAGGTCTCCTTCCGCTGACCTCACCCACCATCTGCCGACTGTGGCAGCTTCCAGTTGAGAGGCAGCGGACGGGAGGAAGGGGCGGGAGACGGGGTGGCAGCTGGCATTGCTGCTCGCTGACTGTTGGACCAGGAGCGAGTGCTGGGGCCTCCCTGGGGCTCAGCAACGGGCTTGGACGGGAGCAAGGCTCCCCGAACAGTGCCGATGAGGGATTCCTTTTGTTTTCTAGCAGCTCGCGGAGCAGGCTAGGAGAAAATAAGGTGGACAAAGGAGGGATGGCTGATAGGGGTTGAGGGCAGAGTTCTTGAATGAACTTGCAGGTGGAGCACTGTTGGCTTCATTGCTGGAGACGGGATATGCTTCTAGATATTAGATCCTGACCGTTGTTTGGGAACCCCCAGCTGTGATAATTCCTGAAGTCTCCTCCCGCTGTAAAATCCCAGGAAAGCAATTGTGAGGAGATTAAAGCAGAATAGCAAAAACCTGCCTCACATCCCCCCGTCCTGCTGTCCACGCTCTGCTCTGGTCAGACATCACTAATCGATCAGGATGTGTTGAGCTCAGATCGGGCCTCAGGCGTTTTCAAAGTGCTGTGCTCTGCAGCTGCTACAGATTAGAGCTGGCCCAGGAGATGAAACCTAATTACCACCCCTAGTTAAAACGTTCTTTCAACAGGTTGACTTTCTTAGCCATTTGATGTAGCCGTTAGAATCTTAGCACAGCATCCTTTCCTCGTAGCTGCTTAGTTAGTTGTCCAGTAATGCTGGGAAGAAAACAGAACCCTTGAAAACTGCCTAGGGCTGGGCAGGAATTCTGAGTTTCTGAGAGGGCTCTTCCCACCGCAGGGAGGTTGAAAATGTTGATACATAATTTTTAAAGTTAAAATCGTGACTCTCAGAAATAAATGGTGAGCCTGGGGTGGAGAGTTGTTGAACTCACTAACGAGGGCACCAGTGTGCTGTCACCCAAGACTGCTTCACAGAACATGCCACGCAGGTGCGCACGGTCAGCGAAAGGCAGAAGGCTGAGCCGAACCTGTGAGTGTCCTGCCCGGGCAGCACAACCATAGCTGGGGGCGCTCTTCTCTAGTGATCATTTGTAGCTTAGTTGTCTGTGAATTAACACCTAACTCTACTGAGTCTGAACCCTCATGGATAATCAGTAGGAAGTCAAACAAACTGACGTTCCCCGTGGAGAATCAGATGGCCCTTAGGGGGACACCTCTTAGCTAATACTCTCGGATGCTCTATTGCCATCTTACTTCCAGTTTGGGATAAATTTTTCATCATCGCCAAGTATAATAAATTGTGACTTGAAGGAATAGAGAAGTTTCTCTTAATCCTCCCACCCACAAGGTCAGCCAAGCTTGAACAGGCAGGCGACCCTGGCTTGTTTATAGCCCAGAGCGCAGCCAGCGTCACCTGCAGGCGTGGATGTTACAGAAGCAGCGGTTCTCAGGGGGCAGAGAAGCTTTGCATTTGCATAATGCCTAGGTGGGCGCACTCTCCTCGGTACCTCAGGGCTTTGCTGGCTACTCTGGGGGTGCCCCACCTGCCCCCTGCTTCCCCCATCAGCAGCTTCTGAGTGATTTTTTCAAATCAAAATCAAATCAATATTCAGTCCGGATGAAACAGTGGGTCAGTTCTATAGATGATTGGGACTGATGAATTCCAGCAAACGAGTGTTTGTTGGTCATAATACATCTCACATGGATAAATGTAATGTGGTGAGTTTCTGGCTGGGGAAGAGGCCTGAGAGGGGGGAAGGAACTAGCCGGGTCCGGAGTGCTTGTCGTGGGAACACCCGTGTGCCTTTAGACGGTTCCCGCCGCAGGCGGGTTCCAGCCTGGGCACCCGCGGGCCTTTACGGTGCGCCGCGTGCGTGCACAGATGCACACACGTCTATTGGGAAAGGCCAAAATGAGGTTTCCTGCCCGTTAACTTTAAAAAAAAAAAGACTCCAACCTGCAAACACATTTTGCCGGGAAGTCTTTGCCTGTCTTCAGATGCCCTAGCTGGTAACTCTAACCTCTGTCAGGTGCAGAGTAGATCAGACGTGAGTTCATCTTAGATCTCAGCAGACAGAAGGAAGAGACCAATGCTGCCTTGGTTCTCTGAGTGGACGCAGCAGCAGCCCGCTTCCCGCTGACCAGATGACTGAAGCAGCATGGGAGAAGGATTTCTCGGCCTTTCCCAAACCACTGAAGACGCGTATTGGCTTCCGTTTCCCTCAGCCTAGCCTTAAGAAAAAGCCTCTGACTGTGGCCTTGATGACGGTTGTGATGCCCCAGTGCCGGCTGTCACGCGTTTGTCCGTTTTTCCGTAGGCAAGTTAGGCGTGGTGGCCCCCGGTTGCATTAGCGAAGCCACAGAGATGGAGTGCGGTCGCTCCGAAATCGACGAGCTGATCAAGGAGGTGAGCGGGGGCAGCGTTTCCGGAGGTCCGGCCCCGACAGAAGCTGCGCGTGTTCGGTGGAGAGCGGCGGGGAGCGGCACCATCCCGAATGCTCCGCCGAGGCATGCGGGGCCTCGGGCTCTCGCTCGCTCAGGGGTGGGGCGTGAGGACCCGCCGTCCTCGCGAGGCCAGCCTCGGCCCGCCGGTCAGCCCCCTGCAGCTTACAGCCTGTCCTTCATCCCGAGGGCTGGGGCTGAGCTGCCGGCTCTGCATCAGTGAAGTTCCCTCTAAACTTGTCATGTTTTACACGTGTTGAGTGGCACCATACATGCCCCTGCCTCTTCAGGCAGGCTGTCGTGAAAAAGTAAACGTTCTTTGCTGCTGGGGTTGTCGCCATGATACACATCGTCGTACAGCTCTCGCGCTGGGGGCTGCCTGTTTACTAACACGCACCTCTCAGTCCTTGATGGGTTGGAAAGCCGTATAACCAGGCTTATTAGAATCGTACACAAGCGCATAGTTCATAGGCTGTAAGTGAAGGCTTCATGGGGTCTCCTTAGGCAAAACACGTGCGTTTCTGAATACTAGTTTTAGCTGCCTTTCGCTGCGTAGCTGTGTTTTTTTGCACGTTGCAAGGCCGACATTGCCTAGCTAAAATTATTCCGCACGGCCTTGCAAAAGGGGGTGTGGGTGCTCTCCAGATTCTTCTCAGCGCTCACAGGGCAATAATAGAATCGGGAGTGCTTTGAGGGAGAGAACGCAGATAACACAATGCAGCCTCCTCCGGGCTGCCCGGCTCTCCTGCAGATGGCAGCTGGTGAGTCTCTGGGTGGGCTCTGGCAGACACCCAGTGAATTCCTGGCTTCACTCCTTTCCAGTGATGTCCCGTTTTCCATACAAGGCTTTCCAGCCAGCTCAGCTAAGAGAGGGCGATACTTGCGTTGGCACGTGAGGATCACAGCGAGAGCAGGTTTCAGAACGTTTTCTAATTGGATTTGCCAGCCTCCTTTAAGGAATGGGGCAGAGGTGGAGAGTCTAGACGTGGCGTGTGGAGTGAGATGGGCTGGAGCGCGGGAGACTGTGTCTGAGGTCACCGCGTGCTTCCCCAGGGCGTGAGGGCAGCTGCGTGACCTGGCCATTCGGTTTTGCAATAGGCACTTCCATGGAAAAGGCCAGTGGACACAGGAGGGGCCCCGCAGAGGCCAGGGCTTCGGTCTCGTGGTTTGACCGCTCGGCCTGGTGGATTTATTGTCTTGGATCTTTCAAGATGCAAAGTGAAACTTTGCTTCATCTCGTGCGATAGAGATGACAGCGTGGTTTCAGTTAAGTCTGGAAACCCAGTGACAGCACCGCTCTCCTCTCTCGCCCCTGCCCCAGCCTCCCGTGGACGATTACATGGGGATGGTCAAAAGGAGCCCCTCCCCGCCCGAGGCCTGCAGGAGTCAGCTCCTCCCGGACTGGTGGATGCAGCAGCCCAGCGCAGGTGAGGGCGCCTCGCCCCCCAGAGGTGTTCCCATGGCTGCCGGCCTTCAGGCCTTCACTCCTTTCTGCTTGGGGTGGGTGGGCGGGGAGGCTACCATGATCCCTATTTTCCTGAAGGTGACTGAGCCCAGAGAGCTGGCGTGGCTTCCGGGCCCGAGGGCACAGCCCGGCCACGCCTTCGCGCCCCACTTGCCACTGTCCCCTGGAGGCACAGTGTCCTTCCCGTAGGCGGTGGTGCGCCCCGCTGTGCCCCTGGGAAGGGTGGACGGAGGGGCGGGAGACCAGAGGGAAGATGCAGCGGGGCTCGTAGGTCTGTTAGGACAGTCTTGTGATGTGAGGACCCCTGAGAGCCAAGGATAGCCGAGGGCGTCTGAGATGGGGAGAGCTTGGAGCCCTGGATTCGAATCCCATGCCAGGAAGTTGCATATCTTATTCGAGCCTCAGTTTCCTTGACTATAAAATGGAGACACCGGGACCTGCCCCCCCCCCCCCCCGGGGTCGTGAGGACTAAGTGAGGCCTTCGCCCTTTTCTTAGCTTCTCATGCCCCCCGCCCCCGCTCCTTGAAACGACCCTCCCTCCGTGGGCACGGGCATCTTTGCCTCCTCCCTCGCCTCTTTGCCCCGCTGTCCCCTGTGGGAGACCGGGAGGTGACAGCTGGCCTAGCGGCCTCAGAGTTGGCCAGGCTGCTGGGGGACAGTGTCGCGCCAGGTCCCTGTGCTGCGGCAGCGCGACCGGGAACACTCGCTGGGCTCCGGGCTCCCCTCCGGGGCAAGGCCTGGGTGAGGGGCCGCAGTGCAGGGGTATTTCAGGAGCAGACCCTGGGGCAGGAAGGAAGTGTGGCCCCGTGGTGTCACGCCGACACACGATCAGAGATCCCACAGCCCGGGGGAAGGCTCCTCCCCCTGCCCACCCGTCGGGTTGAGGTCTGGCTTTATGAAACGAGGGTCGCTGTGCCGGGAGGGAGCACCCTGAATGCGGCGGAAGCCTGCGGCGGGGCCTCAGGAGCACGCACGTGCGGCTCCTAAGGAGATTGGGTCCCCGCACACGGCTGGGGGTCTGGCTGGGTCTCACGCTGCTTTTGTCTCTCTCCAGCAGGCCTGCCGCTGGTGCCAGGGTACAGCACCTACGACGCGCACCACGCAGGTACGGAGGGGCTCGGGGCGGGCCGGGGGCGGGCCAGGCGAGCTCTTTGAACAAAGCTCTACGGACCCGTGGGGGCCCACGAGGGTTGCGGACGAGCGCAATCCAGTGTCGGCAGTTGGGAGTCCGATTCCTTCTCCCTGTTTGGCTTGGGAGCAAGTGGTGGTCTTCTTGGGCTGCTTCTTGGGTCGGACCAACAGATCCAGAGAGTTCTTTCTGGGTGTAATTGTGCAGGAGGAAGAGCGTGGGCGTAGACACGCTCGAGGCCCAGCTCTGTGTGACCCCAGGTGGAGTAACGGAACCGTTCGGAACTTCCGGCGCCTCACCTATAAAGTAGGAACAACGGTGGCAGCCCCCTCACCAGAGTGCTCTGAGGTTTTAGCGAGTGTTATTACAGCTTTCTGGTAGGGACACAATTGGTCAGCGTTCCTGGGGTCAGTTTCCTTTACTGACATACCCTCTCCCACGCCCAGGCTTGTAGCGATCGGGATACTAAGGACAATGATGGCGACGACAGGGTGACGGTGTTGATGATGACGGAGGTGGTGGTGGTGGTGAAGCTGGTGCTAGTTGGGTGCCAGGATCCGTGCTGAGACTTTCACGGCCTCATCTCAGTACGGCAGCACCTCTAGGTAGGTGCTGTTACTGTTCCCACTGCACAGGCTCAGAAACCCTGTGTCACGCAGCTCGTGGGCCGCCGAGCTGGGCCGTTCCGTCTGTGCCCCTGTCCCTCGCGGGCAGAGGTGGCCTGGGCCACGTGGTTGTCTAGTGTTGCTGGGGATTCTGGAATTTACATTCAGGCTCATTGGTGGCATCTTCAGGGCAGAGGAAGGCGGTGTCTTCCCCAGTAGCTGCCCTGTTCTGTGAGAAGCGAGCGGCTTGACTCATCAAGGTAGACCACAGGACATTAGGGCTGCGGGCTTCGGGCCTCCTGGTGTAGCGGAGGAAACGGGGCTAAGGGAGCAGTGTCTCGACCAAGGCCCTCAGGGGACGGGTGTATTTGGGGGGAGGGTGGAGCCAGGTCTCACCCAGGCTAGAAGATTATAAAGAAAACAATCCTCCTGTTCTCAGAGCTCTTACGCATTGCACGGCAGCCCTGCGAGCTGGGGGCTGTTAGAACTCCGTCTTCACAGAAGAGGAAACAAACAGGCTTAGAGGTTAAATTGCTGGCCCGAGGTCCCACAGCTGGGAAGAGGGGTGCAGGGCTCACACCCAGGCATCTGGTGCGAGCCTGTTGTTGAGACGGCTTTATGCCTGGGTCACAGGGCCGTGGCCCAGGGAGTCTGCTGACTGATGCTTTCTGGGGGCAGAAGAGTAGCCGGGCACAGGGCTGCGGCATCTGGGTGAGCGAAGACAGTTTAGGGAGGAAGTTTCCCGGGTTGTTCCAGAGCTTCTCAGCGCTCCACGTGTGAGGAGACTCACAGCCACTCCCTCATGCCGAGAAAGTCCTAAAACGTTCTTGTAGAAGTTGTGGACTTCGGTCCCTCTGTTTCGTTCACACACCCACCGCTAGGTGAATAAGCTGGCAAGGGCAGAGGCAGTGAGTGAAGCGGACAGGTGAAAGGCGCCAGGGAGCGGTAAGGAGTGTGGCAAAGTGGAACCCCATGCCCACCGCGCTGCCCTGTGGACTCGCAGACCCAGCCAGCCTTGCTTTCCCCGTTTACTGTAGAGAAACCAGAGGTCTGGATTTTTATGTGAAACATCCCATGTAAAACGCTGGCTACAGACACGTGTTGACAGCACCCCACTGTGCTGGCGGACCCACACGCGCCTCGGGCCGCCAGCGTGTGCTCTCGACTGTGTCGTTGAAGTGACCAGGGTCAAGGGCATCGTCTGGAACTGTCAGGGTGGCAGGCAAGGAGCTGGCCTGCTGGGGAGGGCTGGGTCCAGGCCCCCAAATTAGCAGTCGCGTCGTCGGGGCGAGCGCCTTCACTTGTCTATGCCCCGGTTTGCTTACCTGGAAAATGGTGTCGTTATGAACAGTCTCCATCTCAAGGGGTCGCTTTGAGGACTCAGTACGCTAATGGGTCCCCACCACTGGGCTCAGCACGGTACGGCTGTGAGACCAGGGATGGGACGTAACTTCAAGGGTCTTATCTGCGCAGCTCGTCTTTTGTCCCGTTGTCCCAGTTTATTTAACCATCGCTTACGCGGTGCTTACACGTGCTGGACACCAATGCGAGCCCACGCTGTCCTCACAGCTGCCCAGCGGGGTGGGGCCGTCGTCTCCACTCTGCTGACGGGGAGACTGAGGCTCGGAGTGGTGGAGCCGCTGCCCGGGCCACCCAGCTGGGGCCACACGCCAGGCGCCCAGGCTCCAGAGTCCGTGCCCCTGACATCTGTGCTGAGCCGCCAGCGTGGTCAGACTGTCCCCCAGCAGGGCTGTCCTCGGTGGGCGAGTGGCTAAACCGGGCGCAGGACGGGGTTGCCGTGCGGCTCTTAGATCCGCAGGAAGGCTGGCCTGCGCTCCCCGGTGGCCGGGCTGAGGCGCTTCTCCTCCGGGGCCTCCACCGCTCGGCTGGAGCGGCCGCGTGTCCCCGCTCAGGCCTTGCCAGCCCGCGCCGCCCCTCCGCGGGGGCCATTTGCACAGCCCTCCTGGGCCTGTCTGGAGCACCTGTGCAGCAGCCGTTCACACGGCCCAGAGGCGCTGGCATGAGATAAGGCCTGGGCGATGACAGGGCAAAGGGGCAGAGCGGTGACAGAGTCAATCTGGAGCGTTTCATCCATTTGGGACAAAGGTCAGAATTGCTCTGGAGCGTGGGGAGCGGAGCGCGGAGCATTAGGCGGTGCAGACACGGCACGTGGGGAGGGTGGTGAGCGGGGGACGAGACGCGGGCTGGGATGCGGGTGCTGCTGAGCCCCCCCGGGCCTCAGTTTCCCCAAATGTCAAGTAAACGCGTTGGACTGGACCACCTGAAGCCCTGACCCACAACCCCGCGTGATTTGGGAACGCCGCTGAACTCCGACGCGAGAGAAGACGGAGCCTGGGGTATGGAGCAGGGAGTTGTGCCGTTTGAGCGGAGCCCAGCGGGCGGGTCCGAGGAATCAGGAGTGCACGGCAGCGTTAACCCAGGCCAGGCGGGCTGCTCGTGGGGCCGCCCCTGACAGTGGGGCAGGTGGTGTGCTGCACAGCTCTCTGGGGCACCCGGAGTTGGGCCACTCACAGCCTGTGTGGCTCCAGGGGCAGCCCTCGGCGGGTCCGGGGCACTCGGAAGGTGCCCTGAACTCACCAGGCTCATTGGTAGTGTGTGTACTTCTTGTAGCTTGAGGTAGTAAGATGCAGCTCCCTCTGGGGGTGTCCCTGGACTGCCTGTTGTCTTCACTCTCACCTTAGTTTACAGGTTCCCAAACAAACAGTGGTCACGTGAGCCCCGCCTTCGCAGTTGGTTTTCACATCTGGGTACCGCCTGGACTATTATTAATGTCTGACTTTTCTCTAAGTTTCACTTTTAAAAAATGAAGTTTAATTTAAATGGGGACCATCTGTCATGGCCTGTACAGGTGGAACCAGTGCCACTTGCTGTAAGTAGGAACTCGGCGGCCAAAGCAAAGCCAGTGGCAACCAGACACACTGTTCAGAAATCCTGGCCGTTGTATTACCCCCACCCAAGGCTCAGAGGCTCAGGTTCTCTGCCTCGTTTGAAAGGGAGGTTGTCAGAATTACGTGTTAAGGGTCCATCGGCACCAAACTAGGGCTTTCTTTCTGTCAGAGATTGAGAGAATATTGAAAATGGAATAACCTCTTCATTTATGTAATGCTGTCTCCCCCCGCCCCCCAGTCATCTTACGTGTGGCACATTTTGGGAAACGTTGCCTTAATTTGAGAACTTTTCAGACTTCTTCCTGAGAACAGGTTTGGAGGAAAGGTTTTGCAGAGATTCTTAATTGGAAATTCAGGGAACCCCAAGGCGACTGTGAATTTGTCAGGAAAAAGGTGACATCTTTGTTTTCACTAACCTGGAAATCAGATCTAGCATTTCCTTCCCTTATGAACGGAGGCAGTACTGTGTGTGTGTGTTTGCGTGTGTACGTATATATGTACGTTCATGTACGTGCACGTGTATATATGTATTATACATCTAGTATAAATCGTATGCTGTGTACATGATAGTGGTAGAGCAGGGCCTGTGAGATGGAGTTATTTTCCGAAGAAGAATTTAAGTTGTCACAACATCGTTTACCCTCAGCCGTGACTTGTAAATTAGAGACCGTCCCCAGAGGGAGGGAGGACCCTCCAGCAGTTTTTACTATTTTTTGAATCACTGGCTTCCTTAGCGATTCTGTGTATTTATTCATGCTTATAAAAACATCATTTCTAGAAGGGGTGCGTGAACTTCCCCAGAATGCCGAAGACTCCCAGGGTTAAGCCACCCCCCCCCTTGGGAGAAAGGCAGGCTGCGGCCATGCTGGCACAGAAGGGACCGGGGCCCCTGCTCCCGCGGCCCCTGACCTGTTCCCGTCTCCCCACAGCCTTCTCCCAGATGGTCATCAGCTTCTACTACGGGGGCAAGCTGATGGGCCAGACCACCACCACGTGCCCCGAGGGCTGCCGCCTGTCCCTGGGCCAGCCCGGCCTGCCCGGCGGCAAGCTGTGTGGGCCCGAGGGCCTGGAGCTGGTGCGCTTCCCGCCGGCCGATGCCATCCCCAGTGAGCGGCAGCGGCAGGTGACGCGGAAGCTGTTCGGGCACCTGGAGCGCGGCGTCCTCCTGCACAGCAGCCGGCAGGGCGTGCTGGTCAAGCGGCAGTGCCAGGGCCGCGTGTTCTACAGCGGCAACGCCGCGGCGGGCAGGGGCGGCCCCAACAAGCTGGAGCGTGACGAGGTGGTCAAGGTCTTCGACACCAGCCAGTTCTTCCGAGGTCAGTCCCGACCCGCCTTCCTCCCACCTGTGCGTCCAGGGGTGGCCCGCGGAGGAGAGGCCCCTCCCTGCCTGACTCCCGGCGTCTAGAGGGGGTGCCCGCAGAGGGGGCGCCTGTGCGGTTCTTTCCCTGTGCAGCTGTCGGAGGATTAAGGAACTTAGCGCCTTGCCACGTCGTTGGGGGCTGTCCCCGGGCCCTGGGAGCTGGTTACTGACACAGAGTCTCAGGCCCCAGCTCGGGCCTGCGCGGTCAGAATCTGCAGCTTGGCAAGGTCCCCGGGCAGCCGTGTCCACCTCCTGAGACAGTGACCTTGTGCACGCCCGCACGGGAGTGCTGCCCGAGGCTGCCGTCATCCTGGGAGGCGTGTGGCTAGGATCCCACGCCCGCGAGTTCCTCCTGGAAGGTCAGGACGTGTGAAATCAGTCACTCTGGTCCCCTGAGGCTGCTGGCCAGAGAACTCCCGGGGGCTTTCTGTAGAAGGGGCCCCGCGAAGGGGGACGAGCTCAGGTGCGGAAGCCCTGAGTCCACCTGGCCCAGGGGGTCGCGAGGCCAGGATTCGCCAACACCTTGCCCTGCGCTGGTGTCCCTGCAGAGCTGCAGCAGTTCTACAACAGCCAGAGCCGGCTTCCCGACAGCAGGGTGGTGCTGTGCTTCGGAGAGGAGTTTCCAGATATGACCCCGTTGCGCTCCAAGCTCATTCTCGTGCAGGTGAGAACCGGCGGCTTCAGGGCTCGCGTCCAGACCTTGCAGCCTGCACGTCTGGCTGGGGACCAGGCAGCAGGGCCCGGGGTTGGGGGGGGCTCCACCCGCGTGCAGGCTTGGACGAGCGCTTCGGGTGGGGGAAGGAGATGCTTTCTTTTCACCCCTTTTCACCCCTGAACTATCTTCTCATGTTCCAGGACTCTCAGAGTCCACGTTGTTTCCCCTCCTTTTGTTTAGGTCGTTGTTTATAACTCAAAACCTCCTTTTCAGAAGGAGTCGCCCCTGTTCAGTTGTCTTAAGGTCTAAGTTGACAGATTAGCACTTTGCCAGCCCTTGTTTAACTCTAGTCAAAGCAATGAACTCTAACTGGTGGAATTCTGGACCCTGGCTCGCCAGACTGGAGCACTGCGGGGAGAGTATACAGAGGACTGCTTGCTCCTTCATCCACTGGCGGCCTGGAGGTTCTGATGGATGGCTCCAGCCCGGGGTCATCAGAGAGGCCCACCTCACTCCCCACCTCCATCCCTGACCTTGTGGTGCATGTCCCTCCAGGTCGAGCAGCTCTACGTCCGACAGCTGGTGGAAGAGGCTGGGAAGAGCTGCAGCGCCGGCTCCGTGATGCAGGCTCCCGAGGAGCCCCTGCCAGACCAGGTCTTCCGCATGTTTCCAGATATCTGCGCCTCACACCAGAGACCTTTTTTCAGAGAAAACCAACAGATCACAGTTTAAGTCTCTCTCTTGGGCACCCCGCCCCGCCCACATCTAGAATTTCATTATTACAATTACTGTCGTAATTATTTAAGGATGTGGATCCCTCTGACCTGGGGTGGAAGGCTTTACCCCTGCTCTTCATTTAGTAAGGGCGTCCTCTGAGGACTTGACAGGGAAACAGAGCTGTGCCCCACTTCTGCCGTTCAGGTGTAAGCATCGAAACTCGCACCAGATGCTCTGGAGGCTGTAACGATAACTTGTGATTAAAACGTTTATTTCCTGCATTTTTCCCTAATTACCATTAGTTGCTATGATTCTTTCAGTATTTGGGGATACTTGATATTTCCAAAGACCTGGCATTCAATTTTACTAGCAAATAGCTGTTTCCAGAACAGAAATCTGGAGTAGAAGATCAGTTTAAGTTCGGTTAGAGCTATAGAGTTATCATTTCATATGCTTGATTCAGTGAAGTGTCTTCTTTTAAGCATGTTAATAAGATTTAAAGAAAGACACCTGGATACCAGCCTTCCTTTAATAAGTGAAAGCACAACGCTTGGGTTTTTAGAAGAACGCATCGTCTTCCTAGAATTTGGTGCCAGGAGAGCATTTCCATTGTCAGGTGAACTGGTGTGTTTTCATCTTCAGACAATGAAAACTTTCCTTTGGGGCCTTTGTTGCCAGGAAGCTTAGAGCTAAGTTTATTTTTTCATTTCTGTAATTAAATCATCTGACATACCTCTCTCTTCTTCATTCTAAATGGTTTTGACCTGTTTTTAAAATATTTGTACTTTTAATGGCCCTTTTTGAGTTAATTAATTGTCCTATTGTAAACTGCCTTGAATCTTTTTTTTTATAAAGTGGGCAGGATGTACACCACGAGTTCAAAAAATAATTGTGGATGTGGCACCAGCTTTTTGATCGTGGCTTCGATTCAGTCAATCCATTCGTGGGCCTGCGATGTGGAACGTGGGAGGGCAGCCAGAGTCGACTGGGGAACACGGGGTGAGATATGTCAGCTTCTCACCACTACGCTGGTCCCCTAGCCCCAGTACTCCTTGCAGTCAAAGAAAGATGACCCCACTCAGCGTGGAGAAAAGGGAACCCTCCTACACTGCCAACTGGGGGGAATGTAAGTTGGTGCAGCCACTATGGAGAACAGTATGGAGGTTCCTTAAAAAGCTAAAAATAGACTTACCATATGATCCTGCACTCCTGGGCATATATCCAGTCAAAACAATAATTCGAACAGATACCTGCACCCCTATGTTCATAGCAGCACTACTCACAGTAGCCAACACATGGAAGTGACCTAAATGTCCATCAACAGAGGAATAGATAAAGAAGGTGTGGTACCTATATACAATGGAATACTACTCAGCCATAAAAAAAGAATGAAATGATGCCATTTGAAGCAACATGGCTGGACCTAGAGATTATCACACTAAATGAAGTTAGAGAAAGACAAATACAGTATGATATCACGTGTATGTGGCATCTAAGATACAACACAAACGAACCTACCTGAAAAAGAAACAGATTCACAGAACAGAACTTGCGGTTGCCAAGGGGGTGGCTGGGGGAGGGATGGATTGGGAGTTTGGGATTAGCGGGTGGAAACTATTATATACAGAATGGATACACAAAAGATCCTACTGTACAGCACAGGGAACTATATTCAAAATCCTGTGATAAACCATAATGGAGAAAAACATGAAAAAATATATAACTGAATTGCTGTGCTGTACAGCGGAAATTAGAACAACATTGTAAATCAACTATACTTCAATAAAATTTTTAAAAATTGTGGTAAAAAAATGACCCCACTGCACACCAAATTCTACCCTTCAACATAGTGGGATTCCAACAGAGAAGTCCCAGTTTTAGCCCTGGAAGAACTTACCCTATTTACTAGCAAATAACATGCATCTACTCCCCAAAAAATATATCCACATATTTACCCTCAATCATGATACTAACCCAAAGCCAGATAGGAGCCTGAAAACAATGGCTTGCTTGGCTTTCTGGTTCACAATATCGCACTAACCTTCCAACGTGCAGGATAATGTATCTCTACAACCACTTAAAATCACTTTCGTAATTACAAAGCACTTGATACCGATGGCATTTTTCACAGAACTAGAACAAAGAATTTTAAAATTTGTATGGAAACACAAAAGACCCCAAACAGCCAAAGCAATCTTAAGAAAGAAAAACTGAGCTGGAGGAATCTGGCTTCCTGACTTCAGACTATACTACAAAGCAACAGTAATCAAGTCAGTCTGGTACTGGCACAAAAACAAATACAGATCAATGGAATAGGATACAGAGTCCATAGATAAACCCACGCACCTATGATCAACTAATCTATGACAAAGGCAGCAAGAATATAATATGGAGAAAATGCAGTCTCTTCAATAAGTGGTTAAAATCAATCAATCGCTAAGAAAAAAAGGGGATGCTGGGGAAACTGGACAACTGCATGTAAGAGAATGAAATTAGAACACTGTAACACCAAACACAAAAATAAACTCTAAAGACCTAAAATGTAAGACTGGATAGTCTAAAACTCTTAGAGGAAAACACAGACATAAAACTCTGTTATAAATCACAGAATATCTTTTTTGATCCACCTCCTAGAGTAATGAAAATAAAAACAAAAAATAAACAAATGGGACCTAATTAAACTTAAAAGCTTTTGCACAGCAAAAGAAACCATAAACAAAGTGAAAAGACAACCCAGAGAATGGGAGAAAATATTTGCAAACAAAGTGACCGACAAGGGATTAATCTCCAAAATATACAAACAGCTCATGCAGCTCAGTATCAGAAAAACAACAAAATCCCAATAAAAAAATGGGCAGCAGATCTAAACAGACATTTCCCCAAAGAAGACATACAGACGGCCAAAAGGCACATGAAAAGATGCTCAACATCACTAATTATTAGAGAAATGCAAATCAAAACTACAATGAGTTACCACCTCACACCAGTCAGAATGGTCATCGTTAAAAAGTCCACAAACAATAAATGCTGGAGAGGGCGTGGAGAAAAGGGAAACCTCCTACACTGTTGGTGGGAATGTAAATTGGTGCAGCCACTATGGAGAACAGAATGGAGGTTCATTAAAAAACTCAAAATAGAATTACCATATGACCCAGCAATCCCACTCCTGGGCATATACCCAGACAAAACTATAATTCGAAAAGATACACGCACCCCCGATGTTCACTGCAGCACTATTTACAATAGCCAAGACGTGGAAGCAACCTGAGTGTCCAGCGACAGAGGAACGGATAAAGAAGGTGTGGTACATACATACAATGGAACACAGCCATAAAAAAGAATGAAATAATGCCATTTGCAGCAACATGGCTGGACCTAGAGATTACCACACTAAGTGAAGTTAGAGAAAGACAGCTATTTACCATATGTTATCACTTATATGGGAACTCTAGTAACAAATGATACAGATGAACTTATTTACAAAACAGAAGCAGACTCATGGGTATCACAGTCAAGTTTTTGGTTATCAAAGGGGAAACGGGGGGAAGTGATCCATTAGGAGATTGGGATTAACATATACACACCACTACATATAAAATAGATAACCAACAAGGACCTACTGTACAGCACAGGGAACTCTGCTCAATATTCTGTGATAACCTATATGAGAAAAGGATCTGGAAAAGAATGGACATATGCATATGTACAACTGATTCACTGTGCTGTACATCTGAAACTAACACAACATTTTAAATGAACTATACTCCAATAATAATTATTTAAAAAATAAATAAATAAGCACTTGGACATTTTTTCTAAAAAACAAACATATTTTGCTAGATGGGTGTACCCAGGGGCAGGCCAGGATTGGACAGGCACGGCGTGGTTGAGGACCTGCAGGCTCCCCACTGCTAGGTGTCACAGAGCCTGTGGGTCTGGCCGAGTCGATCCCACGGTCAGTGTAGACACGGGGCAGGTTTGGGGTGGGGGCATTGGTGACGGTCCATTTGCTTCCCATCCACTCTCTCCAGGGTGGGGAGGAGAATTTTCTATTCGTTCTTCTTTCTCCCAGCCTGGGTCACCACCATCCCGGACTCAGAATCTCACGATGAAAAGGCAAGGAGGGGCCTCACCTGTCAACCCTTGTTTTGAGAAGTGAGAGAAGCTGGGGTTTGAGGACATGATTGCCCGAGCTCAGCCAACCCGGTGGCCTTGTGAGAGTCCCCAGTAAAAAGTCGGAAAAGTCAAAGAATGCCGTTTTATTCCTGTTGCCATTTGTACGAAGGTGATGGAGGTGTGGTGTGAGCGAGATTCCATCATAGGTTCTTCAGACGTGCTGGAATTCACATGAGAATACAGGAAAACTCCAGAAGGAGTGGCTTCTCCTCTTGGGCCGACAAAGCCGGCATTACATTTTTAAGGATAATAGACCTGTTTTCTGAAGTTCTGTCAGATAAAAATAGGCTTTAGTCTCTGCTCAGATGACTGTCAGAGCAGACATCTTTAATATGCCGAATTAATATTTACTTTTGCATCCATTTAAAAAGTTTATTGATCTTTATTAAAATAAAGTGCTTTTTAAAAAACTGCCGTGTTGTTTTTTTTTAAGTCATTGTCAAATCTTTTATCATTTTCATCAGATTCTAGATTCTTCAAAGGGGGGATTGCAAAACGATATTGCACTGTGATTTAAAAAAAAAAAAATTGACTTATTTATTTGTCTGTGCCGGGTCTTAGCTGCAGCACGCGGGATCTAGTTCCCTGACCAGGGATCAAACCCAGGCCCCCTGCATTGGGGAGCGTGGAGTCTTACCCACTGGACCACCAGGAAGTCCCTGCACTGGGATTTTTCAGGACTTTTTGCTTGTTTTTTTTACTAATCCTCAGAACAGTAGCAGAAAGGTCTGGAGACTTACAGACCGTACAGAACTTCTTGGAGAAAGTGTGGTGTGGGCACACCATGTTTTTACGAACTCTGAGGGTTTTCTCATGCTTGACTTTCCGTGAGCTGACTGGAGAGTATGCAGGGGTGTGGAGAAGGGAGGAGGCTGGCCCTGAGCACCGTCCTGGGAGCTGCTGGAAATGACCTGTTGGAGAGCCACCCATGATGGGGGAGTGCTTTCTTCCACTCACTCATACGCTCACTGTGCTGGTCCTGGGGATACAGCGGGGACACGGGGGGCCTAGTCCAGCCGTCATGGAGATGTCCTCATGGGACGTGCCCACTGAACCACCCAGGACAGACTGATGGATGGCAGGGCAGAGACAAGCTACCCGACACGCTGTCTGCAAGGCCACGGGCCTTCTCCCTCTGGCTCGGGCGAGCCCGGCGGGATGGGACAGTTCTTACTCTCAGCTCACAGATGAGGAGTCCTAGGCACAGGGCCATGCGTGGCTGCCGCTGGGCCCTTTGTGTCCTGGGGGCCCAGCTCTTGCTGCATTGCTTCAGCTGGCCGGCCGGCCGGCCAACAGCCGGGGAGAGGCAGTGGGCAGGCAAGTGGCTGGCTCTCTCGGAAGCGGGGCGCGTCGTTCCTGCACGCCACAGCCCGGGCCGTGTTTACGAGCAAGTCCTCTTCTGTCCTGTGGATTCAGGGCCACACGTGGATACTCGATAAAGTCTGCTTCTCCCCAGAGTTCGAGACCCTGAGGCAGAGAGTTGACAAATCCTTCCCACTCGAGTTCTTGCAGGAACCTCGGAGAGACAGGCGGGGAGCCGCAAGGGCTTTCCTTTGCGGAGGAGGGAATTCAAGGACGAGATGCTTCAGTATAAACCGGGGCGTCTAGAAAACATTGCTGAGGTCCTAGATGTGAACTAAGTTTTGAGATGTTGACCCCTCTGGACAGTTGGCTTCTGGGACCTTGAAAGGCAGCTCGTGGGAATGGGCTGATGAGACGTTCGGGGAAACAAGGAGCCTTCACTCTTTGTGCTTTAAAATCATCAACAAAATTAAGATATTTTAACACTCACCTTGTGGGTGACTGCCACTTGGCATACTAACTTGCAAAATCCCTCTGTGATGCAAAAAAAAATTTTAAGTAATTTTTATTGGAGTATAGTTGCTTTACAATGTTGTGTTAGTTTCTGACGTACAGCAAAATGAACCAGCTATACATATACATATATCCCCTTTTTCGGATTTCCTTCCCATTTAGGTCACCACAGAGCACTGAGTAGAGCTCCCTGTGCTCTGCAGTAGGTTCTCATTAGCTAGCTATTTTATACGTAGTATCAATAGTGTGTATATGTCAATCCCGGTCTCCCAGGTCATCCCACCCACACCCCACCCCGGGGATGCAAGATGTTTGTTTTCCTCTGTAATGTTCAGATGGATTAATGAGATGATGGACCCCGGGATAAGCGTCCACAGGATCTGCTGGGCCCAGGGAAACCTCCTGAAGCCTGGAGAATCCTCCTGAAAGGGACAGACTGGGCAGGCATCCCTGTGTGCTACCGGGACGGTTTCTCTCCACAAAGAAGCAGTTGTGGGAACCAGGAAGAAATTGTTTGTGTGAGTGATTCAGACCCTCCGTGATAGAAAGTTTTGCAACTCAACTACTCAGAAATACTTAGAAGTTCTTGCTAAAGAATGATCTATAACTAATGACTGTAATTTTAACAGCTCAGTGGGTTGAGAGTCAGGGAGGTGGTGTCTCAGTGGAAAGTCTGGCTGCGTTTACCACAAGTGGGAGAGCAGCAGCAAATGTCTCAGCCCACTCACAGCCGGTATCTTCCTCTCGGACACGTGCACTGTTCGCTGGCATTTTAAAAGTTCACTCTCAAGGCAAGAAAGTCGTTTCATGCAGTGTTTCTTTAATTTACGTGCTCCGATATCACGCCTCGCAGTGTGTCTAGGAGGTGGGGCCTCATCCAAGTCAGAAACCTCAGGCATGGAGAGGAAAGTGTGCGTTTTCCTTCCTGTTCTGGTTGGGCTGCCGCCTTCAGACTCGATGGAGTCGGCCTCGCGTGGCGACGGCTCCACGCGTCTCTTTCTGTGTAACAAGCGACCCACAGACTTGTTGGTATCAAGGACATTTTATTTTGCTCACGGATTTCGTGGGTCAGGATTAACACAGGGTACGATGGTGTCCATAGCGTCTGGGGTCTTAGCTGGGAAGACTCGAACAGCTGAGGGTGGCTTGAGTGCCTGGGGTGGCATCAGCTGCAGGCTTTGCATCTACGTCTTGTGTGGGCATGGAGAGGGCTGGAGGGCTGGGTACAGCCACGACTGTCCCCTGGAACGTGCTCTCTCCGGGCAGGTCGGGCTTCCTCCCAGCATGGCAGCCCCCAGGCCGTCCAGTGGACACCGGGGAAGCTGAATGGCTTTTTATGACCCAGCCTCAGACACCATCTGGCATCACTTCTGCCACCTCTATTGGTCAGAGCAGTCACAAGGCTGTCCAAATTCAGGGGGATGGGCAGAGCCCCACCTCCTGATGACAGGAGTGTCAAGGAACATGCAGTCATATTTGGAGCCCAAAGCATCTTCTCCTTTGCTGCTCATCCCACTTTTTTTTTTTCTAAATCATCTGCCCTTGCCCTGGAAGCCCTGGCTCCTTTCTGCCCTGATTCCTTGAATCCCAGGCAGGTAGACTTTCCTCACTCCGACTTGGGAGCACGACAGGGTCGCGTACCTTCTTCTGAACGTAGCCCTTCTCTCGTGTGATCAGGTTCACACACCTCTCAACGGACCTACCTCACGGTTCTCAACCCACGGCGCTAGGGCATTTGAGCTACTGTGCAACTACATGTGGCTGCAGAGCTATGTTACGTCAGGAGGGGCATTTCTCAGACTGAGCCCTATGGTTCCTGGCTGTTTAAGGGACACCCACGTACATCAAGCGTCCAGTACATGTAGTTGTTCCCTCCTGCACCTTTGTATCAAACTGTAAGGACCAGACGGTGTTAGAAAGCATAGAGAATCTTGAAAATAAAAATCTCTCAGAGAAACACAAGAGGGAGAGACTCCGGCTGTTTTCTTGAAGAGCTTTTGGGGGGAAAAAAATCACAGTGCACTTAGCAGACGGAGATGTTATCTCTCCATTGAGCATCTCCCTCCCTGCAGCATCCGCAGGGCCCTCCCTTCTGACCCCCTCCCGGCTCCTATGTCTGAAACATGCATTGAGCAATCAGGCCAGTTAGAAATCCTGAGCCCAGAAATAAAGAGACTGTTGCTTTGGTGTCCCTGCACGTTTGCTCCGGGTCCCGACGGAGGCAGAGGGCGATGTGTGGAGGAAGCAGATGGCCTGGCCTACTGTACATTGCAGAACACTTCAACTGCAAGGCTGGCGCCGGCTCTTGCATCACTGGGTCAGACAGGGCCACGGCACAGAGGCGGGGAGCCCTGGGGGCTGACCGCTGGGCGGCAGGCTCAGTTGTCCAAAGGCAGGCGTCGACGGGGGCGGGGGTGGAGCAGAAGCTGGCAGGGGAGAAGAGAAAGGGGGGAAAAGTGCCTGAATTCTTACCCAGGTCCAGTACGGGCCGATGCAAGGGGCACATCTATGGTCCGTGAAGTCAGCTAGACCTGGGTTCAAAGCCTGAGTCCGCTGCTGATGAGCTGTGAGACACTGGGGGGAGGGCTTTCCTTCCCTCAGTTTCAGTGTCCTCGGCTATAAATTACCCATCATTCCTACCTCATGTGGACGCTGTGAGGATTCACTGCCCTGACCTCGTGGGGTTGCTGTGAGGATTCACTGAGGTCTTTTATGGCAGGTGACATGGGCAGCAATTGGGGACCCTGCTTAGTGGGTGTGGAATCGAACAGAAGGAGCTGAGAGATTTTCCAGAGGGCCTGTCCACGGAGGTGGTGCAACTCTGAGTGGGGACCCACGTGGGCACCCAGCATTCTAAGCTCGTCATGCTGGATGTCTTCCGTGGTCCCCAGTGTCCGCCCTGCTCGGTCTCTGGAAGGCTGACCGCCACAGACCACTAACGGCTTCCCTACCCTCTGGCCTCCGGCCGAGCTCAGCCAGTGGGAGCCCCAGCAGGAGATCAGAGGAAGGAAGGTGGCATTAGTGTGGGTGGAGAAGGGGCCACGTCTGTCTTGCTTGCTACTAAGTCTCCAGCATATAGTATGTGCTCAAAACAAGAGTTCCCGATGAAGGAGCAAACGCTCAGGGCGCCACAGGAACGGGGCTGCAGGTGCCTCCCAGATCTAAGGCACTGCGTGCCCCACGTGCGGGGCGGGACACGGCCCTGTGGGCTCAGAGGATGGGAGCAGAGGGCGACTCTGGGGGACTGGTGGAGCCCTGACGGAGGAGCAAGATGGGGGGGCCCGTGGGGAGGCACCTCGGGCTGGGGCCTGGAGCCTGGACTCAGAGTGGATGAGAGATGGGGGCCCAACGGAGGGTGTCTGGAGGCAAACCAGGGCCTTTGTGTGGCCAGAGGGAGAACAAGAGACTCCAGACGGCCGCACCTGCCTGGCCCAGCCCAGCCGCGAGGCTTTACTCAAGACGAGCCTGCTTTCCGGAAGTGTCGGGACAAGGTGTGGGACGCGGCCGTTCCGAAACTCAAGGTAATTCTCTCAACTGTGCCTTTCGTTTCCTGATCGTGAAGTGAGCTGGGATCACTTCCCTCCTTCTCAGACGTGAAGAACTGCTGGCACCGGAAGTGATCAGTGACGGCCCCCTGGAGCCGCCGCCCACAGCCGGGGGTGCTGTGCCCCACCGCTGCCACGCCTGATGGTGTGACCTCTCTGACCCTAAGTTTCCTCGTCTGGCAAATGGGTGCGAAGCCACAGTGAGTTGTTTGGTGGAAGGGCCTTGGACGCTGCAGAGTAAGTGGGGAGCTGCGCCCTCACTGCCTGGGCTCGGCTGGGCCCGCCCGGTGCCCGTCAGTGCCCTCCTCTCCCCTGCTGGGGGCAGGGTGTCAGAAGAACAGCGTTGTCCTGACTTTCAGGGTAACCGCTGCCCTCCTCTTCTTTACACTTCTACCCCCAGTAGCCCCTCAACACGCTCCTATTTGGGGATGTTCCACAAGACAACTGTACGTTTGAAACCTCCACGTCTGGCTTCACTCACCCACCTTCAGGCGGGGAGTGTCACCCACTGCCGTGCGTTTGTTCCAAGGCGGTGTCGCGTCCGCGTGTGACAGTCATGACTGTTCCCTCCTTCCGTGGATGGGGCGCTGGCTTTGTCTCCAGTTTGGGGCCCCTGCACCGAGGTGTGGTACCCGCGCCCCGCTCAGGTTTCCGAGTCGCGGGCGCGCGTGGCTGGCTTGGCCGCCCTCCCGCTGAAGCGCGAGCGTTCCCGATGCTCCGTGTCCCCACCAACACGTGGCGCTTTCAGTCGTTCGTGTTGCGGCCATTCGGGTGGTGCTGTGATGCCTCTGTCTGCTGTCGCCGGCATCTCTCTGGTGGCTAACGGGATTGGGCTCCTTGTCGTCGGTTTAGCAGACAGTGAAGGGCCGTTAGTTTGAGCTGTTGCCCACTTTGTCATCGGGCTGTCTTTCCTCCTGGTCTCTGGGTGGGAGCCCACGCCCGTTCTGCGGAGCTGCCATTGGCTCTGAGTGGTTGGGGCCCCCGCTCAGCCCAGGTGTGCTCTCTGGCTAAGTACAAGCCGGGGGCGAACCCAGCGGAAGCTCTGAAGCCGCGAGACGACGCAGGTGCCGCCGAGGGCGCAGAGGGGACTCGCCAGGGCACGAGCTCGCTCTGGTGTTTATGCTGGCTCCTCCTCCAGGTCTTCGAGGCTCCTGGCACCTCTGACGCCAGCCCTGGGCTCCTCTCCACGTCTGCCCGTTGCTGCCCCCCCGGACCGGGCGTCCAGTCAGCTTCAAGCGCAGGCTCCCACCGTCCCCCCAGCTGGCCGCGATCTTAGCCCAGCTTTGTCTGTTGCCCACATCACAGGCCCCTGTGTCTGGCGTGGCAGTGAGTGTCCACAGAAACACATGATACATGAACTGGGCCTTGAGGAAGTAGAAAGCAGAGGAGCTCATCAGGAGAAGAGGGGGAAGGGCATGCTAGAACAGCACGAGCGGGCACGGGGGTACGCGTGCCGGGGTGACGCGGGCCGGTGCTGGTGTCCTGAGCGAGTGCTGGCGAGGCCTGTGGCCGGAGCCGCGGTGGGGGTGGCCCTGATGCCACGCTGGTGCGTTAGATTGCTCCCCGGACAACGGGCACCATCAGAGGTCGAGGACGCGGGAAGCACCGAGGTGAGTGTGGCCCCGGCCCTGAGGCTTTCTGGCTCCGAGGTGGTGCGACTCACCGGCCTTCAGGAGCCTCAGCTTCCGCACTTCTCCCAGGGTTGCCGTGGAGATGAGACGACGGACACACCCAAGGTTCTCAGAGCAGGGCGCTCAGGGACGCTGCCTATCGCTACGTCGGGGCCGGGCGTGCTGGGACACGTGGGTGCGTGTCCAGGAGGCCCCTCGGCAGCGTAGGGCTGCCGGATCAGAGGAAGGACAGACGGGGCCGGAACCCACGTGAGGACCCAGGAGGTGTCCGGTGGTCCACTGAAGGCTCAGGGAGCCCAGGCTTGGCGCTAGGACACGGGGCCAGCGGGGGCACATCGCTGTTTGGCCCCCCTCCCCAGCTCACATCTAGGAAAAGGAAACTATGACAGCGGCGTGGACTAGTGAAGGATGGAGCTGCCCAGCGCCAGGAGGGCCCCTTACCCACTGTGGAGCACAGGCGAGACTGGCGGAGGGCTTTGCCCCGGGATGCGATAAACACAGAGGGGTCAGGAGGGCGAGAGGGGAGAGGGCACAGCCGAGGCACATTATCGTGGGGTGTGGGGACCGGTGAGGGTGGTGAGAGGCGGCTGGGTCACCACGGTGACAGGTGTGGGCTTTTCTGCCTGGACTCTGCCCAAAGTCAGGAGCTCACACAGCACTGCGATGCCCAGCAGTGGCACCTCCGTAACCTCCCTGCCCCCCGGACTGCCCGGCGATTATGAATGAAGCTGCTACGACACCTGTGCACGGGTATTTGTGTGGACGTCCATTCTCACCTCCTCTGGGTGAACACCTAGGAGCACAGCTACCGGATCATACGGTTAAGCCTATGTCTGGCTTTGTGAAACAACCGCCCAGCTGTTTTCCAAAGTGGCTGTGCATTTTGCATTCCTGCCAGCAACGAGCGGGAGGTCCTGTGGCTGAGTCTGCTTTGTGAACCTTTGATCCCAGTTGATTCGATGAGGCAACACCCGGGCGACAGTTATGGACGTGGTCGACGGCTCAGGCTTTGGCAGGAGGGGGGTTCAATTACCCAGCTCTATAGCTCACCTCCACGTGAGTGTGGACAGGCCAAGGACCACCCCCACCCCCAGCCTTACTGTCCTCGTCTGTGGACAGGAGATGCAGATGGGCCTTAACTCCGGGGATGCTGGTGGACTACATGGGGCACCTTGGTAACTGGGGTGTGGGGAGGAGGGCCTGCGTGAACGTCAGCCACTGTTGTAACTGACAGCAAGTTTCACAGAAGACTCAGCTCTTGCCCCAGCTCTTAGAAAGTTCAAGAGGGAAGGAGCTCGTAGTAGGAAAAATAATGCTCCCAACATGTCCACATCCTAGCGACCTTCACGGCAGAAGGGATCTTGCAGATGTGAAAAGGTTAAAGACCCTGAGGTGGGGAGATGGTCCTGGATTCCCTGGGTAGAGCCTATGTCATCACAAGGGTCCTTAAAAGGGGGACGCAGGACGATCAAAGTCAGGGACTGAAAGATGCTACCTGTTGGCTTGGAAAATGCAGCCAAGGAAAGCAGTACCTCCTGAAGGTGGAAAAGGCAACAAACGTCCCCCTGCGGCCTCCAGAAGGACACAGGCCTGTGACCCCGTGATTGTAGCCCAGTGAGACCCGTGTCAGACTTCTGCCCTCCAGACCTGTGAGAGAATGGACGTGTGTTGTTTCAAGCCACTCACTTTCGGGTCATTTGTTACAGCAGCAAGAGGACAGTGATACAGAGCCTTAGTGATAGAGCAGGGGAGGAAAACAAGGCCCGGAGAAAGGGCGGCACGCGGCCAAGTTTCCACGGCGGGGACGCACCGCTGCAGGCGCCCTCCTGCCTCTGCTTCTCAGGCCTGCCTTCTCTTCTGTCCTGAGCCCACGGCTCTGACAGTGTCATACGGGAGTTACACTGCCCAGAACACTGGGGACAGGGGGTGAAAACCCCAAGGTTGAAAATAGCTCTGTACCCGGTGTGGTTCGGTTTCTGCTTCTCAGCCTGCTGTGAGGTTGTCAACTCACAAAGCCACTTCCTCCTGACTCGCTTCTGCCAGCTGTCTTCACTGGCATTTCCCCGCACTCCCATTCCTTTTCAGCTCAAGTTCTCCGAAAGCCAAGCTCTCAGCCATTCTGGGGTCAGGGTGCGGACCAACCTCAAAGCGTACTTCCTTGGAAAAATTCCTGACATGGGTCCAGGCCGGCCTGCAACCAGGGGTTTCTGGTTTAGAGGACTGGTGTTGTTTTTTTTTTTTTTTCCCTTTTTTGTGACAATTATGATCTTCCTCGTTTTGAGGTTAAAGTCGGTGCTTCCTTTCTCTGGTGTGAAATTCAACCATGATGCTGTTATAGCCAAGAAGATATTTCCATTCAAAACCACCGTTAGCACAGCCCTACGAAATTTTCCTTTGCTTCCACTGGGTTCCTGGGCTTGACCTAAAGGTGATTTGTACTTGGAAAATCTGAACAGCATCACCTGACACGTCGTCTTAGGATGTGTGGGAGGAAAGGAATTATTTTCTAAATGAGGCTTACAATCTGTTTCATTTCAGACAGGAATGCTTCCAAAATGCCAAAGATGTTAGAAAAAAAGAAAAAAAAAAAAAAAAGCCTGTGCTCGCCATAAAGACTCAACCTAACAGTGGCCAACGAGGTGTCCAATTTACTCCCTGGCACAAGGGATGTTTGTTGAATGAACAAGCAAATGAACGAATGTGTGAGTTGGGGAGCAATGAATTCTGAAGCAACTGAGATATTCCAGAGTTTACCCTCACGCTCTGCCTCGCTTTGAACCGTGTATCAGGTGGAACCAATGACCCCGAGTCTTGCTTAACGGGGACTAAGGCGTGTTTCCCTGTGGCTCAAACTCCCTGAGTCAGAGGGCCTGGTGGGACCAAGCTTCCCAAGTCTGGAGGAAACAGAGAGCCAGGCTTTGGCTCACTAAGTACACCAGCGATCACACAGGCTCTGACGGGGATTACTGTGTAGGAACCCTGTGTGTATCAGATCGACAACAAGGCACCTTCCTAATTGTGAAAGGAGCTCACAGCTGTCGAGAGCCTATCCTCTTCGACAACAAGGCACCTTCCTAATTGTGAAAGGAACTCACACCTGTCGAGAGCCTATCATGTCATCAACAACCTTGCCAGACCACTTTTCCCATTATCCACATGAAAACACAGACTCCGCGATATACAAGTAAGCAAAGTGCCCAGGTCTGGGTGACCAGAATTTGCCTCAAGGTTGGCCAGTGACAGGACACGGCTGTTTGAGGGCTGACATCCATCTCCCCACTCTGGGCTCTTACACCTTGAGCCCAGGTTTTTGTTCACGCATCTGCTCTACCTGATTCAGGGAGGGGGGTCCGCATCCTCAGACCCAGCTATGATTCTTGATCCCTCTCTAAGACAATGGGGTCACCCATTGCCCTGGACAGTCAGGGTTCAGGAAGGAGCCTGGGGCCGAATAATGTGATGGGCTGTGAGGAAAACACCTGCTGGGGCTTCTGGGGCGTCTTCTCACTCCTGTGAGAGAGCAGGGGCCTCCTTCCTTGGCATGTGGCCATGTCTGGGGAGGTGGTGGAATTGCCAGCACCATCCCGCTGCCAGCCTATGGGTGACGCTGACCCCTGGAGGGGACGTGGCAGAGGAGTGCCAGCCCCAGGCTGCCTCAGTTTGGTATATTTTGTTTTCAAGGGCAGATATTCCCTTGCACCTGGAGTTTTCTGCTCCTTGCCAAGCGTCCTAAGGGGCGTCTCTGGCTCCTCTCCCCCGTCTCCTCTCAGCCTCCCTCCTTTACCAGCCAGAAAAGCACGAGGACTCTTCGGCGCCCTGCTCCCGAGCCCGCCCCGTCATTTACAGAAATCACCTCCCTGGCCTCCGTTTGCTCAGCAGTAAAATGGGATTCTCCTGCGTTGCCGAAGGGTAAGCGAAGGATCACGCACAAAGCAAGGCACCCTCAAAACTGTCACCACGGCAGAAAACGTGCGGAGTGTCACTCCACTTACCTGCAGCGCCATCTCTGCCGCTGACACACGTGCTCGCGCGCCGGGGACTCGCACCTCTGTGGATGGGCGTCCTTTCCCGGTTCTCCCTCAGGGCTCCGCGTGGTTCCCATGATGGCTGATTCCAGTCAGTGCTACGGCAACGCCTCGCCTTCCCCAGTCCTCTTAGGGAGCGGGCGGCCGGGGCAGGCCGGCGGGGGGGCCTCAGAGCTCCTCCGAGGACGGCGTTGCAGCCCTGCGTGGTCCAGGCCCCACGCTCTCTCTGAGGGCAGAGCCACTTTGCGTGAGCAATTGCACGCCGGAATCACGGAGACGCGTTCGTTGAGAACAGCAGACAGCAACTGCCGTTGTTTCGCCAAAACGGAGCCTGTCGGGAGGACGCCAGGTGTGCGGAATAAAGGGCCCGAGGCCAGGTAGCCTAGTCAGGCAGCGTCTGATTGGTGAGCCTGGGTCACATGGGGGCTGCAGCTCTGCTGCAGGGGAGGCTGGGAAGTGAGGACTAGCATCTGATTGGTGAGCCTGGGTCGCATGTTTGCTGCTCCCCCCCAAGGATGCTGGGAAGTGAGGACTAGCATCTGATTGGTGAGCCTGGGTCACATGGCTGTACCCCAGCTGCAAGAGAGGCTGGGACGCAAGGACTAGCGTTTTCTCCTCGCCTCTGCAGGATGGATGGTTCCCGAGGCAGCAGGTCTCTGAAGCTGGGGTGGCCCAAGTCAGGGACGAGTGAATATCCTCTTCAACCTGGCAAGCGGGTGGCCCAACCGTATCCCATCCACGTCGACTGGCTGCAAGAGAGGGAAGCTTACGGTTTACCGCCAAGATGTCTCTGTTCAGCTGTGTGGATGGGACTAGCGTCTGAGACTGGAGGGGTCGGAAAGGGCTTCTGGGCATTTTCCTTTTGGTACCTTGTGTTTGAACACTGGAATCTGTGGCCAATCACGTGAAAGATTAGATGCCTCAAAATAACCGGAATAATTGGTCAAAACAGCATCGAGTGCCAGCGAGGGTGGAGTGGGGACTCACGTCTGGGTCCGTGTGAGTCCCTAACCTGCAAGTGGAGGCACTGGGCTGCATCTCCCCTTACATTGGTTGTGTTAGCCGTCAAGTGATGGAGCTTCCAGAACTACAGTTTGTTCATGAACTCATTCACCCACCCACCCACCCGTCCACCTTCTATCCATCCACCGATATTCTGTCCATCCATCCATCCATTCACTGAGCCAAGCATGAGGCCAGGTTTGGGACACAGCGTTAAAGGAGCTGCCTCTGCCCTAAAGGAGCCCACAGTCTTGGTGACCCCCCCCCCCCGCCCCATAATTCCAGGCAGCTCCTGTCTGGAGCTTCTGGGAACTTAGGACTTGGATACCTCTCTCTTCAGTCTCTGTGTGGCTGCCCTGGGCTGGGCACATACAGATGACGGTTCAAGGTTGGACCATCACATTTGCATATTTTACCCTTTTCGTCTCAGCTTTGCAGAGGAGACTTTTCTGGAAGTCTTAAAAAAAAACTGAAGAAAAAAACACACAGGAAGCCGTGTCTTGTGTTCTTTGTAGCGAGTCTTGTGCTAATTTTGAACCAAGCTTTATTTTTCTTTATTTTTAAATCCTGAGTCTAGCGTGTGAAGAGAGAAGCTTCTGCCAGTGAAATGGCACCCTCAGCCCTGAACTTGCAGTGGGGCAGCAAGGATGAAATGCACGCAGAGAGCCTGGCTCAGGCCTGGCGGTGACACAGCTCGACACCTATGGCTGTTGCTATCCAGACGGTCGTCTGTCAAGGCAGTGTGCGCCCGCTGCTGGCGTCAGGATCGAGGTGGCCAGGTAGGAATTTGTGATTTCATCTGCCACCTCCTAGGGTTGTGCCATCTCTTCGGGTCTCCTCACATGACACAGCCACCCGTGGCTGACGACATCCACACCCACAGCTTTAGCACCAATGTGACAGGTTCCCGAACCGTCTAACGAATCCCCCCTTGACTTCTGTGCCGAGACGGCCCACCGGCACCTCCAGCTCAAACTGTCTTACCCTGAGTTCCTTATTTCAACCACTGCCCTCAGCCCCAGAGCCGGCTTCTGCTCTTCGCTCCTCAGTTAAGGACGGCTGCGGAGTCTAGAAACCTGAGTGTCACCCTTGCCACCTGGCTCCCTCTGGGCCCCCACCATCTCTTGCCTGGACTGGTACCCGAGGGGAGTCACTATTTTTCTGCAAACATCTGGCCACGAGCCACACAGATCTGATCACAGGTCCCCAGCCTGAGCCCCATGACGGCTCAGTGCTGTGCTGTCCAGCGTGGCAGCCACCAGCCCACGTGGCTACCTACACTTACGTTACTTATAACCAAGTCATGACAGCCTCCCACCTGGTCTCCAGGCTGTTGCTCTTCTCTAGATCCACACAGGCGCTAAGGAGAATGACCTAGAACCTGGCTGGCTCTTAGGGGGCCAGTGGCCAACTCCCACGCTCTGCTTAACCGTCAGTGGCGGTGCACTGCACGGCCCACGCTCCCGGCTGCCCCTCAGCCACCTGCCGGCCTCCTCCTGTCTCCCTCCCACGTGTGCCACTCTCAGTCCCCTCCCTGCCCTTCATCCTCTCCTCTTCCTCACTCCTCCTGCAGGGTCCCAGGGTGACATGCACTTTCCTTGCATGGGGAAGAGGTCGAGGCCTAGGCCTGGGCTCACCCAGCCTTGGGGGGATCCTGGCTCAGCGACAGAGGTACCACGGGGCGTGTGAAGCTGACAGTCTACTGCTGCCTTCTTGCATGGGTCCTTTACTGGGCTGGGTGCCGAATTTTGTATTCTTTTAAAATTTTTTTTTAAAATTCCATTAATAATTTTTGTTTTCTTTATCTCAAAGAGGACTTAAGTCGTCTAAGGCCCACAAGCTTAGATCCACTCTGGGCAGGCCACTCGGCCCTAATAACCTCAGTTCCCTCATTTTAAAACTAGAAATAAGACCTCCTCACTGGATTGCTATAATGATCACATAAGGAAAGGGGGCCGTGCTCAGCACGATACCTGGAGCACGATGCGGTGGAACAGTTAAATGTTGGATCGTATCGCCTGATAGAACAAAGCGGTGCTCAGCAGTTATAGTCACTGTTAGAATTAACAGTACCTATTTCTGGGCATGCTGACTCGGTCCTCTACAACCTGGTGGGTGGGTGTTACTGTCACCCATTTTTCAGATGTGGAAACTGAGGCTTAGGAGAGAGGAGTGATTCTGTGTGTCGGGCAGTGGTCCACTGGTGGAGCCAGGTCTCCGTGGCTCAGAAGCTGGGCCGTTGCTGGGCCAACGCTGATTCCTGGGGAGGCCGCTGGGAGTGGGATCCCCGCCCGGTGCAGAGACCCCAGCAGGGGCAGCCTGGGCTCGGAGCGCGTGACCGGCTCCCGCTGGGTCTCCCACTCTTCTCCTTTCTATTTCGGCTCTTCTCATTCTGAATTTCGTTTCAGCTCAGGCCCCTACCTTGATGCGCACACAAGAGAAACGAGTGAAGTTTCGAGGACCCTGAACACCAAGGTAGTTCCACAGCGACAAGGTGCCCGGCTCCCAGGATGAGTCATGCACCTTTCTGATAAGAAAAGCGAAAACGTGAAGTTGCAAACTGCAGGCGCCCTGCAACTTCCTGAATCCACTGCTCCACGTCCTGCCCGAGGGAACAAGCGACTCCCCGAGAGGAGTCCTGGGTGGAAGTTGTACGTTTCGCTGCCCGTGGAAGGAGAACTGGCGGGGGAGCTTGGTTTCAGGATCTCGCCTCCTGGCCGGTGGGGGGGTCAGGAAAGGTGTCCTGGGGGGAGGTCTGGTTGCCTGCGGCCCTGGCATCCCTGCCGGGCGTCGCTGAGGCGGCCTGACCCCTGGCGACACCTGTGCCAGGCCACCCGCGGCTGTGTCTTCCTGGGCAGCTGCCTGCTCGGCCGTGTGGCAGGGCCGTGCTGTTGCGACACGAGCTGCTGAGGTTTCTGTGGCCCCTTTGGTCAGAGGCAGCCCAGGTGCTGTGGGCAAGACACATGCCAGAGACCGAATTAGACCCCCTTGGAAAAACACAGCACCCCGCCTAATTTTTCACAGGGCTGGTCTCCGGACCCACATCCCATAACGGATACACACGCCTGAATTCAGGGGATCAGTGGCCAAGACTCTGGACTCTTTGATGTCCTGCGTTGGGGTCCCGCCCCCTCTCATTGTGTGCTGGGTAATTTCAGCAAGCTATTCCCCTCATGGGCCTCAGTTTTCCCATCTGCATGATGGATCAATTGATAAGACTTAGCTCACAGGGAGGCGCTGAGGATGGAGCAAATTAATGCCGTAAAGTCCTTCTCATAGACACACGTAAGGCTCAGAACGAATGCAAAGTCAGTGCCCATTGAAGGAGGGAGGGGGCGGGGGTCGCGAAAGTCCTGGTCACTCGAGACAGAGGAAGCTGGTACAGCCACTTAGAAAACTTTTTTCGGGGGGGGGGGACACAATTTTAAGTGTGCAGAAAAGCTTTAAGTATAGTGCAAAGAACACTCTCCTACTTTTTCACCCAGATTCACCTCTTTTCGGTAATAGCTCTGAGGCCTAACTCACTAGTGTACAATTCACTCACTGAAAGTGTGCCATTCCATCCATGCCCTTTGGTATCACAGGTTGTGCAACCGTCACCGCAGTCCATTTTAGAACAAGTTCATTGCTCCCTCCTCCAGGCAACCCCACGCCCCTCGGCGGCCACCCCTCACCTATGGTTAATATACACATATATATATATATATATTTTTTTTTTAACTGTTAATACTTCTATGCATCCTTTGATCTGTGGCTTCCAACGTTTTTGAGTCGTAGAGACCCTTTGAAGTGTTAAGTACTCTGCACAGGCCTCTCATTCACTTATTCACTCAACACGTGGTTAGGGAGCACCTACTGTGTGCCAAGCCTGCTGGCTGCAACTGAGAACAAAACAGACACCATCAAACGCTGAGAGGAAGCCACGCAAGTCACAGCGTGGAAGGTTCTGGAAAAGAACGAGGAAAGGGGCACCGGAGAAGGAGAACGCAGCAGGGACCTGGCCTCACCCGGGAGGGAGGGAGGGTGGACCTGGGAGCGTCCCGACGGAGGGAGCAGCAGGTGAGAAGCCTTCCCAGGGAAGAAGCTCGCTCGACAGCAGATCTGGAAAAGGCCAGTTTCAGCTGCAGGGTCACCTGAGGCTGCCGGAGCGTGGGGGGGCAACAGCAGACCACCCAGGGCTCATAGAGGGCTTCACGTTAAATCTCCACACACTGGGAACCTCCATAATTCTCTGACACGGCTGAGTTCTCTTACATGGTTTGGCCAACGGATTTGTCCTTAATTAATCACAGCAGCATCTGGTCCATCTGTCCAGTAGTCATGTACGCATGTGCGAGAAGGAGTGGGATAGGAACCGCTTGTAAGTACCCCCGGCTTCAGGACCCAAGTCCTCCCAGCTGGACACCATTGTTTTAGAACCCCCTTTGTCTTAGCATTGTATAAACACTGTTCCATAGGTCACTGCACGCTGAAGAAAACAAAACCAAACCCCAAGAGTTATTCTAGCCCAACAAGTTTCAAGAGCACCCCATTTCTTTCTGGGCATTTCACGATGTACTGAAGCGTATTAAAGGGTCTGAGAAGTCCTGCAGCAAAGAAGCCAGTGATGCCCAAACTCAGTAGTCCAGGGAACCCTTTTACTCCGTTACTCTGGTGAAACTAGTGTTATGTGGAAAATGCTTTGGGAAACAGGGCTTACTTCTGCAGATGAGCCAGCTGAGGTGTGGAGCTGGGAACTGTCTAAGGGCCCCATCCGGAGCCTGCGCAGAGGGGAGGCCGGTGTGAAAAGCAGGAATCGTCGAGTATTTGAAGAAGGGTTCACTCTCGTTACTCTTGAGGGAGCCAAAGGCCCCCCTGACACCCGGGCACTGGCCTGGCGCCCAGCTGGGCCATGCTGTCCTCCTGATGTGGGTATCAGCCGCCTCACAGCACGCCGACCTCACACGAGGTCATGATAAAGTGACGGAGGTCACACACGCAACAGCAAACCTTGTCTCCGCTCGGCCAAAATGAGGGGTTGCTTCTTTACCCGTCACAGCTCCCCCCACCCTCCCTATCAGAGGACTGCCCCCGTTTCCGACAGCACCCACACCAGGGTGAACCCCCTTCCTCAGACCCTCCCCGAACCACCCGCCTGCCCAAAGCCCACTCCCCCAGCAGGTTCTTTCTGACACCCCCCCGCTCAACAGGTCCCCATAGGGAGGGTCCACTGATGATGCAATGAGGGAAAAACCCAATTGTTCCATCGCTGGCCTCCTGGTGGTCCTGGCTGGGGGGCTTCGACACTCGAAAACACATAGTCCTCTGAGCTGAACACATCTCCACTGCATTATACATGAAGCATCCTTTTGAAAATATGTGGAATTTATTTTGCAAAGATATTCATCGTGATAAGCCTTGACTCAGGGGCACTGTGTTTTCGAAGCAAGCCATAGACCAAGAAATACTATACAGTGACTGACAGAAGGAGACAGTTTACTCCTCCCTCCTGAAGTCCAAACTTAAACCCAGGTCTCCCTAAACCGCAGTGAGCTGCTTCCACTGCGGCCCACATCTGCCATCGGGCGCTGGAGGAACGGGGCCGGGTGGCCACGCCCCGCAACGCTGCATGGAGCTGGGCGAGGACTTACGCGCTCTTGGGGGAAAGACGGTGGTGTCGGATGGTTATGATTTCAAATCTGGGCTCCATCTCTCCGTAACTGAGTGGTCTTGGGTGAGTTTCTTCACGTTCCTGAACCTCAGCTTTCCCATCTGTAAAGTGGGGGAGCTGATATTAGCACCAACAGCTGCCATTCGTCGAAGAACTTAGTAGACAGCATATAAGAGGCGTGTAGCCCAGTGCCCCGTCAACAAACAGTGACGCCATGGTTGATGTCACTGTCCTTAGCTACATAGTAAAGATCTGCTGGCTAGGCCTGCAGTCAGCATTCTTTCTGGATTAGATTAAGTCCTCGGCTGGCCGTCCACGGGAACCACCTGGGAGCTGTAACAAACACAGACGCCCCCGCTCCCGCCTCCCACCCCCGAGGTTAGGAATAAGTCGGGTGCCGAGAAAAACTGGACACGGCCTCCCTCCCCCTTAAATCCACACAGCTCTGCTGAGCAAGTAAGAATGGACGGTTCTGCTGGTCTGCTCACGGCGGCCAGGGCCCAGTTTTGCACCCCCAGGGCTATCTTTAGGAGGGGCATCCCGTTGGCTGTGCCCAGGACTGCCAGAAGCCTGGGAATGGTGGGTGTTACGGGGACGCGGTCGGCACCAAACCCCGAATCCCTCTCGCGTGTGATGAAAATGGCCAGCGTTTGTTGAGCGCTTCCAGCATGCTGAGGGCTGCAGGTGCAGACATTCCTCTAATCCCCACAACCCCGCACAGTACGTGAATGAGTTTCCTATGGCCGCTGTAACCAATCAGCACCCGCCTGGAGGCTTAGAACAACACAAACGTATTATCTTACAGTTTTGGAGGTCAGACGCCTGACGTGGTGTCTCTGGGCCAACGTAAGGTGTCCGTGGAGCCGTGTTCCTTCTGACGGTGCCAGGGGAGAGCCCCCCTTCTTGCCTTTCCCAGACTCTACAGGCGCCTGTGTGCCTCGCCTCACGTACTTTCCGTCGTCCTCAAGGCCAGCCCTGGCAGGTGGAGTCCTTTCTCCATCATTTTCTTTGACTCCCTTTTCTACCTCTCTCTCCACTTTTAAGGACCCTTAGGATTACACTGGACCCACCTGGATAACCCAGGCTCATTTCTGTCTTTAAATCAGCTGATGAGCGAGCTAAACTTGTCTTCCACAGTAATTCCCCTTTGCCGTGTAAGCTGACACACCCACAGGTACTGGGAACGAGGGTGGGACATCTCTGGGGGGACCGCTGCCCACCAGTTTAAGTTCAGCTCATCCCCGTTACGGAGATGAAGACGCGGAGGTTCAGAATGGCCACGTGGCCACACAGCAAGTGAGGGCTCCAGCGCGATCCCTGGGCCCTTCGTGTGGAGGCCAGGGGCCCACCGTCCTCTCTCTTCAGCCTCTGCAGGCCTGACTCGGGCTGCCGAGTTCCGCACCCTCGTGTCCAAGTCACGGAGGTTCATCCCACTCCTGCGGCCAGAGCAGCTGCAGAAGCCACACGTGAAGCCGGGCAGGGCCCCTCGCTGCCCACCCCATGCCCAGCCTCCTCGATTCACAGACGGGCTTCAACCAAATACCTCGTCACACCCTTGCAAGCCAGTTTCTGTTCATCGAATCGGGCCCATTACGTGTTGAGACGAGACCAGCTGGGAGCGTGGAGGGGGGTAAAAATAAGAAACTGTTCAGACTCTGGAACTCACCAGGAACGGTTTCCAAAGCTTGTAGTTTTCGTTTGGGAGATCATGAATCAGAAGCCCTCGCCTCTTTGATGACTGGTTCTCCTTCTGGGGGCCATTTGGGGCGGGTTTGGGAGTGAAAGCCACAGAGTCAATACTCATCCGCATCTTGGGTGAGGCGTAAGTGCTGGAGGGAGCAGCTGACGTCATAGAACAAAATCTTCAGTGAGGTGGTGTTTGCACCAAAGGTGATGTGTATCTGTGCCACTTGACATGGAAGGAATCAGGAAAACTATACTTGAGGCAGGATCTCAGGGCCTGGAGGCCCCTTAGAGACAGACCTCTGTGTGCTGGTAAGGACACGGGGTCCCCAAGGGCCCTGCTCGCCCAGGCCACCCGGAGAGGGAGCAGGGCTTTGAGACACGAGCCCAGGCCTCTGCGGCCTCCCAAGGGCAGGGCCACCCGTCGGGGGCTGCCAAGGCTCGTGACCCGTTTCAGAAGACTCTCCCTTCCCCCTCCCTCTCCTCTCTCTCCTGGACTTCTCTCCTGCAGCCCTGCCTCCCCTCGGAAGATGCTGGCAGGACTTCAAACACTTGCAAGAAAGCAAACACTTGAAGGTGGAAACTGAGTTCCTGGGCACTGATGCACCCTCTCGGGGGCCTTTGGGACCTTCTGGGAACGTGCACCTGGGGGCCCTTTAGCGGTGCCCCCCCGCTGCCTCCCTGGACCCAGGAATCTGAGAATCCCCGTTTAAAGTTCTCTTTAAAGTTTCCAGAGCCTTCTGAGGGTGGGTGTAGAGATGAGTCCAATTTGGGGTTTTGTCTTTGTATGTTTTTCGTTTTGTTTTTGTTTTTGCAATGAGCATTAAAACAACAACAGCAACAGGGGGAGGACACAATTTATATACTATTTCCATTTGGGGAAAAAGAAGCCACAACTCCCATCACGTGGACGCCTGTGTGTGTCTACAGCTGCTGGACACGGCCCCCGTTCAGGCCCCGCAGGGACCTGGTCCGTGCAGGCTCAGACATGGTCATTCTGGGGGGCTCACTCAGCAAACGCAAGGTCCCTTGCCTGCTGGTGGGTGTCACACCCAGGACATGTTACCCGTGTGGGGCGCTGGGTGGGCTGGGCGGGGCCGGCCTGGTTCTACCCTCTGGTGGCTGCAGGGGCTGCCTCTCGCCCAAAGGGCTTCTCCCCACCGAGCTGGCGACCGGGCTCTGTCCTGTGACTCCATGGCTTTCTCAGCAGGGGCCCTTGGTACTCCCGAGAGTGTGGGCTGGGGAAGGGGCACGTAGAGAGGCTTCTCCCCTCAGGCTTGCCGCGATGGGGGCTGGGGTGGGCAGGAGAGGCCAGGCCAGGGTCCTGATCCACACTGGAATGTGGTGAGGTCAGGGAGGGCTGCTTGGAGGAGGGGATGTCTGCGCTGAGTGTCAAGGGCTTAGCCAAGCACAGAGCTGGGCGGGCAGGATGCTTTAAGCCCAAGAAACAGCGGTTTAGTGGGTTGGCTGGCACCCGGGGAGGGGGCAGCCTGGGAGGGGGACAGCGGAGGAAGCAGGAGTGGGGGCGAGGCTTTCTGAGTCCATCAGGGCCTCGTGCCCCTTGCGAGGGCGGCTGGTGATCCACAGGGTGTGGGCACCTGTGGGCAAGGCAGCCTCCGATTTGCCTGCAAGCCTGGGGACCCACGGCAGGAGAGGGCTGGGGGGCTGTTTAACCCCCTGGGCCAGAGGCAGCGAGCCTGGAGCTCAGCTGCAGCTGGGGCCGGCCTCGCCTTGGATTGAACACGGCCTCCATCAGGGTTTGGGAGGAAAAGCCCTGGTGACCACATGAGTCTCAGATGGTGGGACGTCAGGCAGAAGCCAGGTGGGTATTTGGGGACGAGGTTTTTCCGGCCGTCCTGTAAGAACGCACCCCCAGCGCCCCGCACCTGTTCTGGACATGACATCTAGTTACGCTTTGGGCAAGACGGCTACTCAGGGGGGTAGGATTCGCACATCCCTGAGGATCCATGCTGCCCTTTGGGGCTGAATGGAGCGCTCCCCGGGCTGGCTGGGTTCCAGGAGGTGGTGGTGAGAAGACCTGAAACCTCGGTGCGGGGGTTGGTATCATGAGGAAGGGAAACCAGCCTTTTCGTTGCCTCCACCATTGGTTTGGTTTGAACACATTTTCCCCCTTAATTTTTTTTACATTATAAAAATAATACAGCAACCGCATTATATAAAATTTGAAAAAGGAAAAAAAGAACTGTCCTCCCATATCCTGCCCCCCACCCCCGCTCTAACCCAACAGCTTTTGGTCCTCATTTTGGTGCGAGAATGTATTTTTGAACTGTGAGTTTTTAAAAAAGCATATTATATCATGCATACCGTCCCCGTTGCTACCAAATCTTCACAACTGTCTGGGGAGCTTGGGTAGTATGCAGGGGCTGGCGTGCCATTCTCTATGACACTACCCCCGTGCTGGTGGCCATTTAGGTGGGCTGGAAACTTCTGGTCCTCTGGGATGATGCTGCAAATGCCTGTGGGTGTGTGTTTTTGCTTCTTTCTAATTGTTCTCTTAGGATAACGTCCAGGAGTGGCATTACTGGGTGGCCAGTATGATCTAGTCCCTGGTCACTTCTCCAAGTCATCCCCCCTTGCACCCCTCACTCCTCTGTGGTCACATTGGGGCTCTCTGCTGTCCTCGTGGTCCTGCCTCAGGGCCTTTGCACTGCTGCTCCCAGAATGCTCTTTTCCCAGTCGTTCATGTGGCTTTTCCTTTTCTTCATCCAGGGGTCTGCTCGAATGTCACCTCTTCAGAGAGGGCTGTCCTCGCTTTCTCTGCCATGGTCTGGCTTTACTTTCTCGGGGGCACTTGTCACCACGTGACATGAATGCGGTTGGTGGCCCCCGCTAGACAGCACACACCCTGAGGACGACGTCTGTTGCATCATCCCATCTCCAGCGTCCTACAGGGGACTGGCGCACAGGAGGTGCCCGACGGCACCCACTGGACAAACATTCGAGTACACGGAGTTGGTACGAACCTTTCAGGCCTCCTGACATGGATTTCCAAATTGTTTACAGAAGGGGTGGCTGTTTCCCGGCCCTCGGCAAAGGCTCCTATGAAGGTGCCCGGGATCCAGGGGCAACTCCAGTTGGGGATTTTCCGTGGCACATTCATGCCTCCAAAAAGGTGGACGTGAACACGTTCTGGGTGTTAGTTTGGTAGGTGCTGGGGTAGGTCCCGGGTGGAAGAATAGGTCTCTGCCTTTAGAAGCAACATTTTCGGCCCTGTTTGACCACTGGCGTCCTGGAGATTTCAGGCTGCAACCATGGTCAGAGCCCCTTCACTCCCCACAGCAGGGGTGACCCCACTCTAGAGGCCAGAACACTGTGGTCCACGTGATGCTGACCTGCCCCTGGGGCGGCCTGAACCAGACTTGCCCCAAACCCAGACTCGGGTGTCTCAGCTCTGGGATGTGACCCAGATGAGGAAGTAGAGAAGCCCGAGTGTCCCAGGAATCCGGCTGGCTGGATCCTGCCGGGCAGTGACCCCACACGGGCCAGGTCCGGGTGCTCCCAGGAGCACACCCGCATTCTGAGGGCTCGCAGGTGACCAGTGCTTTCCAATCACGGGGTGTCCAGTTTGATTGTCCCCACGACCCTGGGGAGGGAGCATCGGCCCCATGTTTTCAGCTGAGGACACCGGGGCTCAAAGAGGGGGAAGCTCACACGGTAGGTAACGGAGGGGCCTTTGGCTTCCAGGGCTGCCTGAGTCAGGAGTCGGCACTTTTCCATTAGCTGAGATGGACAGAGCCCAACAGTCCTGCCGCTCTTGGGATGGACCCAAGCGGCCCACCTGTACCGCCGGGCTGTGCACTGGTCCACTGCAAGCAGAGATTTTTTTTTTTTTTGCGGTACGCAGGCCTCTCACTGTTGTGGCCTCTCCCGTTGTGGAGCACAGTCTCCGGACGTGCTCAGCGGCCATGGCTCACGGGCCCAGCCGCTCCACGGCACGTGGGATCCTCCCAGACCGGGGCACGAACCCGTGTCCCCTGCATCGGCAGGCGGACTCTCAACCACTGCGCCACCAGGGAAGCCCTGCAAGCAGAGATTTTTTTTTTTTCCCTCCACTTGGTTTTAATGAATGGCAATACCACATCACGTGCTACACCAGCTCAGGATGAGAATTTTCTAATAAGCTTTTTCTGATACTAAAACTGCTTCCTTTCGTATCACCCCAAGGTCCACCCCAAGCTGAGGGAAGAGAAGGGCTGGATGAACCCTCAGTTTCTTGGGGGAAATCCAAGTTGATACGTCCCCTCTTTGCAAGGAGATGGGGGCAGGGAGAGCGAGTTCTAGCTCCCAAGAAAGGACTAACAGGCGATAAACATGCTACTCCATCCTACTGAGGCCCGCCTGCCCCGGGAAGGGAAGTATACGCTTAACGCACCAGTGTTTTGCAGCATGGCGGTCGCTCACGCCATTTCTGCAAGCAGAGAGCTTGTTATTCCCAGGCTTATCCCAGAAAGAGGTCTCGGCAGGGCCTGGGGACCTGCATTTTAATAAACTCAGCAGGTGGCTAAAGACACTTGGAGAAACCAGGGCCCTGGAAGAATCAAGCCTCCCCTCGCTCACCTTCCGCAAACTCTGACCACACGGCAAGACAACTGATGGTGATGGGCCGGCACCTGTGTGAGCCGCGGCGCCTCCCGCACGCGCAGTATGAGGAAATCCTACCTTCACTGGTGCTAATTAAAGAAGGGAGGCCACACCCTATGGACTCTTAGGACACTTAGAAATCATGCAGTGCTCCAGGGTTTTTTCCTCTTGGGTTCTGATTTTTTAGAAAATTGCGTTTGTTTTTAGAGCAGGTTCGCAGCAAGACTGAGACGAAGTACAGGGCGTTCCCATGTACCCCTTGCCCCCCTACGGCCTCTCCGGGGTCCTCCAACCATCACCACACTCCACAGAGCGGCACATTCCTTACACTTGATGAACCTACACTGACACACTGTCAGCACCCAAAGTCCATGGTGTACATTCAGGTTGAGTCTTGATCCTGTACATTCTATGGTTTTGGTCAAACATATGATGACATGTATCCACCATCAGAGCATCACACAGAGTAGTTTCACTGCCCTAAAAACCCTCTCTGTTCCACCCACTCATCCCTCCCTCCCCACTACCCTGCGTTTTTTCTTAACAGTCACAGATTTAATTAATTCATTAATTTGTTTATTTACTTTTGGTTGCGTTGGGTCTTCGTTGCTGAGCGCGGGCTTTCTCTAGTTGTGGTGAGCGGGGGCTGCTCTTCGTTGCTGCACACGGGCTTCTCATTGCGGTGGCTTCTCTTTGTTATGGAGCGTGGCCTCTAGGTGCATGGGATTCAGTAGTTGTGGCACACGGGCTCAGTAGTTGTGGCTCGCGGGCTCTAGAGTGCAGGCTCAGTGGTGCGTGGGCTTAGTTGCCCCACGGCACATGGGATCTTCCCGGACCAGGGATGGAACCCCTGTCCCCTGCATTGGCAGGCAGATTCTTAACCACTATGCCACCAGGGAAGCCCGACCCTGCTTTTTTAAACTGGAAAATCCAGTTGCTGGCAGATGTATCAAGGCCCAGGACAGACACAGAAGCCTACAATTTAATAAACTATTTGGGGGAGGGAATAAAGTAATATAATTGGTCATTTAAAATTCATTAAAATGGGGACCTCCCTGGTGGCGCAGTGGTTAAGAATCCACCTGCCAATGCAGGGGACACGGGCTCGAGCCCTTGGCCAGGAAGATCCCACATGCCGAGAGCAACTAAGCCTGTGCACCACAACTGCTGAGCCCACGTGCCACAACTACTGAAGCCCACGCACCTAGAGCCCATGCTCCACAACAAGAGAAGCCACCGCCATGAGAAGCCCGTGAACCGCAACGAAGAGTAGCCCCCGCTCGCCGCAGCTAGAGGAAGTCCGCGCAGCAACGAAGACCCAACGCAGCCAAAAATATAAATAAATAAATAAGTTTATTTAAAAAATTCATTAAAATGACAAATAATGTTTTGTGAAGTAACTGCAAAATGCACAGGAATTTTAAAGATAAGACCGGATGCTTCAAAGAAATCTGGGCCTTTTAAAGTGGCAAGCTGGTAGAAATTTAACAGGCTCTTCAGGAAAGCAAAAAAGGCCTTTGCCAACTTCCATGGTGTACATCTCCCACCTGAGCCTATTTAAGCCGGCTCCGAACAGCACTGGCCCTACAGACCTCGGCGGACAGAACTCAGACTTCTCCGTAGAATGAAAAGCTTAGGTCTAGAGAGGCTGGAGAAGTGGGAACATTAGTTGTACGTCTGTCAGGGAATTCGTAACAGAGTCACTGCGAGAAGCCAGCTCCCCACCTGCAGGCAATGAGCTCTCTGTCCATACGCTGCGCCCCAAGTTCTAAGCAGTGCGAGAAGCTCATTGTGAAGAAAATGACACCGTGGGCTCTACAGCCGCACAGAACATACAGGAAACGACAAGCTCTGTATTCAAGGGTTAGACCACTGATTCCCTCATCCACTTTACTCACTCATTCATGAGCTAATGAAGACAACATTTACTGAACAGGGACTCCCTGCGCGTGTTATTCCAGGCACTGCACGAGTGAGCGAGGCATCCATGCGTGTGTGTGTGTGTGTGTGTGTGCGCGCGTGCGTGTGTGTGTGTGTGTGTGTGTGTGTGACGTGGCTGGAGCCATCTGGCCTTTCCCAGGCTCTGATCACACGGCCCGGCAGCTGTCTGGTGGCTTCGGGTGCCTCTCGTAACTGCATACCTGGCCCAGGACCTGCACGGCACAGGTGCACAGGGCATGTTCATGGAACGAGCGGGGGCTGTGTGCCCAGAGGGCTCCCCGCCCCGTGGGGGGTTCTGGTCTTCATGATGTCACCAATACGGCCCAGTTCCAAGGTAGTCGACCGAGGGGAAGTCTGATCATTCACCAAGAAGCTAACCGGGCCGTGGAGGGATTGAGCTGAAGGCAACATTACGGGAAAAGGTTGAGTTTGGAATCTGACCAACATGGGTTCAAAGCCCAGCTCTACCCCCCAACTCACCGAGTGGCCTTGGGGAAGTCCCTTCCCCTCTGAGCCTCAGTTTCCCCATCTGTACAACGGGGATAAAGTGGCTCGCCTCCCAAGGATTTTTTGTGAGGACTAGAAATCATATATTACTATCATAATAGTTGGTGTCTGGCACAGAGAGGGCACACAGTAAGTATTGAAAACAGAATTAAGGCAATAGACATTAAATCTAGCAGAAATCTCAGCATGTTGAAGGAAAAGGGACTCGGGGGTTGATCCAGCTTTTAACTTTTCAGATGAAGAAACCGGGAACAGAAAGGGGAAGAAGCGACCGGCCCGCAGTCATCTGGTGAGTGGGAATCAACACTGAAACTCAACCTGCGCTGACGCTCAGCCTTGCGGGGGGTGTGCTGGGGAGTCGATGGCTTTGGAGGCGGCAGGAAAGTGGGAGGGGGGAGCCAGAAAGACGGGGCTGGGAATCAGCTGGACTCCCTTCAGGATGGGTTACTCTGCCTTTTGAGCCAGAGCAACAGTTCTTCAGGGTGATGAGGTAACAGCCTTGAGAGTGCTTCGCAAACTGTGAAGTGCTGTGCGTTCTTACCAGTAACTAGACACATTTACCGATGCTTACTACGTGCCAGGGAGTGTGTTAAGTGCTTTGTGTGTAACAAGTCCTGCTGAAAGCCCCAGGAGGGAGCGACTGTTACCCCCATTTGGTAGACAAGGAAACCGGGACCAGAGAGGTGAAGTCACTTGCCCAAGGTCACACAGCTGAGGACAGGCAGAGCTTGTATCCAACTGACTCCAAGCTGTAATCTTTGACCTCTGCACCGAGCTGCATTTTTGGGGTGTCCTGGCTCCTGGAACTGGGAGAAGGGTCAGCAAACGTTTGTGACTGGAGAAGGTGGCCGGTGACTGTGCTCGCTGAGGCGGCTGGATCATCCTGGCTGCTACCACCGCCCCGTCCACATCTGGGTCTTCAGAAGCCTGAGCGGGACCCTCAAGGTCCGGCGCGCTCCACCAGCAGAATTCGCCCCATGTCGGGAAAAGAGGCTGACACTCTCCTTTTCGGGTGAGAAACAAATCGACGGCCTGGCCACCTCTTGCGTGGCGCCCCGGGGGTCAAGACCAAAATACTCTCCCGGCCCTTGAGCTCCATCCGGCCTCACGTCCCCTGGGCCCGCCCCGCCAACGCCCTCTCACTCTCCAGGTCGTCGAGTCCCGAGTCCTGCAGGAGGCCCACAGGGCAGGGGCTTGGATCTGCCCTGGAAACATCTGGCTCCTTTAGACACTTCGTGGGAAACTTGTACCCACCCACCTTTGGGTCCTCAGCTGAGTGAAGAGCAGGCAGTCGCCCTGATTTCCCCCCCAGCGCCTTTGGGCCGGGTGGGGCCAGACGGAAGGAGGAGCCCGGTCGGAGGTGCTCACGCTGCAGCCTCGCCTCCAGGGTTTCCATCAAGGGCAGCTCAGGGGTCACTCCGGCTGGAAAGGAAGTGGGGTGGGGCTTGAAGGTGCACTTAAACAGCACTTTGAATGAGAATGGAGGAAATGTGACGTGTTCAAAACAAAGGATCCACGAAGGGCCGACTGAGTTGGACGGTAGGGGCTACACTCACCCCCTGGCAACATCCTGAACTTCTCAAGGGCCAGAATCATCCAGAAACGGAGGGAGGGAGTCCTCCGTCTCAGCAGGGGTACCAGCCTGGCAGGTGGGGCCTGGGGGCTTTGCCGGAGGTCCTCTGCGCCCGCTGTGCGGGATGTCCCCCGCAGGCGGGTCCCTGGAGTCAAGGGCAAGGTGGGCTTGAAAGATGGCTGCGTCCCACTCCCCAGGCTGCGGAAGGTGCCGCTTCCCCAACTCAGGCAAAGGCACCATATGGGCCAGCACGGGTACAGGTTCCTGGTCTCGTATCAGGAATAGGCGTGGAATCCAACAAAATTCCAGAATCAGGACATGTACGATTTCACATCACAGGAGTGTACAGGGAGGCTTCAGGCTTGGCTGGCCCCATGCCCCAGAGGTGTCCTCAAGGAGCGAGGTCCTTCCCATCTCCCTGCACGGACAACCCTGACGTTGGCTTTGTCCTCGGGCTGGTCACAAGATGGCAGCCGTGGCTCCAGGCATCACGTTCAGGTGACGGAATCCAGAGGAAGAAACGAGACGGTCTCTTCCACGGTACTCTCCTGGAAGTGACGTCACTTTTCCCAGAAGGCTCCTGGCCGACACCGTCTTACATTTCATTGCCTAGAACTGGGTCACATGCCCCATCCTGAGCCAATCACTCTGGAGGGATGGATTGATGATTGGTTTAGACTAATGATGGGGTTGGGGGGAGGGAGGCTGCAGATGTCAGCCTCAATGTCCACCACAGCCTAAAAGACCAGGATTCCATGAGCCCTGTGGGGTTCTTTCCTCTGGAAATCCAGGTCTCCCAGTTCTTCTATGTTAAAATGGACAGAGCAGACTGCCCCCAACATAGCAGATTCAGAGGAGCTGCATTTGAAACGCTCAGAGGCTCACCCCGGCTCCTGCTGCTGACCTTTAACCTTTAACATCGTCCTTGACTGACATATGATTTACTGAGCTGTACCCAGCGATATGCCAACACCGCCCAGTCCCCCGGTACTCCACGGGTGCTTTGGTTTTGGTTCTGCCGATGTCCTTACGCCAAGAAAGCACCTCACCATGGTGTTCTCTCCCCTTCCCATCTCCCTCTCTGGTCCCTTGCCCTAAAAGTCCAGGTTTTGCATCTTTGTTCCCACAAGCCTCCGCTCTCTGAAGGTTTCCCTTCAACCTCAGATGGTGCTCCCAGCCCATCCAGTCGAGTCTTGGAAAAGTGATCAGGGGAACTCTTTGCTTCATTTAACCATCTTTCCTTTGTCCCCAACCCCACAACTCTGTGTTATGAAGATTTTCAAACATACAGAGAAGCTGAGAGTTATGGACACCTGCATTTCCTCACTCCCCACGTTCAACAGCTGTTACCACTGTGGCATACTCGCTTCAGAGATCTGTGTTTATGTATTTGTTGATCCATTTGAAAGTAAATTTGAAGGTGCGTTCACAGACCACACACAAATCCGTTAGATTCCCCCTTCAGAATCCGAATGCTATTGTCATACCAAAGAAACTTAATATCATCTTTACGCAAATCAAAACTACAAGGAGGTACCACCTCACACTGGCCAGAATGGCCATCACCCAAAAGTCTACAAATAATAAAAGCCAGAGAGGGTGTGGAGAAAGAGGAGCCCCACCAAGCTGTCTGCAGGAACGTAAACTGGTGCAGCTGCTGGGGAGAACAGTAAGGGGGTTCCTCAAAAAACTGAAAATAGAGTTGCCGCAGGATCCAGCAATCCCACTCCTGGGCATAGATGTGGAGAAAACTCTAATTCAAAAAGATACATGCACCCCAATGTTCACAGCAGCACTATTGACAATAGGCAAGACATGGAAGCAACCTAAGTGTCCAGCGACAGATGAGTGGATAAAGAAGATGTGGTACCTATACACAATGGAATATTACTCAGCCATAAACAAGAATGAAATAATGCCATTTGCGGCAACATGGATGGATCTAGAGATCATCATACTAAGTGAAGTAAGTCAGGCAGACAAAGACAAATATCATCTGATATCACTTACATGTGGAGTCTAAAAAATGATACAAATCAACTTATTTACAAAATAGAAAAAGACTCACAGACATAGAAAATAAACTTATGGTTACCAAAGGAGAAAGGGTGGGGAGGGATAAATTAGGAGTTTGGGATTAAAATATACACACTACTGGGCTTCCCTGGTGGCGCAGTGGTTGGGGGTCCGCCTGCCGATGCAGGGGACACGGGTTCGTGCCCCGGTCCGGGAAGATCCCACATGCCGCGGAGCGGCTGGGCCCGTGAGCCATGGCCGCTGAGCCTGCGCGTCCGGAGCCTGTGCTCCGCAACAGTGAGAGGCCCGCGTACCACAAAAAAAAATAAATAAAATAAAATATACACACTACTATATATAAAATAGATAATCAACAAGGACCTACTGTATATTACAGGGAATTATACTCAATAGCTTGTTACCTTCTATAATGGAAAAGAATCTTAAAAAGAATATATATATATTTATATATATATGTATAATTGAATCGCTTTGCTGTATACCTGAAACTAACACAACTTGGTAAATCACCTACACTTCAATAAAAATTTAAAAAAAGAAACCTAATATCATCTTTACTATCTAGCCCCTGTTAAAATTTCCCACTGATGCATCCATCATTGGGATTCATTTGAATCTGAAAAGAAGTGAATTTCTTCCAGCCTGTGAGGGGTTAATCAGGTTGCTCCAAAGTGACCAAAAATACCTGGAGAAACACATGCCATTTCCCCAAAAGTCTTCCTCACCCTTTTCTCTACCCCCACTTCCATCTTTCAAAGTGATTTTTTTTTTTTCAGGTCAGTCATAGGGCAGAAACCAGATGGCATTTTAATTTGCAGCTCAAGTGCCTCGTCCTGGGAAGGCTTCCGGGTCTCGGCACGAGATGGTGTCTCTCCGGCTTCCAGCAGCTCGCTCGGAAGTGGGTTCCGTTCCTCCTTCTGAGAGTTTGCTGGGTCAGTTCTCTTGACTTTAAATGATACCACAATGGCTGGTAGGCTCCTGGTTTGCCCGTCCTCCAATGCTGAAGCAACAGTTCCTCCAAATTAGGTTTCTCAGTAAACTGTGTTGACTGAGCCTTTCAGGGAAGTGACCACAGGGTCTGTGGCCACAAAAAAGTGGTGGTGGGAGCACCAGCCAAACAGCAGCTGTTTGTGTTTTCCAAACAAACGTGTGCGACAGTGATGATTCTGTTTTCTGGACTCAGAGAGAAGGACAATTCCTCTTTTCTCCTCAGATGCTCCCAGGCGCCTCCAGGGCAGTGCTGGATAATTGGTATTATTGACACAGCTACTATTTAGAGAGTCGTGGCTATGTATCTGGTGCAACTTAATCCGCTCCTATGGGGTCGTGTGGGAGACTGAATGATGGCCTCCAGAGATAGCCGTGGCCTAATGCTTGGAACCTAGGAATGGTCCCTTATGTGGCCCAAACAGGACTTTGCAGACGTGGTCAAGCTAAGCATCTTGAGATGGGAGATTATGCTGGATGACCTGGGCGGGCCCACATACAATCACAAGTATCCTTCGAAGAGGGAGGGAGAGGCGTGCAAGCCATGTGGTCATGGAGGCAAAGATTGAGTGATGGGGCCACGAGCCAGGAACAGGCAGCAGCCACTAGACCCCGGCAGGGGCGAGGAAATGGATTTGCCCTGGAGCTACCAGAGGAAGCACGGCCCTGCTGCCGCCTTAACTTTGGCCTGGAAACTGATTTCAGACTTCGGGCTTCCAGAACTATGAGAGAGTACAGTTCTGTTAGTGTAAGCCATGAAGTTTGAGGCGATTCGCTATAGCCGTCCCCAGGAAAGTACCGCAGGTAGGTACCGTGAACGTCACCTCAGTTTACAGGCGAGGAGGCCATCCTAGCCGTGATCCTGACCCGTAAGGGAAGCGCTCCCAGGAAAGTGCCGCAGGTAGGTACCGTGAATGTCACCTCAGTTTACAGGCGAGGAGGCCAGCCTAGCCGTGATCCTGACCCGTAAGGGAAGCGCTCCCAGGAAAGTGCCGCAGGTAGGTACCGTGAACGTCACCTCAGTTTACAGGCGAGGAGGCCAGCCTAGCCGTGATCCTGACCCGTAAGGGAAGCACTGGATATGACCAGGGATTTGGCCAGTTTGCCTGTGGCCTGTCCATCCAGCTCCCACTGAAGATTGGGGCCCAAGTACTCCAGACTTTGAGGGCCATGAGGGCGGGGGCCAAGGATTACAAATACTTCTCTGTAGACTCTGGTCTAGGCATGTTGGTAAACTGTCTAGATGTCTCTCTGAGCTGATCCTGTAACCTCCGCTGCAGGTGCTGGACATTGAGGATTGAGGTAGTTCAGCTGACTTACTGTATCTCTCTGCCTCTCTATCCATCCATCCACCACTCCGTCTGTCCAACCATTCATCTATCCATCTGTCCATTCACTTGTCTGTCTATCCATCCTCCATCCTCCTCCATTCTTTTAACCATCCATCTATCCGTCCACCCAGCCCCCATTCAATCATCTGTCTTCTAGGGGCTTCCCTGGCGGTCCAGTGGTTAAGACTCCGCGCTTTTACTGCAGGGGGAAGGGGTTCGATCCCTGGTCTGGGAACTAAGACCCCGCACGCCATGTGGTGTGGCCAAAAAAAACTTATTAAACAAACACACAAAAAAAACCCATCTGTCTTCTCATCCATCGACTCACATTTGCTGAGCTTAACTATGGGATATTTAAGAATGGGATATTAGGGTATTAGGTAGGGTTCTCAGACATCAGAGAACAGCTGTACGTTTGGAAGAGTGAAGAAGAAGGAATCGGGGCCCCGGCAAAGGGGATTAAAGGTAAAAAGCCAGAAGGAAACCCAGGTGCCCAAGGTCAACCTGATGAGCAGCCCAGGCACTAGTGCGGGGACCCCAGAGGGCTGGATGTGGCCGGCAGAGCCGGCCCTGTGAAGGGGTCCAATGGCATCAGCTGTGGGCAGACGGGAGCAAAGAGGTCGAGGCCCAGGCTGGGCGTGCTCGGGCCTGCGTGAGGCTGTGAAGAAGCGTGGGTCGGTGCCAGGTGTTCACAATCCCACCGGGCTGGTTATTCATTGACACGCACATTTAATGAGACCTGATTGTGTGCCGGGCACTTGGGACATACGGCAGACAAGACACAGCTCCTGACCTCCAGGCGCTTGCAGTCTAGTGGGGCAGGCCGAGAAATAGAATACCACACTCAGGACCAAGAGCTGGGCGCGGCAGGACACCAGTGGGGCATCCGACCTGGCGGGGGTGGGTGGGATGAGGCTTCTCTGCAGGGGACAGCGCAGGTTCAAACTGGGGACCGTGGGAGTACTGGGTGTGCGGGGGCCCTCGGCCCGGGCTGCAGAGCAGACCCCCTGGGAGCTGCCGGGACCCCACCCCAGAAATCCTGATTCTACTGATGAGGGGAGGGGCCTGGGCCTACGTATTCAAAACAGTCAACTCAGATGACAGCGCTGTGCAGCAGTGGGGGGCTGGATCTCGGACTGCGGGGCCGGATCTCAGCGTGGGGGGGCTGGACACACACAGGCTCCCTGGAAGAGGTGATGTCACATCACACAGGGTGCCTGCTTTCTCTTGTACCAAAACCAGAGATAGGTGTGCTTCTGGGTCACAGAGGTCCAGAAACCTGAGGATGCAGTCCCTTTGCTTCCGACGTGGGGCGTGCAGCCGGGGCCGGCAGGGCGGCCAGTACTGGCTCCAAGCCTGGGCGCTCGGTCCTCCCTTGGGCGGTGGGCCCCTGGAGCGGGCACCGGATCTTACACTTTCTGTCCTCCCCAGGAAGCAGGCAGGTGCTCTGAGAGTTGCAAGGGTTCAAAAAAACCATGTTGTGGAAATGGATGAGTGAACAGCGGCGCGAAACGATGGTAGGCGAAGCCTGAGGCTGTGTGTTTCTCCCCAGCCCCCGGGGGCGCCCAGGGTGCGGGTTGCAGACCACACTTTGAACAGCAAGGGTGAAGAAGAGTTTCGTTAACACTTGCTGGGGAATTATGTGGGAAGTTTTGAGTGGGCCTTAAAAAAAAAAAAAGACAATTCTTGAGGTTGACTGGTCCCACGATGCATGAAAGATCGAAAGCAAAAACTTCAGTAGGGAAAGAAAACACTGCGGGGACAGGCAGGCGGCTCCGGGGTCCTGATGAGGACATGAGAGTCACCAGAGCCCTAATCCCACCCCTCACTCACGCTGCCCCACAGCAGCATTTGCTGCACTACCACGGCTGACGTCAGCTCTCAGAACTGAGAGCAGAGTCAGAACAGCACAGGTCTGTAAAAATTATGTCTGAGTTCCAATTACATATTCAACAGCAGTCTATTGGGAGTTGATGTTTCTAAAAAGATGTAAATCAAATCAGAATAAAGTATCAAGACATTGTTTGCAGAATGAATGAGTGAGGTTTAATGGAGTTTTACAAAAGGGAAAAGATTCCAGAAAGCGGTTGCTTTAAAGTGTATTGTAATGGTTTTTTGGGGTGGGGGAGAGAAAGGGAGAGAGAGGGAGAGGGAGAGGGGGAGAGAGATATAACGAGAGAGAGAGAGAGAGAGAGAGAGAGAGAGAGAGAGAGAGAGAGAGAGAGAGACACGCGGAGTGGGAGGGGGGAACGCGGGTGCAGGATGGAGACTAAACAGACAATAGGAGAAGAGAGCTCACACTTCACACATCTGGGAGAGGGGACGGCCCATAATCAGTTTTGCTCTTTTAAGAAATTACCTAAAACATGAAACTTTCTGCTGCCCAAAGGCAGCTTTCTCTGGTTAGATCGTTTCATTAATTTTGGTTTTTCATTTACCTCTGTGGTTGGAATCTGGTCCCCCGTGGCACGCTGAAAATAGCCCTCAGAACTGACCTTCTTCACGGTAGTGTCACCCCATTTTCACGTGTTCTGAAAGATGTTGCCAAGGGCTCTTCGCTGTGAATCTAGGCTGTGGCGCCCTTGCTGGAGGGGCTCCTGGCAGCCTGAGTCCTCCTGAGTGTCATTTGGGGTCTTTTGCGCCGTGTGGTTGACAGGTTGGCGCTGAGGGGCTCTGGCTCTCTCTGGCTCAAGCAGCTGCGTGTTTGTCTCTTACTGGGCTCACTGGTCACCATCCCAACGCTGTGAATCCGGAACTCAACTGTCAAAAAATTCCAGCCCCCCGGAAAGCAGCCGGGAAAACCAAAACGAGGACAAAAAGCCTCAGGTCCACATATGTGACCCAAAGACCAGGTGTTCCCGCCCTTGCCCTGTGGTCAAGGTGAGAGACCTCCAAGCTTGCTGAGAGCCTGTGGACCTTAGTTTATGTACAATTCTAACCTTCTTGCTGTAAGGGTGCTCAGGCCACAACAGTTTGTTGTGCTGCTAGACCTGGGCAGCTGGGAGCTGCTGAGGAAAGGACAGTCACATGCCTTCAAGAGGGTGATGAAAACAGAGAAATCTGGGGCCTTTCACGTCAACACAAATGGTTCTGTACGCTTGGATCGACGTGCTTCCCCTGCCAATTAACCCCCCAATGTGACTGGGGCGCAGGACAGAAGGGGGAATTTTCGCAGCTTGAGATACTTGCAAAAGTGGTGAGATTATGAGCGAGGTTTTTATCTTTGGTGTATTTTTGCAATATTTTTCAAAAAGTTTTAATGGAAAAAGTTTCCTCTCCAGGGCCATGGCAAGGGAGGGGCTTCTGCAGGCCTGGAATGTTCTTTCCCTGGACCCCTAGGTGGCTACACATCTCTGCCCGGATGTCCCCTCCTGAAGAGACCTGCCCTGACCCTCGCCCACCCGAGACATCCGCCCCTCAGCTGCCTCCACGCCCCTCAGACTGTGCGTCTCCTTCCCTGCGCCTTGCCCTCTCTGCAGGGTTCCTCTCTGTCATCTGACCTCCCCACTGCTAAACAGACACGGGCTTCCAAGGGCTGGCGCTCTGGCCCTTGGATGGCGCCTGGCCAGCGGCAGGTGGCCACACGGACGGTACGATCCCCCTCATGGCTGCCAGCACTGCCACCCACAGGTCTAGAGAAAGCAGGTCTTGTGTTCCCCCCATAGGCGTGGGCACCGTTAAGACCCGTTACATCCTGGGTTCACAGTCGACTTCTGATGCTTGGGTGGCCTTGGGTGGGATACTTAGTGTGCGGGTGCCTCAGTTTCTCTGTCTGTACGATGGGGACAATGCTGGTGCCTATCACATGTGTCATGAGGATTAAATGAATTAATATGTGAAAACACTTAGCACAGCCCCTACCTCCCTGCTATGATTACTAGTTCTAAGAAGATTATACTACGATTACTACAACTGCTATCACTATCACCATGACTACTGCAGCTACTACAGTTGCTATAGTTACCATCATCATGGCTGCTTCAGTAAAACTCCCCACACCCTAACTGAGTCAGGAAGAATACCGGCACTGGAGCCAGACGGTCCTGGCTGCGTGAGCTAAGTCGCTTCCCCACTCTGAGTTTCTGTTTCTTCTTCCATGAAGTGGGGGTAAAAACGGCACCTGCCTCCGGGGATTAGTGTGAGGATTAATGAGATAAAGCAGCTACAATGCTTGGTGGAGCGCCTGACACAACGTCCTGATGTCAGAGATGAAGGCCCTTGAGAACAGGGAGACTGCCTTTGTTTCCCTGGTTCCAGCCCTGGCTCCGTGCACGTGGACGCAATAAACCAAGGAGATGTTGGGAGCTGAGATCCCAGGGCTGGGCGCCCACGGGGAGGCGGGTCCATGTGGTTTCCTCTCTTTCTCTCTCTCTGCTCTCCCTGCCCCCCTTCCCTTCCACGTCTCCTGCTGGGACTGCCTTGTCACACCTTGTCCTCAGGGGTCTGGTATCACCTCCATGGGATTTCAATCAACACAGCATCATCTTTAGAGTAACTGCAGGGGGCTCCTTTCCCATATTTTAGGACTAAGAAGGTCCCGATGAAAGGATTTCAGGTAAGCAGGCGCGAGGGCTGTTTAATTAAAACGCTGCCGGGGGAGACCGCCAGCCTGGCCTGTGCAGGATGGTCCCTACCCTACCCCCAACGTCCTAGACAAGAGTAAGACTGCGGTGTGGCCTTGAAGGGAAGGTCGGGCTGCCTTTGTCATGTGTGTTGGTCAATGTTTAACCAAGGGCCCAAGGCCAACCTCAGGGCAAAGGGTTCCTGAAAGTTCTATAGTCACTGCGAACTGAACTCATAAAAGGGCCTTGTTTCTTTTCCTCGATCAGCCCACACCTGGGGCTCCACTTCATTCTTTTGACCTCAATGGAGAGGGGCTCTTCCAGGCCAGCCTTGCTCCCGGCTCCCCTCCCTTCCGGAGCTTCCCCAGTCCAGAGCCGAGGCTAGCCATCCTATATGGTACTGTCCTATGGACTGGGAAAGGCGCCCCTCTGGGCCAGTGCAGACCTGCAGGCCTAGGGCTTGGCAAGCTGACTGCCGTGCCTTTCGTACAAAGAAAAAGGAGCCCCTTGCTTCAGATGGGGCAGCACACAGCTTGTATTTTTAGCTCCACTTGAAAGCCAGCTGCTTTGTGCAGTGTACAAACCGCACCACTGTCTGTGGCAGCCCTGCCTTGAACACACAATCTACTGGCCTTGAAAACTCAGCGGTGTAATCTCTGGCTGGCCATGCAGTTATGCACCTCAAAAACAGCCAGGCTGCTAAACTGCAGGTGGAAAGAAAAAAAATCACAGAGAAAACCAACGGCACGGAATGAAATCCCCTCAAACCAAACGTGTGTTAAGAACCTGCTCCTGTAAGCACGCCTCCTCCCGATTCACTGTCTCTAAACGGCTCTGGGAACGTTGCCTCCATGAGTTTCATGTTATGCAAACTGTACTTGAAAAAGCTCTTCTCAACGCTCAGTGGCTTGAGATTTAATTTCCGGGTGATGCTGTGTCCAGTGTTGCATTTCCCCGGGTCTGGCTTTCCTGTGTGGCCTTATCGCGAAGTCCTGGAGGCTGAAAGGAACTCTTTCTTGAGCCTCGTCTGTTTGACATCCGTGTATTGACCGGTGAAGTGTAAACAGATGAACAACAACAGTGGTTTCAAGAAAAATTGGAGCGTATCATAAAAAAATGGAGAATCTCAAAACCAGAGCTGCAGAAGGTGCCTCCGGATAAACATTCCAAATCACCACCGCCCCCCTTCATCCAAACGTTTCCCAGGGCTTGAAAGCTCCTTCTCCTCTTGTTTTCCTTCCTTCCCTCCGTCCATCTGCAAGACCCCTCGGCATGGGTCAGCATGGCCCCCCTGCCTCACGCCTTTCCTCCCCTGCATCTCAGCTCACGCCCTCCCCATCCGTGCCCCTCTGCCCTGTTTCCCTGCTCCGCAGTGCTGAGCCATCATGTTCAGACCAGAGGCTCCTGAGTTCAAACCCGGCCCTGCTGGCTGAGGTCCACACTGGTGACTTTGGCCGAATGGCTTAACTTTGAGTCAACATTCTTGTTCCTTCCCTGCAAAGTGGGAAGAATACTAGCCCCCACTTCAAAGAGCTGCTTCAGGATCAAAGGAGATCCCGTATGCAAAGTGGTTATCAAAGTGCTGGGCGCATAGTAAATGCTCAGTTAAATAAAACGGTAATGACTACTTTTATTGCCACTTCTCATTTTTGTATGACATTCAACACCGAATTTAACGTCTTGAGTGTACTTGGTGAACGATGGTATCTTCCCATTACTGTTTTTTAAGGGAAAACACATACAAATGTAAGAGGCCCATGCAAGGAAGAGATGCATCTTGCCCAAAAATTTACACAATGGAGAAAAGTAGAAAAGTAAAAAATGGAAACGCCGTCATCCTCAAATTTCCAACAAGAGGTAAGTGACGCTTGTGTTTGCTGGGCATCCTTCTCAGGCGCGTGCGCGCGTGTGTGATTTTTATAACAGGATTACGCTGAATGCACTGCCTGCACCTCGTGATGTCCATATTCTGCGGGTGGACGATGTTTATGTTGCTTCACAGCGATGTGTACCTGAAAAGTGACCTGCTGGCCCAGCCCTGTGTCTGGGATTCGTGCCGACGAGACATCAGAATGAGGGCTTATTTTCTTGGTCGCTTTCACATGGAGACGCCTTCTTCTCTTACAGAGGAAAGCGTGCATGCGTTTCCCTCCATCGAATACTTGGCATGAAGATTCTGTGACAGAGGAGGTGGCTCTTGCTACTTTGGGCTAAATCTCCACGGCAGGACCCTGGGTTAGACGTGGAGGGATAGCGCCCTTGGTCTCAGCTTCCCTTTAGTGTCACATGCTAGAGCAATTCTGGCCAAGAATAATGCTGAGAAAAAAGAGCTTCTGAATCAGTATAAAAACAGTTATTTTGCAAAAGGGCAAAACTGAAAAAAAATTGTTTTAAAAAGCTTAACAGTTATAGAAATGTGTCGCCTAAAATACTTTGTAACGGTTTGTGGGACTGTTCTGAGCCGCATTATGAAAGGACCCTGTGCGAGAGTTTTCAAGGGCAATCTACAAACCAACGCTGAGCCTAAGCGCATGCCCGACCCACCCTGGAGATGTCACAACACACGGCTCCCAGGGCCGCCCCATGCTGGACCTGCGGGGACCCGGCTGTGGCCTTCCAGCCTCATGTTAGGAGGACCGACAGAGGATTCGCTCTTGGAGCGGCTGCCACCTCCGCTTGCGCCTGTGGCCCCAGCGCATGCTCTGAAAAGCTGGAATCTTAAAGGAAAGTTTTGCACTTTGATTAAGAAGAAAAAAAAGGTCCACCCACCACTTCCTCAATTTTCACAGCTCTTTCACCACTGGGAATGTTGAAGATGAGGTATAAATAGACACAGTCATGATTTGTTACTTAGCAAGCACTCCAAGGGCCATGCTCGAGTGTACTCCCCTGAATTTAGAGCTTATCTCTCAGCTGTCTTAAGCTTGTCCTAGACATTTGAACCCCCAGCCCTCTTCTGTGTGGGCCAACCTTCAATCCCTCCTCGCCAGCCCAGACCCTGCTCAGCTCTGCTCCCAGATCTCTCCCCCTTCGAAAGATGGAGACTGAGCTGCAAATTCTTAATCTTTGTATGAGCTGTAAATATGAATTGATTTAATCTTCCCAACAACCCCATATGGGTAGGTACCAGCATCATCACCACCACCATCACGTCATCATCACCATCACCACCATCATCACCATCACCATCATCATCATCACCATCATCACCCCCATCATCATCATCGCCACCACCATCATCACCATCATCACCACCATCACCGTCATCATCACCATCACCACCATCATGACCACCATCACCATCATCACCACCATCACTGTCATCATCACCATCACCACCATCATCACCACCATCACCATCATCATCACCATCATCACCCCCATCATCATCATCACCACCATCATCACCATCACCATCATCATCACCATCACCATCATCACCATCACCACCATCATCATCACCATATCATCACCATCATCACCCCCATCATCATCACCATCATCACCACCATCATCACCATCACCATCATCACCACCATCACCACCATCATCATCACCATCATCATCACCACCATCATCACCCCCATCATCATCATCGCCACCACCATCATCACCACCATCACCGTCATCACCACCATCATCATCACCATCACCACCATCACCATCACCACCATCATCATCACCATCATCATCACCACCATCATCACCCCCATCATCATAATCACGTCCAGTAAGTTGCCCGGAGTTAGTGTGATTGGCAGAATAACACCCCCCCAAAGATGTCTGCACTGTGATCCCCAGAGCATGTGCCCTGCCGCGGCACAAGGGACCTTGCACATGTGGTTAAGGATTTGAGGTGAGGAGATTATTCTGGATGGCCCACGTGGCTCAGGATAACCACGAAGGTCTTATACAAGGGAGAGGGAGGCAGGAGGGTCAGAGTCACAGGAAGATGTGAGGACAGAAGCAGAGTCACAGACTGGCAGCCGCTGGCCACGAGGCCACGAGCCAACGATAGCAGGCGCCTCTAGAAACCGTAAAGGACAAGGAAACAAACTCCGCCCTGGAGGCCCCGGAAGGAGCACAGCCCTGCCCACACCCTGATTTTAGCCCGGCGCGACCCGTGTCAGACTTCTGACTCCCAGAATTCTGAGATAATACATCGGTGCTGTTTCAGTCTGCTAAAGTTGTGGTCACACGTTATGGCAGCAACAGAAGTTGAACGGATAAAAGAATGACTTTACAACCCGAATATCCTGCTTTGTAACCCGATGCCCCTCTTGGAGCAGGGAGACTCCCCGTGATGCCAGCCACCTGCTGTCTGCACCACGGGGCCGACCCCCAGTCCCCTGTACCCCCTGACCCCCAAGAAGGTTGTGTGAGACCGTGTTCCAGCCACATGCTGCACTGAGGACAGCCCTGTGCTCAGCCAGGTGGGGAGCTGACTTTTGAACTATGGCCTAGTGGGATGTGGGAAAAGTGACTTTTGCCCATGTCTGAGCAAACAGAACAGAACAGAGGAAAATGGCCCCCGAGGGCTCTGGGTGTGTGTGGGGGGAGGGGAGGTCCAAGCCCCGCTGCCTCTTCCTGCCCAGAGGCAGGCACCTTCCCTCACAAAGGGTGAAATGAATGTCCCTCTTGGTTCACAGCTGCTCAGACCGGAACTTTCACATTAAAAAAAAAAAAAAAAAAAAATGCAGAGGGGACAAAAGAAAAGAAAGGAAAACCAGAAGCTGGGGAGCCGGAGGGCAGGGAGGAAATGCAGTGCCTCCAGAGGCCCTGGCCTGACCTTGAGGGACACGGGGCTCTGGGTGGCCTGGCCGCACGACCCCTTGTGGAGGTCACAGGGTGACCTGGCAGCCGCGGTGGCCTCTGAGATTCTGCAGAGCTCCTGCCAGTGGTGGGCCGGGGACACGCCAGCTCTAGGAAGAATCTGAGGCAGAGGAACTTGGTAGAAACCCAACTTCTCTAAAAATATTAAAAGCCTGTGGCCCACAGAGGTCTGATTGCGAGGCCCCTCGGGCCCCGACAGCCAGGTCCCTGACGGTTGAGACCCAGCGTGGTCCTGGCATTGAGCAATAATAGGGCTCTGCCCTGGCCCCGTACCCACTGGCTGCCCCGCCACGCTCCCACGAAAGGCGGGGCGAGGCGAGGCCGCTGCCGGCGTGCCCGTGTGCCCTCGCGTGCCGGGGTGCAGGCCAGCCAGCGGCTCCACAGCACTCCTTGAGGCCCGGGGCCCCAGGCTGAAGGACCCCAGTCAGAAGAGCCCTCGGCTGGGCCCCAGCTGAGGTCCGCGAGGGGACAGACGGTAGTGATGGAATAGGAATTTATTGAGCTCTTACTATGTGCTGGGCCCTGGTCTTAAGCATATCATTGCACCATTCCACGGAACCCATGAGCCTGTGAGATAAGAACTACTTTTAGTCCCACTGAATGGAGCAGAACTGAAGTCCAGAGAGGTGAAGTCATTTTCCTGAGGCCACACAGCATTGGGGCAAGGAGGGAGGAAGCCTGGATCCACGACCGAGGCCCGAATACTCCATTCCATGGCCTCATGCGAGAGTACCAGCCCGAGGCACCTGGGCAGGTGTGGCCTAGCAGGGGGGCCCTTCCTCTCGCCCCTTGGCCCTCTTGACGCTTCTAAACCATCTGACGACCTTGCAGGGAGGCCTGAGACGGCTGTGGCTGCGCTGAAGGCCCTGAGGGATGGGAGCCACGTGGGGAAGTGGTTGGGCCCTGAGGCCCCCAGCTAGGAATCGCTCTAGTGGGGTTGAAGCAGTCGTCTGCCCGTCTCCGGGGTCTGGTCCCTTCTGCTACGCTCCAGGGTGTCTCGCCGAGGCCCCCAGCTCTGGGATACAGGGGACGCCCGCCCTTGCAGCGCGGCTCCCTGCTGGTCAGGGCCTCCTGCCGCGCCGGAAGGGCAGCAGGGCGAGCGGCTTTCCTGCCTGGGGTCTGGCTGTGCAGCTGCCCGGGTGCGGTCCCCGGCCCTGCTGCGCTTCCTCCCATGAGGAGGGGGGCTGCACCCGTGCTGGCCACGTGGGAGCCTGGCCCTACCACCAGCAGGGTCTCTGCCCCTCCGCGCCCGGGAAGAAGGACGGAGTCCTCGCTCCCCTGAGCCCTCGCGGCCTCCCCTTCTGGGCCATCTGGTGGCGTCTGGCATGATGGGGACAGTGACACAAGTGGCCCCAGCTCCCGGGGAGCCAGGTGGGAACAGTGGTGCCCGGCCTGGGAGGTCTGCAGTGTGGGGCTCACCTGCCAGTCGCCCAACTTTCTAGTCGCGGGACCTACCAGTGTTCTCAGTGCCGTGGTGTCCTTGTCAGGGACGTGGCGACAAAGTAACAGCCTCTGCCTCATAAGATTTGGTGCCGAGCCAGCACCTCCTAAGCGCTCCCTGTGTGTAGCTGTGATTGGCACCTCAAAGGAGGGGCGCAGGTGTTCGGAGCTGTGCCTTAGTCGGGAATCGATAGCTTTCAGCAGCCCCGTCATCCCATTCTGCAGAGGGGGAAATCGAGGCTCACGTGTTCAGACCTGAGGAAGGATCAGGCTCCTGGCGTAGGTACTGAGCCCACTTTGTCCTCTTTTTCTACCCTTTTGAATGTCAAGGAAGCCAGTTTGCCCCGAATATTTCACCTGCAGAAAAATCAAGCGCAGAGTCTCGGCACAAACACCATGACACCCTGCCCTGGTGAGGGTAAGATGTTGCTGCGTGAATGTCCGCTCACATTGGACACGTCCTGGGACCGGCTTCTTTCTGTTGAGGGGAAGCCTGGAGCAGGAAAGGAAACCAGCAGGGCTGCTAAAACCTGCCAGAGAAGATAGTGTGGAGACTGGGTCCCTGGCTCTGGCGCTGGAGGCCCTGGGTTCAAACCCTGGTCTTGCTTGTAGCTGAGACATCGTCTCCGGTGTAGACAATCACCTTCTGCTTCCGTTTACCTGTCTGCACGGGGCTCTCGTGAGAACAGTACAGGTATTACTATCTATTTTCTACACGGCAGATAACTAGCCTTTAACACACGTGAGTTACTGTTACTCTCTTGATCAACCCTCTCATTTTGCAGACAGGGAAACTGAGACCTAGACAGAGGAAGGGATCTTTATGAGGCCACCTGGTCTTAGCAACTGCGGGATTGACGGAGCTGAGACAGAACCTTATCCCTCTGAATGAAGGGAGCTTTGCTTTAGGGTCTGTTTCTTAGGAATCAGCTGTGTGGCCTCAGGAACAGCACTTAACCACTCTGGTTCTCATTTCCTCGCATGTAACACCACCACCCCTACCGTCCCCTAGCACTGCCAGCCCGGATCACGTTTTCACACTGAGATGGAGGAAAGTTTTCAAAGAAGTTTCTTTGGGGCCATGTCTGCCTAGGAAATACACTGAGAAAATGACACAACTAAATGATATCGACTGTTTGCTTGAATCACTCCCGTAGTTTCTTTTTCCCTTGACCTGTGGGTTAGAGGCAGTAAGCATTTGTTTCTCGACTGGCATAAAGTAACTTTTCTTTTATTTCCAAATGTTATATGGGCTCAATGCAGGAAGCCTAGAAAGGAAGGAAAACAGAAAGTTAGAGGGAAAAGAAAAAAAAAAAAGCAAGATGGAGAATTAAAAAAAACCCCTCAAAACAAAAAGAAAGTGAAAAGGAAAGTGAAGCAAACGTTTATTACCAGATGGGGGACCCTGTCATAAAACCTCCGCATCTCTGGTGAATGCTGTCCTGGTCCAGGTTGAACAGCCATGAAACCTCAGGGTGTTGCCCTCCCCAGAGCATCCTGGAGCCTGCTGGAGGAAATCCTCATTTTCTAGAACCTTCTTCTGCACACCAGACGCCCGGTCACCCATGAAGTGGATTGGTGCAGCCCTGGCCTGGCCTCTGGGACATGCATGTCCACAGGACAGAGCACGGGGTTCAAGGCGCTTTAGGCCCAGACGGCCTGGGCTATCCCCCTTTCCGCGTGGATTTTCAAGGTGACCTTGAAAGAGTTTCCTGGCTTCTGTGTGACTCGCCTCCCTCATCTGCGGGATGGGGATCCTTCTAAGTCGATAAATGTGTCGTGCTCAGGACAGAGGGCTTTGCACACGGCGGTGGCTACTGTGACTTTAGATCCAGCCCGATCATTCACGTAATGAAAAGCAGTTGCCTTAGGAACACAGCGTGGGAAGGTCCATGAAAGCAGCCCGTGGAAACTCAAGCAGCCCTTCCCTCGAGGGCCTGTGTCTGGTCTCGTCCAGGAACAAGTGGGAAGAGGCAGGGCCACTCCCGGTTTGGTGGACACTGTTGGCTTATATTTTACCAGTGAAGAAATGCCGAAACAGGGTTGCAAAACCAGACAGAAGTTTAACCTCCTGGGGTGGAAGTCTTCTTGAAAAGCTGTGGCTGTGGGTATGAGGCCTCGATGAGTCTGAGATGGACGTACCTGGTGAGTGGGGCGCTGGCCCGCTGCCTCCCCCCGCGCCCCCGGCCGCCGCCCCGCTGTGTGAGGCTCTGGCAGTGCGGCCGCTCCGTCTCGGAAGCTGAACCCTGTCCGGCGCACAGTAGGTGCCAGGAAGATGCCGAGCGAGACTGTGAACAAATGGATGCGTAAACGGGATCCCTTCATGGGAGAAGGGGCAGAGACAAGAAGCGTTATCCACGCTTATCACGTCGGATAAGGGGACAGCTGTCCCCCGGGCCTGCGGGCACTTATCCACTGGCCTCTGCTGGCAATATTTGCTCAACTTTCTCTTTTCTTTTCACTTTCGGTCTTCCCTTGCAATGCAAAGTCCAGATGACAAACAGGGCAGGGCCACAGAGAGGGACAGGCCTCGGCAAAATGTCTGGAGCTTGGGTCCTGACCCTGCGGCGCCGGGATGGGTCCTGAGGGTCTCTCACTGCCCTCTGTCTTCTTTTCCGGATAACCAAGTGACGGCAGCAGAGGACACCTGGTGTGTGAGACGCGGGGAGCCCTTTGTGCCCAGCGCGCTCTCGTAATCCCCGCCCCCCAACCCTGCCAACAGACGACCCGGGAGCTCCGGCCAACTCCAGATGGTGCCTGGGGTCGCTGGGAAGGCACAGGGGCCGCTGGAACGGCAGCCATGCAATGGCCTCTCCAGATTCCTGGGACCCCAGGGCCTCCAGGATCCCCAGGGAAGCAGCACCCCCTGCTGGCTGGTGCACCCCTTTCCCTCCCATTCCCCTGCCCTGAAACTAGAGGACGTCTTCTCCCCTCCAGCCCACACACTGCGCGCCTTTGGGGCTGCAGGACATGCCACAGGGCATCCGTGGGGTGGATGATTTTTACAGATGTGGCCTCTCAGGACACACAAACGACCCTACAATTCCACTCCCAGGTTCCCAAGAAATTTCCACCCTGGCCCGTCAGGTGACACGGGTGAGGATGTTTAAGGCACACGCAGGGGGCGCAGAGGTCTCCTGGTGGCCGTCAGGGAGGGGCAGCCCACGTGAGGGCGTGCGTGCAGGCAGACTGGACGGAGAGGCAGCAGCACAGGTGAATTTACAACAAAAAACAAACAAACAAACAAAAAAACAGAATGAGAGTAGTTACAAAACCATGCATTTACCGGAAATGAACGTGTGGATAAATACTAACGGGAAATCGACAGAAATCGTGAATGGTTTCACTGCTTTTTTTTTTTTAACCTACAAAAATGGGGATATCATGTCGTGTGACCTTACAAAATTGAGGTGTATTTACAGAAAAGAGAACAGAGCGACGAGAAGGGAGGATCTATACTACATGCGTGAGTAACAACGTGGGTGATGGTCCAAACAGCATATGCAGTAAAATAGGACAGAAACGAAGCAGTCCACACTGTGGTTCCGTTTTACAGAGCTCAAAACCAGGCAAAATGGGTCTATGTTATTGGAGGCCACGGTAGGGTTCCCCTTGGGGGGCACTGGTGGTGTTAACAGCATACCAGTTCTTCACGCGGTGCTGTTACACGGGTGCCCGATGCGTGCAAATCCAGGAAGCTTATGGTTTGCGTGCTTTTCTGTACCTGGGTCACCCTTCCATAAAAGCTCCGGAGTGTACGCCTCTAAAGTGAGAACGGGCGTTTACAAGAAAATCCAGGAACAGCAGTCTGCGTTCAGCGTGGTGAGGAATTGCCCAGGATGGGGAGGGAACGAGATGGGAAAACGCCCAGACCTCTCTCCTCTGCCTCCTGGGCATCCCAGGGGAAAAGCAAGGCCCCCGCGGACTGCAGAGTCCCCCGGCCCCTCCCCAAGCTCCCCGCTGCACCCCTGCACTGCAGGGGCCCAGCCCTGGCAGTAGGAAAGGAGGAAAGTCCCCACTGGTTTCTTTTTCTTGCCACCGAAGGAGAGGCAGGTATTTGTTCCTGAAACTCAGGACAGCTAATTTTACACTGTGAGCGAGATACTGCAGGGAGAGACGACACGGATGGCTCGGGGGTCGGCTCCGACAGCTGGGAGTGATGCTGGGGGCTGGAGAGAGGGGTCCTCTGTCCGCCTGCAAAGCGGGGGAAGCTGGGTCTGCCGGACACGGTAGCTCAGAGTCTCCTGGATCTCAGTTTATACCCTCAGGCTGGGATTAAGAGCTACTGGGTGTGTTCTGGGCTCTGTCATTCACTGGGTCTTCTGGACCTCAGTTTCCGCATTTCTAGGGGGAGGGGGGGGTCCATCAAATGATGCCTAAGGACCCAAAGTGTACATCACTGTGTCCCATCTTTACTTTGCCTTCCTGTTATTTCAGGGGACCGATCACATCCCAAGAGCAGAAAATGTCATCCTGTGCTTGGTTATTAGAAGTAAAACAAACGGAAAAGCATGCTAATTACTTCCCATTTCGCCTCCCCTCACACCGCGAGCTCACGTGGAGGCTGCCAAGGCTTTGAGCACTGACGACACTGAAGGAAGGCTTGGAGCTCAAAACGGGGTCCTTTACAACAAATGACGCCACATCTAAAAAGAGTTCATGGGCTTCCCTGGTGGCGCAGTGGTTGAGAGTCCACCTGCCGATGCAGGGGACACGGGTTCGAGCCCTGGTCCGGGAAGATCCCACATGCCCTGGAGCAACTAAGCCCGTGAGCCACAACTACTTAGCCTGCGCGCCACAACTACTGAGACCGAGTGCCACAACTACTGAAGCCCGTGCGCCTAGAGTCCGTGCTCCGCAACAAGAGAAGCCGCCACAACGAGAAGCCCGCGCGCCGCCACGAAGAGTAGCCCCGCTCGTCACAACTAGAGAAGGCCCGCGCGCAGCAACGAACACCCAATGCAGCCAAAAATAAATAAAATAAATAAATAAATTTATAAAAAATTATTAAAAAGAGTTCATTTCACCATAATTAACTTATGGCTTGTATAATCATCCAACACGCTTCCAAAGCTCTCAGAACAGCCAAAGGACATAAAAGATTTTTAAAACCTCTGTAAGCAAAGTAACCAATCACATTTATTCACACCAGTAGGATTCTTTGTTCTCCGGGTGGCATACGCGCGAATGTAAGCGTGAAAAGGCATAAATAAACCCGCCCTGGAACTCTTCTCTGTGGCCTTTGTTCTTGCTGCCTCACGCTGCACTGCTCAGAAGCTGCCCACCATTCTTAAAAGAGAAAGTGCTATTTTTGATCCTATTTTTCCAGAGGAAGGGGGGTGGCTCATGTGCTTCCCTCTCCCCCCCCCCCCGCCCACAGACAGTGGTTAAACTGGAAGAACCACTGGATCAACAAGAGCACACAGATGGCCCTGCACGACAAGAATCCTCTCCAGCGCCCTTGGGATGCTGGGAGTTCAGGGCACTGTGATTGTCGTTCTAAATCATGGAACCCCTGCTGGATATGGAAGTGAGCAAAGCAGGAAGGGCGGCAGGAGAGGAATGAATTGCCCAGTGGACTGGAGGCCCCAGGGAGGCCAAGGAGCAGGTATGACGCAAGGATTCGAGCCTGCACATGAGGAGAAGAAACTGTGATCTGAGGTCTGAGGACGCCTGAGTCAGGGATTCTGGAGAGAGAGAAGGGACCCGTGGGTTCCGGAAGCAGCATGGAGAGGAAGGTCAGTGAGAGGAGGAAAGCAAGACACTGAACACAAAGCTCAGCTTGGAGCTTCCTGGCAGCCACGGCAAAAAAGGGAGCATGACAAACTCGCCTAAGGAAAAGCAGACGGTCTTCCCTGTAGGTTTGGAATTCACCTTGAAGGACAGATGGAATTGGGAGGAGAGAGAGTGAGTGAGCAGACAGCATGTGAGCTGGGTGTCCAGATGTTCCTTGAACGAGGGAAGTATCAAAAGGTCTGTGGCTTGCATAACCCCGGGGCCTATGTGTGGGAAACCTCCCAGAAAAGCAGCTTTGTCGCTGTCACCGCAGCCCTTGTAGATCACGGCAGGTGTGATGCCATCCCTGCTCAAGAACACCTGCGAGCCCCCCTGTGTTTATGCGTGGTCTGCATGGAGTGCCACACAGAAGTGTGCTCCGCAGAGCAACTTCGATTAGCCCGAGTTTTCTTGACCTTCGCCTATTTTCTTTTCTTTCCTTTACTAGTCACGCCACAGGGCATGTAGGATCCTAGTTCCTCAACCAGGGATCAAACCCTCACCCCTTGCAGTGGAAGTGTGGAGTCCTAACCCCTGGACCACCAGGGGAGTCCCTTGACCTTCACCTTTTCATTCAAGGCGGGGTTATGTACCATTTTGTGAAGGGCTCTTGGCCTTTGATGGTTGTTTGGGGGGTCGGGGATTTAACCATTTAATCACGTAAGTTGTTCTTTCATGAGATGTTGGCTTCCAGGCCCTTCTGCAGGATCAACGTACGTAATTTCAGGATGGGGGGGAAGGAGGGACGGGGGCCCCTCCTTAAGGCTTCAGCACACACGTATGGGAGCAGCTGTTGGCAGTGAGTTCTAGGATGGGTAGCACAGAAAGGTAAAAGACTTGGTCCAGCTCCAGGCATCGTGCTAAAACATTACCTGCTTATCTCCTTCAATTTCCCCCAATCCTAGGGTCCCCATTTTACAGAGGAGGAAAATAGGGGTTTGGTTCGAGAGAAGCACCAGGTATGCTTCCCCTACAGTGAGAAACACGACACTGAGGACCGCTCCGCACAGCCTCAAGGCGCCTCCCAGTGAAACAGCCGGTCACGCTCCTGCCGCCGGACGGCTCCCTGGGAGCCAGGCCCGGCTGGCCGGGCGCCCCGTGAACCACCCGTGTGATCCCCGCAGCCGCTGTCTCTGTATCGCATGGGGAGACGGTGAACTTGGACAGACACACTTGTCCGAGGTCCTGTGGGTTATACATGGCAAAGCCAGGCCTAGGACTGGGCTTGGAGAGGCCACGTCACATGCCCACGATGCCACAGGATGCAGGTGGCAGGGCTGGAGCACCCAGCACCGTGACCACCGACCCATAATGAACTGTCCAGGGCACATTCCAGGCACGTTCCTAACCTTTGAAATGGATGTCATGGAATGAAAACACCATCCCTGGTCACAAGATGTCCCTCGTCATTGCCGTCAAAGCCATAAATACCAGAAGCCTAAGTTAGCAGGTGCTCTCAGAGGCTCTTCGGTTGCACGCGACAGTCACTGAACGCTTACGGACCTTCCTCCCAAGCAGGGAAGTGTAAGGCTCTGTTGACCCCAGCAGGCGAGGCAACGGAGACCTGGCCAGGTGTGCTTGAGGACAGCAGGACCAAAGGCCAGCTACAAAGGGTTCTCGCTTCTCATGTGTGGCAGGACCCGCCCTCCGGCCTCCGGCATCCCCTGCGCCCACACATCTCCCTGGGGGCTGCCGCTGGACTTGCCTGGGGGCCCAGGACACAGTGATCCCCTCTCCTCCAGGCCTCTCTTGGACCAGGTCGGAAGGGTACTCTAGACAGAGCATCAGGTACCTCTGATCTTGGGTGGAAATGGAGCCGCGACTCTCATCCAGCAGAGAGTCAAACTGAAATATCGATCCAGGCTGGAGGACAGTCTGATGCGCCAGTTCTGTTCTGGGTTCTTCGGTTCAAGAAGCCTGGAGGGTCCGTTCCGGTTTCCCATGGGGGCTTGTTTTTACCATTTTGTTTCTACTTGTGGCTCATTGAAAACACACACACACACACACACACACACACACACACACACACACATTTGGGTTTGGGGTTTTATTCCTCTGGGATTTGGCAAGTGAAACTGTGGACCTCTGGTCTACTTATTCACTCAACAAACATTTAAGGGGACCTACTGTGTGCTAGATAAGTATCTGGAGTATGAAGACGAAGAAAGAGACAAACTGAAGCCTGCAGCCCAGCCACATGCATCCCAGGGAACGCTCGGCAGCCCGCGGGCCTGGAGTGGAACGTCCGCAGTTGGGGACAGGCTGGTCGTCGCCCCCAGGACCCAGCTGTGATGGGAGTTTGAGCTTCGTTCTGCAGGCACTGAGCCTGGAAGATGCCGAGTGCTTCTCCGGGGGGGCGGTCAGCTGCCGCAGATGATATCTGAGTCCTGGTGGAACGCGGACACCAGCACTGTCCATTCTGCAGAGGCCAAAGGAGGAGGCGCCGGGGTTTGGACTGAAGAACGGACCCTGTGGCCCCCACATCATCCCATCTCCCCAGGAAACGGAAACCGAGCACCTGTTCTCAATTTCCCGTGCAGGAGGTGCATACCTGCCCCTGCCCCATTCAGTCACGTAAACACCTGTCTTTAGAAGTTGCAGAAATAGGGGACTTCCCTGGTGGTCCAGTGGGTAAGACTCCACGCTCCCAATGCAGGGGCCCGGGGTTCGATGCCTGGTCGGGGAACTAGATCCCGCATGCCGCAACTAAGAAGCCCATGTGCCGCAACTAAAGATCCCACGTGCCGCAACTAAGAAGCCCACGTGCTGCAACCAAAGATCCCGCGTGCCGCAACGAAGACCCGGCACAGCCAAAATAAATAAATAAATAAATAAATAATTTAAAAAAGAAAAGAAGTTGGAGAACTAGAGTGTGGGGTGAAAGCCATAAACATAGCGTGTGGCTTGAGCCAGGAGACAGATTATTTGCTCTGTCGGGACAGTCACGTCTGAAGGCCCTCAGTCCTATAAGAACGACCCCCTAGGAAGCTGTTCTCTGCTTTTTCTCTCTCTTGCAATTAATAACAAGTTCCTCTCCAAGGCTGTGAGCCTCTGGAAGGCGGTTTCTGGGCTGTTCATTTTCCACGGTCCACACGGGGCCCAGGGCCCACCACTTAGTGAGTCATGATAACAGCTGTCACGTGAGATCACCTACTGTGTGCTTCCCACCGAGGCCAGGGTCTGCACTCTGGGGTGGGGCGGTCACCGTCTCCAAATGACACCTGGAGTAACTCGCCACGGCTGTGACACCAGGAGTGGCCGGGCCTGGGAACGAAAGACCTGCTGTCTCTTAAAACACAGCAAGACGGTAAATGTGCTAGAAACCATGGAATGGCACACTTGAAAGGGTGAATCCTACGGCACGTGAATTATGTCTCTATTTTAAAATGCAGTAAAATAGAGAGCATCGTGCCCCCCAAAGTGGGCCTTCTGCCCAAGAGGATGGAGGTGCCCGTCTCTTTACCACGGTCACGAATGTCAGCAGAAAGTGTTTAATACACATCAGAGGGAAGGAGGGAAGGATGGAGAGCGGGAGGGAGGGAGGGAGGGAGGGAGGGGAGGAAAGAAAGAGATGGAAGAGGGAAGCAGGAAGGAAATTCGGGAGAATCAGCTCGAGTCCCAGGTCGGCCACACAGTCCTTGAGAGAACACGTCACTTCTCTCTGGGCCTCAATTTCCTCATTTCAAAGTCCTTTACACCCCTTGTATGGAATCTCAGCTCTGCCTCTAATGTACGTGGGCACGTGACTCCCCCGCCCGGCACCCAGGGTGGGCCTGGGGGGCCTTCAGGAGTGGATGTGGTCCCCGGCCTCCTCCCACCTGGATCTGCCAGCCAGGCGGGGCCTTCCTCTGTGTCTGCTGGCCTCCTCGGGGTCCCTGCAGCCTCCGGCCCCCTGCAGCCCACCTTTTCAGAGCCGGGGTGCTGGGCCCGGGGCAGGTCTGGGTTTGGAGACGCGTCTCGGGGGGAACTGGCTGAGCCCCACTGATCTCATTTCAAGTCACAGGCCGCCGCAGGCCCCCCCCCCCCCCCCGCGCCCACGAAGCCACAGCAGCCGCGGAGCCACCAGCGCTCAGATCTCACCCCACTGTGGCCAGCAGGTAGAAACCGGGACGCGGACACCTTCTTCTGTGAAACCCACTTGGCTCGACTTCAAAGAAACCAAGCCTGCCTCCCTTTTGGGCAGAAGAAAACCAGAAAGTCATACTTGGGGGTGCGCTGTGAGGCGCGGGGGGCGGGGCCGGCTTTGCTACACCTCCGGGAGCTGGAGGGGCTGTGAGGGAGCCAGCTGGGTGGGAGAGAACCGCTGGGAGCATCACCTCCCAGCCCCTGTTCGTGACGTCACGGAGCAGCATGGAAGTGGCCGCGCTGCGCGGGCTGCCCGCCGGGGCTGCAAGACACCACAAGCCGGGGATCCCTTTCCCAGAGCTGCTGGTTGACCCCTGGGTGTCAGGAACGTTGAAATTTATAGTCGTTCCCTCTATGGCTCATTGGCCCCTCCTGGCTTGACCTCTCCTTTCGCTGCTTAGTTTCTGCTGCCTGCTGGAAATTTCCACCTGCGTGTTCTTCTGGTTGCAAGAATGAAAAATCCCCAGGGTGAAGTCAGCACCCCCAGCCCGCCCCGTGGCTAGTCTGGTTTTCTCTATTCTTTTTTTTTTTTTTGGCGCTCCGCGGGCCTCTCACTGTTGTGGCCTCTCCCGTTGCGGAGCACAGGCTCCGGACGCGCAGGCTCAGCGGCCATGGCTCACGGGCCCAGCCGCTCCGCGGCATGTGGGATCTTCCCGGACCGGGGCATGAACCCGTGTCCCCTGCATCGGCAGGCGGACTCTCAACCACTGCACCACCAGGGAAGCCCTTCTCTATTCTTAATGACACCAACTCATCCCCCAGTTACCGAGGCTCCAAACCTCAGAGTCACTGCCAACTTCTCCCTCGCTCCCCACTGCTTGCTCTCTCTTGCTTTCCACCCTTTCTTCCACGTCCAGAGTCTGTGTCCGGACCCTATCACTTCCCTGGCTCTGTCTTCTGCAAACTCCAAAACAGCTCGCATAGCTCCTTGTGACCTCAGAAGCACAGCTTTGAACACATCGGGTCCTCCGCTCAAAACCCTCGTAGCCCTCATAGCCACCAGGATAACGTTCTCTTCCTTAGCAACGTATTCAGCGTCTGTCGCGATCTTGCCCTAAAAGGATCTTTCCCCTCTCCTCCTCCTCCCTTACCCCACTCTCCAGCCCTGAGATAGTATTTCATGGGCCAACTGTGCTTAGTTGGTGGTTGTGGGTCTGGAACGTTCTGCCGTGGAGCTGCGCGATGATTGCAGGGATTATAAGGCTGCCTCTGGGCTTGCTGCAGGAGTGCTGCAATCGATTAGCAATGTCTGCTGTGGGTGAGGGATGGTGCAGTGTGCCGTATAGTTGCCAACCCATTTTTCACCAGAGTGGGCTTCTCTCTCCAGCCCACCCCAACCTTCTTTACACTTTCCTGCATCTGTGCTTTTCCTCTAGGCCTGTCACTCCCCCTGCATGTTCCACCCCAAGTCCTTAAGGACCAGCCTGAATACTGTGCACCTGACGTTGAAGACAGGAACATGTGTGTGGACAATTCAGCCAGAAAATGAGGGAGGCAGTGATTGCAAAGTAGAGGTTCCCAAGCTCGGGTGTGGGCCGGCTGAGTCCGCATCATGGGGTGGGAGCTTCGTCTTCTTTTTTAAAAAAATTAATTAATTAATTAATTTTTGGCTGTACTGGGTCTTCGTTGCTGCGCACGGGCTTTTCTCTAGCTGTGGCGAGCGGGGGCTTCTCTTCGTTGCGGTGCGCGGGCTTCTCACTGCACTGGCTTCTCTTGTTGCAGAGCATGGGCTCTAGAGTGCACAGGCTTCAGTAGTTGTAGCATGCAGGCTCAGTAGGTGTGGCTCGCGGGCTCTAGAGCGCAGGCTCAGTAGTTGTGGTGCACGGGCTTAGCTGCTCCGTGGCACGTGGGCTCTTCCCGGACCGGGGCTCAAACCCGCGTCCCCTGCATCGGCAGGTGGATTCTCAACCACTGTGCCACCAGGGAAGCCCCCATGCTATTGTTTTTATATGAGTGACGAAAATGTATCTTGCCTTGTTCAGATGAAAATTCATATTTATAAATATTTTTTCTGCACTACACACGTATGGTAATCATTTACCTGGAAGGTGAGTGTTTGTTGTTTTTTTAAGAGGCACTTTCCAAATGAAGGTGACTGATATAGAGAAATACTTGTAGTGTATATAACCGGTGTGTGTGTGTGTGTGTGTGTGTGTGTGTGTGTGTGTGTGTGTGTGTGTGTGTGTGTGTGTGTGTGTGTGTGTGTGTGTGTATAATATATATATATATATATATTTTAAAGAAAAGTGCAGTGTTTATTTACTAGGAGTCAGCAGAGGTAACTGTGTTCAAAGGTGGTCAGAGGGGTCTCTAAACACTCCACAACTCTCACCAACCCAATTCACCAATACATGCTGCCTGAGCTCACTCACTGGTGTGTTCTCCTTTTTGGTTGAGTTCCCCGAACTATCCCCACCTCCCCACCTCTCCCTGGAGACACACTATCAGGGAGTCTGGACTGAGCACCACACTGTTGTTAGAGAATTCGTATTTCATTGTTTCCTGTTCCCATAGCAAGTAACCCCCAAATGATCTCATGAAATCCATCTTGCTTGTTTCTCCTCGTCCGGAATCTTACCAGTAGAGGAATAGGGAAATCATAAAATCCACCTGGCATGTCCCATCTCTCCCTGCATCTAATCGGCAAGAGAAGAGTAGAAGCGTGTGGCAGTGACACGGTGGTTATAAGATAGCCAGACTTACACGGTGGCTCAGGGTTCCAGAGGTCTGTGTCCCAAGAAGTGAGAGAACAAGGTACCTTTCATGGACGTAGCCTCAGAAGCCACGCCGAAATGCACTAACTTCTCTTCCTTAGAAGGGAGGCGTATTCAACGGAAGTACAGTGGGAGTCCGCTCTCGATGAGAAGAGCATCAGAGAATACATTTTTCAACCATTACTGGTGGATTCAAAAAATTCTTTTTTTGTCTTTCTGAGCCAGCACTTAATTGTAAATTATTCCCAGATGAGACCAAGATTTGCCTGAGACCTAAGTGCACTGGACCAAGGAAGACAATCAAGTAACTGAATCCAAGGGTTGAGGTTTTTAATTTCTGAAAAAAAATTACATTTATTTTCTCCAAATCCCCAAGAAATGTGTGATTCAGTACCGAGGATTTATACACTCACCAATGTGGGTTTGCTTTTTTATTTATGGACTTGAGCGTGTTTGCTTTTTTATTTACGGACTTGAGCAATGCTCCCAGTGAAGGGAGGGTAGTGTACTTGCTCGGTTATAAAGCACTGGACTTCCTGAGCATTCAGAGGGTCCCGGATATCTTCAGAGCCTCGCTTTCTTGTGTACAGCGTCACTTCTTATTGAGGAAAGATATTCCAAGCGGTAGAATTGCTTTTTGCTCTCTAAGGTTGGCTAATCTCCTTTCATTCCCTCATTTGTAGTGTATTTCCTAAGGATTTCTAAGTTTACAGTTGTGTTTGTGTTTCTGTGTGTGTAAATAAGTGGTTTAAAATGTTTTATTAGGAAAACCAAAGTGAAGCAGACATCCTTTTCAGTCTGAGAAAAACTTGAATAACTGGCCTTACCAACTCTCTTTGCCACAAACTTGGACTGTGTCTTTGGGCAAATTGTGTCCTCTTTCTGTGTGCTAGCTTGGGCATGGAGTGTAATGTATTCAGGAGCTCATATCTAATACCCTGTATATTTGACATCAGGTTATAAAGCTTCAAAAATGATGGTTGACCTCTACTGAATATATTTGGAGCTGATCCTTGAGAAAAGCTAGGCAAATTATCTTCGAAATGAAAAAAAATCTAATCCATTGCATGTGGATTTTTTTATAAAAGTGAATTACTAGAAAATAAAGTAAAAATATACAAAATATAAGCCCCAGCTTTATGAGTAAGAGACTGAAAAGTGCGCTGTCAAATTGAATAAAAGTTTCCAAACTGTTCCTCTCAATTTCTTTTCCCCTTTTGCACCAGACACGGTTTGTGGATTGGCACCTGTACCTCATTTGGACTCGCACTGGTTGGAGGGATATGCCTACAAGCTATTGTGGTTGCCTCACCAAAAGGAGTTCTTGGCAATAAATAGTTGAACACAAGTCCCTTTCATATAACAGTCACCAAAATACTTGAAAGTTGCTGTGTGTGTTCTAGGTAAGTGGGTAGGCTGGTGTGTAAAGAGACAAATAAAAGAGGAACATGGTTCCCCAGAGTACGTTTTCCTCTTCACAGTGACCACCCTTCAACTTCCTCTCTACCATTACATTCAGCCTTCCTTTACAGCTCCCCCCACCCCCGCTCCCTTTAACAAAAACCACTGAGCAAATCAGGTAGCAATATCCCCCAAAGCTGAGAGGGGTAGGACTGCCCAAGATATTTCCTTGCTTCTAGAAAACCCTCTCACTCATAGACTCAACTGGGCCTCTGTTGGCGCACGTGTCTCGACCGCCTGTACACGGAGGATATGCAGTACACTCCTGGCCAACCCTCACGCGACCCCTGGAGGATAAAGGCTTCAGCACACACTGAATAACCAACTGAGTGGTTTTAGGAATGGATCTATCTCCACTTTAGAGTCAGTGTTCTGATAGTGGAGGCTGAGACTATGAGATCTTACCTGTCTAAACAAACAAATAAAAACATCTACTTTTGGTTGGGACCTTGAACCTCAAACTGCCAAGCAGACAAGATATGCAAAGTGCACATGTCCACTCCGTTAAAAATACATCTGGGTGCTGGGCCTGGCTTCCTTTCTTGGTCAGAGGGAGGGCCTCATCTCAGGTGGGGTGGCTTGGCCATATTTGCATAAACTATTTACATCAGAATTCTAAGAAGCGTTGTAGCCAGTGGGCATCCAAAGGGGTAGTTCTCTATGGCCAGATTCGGACCATGTGACCGTGTGCTCTCAGAGAAGGCTGCCAAGTTTTCTAATTCAGTTTCCATGTCTCTCAGAGAAGGGAGCTCAGATTAAGACTACCTTCATGGAGGCTTCACGACAAACCCAGGCCCCTGCTAAGCCTGCTCTGTGCGTTAATGTAATTTCATGCTCACAGCCCAATGAGCTCGGCGTGGTGATTAGGCCCATTTCACAGATGAAAAAAACGAGGCTCGAGAAATCATCTCTTGCCCAAGCTCACACAGCTAGGATATGACTTGAATCAGACTTGACCCCCTGGAGGTGTGACCCCAAAGCTTGGATTTCCGCCCCCCTCCACATTACTTATTTATTTATGTGGCTGCACTGTGCGGCATGAAGGATCTTAGTTCCCCAACCAGGGATCGAACGCTCGCCCGCTGCAGTGGAAGCGCAAAGTCTTAACCGCTGGGCCGCCAGGGAAGTACCCCCCTCCCCCCCACCCCCACTTTTTAATTATGAAAACTTTCAAGTATTTGGAGAAGTTGAAAGGGCAGTGCGATGATCACCTGTATAGCCACCACCTGGTTTCAGCAATTTCCCATTTGGTATATTTATGTTTTCTCTCTCTCTATGTAATGTGTATACCGTCTCAGAGGATTGCCTTTTAATTCCAGCTGTACTGAGGTATGCCTGATGTACAATGAGTCATATATATTTAAAGTGGACAATTTGATAAGCGTTGACCTATGTTTACACTCATAAAACCAAGATAACGTACAGACCCATCACCCCAAGGTTTCCTCAGGCCCTTCTGCAGTCCCTCCCAATGCACCCCACCCCTGGCCCGTGGCAACTACTTCCTGTCATTAGAGATGAACCTGCATTTTCTAGAATTTTATACCAATGGAACTACATAGTTTGTGCGGCTCTTAGGGGGAGGCTGGCTGCTCTCCTACAGCATAATTATTTTAAGGTCCGTCTACGTCACGGCAGGTATCAAGAATTCATTCTGTTGCCTGCGGAGCAGCGTGACATTGTATAGATATACCGCTATTTCTTTATCCACTCCCACGTGGGCGCTGGTTCCAGCTTCTGGAGATGACAGAGCTTCTGGGAACATTTGTGTACAAGTATTTACATGAACAGATGCTGTGGTAGGCAGAATGAACCCCTAGCCCAAAACGTTCATACCATTTCGCCTAGAATCTGTAAATGTATTATCTCGTGCAGCAAAAGGGACTTTTGCAGATGTGATTAGGGTTATGGACCTTAAGTCAGCAAGATGATGCTGGGTTATCCGGGTGGGCCTGACCCCTGGCAACCACTGATCTTTTTACTGTTTTCATAGTTTTTTTTTTTTTTTTTTTTTTTTTTGTGGTACGCGGGCCTCTCACTGTTGTGGCCTCTCCCGTTGCGGAGCACAGGCTCCGGACGTGCAGGCTCAGCGGCCACGGCTCACGGGCCCAGCCGCTCCGCGGCATGTGGGATCCTCCCGGACCAGGGCACGAACCCGCGTCTCCTGTATCGGCAGGCGGACTCCCAACCACTGCGCCACCAGGGAAGCCCTGTCTTCGTAGTTTTGCCTTTTCTAGAATGTCAAACAGTTGGCCTCATACGGTAGGCAGCTTTGAGAATCGGTTTGTAGGAATCCACAGAAGCACAGAGTTAAGGACCACGTTGAACACAATGAACAACAAAAGTAACCACAACAAATACAGCGAAATTCTTCTGGCTTCCCTGCGCCCCACGGAAGTCTAGATTCGCATCCTCGAGTTGCTGTTCTTACTTCCCCTTCCTCAGAGTCTGTGCTCCCTTCATGGAACAGATGGGCCCAGCTCCCTCCGCAGGGAGCATTTTGATGGAGCGCGGCCACCACCCTCATTACTAAAGATTAAAACAACAAAACAGAACGAAACCTGAGGTCTCCCGACCATTTCCTCCTTCAAAGGTGGAGAGCAGCACATCAAAACCAGAAGATGAACCAGAAGGTTGCTGGTGGGTTCTAGAAAACTCCAACCACAAGGATGAACAAGAATGAACTGAGTTATATAAGAAGTTGGTTTAAACGTGCTCTGGTCTGGGGTGTGGGCTCTATCGGGTGAGCCGTTGTGAAACGTCCTTTTCCCGGAGAGCACCTGGGGCCACTCCCCTCGTGCTCGGGGCCACGGGGCGGGGGAGGCAAGCGCTCTCCTGACACAGACACCCTCCAGCATCATTTCTTTTTAATTTTAGTTTTTTAAAATTGAAGTATAGTTGATTTACAATGGTGTGCCCGTCTCTGCTGCGCAGCAAAGTGACTGAGCCATACACACATACACATTCTTTTTTCATATTCTTTTCCATTATGGTTTATCACGGGAAATTGAATATAGTCCCCTGTGCTCTACAGTAGGACCTTGTTGTGTGTCCATCCTCTATGTAATAGTTCGCATCCACCGACCCCAAACTCCCAGTCCGTCCCTCTCCCTCCCCCGCCCACCCCCCTTGGCGACCACAAGTCTGCTCTCTATGTCTACCCAGCATCTCTTTCTGAACATCCTTCTGAGATTTTAAATGGGATGCCAGGACTTCAGAGGGCTTCCTTGGGAAGGTGCCTGTGGCACCCTGGCTCCCAGCCGACATGCGGGGGCTGCAGAGGTGACGGAAAGGGAAACCCACCTACCCACGGGCTACGCGTCTATCACATGCTGAGATGCTAGTTGTTACATCATGCTTCCCTCCGCGCCGGATCCGCCCTGGTGGGAAGCTAGGTCCCTTTTCCTGAATGTTGGCTCCCGTACAAAGTCCCTGACCGAACGTCATCATCGCTAAAGGTCCCCCCAGTGCTCTGGGCTGGTGCAGGTGGCCCATGGCGGCAGCTCTACTGAGAAAATGGAAACAAACCGGCTAATCTGGTGGCAGAAGAGACGTGGTGGCGTCTCCCCTCGGAGCTGTGGGATTGGATTCTTCCAGGGCCCCGCTGTTCCCTGTTCTAAGTGTAGAGTCTTTCGAAGCTGCACGAACCTTTTCAGGTGCCTTGGGACTGGGAGCTGAGGAATGGGTTCCTTTAACAAGTGTCTACAGAGCCGGGGTGCACCAGGCCCTCAGGGCGGGGACGCGGTAGGAGCTGAAACAGACACAGAGCCTCCCTTCCAGAACCTCCACTCAGGAGGGGAAGACAGACCCCGGCAAACGCACAAGCCGCACCCCCAGCGGGAGCAAAAGCAAAGCAGGCAGGGTGCCTGGGTGCACCTCTTAGGGTCTCCAAGGACCAGAAAGGGGTTCTGGGGAGGACGGCCGTCAGGAGGGGCTGCCCAAGCCGTGGTAACAGATGGCCGCTGCCCAGGGGTTATGACGCTGGGACCCCTGGAAATGTCTGCCTCCAGATCAGCTACCTTCAGAGGTTCCTGAAGACACGCCCTAGTTTCTGGGGTCTCACCTGTGCCCCTGGCGGGCCCTGGGCACTGTGCTGGGCAAACTGCAAAGAGGCCCAAATCCCAGCCACCGCCCTGGGAGTGCAGCTGGGAGGCGAGTGTGGACAATGGAGAAATCATTCCCCCAGAGGGATCAGACCCAACAAGGTATACGGATCCCGGAGGCGCAGCTTGGGGGCTCAGCTTCTGGGGTGTTGGCACCAGGGCCTGCTCTCTGCTGCTCCCCTCCCATGGTCTGGGGCAGCACATGGGAGCCAGGAACCACCTGGACCAGGGTGTGGGCGGAGAGGGGGCACCCGGCTGCGGCCAGGACACCTGCGTTTGAGTCACCTTTGTCACGAAGCAGCTGTGGGGCCTGGGCTGGTCCCTTCACCCCTCTGACTCTCAGTTTCCTCATCTGTAAAGTGGGGAGAGCTCTTCTCGCCAGGTGGGTGTGCAAGATGGAAGCCACAAGCCTCTTGAAACTTGTGCATCTGAAGTGAGACGTACCCTGAGTGTGAAATACTCAGCAGAGTTCAAAGACTTGGGGCAGAAAACATGTTTGCAGTTGCTGCCCTTCCCGTGGATGAAGTAGAAAGTGTTAGAATTCAGGAAATATCTCACTGGTAGTTTTTCAGTGTTGGATTTACATGTTTATTTACATTTCTTTTTTTTTTTAAATTTTGTGGCCGCACAATGCGATATGCAGGATCTGAGTTCCCCAACCGGGGGTTGAACCCATGCCCCTTGCAGTGGAAGTGGGAAGTCTTAACCACTGGACTGCCAGGGAAGTCCCGGGTTTACATGTTAAAGTGGTAACATTTTGGTTTTACTTGGGCTAAATAAAATGTTTTCTTAAAATTAACTTCTCTTGTCTCTTTCTACTCCTGTCAATGTGGCTGAGAAAACTTTTAAATGACACGGGCTCACATTACATTTCCATTGGGCAGCCTGGTCCAGAACACGGGCTACATGTTGGAACCACCTGGGAGCTCCATAAGCCACTGAGCCGTCCCTAGAGGATCTGATTTAACTCTCCTGGGGCATGGGCCAGGCATTCGATGCTTTCAAAGCTCCATGGGTGATTCTTATGTCATTACAGTATGGGAGCCACTGCTGTAGAGCTCCAGTTTCTGCAGTAGGTGTCCTCACAACCCCAATGACAAGTATGATTGCCCAGGATTGTGTGTGCGGCACGGCCAGGGAAACAGAGATTATGAGGGTACCTGTCAGGTGCACCTGTCTCAGCTGTTTGCATCCATCACCTCATGTAATTGTTACAGTTACCCCCTAAGATACGGACTGTGTCACCCCCATCTTACTGATGAGGAAACGGAGACAGGAAGTCAGTTCCCAAAGTCACATGCCTAGGAAACAGCAGACTAGGATTTGAACCTGTGCTTTCTCCACCACACCCCCACCCCCCCCACCCCCCGTGGGGAATGCTGTGAGTCCCAGCTCACAGAAGCAAACAGAGTTTAGGAGTTCACGCTCCTCAGAGGCTAGGGGAGGGTGAGAAAAGTAACGAGATGGCCAAAGCACGTGGCTCAGGGGCTGGTACGTTGCAAGTACCAGCAAGGGTGTGATTTATATCATTAACCTAAACCACCATCATCACCACCATCACCACCATCACCACCACCGTCACCACCATCAGCACCATCTTTATCACCATCACTATCATCATCACCATCACAGAGCCCTGGTCAGTGTTTCTTGCCTTCTGCCTTTCCAAATCAGCTGTGTACAGTGGGGGCAGTGTTGATGCAGTGGGAAAAGTAATCAAATTCTTAGGAGCTACGATATTTAGAGGGTGGGGTGAGGTAATCTTTTGGATTCCAATCCCTAGCCGTGATTAGAATTAGATCAGTAGGTAGCAACACAGGGCCTCCGACTGTAGTCCTGATTGCCCTTCCATTCTGCTCAGGGAGAGCAAAGCTGTTATTCCAGGGGAAAGCTGATTATAGTTTTGCAATAAGATAATTGCTCTTTTGAGGGAGCGTTGGTCCTGGCATCTTCAGAAATAGCTCCAGAGCCATGGACTCGGTGGGTGTTGTTCTCAGAACCAAGCAGAGCTATTTCCTGAATTCTAACACTTTCTACTTCATCCACGGGAAGGGCAACGATTGCAAAACTCTGAGCCTCGTTCTGAGGAGCATGGGTTTAATTAAAAACATGCCTCATCGGGCTGATGAGGAAACTGTCACTGTGATGGGTTCAACCTGGAGGAGAGGCAGCAAATGAGCATAAAATGAAAAGCCAGGAGATCAGGGTTCGAGCCCTGGCTTTGCTGCCTCTGACCATGCATTCTTGGGCAAGTCTCTCTTTGAGCCCCAGTTTCCTCATTAAAAACGAGAATAGTAATATATTGATCCAAATTTGACAGGGTTCTTGTGAGAACAGACAGAGATGAAAAACTTCTGAACTTCAAGACCCAGTGTTAATTATCCCCATTAAAAGTATGTATATGTATTATTCAAAGTGCTGTCCAATAGAACTCACTGTGATGATGAAAGTGTTCTGCATCTGTGCTGCAGGTCACAATCAACCATGGTCTCAGAAGCGCAGCCATCCATCTCCCCTCAGGGGCCCAAGGTGGCTGCCACAGTTCCAGCCCTCACACAGGGCACAACAACCTCCTGTCCCATTCCCTGGCTCACCCTGGCTGGAGAGCATTTGATTCATGGAGATACACGGGAGAGCACATGCCATCACAGCACAGCCTTCCAAAAACAACCTGTGAACATCTCTGTGACAACATGCCTTCTGTTTCCTAACGTTTTACAGACATTAACGTGTGCCTTGTAAAATATTGAGGCTGGGGTGGGGGACTCAGGACGTTTAGGTACGACAGCCTGATCTGCAGAGGAGGAAGCCGATGCTCAGAGGTGAAGGGCGCTGCTGAGGCCTCACTGTGAATCTGCCTGCAAGAGGCCTGGATGTGAGGGTCCAGGTGGACAGCATGAGATCAGAACTCAGCCTTCCTGTCTCCCATGTTGACAGAAGTGCTCCCTTTCCCGAACACCTCTGACTGGTGTGACCTGAGGATCTTTCCTAAACAGCAACCACGCTGGAGCCACTGGGAGAAAGCCACGGGAACCTGCTATCTGGGGCCTCAGGGCACCACGAGGCTGCGTCTCTGGGGTGCGGGCTCCCTCTGGTGGATATCCTGAGAATTGCACAATGTTCCCTCGGGGTCCTCAGCAATTTCCCAAGCGAGACTTAAGAAACAGCTGAAGAGCTTGCTAAAATGCAGATTTCAAGGCCTCGTCCTCAGGGATTTGGATTCAGCAGCTCTGGGAAGGGCCTGGAAATGTGCATTCTAACTAGCATCCGGGGTGACCACGGCTCCCCAGCATTTTAGGGGGAGGGAAAGCACATGCGTGCCTGTGGCGTCTGAAGACCAGGATGATAGCCTTGCTGTGTGGCTTTGGGCGAGGCATGTTCCCTCTCTGGGCCTCTGTGTCCCCATCCACAGAGCAGCAGTTTGGACTGGAGAGGGAGGCGCAAGAGCGGCCAGTTACTTCCTAGCTGCGGACTCTGCCCTTCTGGGCCTACGTCTCCTCACTGTAAAATGGGTACAACGAAAGCTCTTCCTGGACTCTTAGGGCAGCAGTGCTTCTGGACTCTCACAGGCATATGAGGCACGCAGGATCTTGATAAAATGCAGGTTCTGATGGAGTAGGTCGGTCCCGGGGCCTGAGACTCTGCATTTCTAACCGGCCCCCAGGGAAGGCCAGTGCGGCTGGTGCACAGGCCACAAGGGTTTAAGAGATCAAAGGAGACAGCACGGGGAAAAGGTGTCTCATACATCTTAAGGGTTTATCATTGGGTGACTGTATTTCTTGAAGAGCTTGGGAAGTGCTCTTGGAGGCTCATAGTGTAGACTGGTGTGTTAAGTTAGCATGCTGAATTAGCATATTAAATCCGCATGCTAAATTAGCATATTAATTCAGCACACCGAATTAGCATATTAAACCAGCACGTTGAACTAGCATGCTAAATTAGCATATTAATTCAGCACGCCGAATTAGCATATTAGATCAGCATGTTGAATTAGCATATCAAATTAGCATGTTAAGAACAACGCCCCCTGGACGCTCCTGGAGACTGCTGCCTGATTAGTCTCCTCCATGCACCCGCCCTCCCTCTGCTGGGAGCCCACTTCCCCGCTGGCCTGGCTCGTCCTACTCACCCTGGAGGTCTCAGCTTCCTCCTCTAAGCCTTCTGTCTTCCCAAAACTGGATGGGGGCCGTACCCCTTTAGTGCCCCGAATGTCCTCATCATAGCGCTTTTCTCACTGCACTGGATTTGCCTTGTGCAAGCACAGGGACTGGCCGTGTCAGAAGTTCACATCGTGTGCCCGGGCCAGGCTTATGGGGCTGAATCACGACATGTGGGATCAATGAAGGAACGAGACAGGCCTTGTGGCCTCAAACGCTTTCAGGCGGGACATGATTCCTGACCTGTACGCTTTGACGTGGTGTAAAGACACCCGGGATGAAGCTAGACTAGGGTACATACACACGCACACGCATGCACATGCGGTGAACACGTGCAGATTCACTGTAGAATGCTTTCAAGTGTCAATCAAGAGACCTGAAAAGCATGCGTCTTTGGAACGGTTTACTTAGCTACCTAATCTTTGAAAAATATAATTTTCAGATTAGCAAATTCTGAAAAGACAAACACTGCCTGTTAAGACTGAGTCCAGAAAGAGAAAGAAACCTGGGAGAGACCGGGGAGAGCATCTCAGCTCCCACTGGCCCACTGGATGGGCCAACAACGTGGGCTCCGGAGACAGAGGACATGGCTGTGTGATCCCGGGAGAGCTGCTCCACCTCTCTGGGCCTCCGGTTTCCCACCTCTAGGACGGGGACAGAAAGAAGGGCCTCCCTCCTGAGGCCGCGAGAGGACCGAGTGAGGCGATGCAGGCAAAGCTCTCGCGCGGTCCTGGCTCTCAGTCAGTGTCTGACAAACGCTAGTTATGAGTGTATTTACTGTTACCGCTCGGCGGAATGCCTGCCTTGATTTCTAAATACGGTTTAATTGGATGAGACTTGACATGGAAACTGAATTGGTGCCTTTTGCACAATAGAGAGGATGAAATGACAGCAGAGCTGGCTCCAGGCTGGTGCCAACGCCTCTGCTTCTGGGATCCTGGGAGTGGCCATCTCTTTGGCCTCAGTATCTCCAACCACAACATGAAAGGGAGGGAAAAACGGCTAAGAGAAAAAGGCAGACAATACCAAGTGCTGGCGAGGAGGTGGAAGGGCCGAATCTCATACCGTTTGGTGGGAGTGACATTTGCAACAAGTGTTTTGGAAAACTTTTAGCCACGGCTACTAGATCCATCCCCTATGACCCGGCATCTCCGATCCTGGATACACACGCAAGAGATATGTAAACAGGTTCCCCCGCAGACACAGACAGGCAAGGTCACAGCAACACCGCTCATTTCAGACAAAGCTGGGAAGCGCCCCAGTGCCCATCGATGGGACACGAAGGAGTGAGCTCTAGGCTGTGCATACGGTGGGCTAGGCCACGGCAGTGAGAGTGAGCGAGCCTGCCACAGGCTATGGCACCTGTGGCTTCCACCAACGTGGTGTTCAAAACACGGTCCAGGCCGCAGAGAGCGCACACCGTGTGATTCTATTATGTCAAGTGCATCTGCTCTCAGAAGTCAGGAGAGTGGTTACCTTCCTGGGCATGGGGGGGGGGGCGTGGCCACCAGGGGATGCAAAGGGTGTTCCTCCTGCTTTTTATACAGTACGTTACACTTGGGTAAAACGTTTACACTGAAACAAGGAAGGGTCGACGACATGGTCTGAGGGCCATTCCGGCTCTGCTGTCCCTGGTGCTCTCATCCCACCCCCCTGCTTCCTTCTCTCAGAAGGGCTCAGCCCGCAGGGAAAGGTCCCAGCGGGAGGGAGGGGACTCCTTGCTTGGGGTTTGACACAGCTTTCTGTGGACGGAGAGATGATTAAGGGCTGAATTTCCCTGCAGGGAAGACACGGGTCTGATGTGGGGCTCCACAGTGGTTTCCTTGGCAACCAGCTGTTGTCAGAGAAACAGAACAATGTGAGAACACGACACGGTCAGGCAAGGAAAGACCCTCTGGGGGACTCACGCACACAGAAAAGCAAGAGGAAGCGGTCAGAGTCCACGCTGGGCAAGCGGCCCCAGAGGCCGGCCCACCTCCCTGTCCGCCCCTGGAATTTTCGCGTTAATCACGTGTTTGCAAATCCCATGCCATCCTCTTCTCATTGACAGATATGAGCTACTATGATCTCAGAGCTGTGTTTCCCAAAAAAGCAGTCGTGGGGGCTATGATGAAATATAAGTCATCTGCCCAGATCCCCAGCGCGGAGGTCAAACATGACCACATTACATTTTTAAAATGTAACCACTTACGCTCAACTTGTCCTTATTTGCTCCAAGTCTGGTATCACCTCTTAAAGACCCTACTTCCCCGTTGTCCTAGAGCTTTGGAACGTGTTCTCGGTGCCAGGCGGAGGTCAGGCTGCCTGCACCGGGCAGGAGAGAGGGTGGGAACAAGCTTGACGCCCGGCCCGGGTGCAGCTGCTGCTCCAGGGGTGGCCACATGGTGTCACTGCTGAACACCGGGTTCGCACAGCCTGAGGGACCCTGGCCCTCTGCTGCAATGGTAACCGCCCCCCACCCCACCGGAGGCCCCGGGCCAGAGCTCTTGCAATCCACACTCCCAGGCTCAGCCTTTGTTCTCCCAAGGGCCACAGGGCGCCAGAGTGACTGGGTCCAGAGGTGCTTCTAGACTGGCCAGAGAGGGGACGCGGCCACCGCGATGCCACACAGCCAGAAGGACCAGACTCCTAAAACACACACGCACACACACACAATACACACACATTGTGGGTAATGTGGAAGTGTGAGGGGCAGATTTATTCTAAGGTATTTTAGGGATGGCGTTGCTCCAGCTAAAGATTCCTGCAAAAACCCCTGGTGGAAACAAGGACGGAATCTCCATGGCTTAGGAGAAAAACCGGGCTTTTGAGCTAGATATTTTTGTATTCAAATCCTGGTTCTGCAAAATTCTTGTGTGGACTCTGGGTACGTTGTTTCACTCTCAGAACCTCGTAAGATGGATACTGGAAGCAACCATAAACACTTCTGCTCCAGGCCCTCAGCCCCGAACACCCTCTCCTAAGGAGTGATTCTGGGTTCATCCTGGCTTTCCCCGCCCAGCCTGGAATCAGACGTTTCTCCAAGGGGCTTGGGGCCTGGCACCCATGATGTTAAAACCTCCCCGGGTGACTGTAATGGGAACCGGTGTTGAGAGCCACTGGCCTGGGGCAGGGGCGTGGGGAGCAAGGATGTTCCTTCCCTTATCTCCACAACCACGTTTAGTGAACATTTACTATGTGCTGGCGCTGTTCATTTAGCATCTTGTTGGGCCCTTACAAACAACCCACATGGGATACATTGTTAACCAGTTTTGCACAGGAAAAACCGAAGACCCCTGAACTAGGCACCTGGTTGGGGGGGGCGGAGCCACACAATTGATGGGGGACAGAGGTCAGAGCTGAACCCAGGTCCCCCCTGCCTCCAGAGTCCCTCCCCTTCCCTGTTCTGCCTCTAATTTCTGGCTTTCCAGTCCTAGCAGAGAAGAAAATCAGTCTTCCCTACGTGCCCAAGCTTGCCCTCCTCCCATTCTACCCAACGATGTTCCTCCGGAGAGTGTGATGTTTTAATCTCCATTCTTTCATTCACTCATTGCTAAGCTGCAGGGTAGCGAAGCTGAAAGCATATTTTGCACGTGGGGCCATGCTGACCCGGAGCAGGCAGCAGCCGTGCAGAGTGGCTGGGCTGGCGGCATTGCCAGGCGGAGCTCAGCCTTGGAGCACAGGGACAGCATGTCTTGTGGCCCAGACACCACAGGCAGTGTAGGCAAGTGGCGCAGAAACAGAGGCAGGAAAGTTACAATCATCTAAGTACCTCCACGCGGCGGCCGGCGATTATACCGGCTCCCAATAGCTAGAGGACCCGGTGAGGGCAGCAGCGTGACCCGGTGCAACTCGGGGTTTCTCCGAGAAGCAGAATTAGAGGACCTGCCACCCTGCCCCAGGCCTGGCTGCGTGGGCGTCTCTTACAGGACTTATTGGTTTAGCTTCTTCAGTTAAAAGGGAGCACAGGTTTATTAAGAAGGCTTTGGAAATTGCCTGGATAAAGTGAGGAATCTTCCGCTGCACGTTCAAATTCACTACTGGCATTTCGGGGTATTTCCTTTCAGACGCCACTCACCACCCCACGTACTGTCCTTGAATTTTCATTTGATGTTATATCACAACCAGTTCCTAATAATAATTAATAATAATTATTCAGCTCTGTGAACAACCAGTTCCTAATAATAATTAATAATAATTATTCAGCTCTGGGAACCCCTTCAGGGATCTCCCAAGGCTGGGGCCTTAGCCAGCTCTCAGGCTGGCCAGGCCCTTCTGGAATCTTCCGACCCCTGGGTATTGTGTCTTCCTTTCTCCTGGGAGGCCAAGAGTCCAGAGGGTGTCAGGGTGACACCGCCCCTCGTCTGTCCCCTGCAGAGCCTCCTGAAATAAAACGTTCTCAGTTGCTAGATCTGTCGGCTGTTGCCACATTTTAACCTCAGGGCTCCCTGGGCTTGGAAAGCCATTTGGGGCTCCAGGCATCTGTCCTACAGCTGAGACGCTGTCGGAGGAGAGGGGCCCGGCCGCCAGCCAGGCCTTCCCTATCAGGCCTCTTCATCCTGCCCCGTCTGCTGACACCTCTGTACCCTCCCTCCCTGCAGAGAGAGATAAGCATCTTTCCCGAGGAGACAACAAGGGGCAGAAGGTGTTCTGGCCCCAATTAAACTGTGCAGGGGCTCCTGGCAAGGTGGCTGGAGTGCTCTGAACTCCAAGAACAGGAGGGGGCTGGAGGCCTGGGCCCCGGATCCAGAGAGCTCATCCATCAGTGGGGCGGCTTTGATTCCGATAACGGTTTGATCTCCAGTGACAGGAGCAGCGGGTTGGGTGGTTTACGGCTCCACTTCCCCCAGGACTTGAATCAGCTCAGCGGCTCCAGAGGGAACTTATCCAGCCAGGAGGTGGCCTGTATTTGGCCCGGGAGCCTGCTAGCCTGCAGGCTCATGTCTGAGACAAAGCAAAAGAGGGACAGGGACCCTGGTCTTGGAGAACTGAAGGGAAAGGAGTCCTTGAAAAGATCCTCCCCTTTCCATTGCATTTTGAACACTTGTCCCATTTCATTACAGTCACTTGAGGGGAGGTGTCAGCCATCACTCCTCAGATGAGAAAACTGAGGCTCAGAGAAGGCGAGCCAGTTGTCTAAGGCTGCCCAGCTATAAAGCAGAGGGTTCCGGGGCACGTAGATCTGACCTACAGCCCAGGGTCTTCCTAGGACGCCAACGCTTCCCAAATGCAGGGGCGGGGGTCCTGGGGCTGGGCCCTAAAATACAGACTCAAACTTGGTGGGAAAGGCTGCTTCTAGGCCTTTTGATGGTCAAGAGGAAAGCCTAAGGGTGGTGTCAACGGGTCCTGACCGCTGTGTAACATCTGCTAGTCTGTCTTGAGGTTTTATTGTTATCGTTGCTTGCTTCAGATCCAAGTTTATTATTTTTAATTTTTTCATATATTAAAAAAAATAGAAGTCATCTTAAACTTACAGAAGAGCTGCCAGTGTGGAGGACCGGGCTTTGTAAGTTGTCTCCCACCTGACGTGCAGTCCCCCTGTATAGGTCAGCGTGAGTGTCCTGCGCACAGGACATCCCCTGCAGAACCGCACTCACAGGCTGACACTGACCCGGCGCTGCCGTCGGGTCCTCAGGCCCCGTTCAGGTCTCACCAATCGTCGCGATAAGTTTTTATAGCAAAGGCTCCCGCCTGGTCTGCCACAGTGCGTTGAGCGGATGTGGTCAGAGCGATTGCCGCTCCTTCTTTCTGTGTCGCTCAGACCCTTGACACGCTTGCAGAGAGCGGGCCACTTATTGTGTAGAATGTCCCTCAATTTGGTTTTTCTGATGCTTCTTCTTGATCTGACCTGGGCCGTGGGTCTCGGGCAGGAACACATCAGTCCTCAGGGCAGCCTGGCAGGTGGTACTCCAGCCGGGCTCCTCACTGCTTTGAGTGTATGAACTCGTACAGTTCTCGTGACAGTCTCATGATGCAGACACTTATCCCTATTTTCTCGATAAGGAAACAAAGGCTCAGAGAGGTTGAGTCACCTTCTGCAGGTCACACAGCCAGTAAGTGGCTGATTAGGGAGTTGAAGCCAGGCTGCAGGCACACAACTGGCTTGTAGCGCCCGCGTGTTCCCAAGGTGGCCAAGCGCAGTGGGAGTGGCCTCCATCCCCACTATGTTACTGTACAACACCGTGCAGCTGCGTTCCCTCTTCTAGGCTCTTCTGGGCTGCCCTGGACCTCCCCGCTCCCTCCGTCCATGTCTGTCTTTTCTGTTTCTCCACTGGTCTCTCGCAGAGTTCTCTCTCTCTGTCGGTTTCTCGGACCATCTCTCACTGTCTCACTGTCTGCTCACCTCAGCCCCCAGCCCCCAGCCTGGTCCTTCTCGCACCGCTTGCAGTGGTCCCCGAGGCCGGGCAGGGTCTTTGCTGATCCCGCCTCCGGACAGACAGGACTGGTCAGATGTCCCACCCAGCACACAGCAGAGACCTGGATTTCTTTGGCCGCTCAGCCCTTCCCCGCAGGAGGTTCAGGATTTGGAAGCGGACCAGGGCCACGCACGGAGAAAAGGAGCGGGTTCTGGGGCAGGCGTGGTTTATCTCCAGGGGAGCCTAGCGGGTCCCTCCGCACGTTCCAGGGGAGCGCAAAAATGCCCCCCCGGGAGCCCCGGCATGGGGGAGGCTGGTGGGGCAGTGATAAGACGCAAATCCCTCCAGACAGGAGCACCGCCCCACCCCACGTGGAGGACGCCTGGAGGACGGCCCAGCTGCGTCCTGCAAAGGCGCTCTGCCCCCATGCAAAGCCCCAAAAGCCTCCCATCCGGGGTCCACTCCTGCCTCCTGGCCGCCCCCGGTTCCAGGGGTGTGGCCTGCGCAGGGCTCCGAGGGCCACGAGGGTCCAGGTCTAACAGCGGATCAGTCATGGGCCTCGTTAGAGGATTGCCCCCGAAACGCCCACAGGGGAGACCCCTGGGGTGGGGAGAGGAGAGAGCTACACCCACAGAGATGCAAAGAAACCAACACACAGAGAGTGTTAGAGACACAATGGAGATGGAGGGAACCAGTGAGGCAGAGGACAGAGACATGGGGACAGAGACAGTGACGCCAGCCTCCAGCTGCACCGGGAGGGGCAGGGGAGGGGCGCCTTGTCTGGGACGTGACCCTCCCAAGACCCTCATCCGGCCCTGCCTGGAACAGCCAGTGAGAACCTGGGTTGCAGGTACGCAGAGCATGCACGTGAGCGTGTGTGCGGGCCCGTCTGGGGACCGCGTACACCTGCGTGTGTATCTGGTTCCCTTCCCTGAAGGAGCCCCGTTTCTCATCCTGAGATGTGCCCCCACTCCCAGGACCCTCGAGCAGATTGCTGGACGGGCAGGATACCCAGGGCCTGAGGCCGCATCCCAAGTGGAGGGCTCTCCCCGCTAGCCCTGGGGGACCCCCGCCTCCACGTGGGGCTGCTGGGGCTTGGGTGTCCCCTCACCCACTCTGGTCACCCCTGCCCGCGCGCACGCCAACCCCGGGCGGTCCTGCGTGAGGCCTCCCTTCACAATCACCGCGATTCCAGGACCTGCTTTGCCGAGGGCTTTGCTGACACAGAGCGTCATCCTCCTTCCAACCCTCGTGGCGCGTGTGGTAGCGGCGGTGAGAGCGGGGCCCTTGGCCCCCGTTTCCTCATCGCTAAGGGATGCGGGGACCCTTCATGAGTACCTCTTCCACGTTCTCATTTTTGAACCACGTCATCCACGAAAACAAGCGAAGAGAAGAGCAAACAAACACCCCAGGCCTGGCCCTGGGGCTGAGATGGGCTTTCCCAAACCCAGCCGCATCACCTGCCAGCTACTCACTGTTCCCAGCCTTGTTTATCCCGTTCGTAAAACGGGGACACTGCTGGCCCTTACCCTGGGGGCTCTGACGATGGCTGAGATACACCTGGCCAGCACACCTGGCTGACGAGCCCGCGCTCAGCACCTGGGTGGCTCCTGATGCCCAGTGGCGCTGATGAGTGTAGTGCGAGGTCCCTGGGACGTGTGGGTGGAGCTGACATCTCAGGGGAGGCCGGGAGAAGTTCCCAGGCCCTGGGAGGCTGGCCCAGAGGCACGTTCCCCGCTCCCTCTGTAATCCTCTCGCCTTCCAGACAGCGCCCCGGAGACTTTGTTCCGCGTGTGGTTTCCGGGGCCCTTCGGTGGAGTTGACAAAACAAGGAAATGCCAGCATGCGGTTCCCAGAAGCGCCTGGCTCTGCGCTGCCCTGGTTCCATCAGCCAGGGCCCGAGACCAAAGCCGCCTCACGCTTCTGACGTCTGGCAGTGGGACTAGCCCAGCTTTCCTGCTGTCCTCGCCCCCTGGGAGCCTGGCCGGCTCCGGCTCCCTTTGAAGCTACTGGGAACTGAGTGCCCAGGGCCGCTCTCAGGGATCCCAGACAGGATGAGGCTCTGGGTCCCAAGAGCACACCCCGGGGTAACTGGGACTTCCTGAGTCCACTCTTGGCCGGGAACGTGGGGCTCAAGCCAAGGTCATTCAGCAGGTCCGGCTCCCCAGCATTCACTCACTCATTCGTTCATTCATTCACTCACCCACGGATGTAGTCTTTTCTCTGTTTCTCAGAGATATGTTTGCCATCTGTAAAATGGGGTAGTAATGACACACACGCCGGGGGGCTGCTGGGAAAATCAAATGAGATAGACACAGCAAACACACATGATGATTATTCTGACACGAGAGGGTGGCTAAGTGTTCCAGCTCTTCAGCCATAGGCCTCTGGGATTCAAACTCAGGCTCCACCACCGCCCACTGGCTCTGTGACCTCAGGCAAGTCACTTAACCTCTCTGGGCCTTGGTTTTCTCGCCTGTAAATGGGTATAGCCGCAGTACTCACTTCATGGAGTTGTTGATGGTATACAAGTTAATATTTGAAAGCATGTAGAACAGGGCCCAGCACAGAGTAAGTACTATACTGGTATTTGCTGAAAAAATATACTCGTCTCTTCCAGAAAGAGCCGGCAACGTGGGGCCCTGAGCCTTGGGGCAACCCTTTGCTTGCATGCCGCAGGGACGTCCATTCTCTTCGTGGTTGTCGGCTGTGGCTAGGTGGAGTGAGGGCACAGGGAGGCAGCGTCAAAGGAGAAGTAATGCTTGACACCCGATCCAGAGCAATTTTTCCTATTAAACCACATTTTTGGTCTGAAGAAATGGAGGCTCAACTTGGCGATGTGACGTGCCACAGTGAGGTCCACAGTGAGGAAGGTCCACAGTGAGGAAGCCCTGGAGCTGGTGGTGGAACCTGTGGACCCCAGACCATGAGACAGTGACTCCAACAAGTGGCCAAGTCAGAGAGGTGGGCAGTGGGGGCTAAGCCCACTTGTATTGGCTGACGCGATAAAGGATTTTACTTGTCAGATCATGTAAGGAATGTTCTGGAGATGGGGAGGGCATTGGTGTTGATTTGGTTTAGTACTGGATGGTATCACCAAGGACCCTATTTCTTTCTTTCTGCAGTGTCAGGTCATTCTCAGGGTGACTGACCTCTAGGTTGCAAAAGGGCGGCAGGAGTTCCAGGCATCACACCTCAACACCATCCCTTTACAAGGAGAAAAAGCTTATTTTAAGGAGAGGCCTCTGCTTTCCCAGAAGCCTCTAGCAAGCTCCGTGTCACGTCTCGTGGGCCCCAGCTGGATGGTGTGCCCATTCCTGGACCAACGCCTTTGGCCAGAGGAATAATGTGCTCTGATGGTTTAGGTCTGACTTACCTGGGCTGATCTCTGTGACAGGATTCACACCTAAACCTTGGCATACAGTCAGCCCCTCCTCAACACCTATGTCTAAATCACAAAGAGGCAGGGTGGAAGGGGCCTCAGGGACACTTCGGCCGTGCTCACCCTGAGCCCCTATCACGTGCCAGTCTTTGTGCCAGGCCCTGGCGGTGGGGGGTGGGGGCTCAATAGGCTGTTAGAGAGACAGATAAGAAAGCAGACATATGCAGTGCAGCGGGATATGCACATGACAGGGCAAGCATGGGGAAGGGACCGCTGACGCAGCGTGGCCACGGCCAGAAAAGTAGTTCTGGAGGAGAATTTAAATGGAGACGCAGTCGGGGGAAGGCTCAGGACGGGTGCTTGTGAATTAGCGGGAGGCTGACGTGCTCTGTGAATGACTAGCAACGCATGCCATGGGTGTGGAGCGGTGGCAAGTAAGCCACGCACTGAAAGAGTGAATCTGCTTAAAATGAACTGAACGTTCAGTCAGATGAGCCTTTGTCTTAAAACCACAAACCCCCAAATTATGAAAATAAGCCCGTTTAAAATATATGCTATTTAATTAAATTTGATGCGTAATTGCATACCTAAGCTAATTCTTAGACCAATGTGTACAGTTGCTTTGCATAATTTTATAACATTCTGCACAGCGTGGGGCAGCTCACATCCAATGGCTGATCGACATGGGGGTTAAAGGCCCAGACCCCTCTGTCCAACAGGGAACAGCTCTGAGGGTCACTGGATCCGTGGTGCTCTCCGTGGGGACAGTAGAGGCCGGTCCTGAAATGGCATCCCAGCCCAGCTTCTCCGGGTGCCCAGGCCTGCGTCCTTCCTTTCTTTTCCCTTCCCAGAAGGGCTCCCCCGCCAAGCCTCCTGAAAAGCAGGGGGCAGCCTCATGGGGAGCCCAACCCTGCACTTTCTAAAGCCCCCTTGCTGGAAGGTGCAGGGGAGGGGAGGGGGAAGTGAAGGTTTCGAGCAGTAGCTAAATCAATCCCACCCTGTGTTCCAAACCCAGACTGGACAATCTCAGACCAAGTCCTGCAGGGGCTACAGTCCATCGCTAATTCACGGAAACCCACACCTTGTGAAAGGCGCGCTCTCTCTCTCTCGCTCTCTCTCTCGCTCCCTCTCTCTCTCTCCCTCTCTCCACTCTATTTCCTACCAAAGCCAAGCGCTTTCTGTCTCCACCCTGACCTGGCCAGGCCAATTTTTTCTTAATGCTCAATTTCACCTGCCAACTTGCGAGACAACGGCCCCCTATCCTGTGGGAGGAAAGCACGGCCTTGAGAGGCTCCCGAGGTCCCCACTTCTCCCAGAGCACCCTCGGCTCCACACAGGCTCCTCTCTGGGTCTGTTTGGAGAAGGCGCCTGGGATTTCCGAGCCCCGCTCCCAGGCCGGCAGGAAGAGCCTTCCTTTGCCTGCGCTCCGGCGTTTTCTAAGAGGCCTTTTCTTATGGGAGTAATTGGAGCAGGTCTCATTTCTCCAGGAATGAGAGCGGCGCAATTCAGCAAGGCTTTATTAGGTCAAACAGAGAATGCCAGGCTTGTCTGATCGCCTGGCCGCACAGGGCTCCCTAATGAGAGGCAGGAAAGTGGTCGGGCTCCAGCCGGCAGACGCAGGCCTGGGATCAAAGCCTCAACTTCCCCAAACTCAGGCTCTGGGAGCGTTTGGAAGAGCCTCCCTCCCACTGCCACCTGGCAAGAGGCTTCGGCTCCCCAGGGAATCGTCCGGGGCAGGGGGCCCCAACCTCTCTGGGGCAGCTTGCCCTCTGCCCCGGCCTCCCTGCCAGGAGGGCAGGACCCGGCAGCAGGGTCGCTCCTGATGGCCCCTGTTGGCACGGACGCTCTCCCCTGAGCACGTCTGGCCAGGTTTGAGGAGGGATCCTGTGGACGTTTCCAAAGCCTCCTGTTTCTCTGTCTCCCCTCGTGGGTGCTGTGCCCGGGTGGTTTCCAGTGTACCCGTCCTGGTGTGGAGGACTTGCCTGGAGTAATCTCAGCACCTGCCTTGTCCTCTGTGCCACTGGCTGAGGGCTGAGCTGTGTGGGGGACAGGAAGGGGCCACGAGCTGAGACTGGAGGAGGGGTCCCAGGAGGCGGGGACGTCCCCTCGGCAGGAATAAACCAAGCCATCCCTGGCCACGCTCGCCAGCTCGTTAGAGGAAAACTTCACGCTCACGTGTGGAGTCTGCAGTTTCCCGTATTGTGGTCCAGTTTGCTGAGCTGGAAGGAGCGGAGAATCTTTTCCAGAATCTTGGATCATTCCCTAGGCAAGCATTTGAAACCAATCAGAATTGTCCTCCTGGGTCACTGGATGGGGGAGGCTGGAGCCTGAGCAGACTGACCTGGGTTTTACAAGTTGTTCTGCAAAACAACTATCCTGGTTTCTGAGCCAGAAGGGCCCGAGGCCCAGGAAGTGCCTAAGAGCATGGCTCTGGGGAAGGACCATCTTCGAGTCCTAGGATGCCAGCGACAAGCAGGGCAAGGTTCCCACAGCCCCAGGGCTCCATTTCCCGCCTGTGAAATGGGGATCCCGGGGACACCAACCTCTTAGGGTGGATTGAGGGTCAACGCATAGTTGATTGTGAAGCACTGTTATGGCTCGGGTCCCCCCAGAAGATACGTTCAAGGCCTAACCCCCAGTGCTTGTGAATGTGACCTTTTTGGGAAATGAGGTCTTTGCAGATGCGATTAAGAGATGAGCTCAGGGGACTTCCCTGGTGGCGCAGTGGTTGAGAGTCCGCCTGCCGATGCAGGGGACGCGGGTTCGTGCCCCGGTTCGGGAGAATCCTACATGTCACGGAGCGGCTGGGCCCGTGAGCCATGGCCGCTGGGCCTGCGCGTCCGGAGCCTGTGCTCCGCGACGGGAGAGGCCACGACAGTGAGAGGCCCGCGTATAGCAAAAAAAAAAAAAAAAAAAAAAAAAAAAAAGAGATGAGCTCAGAAGGATTAGGGTGGCCCTAAATGCAGGCTGACCATTGTCCTTATAAGAAGAGGGACATTTGGACACAGACACGCGTACACAGGGAAGATGGCCATGTGATGACAGAGAGGTCAGAGAGACGCGTCCACAAGCCAAGGATGCCTGGCGACCCCAGAAGCTGGAAGAGGCAGGAAGGATCTTCCTGCAGAGCCGCTGGAAGGGAGCCAGCCCTGCAGACACCCTGATCTCCGTCTTCTGCCCCACGCTACAGTACTTGGGCGGCAGCCCTAGAACACTCGCTCGGTAGCCCTAGAAAACCCAACCTTTGAGGGCCCATCACTGCACCCAGACTCTCCCTGGCCACGTGGCTCATGGGCGTTGGAGGTCTCAGGACATCGGCTCTGCTCCAAAGCCACGTGCCTCACCCACAATCCTCCCCGTCTACAGGGACCCAGGTCCGGCGCTCGTCCACGTGTCCCCAGGCTCTGTGGGCCTTTCCTGCCGGAGATTCAGGCCGCCCTCCGCAGTGGGTGCAACGCTGCCATTTATCAGACAAGTGCCCTGGCAAACCAGAGGTGTGACCGCAGGAAACTAAGAGTAAGGAGCCGTCTCAGAGTCTCCGTTATTTTCCCAGTACGATGGTTTCTTTCTCCAACGCTTGGGGAAGCAGTAATCCTCACAGATTTTCCCTGTAATGAAGGGTCCCAGGGTCACTGAGGATGTGGGGCAAGTTCCAGAGCTACTCTTTTGGATACGGTCTCCACGAGCCTGGTGTGGCCTCCCGGCGCCGCAGATGCTGCCCTTGCGGCCCAGGAGCTACGTTTTCAATTGTATTTAACTTCCATTAATTTTAACTTGAAAACAGATCCTCCAGCGATTAAGAAAACTCTGAAGTGTGTGCGCACCCACTTGGAGTGTGAGTTTACCTTTACAACTGTAAGTTTTATGAACTGTAAAGACGGAGCAAGTATTTTCAGTGATAATTGACCACCCAAATTAAGATGTGGAAGTGTGAAATTGCACCAGATTTCGTCGAGTGTAAGTGTAAATACACAGGATTTTGAAGACTTAGGGTGAAATAAAGAATGTAAAATATGTCAATTTTTAATATTCACTACGTGTTGATGTTTTGGGTATACTGGGTTAAAGAAAATATATTATTAAAACTAATATCCATCCCCCACCCCACCCCTTTTTTTTTTTACTTTTTAAAATATGGTAACTAGAAGGTTTAAAATGACACATGTGGTTTATGTTCTATTTTGCAGCGGGGCAGTGCTGGTCTAGATGGCTAAACTGGAAGTCTGAACTTATCTGCCGTTGTAATGTTGACCAATAACAGGGCTCTGTGACCTTGGGAAAGCCCCAACTCTATCTGAACCTCAAGTTCCCAGTACCACATTGAGGAGGTTGGGCTGGACCAGTGGATTTGGGTTATTGGAGGGAAACCGAGGGGGTGGGGCTTTCAAAACCACCAGATTCGGTGACCTCGATTCCTTCCCACTGTGATTCTATGGTTGGGCTGAGGGCTAGCTCACACCATTCCCACTTTGAAGCTGGGAAGCTGATGGAATTTACAACAGAGTTGCTGGGCACAGTTGTGCAGGTTGCTGACTGCACAAGAGGGCCTTTCCTGATTGGCGTGAAGTTGAATGTCAAGGTCTCTCAACATGAATACAAGATATGTACGCAGCGCTTTTAAATTTAAGAGCAATTTCCTGTAATCTAGATGTTAATAGACTTAGAACCCATTGTTTCCTGAGGCCATCTAAGCATCTGGGAGGAAGGTCTGCAGGATGAGGAATAAGTTCACAGGTAAGGAGGGAGGGCTGAGAGCAATGTTCCTTCTCCACCTTCTCCTCCTCCCCTGTTTGCTGGCGGGACGGTGAGGATCCCAGAGAAGAAACTGGAAACACCTGGGGACCCATCACCACAGGTGGAAGAGGCCTGGGTCCCTAATAAGCGTGTGGAGCCGTGCTCTGCGCTAACTTGCCCCTGGATTATGTCCAGAGTGAAAAATGAACTTTGCTTGTGAGATGCCACCGAAATTTCAGGACCCATTTATTACAGCAGCTGGTGCCTTGACTAATTACAGTCCTTTGCCCTGAAGAGCTGTATGTCCGGGTCACAGGAACCGGTGGGTGAGGCCTCAGTGAAAATGTGCAGGCCTCCCTATACTGGCCCGACCTCCCCTGCCGAGCTTCCTGGTGGCCTGGGGAGGAGGGAAGTTTCTGGGCTTCCTGCCCCTGTTCTCCCACCATCCAGCACACCCTTCTCGGTCTCCACCCTGCCCTTCTCCTCCACACATGCATAATTAGAAGCTGCTGGTCAGAGGCTGGCCAGTAGCCAAGGCATTTTCTCTACATGGGAAAACAGAAAGTAAGGTTATAAGTTCCAAGCCCTGGAAACCACCTAGAACTCCGAGGCTGTTTTGCCGAGTACTGTCCTCATGGAGTCTCAGAGGGACCGCTGGCCTCTGAACGCCGGGATGGCCATCCTTCCTCGGGCTTGAGGCTCTTCTCTCCCTCTGGGCCCTTGTTTGGCACCAGAAGGAAGGATGGAGCATGGGGAGGCTTCTGGACTTCCCAGTGTGCAGGGGCCTGGAGGGAACTGGGGGCGGGGTGGGGAAGGAGGAGGACTGAGTGGGGCCCGAGGGAGATCCCCGAAGGGTCACCACGCCAGCGTAGCATGGTAGGGGGCTCCAGGGGGGTCTCTCCCTCCTGCCAGCATTCCAGCCTCCAATGGAGGCACAACTGTCACTGAGGGAGACACGAGAGAACTGTCGAAGTTACAGGAAAGGGGCCACATCACTTGAGGTTGGGAAGGTCACCCTGTGAGGCCCAGTGACTCACCGGCCTCACATCCTCAGTAGATGACAGAACTGGGATCTTTGGACCCTACAGCCCATACTGCAGAGAAAATAGATGCGCAAATGTCTTCTTCCTTAATCAGAAAAGAAGTACGTGCTTGTACAAATTCAAACAGCATTAAAGCCTGTAAAATATGGCCCGCCTTCTTTGATCCTCCACTTACTGGTGGGTGGGCTCTATCTCCCCCTCTGGAGTATGGGCAGGCTCTCTGGCCACTTGACCAAGAGAGCTGGCAGGAATGAGGCTGTCTAGGCCGGGTCAGAAGAGCAGGCAGCTTCTTCCCAGTGCCATCAGGGTGCTTGCCGGCCACCACGTAAGCCGTCCAACTTCCCCAAGGCCGCCATATTGGAGGGACCACACTGGGGGCTCCCATCCGCGGCCCAGCCGAGCTCCAGACGGCCGTCAGCAACAGCTGCCGGCCTGGGTGTCCCGGCCGCTTGACATGTGGATCTGGAGCGTGAGCAGAGCAGGAGGCGTTTCCCCGTTCACTTTGCGTGTGGAGTATACGCAGAATCATCTATTTACGCGTAACTTCATTTCTACAACCAATGTTTCTTCAGGGTCTTCTCTTAGTCAAAATTTTTAGCCAGACGTACTTTGAAATCCGTATTTCTCTTGGATTTTTTTTTTTTTTTTTTTGGCGGTACGCGGGCCCCTCACCGTTGTGGCCTCTCCCGTTGCGGAGCACAGCGCAGGCTCAGCGGCCACGGCTCACGGGCCCAGCCGCTCCGCGACACGTGGGATCCTCCCGGACCGGGGCACGAACCCGCGTCCCCCGCATCGGCAGGCGGACTCCCAACCACTGCGCCACCAGGGAAGCCCTCTCTTGGATTTTTAAAAAAGACAATATGGTGCTTATACGGGGATTCATTTAATACCTTTAGTGGATTCTAGTTCTTTTCTATTTCTGTTTCTCCGGTGAAACGTGATTTTCACGCTAAGTGGAATAAGTAGACTGAATAGACTCAAGTCAGATCAGGTCAGGTTTGGCATCAAATTTTCAAAACGAACCAGAAGCAAACAAAACCCCCAAACAATTGTGTGCTTTTCAGAGTCTTGGGTTTTGGGATTGTGAAAAGGGGTGGCGGGGCTGTGTTGATTTTTATGGGAAATCATACCTTCCATTTATGGAAAGTGAAACTGATTTTCCTTTTATCTTGGTGATACACAGTTTCCCTTCTGAATACAAGTTGTAAGTTACAAAAAAAAAGTTGATTAACATAAATATATTAAGTAAACAAAAAATACAAGTGGCATGCAGATACAATAAAAATAGCGATGACCTAAATTTAGGGAACACAGATCTAACCCGGGCCCCACTGCGACGTGGAGGGCGTAATGGATCGTCTTTCCAGTTCCGTTCTGCAGGAAATAATAGCTAATGCTTATCAAGTACTTATTGTGTGCTGCCATTTGTCTATGTACTTTAAATATACTACCTTGTTTAATTCTCACAAGAACTCTGGGAGGAGGAGACTTTCTTCTTATCCCCATTTTACAGAGGAGAAGACTGAGACACAGAGGTGAAGTAACCTGCCTACAACCATTATCTAATAAGTGGTAGGGGGGGACCCTGTGTAGTTAACCCCTACACTCTAGCAAGCATCCGTCAGATGGGGGAACAGAGGCGTCTGCAGCAGGGCTCAACCAGAGAAGCAGAAGCAGGTGGAGAGATAAAGATGTAGATATAGGTATAGACACGGATATACAGATGGATACAGATACATGGATAGATCTAGTGATCTAGGTGGATGGATATAGGGATACAGATGGATAGGTACAGATGCACAGAGGGATGGATGGACAGACAGAGCACAAGGCACTGGCTTACACTCTAGTGGGGGCTAAGCATGTCCAGTGTCCACAGGACAGAGGCCTAGGAAGGGAACGTGAGGGGCAGGCTGGGACCCGTGGGCTCGGGTGAAGCTGTCCCAGGGGGCAGACTTGCAGGAGGGAGGATTCAGGGATAAGGGAGGGCATTGACGACCCTGTGACTGTTGGGTCTCTCCTTCGCGGAAAACTGACATCCCTTTATAAAGACCTTCCTCCTGATGAAGCCAGGCCCATCCAAGATGAGCTCTGTTTAGATGAATTTAAAACAAACTCCTAGGGACTTACATTCCATCTGCAAAATCTCTCCCCAGCAGCAACTAGACTAGCATTGGACGAGCAACCGGGAGGAGGGGCATGCACTACGAAAAGGCCACTGCCTCCCTCCTGTCCTCCAGTCTTGCAGGAGACGGTCTGGGGCACTTGCTTCTGGCGCTAGACGCAGCCTCCTGCCTCAGGCCAGAGGCAGGCTGGACACAGAGGTCTGTCAGATGCACTCCTTCTCTGAGCCGGTGTTCCGAGGGCCCGGGCTGGGGACGGGTGGGGAGTAGAAGTCGTGGTCACGCATTTCCCTGGGTGTGGTTGGTTGGGTGTGAGCCTCGAGGCACCTGCTCTCCCGCCCAGAAGGTCCTTCGGGAAGATACCCGGGGTGATTTTCCAACTCTGCATCCCAGGTTTAGCTAGGCCATATTTTAAAAACGTGTTTTAAACTTGTACTAATGTTTTATTGGAGTGGAACACCCATGCCTTGGTGTTGTAAGAACAGCCCTGAGCGATGATCACCGTGTGCACACCTGTGATACCAGCTCCCAGGTGAAGACACAGAACATGACCCCGCCCCAAAGCCCCTCTTTGCCCCATTCCCACAGCCACCCCGTCCCAGGATGCTGACCTCCATCACCTCAGAGCACTTTGTTTGCTTTTGGGCTTTGTGACCAAATCAAAATCTGTGTCTGGCTTTGTTTGTGGGTATGTGGCTGTTGATTTTTTTTTTTTTTTTTGTAGTACGCGGGCCTCTCACTGCTGTGGCGTCTCCCATTGCGGAGCACAGGCTCTGGACGCGCAGGCTCAGCGGCCATGGCTCACGGGCCTAGCCACTCCGCAGCATGTGGGATCTTCCCGGACTGGGGCACGAACCCATGTCCCCTGCATCGGCAGGTGGACTCTCAACCTCTGTGCCACCAGGGAAGCCCAAATGAATTTTTTTTTTTGGTAGCTGTTGATTTTTTTATGTTCATTGCCGTATACTATTCCATGGTGAGACTATGTCCTCCGTCACTTCTCCACTTTACCACCGCTGGATGTTTGGGTAGGGCAGCCGCGAACATTCTAGTGCCTGTCTTTTGGTGAGCACACGTCCCCTTTTGGTGCGGGGGACACCCAGAAATGGCCTTGCTGGGTCCTGGGTCGGGGAGCACGCACAGCCTTGGCGGATTCTGAGGACCGTCAACTTTAAAAGCGCTTCTGAAGCCTCCCGTCCTCAGGGCTTTGGAAACCACCCCGTGCTACAAACAGGCAGTTTTAAAAGGATTTTTTCTTTGCAGCTTTTAATAGCCGTGAAATTCTTGGCGACATGAAATATGCTCCAAAGGGGATAAAAAGAGACCTGTGCAAGTTCTTGTTCAAATAAATAGCCTGTCTCCGGGTTGAAAGGGAAATCTGTTCCTCACACTGCAAGACTTTGCTCTGTTACTGCTTGTTTCAATCCTTATTTCTCAGTCCTTGAGTAAGACTCGGGGACCCTGTCAAACAATGTAACATTTCTTTCATTTTTATTCCTCTCGGCAGGTACTGGCTTCCTCCGGTTCAGATGAAGTTTCCACGGGTCAGCCTGATGCTCGTGGGACAGTCTCACTCCTCAGCATCTTGATCACGAGGCAAGGAGCGGGGCTGCTGCCCGGCCATTTCACAGGGGGGGAACCGAGGGGCAGGGGGCAAAGTTGCTTGCCAAGGGGGCACTCCAGGTGGGAGCCCAGGTTTTTCTGATGCCAAGATGACCCTCCCCTTTTAAAAAGAGCACCCCTTCTGAATGTAAATTGGTACAGCCACTATGGACAACAGTTACGGAGGTTCCTTAAAAAAACAGAACTATGATCCAGCAATCCCACTCCTGGGTGTATATCTGGACAAAACTATAATTCAAAAAGATACATGCACCCCTATGTTCATTGCAGCCCTATTTACGATAGCCAAGTCATGGAAGCAACCTAGGTGTCCATCGACAGATGAATGGATAAAGAAGATGTGGTACACATATACAAATGGAATACTACTCAGCCATGAACAAGAATGAAATAATGCCATTTGCAGCAACATGGATGCAACTAGAGATTATCATACTAAGTGAAGTAAGTCAGAAAGAGAAAGAAAATACCATATGATGTTACTTATATGTGGAATCTAAAATGATACAAATGAACTTATTTACAAAATAAAAATAGACTCACAGATGTAGAAAACAAACTTATGGTTACCAAAGGCGACAGGGGGGAGGGAGGGATAAATTAGGAGTTTGGGATTAACATACACACACTACTATATATAAAATAGATAAAAACAAGGATGTAATGTGTATAGCACAGGGAACTATATTCCGTATCCTGTAATAAACAGCAACGGAAAAGGATATGAAAAAGAATATATATATGTGTATCGGAATCACTTTGCTGTGTACCTGAAACTAACACAACATTGTAAACCGAATATACTTCCATTTAAAAAAAACAGAGCCTCCCCCAACCCCCCTGCCAACTGCAGTGTAACGTACATGTGGGAAAATGCACAGGAGATAAGGGACATCTCAGGGAAGTTTCACCAACTGAACACAGTCCAGCACCCGGGTCAAAACTCAGAACGAGACCAGCCCCCGAAGCCCCCTGGAGCCCCCACCCCGTGTACGCCCTGGCCCCTCTCGACTTCCAACAGCGCAGATTAATTTATCCATTCTTGAAATTCATCATACAAACAGATTCAGGGAACACTCTGCTCTTCCCGGATTCTTTCTCTCAGCCCCGTGTGAGACGCATACGTGTTGTTGCGTGTAGCGACAGCATGTTGGTCTCCACGCAATTTGTTTACCGATCCCACTGCAGATAGGCATTTGGGTGGGTCCCAGTTTGGGGCTGTGGGGCACACACGACACGACACGGGCAACCACGCTCGGGCTCGGCAGCAGCAAATGCTATAAGACGATTTTCCAAAGTCAGGGGACCAACGTGAGCTCCCACCTGCAACGCAGGAGTTTTCTGGATCTCTCGCGATGGGTTTTTAGGTTCTTGGACGCCTGGGTGAGTTTTTTCCCACTGCGTCCTCTAAACCGGGGCTTCTAATCCAGCCAGGATCCCGGGATGCAAGGGTCTGGCGAGTCTGCCTCAAGTGCGAGGAGTCAGGGTTTCAAGTGACCCAGCTATCTCCCCCCACCCTCCGCCCACACACAGTTATCTCTGGCTCACTCACCCCAGGACCCAATTATCTCCGCAGTCCAAATTCCTGCCTCTGAAGTGGAGCTGGGTCTTTGATCTTCCCTTCGGGGAAGATCTGAGCTCCGCGGAGGGCCTGGGGTGCAGGCCAGGCTGTGAGGTGACTTGAGGCCTGGCCTTTGGCCAGGCGGGCTCCCTGGGGACACTGTAGGGGCAGTTATCATGGGGAGCTGGGGGCGCCTCTGCCATCTCGCCTTCCGAACCTGCAGCTCTATCAAACGGCTGTGTCTTCCCTTATCTGAGGGGCAATGAGGGAGCCAGTGGGGGGCAGCTCTGGCTTTGCAGGGGAACCTAATAACTCCTTCAGCCACATATCTGGGGAGCCCCACGGTGTGCCAGGTGCTGTGCCAGGGATGGGGTGCAGTGACAAGAGAGGCCTCCCTGACCGTGTGAAGTTCTCAGGGCTGAGACTGAAGGATATGCACACTTGTGGGGCGCTGATGACCTTGGGACAGGCAAAGGTCTCAAACACGACCCAGACAATGCAACCCTAAGAGACAAAGTCGGTACGACGGACCTCATCAAAATAAGAAACTTCTGTTCATCAAAAGACACCATTAAGAACCCGAAAAGACAAGACACAGACTGGGAGAAAATATTCCAAAAACGTGTATCTCACAAAGGACTCACAGAATATACAAAGAACTCCCACAATCCCACAAATCAATAAGAAAAAGACAAAGAGCTGGGTGAAATCCAGGCCAAAGCCTAGAACCGGCATCTCCACGAGGAGGATACGGAATGGCCAGGGAGCAAATGCGACACCCCGGGCATCACTGCTCACGGAGAAATGTCACAAAGTCATAAGGAGGCACAGCTCCCACCCACAGAATATCAAGGGCTAGAGAAGGGGCAGAGTAGCCGGGACTCACGCCCTGCCCACGGGGCCCAAAGTGACATAGGGACATAGGGAAACGGTTCACTAGTTCCCCCCCAGACACAGTCCCAAGAGAATGAGGACGTCGGTCACCAAAAGACTCCTACAAAGGTGTCCACGGTGGCTTCATGGATCACAGCCCTACACTGGGAATAAGCCCAGGGTCCACTGGTAGTAGATGGGTACGTCAACTGCGAGATGTTCAGACAATGGAATACTACTAGGCAGCAGGAAAGATTCCAGGATCAATGTAGGCCACGGTGTAGGTGAACCTCCAAAACCTTGACCACTGGGCCCATGGCAATGACCAGCGGGCTCACAGCAATGATCACCGGGCCCACGCAATGACCACCGGGCTCACAGCAATGACCACTGTGCCCATGGCAATGACCACTGGGCCAATACAGTGACCAGCGGGCTCACAGCAATGACCACCGGGCTCATAGCAATGACCAGCGGGCTCACAGCAATGACCACGGGGCTCATAGCAATGACCACTGTGCCCATGGCAATGACCACTGGGCCAATACAATGACCACCGGGCCCACACAATGACCACCGGGCTCACAGCAATGACCACCGGGCTCACAGCAATGACCACCGGGCCCACAGCAATGACCACCGGGCTCATAGCAGTGACCACCGGGCTCATAGCAATGACCACCGGGCCCACGCAATGACCACCGGGCTCACAGCAATGACCACTGTGCCCATGGCAATGACCACTGGGCCAATACAGTGACCAGCGGGCTCACAGCAATGACCACCGGGCTCATAGCAATGACCAGCGGGCTCACAGCAATGACCACGGGGCTCATAGCAATGACCACTGTGCCCATGGCAATGACCACTGGGCCAATACAATGACCACCGGGCTCACAGCAATGACCACGGGGCTCATAGCAATGACCACTGGGTCAATACAATGACTACTGGGCTCACAGCAATGACCACCGGGCCCACACAATGACCACCGGGCCCACAGCAATGACCACCGGGCTCATAGCAGTGACCATCGGGCCCACGCAATGACCACCGGGCTCACAGCAATGACCACGGGGCTCATAGCAATGACCACCGGGCCCACGCAATGACCACCGGGCCCACGCAATGACCATCGGGCTCATAGCAATGACCACCGGGCTCACAGCAATGACCACGGGGCTCATAGCAATGACCACTGGGCCAATACAGTGACTACTGGGCCCACAGCAATGACCACCGGGCCCACACAACGACCACTGGGCCCACAGCAACGACCCCAGCCCACCCTGGCCAGGCAGGCAGCACTGTTGTCCCCCATCCCTGTGGCCGACTGAGCTGCAGGCCCCACGATGCCCTGTGCTAGAATAATGACGGTGGCTGTGGTCATCACAGCTGGGCAGTGAGTGTGGTCATTACACTCTGTTCATGTACTTCCTGTTCGCACAGCACAGGTTTACCGAACACAAACGATGTGAAAGTCTGTGTGGTTTCCTAGTTCAGGGCAGCCGTTCCCAGCTTTGCCGCTTATCAGCTGGGTGACCCTGGACGCGACGTGTAACCTCTCTGTGCCTTGGTGCCCCCATCTGTAAAATGGGGATAATGAGGGCATCCAATGCTCCACTACACCCGAGTGCGCAGGCAGAGGGGGCTGGAGTCCAGTCATGCGGGAGTGATGCTGTGAACTCCACCCCCCTCCCCACGCACCAGGCTCCGTGCTGCGAGCACGCTCCCCTCTCCGCACCCCCCGCCACCCGCCGCCATGAGCTCCCGAGACAGCAGAACACAGCATTCGGGACGTGGGCTCCAGTCCTTGCCGGCGCCTGAATCTCACGCCCTCCATCACCTGTCTGTGAAATGAGGCAATGACCTCAGGGGATGGCAGCGGGGCTCGAATGAGACCCGTGGCCTTAGCCAAGAGGCTGGCTGCAGGGACAGCTCTGTAAGTGTCACCCACCGCTTCCTAGATGTCGTTAAACATTACCCATCGGAGCGGTTAGGCTCGGGGGGAAAATGGCAGCAAAAATGCGATCAGCGGGTATTTGTCCGTGAGATGGTCAGTCGTGGGCTGGCACCCGGGGTGTCCACAGCTGGAAGCGCCCTGCCCAGTTCATCTGTATGTCCTCCATACATCTACCTTCTGTTGGGGCATGTTTCTCCAAACTCTCAGGCCTGGCTGGATCTCCGATGGTCAGATTAAAAAAGGCCCAGGCTTCTCTCTTTGGATAAAAATGTGCTGACTGCTCGCATAGCTTTGCATAAGACGCTGGTCTTTTTAAGGTGTCTTTATGGGGTGGTTCCAGAACTCGTCTAATGGGCAGAGCGGCGCTGGGACTCATGCATATTCTCTGAGCATCAATTCCGTGCCAGGCGCAGAGCTAGGTGTGGAGAGCAGGCAGCAGTGAAGCGGCCCCCGCCCCGTTCTCTGGCGTGTGCCACGGGACCTCCCAGACCTCGCGGGGCCGGTGAGGTGAGACACGAGGACGCACACGACGGGACGGTGGAGGGGTCTGCACAAAGACACCCCCAGACCCTGCTTTTGCAATACCGGGATTCACCCAAATTCTCATTTTTGGTCACGTTAAATTAGGTGTCTCCGTTTGGGATTTACACCTGCTCTGAGAAAATTGCTGGCTTTGTTCTGGCTGATGGGGTGACACTTGGGCACGGCAGCCCTTGGCCTGTTCTCTGGGCAACTGCAAGGTCCTTTGGGCTAGACAGCTGTAAGGACATAGGGGCTGGGGGGCTTCATCCTGGGGTTCTATCCCCAGTGACACCATGGCAGTGGATGTGTACATGCATACGTGATCTGTCTTACACACCATCCTCCGAACCCCTGTGTGAGAATGTCCTTCCCCAGCAGGCGGCCCCAGACCAAGCCCAGGTCCTGTAGCTTGGCTTCTGGGAGGAGAGGCCCTCCACTGCAGCCAGGCTGACCCGGAGCTCTGCCCCACGGGTTACGCGCCTCTTCAATAGCAAGGAACACTTCTCTTCCCTCCTGGCCACCCCTTCAAGGCAAAGCATCCAATGGCCTGGAACTTCCCTCAACCATCTCTACACCTTCCTCCTCCAAGTTCACAGGTCTTGCCTGGTGACATTGCTATATGGTGACATTGCTATATGGTGACATTGCTATATGGTGACATTCCTATTTGCGCACGTGCATGTCTTCTCTGCCTGGGACCGTTACAGTAGCCTCCACGTCACTAACGGAATGATCTTTTTAAACAGCAAGGTCTATCGTGCCACTCCTTTGCTTAATAACCTTCCACGGCTCCCCATTGCCTACAAGATAGAGTCCAAATTTCCTAACAAGATATCCAAGGCTCTCCCAGTCTAGCTTAATCTCGCCTTTCTGGTTTCATAGCTTGTGATGCACCCTACCTTTCAGCCTCACCTTGAAGCTGCCTGTATTTAGTTTATTTCGTTTCTTCCACCTGGAATGCCCTTTTTTTTCTAATTTAAAAAAAAATTATTTATTTATTTATTTATTTTTGTCTGCGTTGGGTCTTTGTTGCTGCACACGGGCTTTCTCTAGTTGCGGTGAGCAGGGGCTACTCTTTGTTGCGGTGCGCGGGCTTCTCATTGCGGTGGATTCTCTCGTTCCGGAGCACGGGCTCTAGGTGTGTGGGCTTCAGTAATTGTGGCTCGCCGGTTCTAGAGCTCAGGCTCAGTAGTTGTGGCACGTGGGCTCAGTAGTTGTGGCATGCGGGCTCTAGAGCGCAGGCTCAGTAGTTGTGGCGCACAGGCTTAGTTGCTCCACGACATGTGGGATCTTCCCGGACCTGGGATCGAACCCGTGTCCCCTGCATTGGCAGGCGGATTCTTAACCACTGCGCCACCAGGGAAGTCCCAGAATGCTCTTTCTTTATTCTCCACCTGGAAAAAATCCCGCTCCTTCTCCACAGCCAGTGGTACTCAACTAGGAGTAATTTTGTTCCCAGGGGACATCTGGCAGTATCTGGAGCTATTTCTGGTTGTCATAAATTGACAGTGTGTGTCACTGGTCAAAGCTAGGGATGCCACTCAACATCCTATAATGCACAGGACAGTCCCAAATGTGTCAACCAGGCTGAGGCTCAGGAAGCCTGCTCTAAGCCCATCAATGCCACGTGTCCTCAGAGAAGCCCCATCAGATCCCCAGGCATCAGTGTCCCACCCCTCTCCAGCCTGTGAAGCCAGCTGCATGGGCAGCAGTTAGATGGGGACGAGTCCGTCTCCCTGCCTGGCCAGGAGCTCCCTGACGGCAGGGACTGTGTCCTCATTAGTGTCACCACAGGTTAACGCGGGGCCTGGGGCACAGGGGATCTTGGAAAATATTGGCGGACCAGAAATTGAGGATTCAATGTATGGCACTAATTAGACCTAGGAGCCACTAATTAGACCAGGCAGGAATGTCAGGAAAACATGAACCCCTAACACCGTAGCACAGTGAGGTGGTCAAGAGCACAGACTCTCTTGGGTTCAACTCCTAAGTTCTCCACTGACCAGCTGTGTGACCCTGGGCCGCTCACTTAACCTCTCTGTGCCTCAGTTATCTCATCTGTAGAATGGAGATGTTAGTAGTGTTCATCTGCAGTGGATTTAAAACATGCCCACACATTCTCTGACCCCCCTCCCATGTGGAGGTGAATCTGTCTCCTTCCCTTGAACCCGGGCTGGCTACTGGCTGCCTCGGAGAAAAGAGCGCAGCGGAAGTGACGCTGGGTGACTTGGGGTCGGGGCTGGAAAAGGCCGTGTGGCTCTTGCCAGTTTTTCTTGGGACTCTTGCCCTGGAGCCTTCAGCACCATGGGAGAATCTGGCTACGCTGAGGCCTTACCAAGACGTCACTGACCATTTTTTGGTACCACGTGCCATTCTGGGGGAGGCGTCCACAATCCTCGTGGGAGGCCAGGGCCTCCACGCCAGCCAGGACGACCAGCCTCAGTCCTGGCTGTGCCTACTGCAGCTCAGGTCCCCCGACCTTCGAGGTCCCTGTCCTCCGTCTGATAATAAGAGCTCTTAGGACCAAATGAGATAAAGCCCGGGAAGCTGGCAGCACAGCGCCCGGCAGGGAGGGAGTCCTGAGCAAACGCTGATGTTCCAAGACTGTTCCCGAGGGGGACCTGCCCCACCTGGAAAGGTGAGGAATCGGCGTCAGGTGAAGGCTCTTACGTGTCACTGTCCCCTCGTAGAGCAATCCCAGGGCCAGAGGGGCACGGGGCACGGGTCTGTAGTATCTGTGGGGTTCTCATTCCCTTTGGGCAGAACGTGGGACAGGAAGCCAAGCTTCCGGATCTCAGGGGAAGGCCGGGCTTGCTGATGCCAATGGCAACGCCACGGAGGGCCTGAAGGGCACCAGTTCAGATCCAGCTCTGGGACCCTGGGCCGGGCACCCAGCCTCTCTGTGCCTCGGTGTTCCCTCCTGTACAGGGACAAAGGCGATCCCCCGGTGACTTCCTGGGTGTCTGTGAGGACCCAGGACGCGGTGTTGGAAAGGCTCTGAGCCCAGGGACAAGGCTCTTGCGCTCCCATTTCCTCTGCACAGGGGGAGGCCAATGAGATCAGCCCCTCTGTTTCTAGGAAACTCATCTGCAACTGGTTCTAATAAAACCGGGGCAGCTGGGCCAGGAGGGCAGGAAGTGCAGAAGAGCCAGGGCTGCTCCCCTGAGCCCACGGGCCCGGTCACACCAGGGACCTCGGAGCCCCCTCCCAAGGACTTTGAGGCCAGATGTCTTCCTGAGCCGAGGTGGTCAGCAGCAGTCCTGGGGAGGGCGCCCAGACACGGGCACGCATGCGCTGTCTCACGTCTCTCTTCCTCACACTCCCCCCTTCCCACCTCTCCTGAGCCAGCTGCTGACATGGTGAGGAATTGCTCCCTAAGGCGGTTTGGAAATACACAAGGACGTGCTTCCACGGCAATAAATCACGCTCTATGTCCTCGGTCCTGCCGAGGATGCTGCAGATTGTGATGTTTTCTGGGGATTAAGTGAACCTGATGACAGGCACAGGGCTGGAGCTCCTGTGGTCAGGCTGGACTGGTGCGACCTCACGGTCTCGGCCCTACAAAGGCGCCTTTCTCTGCAGGGCTGCGTAGGACGCCGGGAGGTTGACCTTGGAAGTGGCTTGAAGCGTCAAGGTGCCTCTCTGCCTCTGAATTACCTCGAAGCACAATTGACCAGACACCCTACTGCGTGAGGGTTTTGGCAAATCGGCACTGGACCACCCACTTGTACAGAGGGTGTGAGTGTCCCATGAAGCCCCCTTTGAACTAATGGCAGAAACTGAGGGTGAATCCATGGGGACAGCCGAACCATTTTGATCCCAGTGATGTCTGGACGGGGCTGCCCCACTGAGGTTCTCAAAAGTGTCGGCGCTCAGTCTTTCTCCCCACAATGTGGGTCTGATAGCACTGGGAGTGTGGCCAGCCTAGAGTGCAGAAGGACTCTGCGGCGAGATGCGCGGAGAGCAACCCCAGCTCTGACCTGGCTCGCGGACTCCTGCCCTTCACGGACGCCTGACCTCCTGGGCTCTAAGGTGAAAGGACCAGGGCCGGGATCCAGCGTTAACCAGCCCATAGAAGAGTGTCCAGTGTCTGCGATGGGCCTAGCACATCTCTGATCTATGATACTATGATCAAGTGGTTTATTCCAGGAATGCAAGGTTGGTTAAACATATGAAAATAACCACATTAACAGAATAAGGGAGAAAAACCATATGGCTATTTTGATATATCCAGAAAAAAACACTTCAAAAATTCAGAACCAATTCATAATAAAAGCTCTCAGCAAACTAGGGATAGAGGAAATCTTCCTCAGCCTGATAAAGGGTCATGACTACATGAAAAACCTACAGTTGACATCATACTTAACAGTAAAGACTGAACACATTCCCCCTGAGGTCAGGAGTGAGGAAAAGATACCCACTGTGACCATGTATATTGCACTTTGTCCTGGGGGTTCTGGCTAACATGAGAAGGCAACAGAAGAAACGTTGATTGGAAACAAGGAAGGAAAATGACTGTCTTCATAGATGGCATCACTGTGTACACACAGAATCCTAAGGAGTCTACAAAAAACTACCTGAAGTATTAAGTGAATGCAGTAAGCTAGCAATATACTAGTTCAATTTACCAATATAAATTTAGTTGTGTTTCTACATAGTAGCAATTGATAATTGGAAGATAAAAATTTTAAAGTACCATTTAAAATAATATCAAACCCATAACATATTTAAGAATAAATTACACCATAAAGTATTGCTAAGAGAAATTAAGGAAGACCTACATAGAGTGATATGCCATGTCTGTGGATCAAAAGAGTCACTGTATTTAGAAGACAATTTTCCCCAAATGGATCATAGATTTAATGCAATCTTAATAAAATTCCAACAGGCTAAAAAAAGAAAGAAAGAAAGAAAGACATAAAGAAAGAAATTGACAAGCCAACTCTAAAACTTACACAGAAATGGAAAGAGCTTAAGATAAGAAAAACAATTTTGGAGAACAAGGATAAAATCGGAGAGAGTGTACGACCTGATTTCAAACCTTACTATAAAGCTACAGTGGGACATCCCTGGTGGTGCAGTGGTTAAGAATCTACCTGCCAACGCAGGGGACATGCGTTTGAGCCCTGGTCCGGGAAGATCCCACATGCCGTGGAGCAACTAAGCCCATGCGCCACAACTACTGAGCCCGCACTCCTAGAGCCTCTGTGCCACAACTACTGAAGCCTGAGCGCCTAGAGCCCGTGCTCTGCAACAAGAGAAGCCACCTCAATGAGAAGCCGTGCACCGCAACGAAGAGTAGCCCCTGCTCGCCGCAACTAGAGAAAGCCCGCGTGCAGCAACAAAGACCCAATGCAGCCAAAAATAAACAAATAAATAAATTTATATATATTAAAAAAAAAGCTACAGTACTTGGGACAGTGTGGGATTGGCACAAGGACGCTTATAGATCAATGGAACAGAAGAGAGCCCACTCACTGATCTGCATCCGTGTGGTCAGTTGATTCTCGACAACGGTGCCAATGAAAATCAAGGAAAGGATAGTGTTTTCAAGAAACTGTGCTGGAATGGATATCCATATGGACCACTGTTGCCCATCAGAAATATAATGCAAGCTAAACAGGTAATTTCAAGTTCCTGGTGGTCATGTTAAAAAAGTAAAAGGAAATAAGGGAAATTAATAATATATTTTAGAGGCGGAGTCAAGATGGCGGTGTGGGAAGACTTGGAGTTAGCATCTCCCCACAAATAGGGCTCCTGCCACCGCTGGGGGGGACTCTGATGCCCAAGGAGATGGGAGGAACCCCAAAGTGAACCAGTAGGACGTGGGGGAACTGAGGGGGGAGAAGTGGAGGCCAGACAGGATCACCACCCCTGAGGCGGGGGAGACCAGGAGAGGCAGGCGGGAGGGGCCCTCTCAGACCAGAGGAGCAGGAGGGAGAGGAGGGCGTTTGCCCCGCCCACTCGGCCCGGTGAGCCTGCTGGGCTCCCAGATGAGGTCCCCACCCTCTGAGACCAGAGCTGGGGGGCACGCCTGGGCCCCGTCTGTTCCTTGAGCCTGAGCCCCACCTCCCACAGCCCCTAGGGCCTTTTCCTGTGGGTCCTGAGCATTGGCCCCGCCCACCACCCAAACCTCACCCTTGCTTAGGCCCCATCCTCCACAGCCAAGGGCTTCCCCCCCCACTTTTTTTTTTTTTCTTTTCCCTCTTACTCTTTCTTACTATTGTGGTACCGATGTGCCTTCTGGTTGTTGATTCATCTGTATTTTTATTTTTATATTCTTCCTAACATATCTGTTAGTTTCCTAGTCTAATTTTATTTTTTACTTTGTTATTGTGCTTCTATTTTTTTTTTGCCGCCCCACGCGGCTTGTGGGATCCTGGTTCATGAGCCCGGGGTTGGGCCAGAGCTCCTGCAGTGGGAGCTCTGTGTCGGAACCACTGGACTAACAGAGAACCTCAGACCCCAGGGAATACTCATCGGAGTGAGGTCTCACGGAGGTCCTCATCTCGGCACCAGGATCCATCCCTACCCAACAGCCTACAAACTCCAGTGTTGGAAGCCTCAGGCCAAACAACCAGTAAGACAGGAACACAATCCCGCTCATTAAAAAAAAAAAAAAAAAATGAGACGGTAAAAAAATATGCCACTGATGAAGGAGCAAGGTAAAAACCTACAGGACCAAATAAATAAAGAGGAAATAGGCGGTCTACCTGAAAAAGAATTCAGAGTAACAATAGTAAAGATGATCCAGAATCTTGGAAATAGAATGGAGGCACAGATTGAGAAAATACAAGAAATGTTTAACAAAGATCTAGAAGAACTAAAGAACAAACAAACAGAGAGGAACAACACAATAACTGAAATGAAAAATACACGAGAAGGAATCAATAACAGAATAGCTGAGACAGAAGAACAAATAAGTGAGCTGGAAGACAAAACAGTGGAAATAACTGCCAAGGTGCAGAATAAAGAAAAAAGAATGAAAAGAATTGAAGACAGTCTCAGAGACCTCGGGGACAACACTAAACACATCAACATTTGAATTATAGGGGTCCCAGAAGAAGAAGAGAAAAAGAAAGGGTCTGAGAAAATATTTGAAGAGATTATAGTTGAAAACGTCCTTAATATGCGAAAGGAAATAGTCACCCAAGTCCAGGAAGCACAGGGAGTCCCATACAGGATAAACCCTAGGAAAAATACACCAGGACACATATTAATCAAACTAACAAAAATTAAATTCACAGAAAAAATATTAAAAGCAGCAAGGGAAAACAACAAATAATGTAAAAAGGAATCCCCATAATGTTATCAGCTGATCTTTCAGTGGAAACTCTGCAGGCCAGAAAGGAGTGGCAGGATATACTTAAAGTGATGAAAGAGAAAAACCTACAACCAAGATTACTCTACCCAGCAAGGATTTCATTCAGATTTAATGGAGAAGTCAAAAGCTTTTCAGACAAGCAAAAGCTAACAGAATTCAGCACCACCAAACCAGCTTTACAACAAATGCTAAAGAATCTTCTCTAAGCGGGAAACACAAGAGAAGAAAAAGACAAAAACAAACACAAAACAATTAAGAAAATGGTAATAGGAACATACATATCAATAATAACCTTGAATGTAAATGGATTAAATGCCCCAACCAAAAGACACAGACTGGCTGAATGGATACAAAAACAAGACCCATATATATGCTGTCTACAAGAGACCCACTTCAGACCTAGGGATAAACACAGACTGAAAGTGAGGGGATGAAAAAAGATTTTCCATGCAAATGGAAATCAAAAGAAAGCTGGAGTAGCAATACTCATATCAGATAAAATAGGGTTTAAAATAAAGAATGTTACAAGAGACAAGGAAGGACACGACATAATGATCAAGGGGTCAATCAAAGAAGAAGATATAACAATTATAAATGTATAAGCACCCAACATAGGAGCACCTCAAGACATAAGGTAACTGCTAACAGCTATAAAAGAGGAAATCAACAGTAACACAATAATAGTAGGGGACTTTAACACCTCAGTTACACCAGTGGACAGATCATTCAGACAGAAAATTAATAAGGAAACACAAGCTTTAAATGACACAATAGACCAGATAGATTTAATTGATATTTATAGGACATTCCACCCGAAAACAGCAGATTACACTTTCTTCTTAAGTGTTCATGGAACATTCTCCAGGATAGATCACATCAAATCAAGCCTCAGTAAATTTAAGAAAACTGAAATCATATCAAGCATCTTTTCCAACCACAATGCTATGAGATTAGAAATCAATTACAGGGAAAATAACGTAAAAAACACAAACACATGGAGGCTACACAATATGTTACTAAATAACCAAGAGATCACTGAAGAAATCAAAGAATACCTAGAGACAAATGACAATGAAAACACGATGATCCAAAACCTATGGGATGCAGCAAAAGCAGCTCTAAGAGGGAATTTTATAGCTATACAAGCCAACCTCAAGAAACAAGAAAAATCTCAAATAAACAATCTAACCTTACACCTAAAGGAACTAGAGAAAGAAGAACAAACAAAACTCAAAGTTAGTAGAAGGAAAGAAATCATGAAGATCAGAGCAGAAATAAATGAAATAGAAACAAAGAAAACAATAGCAAAGATCAATAGAACTAAAAGCTGGTTCTTTGAGAAGATAAACAAAATTGATAAACCTTTAGCCAGATGTGTCAAGAAAAAGAGGGAGAGGACTCAAATCCATAAAATTAGAAATGAAAAAGGAGAAGTTACAATGGACACCATAGAAATACAAAGCATCATAAGAGACTACTACAGGCAACTCTATGCCAATAAAATGGACAACCTGGAAGAAATGGACAATTCTTGGAATTCAGGTAAAACTTTCCAAGACTGAACCAGGAAGAAATAGAAAATATGAACAGACCAATCACAAGTCATGAAATTGAAACTGTGATTAAAACTCTTCCAACAAACAAAAGTCCAGGACCAGATGGCTTCACAGGTGAATTCTATCAAACATTTAGAGAAGAACTAACACCCATCCTTCTCAAACTCTTCCAAAAAATTGCAGAGGAAGGAACACTCCCAAACTCATTCTACGAGGCCACCAACACCCTGATACCACAACCAGACAGAGGTACTACAAAAAAAGAAAACTACCGACCAATATCACTGATGAATACTGAGATGCAAAAATCCTCAACAAAATACTAGCAAACAGAATCCAACAACACATTAAAAGGATCATACACGATGATCAAGTGGGATTTATCCCAGGGATGCAAGAATTCTTCAATATATGCAAATCAATCAATGTGATACACCATATTAACAAACTGAAGAATAAAAATAATATGATTATCTCAATAGATGCAGAAAAAGCTTTTGACAAAATTCAACACAAATTTATGATAAAAAATCTCCAAAAAGTGGGCATAGAGGGAACCTACCTCAACACAATAAAGCCCATATATGACAAACCCTCAGCAAACGTCATTCTCAATGGTGAAAAACTGAAAGCGTTTCCTCTAAGATCAGGAACAAGACAAGGATGTCTACTCTCACCACTATTATTCAACTTAGTTTTGGACGTCTTAACCATGGCAATCATAGAAGAAAAAAGAAATAAAAGGAATACAAATTGGAAAAGAAGAAGTAAAATTGTCACTGTTTGCTGATGACATGATACTATACATAGAAAATCCTAAAGATGCCACAGAAAACTACTAAAACTAATCAATGAATTTGGTAAGGTTGCAGGATACAAAATTAATGCACAGAAATCTCTGGCATTCCTATACACCAACAATGAAAAATCAGAGAAATTAAGGAAACACTCCCATTTATCACTGCAACAAAAAGAATAAAATACCTAGGAATAAACCTGCCTAAGGAGGTGAAAGACTGGTACTCAGAAAACTATAAAACACTGATGAAAGAAATCAAAGATGACATAAACAGGTGGAGAAATATGTCATCTTCTTGGATTGGAAGAATCAATATTGTGAAAATGACTATACTACCCAAAGCAATCTACAGATTCAGTGCAGTCTCTATCAAACTACCAATGGCATTCTTCACAGAATTAGAACAAAAAATTTTAACAATTCGTATGGAAACAAAAAAAGACCCCGAATAACCAAAGCAATCTTGAGAAAGCAAAACAGAGTTGGAGGAATCAGGCTCCCTGACCTCAAACTATACCACAAAGCTACAGTAATCAAGACAGTATGGTACTGGCACAAAAACAGAAATATAGATCAATGGTACAGGATAGAATGCCCAGAGATAAACCCCCACACGTATGGGCACCTAATTTATGACAAAGGAGGCAAGAACATACAATGGAGAATAGACAGCCTGTTCAATAAGTGGTGCTGGGAAAATTGGACAGCTACATGTAAAAGAATGAAATTGGAACACTCCCTAACACCATATACAAAAATAAACATGGATTAAAGGCTTAAATATAAGACCAGACACTATAAAACTCTTAGAGGAAAACATAGGAAAATACTCTTTGACATAAACCACAGCAAGATCTTTTTTGACCCACCTCCTAGCGTAATGGAAATAAAAACAAAAATAAACAAATGGGACTTAATTAAAAGCTTTTATACAGCAAAGGAAACCATAAACAAGACAAAAAGACAACCCTCAGAGCAGGAGAAAATATTTGCAAATGAAACAACAGACAAAGGATTAATCTCCAAAATATACAAACAGCTCATGGAGTTCAATATCAAAAAAACCAAACAGACCTGCTAAAAAATGGGCAGAAGACCTAAATAGACATTTCACCAAGGAAGACATACAGATGGCCAAGAAGCACATGAAAAGATGCTCAACATCACTAATTATTAGATAAATGCAAATCAAAACTACAGTGAGATATCACCTCATGCTGGTCAGAATGGACATTATCAAAAAATCTAAGAAACAATAAATGCTGGATAGGGTGTGGTGAAAGGGAACCCTCCTGCACTGTTGGTGGGAATATAAATTGATACAACCACTATGGAAAACAGTATGGAGGTTCCTTAAAAAACTAAAAATAGAACTACCATATGACCCAGCAATCCCACTATTGGGCATATACCCTGAGAAAACCATAATTCAAAAAGAGACATGTACCACAAGGTTCATTGCAGCATTATTTACAATAGCCAGGACATGGACCCAACCTAAATGTCCATTGACAGATGAATGGATAAAGAAGATGTGGCACATACATACAATGGAATATTACTCAGCCATAAAAAGAAATGAAATTGAGTTATTTGTAGTGAAGTGGATGGACCTAGAGTCTGTCATACAGAATGAAGTAAGTCAGAAAGAGAAAAACAAATACTGTATGCTAACGCATATATATGGAATCTAAAAAAAAAAAAAAAAAGGTACTGATGAACCTAGTTGCAGGGCAGGAGTAAAGAGGTAGACATAGAGAATGGACTTGAGGACATGGTGTGGTAGGACAAAGCAGGGGCGAAGTGACAGTGGCATCAACACACATACACTACCGCATGTAAAACAGTTGACCGGTGGGAACCAGCAGCATAGCACAGGGAGATCAGCTCGGTGCTTTGTGATGACCTAGAGGGGTGGGATAGGCAGGGTGGGAAGGAGGCTCAAGAGGGAGGGGATATGGGGACATGTGTATCCATATGGCTGATTTGCTTTGCTGTGTAACAGAAACTAATACAGTATTGTGAAGCAATTATACTCCAATTAAGATCTACTAAATATATATATATACACATATATATATACACATATATATATATGTGTGTGTGTATATATATACATACATATATATATATATATATATATGCATATATATATAACTTAACCCAATATATCCAAAACCGCGTCATTTCAACATTGACACCTCACATTCTTTTTGGTCCCAAGTTTTCGAAATCTGGTGTATGTTTTATGGTTACAACACATCTCAATCCAGACTAGCCACATCTTCAGGGCACAAGAGCTACCTGTGGTCAGTGGCTACCATTCTGTACAATGCACACTATGGACAAAAATAGTACCCTGAACATTGTCTCACACCATTTATAAAATTAAGTTGAAATGGATCATCGACCTACGTATAAAAGCCAAAACTATAAAACTTCAAGAAGAAAACACAAGAGAATATCTTTATAACCTTGGGACAGTCAAAGATTTCTTAGATAAGGCACAAAAAGCATACACCGTAAAAGAAAAACACTGATAAGTGAACTTAATCAAAATTTTAAACTTATGTTCTTCAGAAAACAAAAAAGCCTATGTCAGTCACTGACTGGGAGAAAATATTCACAATGTATATATTTAATGAAGGACTTGTATCCAGTAATATTAAAAAAAAAAAACGAACCCAAACCAAAAACCTGTTACGCTGAATAATAGGCCAACAGCACCATGAAATAATGGAAGAATTATTAGAGGTGTGTGAAGGTATCGGCACACAGAACGATATATGAAAGGTCGAGAAACGCAATAAAGATGTTCAACCTCACTAGTTATCAGGGAAATGCAAATTAAAACCACAATGAGATACACACCCATTAAGATAGCTAATAATACCAACTACTGGCAAAGATTGGAACAACTAGAACTTCTGTTGCTGATGGGGGTGTGCAATTATATAGTAACTGTGGAAAACAGTTTCATAATTTCTTATAGAACCAAGTTTACATTTACCATGTGACCCAATAATTCCACTCCTATGCATTTTCCCCCCAAGAGAAATGGAAACAGAGGACCACAGAAAATACTTGAACAACAATGCTCACCATCACTTTGTAATTGTAACCCCAAACTGGAAACAATCTACACGCCCATGAAGAGGTAAATGGATAAATAAAGTATGGCAAGTCCATACAGTGGAATACTACTCAGCTTTAAAAGGGAAAAAACCCCGACGGATACATGTGGGTGAATCTCAAAAACATTATGCTGAGTGAAAGAGGGCGTACACAGAAGAGAACGTACAGTATGATTCCCCTTATATGAAACTCTAGAAAAGACAAATCTAATTTAGCCACCGAAAGCAGATCAATGGTTGTTTGGAGCCAGGATTGGGGGAGGGGGCAAGGATTGCCTGAAGAGGGGCTCAAGGGAAATTGTTTTGGGTGATGATGGGATGTTCTATATCTTGTTCGTGGTGGTATTTACATGGATGGCATGAATTTTTCGAAATTTGTGGAAACATACACTTAAAATGAGTGCTTTTCATTGTACACAAATTCTACCTTTAAAAAGTTCAAGAATAGTTATCATTTCACAAACAATTAGAATGCACAGATTAACTGAAATTAAAAAACAAAAACAAAACACATCACCTGTAATCCTACCCTTTGGAAATAATCGTGTAAGTATTTTGGCCTATAGCCCCAATGACACTGCAGACATTTTCTTTGTACATAGGTCATGTATATGTGGTGTTTTACAAAATCAGAGTCATGTTACATTTACTATTTTGTAACTTCCTTTTTCCGTTTAACAACATCTTGAAAACATATTTCCACACCCACAAAAGCATTCCTATACCTGCACTTTTAATAGGAGTGGCAGAATTGCCTCCTATGACTATATCCTCACTTATATCACCTGGCCCTGCCTGTGGGACACTTAGGCTGTTTCCCATTGTTTGCTATCAAAACCATGCTGGGCTAAACATCCCCAGAGTTATGTCTCTTTGCTTGTCAAATGGCTTCCCTGGTTGAATTCCCAGCGGCTGGGTTAAAGATAGGGACATTGTTAAGGCTGTTGATGAGTACTACCCCTGCCTCCCAGGACCCCATCATTGTAGGGATCTGGATTTCCTTCATCAGTGTGTGAGATGCCCTTGAGGACGAATTCCAGGAGCCAGCCAGCCTCTTTCCTGTTGGCTTCCCACCTTAGTTCTATCAGAGACAAGAACTGAGGAAAACCTGCAGAATCTGCTCTTCTAGGGGGCGTGTGAGTGGAGGTGTGCGGGGGAGGGACCTGGCACCTGCCGGGAGAAATCTTTGAGCTGCCAGGAGCATTTTTTTCTCCGTCTGGCGCTCAGGGAGGCCTGCTGGTGGGAGGCCCTTTGCCTGGAAGGGCTGGGAGGCAGGCCAGGCCTGGAGCCACACTCCGGAGCAAACACCTCTGGTCCAGGTCATTCCCGAAGCAGCGTTAGCTGGGGCATTGCCCAGGGACCTGGCCTGGGGCTGGGGGTGGAGCTGGTGGCCAAGGGCCAGAGCACACCCCAAATTAGAAACTTTCCTCATCTTTTCCTGCTGGTGTCTGAGAAACGGTTGCCACGGTCAGCAAGAAAGGTAATGATTTTGGTAAGTCATATGTCCACTGTATCGCTACAGGGCTGGCCACACCAAGAAAGAAGCTACAAAAACAGGTCTCTGGCCCTTTTCTAGCTCATTCCAGTGCTCTCCCTACACAACACGTGATGCCTGCCATGTGATAAAATTTGGCTAAAATTTTCCAAAAGGCTATTCTTCTTCCCCTCCCCACTTCCCCTCCACCCTTCTCCTTTCAAACAGATATTAGGCCCCCCTCCCTCTCCGGTGGGGGGACAGAGGACTATTCCATGGTCTCTCCCCTCCAGGAGTTCGAATCTTTCCATTTTGAAAAACATTTCAAAGAGTGCTTCCCTGGCGGCACAGTGGTTGAGGGTCCACCTGCCGATGCAGGGGACACGGGTTCGTGCCCCGGTCCGGGAAGATCCCACATGCCGCAGAGCGGCTGGGCCCGTGAGCCATGGCCGCTGAGCCTGCGCGTCCGGAGCCTGTGCTCCGCAACGGGAGAGGCCACAGCAGTGAGAGGCCCGCGTACCGCAAAAAACCAAAAAAACAAAAATCATTTCAAAGAGGCAATAATTACATAGGGTAAAACTAATTTCAAACAGTGAAAAAGGACAGAGGGTGAAAAGGAGCTCTCCCCTCCCTTCTTGCCTCCTGGTCCCCGTGCCCTCCCAGGAGATGAGTTGTAACAGTCTCCAGGCAGACACGCACAGGCGCAGACACACACACGCACACACACACACACACAGACACACACAGGGATGTCATGGAGAACATTCCGCATCAGTTCCTAAGACACTCCCTCCGTCTTTTCAGGCTCACAGCCCTTTAATAGGTGCTCTGGAAGATCCCCAAGTCTTCAGAGTTCATGGAAACACCCAGGCTTTGAAAAGTACTTCTGGGTTCACAGATACACTCAGCTTTGCAGACACGCACTTCCGCGTTCATGGAAACACTTCCGGGTTTATGGAAAGTACTTCCGGCCTGAGGGCTAAGGGTTGAGAGGGTCTTTGGGCTCCGACCGTGCACCTTGGGGGGTGCATAGCTTACTTCTGTGACACTCAGGTGTCCTCACCTGTGACACAGGGATGAGAACAGTGCCCACGTGGCCATTCTGTTGTGAAGACTCAGAGGACGGCCCAGCTCCTGGCATAAAGGACACCTTCAGTCAGTGTTGGCTTCAATGTCCAGGGAGAGGTGGTGCGATGGGGACGAAGCCAGAGAAAGGGCGAAGGAACTGAAGGCGGAAGGCCAGCTATGTTCAGGTGTCTCACGGGCTGTAACCAGGCTTGCTTTGTGGGGTTGGCTCCAAAGGTCCCATGGAGAAAGGGGCAGGAGTCCCGTTTCATCTCATCACGTGGAAGAACTTTCCCGAGGGAATGAGCTCCCTACTCCTGGAGGCATACAAGCCGGATGACAGCTTTTTTTTTTTTTGGCCGTGCTGCATTGGCATGTGGGATCTTAGTTCCCCGACCAGGGATCGAACCCGTGCCCCTGCATTGGAAGTGTGGAGTCTTAACCACTGGACCTCCAGGGAAGTTCCGGATGACAGCTTCTTGACTCAAGCTCTGGACCAGGCAAGGAGTTAGACTAGAATCTAGCCAGTGGATGGACACAAAGAGAGAGTCTATCACACAGTGCCTGGTCCAGTAAGTCCTTCACAGTTACTGGTTATTGTTCTTATTTTATTGAGATCATTGTGGGTGATTTATTTCCTCTGTGCTGCTAGGTGTTTCTCCATTGAGCAGACATTAGTGGTGCAATAGAAAGGCCATGTAAAAATGTCCTACCTATGAGCTCTGGGGACCCCAGCGTGGTTGGTGGCTGCCTTGAGGAGAGGGACAGATGGTTGTGTCACTGGCGAGTGAAGCTCATCATTTTGTTTCAAAGGAGATCCCTCTGCCAACCCTGGCCACCCTTGCCTGTTCTTGTCTGGTGAGTGGGTGAAATCCAGGTGGGCTGCCTGGCAGAAGCAGCAGGAACTTGTGTCTGGAGGCAGCCCATTCATTAGTGGAGGATGGGCAGGGGGTGTCAGGGGGCAAAGGGCAGGCAGGAAGCCAGCAGCCCACCCAAGTCTCTGCCTGCACAGGCTGCGGTGGGCAGAAACTGCTTCCTCTCTTGCCCGCATTGTGGAGAAAGGAACTAGACTCAGTTCCTGAATTGGAAAGGAGAGGAAAGAGCGAAGGCTGTGAACTATTGACAGCGCTGCACTTTCCCCAGCTCTGGGAGTGATTTGCATGGGAACCCACGAGGCGGAAACGATATTTTAGCAGCTGCTTTCCAAGGTTGATGAACAGCAGAATACGTGGCAGTTAAGACAACAGATCCAGATTTCCGGTCCTCAAGAAGTCTTTCCAGAAAAGCGGCAAACACTGTACGTGGCACCTGGGAGTCTCCCATGTCATGGCAGGTCCCAAGGCAGCCCACGTCACCCCTGCTAGCTGTGTGACCTGGGGCAGGTGACCTCAGCCCCGGCTCTGCACCTGGGTGTCCTTGGCTGGTAACATCACCCCTCGTGGGACCTGTCTACAGATTTAATTGAGACTGTATGTAGAAAGGAGCTACTACACATGATGTTGAATTTCTGGATCCTTTAAGTGAATCAGACCTTCCCAATAGCCTCTAAGTGGTTTGACACATTTAAGTATTCTAATAACAAGCAAGTCAGTAAGGATTTGCAGAAGCTTACAGTAAAATAACAGCGATAATAGTGTCAGCACTTATACTGTGCTTACCAGGTGCCGGGCACTGTGCTCAGCGCTTCGTATAGATTAGTATAACCAGTCGCCATGAGAACCTGCGATTGTCGTATTGTTATACCCACTTTGCAGCAAGGAAACTGAGCTGAGAGAGGGGGATGAATTGCCCCAGATCACTCAAACTGCCGGCGGGTGGCTGGTATCCAAAGGCAGACCCCTGTCTCGCCCCCACCCTCCACTGGACACACACACTGTGGCAGCAGATCATGACCTGGGGCTCAGGGTCCGGAAGGCAGGTGCGGGTAGACTTCTGGGGGATCCAGAGCTGTATGCAAATTGATGTAAATATGAATTCTTCCTCCCTGACGAGCAGCTGCATTGATTTATAAGATTTCTAAACAGGCTAATTGGGAAGGTAATCAACTGACTGGCATATATTGGGTTCCCTAGAGATAGACTCCGGGAGAAACCAGGAAGGGGTGAAGCAAACAGAAGAAAAAGGCCACCAGCGACTTCAAGGCAAAGACGCAGCCTCAGCCTGATCCCGTGGGGGCGGGGGGGGGCTCTGGAGGGTGAGCCACACCGCAGAGCTGCTTTCCTAGTCCCATACGCTAAGCTGGCGGCTAAGGGCTGCCCGGAGGACTGTCAGACGGTTCCAGAAGCCCTTGGCCAGTTCTCGGAAGAGAGTCCCAGGTGAAAGCCTGGAGAAGCAGAAACACAGAGAAGCCGGCGGAAGAACACACCAAAACCTTCAAAGTGGTGGGGCATCACCCGGCTGGGGCACCAGCGGTATCTGCTGCCTGTTTGTAGGTTGACCGCTACTGCTGGAATATCGGGGCTGGGACTAGTGTGACCTACACGGAGCCACCAGGATTCAGGGCGCACTTTGCTCCAATTTGCTGGTGAATCTGGGCGAGTTTCTCCCTTGCCTCTCCGTTCCCCATCCACTGAGATTCCCTCGTTTCTTCCTGCTGCACCTCTGTGACTCCCTTCCCGCTCTCAGTAACATTGCCTATGCGGCTGCCCTCAGCCTGACCCTCCTTGTGCGTTTGCAGACGGCTCCGGCCTCGGCCATGTGCCACGGAACAGGTGTCCCGGACACGTGCTGCCTCAGCCTGTCCAGGAGGGTGAGAAGGTGAAGACAGAGAGAGGGAAGGGGGTGAGGAAGACGGAGGGGAGGGGGAGAGAGGCGGGTGCTAGGAGTCACAGCAGGGGGAGGGGCCAGCGCCCCTCAACGCAGGGTGGCCTGCACGTTCCTAGTGCAAAGTCCCACACGGGGCCTGGTTCTTTGTCGTCTGGGCGGTTGCCAAGTTCCCTTTGCCCCGTGTCAAGCTTCTGGCCAAGTCATCACATATTTTTGAGCTCCTGCTGTGGGCAGGCACTGGGCCACTTGCTGGGGGTCCAGCAGTGACCCCTGGGGCAGCCTGTTTTTTCATGGGGCTCACGTTCTAGGGGGTTAGACCCCACTCGAGTGCATGCCATGGTGACGCCAGGTAGGGACCCAGGTTCCCGCAGGCTTGCAGACAAGGGTTGGGCCCCTGTTGCTGGAGACCCTGAGGCCTCCAGCCCTCACAGTGGGCCTTGACCCCGCAGGGAGACCTACAGGCACGGCACCCTCGTGTGCCCACCCCACCCAAGTTCTCTACCGAGCTCCTGAGGGTGGGATCTGGCCGCTGCCCGCCTCTCGGGCTCATCTGTTTCCACTTTGCTCGCTGTGGCTCTTCTAAGTGCATATGAATCGAACCCCAATCTCTGCCATCCCCCAAAGCCAGGAATTCCTTACCTTGCAAGAGTTTAAACAACAACAACAAGCAAACAAAATTGAATGTGTCTCTGCACAAGGCATCCCGGAGCTGAGACTCTCCCCCTAGGCCCCTGCACCCTGTTTTCTGTTCCAGTCCCTCCCCAGCCGACTGCTCACCTGTCTGCCCTGGGCTGTCACCTGCCCCCTTTCACGTTTCCCTTTAGGTGTCAGCTCGCCTGGGTCGGGGGGGAGGGGGCGAGTCTCTGCAGCCCCAGGCCCGGTGCTCACGCAGCCCCCAGCACCACGCGGATCGTGCCCACCTTCCTCCTCCCGGTCTGGGTCTGCGAGCCGCCCGGAGCGCAGGTGAACCACCTTACGCCGCCTACCGGCTGTGGGACCTGGGGCAGTCACTCCCCTCTCAGGGCTCAGTTTCCTCTCTTGTGAAGCGTGGACGGCGATGTGCTCAGATCAGAGGCCGGCTCAGCCTGGTGAGCGGGTGAGCTGTCGCTGCTGCTGTTCTGTTTCTTGTTCACTCACGCCCTCGGCCTCAACATTTCTGAGCACCTTCCAAGTACTGGTGTTGGGCTCGGCTCCGCAGAAGCCGTGGGGGTGGGGCGGAGGGGGCAAGAAGCCCCTCCCTGGGGAGTTCACGGTGTGGGGGACAGGGTGGGGCTGGAGGAGGCGATGCTGGCGAGCTGAAGTCAGCGCTGATGGAGAACGGTGTGGAGAGTGCCCTTCGGGGAGCCCGCAAATGCCCAGGCGGAGCGAGTGAATGGACAGGCCCGGGTCCAGCGTGTTGCTGGCCCACCTTCCTCCGGCCCCGTCGGCGCCCGGGGCCTCCCGGCCTCTATCTCCCTCCAGTTCTGCCCAGCCGAGACCCCCCAGGGGGGCACCTGTGCAGCCCACCCCTGGGCCCCCCACAATCGGGAGCTGCGGTTGCAGGGGTCTGGGCAGCTCCGGCCAGTATCCCTCGGGGTCCTTTGTCCCTGCATGGCTGCAGCTGTGTCCAGGCTGCTGCTGGTCGGCTGGCCTGTGCCGTGGATGCCGCCCTGAGGGCGTCACAGGGCCCCTTCTTGCCAGGAAGGACAGGCCCTCCTGATGAGCGCTGGGCCCATCCTGAAGATGAAGACAGGCCGCTCTGCAGCCACAGCCTGGCCTCCTCAACAGCCCACGGCAGCGGGGCGGGCGGCAGCGGTGAAGCCGGGAGGGGCGGGGACACCGCTCCGGAGCGACAAGACGTCGTGACTGCCGAGCGCCGCGTGCAGCCCTTGCCTGCGTCCTGGTTAAAAGGCTAGCCATGAAGGACACGTTGGGGACAACCGGGAGAAATCTGGATGTGGACCGGGTATCAGACGATATCAGGAAAGTCTTGCTAATTTTGCTGGGTGAGCTAATAGCACTGTGAGCACACAGGAGGATGCCCTTCTGGTTTCGGAGACGCCTGCCGCAGTATTCAGGGTGAAAGTGTCCTGCTGTCCGTGAGATACTCTAAAATGGTTCAACCACATCTGTGCGCCTTTCTGCTGAGCAGAAAATCCGGCAAAAAGATCATAATTGTTGAGTCTAAGTCGTGGATATATGGGAACCATTTGCTTTTATTACTAATTTTCTCACATATTGAACTTTGAAATACTCGTTTGAGGGCAGAAAACCCCCATGGCAAGTGTCTGCACGTGCTGAGGGCTCAGCCGGGGGGAGCCGTCTCCACCTGAGCCACTGGCTGACCACAGGCCCGGCCCACCTGGCTGGGCTGCCCGCCTCCTGCCCTGGGGTCCCGGGCTGCACCTCGGGGGCTCTGGCCTCGTTCCCACAACCCTGCTTCCGCCTGGAGGGTCCGCTCGTGCCCGGCTGTCCCAGGAGCTGCCCTGGACCCCGGGGCAGTGGAGACACCTCTCCCTTCCGGACACTCAGATGTCAGTGTCTGAGGAGCGCTTTCCTCTCGGGGCCTGCTGGAAAGTGCTGGTGGGTGTGAGCTAGCTGTGGCCCCGCTGCCGCCTGGCGGGAGGGGACGTCGGGGGCATTTTGGGAGCTGTCCGGAAGGCCAGGGTGCAGCTTGGTGGTGGGAGGGCAGGAGGAGAACCCTGGCACTTGAGTTTTGTGGCCTCGGCACGGTGGGCACAGGGCTGGCCCGGAGCCGTCCCGGGGTGGGCACCCGGCACTAGACTAGAGCTGGCTCTTGTGTTCTGTGTGGAATGGCCTTGGTGGAGAGAGAAAGTGAGCCCTCACTTCGGATGATGCCAGAAGCCGGGAGCAGCTGGCTGGGCGCAGGCTGGTCTCACCTGCCCGGTGCAACAGGACCCGGTGAGGTGGGCATATTCGGGGGGTGGGTGGGCCTGAGACTCTGCATTTCTCTCAGCTCCTTGGCAATGCAGATGCCTCCGGCCGGGGCCACTCTTTCCTTTGCGGTAAGGGAAGCCAGCTCCAGAGGGGCCCAGGAATAGGAAGGAACCCTGCCCTACCCTCACGCCTCACAGGGACCAAGTGCCTGCCTGTGGGGCTCCAGCCTGAGCCCCTCGGGTGCTGCCTGGCCTTGGGTGCCCATGGGCGCCTGACCCTGGGGCCAGGGGTCAGCTGTCCTCCACTCGTCATCATGGCCTGAGCTGGAGGGAGGCAAGGCCCCTTCCCAAGAGGAAACCGGGTGTGGGACACGGGGGCCTGTGCTCAGCACGGCGGCCCGGCCTGCAGCCTAGGGGCGGTGGGGTCAATGGGGGGTGGGCGGGGCTGCTGCACCGTGTCCTCCAGCGAAGCCCACCCTCCCTCCAGTGCTCGGCAGCCTCTGGATGCTCTAGCTTCCCACGAGGACCACTTCCATGCGGGTTAACAGTGGGAAGCAGTCAGCGAAACTGGCCCCCGATCCCTTACTAAGGTTTAGAATCTAGTTAGTTCTCCCGAACCGTGAGCAAGGCCACGACTTCCCTCTGACAGAGGGAGAGGCTGCATCTCAGGCCGTGTGTTTCCTCTTTCCCGGGAGGCTCTGCGACTCCCCGCCGGAGGTGGCGTGTGCAGTCCCTGCTCTCACCCCTCACTCCTCTAAGGTCCAGCCCTCGGGGGTCCGTCAGTGCAAAGAGCCCCCGCTTCCTCTGTCCACGGTCCGGTTCTCTCGCGTGTTTGCTGGACACAGCTCCAATTCCTTGCAGGGCGGCGGGGACGGCCCCATCCGTGGCGTGTCCTCCTGCTTCTCCCTCATCCCTGAGTCCCAGCCAACGGGCCCCCTTTCTCTCCTCCGTCCGGGCAGATGCACCCCATCGGCGCTGCCTTTGCCCTGGCTGTTCCCTCTGCCAGGAGCACTGTCCCCCCAAGCCCACGCGACTCCATCCCTCCCTGCATTCCGTCTGGGCTCCGTGTGGCCTCCCTGCCCACCTCACCCCCACCGCCCCTTCCCTGCCTCTGATTTATTCTCACAGCATTTATAGCCACCTGGATTTTTTTTTTGGTTAATTTGCTTTGTCTGTTAATTTCTAAGTTGCTTCTTGTCTGTGGTCTCCTCTGGAATGTGTTGGCTATGTAGAAAATCCCGGGACATTGCTCAACAGACAGGAGCCGCTCCATAAAGATGTGAGGCAGGGCGAATGGATAGTGAGTGAGTGAGTGAGTGAACAACACAGATGACACACTGAACGCGTTTCTGATTTCTGAGTAGCCGTTAGTTACGGAGAAAACGCAAACCCACTTGTGCAAAGCACAGCTACTATCATGTTGGATCCAGGATACCTGGGGGAGTGAGACGGTTCTGATTATAAAGTGGCCGTGCCCCTTTTGTCCAGCAGAGGGCAACCCGTTCCTGACAGCTTGGAAATCTTGCCATGCTCAGAAGGGCTCATTTCTTTTTTTCCTCTTTGAACTTATTTTTGAAGTTTAATGGGAAATATTTTTTTCAAAACGCCCACAGTCCACACGAGGGGGGAAGATTACTTGATCTGATACACAGGCACTTGGGAAATTGTTTCCTCCTAAGTTTCAAAGTGACTTTTCTTTGTTCAGGACACAGAGAGACCTGTGGCACGGGTCTTAGATTTTGACTAGCTCGGGAATGGCGCTTGTTATCTAAAGACTTTTAAAAGTTCATCGGATCTGCCACAGCCCATCACTGCTGGCCTGCCTGCTGGCGTCACAGTCACAGAGCTCTGTCTTTGGAGCAGAATTCCCCAGGAGATGTCTGCAGCAAGTCCAGGGGCCGCCCTGGCCAGGGAGGGGGCGGGGGAACAGGAAGCCTCGGCTGTGTGTCTGGTCTGGTACTAATTAGCTGTGTGACCTTGGGCAAGTCACTTAACCTCTCTGTTCTGTTTACTTTTCTTTAAATGGGGTGCCAGATTGCATCAACTCATCTTGAAGTTTCTTTGAGCACGAAAGTCCATGGGGAGGGGAGGGCTCCTAGCCCAGTGCCTGGGATAGAGCAGGCCTTGGAGGTACTTCATAAATGCTGGCGGATTGTGTGGGACTCAGGGGCGGACCTGGATGGATCTGCAGTCAGTGTTTACCTCCAGCTTTGGAGTGGAACTGAGGCTGATTCTTGGCCCTGCCACTAACTGGCTGGGTGACCTCCAGTGGCTTGTTTCTCTGAGCCTCAGTTTACCCATCTGCAGGCTGGGATCAGGGTGTACATTTGCAGGGCTGTTGTGAATTTTCAGTGTGATAACAAATGAGAGTATATATGTATGTGTGTGTGTGTGTGTGTGTGTGACTGTATTAGTGTGTGAGAGTATGTGGATGTGGGAGTCGTGAGTGTGCGTATGTGTATGAGTGTGTATGTGATGGGGCGACAGTGGGGAAAAACATCTCATACATAATCCTTTTTTAATTGGGGTGGAACTCACATAACACACAATTATCTATTTTAAAGTGTACAGTTCAGTGACTCATCTTTTCAAAAGAGCTTAAAAATTAGGAAACCAGTGGTGAGGACTGTCAGGGTCTGTGCCAAATGCTTTGCCCACATGGCGTCCTTTGATCCTCAGCACTGCACGAGGGACGAAGGGACTTGGCAGGGGAGGAGATGGAAGCTCAGAGGGGCTGAGCTACCTGCTCAAGAGCACCCAGCCAGGAAGTGCAGAGCAGGGTCCAACCCCAGGCCTCCCTGGCCCGGGCGCAGAAGGCGAGGGAGGGCCCAGGCCTCGCGGCCGCCCCTCTGACCTGACTCAGGAGCCTTGGGAGGGGCCGCGGGCAGCTCGGGTGGGGCCTGGATGATAGGCAGGACAGCAGGAGCCCAGCAAAGTCACTTGACCTCATCATCCCTTCATTTCCTGCTCTGCCAAAGAGGAAATGTTTACACAGCGTCCCCACGCAGATGCTGCACAGGCCTGGACTTGCAGTAATTAGCTGAACAATGAGGGTCCAGCAGCTACTGAGTGGCTCAGGCACTGGCGTGGGGTCAAGCGGCCAGGGGCCCGGCTCCTCACTGACAAACTTGCCGTGTGACCCCGGCCTGTCCCCGTGCCACCCTGGGCCTGTTTCTCTGCGTGGGAAAGGCGGAGGCCGGCGAGCTGGCCTCTGAGACCCCTCCAAGGCCCCTCGGTGGGTGACGTACCTGGTGGATGTGTAGGGAGGGAAGTAGGCAGGGGGCTGAGGGGGGCCCATGGCAGACTCTCTTCCAGATCCGTATCCGGATCTATTCAATGTGAGGGTCCCTAAGTGAGCTCAGCATCCAGCCACCATTTATGAAATAGCCTTTCCAAGTGGTCTGTTTGCTCATTCATTAGTTAATACATTAATGAGTCAAACAAATATTTATTATGCATTCATGGCTAGTTGTCCTCCAAAAACTGCTCCCCTTTCTATAGAACTCTCTTTAGTTGTGGCTGCCTGGCCAGGGACTACATTTCCCAGACTTCTTTGCATCCAGGTGGTCACGTGACTGGTTCTCATCAATAGGAGCGAGTGGTGAAGATGGTCGCTGCTTCCCGCCAAGGCTTTAGGAAGTGGACCGTCTCACCCAAGGGGTGAGGAGCCAAGTCTCTCGTCATCGGCTCTCGTCTGTCATTGGCTGAGGGCTGCTCTGAGGGGTGTTAATACCCAGCACCTCCAGTTTACCTGTGCTCAGGTATAACGGCTATTTCCAGATGTCTAGGGCCGCCGTCATAAATTGTGTCTTAAAACAACAGAAATCTACTCTCTCATACTTTTGGAGGCCAGAAGCGTGAAATCAGTGTGTCGCAGGGCCACGCTCTGATGGCTCTAGGGAAGAGTCCTTCCTGGCCTTGCTACTAGCTTTGGGTGGTTCCGGCCACCCTTGGTGATACTTGGCTCTGGCCGCATCACTCCAGTCTCTGCCTCCGTCCTCACGTGGCCTTCCTCTCGGACAGCAGTTGGTGCTTTTAGCGCCCGCGCAAGTCCGCTATAACCTCATTTTAATTAATCACCTCAGCAAAGATCCAAATTCCAAATAAGGTCCCATTCACAGGTTCTGGGTGGACAAGCGTTTTGAGGGCAAGCTTCACGCAGCTTCCGGGCGTGGAGATGCTGGCCCTGGCAGTTGGAATTTTCCAGCACTGAAAGGGATGGTCCCGGCCGGCGTTCACTCAGACCGGGAACCAAAGCACGGGCTTTCAGCTGGGGGCTCAGCGGTCAGAGGGCTTGGCCCTGGTGTCAGGATCTCCTGGTATCAGGATCTCATCTGCTCAAAAAGGTCCTTGATTCTGAGCAAACAACTCCTCCTTTGAATGACCACATTCTTTGCTCCCTCTGGTTAATGCCGTCAATGGGGCTTCACTGGAGGCATGTCTAGAAGACACACTGCATCTACCGCTCTCCCCCCTCTGCGTGTTGAAGGGGTTTTAGCATCTCATGGACCAGAGGGTGAGTCCGGGCTCCACTACTCACTGGCTGTGTGTCCTTGGGCAAGTTACTTAACCCCTCTGGGCCTCGGTTTCTATTGCAGGGTTACTGTGAAGATTGAATGAGATCATATATGTGATAACATATGTAAAGTGTTCTGTGCATAAACGGTGCCACTCTTTTGTTTGGTGGCTGTGTGTGAGCCGGTGGTTGAGTTCTCTGAGTTGCTTAGGGACAGAGCTGCAGGGCTGGCTCTGAACTCCCGCCCCTCCTCCCAGGCTAGCCACACGGAAGGTCCTCTCTGGTAGACTGCTTCCGTGAGGCCAGCAGGGGTGGCGCTGTGTCCCATCCATCGTTTTCCTCTGTTCTGTTTCTCCGCCAGGACCCCCGAAGTGAGGGCCTACCCTCCTTCCACAACCCACCCCACCTTCCTGCAGGCCCAGGACAGGATGCAAATGTGGAGGAACAAAATGGGAAACAGGAATCCACCCCGTGCAACGTGGCCCACCAACGCTCTTTCCCAGGCGTGACTCAGGGCGTAGGAATCACCCACATTTGGTTTCCAAAGCCAGGCTGGGCCTCTGCAGGGTTCGTGTCCCCTAATAGGTAACAGGACGGCTGGGCTCTGGCTTCGGCTCAGACGGAATCTGCAGATGTCGGCCTCTCTGGGCTCCAGGTCACACTGTCCCTGAGTCTTCCAGAGCTTCGGAACCTGGCCAGCCACCCTCTCCTGCCCTCTGCCTCCCTCCCCAGAGCAGGGGGGCAGCTGCCCTGTACCAGTGCCCGCCTGCCCCCTCTAGGACCCTGGCTTCAGAGACTCAATTCCACATGGCCCTCTGTCCAGACAGTCGATGCCAAGATCTGATGCTCTCGTTGAGCAATTTGGGGCAAGCCTCAATGAGACATGTCCTGATTTTCAAGATAAAGTCCAGACGTGGTGGAGCTGGGACCAGTCCCGGTCCTGCCTTTTCCTCGAGCGTAGCGGCCTCTGCTGCCTCGTCCAGGCATGGAATCAGCAAGGCCTGCCTTCCGTGCAATTCTTTGGACTTGCTTTTCGAAAGACTCAGTTTGCGTCCAGCTGAGGGACTCATCCTCAGCACAGTGATATGACCTGATGGCCTTGGTAGGATACGGGCAGCTCATCGCGGCCCCGCTGCTGGAGGACACACTGCTTTTCCTGCGTTCTCATCACACCCTCACGACGGCCCTGGGGGCGGGCAAGGCTGGTGCTCAGCTCGCAGTGCTGGATCCGTCGTGTTGGTTGTTTATGCCTGGCCCTGCTCAGAATGTTTGATGCCTGTTCTCTGTGAGCTGCTAGATATTTTGACTATCACCCCTTGGAGGTGGGTGAATATTGTTACCCCATTTCACAGATGGGTAAGTGGAGTCTTGGGGGAATCAAGTTTCACTTAGCTAGGAAGCGGAAGAGCTGGGTTCAAAGGCAAGGCAACCACACTCCACTCCCAAGTCCAGGAGCTTGGGGAAAAGTCTTCCCCTCTCACAACAAGGACCCCATTTCCTGCCGCCTCCCCACCTCAGGCAAGCAGGGTGTCTGTTCTGTCCCAGATATGTGCCTGACTGCCAGTGGCTCGGGGATCCCAGCTACTGGAGACAGAGGGGCTCTGAGAAGCCTGGGAAAAGCAGCCAATATTGTCTTATTCGGGGTCTTTCTTTTAGGTGAACAGGCGGTTAGGGTAACTTTGAGATAAAATTGATATTCCTGCAGCTGAAACTCAAGAGCAGCCGGGAACAATGGCTGCCGGTGGGTGTGTCTGCACCTGAGTCGGAGTCACAGCAGCGTGAAGTCCAATTCCATACACAGAAGCCTCACACGGACTCCCAAGAGCACAGAACAAGGGACCCTTGAGGCCGAGTGGTGGTGTGCTGTATCTTGGGGCAGGGGTTGGGTCCCCCAGAAACAGAGCCTGAGATAAGGATCTGGGTATGGGTAGCTTTTCAGGGAGTGTGATCCAGGAAGCCTGTGGTCGATAGGATAATGGCCCCCAAAGACGTCCACACCCTAATCCCTGGAACCTGTGAATATGTGACATTACACAGCGAAAGGGACTTTGCAGGTATAATTGAGTTAAACATTTTAAAATAGAGAGATTCCAAAGAAGACATACAGATGGCCAATAGGCACATGAAAAGATGCTCATCACTGCTAATTATTAGAGAAATCAAAACTACAATGAGGTACTACCTCACACCAGTCAGAATGGCCATCATTAAAAAGTCTGCAAACCACAAACGCTGGAGAGGGTGTGGAGAAAAGGGAACCCTCCTGCACTGTCGGTGGGAACGTAAATTGGTGCAGCCACTATGGAGAAGAGTACGGAGGTTCCTCAAAAAACTAAAAATAGAGCTACCATATGATCCAGCAATCCCACTCCTGGGAATATACCCAGACAAAACTATAATTTGAAAATATACATGTACACCTATGTTCAGAGCAGCACTATTTACAATAGCCAAAGCATGGAAACAACCTAAATGTCCATCGACAGATAAATGGATAAAGAAGGTGTGGTGTATATATATATATATATATATATATATATACACACACACATACATACATACATAATATAGCGTGGAATATTACTCAGCCATAAAAAAGAATGAAATAATGCCATTCACAGCAACATGGATGGACCTAGAGATTACCATATAAGCAAAGTCAGTCAGAAAGAGAAAGACAACTACCATATGATATCACTTATATGCGGAATCTAAAATATGACACGAGTGAACACATCTCTGAAGCACAAACAGACTCTCAGGCATAGAGAACAGACTTGTGGTTGCCAAGGGGGAGGGGACCGTGGGAGCTTGGGGTGAGCAGCTATGTCTTTGCATAGAGGATGGGTAACAACAAGGTCCTCCTGTGGAGCACAGGCAACTGTATTCAATATCCTGTGATAGACCAGAATGGAAAAGAATATGGAAAAGAATATACATGTACAACTGAGTCACTTTGCTGTGCGGCAGAAATTAACACAACACTGTAAATCAACTATACTTCAATAAAAATTTTTTTAAAAAAAGGAAAAAAACAAGAAAAGAGAATAGAGAGGCTTAGATTATCTGAGTAGGCCCAGAGTAATCATGAAGATCCTTGAAAGATGGAAGAGAAACTTGAAGATGTTACCCTGCCGACTCTGAAGACAGAGAAGGGGCCATGAGCCCAGGAATGCTGAGGAAGTTCATTAGTAAGTGCGCAGGCAACTGGGGCTCAGCCCCACCGGGGACCCTCTGAGGGACCATCAGGTGCCTCAGAGCTGTGCCACGAGGGGCTAGATGGGAAGCGACGCATTCATCCCCAGAGCCCATCGCTCACTGTGGGAAGGCTTCCGCCACTCCCAGGCTTCCCTCTGCAGTGTGGCACAATTCCCTGGCACAGGTGAGAAGCAGAGAGATGCGGACACAGCTGCGGGGATGCCAGTGCCCCCAGGGCTACGCACAGCACAAACCTAACTTCATCCAAGTATCGCCTCCCCCATTTCTGCCATGTGTCGTTTCCCCTGTACTTTTTTTTTTTTTAATAAATTGAGTTTATTTTGGGGGGCTTCCCTGGTGGCACAGTGGTTAAGAATCCGCCTGCCAATGCAGGGGACATGGGTTCGAGCACTGGTCCGGGAAGATCCCACATGCTGCAGAGCGACTAATCCCGTGCGCCACAACTACTGAGCCTGTGCTGTAGAGCCCGGAGCCACAACTACTGAAGCCCACGTGCTACAACTACTGAGCCCGTGTGCCACACTACTGAGCCCGTGTGCCACAACTACTGAAGCCCGCATGCCTAGAGCCCGTGCTCTGCAACGAGAAGCTACAGCAGTGAGAAGCCCACGCACCACGATGAAGAGTAGCCCCTGCTCGCCACAACTAGAGAAAGCCAGTGTGCAGCAACGAAGACCCAACGCAGCCCAAAATAAATAAATAACTTTTAAAAATAAATAAATAAATTTTAAAAATAAATAAAATAAATTGAGTTTATTTTTTTTTTAAAGCTGTACATATTTATTTATTTATTTTGGGCTGCGTTGGGTCTTTGTTGCTGTGCTTGGGTTTTCTCTACTTGCGGCGAGCGGGGGCTACTCTTCGTTGCGGTGCGTGGGCTTCTCATTGCGGTGGCTTCTCTTGTTGCAGAGCACGGGCTCTAGGCACGTGGGCTTCAGTAGTTGTGGCACGCAGGCTTCAGTAGTTGTGGCTTGTGGGCTCTAGAGCGCAGGCTCAGTAGTTGTGGCGCACGGGCTTAGCTGCTCTGCAGCATGTGGGATCCTCCCGGACCAGGGCTCGAGCCTGCGTACCCTGCGTTGGCAGGCGGATTCTTAACCACTGAGCCACGAGGGAAGTCTTTCTCCTGTACTTTTTCCTAATATTTTTCTATAAATAGATTCACTACAGAAGACATTCAAGTATACGTAAAAGGAATCTCGGTCCCAGTAATAATTCCTGAAAAATGACGGGTTGGATACAATTCTGCCTTCTTTTCCTTGGTAAACATGAAAAGAAATACATTTACCATTAAAATAAAAATCTGCTCATTGATCACCTAAAATCATCTCCTGTTACCACCCAAGGACCTATGTTGTACATTTTTGAAAGTGCTGCATTATCTTATTTGCCCCAACAACAATCCATTTTACGGATGAGGAACTAAGCTCAGAGAGGTTAGGTGATTCTCCTAAAGACACACAGTAAGTGGCTGAGCCCACGGATTTCTCAGTCTCCAAAGCCTCTACCATCTTTCTCCTACACAACACCCTGCCTCGTAATGACAATGTCGCTAATAATAATAATCACCCTGAGACCCTAGCTCTGTGCCCAGCAAAGTTCTGAGTTCTCTAAATATAGAAATTCATCCAATCCCCACCACAACCACCACGGCTCCCAGTTACTACCCTTGCCCTATTATTTTATTACATTTACAAGATTAGGTGTTATCTATATTAGTAGCAAGTATCATTATAGCCATCTTTTTTTCAGAGGAGGAACCAAAGGCACAGAGACTTTAAGTCACTTGCCCAAGGTCACACAGCATGGCTGGTCCCTGCCGGGTTTCAGGTTCAGCCTCTGTCCCCTGAGGCACAGAGTTCCAGGAAGTGGCTCTCCATTTATTCTGCTCAGGGGATGACTCCGGTTTTCTGTCGGGGGCAAACGCACAAATGGTTCCCCAGACCTGCCAGGAGCTGGTTTGGAATTCTCTGGGTTGGCGTGACGCCTCATTCTCACTGCTGTGGGGCATCCCAAGGTTAGTCGGGGCCCACGAAGAGAAGGAACTCGTGGGACTGCAGCCCCCCCCCACAGCCCAGACACTCACTGCATCGTGAATGCTCCCCTCACTCCCTGCCCCGGGCGATGTTTAATAATAATTTCAATGACCCAAAACGAAAAACGCAAAAACTCCCACATGAGAGTCGGTCCAAGCCTGATCACCAAGAGTGAGGAATTTCTGTCTAAAACGGGCTTGTCAGGACCGCGTCATCACAGCCAGGCAGCGGTGGCCTCAGGCTGCTGATGGACACCACTGTTGTTCAAGTATATAATGACGTGTCACCTGATGGGCCACGGAAGCAGGGTGGGGGAGTGTGGCCAGAGGCGGGACCTGGTTGGAAGGAGGCTGCGTCCTGGCGCCCCACTGTGAGCCAGCTCTTCTGGGGAGAAGTTCTGGGCAAACATTCCTTGTGTTTTTTAAAAAATTCAGTGACTTCTGTTGCTCTTCTATTGTTATCAAGGATATTACGACTTAGGAAACTGTAGTTGGGGAGGGGGACGGAAAGAGCGAGAGCGCAGGTGCAGATGCAGGCGTAGGTGTGTGGGCTCACGCGGGGCAGCCCCGCCTACATCCCCTCGGCCCTCAAGCTGGACGGCTGGCTTCCCACCCTGAGCCCAGTGCAGGTGGGAGCTGGTGGAGGCACACGTCGGCTCCCCGGCCGCTGGGATGGACGCAAGTCCCCCTTCCCCCATGTGAGTCTCTGTACGTGTCGTCAGACACCTCAGGCACACCGTCTGGCACCTTGGTCCTCCTGGGAACAGGGGGCTCTGGACCGACAACACTGGGGGTGTGATCCCAGCCGCCACTGACGAGGGGGTGACCCGTACCCTGGCATCCCTGAGGTTCAGTCTCCTCACGGGGGAAGTGAGGTCCCTGCAACAGGCACTTTTTTTTTTTTTTTTTTGCGGTACGCGGGCCTCTCACTGTTGTGGCCTCTCCCGTTGCGGAGCACAGGCTCCGGACGCGCAGGCTCAGCGGCCATGGCTCACGGGCCCAGCCACTCCGCGGCATGTGGGATCCTCCCGGACCGGGGCACGAACCCGCGTCCCCTGCATCTGCAGGCGGACTCTCAACCACTGCGCCACCAGAGAAGCCCAACAGGCACTTTTTGTTTTGAGGAGGTAACAGTGTGGGAACCAGGTCTCCCCTATGACCTCACAGGAGGGCCATCCAGGCTCGAGGGCTGGTCTCAGCATCGCCCTCCTGCCCCCTCTCTCTGGGTTGGGGTTATCTGTGTCCCAGACCAGCTTCTCTGAGGGCTAGAACTCTGCTTTACATTTCAAGAAGTTTTAAAACTTTAGCTGTATTTCTTTTCTGCCAGCCATGCACTTGTAGGGTTCTGCGATCACCAGGTAGACAGAAGGGTGATGCCATGGTTTCCGCTCTGATGGGCTACGATCTAATCTGTACATTGACCTCCACCTCTTTTCTCACGCATTTAATTATTTTAACTTTTGATCTCATTTCGAATGTAAAGAAAAAAGTCAAGAAAAAGACAAAGGTACCAATGCCCACCGCTGCCACTACTGAAGAGACAGCTTTCTCCCAGCAGCCCTAGCCAGCAGTCGCTCTCCTGCCCATGTCACAGATGAGGACTCTGTGGTCCAGAGGGTGACGTGTCTTAGCAGACGAAGCACGGCCAGGAAGGGCAGAGGCAAGGTTTGCACACAGGCCGTCCACGCCTAACACCCAGCGTGGCAACAGTGTTCACGTGAACCTAAATCTCGTGGAGTCTGAGACCTGTCCGCGAGGTGCCTCCGGAATTCCTGTGTCAAAGCCTTTACCGGGAGGTCGCCTTGAGCCGCAGTTCCGCTGAACTTTACCTCGAGGAAGAAGACAGTGGGACGAGGCTGGTGTAAAGGTGCCCGGCGACCCGGATTCCAAGCCCCTCCCGGGCCGCCTCCGTCGCCTGGGCCTTGTTTTCTTGCTGGGGATGGGGTGGCAGCAGTGCCTTCTTCGTGGAGCTGTTGCCAGTCCTCGTGGGCTAACGACGCGTGTGGAGTGTCTGGCACCGTGCGCAGTGTGTGAGCAGCCCCCGGCCCACGTCGGCGCGTTAGACGAGGGCAGGGCTCAAGGGTCTGCCCCTGTCAGGCCTCGCCGCCCCTCTGGACACTGCCGAGCGAGGCCGGGGGAGGAGAGCTTGAGGGCCAGAGCGGGGCGAGGGAGCCTCAGCTCTCCGGGAGAGGCTCCCTCTCTGCTATCTTAATCCCTTGAGACGCTGAAAAAAAATGGCCAGTGTGGAAAGGGCCTCCTTGGGCGGCTCCCACCTTGGAGCAGCTGCATTCCCGAAGACGCCCTGCCTGGCCTGGGGAGTTGTGGTCTCTTCCTGGAAGGCCTGGATGACGTGCGGATGTCGGCCTGCAGCCCACTCTGCCCCCAGATGACCACACTGTTCGTTCAATGAGATTCCATGAGTTCGCACGGAGAAAACATACCCCCTTCTGGCCATTGCTGAGGCGGTGGTGTAGCCCAGTGGGTAAGGCTGGACGTTTGACAAAGCTGTGTGCTTCGGAGAAATGTACTTCACCTCTCTGAGCCTCTCTGGCCTCTTCATCTGTAAAACGGAGCTAACAATACTTATCTCATAGAGTAACTAGACTGCCTGTAGGCCCCCAATATCCATCTTCCCTTCCTCTATATAATAACACCCCCCGATTTTGAGCAAGGGAAATGATGGCCCCAAATAAAGACTTCACTTTCCAGCCTCCCCTGCAGCTGGCTGTGGTCGTGTGAATGGGCGCTGGCCAGTGGGTCGTGACGATGTGATTCTGCATCTGCCCGGGGTCCCTGTATCCCTCCCCTCGGGCCGTACTGTGGAGGAGCCACTGTGGACCCAGCGGGTGAGGACACACGAGGTGTGGGAAGAGCAGGATGGAGGGACCCTTGCCCCCTGTGGGCTCTGTGGAACAGAGCTTGGACTTCTATGAAGGAGAAATATGGACTTGTTGGTTGGGGTCTGTTAGACACAGCTCGCCCCCAGACCTCCACTCCCCAGTGCAGATTGATAAGGCCGAGAGCAAGGCTATGAGTTTCACGTGCATCTGGTCATTCAGTTTTCATAACCGACCCTTGAAGATGGGAAGGCACGATTACTCTCTCCATTTCCCAGACGAGAAGATCCAGGCAGACGGGCGAAACCATGCGGCCGCAGTCACGTAGCTACTAAAAAGGCAGAGCCCTTACTTGAAACACAATATCTGAAGCGCCCCCAGAGCTAGTCTTCTGGAAATCCAATATGAGTTTTCCTGGTTCACAGAAGCAACCAACTTTTCCCTCGGGCATTGATGAGTCTTACGTGCAGCACTTTGTACGTGGTGGGGCTTTCATTGATAGATTGGCTTTTTTTCTGGGTTGATATCCCCAGAAATTTGGTTCTTATTAAGATGTGAGACTAGCAATGGCGGCTGCCAAGGTGCCTGGTTCTCCTGCAGATCCTTGGGAAGCCACGTGCCTCGTGATTCCTCCTTGCTAAAAAGTTGAGGCTTCTGTGACGAGCATCGTCTGAGCTGCGGACGTGGCCGCAGAGTTCAGCAATACCTCTCTTTTTGGAGAAACTTGCCTACCTCTGAACGAACAATGCATTTGAGCTGAAATAAAATAAAAAGCCTGCTTCTAGAAAGGACTGGTACCCATAACTCTCGCAAGGAAACTGTGTGTCCATCTTGAACGTCCGCTGCCCAAACCTCGGTGTTTTTACGGCCAGTCAGCGGGAAGCTGGATTTGGTTCCCATGACTTGCTGGGTCGAGGGAGGTCAAACCCTGGGTACCAGGTAGGGGAACAGACCCTGGGAGGCTTTTGCAGCGTCTGGACAGAGAGAGGAGGGAAGGGCCCCGTCGGCCCCACTCCGTCCCCGTGGCGGCCGTGCCCAGCCCTATCCTTCCGCTACGCACTTGCCCCTATTGTATGGCCTTCCCTGGCACCCGGTCGGACCTCGCTTGGCCACCATGTTCCGAAAAGGCGTTCTCACATTTTTCTTCCAGGACGGCCTCAGGCATAAACAGTCCTGGACGGTGGGCATCCGGCCTCCGGGGTCCCATCGGTTCCATCCGGTGTTTGTCATTTCCCCGGAGACGGCCGGGGCGAGGGGTGGGATTTGAGACGGGCACGGATGAGACGCAGAGAGGCCAGGATAGACGGGGAGCCCACTGTTTATCCAGTGTGGCCGCGTGACGCTCCCACATTCAGTTTGTAACTGGAGCCCGCGCAGCTCATTCTATTTTGCTCGACAGGAAGTTTACGGCCTGAAGGTGGAGTGTTTGGCGTGAGGCTTTGTAATTGCTCTCCCGTTTCTGACCGCCTTTGAGGATTTGGGGGCACACGGACCGCTGGCCAACTTTCCCCAGGAAATAGTGGGGTCTGAGTCATCTGGCATTTGGACAGACCAAGGTGGGCCGGTGTGGGCCTTTCCCGGGAGGTGGTGGTCAGCTTGCCTCCTCGTCCAAAATCGCTCTGTGGACACCCTGACCCCTTGGGAACTTGAGCACGACCCCTATAGAGACCCACGAAGGGTCAGTAAGAAGCTCCGTGTCTGGTGTTGTGATCTCAGGCAGGTTCCTGGGAGCTGAGCTTGCAGAGCTCCAAGCTTTAAAACCTGGCTGAGCGGACGCAGTGGTGTGTGCGTGTGTGTGCGTGCACACGTGTGTGTGTGCATAGGTGTCTGTGGAGGGTGAGAAGCTCCAGTCTGGGGTGCTCACTTTTCACGCCAAAGAGAACCAGTCTTGAAGGTTCGCAGGCGGGCTCTGCAAAGCCCCTGCAAGGGTCGGCATGAGGGGTGTGCCGGGGCCTTCCCGAGGCCATCCATCACTCGGCGGGCTGACGGGGTTGTTAGTGTGGCCTCAACAAGAGATAGCGGAGGAAAAATGGCCTGGACAGGGGATGCGTTTATCTGGCCTGGAGCCCGCGAGCCGGTCCATTAGTCATACCGGCGGTGGCTGCCCTCAGCCTGGGCCTGAGATGCCCTCGCTCCTCTCTCAGGCCCTCCGTCCTGTACCCGCCTCGTCACCTCTGGCTTTTGGAGAGGTTTTGTCATCCCAAACGGCAAGGGTGCTCGTCTGCGCTGTGGCAGGCCAGGCCACACAAACGTCCCTGCGGCACGGCTTCCAGTGGACGGAATTAAACACAACGAATCAATATCATTTAACCCACTGTTGGCAGACTGGCCCCTTGAGACGGTGGGCAACGTGAGAATCATCACCATCGCCATTACTGTGAGGCTTCTGTTGTCCCAGTTTTTTTTGCCTCTTAAATAACCAGAGGTGGACAACAGATACACCTTCGCTTCCTGGTTGGAGAGTTTCTGAGAACACACAGCTAGACTTTGGGTAGCTGGACCACACACTCAGCAGCAGGAGATGCTCAAAGACACTTGTTTGATGAGTGAGCCAGAGGGATGCCGGGTCCCCTTGGCCACTTGGCCCATTATAAATCACCACCTTCCCAGTAACCCCATCTTTCCTCTGCCTAGGACGCTGGCCCCAGGAATTCCACCTGCCTTTTGAGATCAGCTGAGTGGTGGCCAGCTGAAGGCGGGGAGGCGGGACTGGGGGAGGCCGGGGCTGACGGGATCTGCATGGGGACACTCGAGGCGGGGCGGGGGGTGCCTCCCGGCCCCTCCGTTGGTGAGAGCCGTCCACGAGGGGTCTCTGGGTTATCTGCCGCCCAGGGAGCTGGCCTCTGGCTGATGACACATCTGCTCTCCTACAGGTTACGACGGACACGTCCCAGCCCAGATGGTCCGTGATGGACTTTATCTCCCGGAAGGAGGGGAGGTGGCCGGGGGCCAGACCTCCCCAGCTGCCCTGTGGGTGACCTCCACCTGCCTCGAGGAGGCGGCCCTCAGCCAGGTAGATGTCGATAACAATAATAAAATAAATAAATAGCAAATTGTGGCGGCCACACTCACTCCCTACGTGCCAGACGCTTTACAGACCTCGCTCTTCCCGGTAACCCTGTACGGGGAGTTGTCATCAGGCCCATGGCGCAGTTGAGGGAGCTGGGGTTCAAGCAGGCAGCTATGCCCCTGCTCCCAGGGCCAGCCGCCGGCGCCGGCGTCCCCTCCGCAGGGGCTGGGCTGCCCGCTCTTCCACACCAGCTCATGTACTGAACCTTCACAGCCCCCTGGGAGGGAGGTCCTGCTAGGATGCCTGTTTTGCAGGCGAGGAGACTGAGGGTCAGAGAAGTTGTGACATGCCGAACGGTGGAGATGGGAATGGAACTCCGACCCGTGTCCTCCTGCATCAGGATGTCGGTCCCTGAACAAACGGAGGAGGCTCTGGGCACACAGAGCACAGGCCAGAGGGAGGGAGGGGCCGTCCAGAGCAGGGATCCCAGGTTACAGTGACAGAGGGGTGCCCAGCAAAGCGGGGGCTGACATTGTCTTTTGCAATAAATTTAAATAGATGTTGTTGTAGCCGTGTCTAAAAAGTTATATGGGAGAAATCAGAACGTTGACGTACTTTCTCACACTTTTCTTGTTTGAATGAGAAACGGTGGGAGGCCGAAACGAGGCTGTCAAAGTCAGGATCATGGGTCCCAGTGGGCGGCAGTGACCGGCGGGGGCCGCAAGGGGGGTTTGGGGGTCGACGGGTCAGGATCACGGGTCCCAGTGGGCGGCAGTGACCGGCGGGGGCCGCGAGGGGTGTTTGGGGGTCGACGGGTCCCCTTCTGTCTCCTGGTCTGCGGGCTGGGTACACGATCGGCCACTTTACGAGGATTCACCCATCCATGCACTCGTGGTTAACGCACTTTTCTGTACGTGCTTGATACCTCAAAAAAGCATTCTAAAAATCAAAGCTAAATGAACGTGGAGCTGCTGAACGATAACATTACTGCTCAGCTTTTTTTTTTTTTTTTTTTGGCGTAAGGCGGGCCTCTCACTGTTGTGGCCTCTCCCGTTGCGGAGCACAGGCTACGGACGCGCAGGCCCAGTGGCCATGGCTCACGGGCCCAGCGACGGCGTCCTCCTCCACATCCACCGACGCTCTGGGGCTTTGAATCACGCCCGGTGGACGTGCTCTTTTCTCCCTGGATCTGGGTTTCCCCAGAAAGGACACATGGGGTCGGGGCTCACGGTGGAGAGGCTCAGAGGACATGTGGCGTGACCCCGCATTCACAGGTGAGAAGCGGGGCCCAGATGGGGGAGTCAGGCAGGGCTGGGGGGAGACCTTGTTCCTGCAGTGTCGCCTGCAGGGATCCAGGCCTGAGGGCGTTGGCCGGACTTGCGGTGTCATGTCCTGGCTCTCCTGCCTTCGGGGTGACTCAGGTTAGGCTGGGAGGAGCGGGAGATGTTACTGATTAAACCATTACCCCATTAGCTTCTGCGCTAGGAGTGCCAATCCCCAACCCCCACCCATTATCCCCATTCTACAGATGAGAAAACCGAGGCCAAGAGAGGCCATGTGACTCCCCCAAGGTTGCTCAGGTGGGGGTGGGGAGCTGGGCTTGGACCCGGGCCTGGTGGCTCCCAAGCTGAGTTCCCGGAGCCCCTGCGATGTGGCGACCGCCCGTCTTCATGCCGAGAGCTTCAGGGCGCTGCACCGCTCCCTGGGGAACACGGCTGTGGCCTCAGTCCCTGGGCCTCTCCCTTACTACCCTGGGTCCATTTTTACAACTTATATTTGAAAAAAACAAGCAAGGCCAGCGCTATGGTGTGCCTCCCTGGCCAAATCCCAGGGCTCAGGAGTGTGCGAGAAACTTCTCTGGGGCAGGCTTGGCCAGCGGCTGCAAGGATGGCGTCTCCTTGCAGTCCCGCACGCCTTCTGTTGTTTCCTCCAGGTTTCCAGAGAGAAGGCGTTTGAAAGTGTGGCAGGATCTGTTCTGAGGGGCCCCGTGACATGGGCTTTTTTTTTTTTTTTTTTACAGGCAGAGAGGGCTGGCAGCCGTGCCCCACTACCCTGACCCCAGAAGGGGCGGCGTTATCGGTCCATCTCTGCAGCCTGTGCGAGGCCGGTTGAATTATGCTGGGGAGGTTATCGGGGACAGACGGTAGTTCTCCGCCAGGGCAGCCGGGGCTCGGGGTTAATGGGCAAAGGTCAGCGCCTACCAGGGCCCCATGTGGGATGGATTAAGTCACCGCCGGGCTTGGTGGAGGGCAGCCGCGGGAGGACTCAGTCACTCCTGGGCCAGCCCCCGCTCAAGTCACTTCCCCGGGATCTCAGGACTCACATCCAGGAGGACTGATTTGGTTTTTCTCTGGGAGGAAAAAGCCAGTGGATGCTTCTCTTAGCATCAGGGTGAACTTGACTTGAACAGACTTTGGTGTCTACCTCCACAATTTAATGCAGATGATATAATACTTTCCAACGTGCAGGTGCTTTGCAGGTGAAGCGCTCCTAATAAGCCCATTTTACAGGTGAGGAAACTGAGGCCCAGGAGGCAGTGTCACTGGCCCCAGCAGCCTGGCTCTAGTTGGCTTCTGGGGGTGTGAACGCTGCAGGCCTTTAGTGGGATGGGTGACGGGAGCCCAGGCACCTCTCTGGTTTCCTCCTTGCTGACAAGGAGCTCAAGGTCTTGTGATCTCGGAGGTCTCTGGTTTCCTGAGCTCTCCAGTCCAAGGGGGCAGCTTGAACCCTAACTGGGAAGTGGGAGACTCCAGAATTCTCTGTAGACCTGGGGGACCCCAGCTCACCCAAGATCTGACGCATCCTCTGACTACGTGGCCGTGTGTAACCGGGTCTCGTGCTTCCTGGGCCCTTGCGTTGGGAGCTGAAGGCCCATCTCAAATTCCAGGCTGGAAGAGCCTGCGAAGTGTGCGGAGCCTTGAGGATTGAGGCAACTGGATGGAGGGAACGGGGGTGTTTGGGCTTTGGGTTCCACTGTGCTGGCGTGCGGGTCAGACTGCTGTGTTTTGGACTCGGCCGTGAGGGTGTTCACTAAGATGGCTAAGAAGAATCCACGGTGCGGTGTCACTAACGGTGATGCCAACAGTGGTCGCCGCTGCGTCCCGGGTGCCAGGCTGGGGGTGGAGGCACGCAGGTACCGGAGACACACCCGCTGATGGAAGAACAGCTGCCGCTTACTGAGTGTGAGCCACGTGCCGGGAGTGGCCTGAGCTGCTGTAACAAAACTGGGGGGCCCAGGCCGGGGTGCTTATGACACCACAAATGTGCTCTCCCAGTTCTGGAAGGAAGAGGTGGGACATCAAGGGGTTGGCTCCCTCGGAGGCTCTAGGGAAGCGTCCTTCCTGTGGCTTCCAGCTCTTGGGGGCTCTGAGTGTCCCTTGGCTTGTGGCCACATGGCTCTAGTCTCTGCCTCCGTCCTCACGTGGCCTCCCCCTGTGTGCCTGTCACAAAACTCTCCCTGCTCTTCTCTTATTAAGACACCTGTCATTAGATCTATAGGCTCCACGCAGATATTCCAGGAGGATCTCACCTCGAGATCCTTCACTTAATCGCCCCCTCAAAGACCTTTTTCCAAAAAAGGTCCCATCCACAGATTCCGGGGTTTGGACATAGATTTTTAGAGGTTATCAGCCCACTTCATGGGCTCTGTGCTCTTTATCCAAACTCTTAATCCTTAAAACAACCCTCATCTCAATGGAGGCAACTGAGTCCGGGGCCATCTGAGCCCCTGCCCGAGGCCAGGCAGCACCACGGGCAGGAGCTGAGGCCGGGGAAGCTGACTCAGTTCACCAGATGTCCTCCTTGCCTCCCATGGGATGTGGACAGACGTCCGCGGGGGGAGGTCTGGATTTCTCCTGAACTCCTCCTCCCCGGACACGGCAAAATTGTGCAAGAGTCTGAGAGGCAGAAGGCCGGGGCGGGGGAGCTGGGCCAGCAACGTTCATCGTCACAGAGCAGGGGCGGGATGAAGCGGGAGGGGATCCAGCACCGTGTGTGGCACACGCGTGACGTGGGCGTGTTGTGATGAGCATGTTGCCATCGTTACAATGGTCATTATTAAAGCAAAGTCACCATGATGATCAGGTGTAGGGTAACCCTGTGCCCTGTTTTCTTCTAAGAGCTGTGTGTTTATGGCCTCGTCTGTCTTCACGATTTACCCTCCCAGATAAGAACCACCTTAGCCCCGTTCTACAGTTAAGGAAACTGATAACTACTTACTCACTTCCACCTTTTCTGTCTGGAGAATTCCATCTCCGTCATGAACTCAGTTCCCACTCCCTCTCTCGGCTCCCCTACAGGATGGTGTGCTTCCAGAAGAAATTTGATGGGGGTCTTTTTTACCCGGACGGAAGTGAGGCCTCTGAGAGGGGAGCTGTTGAGGGTTCTTGCGGGTTTTGGGCGAAGGGGCTCCCCAGGAGCTCAAGGGCCAGGAAGAGTGCCGGGTCCCAGATAAGGCCATGGCCTTGGGTGGCCCAACTTACCAGGACACAAGAGGCTGCCAGGAGCATAGGAAAGATCTCGCACTTTCCTGAGGTCTCGGAGCAAACACAGAGGGCCAGGGTGCCCACAGACGTGATAAGCACAAACCCGGCTACAGCCTACAAGCCGGCCTCCCACACCGCGCCTGCCCACGGCCCTTGGCCTTCTCCAGACCCAGGGAGACTGGAGCCCCAGCGATGCTGGCAGGCTTGGGACCTCTGGCCCTTCGGGAGGACACGGCTCTGACTCATTTTCCCAAAAAGGCCTCCACCAAGTTTGACAACAGGTCAGCTTCCTGGAGCATCTGGACCCTCAGGACTCCCAGACAAGTCTTGGTAGTTGCAGCTCCCGCCAGGCAGAAGGCCAAGCTCCGGGGTGCTGGCATCTTGGACGGGAGGGTGCCCCTATGAGCCTCGTACGGCGGTGGGTCTGAGAGCATCGGCGATGGGGTGACTGGGCAGCTGAAGGTGGGAGAGGGCCTGGGTGGCCGAAAGTTCCCTGCAGGCTGGGACGGGACCCCAAAGGGAAGGTGGGCTAGGCCCCAGGTGGGCTGTGGAGCCTGGACACGTGGGTCAGAATCCGGTCCGTTTACGCACTCGTGGCCTCGAACAAACCAAGTCTCTTAACTTCTCCAGGTCTCGACTTTCTTATCTGCAAAATGGGACTGATAACAAGTCCCATCTGGAGGACCGCTGGGGGGCTCGGTGAGGATCCCGCACCCTCAACTACCACCTTCAAATCCCATGAAAGGCTCGGTGGAAAAAAACCGCTTTGTGGTCAGATAAGTCTGAACAAATTGCACGCTTTATCCTCATCTCCCTGCCGGCCGGTCACGTGCTGTCCAGAGCAGCAAGGTTCTGAGAAGCCCAGCGTCAAGAAAACTTTGAAACCCGTGTGTGGCACTGATAACAGTCGTCCGAGGGGCGTCTGGGGTGGGAAGTTACAAGATGAGTCAGGAGAAATAGGCTGAGTTGATTACAAGTTATAAATTCGGGAGAAACTGTACAGATAACAGGACTCTACGAAGAGAAACAGGACTGCGCTGCAGGGGTGAGGTGTGCAGAGTCCACGCGGGTGGGCTGGGGGCTCAGGAAACTCAAACTCCGGCTCTCTGCGCCCAACCACCTGCCAGTGGGACTCCCACCTCGTGGCCCTAACATTTAATTGACAGACCCTCATGGCAATGACATGAATCCTAGGAGCAGAGTTGCTAGGCTGTATAATGAGTGTATGTTTAACTGTACAAGAAACCACCAAGCGGTCTTCAAAGGCGACGGTGTCATTTTGCGGCACCAGCAGGGAATGGGAATTCGCGTCGGGTTTTTGGGTTTTAGCCATTCTGAGAGGCACGTCACGATATCTCTTTAGGTTTTAATGTGCATTTCCTTAACGACACACGACGCTGAACATCTTTTTCATGTTTATTTGCCATCCGTATATCTCTTTTGGTGAAGCTGTCTCCATTTAGATCTTCTGCCCATTTTTATTTGGTTTGTTTGTTTTCTTATTGTTGAGTTTTAAGAGTTCTTTATATATTCTGGATACCAGTCCTTTTTATCAGATATATGATTTCAAGTATTTTCTCCAAGTCTGTTGCTTGTCTTTTCGTTCTCTTAACATTGTCTTTCATAAAGTAAATGCTTTTAACTTTGATACGGGACGATGCGTTCATTTTGTTCGTTTATAGATTGTGCTTTTGGCACCATATCTAAACACTCCTTGCCAAACACAAGGTGATGTAGATTTCATGATGTGTTTCCTTCCCGGGAACTTTATGGCTTTACGTCTTACATTTAGGTGAGTGATCCATTTTGAGCTACTTTTTGGGTCAAGTGTGAGGGATGTGTCAAATTGTTGAGTTTTAAGAGTTCTTTATATATCTTGACCTTGTGTCCTGTGACCTCGCTAAAGCTCATTTACTTATTCTAAAAAATATATATATTTAAAGATTTTGGGGGATTTTCTGAATAGATAATCACGTCAACCGCAAACAAAGACAGTTTTATTTCTTCCTTTCCAGTCTGCATATGCTCTTTATTGCTTTTTCTGACCTTACTGCACTGGCCAGGACTCCAGTAAGATGGGGACAGGACTGGTGGGAGAAGTCCTCCTCGCCCTGTCCCCGGTCTTAGCCTCTCACTGTTAAGTCCGATGTTAACTGTGGGTTTTCTGTCCCAAAATACCCTTGTACTCCTCCTTTTCTTTTTGGTCGTGAATGGATATTGAATTTTGTCAAATGCCGTTTCAGCATCTACTAAAATTATCCTATGCCTTCTCTTGTTTAATCTATTAATGTAGTAAATAATACTCGTTGATTTTCAAGTTCATTGAATTTTTGATGAACAAAAAAACTACATTTTGAAGTGCTTTAGGTACCCAGTATTACTAATGGCTTCTAGGTTTTTCTGGCTGAGCGACTTCGGAGAAGTCATTTAACGTCAGGCGGGCCCCTCCCTACATGGCGAGGGGGGCTGGATGGCTGATGGCTGGAGGTCCTCGCGGTCTTGGTGATGGGGACGCTGAGAATGCCGACAACAACCAGCTTTTCTCTGCCTCTGCCTTCACGCCAACGGCTAACCGAAGAGTTTACACTTACGGGATATCTGTCGTTCTTCAGACCCGAGGCTGGCCTTCTAAGCCTCTTCTCTTTCGGTCCTTACACCAACATTAAGAGATGTGAGTTTACAATCTTCACTTGACAGATGAGGGAACTAGAACCGAGAGAGGCTAAGTAGCTGATTGTGCCCAGGTATGGAACGAGTGGAGGATGCCGCCTTGCAAAACCAAGTGGGAGGTGAAGCGGGGTGTCGTCTCACACCACCCAGCACAGTGGCCACTGGCCACACGCGGCTACTGAATTTCTGAAATGTGACTATTCTGAACTGAAATGCGCTGGCAGCGTGAAATGAGGTCTGGATTTTGAAGACTTGGTACCGAAAAATGTAAGACATCTCATTGATAAGTTTTTAAAATTGTGTTTCATGCTGAAATAGTATTTTGTCTATATTGGGTTAAGTAAAACCTATCATGAATACTAATTTCACCTGCTTTTTACTTTTTCTAATGGGCTCCTGGAAAACATTAGTTACAGCGTGGCTCAGACTTTGTTTCTGTCGTACGGCACTGACCCAGAGCAGGGGTCAGTAAGTTACGGCTCCTGGACTCAGTGTGGCCCGAAGCCTGTTTGTCTGTGGGATTTTTTTGTAAATAAAGTTTTATTGGTACACAGCCCAGCCATTCCTTGGCATAGTTCCTTTGGCTGTTCTCGCACTCTACAAGCAGAGTTCAGCAGTTGCAGCAGAGATGGTATGAGCCACGAAGGCCTGAATGTTCACTATCTGGCCTCTTACAGAAAAAATTTGCCGACCTCTGCTCGAGATGAAAGTCTGGATGGCTGGTTCCCAGAATGTTAACTATCTCTACGGAGAGATCATAGGCGATTTTGCATTTTTCTTCTTTTTATGTCTCTTTCAAATGTTTCTTCAGTGTCGGAAATGAAAACATTACTTTGGCAATAAGGAAGAAAAACCCTCAATGCTTTTTTACTACAAAATAATAAAGTATGAGACAGGGCAGTGGAAGGTACCACTGGGCTGACCCTGAAAATGAGTCATCTCTGGCTCCTGAGCCTGCTTCCCAGGAGGGCCTGGGAGGACCCCAGGAAGCCTCTTGCGCGGGCAGTAACCCAAAAGCCTTTTCCTTTCCAAGGGGCTGTTAACGTGGGAACGAGGAGGGAGGGGCACGGGGGCCAAGGAAGCCAGTTAGCCATGGCAGACCCGAGGAGGCTGGGCCACACGGCATGGGGGGCTCGGGAAGTGAGGCCCATCTGGTTTGCATTAGGTTTATAAGGTTGATAGCAAATAAGGGTATTAGAGCTAATTTACTTATTTAGAGAAAGACGACTCAATCCCCAAAACTGTGATTGGGCTGGAACGGTCTCCCTCTCCCCGGCCTGCAGCAGTGCCCCTGGGAGGAGGGACCTGCCATGCCCTGGCCCTAGCGCAGAGATTGGTATTGGTTTAAAAATAGCCCCTCGATCGCGTGTGGCCTCGGGCTGGGCTCTGGGGCCTGCCAGCCCCTCCTCCTGCTTCCTCCTCGGGGCACACTCCCACCAGAAGGATCTCGGCCTGTCCTCTGCCCCCTTGGATGGCGTTCCAGCCATCCTGGAATGCAGGTAGCCCGCAGGGCGAGGATAACGGGGGAGTGACACAGGCGACATCTCTCCCGGCCCAGGGTCCCGCATGCAGCCCCCTCAAACCCACAGAGAAGCCCGGTGGTCGTGGAGCCCATGCCCTCTGGCCTGCCTGTGCCCGCACCTGCGGCAGGTCCCCACCTGTGCTGCCCAGGCCCCTGTGCAGTCTGCCTCTCCCTCGTGGACACTTCCAGACCGGGGCCCTCCTGGCAGGCTCCACCCTCAGACCTGGGCTCTGGAGTCTGGACTCCGGCTCCATGTGGAAGCTGGGCTCCCTTGGGCTCGGTTTCCTGGAAAGAACTGGGCTTTGGAATCAAACCATCACAGTTCCAACCCTAGCTTTGTCCAGTGTCGCCTGCGGGAGCTTTGTTTTCCTCATCTGCGCGGTTCAAAGCTGAGACTGAGGGAGCGGGGAGGGTCACACGGCGGACATGCAGTGTGGTTATCATGGGACTGGGGTCCGAGCCATGGGATTTGGAGTGACTGGGGTGGGGCGGGGGGAGCGCACTTCAGCTGAGGGGTCAGCTGGTAGCTGAGGGACAGCAACTTTAAAACACAGCTAGGGAGCTCCGGAACAACGCCTCCCTCCTTCCTGCCCTCTCCCTTCCTCCCTGCCATGTTTTTCCCCTTCCTTCCTTCTTCTCTTCACCCTTTCCTTCCTTCCTTCCTTCCGTTACACTCATTATAACAAGCTTTTCAATATGGCCAATTTAACCACCTTGTTCGTGGACCAGACAGCATGTTCTGGATTTACAAGACTGTGTATCCCTTCTTCAGACTTTATAGGGCTGTCATCTCAGTAGTCCCCACTAGATGCAGTAGTTCCTATTAGATCCATATTAGGACCTCTGTGTCACTCATCAGAGAATGAGTCATTCAACAAGTAATTGTGAAGTGTCCACCACCAAACTCCATCTTAGGAGCTGCTGTGTTATAGCCATGATCACTTATAACTAATGTGTACCCTCCCCCGCCCAAAAAAAGAAACAAGTAAAAAGGAAAAGACATCATAAGGAGCAAGAGGTAAAGGAAATAGAAACCTAATACTTTAGAAAGGTCTAGAGTGGTGGTTTCAAAATCTAGCTGCATTTTTGAATCACTTGAGGAGGTTTTAAAAAGAGATCCCCATTGGTCCCAGATAAAACCAACCAAGTCGAAGCCTCGAGGGTGGGGTGGGGAATCAGGTCGGATGGCTTTGTTGCTTCCCAGCTTATCTGAACGCAGTTAATGTTGAGAACCACCGGCGCCTAGTCAATCTCCTTCACTAAGTAACTAATTCTCAGTTCTTCTTGCTCTAATCCAGTGATTCTTAAAGCGGGGTCCTGGACCAACAGCATCCACATCCCCTGGGAACCTGCAGGAAATGCATGTTCTCAGGCCCCACCCCAGACCTGTTGAGTCAGTAACTGTACGCATCTGTGCACAAGCTCTCCAGGTGATCCTGCGGCGGGCTCTGCCCTGAGCCACAAAACAGGTCCGCTTGCTCTCGGCTCTGGGGCTCCCAGCCTCGCCCCGCCCGAGCACTTACTCCCCAAGTCTGACACTCTCCCTGAGGCCTGGGGAGGGTGCACACGTCTCACACCCTATGCCAACTCGATCCACCGGGGTGGCTTCCTGAGAAGCACCACAAAGCCCTGCCCAGACTCGGCGGGAGGATTGTGGTGGTCCATTAGTCATGTCTGCACGGAAGCGGGTGTGGAGAGCTTTGGAGCTCCTGGCTCAGCGTCTGCAGCCTAGATTTAGGTAAAACTCTTCCTTCTGTACCAGCAGCGTTTATCATCGGAAAACTCTGATCATCTTTGTTGGGGAGTGAGGCGGGGTAGAGGCGGCTTGTCCCTTTCTGTCGCCCGGGCCGTACTGGGGTTTAGCAGCCCACTTTCTTTACAGGCTTAGCATGAAGACCTCATGTCCTCTGCCATGTTAGATAAAGTACAGCAGAACGAAATTCCAGAGGACAAGGAGAACGCCAACCACTTAGTGTTCCTCAGGAGGAAAATCCCCGCCTCCTTGGTTCTATTATGTCGGTGGCCGACTTCTTCCCTCCCGCCAACTTTGAAGTCCAGGCTATTTCTGTTTTAAATTCCTTTTTTCCTTTAAAATAAAATTCAGTTTTGGTCTGATTAGAAAAGGGATACACCTTCCTGACAGAAAACTGGGAAAATGCTAAGCAAAAAGGCAGAAGGAATTAAATTAAAATCGTCTGAAATCCCATCACCCAGAAATAATTCACCTTTAGCTCTCCGGTTATGTCCTTCCAGAGTCTCTCTCACTCTCCCAGCCCCTGCTCCACTTCTCTCCTTGACATCGGGAGAGGAAGCTGACCTATGTGTACACGTTGCCTAATTTCACTCATTTGAAATGATAATGACAAGCTGACAAGCGCATGGCTTCGCTGAGGAAATGAGATGCCCTGGGGTTGCAAAGCCTAAACAGAGAACAGCACAGTCACTGCGGTGACCAGAGTGGGTCAGGGCTCAGGGACGAGGTCGCCGCCCGCGTCAGCCCCCTCCCCCGCATTTGCGTGTCCAGGTTGCAGGTGAGCTCTGCACGGCCTCCCTGCAGCAGCCCGCCGATTCTCCAGCGACGCTGCGGTGCGCCGTGGCTGCTAGCTTTACCCACCCTTTATAGATGCGGATAGGAAGCTTGGGAGAGGGGAAGTGCCTTGCTCTGGGTCACACGACTACCAGAAGCAGCATCTCCAGACCCTCCTGGAGGGGTGCTGTATCTACGTGGAAGACAAGAGGATGGCGTTGGGGAACGTTCTCAGAGGGAGTGACGTCAGGGCTTCAGTCTGCGTGTTGTGTTTCTATGTGATCCCCCCACTCAAGGTTCTCTCCGTTTTAAGTGACAGAGACTCACTTTGCATTTAAATTAAAGAGAACAGTCTTTATGACTCAAATAACACGAGGACTCAGTCCTAGGAGTTCAGGTACAGCTCGATCCAGGTGCTTGAATAATGTGGCAGTCTGCCTCTCTCCCTTCCCGGGTTCTACTTTGCTCTAGGTTGTTTTCATTTACAGAGTTTTCCCCCACGTCCTGGCCTCTGGAAGCTCCGACTACACTCCACCAGTCTCGTGATGCAAACATGAAGAGTGTGCTCTATTCCGTTGTCCCCGCGACATCCTGGGGTTGATGCTTACTGGCTCATCATGTGACATCTCCCAACCGATCACTGTGACTTGGGTAGTCTGGGTCCTGTGTTCACCCCTGAAATGGGAGTCGAGTGGTGCCATCCACCACCTGAGTCTCGTGGAGTGAGAGTGGGGAAGGAATAGTTCCCGGAAGGAAACTGAGAGGCTGATCCCTGAAGCGGACTGTCCAGTCTGGTGCCTGAAACACCACCACGTGACACATCCCCTTCAAGGCCTTCTGAGGAACAGGGCCTTTTTCCTGGGTGGTAACCTTCTGCTACTCTAACGGGGTGACCGCCATTAGTATATTAACAGGGACGGGGGTTATCTGAATAAGTCACCAACGCCCACTGTCATCAGCACAGGCAGGGACTTGAGGTCTGGAGCAGGGGACAAGTAAGCTATGACAGGGAGAGCCTTCTGGAGGTCAGGAAGTCTCTGTGGGAGGCTCTGACGTTCAGAGGATGGCGTGACAGCCCCTGGTGTGGGTGCTGGAACTTTCCAAACAGAGGGAGAGGTTTGCGGGCAAGCTGCATGATTTCACAATTTCGCTCCTGGGTCAGCCCCAGCAGGGCAGGACTTTCAGCAAATTCTCAGGCCCTCCAGGCCAAGCTCTGGCTTCCATGTGCAAGGACAGTTCACTCCAGGTGGAGCCAGTTCCGCTGGCCAACAGCTGTGTCCCTGTGTACACTCTGGCTCACGCCCGCCCACCCGCCAAGGTCCACTGTCACGTCAGTCTCCTCTTGCGGACTACAGCTTCCTGGAGTGTGAGGAGTGTGTGTTCACTGTCACGTCTCCAGGGCCTTGCACACAGCTGGCGGCCGATAAGTGTGGTTTGTTTTGATGAATGATGGCTGGTTGGTTGAGTTGGTTGAATGGCTCAGTGGGTGGACAGCTGGGTGGAAGGATGTTTGGATGGAAGGACGGCTGAGCAGACAGATGGCTGGATGGTTGGGTGTGTGGATGGATGGGGGGCTGGCAGGATGGCTGGGGGGACTCTTGATGGACAGATGGCTGGATGGAAGGCTAACTGGACACAGAATCATGTGACTGTGAAGATCAGGGTCATTGATGCCAGACTGCCTGGATTCAAATCCCATCCCTGCCATTTGCTGACCTCCAGGAAATTTTAGCCTCTTTGGGACCCCATTTTCTGAACAGTAAAATCTGGGTACTGCTGGGACTTACTCAAAGGCTGCAATATGTGAGGTGCGGCACTGGCCACAAGGGATGAGATGCTTCCCAGGGAGCTTCCCAGGGTGCGGGGCAGAAAACACGGACATGGCATCCGTGAAGCCGGGTAGCTGCCTGCACACGCATATGTTAAACTGCACGGGTCCACTGTATGGGGACTGTTTCAATAGTGAACACTGCAGTCCTGTACCATCCGGGCGGGTTGAATCTGCAGACGCAGTGCCTTGGATACAGAGGGACCATGGATAGGGAGGGATAACGGTAAGTTATACTTGCATTTTCAACTGTGTGTAGGGCCACCGCCCCAAACCCTGTGCTGTCCGAGGGTCAACCCGAACAAGCGTGCCGTCTGATGAACTTTGACACGGGCGCATGCCCCTGTAACCACCCCTGTGAAGACATAGAGCGTTGCCTTCCTAGAAAAGGCCCCCAGCCCTCTGCCACCCACCCGTCTCCCCATCCCGGCCTCAGGCACCCATGATCTGCTTTCTGTCACTCGAAAGTGGCTTTGCCTGCTGTGGAGTTTCACACGTGGGGTCATGCACGTACCCCTTCCTTTCTGGTTTCTTGTGCTTGGTGGTGTTTCGGGGATTTGCCCACGTGTGGTGGGTCAGCACTTGGTCCGCTGTGCCTGCTGAGTGGGGCCCCACGCCATGGAGAACCATCATGCGGTCACCCTCCCACCTGCAGATGGACACTGGGCCATCTCCAGTTCGGGGCTCTTACGATTAAGGCTGTTACGAACATTTTGCGACCAAGTCTTTTGTGGAAAGATTTTCATTTCTTAGGGGTAAACATATCTAGGAGTGGGATCCGCCTGGTGTTATTTTAAGTTCAGTCTTCAGATGTGGTGGAGACCTGCTTGCAGTTCACACCTGGTTTCCTATTCTTCTTGGGCTCCCAGCTGGACCACGTTCCCAGCGGCCCTTGCATGGGCCAGGCTGTATCCATGGGACTGAGCAGAAGTGACGGGCACCACTCCCCGGCCTGGTCCCAAACCTCCCTGCATCCTCCGCTCTCTTTGCCCTCCTGCCAGCCTGGCTCAGACGCACGTGTCCGCCTCGGAAACCAGTGGTCGAAGAGCCAGGAGCCAGAAGGAACGTGGGTCTCTGATCGCAGTTAGGACGGCGGCCACTGGGCCAGGTGGGATCACTCACCCTGGACTCTGAGAACAGGAAGCGACCCTGCCCACATGTGGGCTTTCCAGTGACAGCCTCAGCGCTGCTTTGCTTCTCCAGGCACTCTCCCTTGGAAGGCACTCTCCCAACACCAAGGTGGGGACAGAGCCGAGGCCACAGAGCCCCTAGAGAGGCCGCAGGACTTCACGGAAACAGCATCAACTTGGTATCAGGCGGGGCCTGACTAGGAGCGACCCCAAGCGAGTCCCAGCGCTTCCTGAGCCTCAGGGTCCGCAAACTGGGACTGATAAGGGCCACCAGCAAGTCCCGGGGGCATCTCCGGAGCCTCCTGACTGGTTCCCTCTGTCCTCAGTGTTGCCTGTCTGTCTCCCCTCTTAGCGGAAGAAATGACTGACGAGGCCACCCCAAAGTAAGAAAGGCCACCACCCTTTCTTACTTTCCAGCATAGAGAGCGGAAGGTCACGGAACACTGGAGCCTTCCCAGGTGATGTCTGCGTGCAGCCAAGTTGGAGACCCTGTGTCAGTGCAGATCAGAGAGTCTCAGTGAGGTGCTTGCACAGGCAGGCATCAGGGTCACCAGGGAACTTGCTAGAAATGTAGACTCTTGGGTTCCAGCCCAGACCTCCTGAACCAGAAATGCTGGCGTGCGGTCCGGCAGTGTGTCCATGAACACGCCCTCCCTCCAGGTGATCTTGATAGCACTACGGTTGGAGAACTACCGATCTAGAAGCTTCTAAGGTGCGGAGGAAAACACACACCCTTTCGTTCCTGGGCAAGCCCTGTGGGAGGGAACACGCCCCGCAGGTCTGAGCCTGGCCATAAAGTCCAGTGGGGGAGCGTCTCTGCCTAGTGGCTTCCAGGGGACCCCGCTGGGCTGGGAGAACTAGGGGACAGTCCCCCTGAGGAGGCTGCAGGGACAGCTGGGTTGATGGGCTTGGAGGAAGGGCGCTCCCCGTGGAGGTGTCCCAGCGGCCCTGAGACAGCCCTAGCACACCTGCGCCCTCCTCAGCAGATGCTCCTGTCTCCCCGGCTTGGGGCTCCACACACACACGCACGCACGTACATGCACACTCACACACGCACACACATGCACACACACGTGCACACACACGCGCGCGCACGACAGCCATGATCCAGCCTTGGGGACCGAGAGGCCTTGGGGCACACCCACGCCTGGGCCGCTGTCCCCGTGCAGACCTGCCCCCAGGCAGTCGGGGGTTTAAGCGCCCGCAACGCCAGCCCAGGCCCTGCTGCCGACGGCCTAATGAGGCCGCATCTGGATCTAATTAGCCGCGGAGCCTCCACAAGGAAGGGCCGCCTTTATCACCCACACAGCAGAGCCGAGACAGGAGAAAAATGGCTGTGATAGGCTGCTTCCTGGTGAGCCGTGAAGGAGGCGGCAGGGTCGGGAGTGGCGGCTGTGTCGGCGGGGAGGGTGTGTGGGAGCTGGGGGCTAAGGAAAGAGATAGCTGGGCGTGGGAGGGACCCTCGGTGATCTGCCCGCCGCGGGGCCCAGCAAGGCCCACAGCCCTGCGGGAAGCGCCCTCTGCCATTGCCGTGACCCAGGTGCTTCCAGGTGTAAGGAAGGTTCTCAACAGTAACCCATCTTGTGAAAGACTCCCCAGCATTTCTGATTCAGGAGGTCTGGGTGGGGCCCGAGCACCTGCATTTCTAGCAAGCTCCCAAGCTCCCGGCTGGTCTGAGGACCCGCTCCGAGAACGTGTGCTTTAGATCAACATGGGTCCCGGCTGGGCCGCACGTCGAGATAATCTGGGAGCTGTGCTATGTCCTGCTGCCTGGGTCCCACCCCTGAGATTCGGGTGAACTGGTATCTATTTGTCTGGGGCAGCGGGAGTTTTCGAGGTCACCAGCTGATTCTGAGGGGTGGCAGAGTGACACCCGTTGGAGATTCATTCATTGTGGCTATTTCTTGATGTGTCCGGCGCTGTGCGGGGTCGTCAGCTGTAGGTCCCCAAAACTGACATCAATGCCTAATTCACAAATCTCCCAAGCTAAGTATTAACAGTAGCAATGAAAGTAACAATTATCGGGCACTTACTACATCACGGAACTGTTTTGGGTTTTTTTTTATAATTAAAAAAAATTTATTTATTTATTTTTGGCTGCGTTGGGTCTTCGTTGCTGCGTGCGGGCTTTCTCTAGTTGCGGTGAGCAGGGCTACTCTTTGTTGCGGTGCGCGGGCTTCTCACTGCAGTGGCTTCTCTTGTTGCGGAGCACGGGCTCTAGGCGCGTGGGATTCAGTAGTTGCAGCACATGGGCTCAGTAGTTGTGGCGCACAGGCTTAGTTGCTCTGCGGTATGTGGGATCTTCCCGGACCAGCACTCGAACCCGTGTCCCCTGCATTGGCAGGCGGATTCTTACCCACTGCGCCACCAGGGAAGCCCTCCGGCACTGTTTTAAGTATTTCGCATGGGTTAACCCATTTTCTTCTCTCAGCGTTCTGACGAAGCACTTTTATCCCCACTTTAGAGACGGAAACACTGAGGTTGAAAGCCAGGTTAAGCAGCTCGTCCACACTGAGATCTGCAGCCCCGTCGGCCTCCCCACCCAGGCTACTCTGCTCCAGGCACGGTGAGGGTCCCCCTTGTTGTAGCAGGATGGCCAGCTCCAGTGCCCAGCACACAGTGTGGCTTCAGGACCCGTTGTCACAGTGCTGCCCTGTCCCCGTGGGACCGAGGCCTGGACAGCCAGCGGTTCACTGGGGGCAGAACACATTCCCAGGGACCATGTTGTTTTTGCCATGAAAGCATTCCTCTCTCACGACCGTTCATTTAGTTTTTAAGTTTCCCGGTTAATCCAGGAAAACCCATCTAAGTCAGAATACAGCAGAAACAGCCTTCATAGCCAGGAACTTTTCTTCAGAATTTAGGCACGTATCTGAAAGTAAATTTAAAAGTTTCTGAGCCATCACGAGGGGTTAAGAGCCCAGCTGCTGCCGGCTGCTTTCCCACCTCGGGCAGTCCTTTTACCTTTCAGCTCTAATGGGCACTGACGTGACAACCAGATAAGCAAAGTAGGTCCACAGCCTGTAACCGCTGAGGGCCTGGGGGGAGCGTAAGGGCTTTCAATGGACTGGACTTCCTGCCATTTCTCCTGGTTGCTCAGAAATTCCCATTCAAGGATGGCCACAGTAGGAGAAAGAAAAATATTATAGAAAAGAATCAACATGATCATGCAAGGAGTAGCGGGCGGGGACAATTTAGCACCGAGGCAAATACCCTGCATCTCGGAGGAATGCGGCCCATCTTTCAGCACCTGCGCCTCCTGTCTGGTCTCCACAGCACTCAGCACCTCCTAAGACCAGCACCACGTCACTTGGGATTCGTGCTGGCCTTCCCGGTGGGCAGGGAGCTCGTCTGTTCTGTCTCCCCGTGAATCCCCAGCGCCCGCAGCAGCTCTGGAGCATAACGGGTGAAGTGAATGAAGGCCAGCCCAGTGGTCCAGACTCACAGCGGCAGCCCTGCGGCATCTGAAGAAATTCAAACTATGACTGAACCGTCTGAGAAATGTGCAAGTCGTTTTGGAAAACAAAATTCCATGAAAACGGTTGAAATTAAAAAAAAAAAAGTTTGGTTGATTAAAGCACCACAAACAATGTGGGACCTGATTGAGTCACTTGTCTGCAGTGCGGTCACGGACAGGTCTGTTGCCAAGGAAACCAACCACCAGGCCTAGCGGCCCAGGTTCCACTGAGTAAGGAGTGAGACCCGTAACCTCATTTTAAAGTTGGAGATGCCGGTATGCTTGGCTCCACCTCTCTCCTTCCTAAGGCACCTCTTCAGTTCTTCTCCTGAACGCAAGGTGTATCCGGTGTGACAGGGGTAGGCGGGGGCCTGGGTTTCGGGCCGCAGGACCACTCATAGGGGCGAGCATCTCACCCACAGCCACAGACATCAGCTAGGAACCTGTTTCAACGTTCAAAGCTGAGTGTCAGGGTAGCACTGATTTTCGGCTGAAGGTCACGCAGCACATTTTAGTGACGGGAGAGCATAAAAACATTGCCCATCCAGCACAATCAAATTGGGAATTTCCTCTGTATATTTAAAGACATGTTCTGAGGTCACGACCCCCTTGCAGTTCGTATTTTCCTTTGCCGGCCCCTACGTGTAATTAAAGCCGGTATTTGAGATGAAGCCTGGAGGTTCTAGGGCGGCCTTCTCTGCGCTCAAGCCAGCTTCTTCCTCCCCCTCGGCCTCCTCCCCCCACCCCCTTCCTCCCTCTTCCTCTCCATCTCCTCCACTTCGATTTGGTTACGGCTGGCCAGGCTGATGCGAAGAGTCCCTTTTGGTGACCAAATGGCGATGGGAAAAGCCAGCAGGGGTTGAACACGTGCGTGCCTCACCCACATAAGCCTCACCCCGACCGAAGGAGCTGGTTGCCTTATTATCCTCGTTTTGCAAATGAGACTCACGGGGGAAGTTGTGCAGCCGGGATGTGACCTTGGACCCTGGAGCCGGCACCCGTGCGGCCCAAGTGGGAGGTGACGTGAGCACTGTCCCACGCAGCGTCCTTCTGAGCTGGCAGTGTCCTGAGAGGCCCTCCTCACGACAGGTGATGAGATTGGGGTCTGAGAGGGCTTGCCCGGGCCCGGCAGGCAGCCGAGGGTGCCCACGCCGGGCGCCTTGACCCCGTCCGCATCCTTGCTCGCGGGCCGTGCTCCGTGGCCACCCTCCCAGGCTCTGGCTCTGCCTTCTCTCATGCATTCTCTCCTCTTGTCTCTCCAGGTCTCCCAGGGTGACAGTGAGGGCCGCTGCAGAGGGCAGGCTTGTGCTGGAACCCCAGGGCAGGCCCCTCCAGCACCCCTACCGGGCCTCTCACCATCGCCGGCCCCCAGGCCTGTGCCCGCCGTGGATTCCTGGTCTCTGATTCCTCATTCACAAGGTCAGGCTAGACAGGATGGCTGGTGACCATCCCCAGGGTCGACCGCAGGGCCTGAGAGGAGGAGCTTCCCGGCGATGGCGGTGGATTCTCCCGGGAGCCCAGAGCCACCACCCTGCGGAGTGTTTGGATGGGAGGAGTGAGGAAGCGCTGGCAGCCAACTGGGTACTTCATCCTGTCGGTCCGCGGTTGTCTGCGCCTCGGATGTCTGCGTGCTGCCCATCCCCTTCCCCTCTTCTCCATCCTCACGACCACCCCACGTTGCAGGTCCTGTCTGAGCATAACCGATGCCAGGTTTCCAGGTGGTCTTCCAGCCCCATGTCTCTCCAACTCCATCCCCAGCGCCGCATCTCCTGTCTCCCTCCAGCTCTGCTCGCCACCCTCTCCTGTCTGCTCTGGGCCCCCGGGAGCTCACCTCTTCCCAGCGCGTCAATGGCTCCCCTCGTTCCGTGGATGGGGGCTCAGCAGGAAGTCAGAGTGAGGGCCAAGGGTGAGGTGAGGGGCTCCCCAGGCTGGCTGCGTCCCTCCCTGCCCCGCCCCTCGCAAGCCCTGTGACTGTAGGCAAGTCACAAGCTCTCTGGCCCTAAGTGGGAATACTAACACTCTCCGCCTCATAGGCGGCTTGCGGGTTAAATGAGATGGTGCAAGGAAACGTCTAGAAAAGTGCCTGGTATGTCATATATTCTCAGAAATAAACGTTAGCTGTGATTATCGCTGTAAAAGAGCGAGTGAGGTGTGTATCTGGCTGGAGGGGTTTCCACGCACTCTTGGGTGAGAGAAGCAAGATGCTGAGACTCATATGTGATCCAACCCCATCCGTGCAAAGCAGACAGGAAGGCCTTGGCGTGTGTGTGTAACTAAATGAGTGGGAGGGGGGTTTGGAAGACAAGATGCCAGGCTAGTGCTGGGGGTGGGGAGGGGAGAGGGCAGAGGAAAGCCCCTTCCTCCAGGAAGTCCTCCTGGATGCTCCTCCAACCACCAGTACTCCAGCCTTCCTGGGGCCACCCTAGCTGTGCCTGCCCACTCCCTCATGTTCCACACACCCTGCATATACTGGTAGGATCTGCTTCTCAGGGTGTGTGTCCCATACTGTACCTAGTGCTGCATCTGTACAAAGGAGCAGCCTCACCAAGGTCCACTGAATGAACCCATGGGGGCGGGGCACGGCTAGCGGGATGGGAAGCTTCCCCAGTTCTCTTAGTCACAGCGGGTTGGAGGCTCGAGGCTCAGCCCTCCTCCCCAAAGACGCTCCTGGGAGAAAAGTTTCTGATGCTGCCCCCTCCAGGTCCCATTTTCCTGTCCAGAAACCCCCACCAGAAGGAAGCAAGGACATGACTGTCCACCCACTGTTCTTCCAGACAGCTGGGGAGAGGTGTGCAGGGCTCAAAAATTAAATGTACAGTGACCACATGACCTGACAATTCCACTCCTAGTATCTGCCCAAGAGAAATACGAACACAGGTCCACACAAAGCCTGTACACAGATGTTCACAGAAGCACCGTTCACAACAGCCGGAAGGTGGAATCCACTGAAATGTCTACCAGCTGATGAATGGATAAATGAAATGTGGTCCATCCACATAGTGGAATATGACTCAGCTATGAAAAGGAAGGAAGCAGTGACACACGCTGCGACGTGGGAACCTTGAAAACGTTATGCCGAGTGAACGAAGCCGGATGCGGAAGGCTAGGTATCACATGATTTCACTTATATGGAATATCCAGAGTAGATAAACCCATGGAGACTAGATTCATGGTTGACCGGGGCTGGGGGGGAGGCAGGAAAGGGGACGGGTTGCTAATGGGTACAGGTTTCCTTTTGGGGTGATGAAAAGGCTCTGGAACGAGATAGAGGGGACGGTCACACAGCATTACGAACGCACTAAAGGCCACAGACTCTTTCACTTTAAAATGGTTAATTTTAGGTTATATGAACTTTACCTTAATTTAAAAATATGGCTCATGGTCATTCCTCAGGCGGGCGCTGTGCCCCCCATGGCCTCTGGGCTCCCAGAGCCCCCCACCGCTGCCCGAGGTGCCAGCCCTCTGCCCCCGCTGCTCTGGACAGCCCGCTGTCTTATGCTGCAGTGATGTTCACCTCCCGACGAGATGTCCGCACTCTTCCCGCCACACCCAGAGTCCTTCCTCCGCACCTGCACTAGGAGACCCACTGTGCCTGACTACCTGGGTCCCCAGGTCCTCCTGACCCGGGGCAGAGCAGATGTTCAGAAAGAGCGGTTCTCGAACTTGCTGTGTGTTGCAGTCGAGGGGGCATCTGCAGCTTCCTGGAACCCAGGCTGCACCCCGGGGATGCTGCTTCAAGTGGTCTGAGGAGGGGCTCAGGCGCTGGGCATCTTGAAAGCTCCCCCCGCGATTCAAACACAGCCAGGCAGAGAATCCCGCTCTGAAAACACTGAGTGTGACGGAGGATGTAGGGGATGTCGTTTCCGCATCCACAAAATGTCGGTACCATTTTTCTTTAAATAGAAAATATTTAAAATAGTCATCTTTAAAGTGTTTTAAACAGTAATATCTTCCTTTAAGTAGAGTCACTTTATAAACATCTTAACTGATATTTCACACTCGCTGCATGCCCCCTTGGTACCAGGCGCTGTTCCCGACATTCTTTATATATTGGCATTTAAACTTTGCAGCAACCAGCTGAGATAGAGCCAGGACTGGTCCCGTTTTACACAGGGACCCGGAGGCAAGGAGAGGGCACATAGCCCGAGGCCACACAGCCGCCGGGACAGCGCTGGGCTTTGACCCAGGAGGGCGGCTCCAGGCACGCGCATGGAACCGACCACATCCGGCCCGCGAGCTGAGGAGCTAATGTGCAGGTTATACTTTCCCCAATTCACGCTAAGATAAACAAAGAACTATGGAAACGATCAGGCGCTCTGTCTGTGCCACTTGAATCATCTGGCACGTCGCCGGGAGCGGGCATGTCACTCTGAGAAGTTCGGGGGCAGGGAGGGAGCACTTGCTTTGGAATCCACTTTACCTCTGAATTCCAGCTCGGGGACCTGGGCAGAGGCTTGTCACGCCCCGAGCCCCAGGGTGTCGGCAGAGGTGGGGATGGGGGTAAGTGGGAGTAACGCAGCAGCTCTCGACACGGGCTGCCTGCCTGCAGAGCCCGAGTCCTAAGCTGGAGACCTCGTGGGCCTGCAGCCTGGGGGTCCTGCAGAGCCCGGCAGTCACCAAGTGGGTGCAGGATTCGCCTGTAAATAGGGCCAAAAGACGCCTAAAAGAATTTTGCGCGACTGTAACCTTCTCTCCTCCAGATAGTCCCAAAGGCAATAAACTTTGGCTGCAGATCAAGGGTTCTCAATGTTTTTATGACCAGAACACCCTCTAACGACTGTATGGCGGTTCCCACACCACCTCCGAGCCCTTAGGTAGAACCTTAGTCTATCAGGCAGCTGGCTTATCAAGCCATAGTTGATCAATGGGTCCGCAAAGTCAGGGAAGGTGTTTATCTAAGAAATAAGAAAATGAAATGAAATAAAATAAAATTTAAAAATTAAATAAAACTAAATAAAATAGTGCTTCCCTGGTGGCGCAGTTGTTGAGAGTCTGCCTGCCGATGCAGGGGACACGGGTTCATGCCCCGGTCCGGGAAGATTCCACGTGCCGCGGAGCGGCTGGGCCCGTGAGCCGTGGCCGCTGAGCCTGCGCGTCCGGAGCCTGTGCTCCGCAACGGGAGAGGCCACAGCAGGGAGAGGCCCGCGTACCACACACAAAAAAAACAAAACAAAAAACTAAATAAAATAAAATATAAAATAAATAAAACAATATCAAATAAAGAAAACAAGAAAATATGAAATAAATAAATAAAATTAAAAGTAGAATAGTAATAAATATAGAATAAAATAAATAGAAATTTTAAATTAAATATAAATAAATAAATAGAAAATAAGTAAGATTAGCTGTCTATGAAGACAACTAAGCGTGGAAGGTGAGTGTTCAAACGCTAAGCAGAAACTATTGGAGAATATCTCTGTGGCCTTGGAGACAGGACACCTTTCATAAACAACACACAAATATCACAGACCTTAAAGGAGTTTGGTAAATCTGCTCATATAAAAATGAAAACACGGATTCTCTCGTCCTCGACAAATACACCACGAATGAAATAGGGGGAAAGCCACAGCCTGGAAGCAGATATTTCCCAGTGCAAGGGCCGCTCCGGCCTCGTTCCCTCCAGCGATTGCATGTAAGTCTCCCTGTCACCAGTCTTCCCCCCACCACGCCCCGCTTCCTCATCTATCAATTGTTACGGGTTATAAAAGATGACATCTCTAGTCTGCTTAGAACAGCACTTCATGCATGGTAGGCACCAGGGTTTGTCAGTATTGTAATTATCCAATTTGTAAACTATTTTAAAACAAATCTATAAATAGTAACAGACAACCTAAGAGAAAAGTACGTAAGGATGTGAGCAGGTGATTCGCAGAAGATGAAACGAAACATTCGTGTATCACCGTAAAGGTGCGTATTCTCACCAGCAGCTGGGAACATGATAACGTAAACAGCGAGATAACTTTTCAGTCTGGTTGTGTTGACAAAACTCAGAGGTGTGTCAACCCCAGACGTCATCAGAGCACAGAGCAGAGCAGGGGAGAGCGTCTGTTGTGGTCAGAACGCAGCTCAGAGCACACGCATTGGACGGCGTTTGGCAAAATCCGCGGTAAAATTGAAGATAGGTAGCTCCCAGATGCACGGATCCCATTTTCTGGGGAAAGTCTTGCAGACGCCCATCTGTATGCAGGGGTGTGGGCGGGAGAACAGTCCCAGCTGCACTGACGGTCAAGGCTGCCACCGCCTTTGTAACAGCAGAGCCAGCTGCTTGTGCCCTGTTCCCGGCAGCGAAGACAGAACAGTTCATCCGAGGGATACTTTGTATCCACAGACTTTGAAAACGGAGGTAGAGCAACACTGAAAGGTTTCAGAAGGAAATGTCAATAATGATGCTTCTAAAACCTTTTAAAAAGTGCAAAACAAAGCTATAGGTCGTTTTGGGACCCGTGTGCAACTAAGGGTAAAGAGCAAACCCACAGAACTCCAGGGGATGGCATTCGCGGGACTTCGGGGACGGAAGGGCACAGGGGAGGGTGCACGGAGGTCTCCAGGTCCCCTGCAACGCTCTAGCTCTTAAGCCAAGAGGGGCCTGAAGCTACTGTGGGAAAGTTCTAGAATTGACACCCGGACGGACCCTCCGTCCTGACGGCTGCTGGGCGCTCACGTCCACAAAGAGGACCTTCCCACATCTTCCGCCAATGTCAGGGCTGCTGGGTGTGGACCCACTGGACGGGCCGGAAGCCGAGCCCCCCTCCAGCTCTCGGTGCCCCAAAGCAGCCGGAGGGGCGGCCCTGCTGCTCAGACCTCGGCCCAGCGCCGGCAGTCAAGGTGGGTATGGGTGGCCGGCCACCAACCTGGAGAGGGCTGCGTTCTCCCAGAAATGGTCTCCAATGGAGCGTAAATGGCCAAATATTAGCCTGCCACATAACAGGGGATGAGAAAATGTCGGTCTGTTTCTTGTATCTGATGCAGAAAAACTATTTAAATCTATGAATTTTTTTTTAAAAGGTGGTGTGTGCGGGCGGGGAGGGAAGGGGGGCCGGTTCTCGCCGAGGGCACATGTGTCTGATGGCTTTGCCTTATTCGGGTTGTTTGAGTCCCTTCCAAATGGGCCTTTCTTCCCTTTTTTCCCCCTGCCCCCACCCCCCGTTTCATATTTTACATGTTGTGATTTCACTGAGCCCTTCCAATTGGTCGTCAACAGTTCATTTGTGCCAGGACCTTCTGTAAACTCTGCATGCGGGTCTCCCGGCCTGGCCACCCACCGAAACAGGCTGTCTAAACAGTGCGCGTCTGGGCCTCAGACACAGCAAGTGAGTTAAAGATGGATCCCGTCCAGGGATTTTTTTTTCTCCGAGCAGAGGTAGGGGTTGAATAGGAGACCCTGGTAGCACCCGGCCCCGCTCAGATGTGGCTTTCTGAAGTTGGAGGGAAACGGCCCGTCTTTTGTCATTTTTCTCCATGGCTGTCCCTAGGCTTAGAAGGATGTCTCTCACCCTCTCTGATTTGGGGTGTGAGGTCAATGTCTGTGTCAGGAACAAACATGTTAATAGGGTCCGGGCCTTCTTTCAACTGATCCCAAGTGCCTTATGGCCAGGGTTTGCCACCCACTCTGTTCCAACTTGGGATTTTCCAGGCTATAACCCCTGGGGTACGGCTCTCTCTGGGTCCTGAGCGGTCCTCGGCCTGTGGCTGGCAACAGCAGAAGTTACACGGTGACACTGAGGCAGCCCCAGCACGTGCCAAGGCCCTGTGGCCAGTGCGTACTCATGGTCACATTTAACTCTCACAGCGGCCATTGGAGCTAGGTCCTGTCAGCAGCTGTTTTGCAAAGGAGGCAAAGTGATGAGTAGAGGAGCAAAGGCACTCATCTGGGTTGATGTGACTCATACATGGTGGAGAGTATTAGGATCCAAGTGTGTCCAACTCAGGGACTGTGTCCTGTACTTGTCTCAAAATTCTCCTGTTCCCTGGTCTGCCCCCAAAATAGAGAGCGGTTCACAAACGTTTCTGATGTGATTGCTGTGTGTGGACATCTTGATTAAGGTATAATTCACATACCATATAATTCATTTATTTAAAGTGTATAATTCAAGGGTTTTTAGTGTATTCACAGAGTTCTGCAACCATCACTCCTATTAGTTTTAGGATATTTTCATCACCTCAAAAAGAAACTCCATACTCATTAGCAGTCACGCCCCGTTGCTCCCTTCTCCCACTCCTGGGTAAGCGATGATCTACTTTCTGTCTCCACGGGTTTACTATTCTGTCTGGATATTCCATGTAAATGGAATCATACAACATGTGGTCTTTTGTGTCGGGATTCTTTCACTCAGCATAATGATTCCAAGGGTCATCTACCTTGCACCATGAACCCGAACTTCACTCCTTTTCATGACCGAGTAATATTCCATCGTGTGGATGTCTCACATTTGTTTTATCCATTTCATCAGCCGGTGGACATTTGGGTTGTTTCCACTTTTGGCTGTTCTAAATAATGCTGCCGTGAACATCTGTTGACAATTTTTTTTGTGAACATATTTTTTTTTCTCTTGGGCATACATACGTAGGAGTGGAATTGCCAGGGCATACGGTCACTCGACGTTTAACGTTTTGAGGAGCTGCCAGACTGTTTTCCAAATGCACCATTTTGCATTCCCACCAGAAGTGTATGAGGGGTCCAAGATCCCCCCCTCTTCTCCAACACGTTACCTTTTTGATTCGAGCCATTCTAGTGGGTGTCAAGTGTTACTTCATCGTGGTTTTGATTTGCATTTCCCTAACGACTAACGACGTTGAGCATCTTTTCACGTGCTTTCTGGCATTCATGTATCTTCTCTGGAGAAACGTCGATTCAGATCATTTGCCCATTTTTAATTGGGCTGTTCGTCTTTGTGACTTTTTGTTGATGTCTTTTCCCCCTGTTAGCTCTGGAGATCCTTTGGGGCCGAGGTGGATCTCTGGTGGGTCATCGACTCACCCTCCACTCACTGCCATCCACACCAGCAGTGATTCGGCGGGTCTGGGGCGGGACCCAGGAATCTGCATTTCTGATAAGTTCCCAGGTGGTGGTGCTGCCGGTTTGAGGACCTCACTTTGAGGACCACTTGCTGGTGAACATTCCCTAAATGTGTGCAAGGAAGCTGGTCTTCAAGGACGGTGATAGCAGGACAACTGGTCCTAGGAAACGGTCACAACCTCAATGCCCCGCAACAGAAAAACAAACTGTCATCTGCTCACGTCACAGAATATTGCACAGCAGTGAAACATGAATGAATTTTAGCTACACACATCAACGTGGGTGAATTTCCTCAAGGTGACATTGAAAAGAGTAAGACAAGAAGGAGACACCAGGACGATGCTATTTCTATGAAGTTGAGAAACAGGTCAAACTCAGCTATACATTATTATTAGAAACAAGTCTGTGCAGTAGACGTAGGAAGCCATGCGTGAGCCTAGTCAGGACAACTCAAGAGAGAAGCCCACCCGGGGAGCTGCCGTTGGGTCTGTCAATTTTATTTCTTAAGCTGAGGGTGGGCTCTGTTGGCAGGACCTGTCCACCACGGGCCCCCAGTCTCACTGCACGCCCCCGGGGAGTGTTGGGCCCAGCCGTCCTCCAACGCTGAGCCGTTTCTGCGGCTGGTCACGTAGACAGTCAGGAAGGTCAAGGTGACCGCACCTGTTTACTGCTTGTTGTAAAGGGTGCCGAGCCCGCGGTTCTGGGAACCTCAGCTGGGGTACAACACACTGCACGCGTGGCCACCATCTGGGCTTCTCACATCACCCGAGGGACTTGGGCTCAGGGGAGCCCCGTGACCACGCTGACATTCCTGTTTGCTGTGCCGTGAGCGATGCACCGTCTTGCGCTGGCCCATCGAATCTCACCTATTTCCGCACCTGCGGCGGTGGCCAGCCGGCCTCCCGCCCGCTGGGTCATCTTCACTGGAGGCCTGTTGCCCTCACCACCTTCCAGGGGGTTGGGGTTCTTCCCCGACCGTCACGTGAACATGTGTTAAATTATTATCTGCACTTTTTTTTGCAGGCTTGAGTTGTTGCATAATTAGCAATGGCATGATGTCTCGGGAAGCCTCATTCTCCTCGGACAGCCGTTTCATTTCTATTTACCAGTGGGGTGCTTCTTGATGTCAAATTTGGGCCAGAAAATCTATCGTAAGACCCAGTCACAGCCCTATTTGTAGATTTTTCTAAGCTGTTTCTGAAACTGAAGTTTCTTGACTGTGAAGATCCCTGACGAGATTGAATTATTTCCCACAGGATGGAAGGTGGCCAGGACGCAGAGCTCTGAAGGGTTACTGCCAGTTAAGGAGGCAAAGGCCCGCCTATCCAGGGGAGGGGGCTCAGTGTAAAGATCACCAGGGTCAGTCTCATGGGGGACACACTGCGTGTGTGTGTGTGTGTGTGTGTGTGTGTGACACACAGAGTTCCACGCCAACCCATTCAGTGGACACATCTCCTTGAACAGCAAATGCCGGCCCAGTAGGGCTACGGTTCCAGTCATGAAAAACTGGACATAAAAAACATCTAGTGCTTCACCAAAGATAGTCTGGGAACACTGGATGTCACAGTCACGTCAGATTGCTGTGAAAGTTTCTGCGCAGACCAGCAATGGTCCTCTGAACGCACTCTGAGTCGCCTTTGCCAGGGAAGGTAGGAGACCTACGCTAAGCGGCTCTTGTGGGCTGAGCCATGTCCCCAAAAGATATGTTCGAGTCCTAACCCTGGTACCTTTGAAACATGTGTTAGCAGATGCAGTTACGATGAGGCCCTACTGGGCTAGGGTGGCCCTAATCCAATGACCGGTGTCCTTAGAAGAGGAGGGAAATTTGGACACAGAGGCAAGATGGCACGTGAGGACGGAGACAGAGGGTAGAGCGAGGCAGCTCAGGCCAGGGACACCAAGGATGGCTGGCAACGGTGGAAGCTGCGAAGAGGCGGGAGGGATCCTCCCCGAGAGCCTTCGGGGGAGCCTGGCTCTGCCCACACCTTGACTTTAGACTTGTGGACTCCGGAACTGTGACAGAATAGCTTTCTGTGCTCTCAAGCCGTGCCGTTCGGGGTACTCTGTCATGGAAGCCCCGGGAAATCAATTACTTCATGACAGGACAGGGCTGTGAACCAGGTCCTGCGGCCTCCTGCGTCCTCCTGTCGCCCACGGCGTCACTCAGCCACGAGGCTGCTGCTCCCGGGGCAGCGAGGACAGAAGGCGTGGGGGATGGGCAGGACTCGCCACAGCATCTGGAGCCCTTTCTGAAGGTTCTGCATGGGCCTGGCTCTTAGATCATTCTTCTGTTGCCTTGAGCTCTATGGGTTCAGAGCCAAAACCATAAGCGGTTTAATCACTGTCTGTCCTGGAATTACCCTAACCAGCCAGGCCAGCATCGTGCTGGTCGCCCGGCCCGCTAGCTCTTTGTTCCTCCTGCAAGCCTCTTCTTAAATGCGGTCAGAGGAAGAGTTAGCCTTGTCCCAGGAGGCGCGGTGGTTGATTCCCCGCTCCCCAGGCGCTGGTCACATGAGGCTGGTATTCTCAGCACAGCCCTTGTGGCATCCTTTGCAGAACTGTGTTTTCCGATGCCGCCCTCCTCTGCCCTCTAACTGCGTGCATCTGCAAGGCCATGGTGAGCAGTGGCAGTCCGGGGTCCATCCTTCACTGCAGGGTCCGCTGAGGGCAGCCTTGTGGAATTCCCCAGGGCTCCGAGATGAGGGTGGTGAGCGTCCATCCCTTCATGAGCCAAGAGGGCCGAGCGTGGACCGTGGGACTGAGGTGTGCAGGAGGTCAGAGGTCTCCCGGAGCCTCTGGAGTCATGGCCACATGGAAGGAGGAGTAGCCCGGTGCTCACCAGGTCGGGGTCCAAATCCTGGCTGTGTCAGTCACGAGCTCGGTGACTCTGGGCAAGATACACGACATCTCTAAGCCTTATTTTCTTCATCTGTGAAATGGGAGCAACGGTAAAACCTGTCGTATAGAATTAGCGAGGAGGCCGGTAACATGATGCCCATAAAGAGCGTGGCTCAGTCTCCAGCGGTGTCCATACCTGGTGGGGATTATCACCTGGCGGCAGGTGTTGCTGAGGCACCGTCCGCAGCTCACCGTGACGTCCACCTCCAGCTGTGCTGGCCGGTTCCCGTGCACCCCGAGCCTCTGCATCTCCCCTCTCCTCTACCTGACAGCTTTCTCCAGCACTGTGGGAACTTTATCAGGTCACGGGATGCCGAGATTAATGCCTCCGGGGCAATCCTCAATCAGGGAAGGGTGGGATTTGGTGGCTAAATATTCAGAGCCGCCACCCGTCAGTGGGACGACTTTGAAGTGCTTTCTACGTGGTTCATCAGAGAAGACCCCGAGGCGCTGAACCCCTTACGTCCAACGGTAGCCCTCCCGCTGATGTCGCCCTGCCCTGACTCACTTCCCTGCCTGCTTGCTTGTGCTGCCAGGGGTCACGTCCCAGAGAAACCAGGGGCCCTCAGGTCTCAGGGTCTGCCTTCAGGGGGACCCACACTGAGACAGCTGTGATATGGGGGCAGTGGATCAAACATTGGGCAGAGAAATGAGAATCAGGAGAACTCCGAGAGGAAAGGACAGGGAAGAGCTGGCAGTCAAAACTTGAAAAACAAACTAATGACAACAAAGAAGATACAAAGTCATGGAGTAGCAGATCGTCCTGAGTGTGGAGAATGGTGAACATGTCAGGGGAGCGCGGGTACGCTGATCCAGAAAGAGGCGATGAAGATGCATGGTCGTAGAAAGGTCTTCCCGCCAAGAGCGCCTCTCTGCAAACACCGCTAAGTGGAGTGGAAGTTGTAGACGTAAATGTCTGAGAGAATCCCCAACACAGATCCCTGGGAGGTAGCCTTGAAGGGTCCCGGGGCTCATTTCATTATTTGACAAGATCCCGTAGACACTGTACCCTTCCTTGTGATTTCTTTGCCTGTGCAAATGAAGTACCCCCCAATGGGATAATATTTCACATCTCTGTACCCATTTCACTCTTAATTACATACGCCTTTATTTGATTTTCTTATTCGTATTAGTCGACTTTAATTGAACAAAGTTTCTTCATGTGAAAGAGAACTTTGCCGAATGTACTTTGAGTGGAAAAATTTTACAGAAGAGGAAAACTGAGACTTAGAGTGGTGAAGTGGTTTGCTTGAGGTTACATACCTGGACAACAGAGTGAGTACTCAGACATATTTCAGAACGAGTTATAAAGAAAAGGAGGCCATACAATGGCATGCAAGAGGTTTGCCTGAGGTCTGTCTGAGCTAGGGCAAGCTCTGCTGTGCTAGGCTCAGAGCTGGCCCAGGGTACGTTCGTCTCATGGTCAAAGATGGGAGTACGAGGGGGGAAACCCAAGTGTGCAAACTCACGCCGAGACTTTGCTAGTGTGATATCCGCTAATATCTCAGCCCAAGCAAGCCCCAGCGCTGAAGCTTAAGCTTCATACATTCTTTCCATGGAGGTCTGTGTTGGGGAAGGAGTGAACATTTGTTGAGCTACGACCCTGTCTGCCACAGGGGCTGAATCTGGTGAGTAGAGAGGTGGCATGTCGGGCACACACTGGGCCAGCATAGATCATCCCAGGGTGGCATGAATGCCTTTCCAGCCGGAAGCTTAATGGAAGTTTCCTAACTCAGCTGGCTCCTTATTCATCAGCTTCCTCAGTCACGATGGCCGCCTTTCCTGATGAGACACCTACGAGGATTTTTTTTTTTCTTTCTCGGCTGTGTCGGGTCCTAGTTGCGGCACGCGGAATCTTTGTTGAGGCATGCGGGATCTTTTTCATCGTGGTGTGTGGGCTCTTCGTTGCAGCGTGGGCTTCTCTCTAGTCATGGTGTGCAGGTTTTCTCTCTCTAGTTGTGGCGCGCAGGCTCCAGGGTGCACGGGCTCCACGGTTTCCGGCACCTGGGCTCTATCGTTGAGGCGCGCGAGCTCAGTAGTTGTGGTGCGCGTGGGCTCAGTTGCCCCGCGGCATGTGGGATCTTAGTTCACCCATCAGGGATCGAACCCACGTCCCCTGCATTGGAAGGCGGATTCTTTACCGCTGGACCACTGGGGAAGTCCCACGAGGACTCTTATGTTTGTTCCTCGAATTCGATGTGTTTTTTTCCCTCTGGCCCTTTAACCTTTACTCTTTATCACTGTACGCCAGCGGTTTCATCGTGATGAGCCTCGGTGCACTTTTCTTTGTGTTTATCCTGCTTGAGTTGCAGTGATCTTGGATCAACAGGTTATAGTTTTAATCAGATTTGGAAACATTCTGGCCATTACCTCTTCATCAGTCTTCCACTGCTTTCTCTTTCTTTACCTCCTCCTTCTGGCACTCCAATTACACGCATGTTAGACTGTTCGATGTTGTCCCACGCAAGCGTGTTTTGGTTTCTATGGCTTACATGGGTATGCCTACAAGGTCACTCATCTCTTCTCATGCAATGATTAATCTTCTGTAAAGTTCACCCAGTGAAAATTTCACTTTAGATGCAGTATTTTCAGCTCATAACATCCCATTTGGTTCCTTTTCCTATCTTCCAATTCTCTTTCCATTATGTTGATGTTTTTCTTTAAATCCTTGAGCGTATCTATGAAAGCTGTTACAAGTTCTTCCATGCTAATTCTAACATTACTGTCACGTCTGCCTCTGTTTATTTTGACTGATTTTTATCCTGGTTATAGGTCACATTTTATGGCTTGTCATGTGTCCAGTCATTTTTGATGGGATGCCAAACATTACAAACACTCGTTATTTATTGAGTTGTTGGATTTGGTTGTCTTCCTCTAAAGAGGGTTGAAATTTGTTTTGGCAGGAGGTTAAGTTACTTGAAAACCAGCCTGATCCTTTAGAGGCTTGTTTTTAATCTTTGTTAGCCTTTACTCTAGGGTCCCTTTAGCCTGACTGCTAAGGCAGGACCCTTCTGTAATCTCTACTCAGGATCCTGGTTTATCTACGGCTCTAGAGGGCAGTCCAGAGTTAAGAGAGCTGAATTCTCATTTCGGTCTGCCTTTAGACTTCCTCTGTCATATTACCCAAATGACTTAACATTGCTTATCGTTACTTTTCTCATACTCCAGTTGTAGGACTGGCCTTAATTAGTGTTTTTCATGCTGTTTTTATCAGTCCTTGGGGTGCGTGGAGGTACATGAGGAAGCACCACGGGTGGCCGGGTGGGAAACAGAGGTTTCAACTAGAACCCCTTACCCGATTTCTAGCCAAACAGCTTCATGTTTCTCTGTTTCACATCTTGAAGGGCTACATAAGACTTCATAGGAATAACTGTCGTTACGTGAAAAATCTGAGAAACCACTCTATAGCTATCTCTAGATGACAGGCCAGCTCTGCGTGACATGCAGCAAGATGGGTGAGCTAAACTGACCCTCAGATTAAGAGGAATGTTATGCCTCTTAAAGTGGGAAAAAATCTGTAAATATCTGTAAAAACAAATAGTAGTGTAACACCACCCTATTCCACTGGATACACGAGTCTGCACCACTTTTATATCCACCCCTCTGCAAGTACCTTTGCCCCCAGGTTTGTAAGATCGTTACTAGTGACGCTAGGAGATTTCACCTCTATTCTAGTTCTGGCCGTCTATTCTTAGAGAAGCAGGTGCATTAGGTCGCCAGTGCTCTAGGAGACCAGGAGCTATCCCACACACGGGTACCTGAGTAAGTGCTCGGCCCAAACCAGCATCTACGTAGTCATTCAGTAAACACTAGTCTCCACAGCTCTCCTATATGTTAGAGTCTTAATTTTATTTATTAGAGGAGAAAATATGTTTTGCCATAAACTTCTGTTGAATCTGGTTAATAGCTGAGTAGTCCCAACAGACTTCGGTTATGGCCACTTAAAGGGTAACATTAACCTTTGGGGTATCTGCAAGGCAGCATATGATAACTCTATCCAAATAAACTATATATTCCCGGTGAGAAAGCAGGAAGCTTTCATGGACAGTCATTTGAATTGATAAGGCATGAAGAGAAACCAAGCCTGGTTTGGGGAGAGGGCTCTGTGCTGAACAAGCCGGGCTCCGCATCTCCGTTCCTTTCCAGGCGAGGAGCTTAGGCTCTCCGTGCCCATTCGTATCCCTCACTCTGGCTGTCCTGGCAAACGTCCGTCTGGCTTTTAACTGCCTGCGCCTGTGCTGCTTTGCCTGAGGGCTTCGTCTGGCTATAAGAACAGGCTGTGCCCATGCTCACTGGAGGCCAGCAGCCTTAGGGAATAATGCCACGTGGGAGTAGCTCTCGTCTAACGATGGATGGGAGTGAGTTAGTGGGGGACACCCCAGCTTGCTGTCCCCTCGGGGTGGATAACTCTGCTGTGCATGTCCACACTCTTCCAGGGAGCCCGCCAGAGGGGCTATGCTCCGGTGGCCTGACACTGAGTTACTGGCTTGACAAGGCGCACTGCGCTGGTGCATTCCCTTCCTTGTCTCCCTCCGTCCCTCCCTCCCCTGCTGGTATTCCTGAGGTTGCCCTCAGCTCATCCATTTGTGTGAGAATCCTCGTCTCAGGCTCTGCCTGGGAGACACCCACCCTGAGATGGGATAAAGGGACCCGACGTAAGTAAGTTGCTGGCATAAAGCCCACACTCCAAACACAGGAGTGATTTCTTCCTTCTGTCCCTGGGTAGGTCCCGGGGCCTGGGATGTGCCCAGTTTTGGGTGGCAGAAGAGTAGCCCCAGCTCCAGGGCAAGGAGTCACGTGAAGGTGAGAAAGCTTCCTGGAGCTCTGCCTTGGTCGTGTGCATCTGTGTCCCTGTCCACCAGCCTGTCCTTGATTCTCTGAAGGTGCTGAGGTGTAGCGTTCAGACCGCAGGAGGTGTGAGCTACGATGTGGGAGAAGGTCTGGCAGCAGTAGGGAGGGGTGACAGCTTAAAGAGAGGCTGGAGCCTCTGGGAGGTGGCTGGTATGTGATAAGATGTTGCAGCGGCAGCAAGAAGGCTCAAAGCAAAATTCCAACGCTTCCCCTCAGGTAGAGGATGGGGGATGGGGCATGGGTGCGGAGGAGGTGGGGGGAGAAAAGTGTACTCTGGAAATGAACCATCGTGGACGCCATCTCCTTTATCTGCTGCCCGAAATGGTGTTATTTCCTCCCTTGAAAATGTCTTCAAGCAACAGAGATAAAACGTGAGTGTTCCTTATTATATTACATTCCTTCCCCGCTATCATGGCAGCCTGGGCTACCGAGAATCTTTATCAGTTCAGGCTGTCTTTGCACAGACCTCCCCCTGGTCCCCGGTCCACTCCCGTGGACCGGAGCCCTGAGATTCTGCCAAAGATCAGGCTGGGCCGGCCCAGAGGGAGCCGTATTATATACATGTGTACACAAACACTTCAAAATAAAGCCGCCGGCCAGCCTCGGAGCGCCTCCCTGGCTGATGGGAGAAGTGCTTAGGTTGGTGCTGGCGTGGCCCCCGGCTGCCCGGTCCTCCGCGCCCAAGGCCTTCCCTGTCACGCTGAGAGGGTCGGCTGGAGCCCAAGGAACGCTGGGGAAGTGGAGAAGCATCTCAGAGGAGGCCCCGTCCTGCCTGGGGCCTGGAGGATTAGAGAAATAGAATTTCCAAATTTAGCATTCAGGAATCGCTTCGTATAAACAAGGGCCGCTTCAGCCGCTGAGATGCGAAGTAGATAATGCCAAAAAAGTCCCCCTTTGCGACTGGATTCTGTGATTCTGCAGCCAACTTCCAAGTTGACTGTTGGTACAAATGAAGGGCCACTTCCTGCCTGTCCCTCTGCATGGGTGGTCGGGCTTAGAATGAAATATCCAGGCTGACAAATGCTTTTACAAAGGCCAGATTATAAACTGTAAACCCACTGTCAGCTGGGCAGAAGAGAATTCTAAATGCCTCTCTACCATTTAAAGATTTAGTTTGGCCCCAAGACTAAAGCGCTGCTCTAGTGAGCAGAGCGGCCTTGCGTTTATAAACTGTCGTCAGAGCGGCAGTGAGCTCGGGATCAGGGAATCTATCAGCCTGGAAACAAACAGCCTTCCCCCGATTTCGGGAGATCTGGGTCTTGTTACGTGGGCAAAGCGCTCCAGAGCAGAGGAAAAGCAAAACAGAATTTCTAGAGGGGACAGAATCCAGGACGCATCTGTATCTTGGGAGCATTCGGGTTCACGGAGAGTTTCAAAGGGAGAATTGTTTTCACGGGAGAAGACAGACGGACCTATAGACCAGGAGACACACACCACTGGCCATCGTCTGGATGGCCTCTGCTGTGTGTCTCTGTGGGAATCCAGACCCACAGCTTCCCACTCATGAGACGCGTGGAAGGCGGGTGCGGGCGCACGGTGGGCTGGAAGGCCCTCAGCGACACGTGTTCCCCATCCCAGCTCCTCACTCAACGCGGAAGGGCAGCGGCGTCCAGGAAGTGCAGGAGAGGGGGCAGGCTGGGGGCCAGGGGGCTGTAGGGACCCAGCTACCCAAGCGGGCTTGCCGTCTCCAGGCTGAGCACACCGGCCCTACACCCCGCCAGCCTATGACTGCCGGTCCACAATGAAAGCTTCCGAGTGAGTCTCGCAAAGCCAGGCCGCCCGGGGAACGGTGGCTGTTATTTTAGTCCAAAGCCTTTCAGCTGCTTGGATGAGACAGAGAGAGGGAATCCGGACCCTGGGAGCTAAGAAGAGCCAGGGGAGTCTGGACGTAGCACAGCGAGTGATCAGACCGTCCTGCTCCACAAGCAAAACCAGAGCGGGGGTCATCATTCAAGTTTTTATTCAACAAATATTTGCTGAGCGCCTGCTAGGTGCCAAGCACTGTTCCACCAGCTTGGGAAGCACGGATGCACCAATCAGGCAGAGGTCCCTGCTTCCACGGAGCGTTCCAGAAGGAGGAGACAGAGAATGAGTGGGAAACATAACCCACAAGGACACCGCACAGAGGACAGCTGATGCAAAGGCCCTGGGGCAGGGCTGGGCCTGGAGCGCTGTGGCTGGAGCAGGGAGGACAAGGAGAGAGGAGCGGCGGGGAGGTCAGAGGAGTGAGCGGGGAGGGAAGGTGGTGGGGAGCGTGCTGGTCGGCTCTGGAACCTCTGGGCTCACTTGACTCCTTACATTTTCATTTACGTTAATTAAAGTAAAAGCGAGCTAAAAATCGACCCCTTAGCCACACTGGCTGCGTTTCAAGTGCTCAGTAACCACATGTGGCCAGTGGCTGCTCTGTTGCAGATCTAGAACATTCCATCACTGCAGGAAAAGTTCCGCCGTGCAGCGCCCTCTAGGGCCCTGGCGGGATTTGCAAAGATCATCGTGAGAACTGTGGCTTCTACTCCGAGGCGTGGGAAACCGTTGGAGGGTTTTGACGGGAGGACTGATATTTTCAAAGGGTCACTCCGGCTGCTGAGCAATGATTTTAGAGAGAAAAGGGAGAGACTGACCGATGTGGTCCAGAGGGAGAAAGGAACTGCCCATCAGGGTCACTCCGCAAATCAGCAGCAGAGCCAGGTCTACGTGGGGTCTCCTACCTCTCATTCTGGGGCTTTTCCCATTAGAGATGACCTTTCTTCTTTAAACGCATATGTGGGACTTCCCTGGTGGCACAGTGGTTAAGAATCTGCCTGCCAATGCAGGAGACACGGGTTCGAGCCCCAGTCCCGGAAGATCCCACATGCCGCGGAGCAACAAAGCCCATGCGCCACAACTACTGAGCCTGCGCTCTAGAGTCCACGAGCCGCAACTACTGAACCCATGTGCCACAACTACCGAAGCCTGTGCGCCTAGAGGCCATGCTCTGCAATAAGAGAAGCCACCGCAACGAGAAGCCCGCCCACCGCAACGAAGAGTAGCCCCCGCTCGCCACAACTAGAGAAAACCCGTGCACAGCAACGAAGACCCAACGCAGCCAAAAGTAAATTTAAAAAATAATAATAAAAATAAATGCTTATGTGTATAGATCTATGTGTACATAGGTATGCATATACATATGTGTGTATCTATATAGATATGTACATGTAATATACATATTTGTATCCGTATAGAGATTCGTACATGTGCACGTGTAGATATATAACATACACCTATGCATGTGTGTATATATATCCATACTCACATACATGTAGGCTTTTCCAATGAGCACGTTTTACCTTTTCAACAGTTTATTGAAGTATAACTTACATATCATAAAACCCACGCAGCGTGAGGGTGTAACGCAGTGACCTTTAATAAATGGACGGGTTATGCAACCAGCGGCACAAGCTAGCCCGGTGCGTCCGCTGGAGCAGAATCCAGAACACAGGCTCCGGCTTGCATTTCTCGGGCTCTGTGAAGGGCGCTCCCAGCCTGGCCAGGGTCAGTCTAAGCAACCGCCCAGATGGAACCTGTCCTCCCCTCGGGGTCACGGAGGTGCAAGTGGCTTGTCACTGAGAACGGCTCACACGTAAAACAGGCAAATCCTCGGACGGAGCCTTTCTAGAAGAGACGTGTCACATCTGTTCTTGCCCTCCTGACACCCCCTCTTCCTGCCTCTGGCAGGCGGTTTCTCCCCATCTTTTCTCAGAATCTCTAAGCATCTTGCTTTAGTCCTAGTTTTTCCAGCCTTCTGGCCAAAAGTATATACAGAGAAAAATATACAGAGAGGTTAGGCTCCTTTTCCCACTGAGCTAATATTTAGGGGAAAGAAGATTAAACAGATAGTCCAGTGTTGGCTTGTATCATTACCACATTATCCTTTACAAAGTAAAGGGTTTTAGGAAAAAAAAAATCCAACGAAGAGGGGAAAAGTTCAAAACTCTCTTAAGAGAAATGATTGTGATCTATGGCCAAGTCACAGACTACAGTCACTTGAACACCTACTACGTGCAGGGCATTGGACTGGGGTCACAGAAAGGACCAGGGTCTAGTCTCTGCCTTCTGGCTGTTCCTAGTTAGCAAGACAGTCATTCGTTCATTCGTTCATTCATTCATCACATATTAATTAGGCGCTCTTGCCTGACGGCCCCGCCTTGTTGGCCACGACTGTTTCTATGACCCCACGTTCTGCGGCCCCCGTCCTGTTTCCTTCCCACCTTCCCTCCCAAAGACTGACAGCTATAACGTAGGGGCGGGTTTGATGGAGAGAGAGACCCCCAAATGTTTCATTTTTGTTAAAGATATTTTCTCCCCCGGTTGAATTCCTTTCCCATCTGGTCCCTCGACTTGCCTGGACCAGAGGCCACATCCAAAGGGAGATGTGAGCTGCCACCACGTCACAAAGCTCACAGCGAGGGAACTGGGTGGAGGGTGGTCCCGACAGGCTGTGGCCCCCCTACAAGCAGAGAACCTGTGGAAGCACGCACAGTTGTGTGATCTTTATGGAAGCTGAGAGGCACTGGGCGCATGCGTCATGGTGAATGGCTATTTCCACTGTAACAGTTAAAATGCGGGCGTTTAAAAAAATGAGTGTTATGTCTAACGTAATAGAACATTGTACGGTAATAAAAAAGGAATGAACTTCTGATTCGTGCCATAGCACAGATGAAACCTGAAGACATTTTGCTAAGTGAAGCCGGTCACAAAAGGATAGATAGTATTATGATAGCATCATATGAAACGTCAAGAACAGGCAAAGGCTCAGACACAGATTAGATTAGCGACTGCCTAGGGTTACAGGGACATGGGTAGCGATTACTGAGGGGGTGGGGCTTCTTTCTGAGGTGATGAAAATGTTCTAATATCAACTGTGGTGACGGTTGCACAAATCACTGAATACACTAGAAGCCACGGAGCGGTACATTTTAAACGCATGAATTTTGGGTCTGTGAATTATATCTCAATAAAGCTGTTAAAAAAATAAATGTCCTTGTTTTGCACACCACTTTTTTTTTTTTTTTTTTTTTTTTGCGGTACGCGGGCCTCTCACTGTTGTGGCCTCTCCCGTTGCGGAGCACAGGCTCCGGACGCGCAGGCTCAGCGGCCATGGCTCACGGGCCCAGCTGCTCCGCGGCATGTGGGATCCTCCCGGACCGGGGCACGAACTCGTGTCCCCTGCATGGGCAGGCAGACTCTCAACCACTGCGTCACCAGGGAAGCCCTGCACACCACCTTTTATTGGTATCTGTTCACGCTGGAAAAATTAAAAACGACAGATAACCAAAAAGAAGAAAATAGAAAACAGCAACCTACCGCTTAAAAATAAGCCGCAGGGGCACCTTAGCACGTGCGGTGCCAAATATACCATTTTTCACGTTTTATCTCGTTTATGTTTATCTCTTGGTTTATGTTTTTCGGGTGTTTTTGTTGCTGGTGTTGTTCTTTGTAACACACGTGGAATCACGACGTAGAGAGTATTCTGTGTCCTGAAAACTCTTTGAAATATCTGTTTTCTGGACAGCACAGATCTAATTTGACTGTGGAGACCCGGTAAACCCTGCAATTACAACCGCGTAGCAGTAAAGTTGCTGCTGGGAGAGCAACTTGCCCAGGGATCTGGGAACTTTCCGCTGGGCAGCTGAATTCAGGTTCTGTAAACAGGAGAAACGCCATGATGCTTTCCAGAGCCGAGCATCTGTCCTGGCGATGTGGCCGCTGGCCAGGCCACGGACGAGCTCTAGTGGGACCAGCGGGTGATGGGTTAAGTCAACCCCAGCAGGGAGGAGAACGCTTGAAACAGCAGGTTTCACCTCTGTAAATCTTTAAACCCCAGTTACTTACCTATTCATTTATTTGTCTTTTTAAATGAAAAGTGATTTATCCACATGGCCACAGAAATCAATGTGTACAAAGAGGAGCAGACAGCGGAAGAAATTCTTCCTCCTTTTCCAGACTCTGTGTCTCTACCTGGAGCCCACCAGCATCGCCAGTTCCTTGTGTGACGGCCACGCCTAGGCACACAGGCCTCCTACATGCTGGCTTCTGCCCCCATGCCCAGCCCACCAGGGAAATAGGCTATTTGCCCTCTCCGCTATCTAGCCCCTTAATTATATTTACAATAGTATTATAATATTATATATATAATCTTGAAGATGGACATCAGTACACATACATATGATTTATTCTTTTTGATGGCTGTATACTATTCCCCCCTTATGGCTCTACCGTAATTTATTAAACCAGTCCCCTATTGTTGGACACGTGGGTTATTCCTAGCATTTGGCTATTACAAATGATGCTGCAATGAATATGTTTTTACGCAGGTCTTTGCCTCTTACTGTGAATACAGCTGTAGAAGAAATTCTTAGAAATTGAACTGCTAGATCAAATAATTTGTACATTTAAAATTTTCACAGTTCTTTCCAAATTGTATACTTTGTTGCAAACTATAACCCTCTAGGAGTGCAAGAGATCACCTGTTCTGACCTCATTTGGGGCATTTCTTTGGTGACTCCCAAGAGGGAATTGGATACAGATGTCCTCTTCCCCTTCCAGAACCAGAGAGATGAGAGCTGAAGACAGCCGTGTGCATTTCCCACTGTGCCATGTCACACAGCTGCCCTGTGCCCAGTCTCCACAAAAAAAAGCTGCTGGGCAGGCGGGTCTGTTGTAGCGGCTGCTGCAGACAGCACTCACTACCCTTCTGAATCCTCCATCCTCTTCTCCTTGACAGGTGGGCCTCCGAGATACTGTGGGTTTGATTCCAGACGACGGCAGTAAAGCGAATATCGCAGCGAAGACAGTCACAGGAACTTTTTGGTTTCCCAGTGCACATAAAATTATCTTAACACTACACTGTAGTCTATTAGGTGTGCAATAACATATGTCTAAAAAACGTACATACCTCAATTAAAAAATACTTTATTTCTAAACACTGCTACCCATCATCTGAGCCTTCAGCGAGTCATAACCGTTTTGCTGGTGGAGGGTCCTGCCTCAGCGTTGACGGCCGCTGACTGCTCAGGGCGGTGGCTGCTGAAGGCCGGGGTACAATTTCTTAAAATAAGACAACAGCGAATTTCGCCACATCGTGGACACTCCCTCTCACTGACTTCTCTGTAGCCTGCAATACCGTGTGATAGCATTTCACCCACTATAGAACTTCTTTCAAAACTGGACTCAGTCCTCTCAAAGCCTGCCGCTGCTTTATGCACTAAGTTTATGGAATATTCTAAATCCTTTGCTGTCATTTCAATAATTTTCACAGCAGCTTCACCAGGAGTAGATGCCATCTCAAGAAACCACTTCTGTGTCCATCCGTAAGAACTCATCCGTTCAGGTTTTATCATGAGATTGCATCAATTCAGCCACATCTTCAGGCTCCACTTCTAATTCTAGTTCTCTTGCTGTTCCCACCACATCTGCAGTTCCTTCCTCCTCTGAATCTTGAACCCCTGAAAGACGTCCATGAGGGCTGGAATCGACTTCTTCCCAACTCCTGTCCATGTTGGTATTTTGACCTCTTCCCAAGAATCACGAATGTTCTTAATGGCATCTAGAATGGTGAATCCTTTCCACAAGGTTTTCAATTTACTTTGCCGAGATCCGTCAGAGGAATCACTGTGGCAGTTAGAGCCTTAAGAAACGTGTTTCTTAAATGATAAGACTTACAGGTCAAAATGACTCCTTGATCCATGGGCTACAGGATGGAAGTTGTGTTATTAGCAGCATGAAAACGCTCTTAATCTCGTTGTCCGTCCCCACCGGAGCTCTTGGGTGACCAGGTGCATTGTCGGTGAGCAGCAATATTGTGAAAAGAACCTTTCTTCCTGAGCCTCAGGTCTCAACAGTGGGACTAAAAATATTCAGTAAACCGTGTTGTCAGCAGATTCGCGTCATCCAGGCTTTGTTGTCCCGTTTATGGAGCACAGGCGGGGTAGCTTTAGCATCGTCCTTAAGGGCCCTAGGGTTTTCGGAATGGCAAATGGGCACTGGCTTCCACTGGAAGTCACTCTAACATTAGGCATTAGCCCCTAACAAGAGAGTCAGCCTGTCCTTGGAAGCTTTGAAGCCAGGCATTGTCTTCCTCTCTCCAGCTCGGAAAGTCCTAGACGGCATCTTCTTCCGGTAGCAGGCTGTTTCCTCCACAGTGATCATCTCTGGCTCAGTGCAGCCACCTTCATGGACGACCTGAGCCGCAGCTTCCCCCTCAGCACCTGCGGCTTCACCTGGCACTTCGTGCTACGGAGGCGGCTTCTGTCCTTCAGCCTCATGAACCCACCTCTGCTTCAGACTTTCCTCCTGCAGCTCCCTCCCCTCTCTCAGCCTTCGGAACTGGAGAGAGTTGGGGCCTTGCTCCGGATTAGGCTGTAGCTTCAGGGAATGTGGCTGGTTTCGTCTTCTATCCAGACCACTCAGACTTTCTCCATATCGGCAGTAAGGCTGTTTCCTCTTCCCATCAGTGTGTTTACCGGAGCAGTGCTTTTAATTTCCTTCGAGAACTGTTCCTTTGCATTCACAGCTCAGATAGCTGGCACAGCAGGCCTCTGGCCCTGCTTTCCACACGCCTTCCTCACGAAGCTTCATCGTTTCTAGCTTTTGACTTAAAGTGAGAGACGTGCGGCTCTTCATTTCACTTGAACACTTAGAGGCTATCGCAGGGTTATTAATTGGCCTAATTTCAATATTGTTGTGTCTCAGGGAATAGGGAGGCCCGAGGAGAGGGAGAGAGGGGGGAACGGCTGGTCTGGCGCAGTCGGAACACGCGTGATTTATCGATTGTTTGCTCTCTTACATGGGTGTGGTTTGTGGCGCCCCAAAGCAATTCCAACAGTCACATCTAAGATCACTGATCACAGATCCCCATAATATAACAACAAGGAAGAAGTCTGAAATATCACAAGAGTTACCAGAACGCGATACAGAGACATTAAGTGAGCAAATGCTATTGGAAAAATGGCGTCGACGGACCTGCTCGACGCAGGGTTGCCACAAACCTTCAATTTGTAAAAATCTCTTTGAAGCACAGTAAAGCAACGTGCAATAAACCAAGGTCTGCCTGTATTAATAAAACCCCCTGAGTGTTCACTAGGCCTGTGGACACCCATCTACAGCCTCCCTTGACGCTAGATGGGGGCCTGTGACCAAGTTCACTCCTTTAGGACAGGAGTGGAAATAGCCCTGCATCTTCTGCATCTTTTCTTCCAAGGAAATGCCTTCCCGCCACTTCCCCTTTTTCCTCAGCAACCAGGGGACAGGGACCAAACACTGGTGACCCAACGAGATGGATGGAACCTGGCTCCCTGGCTGACATAGGGCGCTACAGAAAGGGGCTCCTATCTCGGCGCAGCGGACAGCAGAGCTAACTCACCACTTCTCGACTTTAGGAACTCAGGAGACAGACCCGGGCAGCGAATTGGACCAGAGAGGGGACCAGAGTAGAACAGAGAGGGCCGGTTGTCATCCCTGCAGGCTCCCAGAAAGAACCTGCAGACCTCGGGGCGTGGGCGAGCTGAGGTCCTTGGGATGTAGGGGGCTCCGAGAGCTGACGAGTCGGGTATTCATCGTTCCCAGGGCCATTTGGGTTTTGCAGGGATTACCCAACTTGCAGGCCACGTAATTTCTCGGTAATTACAAAGCAGGTTGCAAAGCAGGTTGGAATTCAGGGGTCTTGCTGTCTGGTTCCAGATGCTCCAGAAAGCAAATCGCCAAGCAACATCCGGAACAAATGCTCATAAAAAATTACCCAGCTCTGCCCTCCATCTGCTTCCTGGAAAACGTTCACAGCAGGCCCTCTCCGCCCACACAGAAGAGCACAGATCCGATTTTTCCCATCAAGCTCCTCAGCGCCGGGGCCCTGGAGTTCCTGAGACTGACTAAATCATTCTGGCTGCTGGCTTTGAGAGTTTCTGGAAACCCAAGCAACCGAACCAAAGAGCCACTAAACAACTTCATTTTCTCCTCCAGCCTCCTTATGATGGGAGGACTTGGCAGGGTGTTTGAGACGCAAGAGGTCACATCAGAAGGCTTAGGGGATGGCGTGCCTACAGAGGGAAGCACGTTCTGATCCCTCATCCATCACTTAGTTAGCGGACGCTTAGCCGGAGCTCCAGGCACGAGGCTGAGGACACAGAGCAAAGGTGGCACAGCCTGTCTCTCCAGGAGCTGGCGGTCACCTGAGACACGCACACAGTAATCACAAGCGAGAACTGCAATAAAAGGGGTGTGCGGTGTGTTAACTAGTGTTCCCCCCACCCAAATCCATGTCCTTCCAGAACATGAACAAATAAGTGAAGGTGTGATTTACTTGGAAATAGCACCTTTGCCAATGTGTTTAAGGTAAGAATGCAGACGAGATCGTACTGGATTCGGGTGGGCTGTAAGTTCCACCAGGGTGTCTTTAGAAGAGACAGAAAAGGACCAACAGATGCACAGGGAGAAGGCCACGGAGCTCTGGAGGCAGAGGCTGGATGGACGCGTCTAGGAGTCAAGGGACACCGAGGATGGCCAGCGACATGGGGAGCTGAGAGAAGGGCATGGAAGAAATTCTCCCTTGAGCCTCCAGGGAGATCCCGGCCCTGGTGACACCTTGTTTTCGGACTTCTGGTCTCCTGGACCAGGAAGGAGCACACTTCTCTCGTTTGTAGCTGCCTAGCATGTGGTAATTTGCTAAGGTGGTCACAGGTGTAGAAGTCCAGGTGTGTGAAGACCTGTGGGAGTGGCTTCTCCTCTCTGGGGGATCAGGGAGGGCTTCAAGGAGGAGGTGACAGTTGAACTGAGCCCTGAGGATGCCGAAGAATTTGCTGGGCAGACTGGGAGGAAAGATTGATTCCAGGCAGAAGGAACAGCCCATGCTCCTGTGGCTCTGGCCCCCCTGGGTCCCTGCAGGGAAGGGTAGCGCAGAGGAGTTGTTGATCATCGTGGGGGGGGGGTGGCACATCCCTCCTGCCCATAAGCCATTGGTGGCTTCTAAGTGCGAGGGCTTCTAGAAAATGCAGTCCTGCTGTGTGCCCAGGAGGAGGGGACAACACAGATCCTGGTAAGAACGGGCACTGTCACCCACACTGCCCTATCACAGCCACCCTAAACTCTCCAGACTGTTTCTGATACTTGCAAATAAAACGTTCTCAGCAAGCACTGAGCTTAGCTACCCGAGACTTCGGCTCTGAGCTAAGTTATATTCGCTGTTTCTGTTCATTTTAAGACCATTTGTTTTCGTACATATCCAAGCTATAAGGTGTCAGGCCTGTTAGCCAGATTCCTGGCAGTTCTTCAAACAATAAAATGAAGTGGGTTTGGGAAGGATGTGAGGGAGGAGAAACCCCTCTCCCCGCGGCCGCGGAGGACGCTCCCTCTCTCCGTATCTTTGCCCCTTTCTCTTCTTGATGACAAGCGCCTCTAGGCTGAGCGCGCTCCTTTGTCTCTCTCCCTGTCCCTCCTGCGCCTCCTGTGTCACTGGGTCTCGCAGGAGGGGTCAGCGCGAGGGGGTGCGCAGAGCTGCTCTGCAGCTGAGCTTACAACAAACGTATCCGGCAGGAGCCTGAGTCAGAAACTTGGCCTCTCGAATCAACATTCAGCGAGGAGGCTGCCTACCCGGTACGCCCTCCAGAGTTGAGGCTGTGAAGGTCGAGGCAGGGAGCTCTTCTCCACCGCGGAGCTTCGTAAAGATTGCCCAAAAGTAACGAGAGACTAAGGCGAAACTTACAGTCCTGGGGCCATCGCGCCCCTTCCCGGGGAAAGGTCCAGGCAATCCCCAGCTGCAACCTCACATTCAGAGGGAGGGGACGCGCCCAACAAGGCCAGGAGCAGCCAGAGAGGATGTGGACGGCTGGGAAATCGACTCCTCAGCGTCCTGAGATGCTTGGAGATCAGTCAGGTCCGTCTCCGGCTTCACAGCAGGGCAAACTGACTTGCAAAGCCGCGTGATTTGCCCCAGCGCATCACTGAGTGTAGACGCTGTGTCCTGTTTCCTATGACGTTACATGAGCACAATTAAAAACAACCGTTGTCAAGGGTACGCCGTGGGCCTTGGTGGTATTCGTGTTACTCCTGGCTGAGGACCTGGGGAAAACCCTGGCCAGGATGACTCTTTTCCTAGAGGTTTCCTCCGTGCCTGGATTCTGCAGACGGTTTTCTGTGGGCTCCACGTTGCTTCCACTCACACTTGGATATATTACTATCCGCCTGAGGCCTCTCGTTTCTTCATCTGTAAAATGGTAATAAATTCCTTCTTGTCAGGACGGTTGTGAAAATGAAATGCAGATGATTGGGGTGAAACGTCTAGCCCATGGTAAGTCCTCAGGCATCCTAGCTGTTGGATCATGGCGAACATGATGATGTCGTTCTGGTTTACCCTCGGTAGAATCGTCATGAGTGACGGGCTAAAGGAGGCTTTCTTTGCTTCCTTCCAAAGGACTGTCAGGACCAAGCCAAGCTCTACTGGAGCCTGTGGCAATAAGAAAAATCAGGAATACTCCTCTCCCTTTGAAATTTTTCATAGTTTATCATGGAATTGTTTGCATTACTTTTGAGTTTTCGTGTTTTTTTTTTTGTTTGTTTTTTTGATGGCGCTGCATGGCTTGCGGGATCTCAGTTCCCTGAGCAGGGATTGAACCCAGGCCGCAGCAGTGAGAGCCTGGAATCCTAACCATTAGGCCACCAGGGAACTCCACATTAATTTTCATTTTTTAAAAAAAAATATTGCATTCAAGTATCTCTGACCTTGGTTACTGTGTGTTCTAGTGGCCCTGAAGTGCTGCAGATGGCACAGACACCTGCCTAGCCTCAGCCTGGTCTGACTTTCCTTGTCACCTGGGGAAGGGCTTCAAGTCCTCATTCCTCCAGGTGCCACCTGACACCCATAGGGGGCGCTGTGGCGCTGTTCCTTTGGGCTGTACTAGCAGCCTGGTACTTTCTCATCTTGCACAGCAAAGGGAAGTTTGTTTTCAATACTTCAGGGCTGGAACTGGCACTTCCTGGTTTGGGTCGGATTTCGACCAAAGTGCTCACCATTGAGTCTGGAAGATGGATTCCCGGCACTTCCTGTGTAACAGGAATACTCTTCCCTCCTCAGCACCAGTTGCATGGTTCCAGGGGCGTTTCTGATGAAGCCATTCCTTGCCCACCGCCATGCAGACCGTGGACCCGCTCCCCTCGGGCTCTGGGCAGCCCCATGGCTGGTGCTAGGGGACTCAGCAGACGGTGGAATTTCCTCACTGCTGGCCAGCGTGGTCCACGGCTCCACAGCCAGACACGAAACAGGGCGGAAACTAGGTTTCAACCAGCACGTACGTTTGTGAAGATATTTATGACCCAGATAGCTCTCCAGATGTTGACTAGTTCACGTGATTTCAGAAGTTCAGTTCTTTAAACAGTCTTGGAGGTTGCATACTCTCCAGCAGTTTTTAAACAGTGTTTAGCAACCCTCTTGGGCTCCAGAGCCCGGAAGGGCTTCCCGGGGTCCCGGGGGTCCCAGGGGCTAGTTCCAGGGTGGAAAGGTGAAGGGAGGAGAGGCCGAGTGGGCAGAACTTCGGGCCTCTCTCCTGCGCCAACTGAACAACCACATGTCTGCCGGCTTCACACGCAGGGCGTCTAGTGTAAGTTTTGTTTAAAGAAATGAATCTCGGATTAAAAATAGTTTTGAAACCATGAATCCAATTCAGAGGCTCTTAATCCTGGCTGCACACTGGGAATCACTTAAGGAATTTTAAAAAGTTCCTTGAAAAAAACAAAAGTTCCTTGACCCAGGCCCTACATCCAGAAATTTGATGTAATGGGGCTGTGGTGAGGTATGGGCGTCAGCATTAAAAAAGAACGAAATAATGCCATTTGCAGCAACATGGATGGACCGAGAGATGATCATGCTAAGTGAAGTAAGTCAGACAGAGAAAGACAAATATCATATGATATCGCTTATATGTGGAATCTAAAAAGAACGGTACAAATGAACTTATCTACAAAACAGAAATAGACTCACGGATGCAGAAAACAAACTTACGGTTACAAGGGGGGTAAGGGGGGGAGGGATAAATTGGGAGATTGGAATCGACATACACACACTACTACATATAAAATAGATAACTAATAAGGACCTACTGTACAGCACAGGGAACTCTACTCAGTACTCTGTAATGGCCCATATGGGAAAAGAATCTAAAGGAGAGTGGCTCTATGTATAACTGAATCACTTTGCTGTACACCTGAAACTAACACAACACTGTAAATCAACAGTAGTCCGATTTTAAAAAAAGAAAAATCCTCCTCAGTGACTCTAACGTGCCACCAGGGTTGAGAGCCACTCATCTGGGCCAGCATTCTTTCTGCTCATGCAAAACGGGGGCCTGGGGGGGTCACGTGACTTGTGCAGAGCCCAATGGTAGCTCATCTCCAGGCTAGATTAGAACCCTGGTCATCCAGCTCTTAGTCACTGCTCCTGGGAATCTACAGCACACGCACAGAGGAAGAGAGAATCCAGTTATCCTATGCGGATGTGAGTTTCTGTGGTTTCATTTTCACATTTGAACAAATATTTTTAGTCCAACATTTGAGTTTCAGGGAGAGAAAACCCTCAAGTGGGAGAGGACATTGCTATTTATACTTCCGCTGGGAAACAGAGGCGTGGGGGTGTGGGCACCGACGAGTGCCCCCCAGGACCACACAGATGCCTGAAGCTGAGAAGAGGCCCCCGAGGGCTGGCTCCCAGGCTCACGGTTTAGTTTAACCACTTTACACACTCAATTTCGCATTCCCTTGGGAACCCCTCCCAATGTTAGCCGGTTGGTGGAGACAAATTGTCGTACTGGTGAAGTGTTTTGACTTTTCAAGGTCAAGCTCTTTTTTTTTTTTTTTTTTCCCAAGAATAAAAGAGAGAAAAAGAAGAGAAATAAGCATGTGAAATCTGTAGCCAGACTGGCCTTTCGGGGTACAAAGTCTACATAATTAACAGCTTAAAGAGGCATGTCAATAGCGGTGGTGGGGTGAGGGGTATAAAAGATTGAAGGCACAACAGAGAGGGCTTTGGGACAATCACATCTCTTGTCACAGTGGGAAGTGACCAGTCCAGGTGACTCCAGGGAGGGGCTGTGAAGGAGCGGCAGGGCACAGAGGAGGCGAAGACCACGTAGAGACTTGTAGAGTTAAAAATGCTTGCACGTCCTACAGGGAAATAGGGGTTTGGGGACTTCTTCTGACCCACAGAATGTGGTGCGAGTGCCACCGTGGAATTTCTGAGGCTGGGTTTTCAGACACCGGAAGCCTCTGCCTTCACACTGAGTGCTTTCTCCTAGAAACGACTCCGTGCAGTGAGAGGCCAGGCCATCTTCCAGGAGGAAAACCAAGCTGCTATTTCCCCACATTACTAAGAAGCTCAGCAAGAGAAAGGAATCTCCTCCATGTATTAGTCAACATAGGCCAGCTGTGCTGTGTGACAAGTAGCCCCTGAATCTCAGTGGCTCTGCTCAACCAAGACTTTATTTCTCACTCACACGGAATCTGGGGCGGGTCCTGTTCTTCAAGTGGGGAGTCTCCACACGTTTTGGCTCTGCCACATCATTAGGAAGCCTCCGTGGTCACTGAGGTGGGGGAAGGGACATCGGAGGGTCATGGGCCTGAGCCTCACGCCGGAAGTGATGGGCCCCTTCCACCCACCACCAGCACCATCACATGAATCCGCCTAAATGTAAGGGGGCTGTGACATGAGGGGGCAGACAGAATGTCTGGCGAGCACTCCTGCCTCTTAAGTCTTTCTGCCAAAGGCTTTTCTGAACCCTAAGGCAACTGCCAGTATTTGTTTGCCAGCAGAGGACAAAATGAGCTGTAATGGAAAACCTCAGAGAAGACTGAGTCTGCCTGACGGGTGGCTGAGTGTGTGTGTGTGTTCTTAATTTTCTGTTGCTAACAGCTAGAAGAGTATTAGCTCTTGCAAAATTATCTGTGTTTTGTATGGTATTTGAGAATCAGTCCCAAGATGTTGCACAGACACGCATGAAAGCTCATATGAGAGATCTCCCTGGGAAGGGAAGAGACAGATTAAGTGGAAGTCGATTTAAAATGGGCATATCCATTGGGACTTCCCTGGCGGTCCAGTGGTTAAGACTTTGCCTTCCAATGCGGGGGGTGCGGATTTGATCCCTGGTCCGGGAGCTAAGATCCCACATGCCTCACAGCCAGAAAGCCAAAACATAAAACAGAAGCAATATTGTAACAAATTCAATAAAGACTTTAAAAATGGTCCACATCAAAAAAAAATAAAATAAACTAATAAAATAAAACGAAATGGACATATCCAACAAATTATTTTCTAGGTGGCCTCTCTAAATCACTGACTTATTTTTCTAGGACAGGAAGTAGAGATTTCTCCCAGGGTCCCCACCGTACTGTGGGAGTGGCTCCCTAGGTTTCATTCAAGAAACCCTAGGCCCAGACGAGGGCTCACAAATTCGTCTCGTTTCAATTTACTACTTAGACCAGTTGGTGGTTCCTGGTGTGATGTGCAGAGACCACATCTAGACCTGGCGGGAAACAGTGTCATGATTGATTAGTAATGTCTGCCATAGAGAGAGTAAGGGGAGAGTGGTCACCCCCTTCAAAATCTATTCTAAGATGCTCATTTCCCCACTTTTTAATTAACATCTCTAAAATCAGGGTACATTGTATAATTGAAGGCATCTTACAAATTATTTTGCAACGGGTTTCTGTGGTTCACAAGATAATGGTGCATGGGACTTCCCTGGCGGTCCAGTGGTTAAGACTCCGCTGCTTCCACTGCAGGGGGCGCGGGTTCAATCCCGGGTTGAGGAACTAAGATTCTGTATGCCGTGTGGTACAGCCAAAAAAAAAAAAAAAAAACGTGCACTGCACAATTAATAAAATAGATAACATTTGGTATTTGCCAGTTTTGGTTTGTTTGTTTAGAGCGTTGTTGTTAGGATTTAATGGGCTTAGATCCAGAATCCCTAGACCTGGGAGGTCTCAGTGGGGTTAGTTTCCGTTCTCTTTTCCTCTCTCTCCCTTTCATTTACATCTCTGAGGTTTTCTTCTGCACAACCCCACAGCCCTCGTTCTTTCCATGGCAGCCCCCTCAGCACCCTCCACTTCACCCCTCTGTTCCAGCTCTGCCATCACTGGAAGATTCTTTTCATGTTTTTAAGTTCAAGTTCTCTGGACCCTGAGTGAATCGAATAACCTGTTTGCGCATTTCTGAGGTGAGAGGTTGCTGGCCATCTTGTGCGTTATTTTTCCTGCGGGTTGTGTCTAGCCCTGATCTAGTCGGCTGTGATCAGGGTGAGGAGGTGGGTGGGTTGGGGGGTGGGATTCCAAGGTACAACATGTCCTCCTAGGAGGCAGGGGCACGCCAGAGTTAACATATACGTACGTTTCCAAACCTCTGTCTCTGTCGATACCTACACCTACACCCACTGCTGCATCCACGCACAGCTTCCCTCTTCCCGCCCTTCCTCGGGCCTCCAGCGGAGAGGGTGGCATTATCATACCATGCAAAGTCCCACCTTGCTGGTTTGTTTGCTTAGTCCCACTTGTCCTCCAACCCCCCACCCCCATCTCGGGACAATCACTTTAATATATTCACTGTGAACATCACTGTTTGTAGCACGAAGCTATAGCGCCCGACTTCCTGGTCTCGAATCCCAGATCTGATATTGATTAGCTGTGTGACTTGGAGCCTCAGTTTACATAATAATGGTATTTTAAAGTGTAATTTTATTAAAATACATAATAATATTTTAATATCTATTCACCCAATGAATGCACGCCCTTAAAATGTGTTGCTTGGACATGAGGATACTTAGAATGGCACCCTGCACACAGTGAGCAGAACAGAAGAGCTCATTAGCCAGTGCATTCTTGCAAGAGGTGTACCGTGTGCTTGGTCCGCGGACGCTTAGCTGCGGTTAAGTCGTATCCAGCTACATATCTCATTCTATTACTTGCTTCACCTAGCACATTGCATTCACGTATCTGAACTGTTATGAATTTTTCTTGGTTTTAACTGTTTTCCACAAAGATGCTTCTTAATGGTTGCATCTCTTTCTTGTCTTTATCATTTAATGATTTAACAATTCCATATTGTTGAACATCTAGTGCGTTGGTATAAAAAAAAATGCTCCATGTTTTGGGTCCGTATACATACACTTGAATGCAATCTCTGAGTTTTCCTTATATGACATCATTGGAGGTGGACTTGCTGGGCCAATGGACACACACATCGTGAGGGGCTGGTTACGCACGGCCACCTTGCCCTCTAGGCTGGGGGCTGATTTACACTCCTTGCAGCCAAAGAGAAGATGCTTGTTTCCTCTTTCCTCTGCCCCAGGCCCAACACTGCATTTTCATTGTAAAATAGAAAACCTTTGGCCCTGAGATCTTGACTCTCCACTGCAGTCCCACTGAAGGTGGAGAGAATCTGATCAGAAAGGCAAAGGCAGAGAAGAGGAAAATGCCCGGAGAAAGAGAGAGCTTCTCTTAGGGCAGGAGAAGGACGCAGAAGGGACAGAGGTGTTAGGTCCCTGATGTCAGAAGGGAAGTCTGCTGAGCGCAGAGCCAGGGCTGGTGATGGAAGGAGCTGGCAGGGCGGGCAGGGGGATGGGCGGGCTCCACCGCTGTTCCTGGAACCGGGCTGCCTCCTGGTTACATATTACGTTCATTTTGATTGTAAGTACGGGTTTGCCTTCCCTAATGGCAGGGTTGGGTAATGATGTGGTCATGAGAGGCATGTGTTACCCAGGAGAATCTGGGCTGCACATTCCCAATGCAGATGGAATGCTTGGCTCTTTGATTTTCGCCTCCCATCATTTGATTGTATTTGTTGAGCTGGAAATGTGGGGAGGGTAACTCTCTCTCTGATTTTCTTTTTCTTTGTAATTTGGGAATGTGGCTAGAGAACAGACAGTGGCTGAAGATCCCTTGACGGTGGATGAGCTGGAATTCGCTGCGGGATTTTGCAGGGGAGAGGCAGAGTGCACCGGGTAGCTTGCCTGAGACAAACGCGAGTTCAGACATACATGTAATGGGGGTGAAGGACTTGAATCTTCCCCCCGGACAGTCTTTGAAGGGGTTGGGTGTGTGAAAGGTGGTTTGTGGCTTGGACTGTGTAGCAGTTTGGAATGCTGTCCGCTGCAAGTAACTCATTCAAGACTAACAGAAAGTAAACCTGGGAGGTGACTTTTCTCACCAGTCAAGAGGGACAGAGGTAGCAGGTAGCTAAGCCCCATCAATGCTCTGAGGTGTCGTCTTGGAAATTATCTCCAGCCTAAGGTGTTGCAGCAGCTCTAAGCTTCCCATTTACACGTTCCCTCCTTCTCTATCCCTTTCTACAAAACATCCTCTTTTCACTTATTAAAAACACCATCATCTTTGTTTCAGAGAAATATGTGACCATCTTAGAGAACTGGCTTCCGACGGCAGGTTACTGAATCAGTCACAGCCCAGAGGGAGCCCCACTGCCATTCTCACTGCTCGTCTCTGCCTCACTCACAGGGTGTCGGGACAGGTGAGGGGAGGCACCCAGGTGCTCGGCTCTGATTCCACATTCTGATTCCCTAGCCAGCCCCTGCCACAGGTTTCCACTGGGCACGTGGTCTGGAGGGAGCACACACGCAGCCTCAGAGGTCCGGAGCTGGGTTCAAATATCAGGCCCACCACTTAGAGCCGTGTGGCCCTGGGCAGGCCTGGGCACACCTCTGACCCTCACTTTCCCCATGTATCAAACGGGGGTGAGAATGCACGACCAAGAACTATTGTGAGGGTTAGAAGGAGAGGATGAAATGGCCCCAGCACTGCTCCTGGCACAGCGGGGCTCAATAAACAGTCACCTCTTATCATGATTCCTGCCAGAGGAGGGGAAGTGGATGAAAAGAAGTACAAGTGATGGGACTTGCCTTAGCCTTTGCTTCCAGTGAGGGTTATGATAAAGAGATTTAAGACACAACTGTGGAAGCTGTGGGTTACGAGGGCAGCTTTCCGTGTGCCACAAGGTAACCAGGATGGAGTCCTTGCAGCACCCATTATGCAGATGTAAAAGCCTGTTATGGGCATTGCAGGAAACTGCGCTGGTTCAGATCTTTAATGTGAAAAGAGGATTCTTCTTATTCACCACGTGTGTGATGATGGACAGATGTGCTGGTATGAAGGCGAACATAGGTGCATCTCCACTACCACTGACTGCCACGCCACTAAAACGTCTGCCTTCCCGTCACAGGACAAGGGAACCAGGGACCTGGCATCTGGAAGAAACAGCCAGACACTGCAGCCTTCCTGCGTCTGGAAACCACTGCACCAGCCTCTTGGGGTGGTCAGTCACCAGCTCCAGCTGTCCTCCATGGGATGCTTACATGCAATGAGCTTCTGGGACAACTTCAGGGTCACCAGCAGTAGTAAAGTAAATGGATAGATGGGGGGAGGGCCAATTTTAAAAGGAAAGCCACATGTGAGCATCTGGATTCAATCTGATGAAGGGCTGGCAGAGGAGGGACTCTTAGATTCCATTTAGTTCAGACTCCTTATATGACAGATGAGAAAACTACAGCTTAGAAAGGGAAAGTGACTTGCTTACGACTGTGCAGCAAGTTGGCGGGGGTGCCATTCAATCCATCCATCCATCCACCCACCCACCCACCCATCCATCCACCCATCCACCCACCCACCCATCCATACATCCACTCACCCACCCATCCATCCACCCACCCACCCACCCACCCATCCATACACCCATCCATCCACCCACCCACCCACCCATCCATCCACCCATCCACCCACCCACCCATCCATACATCCACTCACCCACCCATCCATCCATTCACCCATCCATCCACCCACCCACCCAACCATCCATCCACCCACCCACCCACCCATACATACATCCACTCACCCACCCATCCATCCACCCACCCATCCATCCACCTACCCAACCATCCATCCATCCACTCACCCACCCATCCATCCACCCACCCACGCATCCACCCACCCACCCACCCACCCATTCACCCATCCATCCACCCACCCATCCATCCACCCATCCACCCACCCACCCATACATATATACATCCACCCACCCACCCACCAACCCACCCACCCATCCACCCACCCATCCATCCACCCATCCATCCAGCCATCAATCAATCAGAGATGTGTGCTGAATGCTTCTGATGTGCCAGGCACAGTGCCAGGTGCTGAGCACGAGGCCCCACAGGAAGATATGACCCTCATCCTTAGGGAGCTTATGGTCCAGTGGGGGAAACAGGTTACAGCAAATCACATAATTAATTTCAACTGGAATCCTTGCTATGAAGAAAAAGTCAGTGTGCTAAGAGAGAGTCTGGGAGGATCTGGAAGGACCCCCTGAGGAAATAATCTTTAAACTGAGCCCTGAAGGATGAGTAGGACCAGGCAGACAAGCAGAAGGGTTGAGACTGAGGGTAGTATTTCAGGCGGAAGGAAGGCTCTAACAAGGGGTGGAGCGTGGAACACTGAGAAGGTGAAGGAAGCCTAGCGGTGCTGGGGAGGCCAGCAGTGTGAGGACACAGACTTGGAGCTTCCAGGCCTGGCGCTCTCTCCGCTCTGCCTGTAGGTCCCACCCCAGGACTCTGCACCTTATTGAATCAACATGTCCTCCAAGTTCCATGTTCGGAGAGAACTGGATGATGAAGATACTTAGTGGATTTGCTCTAGAAAAGGCTTATTCTGGACTGGACTGGGGTTTAGGGCTTGAGGGAGGAGCCCATATGGTTTATAAATAATAAAATACCTACTAATATGGTACACATCATAAGGAAATAAATTCTCTCCAAAAAGAGGAAGTCTATGGAGATAAGCCTATGGTACCCCAGGATGGAATGAGCTTCCCAGTGACGCTCAGCATCTCTGCAGTTCTCGTGGCCTTCCCAGCATAGTCACAAGGTGGCAGGGGTTTCCTTAAACATCACATCCTCAGATGACTTTCTTCAAAGGCAGGGAGACAGACAAGTGACCTCTCTCCTTTTACTGGGGAGAAAAACCTCTTTTCCAGGAGCCTCACAGGGTACCTCCTCTCGTGGCTCATTGGCCCAAACTGGGCCACGTGCTCACTGCTGACTGTAAGAGGCTGAAAAGGTGATTATCTGGGGAGAAGAGGAAGAGGGATTAGCATGTGGCTGTCTGTCACATGCCTCTAGCTACCGAAAGGAATGAGTCCTCTTTCCATTCCCAGTTCATAGTCCTGGAGGCTATTATCAATTCCTGCAGTTCATGTCTGCTAGTGTTTCAATGAGTGATGTGGTACAGAAGAAGCATTTGACAGAATTCAACACTCAGCCGATAAGAAGTAGAAAGGAACCTCCTCAACACGGCGAAGAGCAACTAGATAGTCATGCTGGGAAAACACGAACTCCAACCCCTACCTCACGCCATATACGAAAATTAATTTTAAATCTACCAAAGGTCTAAATGCAGGAGCTAAAACTACAAAACCTTCTAAAAGAAAACATAATATATCTTCACAAACTTGGGGCAGGCCAGGACTTCTTAGACATGATAGAAAATGCACTAATAAAAAATGGATACCATATGTATATGTATAACTGATTCACTTTGTTATAAAGCAGAAGCTAACACACCATTGTAAAGCAATTATACTCCAATAAAGATGTAAAAAAATAAAAAATAAAAATAAAGGCAACAAAACAAAAATAAACAGGTAGACAACTACAAGCTGAAAAGCTTTTGCATAGGAAAAGAAACAATAAAAAATGACCTTAATTTGAAAAAAAAAAGGATAAAATTCAAACTTAAAAACATTTGCTCTTTAAAAAGCACTATTAAATTACAGCAAATTACAGCAAATTACAGCAAATTAAAAATGAAAGGCAATGCCAATGCAGGGGACACGGGTTCGAGCCCTGGCCGGGGAAGATCCCACATGCCGGGGAACAACTAAGCCCGTGCGCCACAACTACTGAGCCTGTGCTCTAGAGCCCATGAGCCACAACTACTGAGCCCACGCACCTAGAGCCCATGCTCCTCAACAAGAGAAGCCACCACGATGAGAAGCCCACGTACCACAATGAAGAGTAGTCCCCGCTCAACTAAGGAAAGCCCGCACGCAGCAACGACGACCCAATGCAGCCAAAAATAAATAAATAAGTTAAATAATCATTCTTATTATTAAAAAGAAAGGCGAGCATCACACTGCAAGAAATACAGAACACAGAGACTTACCTGTTCTCTTTAGGAATGAAGAATATAGAGAGTGAGGCCCTTGGGTGTGGGATGTGAATCCTCAATCATCATTACCCATCAGTCATTATCGTCAGTAAAGGAAGGGCTGCCATCAGTTGAGCACCTCCTTTGTGGCACCATCTACTTTAGACACACTGTTTAATCTAAATCTCTCACCAGTACTGTGAGAAAGAGCACGGTTTCCCAATCACAGATGAGAATCACACACCTGGGGTGGTAGATGGCATCAGTGGTGCCAATTCTTCACCCCTTCCTATATTTTTGCTTTTGCCTTGTAACCGCGAGGAGCTCTCCCTCTATGGGCAGGGTGACATGCTCCACCCCTGGACTTTGGCCTCAGCCACATGACTTGCTTTGGCCACAACAAGGGAAGGGCCTTTGATAAGGGCTCCAACACTGGGATGTGCTCTGTTGCATCTTTGCCATGGCCATGAGGGCATGCCTGAGCCGGCCTGCTAGAGATGAGAAACAAGTGCAGCTGAGTAGGCGTCCTCTCCACCCCAGGTGCAGTCAGCCTAGGTCAGCTGCTGGTCCCAGACACGTATGTGAACCCAGCCAAGATCAGCAGAGCCGCGTGGCTGACCCCCAGCTCATTCCAGATACACAAGCAATACACACTTACCGTTCTTATGACGCTGAGGTTCTGTGGTTGTTTGTTATGCAGCACTCTTGTGTCAAGAGCTAACCGATACACCCAGTAAGCACTGAAGTCAGAATCTGTGCTCAAGTCTGTTGACTCCACCACCCGTGTCCCTCCTACCCTGACACTCTCTTTTTACTACGGTTCTCATAATTATTCGCATTCATGACAAAGTCTAGGATTGAACATTTTGGAGAAAACAGGAGTGGCTGTTGGGCAAGTGGGCTTTATCTTCTGTGGTTGTCAGAGGGAATGGGAGGGATACGATTTGGAAAGTTGGTGGGAGTCAGAACACAATCCACGCCACGGGGCTGGAGTCTGGCCAGTTACTCTTCCCAGTTTGCTCCCCATCCTTCCTGGTCAACCGCAGCCACATGCCTAGAAAAGCTGTCTTGTATTCGCCTCTAGCACCTTAGGAAAGAATGCTAATAGGAATGCTAGCTCTGATCCCAACAGCTAAACTGCACCGAGCACCCGCTCTTACTGAGCCCCACACGGGTCACCCCATCTCGTCTTCCCAACAAACCGAGAACCTCAATATTTGCATTTTACACGTGAGAAAACTGAGGACACGCAGAATGTCCTCACTCTTGGTTTCTGGAAGAATTGCAAACTGAAGAGTGATATTTCACAGCTTAGAATCTGTGAAAGTTATCGGGAGAACTGCCGGTAACAGAGGTATCAATTACATTTTAATAACTCATTCAACAAACCAGTTCGACGTAACCGTTATTCACGAGGCCAAGCGATGGAGTACGCAAGCTTCAAAACGCAGGAAACAAAAACTGAGAGTGCGAACAGGAGACGGTCCAATCCATAAACACAGCGGGGCTTCCAATACTCCTCTTTGATAAAACAAGCAAACAAAACCAATCGCAACAGGCATAGAAGACTTAAACGCTATAAACCAGCTTGACCTAGAGGATGTCAGTGGGACACGCGACCCAACAACAGCAGAGCCCGCATCTTCTCCTGGGCACATAAAGTATCAACCAAGGGAGACCAACCATCTTCTAGACCACTGTGGCTCATGGCCTGTGTTCGTACAGCCCATGACCTAAGCGTGGTTTTTATATTTTTGGAGGGCTGCCGAAAACAAAACCAAACGAAACAATAAAGAGTACGCTACAGAGACATTACTTGGCTTGCAAACTCTAAGATGTCTGCAGTCTGGCCCTTTGCAGAAAAACCTTCCCTTCTACTCTTCTAGGTCATCAAGCAAGTTTCAGGAAATTTCAAAAGGTTGAAAATGTACAAAATATATTCTTTGACCACAGTGAAGCCAAACTAGCAATTATTAACATGAAAGTATATTTTTAAACAGCGTAAACATCTGGAAATAAAACAAATAGACCAACGGCACAGAACAGGGTGTCCAGCACCAGACAGACGTACATATGGGCATTTCTCACACACCGATGAAGATATTTCAGTACGTCGTGAAAAGGACCAACCACTCAATAAACAGCGTCGAGACAACTGGCAAAAGTGCAAAAGCAAAAAACTTACACCATAAAACTATTAGGAAGAAATTTAAACGATTTTGAAAATAGAGAACATTTTCTTAAAAATATAAATGCAAAAAATATATATATATATAAATGCAAAAAATATATATATAAATGCAAGGGCTTCCCTGGTGGCTCAGTGGTTAAGAGTCTGCCTGTCAATGCAGGGGACATGGGTTTGAGCCCTGGTCCGGGAAGATCTCACATGCCGCAGAGCAACTAAGCCCGTGCGCCACAACTACTCAGCCTGTGTTCTACAGCCCGCGAGCCACAACTACAGAACCCTCGAGCCACAACTCCTGAAGCCTGCGTGCCTAGAGCCCATGTTCCGCAGCAAGAGAAGCCACCGCAATGAGAAGCCCGTGCACCGCAACGAAGAGTAGCCCCTGCTTGCCACAATTAGAGAAAGCCAGTGCGCAGCAACGAAGACCCAACACAGCCAAAAATAAACAAACAAGTAAATAAATAAATAAGTTCTTAAATATATATATATATATAAATGCAAAAGCAAACCGTGTCAAAAATCTGTATAACAATCTACACCATAAACAAAGTGAAAATCCAAGTGACCAACGGGGAAGAAATACTTGCAAAACGTAATGCACAGCAATGACTAATATCAGAAGCATTTAACACACCTTAAAGATCAGGTTAAAAAAGATAACTACTCACCTACAGGACGTACAAGCAGAAACGTTCAAAGGATAAGGAAGGCGGCACCTGAAAGCAGAACACAAACACCACGCGTGAAAAGTGTCCGAATGCATCGGCCAACAGGAAAACTCCAATGACTTTAAAGATATTGCTACTCGTCCATACATTAGTCATAATGCAAAGACTGGCCATGGCCAGCAGTGGGAAAAGGAAGGGGAGTAAGCTTAGCCATCGCTGGTCCACAAACTGCTATGTCGTTTATGGAAGCGATTGACAGGAATCTGTTCAAACTGGAAACCCACACACCTGACACCCCACACAAGGCACTTGTGGAAATCTGTTTTGGCAAAGAAATAACCCACATGTGCACAAAGGGGCAGGTCTGAGGATGTTCCGTGCAAATATTTTTATTCTAAGAAGACACAGGAAGTAACTGAAATGACTACTGATATGGACACGGTAAAGCAAACCGTGGCACCTCCGTATGAAAAACGGAGCCCTGGCTTCAACAGTTAAGACTGAAGTGTAGCGGCCATGGAAAGATGTCCGTGGGGAACCTAAAAAATAATACAAGTGAATGTATATGCAAAACAGAACCAGACTCACAGAGAGAACAAACTAGTGGTTACCACTGGGAAGAGGAAAGTGGGGGAGGCGAAAGTTAGGGGGGATTAAGAGGTACAAGCTACTGTGTATAAAACAGGAAAGCAACAAAGATATCTTGTATAGCGTGGGGAATTATCGCCATTATCTTGTAATAACGTTTAATGGTGTATGATCTGTAAAAATACTGAATCACTACACTGTGCACCCGATATTAACATAATATTGTAAATCAACTATACTTCAATTAAAAAAAAAGATTTCTAAGACACCTTTGTTTGAAAAGGGGGTTCCGGAATATGTTCCGTATTACGCCATCTATGTGTATGAACTACACAAGGCGGCAGCCCTTCTGTGTACACAAATTTATGTCTTTGTAAACCACAGAAAATGTCTTGAGGATATCCAGCAAAATGGGAAGTAGTTTTCTATCCAGAAGGAGAACACAGGTGATTTTTGTTGTTTCTTTAGGCTTTTGTCTATTTTCCACGATAGAGGTGACTTCTGAAATTTTTACAAAAGTAAAAGTGTGTGAGGTGGTACTTTTTTTTTTTTTTTTTACAGCATATAGATCCACTCTATAAGGGAAGGCAGCTGTCCTGCTGTTCCAGCCTGGCAAGTTCAATATTCTTTGCACTTTCCAACACGATGTACCTTTATAATTTCATTTTATCCTATTAATCCATCCTGAGCTGAGGGAGATAATCACTCTTGCTGTGAGGGTGTCTGAAGATGTTCTAGGCATTTCAGTTTTATTCTCAACTCTAATTCTAGGAGGGAAGAGTCAGCCTCTTTCCATGATATCTGATACATCCCTCTCCTTAATTCCGAGGGCACTGAGAGGGCCCTTAGCAATGAGGTCACCAGGGAGAGGAGGTCACAAGCTAAGTGGACCAAATGGCCAGGCTCCTTACCTACGTCAGGCCACCTCCTCCCACGCTGCTCCCCCTAATTTTTAGGACTCTGTGCAAATCCCACAGAGCGTGGATACTTAAATTCCAAGTGTGACAAAGCTTGCAAAACCACCCTCAGTGGGAAACCATCTTTCTGAGCATCCCGGGGACCTCTGCGGGGTGGGGGCTGGGGCGGTGGAAGGATGGCAGGGGCATCTCCCAGGAGGAGAAGGTGGAGGAGGATGCAGCACGGAGGGTGGGGACTAAGGGGAGGCAGTTAAGGGTTTGAGATGATCCCTTCCTAGTCTGGAGGCCCGGAGGGTGTCTGCGGAAAGCGTCTCCGAAGGGCAGGCTTGTAGACAAACATCAATTTCTTCTCCCAAGCGAGCTGCCTGAAGCCCTCAGCACCCCGGCTCCAGAGTCTCAAAGTAGGTTTGTTAAACCCTCTGCATCATGAAGCACAGATGCGTGGTGAGTCTGTTTAGTGAGTTGCAACCAAGTTATTGAAACAATTTTAAAGCTTCAAAAAATGAAATAGACTGGACCAATGCTTCTCAGACGTGGTCACTGTGCAGACCTGGGGCGGGGCCCTACAGTCTGTATTTCTAACTCAGACGATGCTGACGCTGCGGGTCCAGGGACCACACTTTGAGAAGCCAAGGAGGAGCTATCTAGCTGGATGGGAATAGACGAAGCACAGCAGTGCAGTGCACGTTGCAAAATGACATCTAGTTTTGTGAACATTTATTTCGTGTGTGTGTGTGTGTGTGCGCGCGTGTGTCTTTGGATGTGTACTCTTCTAACACACTGGGATCCAAGAAAGTGAAAAACACCGAACGGGAATTACAAACAGGACTCGAGTCGAAAGACAAATCCACTCAGGTGGATCGGGGCCATGGATCATTCTGACTCTATTTTAAACATGAAAATGTTCCTGCAAGGGACGTACTTCTTATCTAGTCCCCCGTTGCTTCCATTACAAAAATTTGAACTTGTGCCATTTCCTGTGGCGAGGGCTGACACAGAGGGGTGAGAAGGGCATATCTATTTTGGACTCTCATTTCAAAACCTCCCAATATCACCAAAATCAACTGGCACAAACAGAGAGCATGGGAGTTTCTTTCACAGAAATGGCAAAGCGCGTCTATCAATGGAGCACATGCAGCCGGGCGGAAGGGCTCCCCAATGGCCGCTCCATCAACCTTGGCAGATGTGTACATTACGCTTTGATCTCCAAGGATGCTGTATTTAGATGACATAATGCCCTCTGGGTTATCTTTCTCCAAGGTAGAAGGGACGTAAGCAGATACCCACTCTTGCAAGATAAAATTAGCACCTCTTTGCTGGTAGATAAACATTTTCGGCAGGAAAGCTCTGATTAAAGTACAAAGCAGCCAGGGGTATTAGGCTGCACCCCTTTGAGTGAAATTCTTCTTTATAATAAAAGGAAATAGCACTGCTATGACATAAGGCAACGGGGAGCTGCCACTCCCGCTGCAAAGACAGGGCTTTGCTACTGCAGCCGTTGTGCAGAGCCCCAGTCTAGCCTAAACTGGGGGCTGGGGGGGGAAAGGGGGGACTCTGTGCCGAACCCTCACTCAGAGCAAGTGCCCCGTCGGTCCTGGCGTTTTCTGTTCCCATGTTCCGGGGGTGCCGCGAGTAGCTGTGTGGTCTGCTCACCGCCCAGCGGACCTGGCACTCCCGCCCACCGCAGTCACCAAGCTGCTCACCCTGGTGCGGGGCTGGGTCAGTCCAGAGTGGGGCACCATCTGGAGAATTCTTGCAAAAGCACTGGGCAGACTCGCTCTGGAGGCACTGTCTACCCCCCGGACACTTTGCGCCGATTCGCACTAATGCGTTTTGCCCACAGGACCCCTGCCCCGTGTATTTCCCTCCCACACATGCCCCTATAGGAGGTCACAGAACTGTGAACTGGACAAGTCCCGGTCCAGCTCGGGGCTGGGGAAAGAGGCCAGGAGTGCACATTGTCTGAGACATTTCGTTTTTCCCCACTGGATGGCTAGCCAGCAAATTCAGAAAATGTCGGTGGCTGGAAGCTTCACCCAACTGCATGTGTTTTTTGATTTTTGGGTACTGGCTTATTTAAGTGACTTACTTTCCAAACATGATTTTCTCTTTTCTAAAGATTCTTGCTTCTTTTCTATTTAGAGAAGACCTTTCAATATTTCCTTTAGGATAGGTTAGGTATTGCTGTATTCTTTTAGTTTTTGCTTGTCTGAGGAATTCTTTCTCTCTCCTTCTGTTCTAAATGATAATCTTGCCGGGTAGAGTGTCCTAGGTTGCCGATATTTCCCTTTCAGGACTTTGAATATATCTTGCCACTCCCTTCTGGCTTGCGACGTTTCTGTACAGAAATCAGCTGACAGCCTTACGGGGGGTCCCTTGTCGTTAACTCTTTTTCTCTTGTTGCCTTTAGAATCCTCTCCTTAACTTTGCATTTTTATTAGAATATGTCCTGGTGTAGGTCTCTTTGGGGTCAACTTGTTTGGGACCCTCTGTGCTTCCTGTATCTGGATGTTTCCTTCCTTAGGTCTGGGAAGTTTGCAGCCCTAATTTCTTCAAATACATTTTCAATCCCCGTTTCTCTTTCTTCTCCTCCTGGGATCTCTATTCTGTGTAGATCGGCACACTTTATATTATCGCATAGGTCTCTCATATTGCTTTCATTTTTTTATTTGGCTTTCTGTCTGCTGTCCTGAGTGGGTGATTTCCATTATTCTATCTTCCAGGTCACTTATTCGTTCTGTGTTATTCATTCTGCTGTTCATAGCCTTTAGCTCAGCTTTCACCTCAGTGCATTAGTTCTCTAATTTTTCTGGGCTGCTCTTTATAGTTTCTAGTTCCTTTTTACAGTTATCTGCATTTCTATCGACAGCCCTTCTTAATTCCTTCAGTATTTTCATTGTCTCCTTTTTGAACTCGGTGTCTATTAGACTGAAGACGTCTGCTTCACTGTTTGTCCTTTCAGGGCAATTCTCTTGATCTTTGCATTGGGAGTGGTCCCTCTGCTTCTTCATTTTACTTATATGTCTCTTGCTCTATGAGTTTGGGAGAAACAATTATCTACTGTGTTCTTGGAGGGCTATTCATATGTGGGAGCATCCCTGTGTAGTCGGCACGAGTTTAGTATTTTTGGTGCGAGGGCTGTTTTCAGTACGGATGCCTATCGGCTCTTTCCTCAGCATGTGCTGGCCGTGTCCCCTTGATAGGAGATGCGACTGGTGTTGTGGCGACCAGAGCCCGCAAGGGATAGTGCGCGGGGACTCCCCTTGCTCTGTGGTTGTCACAGCCCTGTCCAGGGCAGGGTCTGCTCCCTAGCTGTTGGAGTAGAAGCCCCCAGACCCATTTCTGAGCTGCGGCGTGAGGTAGGTGGGACTGGAGCGCTCCCGCTGGGAGAAGAGCCACTGAGAATTCCTTCACTGAAGCCTCCACTGCCAGGACACAGGCAACGGGCCCTGGTGTCCCTCAGGTGCTGTGTTCACGAAGCTGCCAGTGCAGATCTTACCCACTGAAGTCGGGTACCAGGACCACAGGGGTCACCCACCGGGACCCGCTTGGGGAAGCAGCCCAGACCCCGGCCCCGCCTCTGCATGGGTGCCCTCAGAGCCCTCAGCTGCTAAGGCCGGACCCGTCCCAGCTGCGCGAGCATCCGCTGTCCCGTCCCAGAGCTCGTAGAGGCGACCCTGGGAGAGAGGCTGCTATGGCGGCCCCGCACCCCCTTCACGAGCCCCTTAGCGAGGCGCTTTGCTTCTATGGTGCCCGGGCTTCTTCTGTGAAAACCCCCAGTTGTCACCGGTACTGGGACAGGAGGGAAGGGGGCAGGGCACAACCTTTTAAAGACGACAGAGACGTGGAGGACACGACAAAAACTGGTTAGAACCTACCAGGCCCGCGATGGTGGAAGATTCAGTTTCCAGTGGACCCTGAGCCTCATTATACCCTCACTGTAATACATCAGCTGAATACACACCCACCGGCGCCAGGACAGTTCCGGGGCCCACCATAAAGGGCCAAAGAGTGGGCGACGCCCCAATTCCTGGAAGCTCCCGCCTTCCCCAAAATAGTTGGAATAACCGTTCCACTTATTAGCCTATGAAATTATCCAGCCCATAAAAACTAGCCACCCCGTATTTCAGGGCCACTCTCGCCTTCTGAGACGGCCCACACTCTCTCTCTCAATAAATCTGCTTCTTACCTATCACTTTGCCTCTCGCTGAACTCCTTCTGCACTGAGACATGAAGAACCTGAGCTTCATTAAGTCCTGAGACCAGGTGTGTGATCTCAATGAAATGACAGCAGCTTCGAGTCCCAGCCCGCGGGCTCGAATACCATCCGAGTTGTGCGGTTTCAGCATCACAGTCCGGCCCCTTTCAGGCTGTCTGCAGGCAGGCAACCCCGGTCCTCTCCCCGGCTCTGTCCTCTGAAGCCTGGGTTTCAGCCCCCAGCCCCTGCATGCACCAGCCGGCGCGCGTCTCGGGCTGGGGTGCAGCGAGGCGCCTTGGAACCCCTGTGCCAGTCTCTCTCCTTTCTGGCTGCCCCCACCTGCTGCTGCGCTCTCCTCTGAGCCTCGGAAGCTCCCCCTCTGTCCCGGCTGATGTCCCTCCCAGCGATGGAGCTTCCCAGGGTGCAGGGCCTGTCCTGATTCCTCTTTTCTTTTGTCCTACCCGGTTACGAGGAGATCTTTCTTGCACTTCCGGGTGTCTGATGTCTTTTGCCAGCGTCCGGTAAGGTATTCTGTGGGAACGGCTCCACTGGTAGATGTATTTTTGATGTATCTGCGGCAGGAGCTTTACTCCACGTCCTCCTGTTCCGCCATCTTGCTTTCTCTCTCTTTGTAGATGTTATTAGGTTAAGGGTCTCCAGCTGGGCTCATCCTCAATTGGGCCTGGGACGACTTTCAATCCAACAACCGAGGTCCTTATAAGAGACAGGAGAGAGAGAGAGGAGAGGCCACGTGAAGATGGAGACAGAAGCTGGAGGAAGGCGGCCACATGCCCAGGGAGCCCGTAGCCAGTGCCGGGCCAAGACCCCACAGCCGGAGCCCTGTATGGGTGATTCTGGGCTGTGGTTGTGTGTAATTACTAACACCTCCCTTTACTCTCAAAAGTGCCCGGTTTGGAACAATACATGATACCTCCACTCTACGAAGGGTTTTAAGCAAGAGGATGACACCTGGGGAGTGAAAGCCCACGCTGGCTGCCCCGCGCGAGTGGCCCAGACCGGGCAAGGGGGCGTGGGGAACAGCGGCCCTCCACCAGGGTGACTGCACTGGGGAAAGGGGGACAATCACACACTCGGGGATTCCTGGACACCGACACTGATTCCAGGAGGCTCGCTGGGGCACTGGGGTCCCCTAGTCCCCGTAGGGGACTCATATGGAGTTTTAGCTCGCTCCTGTCCCAACGCGGCTGCAGTGCCTCCCCAAACCTGTCCTGTGGTTATTTCCTCCGTTCTGGAATGCTTCACTGCGACAGACATCCTTGGCCATGTCCCCGCAAGGGGGGAGGGGAAAGGGGCAGGTCAGAGAGGAGTCCTGGGCTGCTGGTGGGGCAGCTGCTCCCACCGTTTGTTCCAGCAAATTCTGGTCCCCATCACATTGCTCATTTCATTTACTCCTGTCCTGGATGACCCAGGGGTAGAGACGGTCTGGAGGAGGGGCGACCTCCCCCTTTCAGGCTTTTCCCCCTGGGTCTGGGCTCACGGTTCAGCCTCTCCCAGGGCCTGTGTTCATAGTGTGTGGCTTCATCTTGGCTGCAGTGGACTTGGGAGCCACAGAGGGTCTTCTGACACTGACTCAGAACCCAGCTAAAAGGGACTCAAAAACAGTAAGGATGCATAAATTCATCCACGTGCTCTGTGCTAATGATGAGAACAAACACTGACCTAGAGTTTCCCCTGCGCTCGCTGTAAGGGCTCTGCCCCTTCAAAGTCGGTGGAGACTTTGGTCTGGGCCCACTCTTCCTGCTTTGGAGGGTCCCCCTTCTGTCCCCTCCCCAGCCAGCCCCCTTTGGCTTTCCCAGAGCTCTTCATCGGTCCTGGGCTGGAGAAGGGGGCCTGCGAGCAGTCATTCACACCTACATATGAATTTCTGTCACTATCTTTCCGTCCCTCCTGGGGAGGGCATTTTGTGAATCACCACTCATTGTGAATGAAAGGAAGATGTGTTCCCCGGGAGAGACACTTCAGTGAGAACAGGCAGAGTCAGGGGAGGCTTTTCCGGGTGCCCGTGGTAATAGGGGGACCACCCTTGCCACCCTTCTCTGAGGAACCCTGAGTTCTCTGCCCTCCATTCTCCAGGCTGCCAGGCCCCTGTCGCTGTACCTGCTTCTCTAGGGAGTGTTCCCAAGACTCCTTCCCACACCTGACGTGCCCCCTTTACTCTGTCTCTTTCTGATCCCAGACATGTGCATTGGAGTGTCTGGCCAGTAACGATAAATAGTGTCCAAACTCCTTCACTTCCACTCCGAACCCAGGGTCCCTTGTCAGCTTCCCTGTCATCACCTGCACGCCATTTCCCGATGCAAAGTGTGCTCGGCTCACCTGGAAGAACAGGCCCTTCCCTGGTCCCCTGGTCCAAAAAATGAATAGTTTTTTTTTCATTTACAAAGATGGATTTGATATTTGCTACATTAAAGGGAGGAGGAAAAGCTGCAATGGAATTTCCACTTCACAGTTTAGTATTGATTTTATTTTTCGTTACATCTTTGTAAGCCTTGTTCAGGTCTTGTCTTCATCCATCCTGGCTACTTCGTGGATTCTCCATGCTGAAGACCTCTGAGATCTCAAATCCTTACAAGAAATATTCCATCCAAGTCCTTAACTATCACCTGATCAATTTCAACATTTCCTCCAGCCCAGAGCAGATTGAGACAAACCCTGAAAAGATTACAGGGCCGTCCCCGTGCCTGTATGGAATTCAACATACAAGCAGCACTAAATCATGAAAAGAACGTAGGGAAATTCGTCAAAGGGCTAACTAAGGGCTATTATATTTTACAATAAGCATATTTGATGTGATTTGCTTTATTGGTTCATTTTCTGTTAATTGCGCCTCTGATTTTTTCTAATTTTTTTGACATGTTTCCCCCTCTATTGGCTTGTCATTTTATTAATCTGTAGCTCTATTTCTGTGTTTCTACGTTTTTTCAACCATTTTATTTATTGTATAGGTTTAGCTTTCTTGCTTTTAATTTCTTTTTCTTGATGTTTAACTTACATCCAGGAAAGTACAGAGAGTACACAAATCTTAAATTTATAGCTTGACGGTTTTACATGTGTGTACACCTCAACAGAGACATACAATATTCCCAGCACCCAGGGGCCCCCCCCAAAAGCCCTGCCCCTTCTCAGCCTAAACTCTCCCCGGAGAAGGTCTCTATTGTGAGTTCTACCCTCAATGCATGTGGAAAAAATACCAAATTCCTCAGTCACGTTCTTGATCTCGATGCCCTGATTGACTGGGATCTGTTAACGCTACTCTTTGGGCAACCCACCAGGGTCTGAGCCCTTCCTTGCAAACCTCCAGGATCCCCAGGAGTGGGCTCACTTAATGCGCCCCATTCCCCAGCCTGTCTTTGGGGTGACATTCAAGGCATCGCTCAGCCTCTCACCGCACCTTGCTCACCACACCTCGGACCCCGCCACGGCTGACCCAGGTCAACATCAGACCCTACCCGACCGATTGTGGCCAAGCAGTGCACCAGGAACGCGAACCAGGAGGCCTGAGGACTGTACTGCAGACAGGGACCTCTGTCTGTGTGTCATCCTTGAGTAAAAGCTGGACTCTGAAGGTGAGGGTCTGAAGATCTGGCTCCTAACCCTAACTCTGCCGCCGCAGCAGCATCTCGGGTAAGTCCCTCATCCTTGGCAAATGCCTGTTCAGTGAAGGCCACCACGCCTCCCTCCTGGCAGACATCACTAATCCATCTCCTGGCAGACATCACTAATCCATCTTCCGCTCCCTCCTCCCCAGCCCTTTCCGTCCTCAGAGTGCTTAGGAGTTTTGAAAACGCCCCAGTGCCCGGGCCCAGCCCCCAAGGGTTCGGATTTAATTAGCCTAGGGTGCAGCCTAGGCGCTGGGGTTTTGCAAAATCACACTGATTCTAAAGTGCGGTCCGGGACTTCCCTGGCGTTCCAGTGGTTAAGACTCTGTGCTTCCCACAGGGAGATCAGCTCGGTGCCTTGTGACCACTGAGAGGGGTGGGATAGGGAGGGTGGGATGGGGGGGTGGGAGGGAGACGCAAGAGGGAGGAGATATGGGGATGTATGTATATGTACAGCTGATTCACTTTGTGATAAAGCAGAAGCTAACACCGTTGTAAGCAATTATACTCCAATAAAGTTGTTTAAAAAAAAAAAAAGACTCCGTGCTTCCACTTCAGGGGATGCAGTTTCGACCCCTGGTCGGGGAACTAAGATCCCACATGCTGCGCGGCCAGAAGAAAAAGAAATAAATAAAATAAAGTGTGGGGAGGGAGGGAGACACAAGAGGGAAGAGATATGGGAACATAGGTATATGCATAGCTGATTCACTTTGTTATAAAGCAGAAACTAACACGCCATTGTAAAGCAATTATACTCCAGTAAAGATGTTAAAAAAAAAAGAAAAGAAAAGTGTGGTGCAAGTCGAGAACGCTTGCTCGGAACCGAGGAGCTTGGGCGGCCACCCCTGCCAAGCAGGTGAAATCCATGGCCGTTCTGCTCTAAACCCGGCCACTCTGAGTGGTTCACGGATCAGCGACTTGGGCACCCCCGGCTGCTGGTTAATGAGGGCCAAGCTCAGCCCCACTCACACCTGCTCACCTGGACCTGCACTTCAGCCAGACCCACAGGGCTCGTGCGCACGTTCCACAGAAGGGCCCTGAATGAGACGGGTCCCGGGTGCCTTGCAGCCCTGACATCTGTGGTTTCGTTTCACCCACCTCCCTCCACCACTCACGGGTGTGGGTTTAAGAGATGATACAGTTCCGGGACTGATGTGACAATCTGTGCTTTTCCTTTCTCTCTCTCTCTCTTTTTTACATATGTCCTTAATCAGCAGAAATGTTTTCCCCATAGCTTCTGTAAATAAATCCCTTACTACTAAAGCTATGGTCCTCCAAAGAACTCATGATAATTAAAAAAAAAAAAAAAAGTCTTTTCCCAAGATGTCCACTTCCCAGTAAAGGTCTGAGTTCTTGTGGGTCCTTTCACTTCAGAGGCGAAGGCCCAGGGGCATCTCCACAGGACTGTGACTGCGGGGGCAGGAGGTGGGGTTAGTCACAGGTCCCTGTGCATAAAAAGAAATCTATAGAGAAACTTAAGATACAAGACATCAATCAACGGTATATTACAGAAGAGAAAAAAAAAAAATCATCACCCGCAATCCCACCAGTCTATTATTTCCAGTTTTTTGTATTGGCAAAATGTTGCCATCACTTGAATTACACGTATGTGGGTACTTTAAGAATATCCTAGCGCCCCGGAGAACGGTGTGTTTATGTTAAGGTGATTTGTCTGTGGCGGAAGATTTTAGCTGGTAATTAAAGGAAGAAGGTAGGAGGAAAACTTACGGATCACCAATTACAGATGGGGAAAGGAGTCCAGAATTGTTAAGCATTGTGCCCAGGTAAGTGGCAAAAAACAAAGAGAACCCAGCTTTCCTGACGGCAGAATCCCCCCACGTACCGCTGTGCCCCTCGCTGTGTCTTCTGCTTTACTCTTTCTCTAGCCCTTCTTATGAGGAGGTGGCATCCCCGTGTTTAAAGAATGAGTTTTCGCTCTCAATACATTCAGGTGTTTTCCTTTTATGGTCGGAGTTAAACAGCAATACGATAATTGATATTTCTTGCAAACCAGCACTTTCTCCATCTCTGCTGCCCTTGTACGAAAGGGGGAAGTGGGATCCAGAGAGGGCAAGCTACTTGCCCAAACAAAAACAGCTTGTCAGAGGCAGAAGCAGGATTTGGACTGGCTCTACTGGAAGCCCAAGCCCCCGGCAGCCATGCTGCCGGGCCGGTGGTCGGGAAGCGTCCAGGCCTCCAGCAGAGCCAGCTTCGGGAAGGAAGGCTGTTTATTGTTCCTGCGGCTCTTTGTGCGGCCCTCGACAAGCTGGAACAGAGTGGAGAAGGAGGCGGCCCCCAGGGGGTTACTGTCCAAACAGATGCAACAGAAACCAGGGGGCAGCCAGGGCGGCAAAAGGCTGGGAGTGGGCAGGGGACCTGTGGGGGAGGGGTCCCCTGTGCTGTCATGTGATGACACGTCATGTGACTCCCACAGTGAAGCCTGAGGCCCGAGGCCTCTGCACGGCCCCTCCCTGCAGCCCCGGGGCATCCACTGCCGCCCAGCACTTCCGTGGGGCAGACCCTGGGCCACTCGCCTGAGGCCCGGCTGCGGTGGGGTCCCTGCTGCATGCGCGCCGACCACTTTGCTCTGCTGGTGTTTGAGAACATGACCCAGGTTCCCAGATGGATCCCCAAGCCAAGCCTGACAGCCTGCGGCCCGCTCAGCGGGAGGGGAACGGGCTTTGGGCTGAGACCCCCGCTCCGTCCCCCCCAACCCCGGTCAGCATCCAGTAACCGTGCAGCACCTCCGACGTGACGTGCACTTTGCCTGTCCCGTTTCATGCAATCTCGAACAACTCCCCGAGCTGGGGACCATTCCCGTCCTACTTCACAGGCAAGCACACTGAGGCTCAGGGTGGTAGAGTCACTCGCCCAGGTGACGGGCTAGGGCTCGGCCTGGGCCTTCACTGATGATCCTGGACCCTGATGTCACAGCACAGAGGCTACAACCCGGCTTTGCTGGCAGACGGCCTGGCGGTGGCTCCTGACCCCATCCCTTTGTCACCTTCCAGCAGTCTGGGCTTCAGAGATGGCCTGAGCTCCCTGCCTCAGTTTCCTCTTCCATGAGATGCAGGCAGTGAGAACGCCTGCCTCTTGCGGGGTCACTGTGAGGGGTCAGATTAGCTTTTCGCCACGGCTGACAGTCTGTGGGGAAAGACTCTTAGCATCTAACAGGTCCCGTCGAAGGCTGGCGGTTCCAGCGCGTTCACTACCGTGCGTTGCCAATAGTGTCAACCCACCTTCTGTCTGTGAGACAGAGCTCGTCTTTCTGTCTCTCCATGTTCTTGTGCGAAGTGTCGGTGACGACAGTCACCATGAGGGTCACTGGGAAGAGGGGAGATGTTCCAGGTGTCTGCAGAATCCTCTGGGCCTGCACACTTTTTATTTCAAATTTCACACTGTCTCAGATGCCCTTCTCAGTCCTTGCCTGGAGCACAGTTCTCTCTGATAATGGTCGTGTAAGCGACGTACAATCAGCATATGGAATACGGCCATCGACCCAGAGAGCACTTACGGCCATTATAAGTGCCGGTACTTGGGGGTGAAGCTGGCAGAGGACGCCAGGTGACGCCCGGTGGACTTCTCCTTTGAAAAGAAAAGGGAAATGGCTTCCATTTAGGCTGAAGAAACTCTCTGACAAAGAAGAGAAGGGAGAGGCTTAATAGGAAGTTATTTTTTAAAATTGTGTTTGCTTGGGGGCTTTACATTCAAGTTGTGACTTAATAACAAAAGAAATTCAGTTGGCATTTGGCTGAGTTTAAGTTGGCGTCGGCTGCTTCCAACAGGGCATGAGGGACACAGGTTTTGCACTTGCCCCCGTGGGCTTTTCATCCCCTGACAGACAGGGGTGCCGTCCTGCCATGGGGGGGCCAGGGCGGGAGCTCAGGGCATCTGGATGACGGTTCCCACTGCAATGGGCTTTTCTCATCAACCCGCTGCCGCACCCGCCCCGTAAGTCAAAGGAAACCGCGCGGACCTGACCCAGGCGTGGGGCTGCGGGGCAGATGGACATCACCTGGCTTTGCTAATTGGGGTTTTCTCCTCATCCCAATCAGGTTCTGCTCTTCGTCTGAGCAGATGAGATAAGAAGGAAGCTGGGGTTTCCTAATAAGCCGCCTGGCAGGGCTGCAGGTCATTCCTAAGCGACTGGCCTCAGCAAGAAGCCTTGTCCATTTGGCAGTAAAATCGGTGTGATGTCCCCAGGAAGGCTGGAGGTGAGTGTAAGCCCCTCTGAAACCTGGCTGCGGATGTGGCCTTGAGCTGCGATGTCGCTGTTCCTTTCCTGGGAAAGGGCGTCCTCCTGAGCCCCTGCCCCGTTTGTTCATCAGAATTAGGAACGTGCTCTGGTGGCCAGTCTGTACCCAAAGCCACAACTGCTTCCGGAGAACAAAAGAAGCACCGATGATTAAGGACAGGTGACTCTTTTTATCGCATGCTTGGAAATTGTCAAAATCAAATCAAACAACACAAAATGGTGCCCTTCTTTTGTGTCTTTTCATCAGAAGGACTTGGAAAAAAATGATGTGTCAGCATTTGGGATTTTTTAATATATACAGAAATAATACCAAAAAGAAGCGCTTCAATGAATTTGTAAATGAAAGCAAGAAGATGGTGACTTTAGAATTTTAAAGCCTCCACACATCTAAGACTCCAAACCCAAACTAACAGGCAACACTGATAATGGGGGTTTTTCCTATCTGAATATAAAAAAGTATTCTATGTTATATTGACATTCAGGCAAATCTTTCCCTTATAAGGTGTTTGACATAAATAGTTTTTATTATATAACTCAATGGAAGGAATACACACATTTCTTAAAGGTCCCAGCTGCTTTTGTTATCATCCGAGACATAAAATTGGAATCCCGACTTCCAGTATCAAATTTTAGCACAAACCCTATAAAATGTATCTTGTCAGAACGTGTCAGAACCCCTAAGTTCTTTTCGGCTGAACAAACTACAGCTGGTGCTTCTTCCTTAAGGTTGAGAGTCAACTAACTCTCTGTGTCCTCCGGGTTGAGGCAGTAAATTGGTCCAGTTTGCACCCTGCTGCAGGGCTGGCCCGGGAAGGCGAGGGGTTAGATTAGCTGTGTCCCAGCAGCTCGTCCGGGTGACGCGAGCCTGCCGGGCTGAGCCCAAGGCCTGGAGATAGGACCCACCGGCAAGTATGCAGGGAATGTTTTTCCTCGGACTCTATGGAGGTACACAGACCATGGGGATTCTGTCCGCGGTGACAGCCTTAACATTTGCCAGAGCCCTGGACGCCGCTGCAGAAATGGCATCGCCCACCCGGAAAGTGAGAAGGTAACGTTTATTTTTGTATTTTTTTCTCTCTCTCCCGTATACAGACTGTAGAAAGACCACCAAGCGTGGGCCATTTTTTTTTTTTTCCACCGCGATGTACAATTCACATTTGTTAATCAAAAAAAAGTGCCCGAGGTCATCCACCTAGACTTTTTTTTTTCCCTTCTTCTTAAACAGGAAACGGGTTTCAGATGTTTATATGTTAAAAAGTAAGGCTACTAATCTGTTTAGCCATTTACCAGACCCTGGCTCACTCTCTCTTACATTTTAACGTTCAGACCTCATAGAATGACATTCGCTTTTATCCCTCTTGTTATTTAGAATTGAAAAAAGAAAAAAAATCTCTCTAGAGTCACCTGCTTTTGGGGGAGCAGTTCCAGCGGAGTTTAAAATAAATGAGTCGGGTAGTTTAGTGAAACTGTGCCCTTAACCGCGTTGGTGCCACGTAGAGTGTTCGAGAATTCAACACTCTCAGGCAGTTCATTAAAATAGCCCGTGGACACACATATTTTCATGTGTCTGTATCTGCAAACGGGCGTACGCTGAGGCGTCTTAGATTCAGAACAAAGATTCACAAACGGACACCGTTACGAAGTCTAGAGCAACGGCAAAATTCGTTCTTCTATGCCTTGGACCTTTTCCTTTGTATCAGTGTGATATTTTCCACAGTCCTCGATATTAGGCTGTGAGTGGTCACAGAGAACGGCCCTTTTCCAAGGGGGTCCGTGGTCATTTGAGAGGACTTCAACCTGATATTTGGAAACAAAGGTTTTTGTTTTATTGCTGGAATTTTTTCCCCTCGCCCCAGGGCTGCTAATTTTAAACAGTCGCTGCTGGTGAAAATATCTCCCTGTGTAGCAACGGCAAATCAGTGATCTTTTTCTATGTTGGGGAGGTTTACATATCTATAATATGGGAGAAAGGAGTACAGGCAGGGGAGATTTGAATGGTTTTTAAGTGAATTTGTTAGTATTCAAATCAGCGGCTTTGAAAAGACTATTTTAAACGTAGAGGTCAACGCAGAAGGAATTCTATCACTTGCTAAACCCGGCTCTGATGGCCACCAGCGTTTGACCAAATGCTTTATGTCTGCAGACTGTGTAAGGAGGCAGAACGATGGGTTTTGGAGACATTTCGTCAAGGAGAGAGAAACAGCTAAACTGAAACGAGCTCTTAGAACCAGCCCAGCATTCTCTAGATCAGTAAAAGAGGTATTCGTAAAGATGAAAACAGAGACAAAGAAGGATTCTCAATTTCCCTACAATCATCCTCACCTATCTCCTACACAAATATATATTTCTATGTGGCAAAAATACATGTATTTTCTTTTTCACCCAGAGTTATCAGAAGTGGCTGGAGAAATGATGGATACAAGTGTAAAAACGGATATGTAATAAAAAGTCAAACTTTTAAAATAGGGGTGGGATGGGTATGATAAAACAACATTTTAGATTTGTGTTTTTGACAAACAAACAAACAAAAAATCTTGATTTTTCGGGGCATGTTTTAATTCGGCGTTCAGATGACACAAGGTGTTAGGAAGCCCCAGCGCAAACCCAGGGTCAAAACACAAAACACAAAACACACGGTCACATCAGAATGTGAGCAGAAAGTGCGTCTGATGTGAAAGAAGCTGCTACAAAGCGGAGCCTTCAGAACGTAAGCACCCGGCGGAGGCCGGTCCGTGTGGAACAAACCCACACCAACCACAGGGGCGCCCTCCAGGACGTGTCTGTGGTACCCGAGACCTGCATCCCGACCGAGGAAAGCACCTTTGGTTTGGGAAGCCCCGAGGAGCTAAAACCGCCGTGGGGGAGCCTGGTGCGGCCGACACGAGTCTGACTGAGGACGGGGACACCGGGAATCTCCTGCTTCCGGGCAGGACAAGAGGTGCAGGGCTCAGAGGGCCCTCGGCCCTCCTGCGTGAAAACCACAGGACACGAACCACTCTGGGCCGGTCATTTCTTTTTTAAAACGTCTCTTTGGCCCCCAGACCGTTATGAACAGAAAAATGCCGGAGTCTGCAAGTCCATGGCAATCACCGTGTCAGCTCGGAGCCAAGATGTTTCCCAAATGAACACCTGGGTGATGTAAATCACCGCAGGGGTAAACACTTCAGGCCTGGATGTGGGCTGGGCGGGGCGCACCCTCCCACCCCGCCGGGTCCATAAACCAGGCGCTGGCCTGCCCCTTGTAAACGCTCCTTTCACCGAGAAAGACCCCCCTCCCTGCCTGTCTGGGAGCAGATGCCTGCATGGAGGTCGCTCAGATAACGGCCAGAGGCACTCCCACCCTCCCCACTGGCCGACTTACCCCGCGCTGCTCCTGGGGAGTGAAGCTGTCAGAAGTTTATGTCCTTATGAATCGCTTTACGGGGCTACCGGCTTCAAGGTAGATATTTTCGAGGGCGGCATGCAAAGATAAAACCTACGAAGAAGGTTTGTGTTTTAATATCACGATAGCAAAGTCAGAACCAGAATAGTAACGATAACCAGAAGGTCTATATGAAATGTCCCCCAAGTCAGCTGAAATCAAAGCGACATTTCCTCTTCTAAAACAGGGTGAATTAAGATATTAAACTCTCTCTCCTCTGCAGTGTCTTAAAATCCCTGACTTTTAATGGATGGCCATTTGGTGTATGCGATTGTTATAAAAATCCCTGACTGGGGGGAAGTAGATGGCAGACGACATCCCCCCAAAAGATCACCAACTTGAGAGTTTCTTTACGTTCTGATGCTCTAACTTAAAAAAAAAAACTCCTTATAATTATCGGGCTAGGAGGAGTCTTTTAAATGATATCGCCTGTCTTCAGCCAGACAGACGTGAGGACGCGCAATGTAAAAACATTATAAAAGCAGCCCGCAGTACGGGCTTTTTATGGCTCTCTTCCTTTCTACCCGCAGCTCGAATTAGAGAAACACAGAGAATTCGAGAGGAGTTATTCTGCCCTCAGGACCAACCTTGCACCAAAGAAAAATAACCCAGAGAAATGATTCTGCAGCCCAAAACGAAGCCCAGATCAAATGGTCGCTGATCAGAGCAAATGTTTAAATTGGATAAGTCAAATCGAGCATTATTAAATAAAGCTTGTTTAACGTGTCTCGGACAGAAAATGTCTTTTGAAGAGCGGTGTAAACCTGATATGAGGACTCTGGCTGGGTGCACATCGTGGGCTTGGTCGGTGTGCATGGGAATCTGTGTTCTTACGACAGGAAGCGTGATATTCTCCCTCCACGATTTTTCCACGTACAAAATGAAAGCAGAAAGGCTTTTAGGGAGCTCTTAGAAACTGTTAGCGCAAGATAATGAATAGGAGACGACTGACCCAGGTTTTAACGTTTATTCGTCAGACAAAGCTCAGCTTGGCCACCGCGGTGACAAGGGGGACAGCGTATGGGGCCGAGGGCGCCCGCGTGTAGGGTGGTATTTTCCCACCACCAAGGTGCAGTGGGGTAGCAGCTGACCCGTGCTCTCCCCAAACCGAAAACCACTCTCTAATGAGTTTTACAATATTTACATTTTCAATTTTATTTATAGGACACCAGATGTCTACATTCAGAAGAAAAAAGATCATTCGGAATATAAGATGCCACCCTTTCCGCACATTCAATGGCGTCTTAGGTATTTGTGTGTCCCCACCGTCTCGAAGCTGGGGTCGGTGGTCTCGCCGGGGGTTAGGGAGGTGGCGGTAGGGCATGTGTCCCCATTCTCTGCGTGACCACAAGCACGTCTTTATTTCTGGGCCACGTTTTCTCCTTCCGTGAAAAGGGAAGGGGCTGGTAACGTGCTGGGGTGAGTCCCAACGCTGAGATTCTTGGCACCTCTCAAGGACCACCATGTCCCTCCTGAAGTTCATAAGGGAACGGGGCGTCTGAGAAGCAGCTCTGAGCGGACCTAAGAGAGCGGGTTCAGAGCCTCCCAGGCCACAGCGTGAGCTCGGGTCTGAGAATCACTAAATGCCTTTCTTCCCTCACACTTAAAGCTGGTCTCAGAGCATCCAGCCCACACCAGGGGTGATTGAAAGGCGCTTCAAAAATACAAGCAGGGGGCTTCCCTGGTGGCGCAGTGGTTGAGAGTCTGCCTGCCAATGCAGCGGACACGGGTTCGAGCCCTGCTCTGGGAGGATCCCACATGCGGCGGAGCAACTAGGCCCGTGAACCACAACTACTGAGCCTGCGCGTCTGGAGCCTGTGCTCCGCAACAAGAGAGGCCGCGACCGTGAGAGGCCCGCGCACCGCGATGAAGAGTGGTCCCTGCTTGCCACAACTAGAGAAAGCCCTCACACAGAAACAAAGACCCAACACAGCAAAAATAAATTAATTAATTAAAAAAAACCCTCACTTTAAAACAAAAAATACAAGCTGGTATTTTTATTCACTTTATTGTTTTTGCTGTCAACCGACTCAGCACCCAGACCTGACAGGGAACCCAGGACAGCTCCACGCCGATTTACCTCCTGAAATTCAGCCGCATAGCCTCTCCAAGCAACGCAAGTTCCTGCAGATTCCCTCCAAGAAACCTCATCTTCCCCAGGGCCCTTGCTGGGGAAGTTTCTCCCCTTTCCCAACATAGACAGATGAGCAGTTTGCTTTTCAGCCCGTACCCGCGTCAATACCCAGCCTGATCCTTCCTGTGAAGCAGAACCGGATGACGGAGCAGGCAGCAAATGTCTGAGTCCCGCATGTGACCGGGGAAGCACTGCCAGGGCGGCGGGGACAGAGCCACGGCCCCTGGAGATCCCAGGGGCATCCCCCAGTCACCTCCTTTACTCCTGGAGGGGTGTCATCACCCCCCGTTCTTAGCAGATCCTCCAAACCACCATGCCCCCTGCCCGGGGGGACGGCAGCCCAGCGGGACTGCACTGAACGTCCCAGGTCCTTGTCGGGACAGGAGGGAAAGTACAGTTGAACATGCCTCGAGAGGGAGGTTCTCAGCGTGGCCTGAAAGCCCGGTGGGGCGGGCAGCGGCCGCCTGTGTTCTCACATGCCCTGCGGGGGGATCCCCAGCAAACGTGGGAGCAAGGCTGCTTCAGCAAAGCCTCACGTGCTGCTCATCAGTTAATCGGTAAGAGCAACGGTGGAGCCTGGTTCTCTTCCCTCCGTAGCTGCAGCAACCTTACACCTCTTGAGCATCAAAGCCTGGACTAAAGGCCAGGAAGGAGGCGGTATCGCAGGACGGGATGTGTGGTCCTGCCTGGGACACAGGGAAGAGAACAGAGAAAGGCGGGGGAGGGGTGACAGATGGCTGGTGCCAGAGGTGGAGGAGAAAGCTGTGGATTAGAGACCTGCGGAGACTGACGAGCTGGTGGGACGCTTAGGGGTCCAGCAGGGCGGGAGCTGAGAGAGAAGAAAAGCCGGGTGGGCGGGAGGCGGAGATGAGACGGGCTGGGGGAGGGGGAGGACGGGGCAGGCGGCAGGGGTCTTGCATCTTCCCTTCACCATTTGGTTCTCGACTGCCCAAGAGACCCTGTCTCCGGCTGGTCCCACCCCAAACCTCCCATCCCCCGCGCAGTGGTTCCCAGCTCTGACTGTCCCTTATGATCTCCTAGAGCTCTGACAGTACAGATGCCTGGCCCCACCCCAGAGACTCGGAGGATGTGAGGCTGGGCGTGGAATCCGGCTTCAGTATGTCTTACCTGTTCCCAGGTACTTGGGTGTGCGGTCAGGGACTGAGACCCCCTGCCTTGAGCCTCCACTTATAGATTCAGACTTCTCGTATGAGCGTCCACTCAGCAGACTGGAGACCTCAGAGGTTGGTCTGCCTTTCATCTGCGCACTCTGAAGACGCCCCGTTGGGGTGTTGGGCTTGCCGTGGTCCAGGGGCCACAGCGTCTACTCCATCAACCAGAGACCCTGGTTTGGGGCATTTGGGGTCGGGTCTTGGTGAAGCAGAGACACACACAGTGTGGAAAATGTTTCCAAGATGCTGAACCTGCTTTGTCCCCTGCTGTGGTCCGCCCGAAGGTGAGTGAAGGAGCCCCTCCCTCATGAACCTGTGAGCCCGCCCCTCACCCCTTCGGGCGAAACCGAGAGCACAAACTGGATGGCCCCGAACAGCTTCTGAGCCAAGACCCTGACTTCCACAAGGATCCCTCGTGTTCTCTTTCTTGGTAAACGTATTGAGACAAAACTAAGATGACGTTTTAAAATCCTCTGAAAAAGCTCAAATCTTGATGACTTGAAACATACATTCCAGTTATCTGTTCTAAGTAATTCTGAGGTTCCACTGGTCCCTTCACTGCCTTGTAAACCACAACCTTGCTAATCAGTTAACATAGACAGAGTATCTAGAAAGCCAGGCACTGTTTAGGGAACCTCACATGGCTTAATTCAGTTCACCGTGGCAATGACACTACGGTGCAGGTGTTACTCTTGTGCCCATTTTACAGATGGGGTAAGTGAGGCACAGAGCTCGGATGTGAACCCAGGCGGTCTGGCCCCACAGGTGGGCAGGACTGGGAAGGAAGGATGGCATTACTGGGTTGCAAGATGAAACTCTGTTATTTAGGAGAATTTCTGAGACGCAGCCCCAGCCTGCCCTGCTGCTCTCTGTGAGTCTGTGAGTTGCTTTTCCTTTCGGAGGCCCCAGTTTTCTCTCCCATAAAGCAGGAGTTGTGCTGCCCCCACCCCCTCCCACCATCAAAGACGACAGGAGCACTGACCCTCTCCTCCATCCTTTCCAGGGCCTGGGCCCCGAGCTTCCGGTTTGTGAGGAGCTGGGGTCTGTTCTCGAGGAAGAGAAGAACCTTTTCTGGAAATACAAGCCGATCTTTGCTGGGACAAACCTTGGGGCTGAGACGAAAGGAAAGTAGGGCAGGCTTGGAAAAGAAGCAGGACTCCCAGGCGGCACAGGGACCCTCTGACATCCTGACTCTGGGATGCAGACTCTCAGCTCTGGCTTCTCAGCAGGGCGGCAGCAGGACACGCCGTCCCCTCCCTCCACAGAGACCTGGGGGATGTGGGGGGATAAGACATCTCGGCGCCTTTCCACAGGGGCTGTACTTTCTGCAGAGCCAAGCTCCCAGCAGCCTTGGTGTCCAGGGGCTGGGCCCCACCTCTCGGTGGGTCCAGAGGAGGTCATTTGGGACCACCCCCAGCCACACACACACCCCCTTTGAGTCCCACCCCAATCTGCCAATCCCAGTTCCGGGAGGATTACACAAGGCAATGCTCCACGCTCGTGAAAGACCAGCCAGGAGCCTTCCAGAACCTTCCAGAGTCATCACGACAAACAGTCAACAGCACAGGTGGGGCTCTTGCTCATAAACATCTCATCCTCACACCAACCAGAGGAGGTTAGGTAACACTGTGAGCCCACTTTTCAGATGCAAATACCGAGGCACGGAATGGTTACGAAATTTAACTCAGGTCACACTTGGAGCTGAGTTTTGAACCCAGGCTGTCAGCCTGAAGGGCCGTTAACCACCAGCTTCCCTAGTCTCTCCAGATATTCGAGAGATGGGAATTATTATTATTATTATTGGGCTTTGGTCAAAGATCACTTTTTGTTTAAAAAAGCTTTTTTTGTTCTGAGGTCACTGCAGACTCACATGCAGCTGTAAGGAATCGTGTGGTGGAATCCCTGTACCTTTCATCCGGCTTCCCCTCACGGTGACATCTGGCACAGCTACAGAGCAATGTCACCACCAGAAAATGACGCCGATACAGCCCACCCACGATAGTCACACAAAATGGCAAAAGGGGATGTGACGGGTCAGGAGGCGCACGGACCGTGTCGGCTGAGCCCGTCCCTTCTGCTCTCTGCCTCTGACCCTCACCCCCTTTCTGCTCTTTACTCAACAGTACCTGACATTATAGATCCTGTCTACACGCCCCCAGAAAATGTTAAGTTCCTTGAGCTTGACGATTTTTGTCTATTGGATTCACCATGGTACCCCAGTGCCTAGAACAATGCCCGATGCCTACGACTTCAGCAAATATTTTTAAATAGATGGATGAATGGATGACGGTTTTTTCAGAGCTCTGTAACCTTTCTGAACTCCCTTTAAAAAAACCTGTAAAATGGGACTTGTGGTTGCCAAGGGGGAGAGGCGTGGGGGAGGGAAGGATTGGGAACTTGGGATTAGCAGATGCAAACTATGGCATATAGAATGGATAAACCACAAGGTCCTACTGTATAGCACAGGGAACTATATTCAATATCCTGCAATAAACCATGAGGGAAAAATATGAAAAAGAATATATATATTAGCTGAATCACTTTGCTGTACAGGAGAAATTCACACAAAAGTGTAAATCAGCTATACTTCGATAAAATAAATTTTTAAAAAATGGGCTGAGCAAAATGGGCTGAGTGCTCTCCTCTGCGGGATGTGGTGAGGATCAAGCAGTGTAATGCCCGTCAAGTGTCCAGCACGCGGTGTCCAGTGAGGTCTCAGCACGACTGGCCGAGCTGTGCGTCCTCTCCAGCTGCCCAGGGAAACGCCCCCTGCATCCCCAGCCTGCAGTGCTGGCCGTTCTGGAAGCTGCCATGCTGCCCTCCAGGGTCTCTGGGGTTTGCCTTCCCCTTAATGGCCTGTGATCTCTCAACAGTTAAGAGCATCGCTAATAAGAGATTTGAGAATATGTGTCACTTGAAGGAGGCTGGGTTTCTGGAGGGTGGTGTGAGTCTTAAGAATCCAGCGTGGAGACTCTGCTAATTCTGCTGACTTAAAATAATAAACAGCTTCACACCCTCCATTGTTCCGGGGCCTGATGCAAACCAAGTGGGCCCTCCGCCGGGAACCTTGAAAGGATTCCTTAAACAGCGATGTTTTCCCTCCACCTCACTCGTGAGGCTCCACTCGCGGAGGAGATTTGGCAATCATCAGGGCCACTGACCACCATGTCCAGAATCCAGTCTTCTGACCCACAAAACCAGAGTTTCCACAACCCACACCTGCCTCCTGGGGTGACGCATCTGCATGTGGGATCTTCCAGTGTAGAGAATGTGATGTGCTCTAATCCTACACGCTCACATGCCCCTTCTGAGCGCTCCTTCACAGCCATTTTAGTTCACAATGGGCAGGGATTTAAAAACAAACATACATTTATTTCTTTTGAAGACTATCATATCATGTTTATTATAAAACAAAACATTCATTATAGAAACTTTAGGGGACTTCCCCGGAGGTCCAGCGGTTAGGGCTCTGCGCTTCCAATGCAGGGGGCATGGGGTCGATCCCTGGTTGGGGAACTAAGATCCCATAAGCCGCGTGGCAAAAAAAAAAAAAAAAAAAAAAGAAACTTCATGAAAAATGGAAATGTTTAAGGAGTAATTTATTAATTAACCGTCATCCTGCCATGCTGGGGTTCACTGCTTTATGTATTTTGCTATATTTTATGTCTCTGTCCTTCTCTCCATATAATACGGTTTGAGTTATTATATAATTTTAGATCCTGGTTTTCTCATTACTATTTTACCATTGAATATTTTTCTCTCTTTAAATATTCTTTTGGGAACTTGCATATTTTGAAATCGGAAAATCAAATCCTGTTGCAAAGGCGGCAGAGTCCGGAGGAGAAGACGATTCTGCCCGTGAACAGAAAAGTCAGGACAGACACGCAGTGAGGACATGGTGTTAACGTCTGCCTTGTAGCTCACTGTATGTTTATTGAACCCAGCCCGCACTGATGGGCACTTAGGCTCTTCCCGAATATTCATCTTTATAAATAATGGTGTGGATACAGATCCTTAGATGTACATCCATGTGCACCTGCTCTTTATTTCCTTCAATAAGTTCCCAACAGAGGAGTCACAGATCAAAGGGTGTGGACGTGTCTCAGCTCCTGATGTGAACGGACAGACCGCCCTGTAGAAAGGCTGTATGTTCACCTGCGTCTCCCAGCGGTGTGGGTGTGTGCAAACACCTGTCTCACTTGCTGTTGACAATACTGAGTACTGAGACCTCTAACTTCCTTCTTTTGTTGTTGCCAATTTAAGGAGCAGGAGTTTCGAGTCACCAGTTTGGTTCTGAAATGCCTGACTTCACGTTTTTTGGTCTTTTAACGTCTTTATTGGAGTATAATTGCTTTACAAGGGCGTGTTAGTTTCTGCTTTACAACAAAGTGAATCAGCTATACCTATACATATGTTCCCATATCCCCTCCCTCTTGCGTCTCCCTCCCACCCTCCTTATCCCACCCCTCTAGGTGGTCACAAAGCACCGAGCTGACCCCCCCTGTGCTATGCGGCTGCTTCCCACTAGCTATTTTACGTTTGGTAGGGTATATATGTCCATGCCACTCTCTCGCTTTGTCCCAGCTTCCCCTTCCCCCTCCCCATGTCCTCAAGTCCATTCTCTAGCAGGTCTGCGTCCTTATTCCCGTCTTACCCCTAGGTTCTTCATGACCTTTTTTTTTCTTAGATTCCATATATATGTGTTAGCATACGGTATTTGTTTTTCTCTTTCTGACTTACTTCACTCTGTATGACAGACTCTAGGTCCATCCACCTCACTACAAATAACTCAATTTTGTTTCCTTTTATGGCTGAGTAATATTCCATTGTGTATACGTGCCGCATCTTCTTTATCCATTCATGTTGATGGACACTGGCTTCACGTTTTAACACCTTCATCCTGAACCCAGTCTCCGGAGGGAGAGCAATCAGTGGTGTTACAGAAGCGGGGGATCTGGAGCTCCTTCTTTAAAGTCGCCCTGTTCCCTTTGGGGAGCTCAGGCCTGGGGGCTGGGACCCCCCCCCCAACCCCCGCTGTAATCAATCTTGGCCTCCTGGGGGGATTTGCTGGGAGGCCTGATCGAGATGGATGGGGGGTGGGGGGAGCCGGAGCTGGGGAAGGGCGGGCAGACGTAGGTGGGAAAGGGCTTGCAAACTCTCACCGGTGCTTGAAAGGAGCTTGAGATAAGGAGCCTGCCTCCTTTCAAGAGCAAATGGTCCCAGGGGAGGGCTCCTGGAGCCTGCACTGCCCACACGCCCTGCGGGGTGGATGCATGTGGAGCTGGTGGTGGCCTGCCTCCACCCGCCGCCGACCACCAGGCCCCCAGCCTGACCACCCCGCCCATTACTCAGTATTCCTTGGCCCGCATGACACAGCCCTGCCTGTCCTACAAAACATGGAAACAACACAAGTTTCTGGCAGGCGGTGCTGAGCACTCCTGTCCCACAACAGAGAGAAAATCTGCAATTCCAGACCCAGTTACTCAACCCACGGCCTTGGCTGTCTGGTTCTCTGCCTGGCCAGGCTTATTTGTGACTTTTTTTCTTTTTCTTTTTTTATATTGAGGTGAAATTAACATACCATAAAACGAACCATTTAAAGTGTACAAAGCAGGGCTTCCCTGGCGGCGCAGTGGTTGAGGGTCCACCTGCCGATGCAGGGGATGCGGGTTCGTACCCCGGTCCGGGAAGATCCCACATGCCGCGGAGCTGCTGGGCCCGTGAGTCATGGCCGCTGAGCCTGCGCGTCCGGAGCCTGCTCCGCGACGGGAGGGGCCCCAACAGTGAGAGGACCGCGTACCGAAAAAAAAATAAATAAATAAAGTGTACGAAGCAGTGGCATCTGGCATATCTGCAGTTGTGTGATCACCGCCTCTAGCTGATTCCAGAACGCCTTTATCACCCCAAAAGGGAATCGTAGACTTACTGCTCATCATGCTTCACCCCCTCCCTCTGGCCTCTGGTGACCACTCATCTGCTCTCTGTCTCTGTAGGTTTGCCTCTTCTGGACGGTTCACTGAAATGGAGTCATACAACACGTAATACGAATGTGTCTGGCTTCTTTCACTCAGCATAACCTTTTCAGTTCATCCATTTCGTAGCCTGTATCAGCACTTCCTTCTTTTTTATGGTTGAGTAATATTCCATCAGGTGGACGGACCATGTTTATCTATCCCTTCATCCGTGGGTGGACACGGGGGGTTTGTTTTCACCTTTGCCTATTGTGAAAACTGCTGCTGTGAACATCTGTGTACAAGATTCTGCTGCAGTGCCTGTTTTCAGTCTTTCGGGTACACACCCAGGAGTGGAATTGCCGGGTCATACAGCGACTCTATGTTTAGCTCTCTGAGGAGCTGCCAGACGGTTTTCCGCAGCAGCTGCACCATTTTACATCCCCACCAGCGGGGCAGGAGGGTTCCAATTACTCTGGCTCAGGCTTATTTTAATAGCATCTTTCCAGAGGCGCTGTCCTGCGTTCTTCATCTGCGTAATAACCCAGTGTGGACGGTGGAGGATGGCGGTGCCTCCTGTGCTGTTCCGTGGGCAGCTTTCCGTGTAAGACCCTTGGTGCACGGTGGTCCCCTGCCCCGTCTCCTGGCCTCATGCCACCTCTCCTGCCTCAGTTTCCTCATTTAGAGCATGAGGCAACTAAACCCTAGTTGAAGGACTGTTGCAAGCCCAGGGCTGGCTTACGTAAAGAGGGGCTGTAAAGAGGGGCTGTTACATCACACCCAGAGAGTGGGGCGGAGGGTGTGTAAGAGGCATCTTGACTTTGGGGACCCTCGAAGTTGGTGCCATTCACTATTCTATGTAGCTACAAATAATGTAAAATGTACTGTTAGGACCATATCTAACTAAGGTGGGGAAGGTGCTTCTAAAACTTAAAGAAATGCCCAAAGACAGGGCTTTGAAGCAGCCTGGTTCTGAGGTCACCTCTGGTGGAGAAGGTGGTGTGTCCAGGGGCAGCCTCTGTCCTGAATTGATGGCCATCCAGGAGGGAGTGGGCGTGGCCACCTCCCTAGCCTGGCGGGCTCTGTATACAACCCTTCAAGGGCCAAATAAATGCGGTAATTTACTGAGAAAAGGCCTTTCAGGGCCACCTCTGGCACTGAGGTCTGAGGACTTATGGGACAAAACAAGCATCCATCATCAGCTGTGTCGCGGTCCTGTCAACAGTCACCCTAATGGGAACAGGACTCAGCAGGACAGCGTGGCGGCTTCCCTCCCCTCCAGGCAGCCCTGTTCTCCTGGGGCAGCGAAGGGGAGGGCAGGGCCGCAGGGCGGTGGGGGGGAAGGGGAGGGGAGGGCTGCTCCCTTTTCCCCAGTCGTCCCGAAGCCCCCCGTACGCTACGGGAATCAGAGCCAGATGGCCCCTGGAATTCCAGACCCCCTCCCTCAGGGACTCCAAGGCTGGGGCACTGCATGGCCTTGGCAGGTCCAGGTTTGGAGACCAGGCAGGTGGACTCCAGGGAGGATAGGACACGCCCCGACTGTGGCCAGAGGTCCGGTTCTGCATCACACGCTTTCCCACGTGCTGTGATTTTGGGCAAGACTCCCATCTTGCCAAGGGGTACGTTTTTATCTATAAAACGAAGAGGAGGAATTTTTCACCTTACAGGGTTGTGAGATCAAATGAAGCGGGGAAGGCAAAACAAAAAAAGCAAAAAAAAAAAACCCCAAAAAAAACGCTCCTTGAGAAGCATACATTATTTTGCATATGTGAAAAAGGGAGATGTTTAGGCCAATGTCCAACAGACATAGAATTCAAGCCACATCTGTAATTTAAAATTTTCTAGTAACCATGTTCAAAAAGATGTAAAAGGAGAACAGGTGGAATTGATTTTTAAAATATTTTAACCCACTGTATCCAAAAGACATTATCCTGCAATTCACATAAAATTATCAAGATATTTAATTCTTTCTCCTATGAATTATTCAAAATACAGCGGGTACCTCATAGCACCTCTCAGCTCTGACCAGCCACGGTTCAAGCGCTCAGTCCCCACGTGTGGCTGGGCCCACTTTACCGGATTGGGCAGGTCGAGATCATTCAATTCTCAGGCCGAGGAGAGTCCCATCTCTGGGGGTGGGCTTCCTGCTGGGCTCTGCCTCCCCCCACCCATGAGCTCTGATGGGGCTCAGGGTTCTGTCCAAGTGCTGGCTGAGGCTTCTGTTGCTTCCCGAGGTGGGGGAGGTTAGACTTAACCTTTGCTCCTGCCATCTCTTTAGGATTTTATACATTTGGGGAGGGGGTTCATGTAAAAATCTGTTTGTGTATAAATGAGATGTGAGACCAGTTTTAGCAATAAGGATGTTCACCGTAGTGTAATTTGGAAGAGCAGACAGATTTGAAACAGCTGAAATGTCCTACCATAGAGGCCTGAGGAATCAGTGAAGCGACCACAGAAATGGGTCACATCAAGGTAACTGGTGACCTGGATGAGGGAGGGTCAGTGGCCGGGGATGTGAGAAGCCAGACTGGAGGGTGTTTAATTAAAATGTGGCTTGGGGGAAAGAAAAGGTGATCCCATTTCTGCATTTTGGAAAAGAAGATCTACAAGGATACTCAGCAAAATGTTAACTGGTTGTCTCTGGCTGTTGGGATGTGTGTGGTTTGGGGTTTTCTTCTCTGTGTGTATCTGTGGTTTCTAATTTTCCCACTACATATGTGTTAGTTGAGGAATCAGAACTTTTCCAAAGCATAAGGAACATATTGGAATCATAATAATTAACCTCAGTTTTGGGGATGCATAGCTGGAAAAGAGGCTGAGGCATCACTGACCATAGTTGGCGTAAGAAGGGGCTCTGATCTTCCTGACATGCCACAACACTTGGCGTCTGTAACACCCCTCTGTCCCTCTCCTGACCCAGCCCGACTTGCGAGGTCTTCCCTGGGCACCCATCCCCCCAGACCATAAGCAACTTCACGGAAGGGAAAACATATTTACTGAGCAACTACTAAATCCTGGCACTGTTCAGGACACAACCTCGCATCCACCTTTATTTTACAGATGAAAACACTCAGAGAGGGAAAGGCACCTGCCCAGGAGCCCTCGGCCCTCTGAGTGGAGGTGACGGGAGAACAGTGATATAACCGACGCATTAGGAGTTCATTTCACACTCCTACAGCCCTACAGAGAAAGGCAGACTCCCCGAGCTCAGTTTACAGGTGAGGCACCTGAGCACAGCAAGGGCTATGTGCCTGCCTGGGCTCGGCTCCTAGGAAATGACGGCGCCCAGATGGTCTACCTCCGGAACACACGCCCCTTCTTCACTAGAGACCACGGCTCCTTCCCATACATCACATTGCTGCTTCCTTGCAGGCTGGGCTCCGTGCACATCTTTGACTTCTCTGTGCCTCCTTGGGGGTCCCAGCACGGTGGGCACCCAGGAAGTAACCCATGGGCACCCAGGGATGGACGGTCCCTCCACTCCACCACCAGCCTACGGCGGGAAGACCAGGTGTGCGTTTCAGTGCTGTGTTTTGGTCTCTGAATGAAATCAGACCCGTCTAAGGATCGGGACTGCAGGAACCATAAGAGGAGAAGTGTGAACAGCAAAGAAAATAAACACACGTGTGTGCTGGGGCTGCAGGAGTGTGTGTACTTGCGAGGGGTGGGTGTGCGGCGTGAGAGGGGCTGTTTAATTCAGGCGAAAGCTCAAGGTGACCCTTGCTGTCAGCAGGAAGCGCAAGTGGGGAGCCATGAAGGGCCTCGGGGATGCCATGTACCTCTGTTCATTCACAAGCATTTGGGGTCCACCTGTGCCGGCACGGGGGTGCCTAGTTAAGTGGGATGGTAGGACAGCGAACGTGGACAGGCCTGCCAGGAACTGGGCAGCTCCCTCAATCCGCCCACCTGCCCTGTTGTCCCCATTTTACGGATGGCTCGGAGGTGTGTGGGCTGACCTCAAGCACACGCAGAGGGTGGTGGCCGTCCCCTCGCCTTGTGACTTGGGTCACTGCTTGCCAAGGAGCAGGCGGCCTCTGGGGGAGAGAATGCCTCCCGGCTTAAGGAAAAGACCAGGCGCAGGAGGGACGTAAAACGTGCTGATGTCTCGGCCACCCGGACATTCTGATTTCGTTGGTCTACACGGAGCCCACGTACCGCTTTGTTTGTTTGTTGTTTCTGTGACACCCCTGGTGATTCTCCTGAGTAGCCTGAGCTGAAAGCTCGGTCCAAACCCATCACCGCTCAGAGCGGGGTCCCCATCCTGCTGTCCCTCAGGAGCCTGTCACAAGGGCCTGAGTGGGGTTAATGCCCGCCTGTCACCGTCCTGAAATTTGTCATTGTTGGACAATTACGTCTTTCCTCCTATAGGCCAGGCTGCCAACTCGGGTACCCAGGGCCGTCGCGGGCTTTCTGGATCTTGTAAAATACAGATTGCTGCTTGTAGCCACTCAGGTTACATAACACGAGGTAATCAATCCAAATGAATAAATACGGGGCCAAGAATCAAAACCAGCCGCAGCGTGAAACCCGGCAGGCGGCAACACTGCAGCCCGGAAACGAGAGGCCAGGGCAGGGCTGGACCCGGCAGAGCCCCCGGAGCTTCATCTGAGGCCTAATTATAATCATCGCCACGGCGATCTGGGGAGGACTGATGGCTGTGTGCCAGCCCGGTGCCTTCCAGGCCCGCCCTGACCCTTCTCCTTGCCTCTGGCCCCTGGACATCCCCCTCCTCGTCTGCTCTCTCAGGCTTCTCACTACCTGTGACTATCTGTGGGGGTTGAAAGGGGACCCCCCCACCAAAGATATGCCTGCATCCTAATCCTTAGACCCTGTGGGTGTGAACTTATTTGGAGAAGGAGTCTTTGTAGATGTATGTTAACCCCATCCTATATCTACCTGCTTTAGGTTGGTAGTCATAGAGGCTCACACACATTCTGCAAAAGAAAAAACCACACCTACATTTTCACACTCTCCTCCCGCATATTTTATGATTTTGATGTGTCCTTTTCTACATCTTCATCTGCATCCTTCTGCAGCTCACGGCGGTTATCACCGCTTTCACAGAAATTGTTTGATTTTGTTTCCTCATTCTGCGTAAGGCTTATTTCGGTGATTTACTTTCCAATTGTGATTTTTCTCTTTCATATAGCTTCTTGTTTCTTTTCTATTTAGAGAAGACCTTCCAATATTTCCTTTAGGATACATTTACTACTGCTGTATTCTTTTAGGTTTTTGTTTTTTTGGCTGCGTTGGGTCTTCATTGCTGCGTGCAGGCGTTCCCTAGTTGTGGCAAGCGGGGGCTAGTCTTCCTTGTGGTGTACGGGCTTCTCATTGCGGTAGCTTCTCTTGTTGCAGAGCACGGGCTGTAGGCACATGGGCTTCAGTAGTTGTGGCACGTGGGCTCAGTAGTTGTGGCTCACGGGCTCTAGAGTGCAGGCTCAGTAGCACGGGCTTAGCTGCTCCGCGACACGTGGGATCTTCCTGGACCAGGGCTCGAACACATGTCCCCTGCATTGGCAGGTGGATTCTTAATCACTGCGCCACCAGGGAACTCCTACATTCTTTTAGTTTTTGCTTGTCCAAGAAATTCTTTCTCTCTCTTCTATTCTAAATGATAATCTTGCTGGGTAGAATATCCTAGGTTGCAGATTTTTCCCTTTTAGGACTTTGAATACATTTGCCACTCCCTGCTGGCCTGTGACGTTTCTGTACAGAAATCAGCTGACAGCCTTACGGGGGGTCCCTTGTGGTTAACTCTTTTTCTCTTGTTGCCTTTAGAATCCTCTCCTTAACCTTGGCCATTTTTATTAGAATATGTCCTGGTGTAGGTCTCTTTGGGGTCAACTTGTTTGGGACCCTCTGTGCTTCCTGTATCTGGATGTTTCCTTCTTTAGGTCTGGGAAGTTTGCAGCCCTAATTTCTTCAAATACATTTTCAATCCCCGTTTCTCTTTCTTCTCCTCCTGGGATCTCTATTCTGTGTAGATCGGCACACTTTATATTATCCCATAGGTCTCTTATATTGCTTTCATTTTTTTATTTGGCTTTCTGTCTGCTGTCCTGAGTGGGTGATTTCCATTATTCTATCTTCCAGGTCACTTATTCGTTCTGTGTTATTCATTCTGCTGTTCATAGCCTTTAGCTCAGCTTTCATCTCAGTGGATTAGTTCTCTAATTTTTCTGGGCTGCTCTTTATAGTTTCTAGTTCCTTTTTACAGTTATCTGCATTTCTATCGACAGCCCTTCTTGATTCCTTCAGTATTTTCATTATCTCCTTTTTGAACTCGGTGTCTATTAGACTGAAGACGTCTGCTTCACTGTTTGTCCTTTCAGGGGAATTCTCTTGATCTTTGCATTGGGAGTGGTCCCTCTGCTTCTTCACTTTACTTATATGTCTCTTGCTCTATGAGTTTGGGAGAAACAATTATCTACTGGAGCCTCCACTGCAGGACACAGCCAATGGGCCCTGGTGTCCCTCAGGTGCTGTGTTCACGAAGCTGCCAGTGCAGATCTTACCCACTGAAGTCGGGTACCAGGACCACAGGGGTCACCCACCGGGACCCGCTTGGGGAAGCAACCCAGACCCCGGCCCCGCCTCTGCATGGGTGCCCTCAGAGCCCTCAGCTGCTAAGGCCGGATCCGTCCCAGCTGCGCAAGCATCCGCTGTCCCGCTCCCAGAGCTCGTAGAGGCGACCCCGGGAAAGAGGCTGCTAGGGTGGCCCCGCACCCCCTTCACGAGCCCCTTAGCGAGGCGCTTTGCTTCTATGGTGCCCGGGCTTCTTCTGCGAACACCCCCAGTTGTCACCGGTACTGAGACAGGAGGGAAGGGGGCAGGGCACAACCTTTTAAAGAACGACAGAGACGTGGAGGACACGACAAAAACCGGTTAGAACTTACCAGGCCCACGATGGTGGAAGATTCAGTTTCCAGTGGACCTCGAGCCTCATTATACCCTCAGTGTAATACATCAGCTAAACACACGCCCACCGGCGCCAGGACAGTTCCGGGGCCCACCATAAAGGGCCAAAGAGTGGGCGACGCCCCAATTCCTGGAAACTCCCGCCTTCCCCAAAATAGTTGGAATAACCGTTCCACTTATTAGCCTATGAAATTATCCAGCCCATAAAAACTAGCCACCCCGTATTTCAGGGCCACTCTCACCTTCTGAGACGGCCCACACTCTCTCTCTCAATAAATCTGCTTCTTACCTATCACTTTGCCTCTCGCTGAACTCCTTCTGCACTGAGACATGAAGAACCTGAGCTTCATTAAGTCCTGAGACCAGGTGTGTGATCTCAATTAAAAGAGAGTAGGTTCGGGCTTCCCTGGTGGCTCAGTGGTTAAGAATCCACCTGCCAATGCAGGGGACATGGGTTCCATCCCTAGTCTGGGAAGATCCCACATGCCGTGGAGCAGCTAAGCCCATGCGCCACAACTACTGAGCCTGTGCTCTAGAGCCCGTGACACAACTACTGAGCCCATGTGCCACAGCTACTGAAGCCCACGTGCCTAGAGCCTGTGCTCCACAACAAGAGAAGCCACCGCAATGAGACGCTCGTGCACTGCAACGAAGAGTAGCCCCCGCTCGCTGCAACTAGAGAAAGCTCATGTGCAGCAATGAAGACCCAACACAGCCAAAAATAATAAAATAAATAAATAAATAAATAAATAAATAAAGACTGTGGGTTCGAATACTATCTGAGTTGTGAGGTTTCAGCATCACAGTCCGGCCCCTTTCAGGCTGTCTGCAGGCAGGCAACCCCGGTCCTCTCCCCGGCTCTGTCCTCTGAAGCCTGGGTTTCAGCCCCCAGCCCCTGCACGCACCAGCCGGCGCGCGTCTCGGGCTGGGGTGCAGCGAGGCGCCTCGGAACCCCTGTGCCAGTCTCTCTCCGTTCTGGCTGCCCCCACCTGCTGCTGTGCTCTCCTCTGAGCCTCGGAAGCTCCCCCTCTGTCCCGGCTGATGTCCCTCCCAGCGATGGAGCTTCCCAGGGTGCAGGAACATTTCCTCTTTCACAGTTTCCCCCCAGGGGCGCAGGTCTCACCTGATTCCTTTTGTTTTGTTTTGTCCTACCTGGTTACGAGGAGATCTTTCTTGCACTTCCGGGTGTCTGATGTCTTTTGCCAGCGTCCAGTAAGGTATTCTGTGGGAACGGCTCCACTGGTAGATGTATTTTTGATGTATCTGCGGCAGGAGCTGAACTCCACGTCCTTCTGTTCCACCATCTTGCTTTCTCTCTCTTTGTAGATGTTATTAGGTTAAGGGTCTCCAGCTGAGCTCATCCTGAATTGGGCCTGGGACGGCCTTCAATCCAACAACAGAAGTCCTTATAAGAGACAGGAGAGAGAGAGAGGAGAGGCCACGTGAAGATGGAGACAGAGGCTGGAGGAAGGCGGCCACATGCCAAGGGATGCTTGAAGCCATCAGGAGCTGGAAGAGGCGGGAAGGACCCTTCCTTTGAGACCCCGGAGGCAGGCGGCTCTGCTAACACCTTGGTTTCAGACTTCCAGCCTCCAGGTGGGAGAGAATAAATTTCTGTTGTTTTGATCCACCTGGTTTGTGATAATCATCTATGGCAACCCTAGGAAACTCATGCACCATCCAACTTTCTATCTTACTTTCTGGAAACTTGTCCACGGGCTGTCCCACTCAGCTGTGAGGAGGGTGAAGATGTGTGTGTGTGTGTGTGTGTGTGTGTGTTGTGGTGACTACAGGTGTAGCCCCAGTGCCCCAAATAGGGAAAACTTTAGCCCCGGCATCAGGGAGGGTGAAGTGGCCATTGCTTGGTTCTCCAAGCCAGATTCTCACTGTGGTCCGCGAGCAGCAGCAGCTCCCAGGACGGTGCCTGTCCCTGGGGTGTCCTGACTCAGAGATGCTCTGCTCAGAACTGACTGAATCTACCTGCAACGTCCACCACCTGGGTGTGCCGGGTCATTCCCCAGGCTGCCCTGGGGCTTATGATGCCTGGGAAGTGGGGAGAGGGTCCCTGGTCCCTCCCACTAGGGCTGTGCAGCATTGCCAGGGGTCCTTCTCTCTCCTGCCCCCGATGTCATGGGGCCTCGACCGCAGGCAGCCCTCCTCCAACTCGCACCTGGAGACCCCAGCCCTGGCTGGGAGCTTCCCAAAGCCCTGCCTCCATGCAGTACACTCGCCTTCAGAGTTCAGAGGTGCCCCAGGAGGTGATGGGGCGAGGGGTCAAGAAAGCGGACGTTCATGCCAGTCGGCTTTGTCCTGAGTTCGCCCTGGTGGATGATTTTTCTTCTGTCCTCTGCTTGCCCCGCCTTCTCTGCCCGCTCCCCGGCCCGGCGGCTGACCTGCGTGGACTCCACCATCCCACCCCCGCCCTCCGCCTCCAGTAGGGGCTCAGGGGAGAAGAGAGCGGGGGAGGGAAGCTAGGTGTTCTCTGCCCCCTGCTGCTGGGCCACCTGGCTCACTGCGTCCTCCTCCCTAAGGCCGCAGCTCCCGCTGGCGTCCTCTCCGTGCATGCGGACACGCTGCCTTTGCTCCCTGGCGCCCCTCCGTCCCCTCCCCCTGCACCTCCCCCTGCCGCCTGCCCTTGTCCAGTTCCACAGGGCTTGTCCGCACCTGCGAACGCTGCCTTTATTAAAACCTCTTCAATTTACAACCCAGTTTGAGTGGCCATTGACTTCCAGCTGGGCAGGCCCCTGACAGAGCCTATGTCCCTAATCAGGGCTGTTATCGACCACGCATTACTCATGCCTAACAGGAGGCTGGGGCTCCGCATACACTCTCTCATGCCTCAGAGTCCAGCGTGGAAGTTCCCGCCAGAACATGAGCTCCAGGAGGTCAGGGCTTTGTTTTGTTTCAATTAAAATCCATGTTGAGATCGCTGTGAAATAGAAACATAGTCCCGAAAGACCCAATACACTCTGTCCAGTTTCTTTCAGCGGTAACATTCTGCAAAACTATAGTACAACGTTCTAACCAGGGTGTTCGTGTTGACACGATCCACCCATCTGATGCAGATTTCTCCAGTGTACTGTGGTTGTGTGTGTGTGTGTGTGTGTGTGTGTGTGTGTGCATTTCTGTGCACATTTATCACAAATGTACGTTTGTGTATCCGTCACCACAGTCATGGTACAGAACATCTCCAAACCAGGATGGTTTTAATCGGATTTCTTCAGAAGTTTTTATTAATTGGACGTCTTCAAGAGTCTGTAAAAATCTGATTTCATCACCACGCTATTCCCCAGTGCCCGGAACTGTGCCCGGCACATGGCAGAGACTCAAAATGTATTTGCTGGCGGAATGTTGGCTGCATTTTGTCCTCATGACACCCCCTCTCTATGCACAGGGGAGCTGGGGCCCAGAGACATCCACCGTGTGCCCAGGCGGGTGTGGATTCTCCCCGGCTCCGGTGGACTTGCTGCTCAGGAGGAGCTGACTTGCGTGGCCAGCGCTGGGGGGGGCCTAAGGGCGGGAGGCTCCGTGCATCCCTGTGCGGTTTCATCTGCCGCAGCCTGAACTCGTCCTTCTCTCCCGACTCGGCAGTCAAGCGTGTTCTCCTGCAGCCGTGCTAGCCAGCGTCCTCTGGGCTCGGCCAAGGCTGATAAAAGCTCTGGGCAGGACGCAGCGGAGCCTGGAGCCTGGATGGCCTGATAACTGGCTTCCCTTTGATGTTTTTCAAGTTCAGAACGGACCCAGGCCCCCTCGGCCGGCCTTGCACGCTTGTTTATTTTTGTCCGGCGTAGGCCTTTGAGATTTCCCCTTCCCGAGTGGGACAGCCATCATTCCTGCTGTCATTACCCTATTGGAAATGTTGCTAAACATGGTCTCCCCACACCATCTGACCCCTCCCTCCCAACGCCCGAGGAAGACCACCCACGATGGCAGACTCCCCTCCATTTAATTTTCGTCTCAGGATGTAAGTTTGCAATTTCATCACAATTAAAAAAAGAACAAAAAAACAAAAAAATGAGGCTGGCCTTTCCTCTCCCAGAACTGGGGACCATCCCTCCCTGATGAGGTGGGTTCAGGAGCTGCCCGAGTGTCCCCAGGAACCGCAAGGCTTCCAAGCCAGGGAGGACGAGGGACCGATTTCGCAAGAAACCACACGGTTCTGCCCTTCTGAGCTACGTTCCACACGAGTTAGATGAGAAAAAGACAGCTAAGCCGTGCTCTTCTCATAAATACCAGTAAATTACTCAGAGGGCACAGGAGAACTACATTTCTTCTCTGAGAACACACATGTGCACTGGACCTGCATGTTCTAGATACTAAGGACCCGTCTGCAAAGATGTTCACAATTATTATAAGACCCCCTTGCAATGTCTCCCCATAGGCTACCTTCTGGACATAATGTCTGCGTTTTCTTTTCTTCCTTTCTTCCTTATTCTTTCCTTCCCTTGGATTTTGTAAGTCTGAGTCTTGATTACACATGGAGTACGTGTACACACACACACGCACGTGCTCAGGCACACGCTCCCAATGTATTTCCCTCCCCCACTTCCAGCATTTTCCCTTTCTCTGTCTTTTGGAAAATGTTGCAACAGGGTTTGACGGTAATGAGATTCAAGTGGGTGATCTGGCCCGAGACCCGGCCGGCTTCCACCACTCAACTTGCTTCTTCCTTCTCCATCAGGCTCTCCCTCCCGCCTTCTATGGTTTTCTTTTTTCCTTCCCTCAGGGCAGTAATAAATGCTTTTTTTCAGCAAAAGTTATTTTCCAATCTACCTCCAATGAGAACACTGGGAGGGAGGAATAAACCTTGTGTCAACCTCTTAAGTCCACAATTCGGAAGGAAAAGAAGGTCTATTCAAAGGAAAGGCAGTAGAAGTGAATTTAAGTCTATCAAATAATGCTCTATTCCATCTATATTGAAAGAAATATGAATTCCAACCATAGTTACGCTGGTTTACCGGTATTTCGGGGCTGCTACATGTGACCACGCGTGCTGTACACAGCACAGCCCTAGGGAGCGCCGTTCACACGGTAGCAGCACTGTGCCGTGGGTCGCCTCTGGAGCAGGACTCAGTACAACCCTTTCAGAAGGACGTATGACAATTACTATCAAAATTAAAAATGCATTTTCTCTTGGACTCTGCAATTCCACTTTGGGAATTTGTCCCCCAGTTAAAGTACGCACGGGTTTATTTATTTATTGCAGCACTCTTTGCAGTAGCAAAAGTTTGGAGACAAACTAGCTGCTGGTTCATAGGGATGGGTGGAATAAATGATGGTATATCCATGCCATGGAAAGCGACACAGACTTTAAAGAGGCAGATCTGAAGTCCTCAGATGGAACTCTGTGACGCAGCACAGTGACACATGGCTGAGAACCTTTGAGTCGTGGACGAGCATATAAACCATCTACTCCCCTGATGAGTTGGTGATGTTGAGCAAGTTATTTAACCCCCTGGGCCTCACCTTCCTCGTCTATAAAATAGGGATAATAATAGCACCTATGCCGTAGGGCCGTTGAAGAGATTTCATGAATCAATATATGTTAAACATTTAGGACAGCACTTGGCACATAGAAGGAGCTGTATAATCATTATTTATTCTTATTATTACATCACCACCATCACCATCATCATCACCACTGAAAAGAAAGCACCTATGTGCAGATACAGGCATAAATAATCCCTGGGAGGACATGCCAGAAACACAGGTGACAGGGATTTCTGGTGTCAGGGAAATTGAGAGGCTAAATTAAAGGTTAGGATGAGATGCAGGAGGACTCAATTTTAACTTGTGACTTTTGAATTTCTATCAAGTATCTGCATTCTCTGGGTTTTTTTCAATATTTTAAATGAAAATTTACAAACATGCAGAAAGGTTGAAGAATTGAAGAGTGAACATCCATGTACCTACGACCTCAGCTCTGTGATTCACATGTTGCTCTGCTTGCTTTGTGTTCCATCCATCCACCCACCCATCCGTCCACCCATCTACCCATCCACCCATCCACCCATCCATCCACCCATCCATCCAACCATCCACCCACCCATCCATCCACCCATCCATCCATCCACCCATCCACCCATCCATCCAACCATCCACCCACCCATCCATCCACCCATCCACCCATCCACCCATCCATCCACCCATCCACCCATCCATCCATCCACCCATCCACCCATCCATCCACCCATCCACCCATCCATCCACCCATCCATCCACCCATCCATCCACCCATCCACCCATCCATCCATCCACCCATCCATCCACCCACCCATCCATCCATCCATCCATCCATCCACCCACCCACCCATCCATCCACCCATCCATCCATCCATCCACCCATCCATCCACCCATCCAACCACCCACCCATCCGTCCACCCATCCATCCACCCATCCACCCATCCATCCATCCATCCACCCATCCTCCCATCCACCCACCCATCCACCCATCCATCCATCCATCCATCCATCCCCCATCCACCCATCCACCCATCCACCCATCCACCCATCCATCCATGTATCCATCCATCCGCCTGTCTGTCCATCATTCCCTCTTATTATTTTTTGATGCATTTCAAAGTAAACTCAGATATCAGTGCACTTCCTCCTAAACTTTTTGTCATATGTATCATTAGCTGGAGTTCAGTAGTTGTTTATGGGTTTTCTTTTTTTAGATAAAATTCACATAGAGTCAGATGCACAGAGCTGAAGGGTCTGATGGTTGTGATAATGCATTATCTACTTGAAAAAATAAATTATCTACTAATAAAATGTGGCTGAGAGAGAGGGGTGGGGAGAGACAGAAAGACAGAAACTGAGACAGACCAACCAAAGTAGCATTTTGAACCCACAGAGAGGAAAACCTTCATGGAGTCAACGTGATAGTGTATCTAGCGGAGAGGGGTTTACAAGCGACAGAGATTTGGACAGATGGGTCTCAGCTATGGACGATTTCTATGCCCAGAGAGCTTGTTCCCTTTTGGAACTTTCATAGCTAGAGTCTCAGGCAGGAAGCGTAATAAAGCAGAGGTGTTGGCATCAGCCTGCTGGGACTCAAATCCCTGTCCTCCTGCTGGCTGTGTCATCTTGGAGAAGTTAGTTACTCAGCTTTTCTGGGCCTCAGTTTCCTCATCTGGGAAGGATGCTGATTCCTACTCCCTGGGTTTATGGGGAGGGTTCTGTGAGCTAAAATATACAGCGTGTTTAGAAGACCCTCCGGCATCTAGCGGGTACTCCTCAACTCTTGTCTCTTGCTATAAATCACACATCTCCCTATCTCTGCCTTTAGCTTTCAACAAATTGAATTGGAAAGAACCAAACAATGCGAGGTTAAGTTTTTCATCCTTGGAGGAAAATGTCATCTCTCCCTACAGCTTCACTGCTCTCTGCACCCTCTGCAAAAATCCGGGGAAATGAATCAGCCTGCAGCCTTTTGCTCTAATTCTTTGATTACTACATGATTGCAGCATCCACTCAGTCCGGGGCTCAAAATCGAAAGAAAACAAAAATTCTTGAGTCATTTCCAGATACTGAATCTGACACCACTATTCCTCTCTCAGTTTTGGCAAAACCTACAAAATGAGTGACCAAGAAGGGTAAACAAGTTTAGGTAAACACTCTATATACTGATTCATGATTTAAGTACATCAGTTAACATTCTGATTCATTTACCACAGTGTTTTAATGTCATTAAGAATGTAACTTCTTAGGAAAACTAAGAAAGTCTGTTTTTAGCCCAGACATGCAATTAAGGGAATTAGTAACGTGATACACCATCCTCAGGAACTCCGATATAGTAAGAAATCTGGTGCAACCCTTTATAAAGACGTTCTTACAACCCACGCCAGAGTTCACCCAGCTTCAATCTGAGGGCAGCAGGGAGGGGAAAAAGGAAAAAAAAAAAGAAAAAAAAAGGAAATTCTGCCCCAGCACTGAGCACCAGTAAGAAGGGATTTGCAATCGTGTGCAGATACTAAATAGTCATAAAATAGGGGTCCTTTCTGGGGAATTAAGTTCCTTTCCTGTCTGGTTCACAATCACTTCCAAGCATCCACTCCAGCTTTGCAAGGAGTCATGTGTGCGAGACTGGAGAGTGTTTTCTGAGGCTGCAACTGGGAAAAAAGAGAAGAGGTTTTGGTTTTCTTTTAGAGATCCTGACAGAGAATTCCATTTCTGACAAACTTTGGGGTTCAGCTAATTTCTGGGAGCTTGAGACCCGCTAGGGCAGGGTCTCTCCACGCGGGCACTGTGCACACCTGGGGCGGGGTCACTCTTCGAGGTGTGGCCGTGTTGTGCATTGTAGGGTGTGGGCAGCGTCCCGGGCCTCCACCCACTGGACACAGCAGCACCCCCATTCCCTGGTCGAGAGCATTGATTCCGGAGGCCAACGTCTGGGTCCAACCGAGTGAGGCTGGACCAACTCTTCGACTGTCCTGACTTTAGTCATTCACTCATAAAATGAGGGCATCACCCACAGTCCTCCCTGTGGTTCTCCCTCAGGAGAATCAAACACGATAATGTAGGCAGAACTCCCAGCTCCGTGCCCCACACATGGTCGGGGTCGAGTCTATCTAGCTATTGCAGCTGTTGTGAGGTTCCAAGTGGTGGGTGTTGCTAGTTGGGGGGAGGGGAAGGGGAGAAGGATTTGGACCTGATCCCGGTGGCTGGTTGAATCTGAGGCTGCCTCAGCTGCAGACCTTGCTGAAGGTGGTCCCTCTCACCCTCTTCCTTCAGAGTCCAGGATTCCCCAACCCACCACCCATTGCCTGCCTGGCTCTGTCCCCCTTAAAGCCTTCCCTGGGTCCTCCAGCCCCACATCCCTCCTCCCTCCGAATCCCAAGTGGTGAGAGCCTATTGCACAATTGCGCATGGCCTTCCGTCTTCCCCTCCCCTGTTCTTATCGGCACGGCACCTCAGAGCCTGGCCAGAGCACACACTGGCCTCACGAGGCAGCTGAGGGACTGACCTGACCCTGGGGACCTAGAACCATGCTGAACACACAGGGTAGATGCCCAGTCAATGTGGGAAACAAGAGGTTGTAGGAAGGAGAGGCTGGGTCTGTGCCTCTGGGTGGTCTGTCTACTTCTTTGCAGAAAGAAAATGTGAGAAAGACAGGAATTGTTTGGATTTTATGTGAACACAGCAGAGATTACCTTTCTGGAGGGTGAAGGTCATCCAGCTCACCTACCCATCCATCCACACAGCCACTCACCCATCCATCCATCCACCCATCCATCCATCCATTGACTTGTCCATCCATCCATCCATCCATCCATCCATCCATCCATCCATCCATCCATCCATCCATTCTCCTGTCCATCCATCCACCCACCCATCCTCCTGTCCATCCATCCACCCACCCATCCATCCATCCATTGACTTGTCCACCCAACCATCCATCCGTCCATTGACTTGTCCACCCAACCACCCATCCATCCATCCATCCATCCACCCACCCATCCATCCATCCATCCATCCATCCGTCCATCCATCCATTGACTTGTCCACCCAGCCACCCATCCATCCATCCATCCATCCATCCATCCACCCATCCACCCAGCCACTCACCCATCTATTCATCAATCCATCCAGCCATCCACCCATCCACCTGTTCCTCAAAAGTGTATCCCTACCAGGTGCTAAGCACTGCTTGGTCTAGGCTTTGAGGGCACAGAAGTATTTTAGCACCAATTATTTCAGAACAAAGCCTGACCCAGAAGAGATACCATGGATGACTGTTGAATGAATGAATAACTGTTTAAATGAATGAGTGAATGGATGGGTGAAGCAACAGATGGCATCAGGGTTGATTAGTTTTAGGAATCCCAACCAATAGTTGCCTCTGGCCTCTGATGCCTCTGATATCTCAGGCCTTTGACTCTGTCTGAAGGTCCCAGGCTCCCCAAAGCAGAGGGTCAGCAGCGGGGGTGGTGGGTGGAGAGACCTCTTCCCAGGCAAGCAGAGCTCTTTCTAAGGGTGTGTGGGGCTGGGCAGGGACTGGGAACCACACTCTTCCTACGTTCACGGACGCTTCCCGAGAGGATCCCACATCCCCACTGAACTGCTTCATCTCTGCTAGCTGATTCTCAACCTACAGCCCAGGCACTGGTGCAAAGCAGGGCTTTAGGGAGCTGGGGCGCCCACTGCGGCCAGCTCCATTCCTTCCCTAGTGAGCTCAAAACCTCCCTCCTTTCCTCGGGAAGCCGATCATCAAAGGAAACAATAAGAAAAGCTGACCACGCTGTAATACTGGCTAAGAAAGACACACGGCTCCCGTGACGCTCTGGGGGAAGGTGAGGTGGCGCATTGACCCATCCTCTGGCCTGTGGCCTTGCGAGCTCATTGAAAGGCGAAGTGAGTTTACTGAAACGCATGATTACCCACATCCCTTTGCGTATGTCCCGTCAGATGACAGGTTGGAATGGGGTGAGCCTGGGAAGGGCCTAATTAGGACAAGCAGTGTCCCCACCTGACCCCCAGATGTGGCAAGGATGGCGAAGGGGTAGGCTACCCAAGGCATTTCCAAGTGGCTCAGCCTCCAACCACCCTCCATCACCACTCCTCGAAGAAGCTGAGGAGCCCGGATTCTCAGCTCTTTCATCTAATAGCTGCAGGCAGGCTCTGGGGAGGGAGGTGAGACCCTCCAGAAGTGCGTCTGCCAAATAATCACGGGGCAGCTGGGCTCTCGTCCTGGTCCAGCACCACGTGAGCACTTTGCAAGGGTTGGCTCACCACCCCCCATGAGATCCCAGGGCTGGGTCTTATTACCACGTTGCCATTTTGTTCATGAACCTGCTGGTGCTTAGCAAAATCCAAGCAACCTAACCGATCACACAGCTGCGCTGGGACTGGACCCCAGCCTGACACGACCAGAGGAGCCGTGCTGGGAGCGGGTGGGAGCCGGTGCCTTGGGACCGGGGCTGATCAACTCCCAAAGGGCTGCAGCTCTCCAAGTCTCAGATGGCGGGCCAGCCGCCCACCCATTCTGCAGATGGGCAGCCTGGGGCATGTGAGGGCAGCGGAGCTCGGCTAGATCCCCATACTCTGCGCTTTCAGTGAGCAGGCCGGCATGCCGGGATCAGCGAGGTTATCCAGGGATGGCCCAAAAGGCTGGCTGAGAGAACATCTTTCCTCAAAGAGGAGGCAGGAGGGTAGGGAAGATGAGTCTTGGGAGTTCTGTCATCTTATAGGGCGTCCATGGCACGTTGACGATGATCTGAATTGGGGTCCACCACTGGGGCACCCTGGCCCTTAGCCCTTTGAGAAGGTGCCCCAGCATCTGTGGTAGAGCAGAACGCAGACCTTCTGAGCTACGGCAGGAAGATCAACCCCGCTCATGAAAGGAAGTCCGGTGCCTAATGTCAAAAAGCAGAAACGCCTTTAAAGGGCGAGGGAAAACGACTTCTTCAATCTAGTAGTTTCTTTTTTTCTTTCGATCGTTGTCTTTTCTTTTCATGTCCCCAAATATCAACCCTGGGATGGAAGATCACTTCAAATCTCATTTTATAATATGGAATTTTTTTCTTGCTGTTTCGTAGCAGAGACCAATTTTGGATAAATAACTTGGGACCGCAGAAACACGACACCAAAGCACCAGCGCTGGGTGGCAAATTTCTCCGTGACCACAAATATCCTTTCTCTTCAAGGACCAGATTGGAAGCATTTGGGTTGTTTGTGCATCCCATCCTCAATCAGGCGGAGGCGGGGCCGCCCGGTAGCAGCAACATGTCCGGTTCTAGATTCTTCCTTCAGTGCCGGTGCCGTCCGCCTGTCAGCAGATGCACGGTCCTCTTCGTTCTGCTTTTCCAAAGTGCCAACGGGCTCCTTAGTCCTGGGTGTGAGATTCTCCTTGTGTGGAAGAGAAGGAGGGGCTCACATCTCATGCTCACAAATACCCCAGGATCCCATCTGAGCACCCTGGCTCTGTGGGTGGTGAGGAGAGAAGGGTGATGAACGAGGGCCCCTAGTCTCCATTGTTTACTCCCCAGTTTACCCTGGCATCCGTAGCCTTTGATGCCCGCCCTGTCGGAATTTCGATCCACTTTGGAAGTAAAAGGGAACCATGCTGCCCAACTCCAGGGGCACCCTACCCCCACCATTAGCAGAGAAGTGCAGAGGGCAAAGGAAAAAAGAAACCAAAAGGGGAAGCTGACATACATCCCGTAGCCTCTGATCCTTTTTATTCTCTCAACACCGTATTATAAAAAATCACAAACACACAGAAAAGTTATCCATAGTGAATACCCACATATTCCTCACTGAGAGTCCGTAATTGTCAACATTCTGTGATTCCTGCTTTGTCACCTTCCTTCCTCTCTTCCCTCCTTCCATCCATCTATCTATCCCTCTTCCCATCCATCCATCCATCCATCCATCCATCCATCCTTCCAGCCAGCCATCCTTCCAGCCAGCCATCTAATTCCTTTCAATACACTACTTTTTAGAAAAGTTTTAGATTTACAGAAAAATTACAAAGAGAGTACAGAGTTCCTATATACCCCACACCCAGTTTACCCTATTGTTAACATCTTATGTTAGTTTACCGTATTTACTACAATTAATGAACCACTATTGATAGGTTATTACTACATTATTATTAACTAAAGTCCATACTTTATTCAGACTTTCTTCATTTTCATGTGCTCCAGGAGCCCATCCAGGGTCCCACATGATAATCGTCACATCTCCTTAGACTCCTCTTGGCTGGGACAGTTTCTTGAACTCTCCAAGTTTTTGGTGACCTTGACAATTTTGAGGAATATTGGTCGGGTATTTTGTAGAAGGTCCCTCTGTTGGAATTTGCCTGGTGTTTGCTTGTGGTTAGACTGGGATCCACGTTATGTTTGAATGAATGTCGTAATCAGTTTATGAGCCCCTTTTGTCAAGCAGGGATGGAGAAAATGGTCCCACATCTGTATCATGGGTAATGTCGTGTAACAGCGGGGAGGGCTGTAGGTACTGCTGAGTTCAATCCCGGCTCCAGGATTCACAAGGGGACTGTGGGCAAGACAGAGTTTCCTTAAGCCTTAGTTTTCTCTTCTGAACAATGGGCACAAACAGACCCTCACTTAGAAGGTGCGTGAGGGTTCTGTGCAACTCATAGAGAGCCCTCGCCTAAGACTGGCTATTTTTCTTGCTGCCACCAATGTCCAGTGTAGATGATAATTATGATAAAATCTGCAGAGGTTTTTGTGGTCCCCTTCAACAGTGGGATGGTTGGAAGAGATGTGACCCAGCCCACCTCCAAACGGTGGGGCTGGGGACACAGGCGGTAGCTCTTGAGGATGGACTCAGGCCTGGGTCTGACTAGCAGAGCCACTGGCCCACCAAAGGCCGGCCTGCTGGACATCCAGCCTCTCCCGGAAGCATCCTTCTCTCTCCTCTCAGCCCCACGTCTCCAGCCAGGAGCTCCTTAATCCCCGGGTTGCTTTTCTGGCAGGCACACGTTTTCCTAACATCGAAGGGAGGAACATAGTTAATCCTCGGGTCTATTTTATTATGGCTGCAAATATTTCTTTTTTATTGGCATGAAAGGAGATAAGCCAGGTGGAGGAAGAGACAGGGCCGCCCGGGGAAGAGCATCCTTCCCGGCCCCATGCGAATCCCAGGCATGTGGCATACATTTCCCAACTGCAGCAGGCAGGCTCCCAGGGAGGCTCCACACTGTCTTCTGGCCCAAGGTTGATCGCTATAAAACCAGAGGTCGGCAGCCCGAGACCACGCGGGGCTGTCCAGCAGTCTCTGGGCTGGAGCGGGTGTCCTTCTGGAAACTTCTCTGCACGCAGGAGGCCCGTGACGCTGTTGCTGGACACATGTGACATCTCATTTGTGAGCTGACTTCGCTTTCCAGAGATGGAGAGAGCCAAAGCCACGTCTCTGCAGCGGAAATCTGACCTTGACGGGGAGGACACACTGGGACTCGTGTTACCCAGCCCTGAGATCAGGGTGGAATTCTTAGTAGATAATAGATCCTGGAATGTCAGAGCCGAAAGGAGGCTTCCAGGCCACCTCGTAACAGCCGCTGACATTTATGGCATTCTTACTGCGGGACTGGCTCAGGGCTAAGCGCGGGGGAGCCTCATCTCTACAAATCCTCCCATTCTCTCTGTGAGCTTTATTATCCCCATTTTATAGATGAGGAAACTGAGACCTGAACATCAAGTCACTCATCCAAGACCCCACAACCAGAAAGCTGTGGGGCCCCGATTCAGCCCCGGGTCCTTCAGTCTCCAGAACCTGCTTCGTCACCTTGGCACCCCACAGCTGCCTGTTGCAGGAGCTCCTTAGCCTGAAGCGTGGGCTTCAGGCAGGTCGGAAGCCCCAGAATTAGCACGCAAAACGTCTTGCATTTTGCTGGGTGAGCATCCACGGGGATTCCGAGGGCTTCAGCTCTCTCAAAGGTGAACACTTTCTGTACCCCTTATTTTCCAGAGAAAGAAGCAGAGAGGCAGGCCGGTTGCCATGGCTACCCAGCAAGTGTGATGCAGGTCTGGCCTCGGTCCCCCACTGCTTTTCCTAATAGCATTTGTGGGTGAATATGTTGTCAGATAATTTTTATAGAGTTTTTTATTTTTTGTGAAACACACGCAGAAAAGTGTCAGGTACACGTGCGGAGCTCAATGTATTAGGGGCAGTGAGCACACCTGTGTGATCCCCACCCTCATCAAGAAGGAAAACGGGTACCAGCATCCCAGAGGCCCTTCCCCGGCTGGACCGCCACTTCTCCACAGGCAGCTGCTGCCCTGGCCCCTGGCGTCCTGGGCCGCTTCCACCCACGTGGAGCCCGATGTGGACAGATGCACGCGGCACACGCTGTCTCAACACAAGGTGAGACCGGTCTGCGGCCTGGCACCGGTCCGTCTCCAGGGCTGCGTGATGCCCTGCTGCACACATCCACCTGCGCTCGGGTGTCCTTGCCCCTGCTCAGGGGCCGTGGGTGGTTTCCAATTCGGGGCTGCAGGAATGGGGTTCGTCTCCCCGTGGTGTGTGCCCCTAGAGCTGGGGCTGCTGGGGCACCCGACAGGCACGACGTCCGGCGCTGGGGACGCTGAGCCGGTTTCCACGGGGGACGTTCCCACTCCCGAGAGCAGCTGCGCCCGCTGATGGCCGAGGGTCTAACCCATCCTTTACAATGTAAATAGAAAATTGCCCGCTCTTTCGTTTCCCCCTTGTTTAACGCGCTTTTGTGAGTCACTCTCATTTCCCGACCCTATGACACACTCTCAAAGCCAGAGGCTGGATTCAGGCTGACGCCACCAGCCCCAGGGCCAAGATGACGGGTGGCCTGTGGGCCTCGGTCCTCAAGGGGGTGTCCAGGGGGGGAGGCGTCACGGCTGAGGAGTAGCCCAGGGACTGAACCTCCCTCCTCTCTCTTCTGAGGCTGCGTGTGGGAGTCTTGGGGGACAACTGTGTGCCAATTTTGAGCAACAGAATTTTGGGTGGGAGAGGTCATCACCGAGCCTGCCTGCCGGGACAATTTGGTTTCGATGAGCCCTGGACGGGGTTGCTGACAGCTCAAAGGCCTTCACACGGCGCACTTCCATCTGTAAGGACTGAGTTACCAGGGCCGACAGCACCGCTGGCTGAGTCCCACCGCTGCCCACAGCTGCCTTCCAGCTGGTGCCCCCGCGGGGGAGTGGGAGCTCGGTGGTGGCCTTGGTGGCCGGTACCTGCCCTACGCTGGGAATTTGATCAGATCCCGACCTTACACGTGATCCCTACGCCTCACGTCCATTAAGAACACAAAGATGGCTTTGCTTTAGGCGCAAGTCTCTCCTTGGGTGGCCTGGGAATCCTGGTGTGCAGACCCCTCCCCCCAGGCCACCCACAGCTGTCTGAGGATGGTACCTGGCTGCAGTCACTCAGACACCACCAGCCAGCCCGAGGGCTCCACCCTGCGTTCCCCAGCCCCTGCCGTTCTCGGCCGGCGGCCCCCAGACGCTGAGACTCTCTCCATCCCCCCACCTCCCACCTCCCACCAGATGGCAGGGAAAAAATGTCTCTGGACCGAACCAGAGGTTCTTTTCCACCCGCCCCCAAACCAGACCCTCATTCCATACTTTAGGACTTAGTAAGTTCTTTCCCTCCCTCTCGCTTGCCCTGTGTGGGTCTGAACTCCAAGAATGCACGGCTCCTATTACTCAGGCCGCCTCCTGCTCGCCCTCTGCACCCTGCCTTGGGACGTGCAGGCCGAACCTAAGCTGCAGTTGTCAGAAGCCTTGCCCAAAAGTCTATGCAGAGACACTTCCCCCGCCCCTTTGCTGCAAATGACCGCGCTCTTGGTGTTTTCAAATGCTACAGGGTGCGGATTTCTCTGTTATTGCTACTCTGTCCCCCTCTCTGTCTCCTCTGCTCCCCTAGTTTGTCTGTGTCGCTCCACTGTGCCACCCCCCTCTTCCCAAGGCTCTTCTGCCACACACGCGCGCACACACACACCCCAATCCATGTGCAGGAAGTTCCCATCGACAACAGAATTGGGGCTGTGCAACTCCTGGTAAGAACAGAGGCATTCTGTGGATGCAATTCAATTGGCTCTAACTTGAGAGAGAGAGGGAGAGAGGGAGAGAGGGAGAGAGGGAGAGAGAGAGAGAGAGTGTGTGTGTGTGTGTGTGTGTGTAGGCGTCCCAGGGTTTGTTTCATTTGCCTAAGATTATGAACAAACACACTCATGGATATAGCCACCCATACATACTGCATAAGGGAATGTATATTCACACATGTGTTTATATGTGCAGTAACTATTTAACTGATGATCCCAGTGGAGACACCTTTGAGAGTGAAAGGGTGCCGTTAATAACGGTGCCAGGACCAGGGTGTAACCTGGGCTGTCCCCTCCCGCCTGCGTGTGACAGATGGCGGTGTGTGTGGGACACAGCCCCGTCCAGCTCGACTTTGCCTGTGCCGGGTTGAGGCAGGGTCAGGCTGAGTGTGTCAGCTCACCGCTTCAACGAAGCCCCACTTCTCAGCAGCCTGCGGGAAGAAGGGCTTGTGAGATAACGGAGCAGGGCATTCACATAACTGTCAGCGTTTCCCGGCACAATGCAGAAATATTTGATTGCATCTACGACACCAGAAATCCAAATTAAAGACATCAAAATTGTCAGCCACAAGACACTTTTTCTGCCCGATGTGGATTTTTTTTTTTTAAAGCCCTCAAGTGGGCACATCAGAATGGTCCCTGGAATCTCTCCCTTTTCATCCAATGTGCTGGCTTCAGCCAACGTGGTGCGGGGCAGTTATCTGCAGAGTTGCAACCAGCCGGCGTTCAGCGGGATGGGGACCTGGAAAGCCGGCCGGTCCCTCCCTGGTCTCGGGGGAAACAGTCTGCTGGGCTCCGGCGTGGGGCTGGGACAGTGAACCCACCCCCAGTTATTGCGGCAGCCGTCCTTACGGCCAGGCAGCCCGCGGCACTCCGCTCTGGGGGTCGTTTGAAATGACTGCTGTTCCGTGGGGGAGTGAAAGTGCTCTCCCACGTTTGTCACCCGTCTTGAATGATGTGACCAAGGCGAGCTGCCTGTTGTTTACTGTCCCCGGTTAACGCTGTTATTTAATGAACCGATTCCCCCACTGCCAAAGTAGGGGATGTTTATTCATAAGACCCCGCATGAGGAGGTATTCACCAATCCCGTAAAATTAGTTATTACGCTGGAGCTACTCGTGAATTCTCTTCACTCATTTTGGTTTGCACTATGTTGTCATCCGCGGTAAAGCTAATAACATATATTTCGGCGGGTATGATCTGCTGCAAGAAACTGGTACCCACTTTGGACATTTGATGTGCATAAATATACAAATAGATGAACTATTTCTTGAGTGGCATTTACATGAAAGTAACTTTTCAGAATGACTTGGCTGATCAAAAGTTTACTTTTAGAATGACCGTTTTTGTGAATTGGACTTTCCCTTTAATAGTTATCAGGGAAAGCAAAAACCAGGCGGAGGGAATGAAAAGAGACTTGAATGAGGAAGGATGGGCTTCTCTGCACCGGCAGTTACTTCAGAATCTGCAGCAGAGAAGCAGAGAGAGGAAAGCCCTTTGTGCAGCGTGAAAATGTTCGCCCTCTTCTGATAAACACGCTCCAAGTGAGCGCTCGAGAGGAATCGGCGGCTGCCTGTTCTTTATGGGAAAAAGTGCCCTTGGTTTCTTTCTGAATCTTTTGGGAGAAATTGAGCATGGAGACAAAAATATTTCAGTTAGCTTTAAAATGTACATTCTCCACAGAAGTAATAAGACATGTCTTTATAAAAGCAAGACAGATGATATTCTATAAAAACGCAGGCATGAGTTTCTTCCCTCGGCAAACAAGTTTTAATTGTGTTTCACTATGAGAACTAGGAAGTCTTTGGAAACTTTACGGAGGTCACTTTTTTTATTCTCCCGAAGCTTTCCTTTTTGTTTCATTTAGCCAATTCATCAGGGTGTGTGTCTGTGTGTGTGTGTGTGTGTGTGTGCGTGTGTGTGTGTGTGTGTGTGTAGGAGAGAGACAGAGAGAGATTCAAGAACTTGAGAACTGAAGGTTGAGAAACACCAGATGAATTGTCCCAAATCTCTGTAGCTTCTATTTCCTTAAAAATACCCCCAGAAAATGTTTTCTTCCTTTTTTGCAGGATGCAGGGTTCTCTCCAGCTTGCCCACAAATCCTGAAATTCCTTTGTTTAAAACAGAACAAAACAAAACAAAACTTGTGCCTTTTCTCAGAATGACAAACCAAACATGCAGAATCTGAAATCCCCAGAACACAACCCAGACCATAAACCTTCTGACTCAACAAGCAGGTTTTATGGAGACCCCAGTAAACCCAAAGGATGGCAATAAATAAACAGCCAGCGGGCTCTCCCACACAGCCGTGTCTTCGGGACCTCAAACATCTGAAGGCAAAGGAAGGACCCCGCGTCTGGCGCAGTTCGGGGGACGTGTGGACAGATCATCCCAATAGCTGAGCCGCCTGATTCCTTGCAAGTCATCCAGATGGAGTGAGGCTGAGAGGTGTAGATAGTACGCCCATCCCAAAGCACTTTTCCAAACTGCCACCTCCAACAGGTATGTAAATATTTGGAATAAACAATAGAAGGAATAAATGCAATCAGGCAACTAGCAAACATGGCAACTAGTGACATTAAAAGGACGTCAATGCTGAGGATGTTAAAAGGCAGAGGGACAGGAATTCAGCTTTTTGGAGCTGCAAGACGCGCTGATGTGAACTTAATACCTTCATAGAAAACACAGCTTGCATCCCGTTGCTGACTGTTGGGGAGTCCCCGCGTGGAATGGCGAATCCTGAGGGTCTTTTTTCAACCGGCTCATTTCCACTCCCTGTGACACTGGACAAGTCACTTGACCTCATCCAGCTTTCAATTCTGCATCTAAAAATGGAGATAATCCTCCTTGTGCCTACTCTCTGGGGACGTTTGAGCATGAGATGAGAAAAAAGGGGGAAAGAGGAAAGGCACTCTGTATGACATCTGGTGGGAATGTTTTGCAGGATCTCTAAAATTGAAAGGGAAAAAGGCAATTCTGTCCTCTCCCCAGGTCACTCCCAGGACAGGCCTGGCTTCCTTGGAGCTCGGGTGACCCACAGTCTCGGCCATCGGCTCCCTTCCGATGGGAGCTTGCCTGGGGAGCTGTTTTCCTCCCTCTGACAGGAAGCAGCTTCCTTCTGGAAGGGTCCTGACATCACTCTTGGTATTCCAGAAATTCCCTGGCATGTCCGGAGGGGCCATTCCGTGGGCACGGGAGCGCATTAAACTAATCGACCTTTACAACCTTCCCCGAGGTGCCCCGGCCCCCAGACTCTCCCACAGGCCTGTGAACAGACGCTTGCACGCACACACACCTTTTCCCCATCTTGCACAGACAGCAAGCCACTCCAGGCATCTCCCATTTGATCCGGGGCCGTCTCTGGCCACCCTGGCCAGCAGCCCCTAGAGCAGGAGGAAGCCCGGCATTGGGGAGCCTCAGCCATGTGTGAGTTCAGCAGCTGTTTGCACAGACGCGTGCAGGAGACAGATGGGCTGGCAGAAGACCGGCAGGGCACTGGGTGGTACCATCCCGGGACCGGCCTCCTCGCCCCTGGGTCTTTGGAAACTGCCTTCTCTTCGGACCTGCCTGCCTCCCGGCCCAGCACGCGGCCCCTCCAGGCAGCAGGCAGGCGGGGTTACACATGAGGCTTCACCTGCCCAGTGGTCTCCCCGGGCGGTGTTTCACTGTACAGCCAAGTGTCCAGGCCCACGTGGTCGGGACCCGCCACACTCTGCCATGGGGCTTGTCACCGTGCAACAAACCCAGCCATTTCACCCGCGCCCCAGGGCAGGGAGATCAGCTCCTGAAGCCCATGGGATTCTTTGATCCAGGAGGCGGTTTGGGGCTCAGCTCCAACTGGCCTTTCAAACACCCTTCGTTGAGTCCTAGGAGGGTCCATTGCTGGGGTGGGGCTGGGAGGGGCCCAGCAGGAAACGCTGGGTTCAGGGGCCACCCTCCCCCGCCCCCCGTGCTTCTTTCCAGCTGTCCCACGGCCCAAACTCATTTATCTGGACCTCAGAAGCCCCGCAGGCAAAATGCAGTTTAAGATACGAGGTCCCAGGCTGGACTCTTCTGTCCTGACACTTGTCACAGGGTGCGATCTTACATCTGTGGGATTGTCTGATCCATGCCGGTCTCCCCTGTAGAAGCCAATTCCCCAGGGTAAGGTGAGGGGCTGGGCCCGCTGGGCTCCCCTCGGTGTGCCGGCGCCGAGCCTGGCACAGAGCGTGCGCACGTCCGGAAAGGATTCGGGCCAAGTAGGAGGCATCTTGGCGTGCTGATTGAGGGGTGCCCACGCGTGTCTGAATGGGAGAAACCGCGTGATTTACAGAGAGGGGTGAAATATACAAAGCTCAGTTGTTGGCACTGTTGTTATTACTCGATGAGGCCCCTGCTTCTCGATTTGTAGACCGAAGCCCCTCACCCATGTCTTGTTATTCAAATCCCAGCCCACCCCTTTTTGAACAATACACCTTGGTAAGCGGGGTTTTCCCATCTTCCCTGGTCCTAGAGAAGCTCCGGGTTCCCGGGGAGGCACATGCCAGCATCTGTCTAATCCCTCAGGGCGCCTGGCAAGACGGGCGGCGCCGGGGGACCCAGGCTGCTCCTGACGCCTCTGCCCTGCAAGCCTGGACGGCGGGTGAATGTCTGGTGTTGCCACGGTGTTTGTGACTCTCATTTTTCTCGATGAGACCATGCTAGTGTCATGACCCCACAGGGGTCCGCCCTGCCAGATGTGAACCCTGGACCCCCAGTGCCAAGTAACCAACGGGCGGTGCCAATCAACCCCTGACTCCTTTTTATAGACGCTCTGATTCCACTGCCTGACAGGTGGCTTTCTGTCAAGCCGCTGGCACCAGCCCTGCAAGATATGGGTATCCCATCACCTGACACAGCCAGGCTGGAGGCTGGGTCTCTCCATCATCCCGAGGCTCCAGGTAGCCCGGCTGGGAGAGCACAGGAAGGGCCGGAGTCGGGAGCTCAGTGACAGTTATCTTGTCACTGCAAGAGCCACAGGCTTCTGGATGGCCCCCGTGCTGAGCGAAGGTGGCTGCTGGAGAGGGCTCAGAGGCACCTGCCGGGAGGTGTGCAGCCCAGCCGCAAAATAAATCACTCCCCTGGCCGGCTCCTGGAAGACTGGAAGCCCATGCAGGCGGTCATTAAGGAGTTTATTTGTTCAAGTACAAATGCCCCAAGCGTCAGTCCACGGGGTCACCTTAGGTGTGAGCACCTCGGTGTGGACGGAGCGTTATATCCTGCACGGAGCGGGAGGGTCGGGGGTCCGAGGGACAGAGGGGGAGGCGCCAGCATAGCCAGGAGGGTGGGACTCCTGATGGCTCCAGCCATAGCTTGCTCACTGGGCAACTTCAGAACCGTCCACAAGTATTAGTTGAGCACCTACCATATGCCAAGGAGTGTCCCGAACACTGGGGCTACGGCGGCCAACAGGACAAGTTTATAGTCTGATTGGGGGTGGGGGACAGGAAATGTACAAATATGTGAAAGCAAGGGACTGTCAGGCCATGGAAAGAGCTGGGATGGAAAGGAAAGAAGGCGATGTGGGTGGGTGGAGTAGACAGAAGAGGCCTCTCAGATGAGGGGCGCTGGAAGCCGAGAAGGAGCTGGCTGCGTGGAAACTTGGGGGAGACCATTCCAGAAAGAGGGGCTGGTTGGTGCCAGCAGAGGTGCCTGGGGAACACACAGGAGCCTGAGTGGCTGGAGCTAAGGGAGAAGCAGGAGATGGACCAGCAGGGCAGGCAGAGGTGGACCAGTGGGGAGGAAGGGGGCGGGGCTTGTGGCTCACCAGGGGGGAGGCAGGGGCGGGGCTTGTGGCTCAGGGAGCTGACCTGAAGTTCGTGGGGTCACCCCGCTGAGGGGTGGAGGCCAGGCCGAGGGGGCTCGCACCGGGGCAGCGCGGCTGTGCCGTACGGCACAGCACCTTTCCACAGACCTAGAGGCTCACAAACCACCGTGTAGTGTCTCGCCTCCTGGTTAATTTCTTCCAGAAATCCAGAAAGTTCTACACATATCTAATGTGGTTTTTTTAACACAAAACTAGAACCCCCTCCCCCAAGAAATACAGTTTTGCATTTTTATGGATATGGTACGAGCATTTTCTCATTGTAAAGTTCTTTCAAAGTTTAAAAAAAGAAGTCCTAGAAAAATATCTAGTGTTATGACAGATGCAAGCGCTGTGGGCTGGAGAAAGGGGGTGGGGGGGCACCCGGCACGGCGCCCTGAGTTGTCCCAGGACACGGCAGATCCCGGACGCTGTCACCTCCCCTCGTGGCACCACAGAGACTCCTGCCTCCTGGGCCGACAATCCCACACCTAAGCACGGGGGCTCCTTCACAAACACCCCAATTTTGAGACATCTCACTAGCATTGCCTACGCGCTGACGTGTGCCCAGCACGGGTCTTGATGCTGGAGACACTAAATCGAATCCCCTTTCTCCTCGGAGCTCAGGACCCAGAACCAGCACCTTCTAGAACTTTCTGGTAGCCCGCATGCCAGGTGTTTGCACTTTGGAGCTGATTAGTACCTTCGGGGAACCTGACAATATTTTTTCACTTTCCATCTTGATATTCTCACTACCTGTGGGACGGCTAACAAAGACTCCTTTCAAGATGACACCTCTGGGGGTGAGGTGAAAGTTCTGGAAATAGTGCGGATGCTTGCATGGTATCGTGAAGGTATTTCATTAGAAATGGTGAAGATTCCATAAAAAAAAAAAAGAAATGGTGAAGATCGCAAATAATATCACTGTATGTATTAGTCCATAATTAAAAAGAAATCATGGAACGTACCAACGCTCACTGAATTGTACACTTTACAAGGGTGGATCGCATGGCATCTGAATTTACACCTCAATAAAGCTGTTTAAAAATAAATTAAAATAAGTAAAAAACTTTTAAAAAGATACCTTTGAAAGAGCTAAAAGATAAAGTTATCGATCGTCATGGATATTTCAAGAATGAGTGCTCTTAACTACTAATTTTGGTTTCTTATTAACCAAGCCTTTGCTCAACAGAAAATCAAAGATACACCAGAGAACGGGCCAAGCGCAGAGCTGTGCCAGAGAAACTTCTGGCCAATTGATTCACAGTCAATTTCACCACAACGGATGCACAAGAAGGTTGGACAGGTTCTAGAAATCAACTGGTCTCAGAAGTAACTCAATATCCCACTGGCTCTGCCCCACCACACTCCTCTCTCTTTCTTTGTATGTGATTTTTTATAATCCTGGAGTTCACAAGTGCCTCCGTGAAGGCGAAAATCCCCACAGAACAGACACTTCATCCAGCACAGAGATGATCCAGTTTTGCCCATGAAACGCTCACATCCACACGGGCTGTTGGTTCAACTGCGCAAAGAAATCGAACCTGTATCCCAGCAAAGGAGAAGTGAGCAAAAATCAAAACGTACGGGGGGTGGGATCGGCTCTGACACTCACGGCAGGAAGCGGGGTTGGGAGGGGCCGGGGTCAGTTCCCCCAGAAGGAGCCCTGTGGTCTCGGTTTGGTTTCCGTTACTTTTAGGAGCAATTTTTCTTCTTCTGTCGGCCTGTGCGAAGGTGGAACTGCCCCGGCGACTGGCATTTCGTGTAATTGGCGCTTATGGTCACCCAACCCACAGGGCTGAGCTCGGCACCCCGACTGCTGCTGATTGAGGTGAAATTAAACAGCTTGGATGTGACCGCAGACCCTGCTGAAATGTGAGTGCCCCGGATCGGGCTGGACTCAGCTCCGGTGGAATAGAGGCTCCACTGTGCTCCACATGGACACCCAATCCAAACCCAGGGCTAGGGGAGAGAGGGGGAAGTGGCCGGAAGGACAACGCAGTTACTGAAACCAGAAACTTCTTAGTGAGCAGAGCCGAGCCTGGCATCGCTGCCTGCAAGGACCTACCTGGGCTCCGGACCCAGGCATCGGGTAAAGAAGAAGGAGGGCTGATGCAGCTCAGGGGAGGCTTCCTGGAGGAGGTGGCATGGTAGCAGATTCTTGAAGGAAGTAGCGGGACCCTCCGAGACCAAGGGGAAGGATTCCAGACAGAGGAAGCAGGTGGGCAGAGGAAATCCGGAGCCTCCGGGGAATTGCTGGTTCCCCAGAGCGGTGGCCGCACAGGCTGCAGAAAGCTCTGGGGGCTGGGCCTGGAGACGGGACCCCGTCCTGCAGGCAGTGGGACCCTGGAAGGAATCTAATAGGTGGGTGGCGTGATCAGCTGTGGATGTTAGAAATCTCTGGAAGGTGGGGTGGAAGGGAGCGAGGCTGGGGGAGGGGTGCCAGTTTGGAAGCTGTGACAGTAAGCCAGGCAAGACACAATGAAGGTTTGAGGCAGGCAGTGTGGTGCAGACGGACAGCAGGACATAGATGCAGTGTGGACTTGGGAAGAATTTAGGAAGATTCAGGACATTCCCGGGGCCCCTCCAGACCACCTGGCCATTCTTAACACCCTAACCCCACTCATATAAAACTCCCTTATTAAACAGACCCTCGTGGAATTCTTCTAATTCGAGGGGTCCGTCTGCTTCCTATGGGGACCGTGGCTGAGACACAGACATCATTCACTTCTCAGAAGTCTGCAGTCACATCAGAGGCCTGTGCTGTGTTTCCAGACGTGTGCGCCAGGCACAGTGCAGACCGCAGCCCAGGCGGGTCCTCTGTCCCCACGAGTCCAGGGCAGCCCCTGGGGGCCTTGGTGAGTATTCAGATTCCGGGGCCCTGTCCCAGCCTCAGTGGATTAGAACTCTGGGAGAGGTCTCCGAAGTCTGAATTTTAACAAGGTTCTCAGGGGTCCCTGTCCAGACTGAAGTGCGGTCCCTACCACGGGCCACATCTGCCCTGCTCCGAGCTGCCAGAGTCCCTGCTCAGTGCCCTTCGCAGTGCCGTACACGTGACCCGCCTGGCGGGCACACAAATGGCTTCAAGGACGGGGCCTCTGGACGGCTCAGCAGCCGCGTGAGTGGCCAGTGCCCAGGTTAAAGATTTGGAAAATCACCCCTGAATTCTTAAGCAAGGAACTATCGGTGTGTTCATTGGTCTCCATTTATAGTTTTCTGCTGTTTGCAATGTGTCTCCAATCCAGGAAAATTGTAACAACAACATAATAATTTAAAAACCAGGAATCTGTTATGCACGTGAGAACTTATAACACTCACGCTATAACTTACAGCTGCTCACGTGGTCTCTCCTGCTGATACATTAGTGGTAGCAAGTCCAACTTTATGAATATCGATATACATTTTTTAAAGAGAAAAGTTGGCAGTAATTAGTCATTTTTATGTGAAAGCCAAGGATCTTTTCCTTAACAAGCACATTTCCAGCATGTTCAGTGGCTCGGAAGGGAGTTCTTGTGTTTTGACACATGGCAGAGCTCTGTACCCCTTCAGCGCGCCCGCCCGCCTGGGCAACCCTACCCTGAACCCCCCTCACCGCCCGTCCCTGGGGCTTTTCATCCGTCCATAGTTTACTGGGCCCCCATCACGAACGTCTAGCCCCACACCTCCTCACTCGTCACCAATCCACGCATCTTCCTTTCTCCCTAGTGTTGAGATGTTTAAAAACAGGACAGAATCAAACAAAACGGGTCCTTTCTTCATCGTGCTTATCGACGCCTTTAGTAAATTGCAACAGGTAAATGTCACCGCCATCGACCAGGGTGCCTCTGCACAGAATAAAAGCCCTCATTTGCTTTCCCTTGGATTGGATTTCCAAACGGGTCAAACATTTACAGAAATGGTCCAAACTGTACAAATAAACCGTAGGTCTAGTGGAGAAGGCAGTTTACATTACTCGGGGTCAGATGAATATGGAAGCTGCAGCCCCGGCCCTTTGAAGACCACTTTGCATCATGGATGTAAGCTCTGTGCTCTGTCTGGGATCCCTCAATCCCATCAAAAAGCTTTGGGAAAGGTATCTCGGTCCTGTAAATCCACGGCCCCGTTCACACTCCAGCTGGGCAGCTCTCATCCCTCCAGGTCAAACGAACCGGGCCATCAGCCCAGGACTCCCGGCTCGCCCGTACACCGCAGGCCAGCAACGGGTCCCTTCCTACTGTGCCGTCACCTGCTGGCTCAGCTGCCATCACTCACCCTGAGTCCCTCCACGGCAGGAATCGGGTCATCTCGTCTCGTATCCCACGCCTAGCCTTGCACGTGGTTGATTTTCACCTGTTTGTTAATCACCCCCATTTTATAGATGGGGAAACGGAGACTCTGAAAGGTCCCAGTGACCCGTGTGGGCAGAAGTGGGCCTATCCTCCCTGATTCTCAGAAGGATGCCCATGCTGGTTACTAGGCTACTGTCTCTCAGCTCCAAACCCACCTACTGTGGTTGAAAGGTGTGGTGTGTGTGAACTAGGGTGGGCACTAATCCATCCTTATAAGAAGAGGGAAATTTGGACTCAGACACGCACCGAAGGAAGGCCCCGTGAAGACGGAGGCAGAGACTGGAGGGATGTGTCCACGAGCCAAGGATGCCTGGGGCCCCAGGAGCCGGAAGAAGCAGGAAGGACCCTCCCCTAGAGCCTCTATAGGGAGTATAGTGGCCCTGCTGACGCCTTGATTTTGAAATCCTGGCCTCTGCGGTGTTGAGCTCGCACTTTGTCACGGCCACCCCAGGACGCTCAGACACTGCCCTCTGTTCTCTGCACAGTGAAGCTGGAGCTGGGGCTCTGCCCGCCACGCCTCTGAGAGCTGCTCCGGGCTTGTGCCGGAGGGAGCCTGCTGCCAGGCCCGGGAAGGCGGGAGAGAGGTGCCCCTCCCTGTCTGCTTCCTGACCCGCCAGCATCACAGCAGAAATGTCCTCCACGCAGGGCAGCTGGTTCCACCAGCCCTAGGGGTGGTGGCTACGCCCATCTGTAATTCCCACTTTGGCCGACTCTCACGTGGCCTTCTGGCCTGTTCATTCTTCCAAAACCTGGTTTAAAAAATCTTTGTATCAAATTCTCTCTGTTACAGTAACTGGTGTGTTTAATGGCTTCCAAGTTCAGTTTGGGAACACAAAGTTCTGGGCGTGGACAGTGGTGACGGCTGCACGACAACGTGGATATACTTAATGCCACTGAACTGTATGCACAGAAATGGTTAAAGTGGTAAATTTTATGCTACTTATATTTTATCTCATACACACACACGCGCACACACACACACACACAGCAACTGCTGCGGTTCCTGTTTTCCTGCCTGATACACGTCACGTAAATAGTGATGACAAGATACACATTATTTAAGATGACAATGAGCCATTACCTACTGAGTCTTTACTGCGTGCTAATCTGTACTAAGTACTTAACCTTCGTAGTATTTTATGAAGTATTTATTGTCTCCATTTTAATTAACTGATTAATTAATTTACGGCTGCATTGGGTCTTCATTGCTGTGTGCGGGCTTCCTCTAGTTGCAGCGAGCGGGGGCCACTCTTTGTTGCGGTGCGCGGGCTTCTCATTGTGGTGGCTTCTCTTATTGCGGAGCATGGGCTCTAGGCACGTGGGCTTCAGTAGTTGTGGCTCGCAGGCTCAGTAGTTGTGGCTCACGGGCTTCAGTAATTGCGGCACGCGGGCTCCAGAGCACAGGCTCGGTAGTTGTGGCGCACAGGCCTGGTTGCTCCGCGGCATGTGGGATCTTCCCGGACCAGGGATCGAACCCATGTCCCCTGCATTGGCAGGCAGATTCCTAACCACTGCGCCACCAGGGAAGCCCTATTGTCTCCATTTGAGAGACGGAGAGACTAAGGTTCACAGAGGTTACATTGCTTGTCAGCAGAGATGGCAAATGGTGGAGGTAAGGTTTGGTAGATGGATCCTTTCATCATTAGGTAAGATCCCTCCCTCTCCCCGGTAGTTCTTCTTGTTCTGAAGTCTGCTTTATCCGATATTACTAGAGCTGCTCCTTCTTCCGAAAGTAACATTTGCATGATGTGTCTTTCTCCATCTTTTTACTTGCAAGCTACCTACGTCGATATATTTGGAGTGAGTTTCTTATAGACAGCATATACTTCAGTGTTTTTTTTTTCTTCCATCCACTCTGCCCACCTCTGTTTTAACTGTATTTAGACCATTTATATTTAAAGTAATTATGGGTCCATTACCATTCAGTCTGCCATTTTGTTATTTTGTTTGTTACGTCCATTTTTCATTCCTCTGTTTCTCTTTTTTTGCCTAAGTCTGGTAGGTTACTTGCACATTTTCCTGATTCCTGTGTGACTTACTTGTAATGCTCTTGGGGATACGGCTGTCACAGTTTCCTGGGCTCTGCCCTAAAAACCACAACCTATTGACGTAACTGACCACGGTCTACCGATATCAAGGTTTTATCACTTTGCATGGAGTTTAGAAAACTTACTTCCATTCAGGTCCTTGCCTCCTCCCTACTTTTAAAATATAATCGTCTTAGTTATTTCCTCTGTGTACGTGGGCACCACCTCAAGTGGTGCTATGATTTTGGCTTCAAATATCCCGCTTTCCCGGTCTTCGTGTGTTTGTTTGGTGTCACATTCAGGGCTTTTAGTTATAGGATGGAGGACCTGGAGGGTGGTACTGTCCATCTCGGCAGGGATCAGAGGCTCCCGGAGGGGAAATGTGAACCCAAGTCCCCAGGTGGGGCTTGCAACTGAACGCACGCTCACCTCCCCCCGCACCCTCAGCCTCCCTCGGTCACCGGGCGTGGTTTCATGCTGTTCTGGGGCACACCCTCCGCACCTGTTCTCAGCTGGAGGTTGACTCAAGCCTTGGGCTCTGACCACTTCCTTTGGAGACCTTGGCAGTCATCTGACCCAAGTTTTCCTCACCCGGCCCTCCGTGTTCCTCTTTCATCATTCAGCCCCCTCCAGAAAAGATGATCAGGAGAGAGGCATTTTAATCCCATGTTGGTCTATGGGTAGCCCAAGGAAAAATCCATCAGCTCCTGCTAAAACCTCAGTCTCATCTGATCTCCAGTCCCTGGAGGCCAGGAGGAAACAGGAGAGATGCAAAGAGACAGACATCAAGGCCACTGCCAGGGTGACATGGTATTTGGTGGTAAATTACAGCAACAGACCCTCACAGGGACAACGCATCTCTTTCTGTCCAACCTTTTATGCAAAAGCTATGAGTTCTCCATAGAAGTTGAGTATTACCTCAATCACTCAATCCATGAGGACAACCAGAAACAAAGAAGATCTTCCATGTCCCCACCTGTAATGTGGACACAATACCAGCGGCTAGGTCACAGTGCTGCTGTGGGCGGATGGGGCCATGGGTATGAATTAATAAGTACAGTGCCTGGCCCGTTGGTAAGGCCCGCACAACAATAACCATTATTTTTATAAGTATTAATTGCTTTATAAGTTATTAAACAGCCTTTTATTGCACCCGTTTCCCTCTTGGTCTTTCATCAACGTTATTACGGAACAGAATTTTTCAAATAACTGAGAATCCTTCTGCACACTCTTTCCGTTCTAAATCCATATTACCTCAAACTCAGTTTTCCGCACTACATCTGGGAAAAGGGGCGGAATTTGGAAAGTCCCACAGAAGAGACCAGAAACTGGAAGTTATAAAATCCCAAGCCACGACACGAGGAGACGGAGGCGCTGGTTACACAGAGGACGTCTCCTCCAGGAACCGCGGCCCCCAGCCATCAACAATAGAGGTAAAGTTGTAGAGAGCTGGAAACCAACACTTATTTTTCTGCTAGTTAGTATCTGCAGTTGGTCTTGGGGGATTTCTAAGGATGAAACTCTGCGTGGGGAAGGCCGGCTCACCCCCTTCAGTAACTGCACACAAAGAGAAGCGTTTGCCTGTTCTCGCTTCTCATCCACTGTTGCCATTTCCAAATCACCATGCTCCCTCTGGACCATCTCCTGGAAATCTCGCGCTACTGGAGGTCACCATCATGGATGGGTCCCATTGGCTTTCCTCAATCGACCGGAGTGGTTTTTAATCCAGGTCCCACTGTTCCCTTCCTCCCATCTCCAGCAGCCACTGATGAACCTTCCAACTTCCTGGCCTCCCAGTGACCTGACCTCCCCAATGCTGACACCTTTCACCTAGTGGTTAAGTTCAAGTTGGGTTGCCAGTACCTAACATGAGAGAAAAAGAAACCTTTGACCTTTGGGTGTCTGTCACATAAGTTGAACCTCCCTCCTAAATTATGCAAATGAGAGTCTGTCCCTTGCTCTGAAGCACTAAGACCCAGAGAGGAAACACGGTAGTTGACCCAGGCAGGCAGGGTGACCGACACCTCCACAGAATTCCAGGGGGTCCCAAGCTGGGCATGGAAACAGCCACCATGCCTGCAGGGTCAAAGGGACAGGGAGGGGGGCCATCTCAGGGGAGACGTACACGGACATCAACGTCAAGGGCAGGCGTGTCTCCCTCTGACATTGCCACGAGGCGAGCCCCGTGGCTCGTAGATACTGCCCTGGCCAAGTGACTGGGAGACCCTGGCACTGACAGATTCCCGGAACAGAAGCTCAGACTTGGGTTAGGTTGGGTTAGGAAGAATGAAAGGCCTATTTAGTTTGGACTAAAAAGGCAGGGCTTGGCGACGACGTCCTCTTCCTCTCCCTCTCTGCCCTTCCTCTGCACCCACCACTGCTCCTCACTTCAGGGGGGTCCCACGTTGCCCCCCCCCAGCCTCCTCTTCCACAGCTTTATGTTACAAATGAAGAACCCGAGGACAGGGGCTGTCTGGAACTCAAAAACTGGATGGAGCCCCTAGGCTCCCACCCAGAGCTGTCACTGCTCCGTCACACACCTCGACAGCTCCACGGGGACCGAGGGGTGTTTACACACGGGGTGAACCTGATCAAACGCCACCAGCTAAATCTGGTGGGGTGCAGGGCTTCCTCCGTAGCGTAGATGAAACACTTTCAGATAATTGCTGAATTAGGGTGCCGGGAAGACGGCCTCATTCACTCAAAGACGTTATTGCCTTAGATGGCTAGAGATTACGGGGCTGGGGCAGGCAATGCGCCAACACTCAAGTTACTTTGCTGAGGGGCGATGTGTTGTACGTAAAAGTTATTTCTGTGTAGACAAAATAAGAACGAGGTTCAACAACTAGGTAAGGAATATCAGAATAAGGAATTTCTCTGGACATGGGAAGGGAGAAGGAAGCCCAACAACCACCTTTTCCTGGATACCAGTAAATTCAGGTTCAAATTACCCAGATGTATGCATGTGTCTACGTACGTGTGTATCCATCCATCACCCATCTATCCATCCATCCATCCACCCACCCATGTATCTATCCATCTATCTATCTATCTATCTATCTATCTATCTATCTATCTATCTATCTACACCAGATGCGATTTCCCCATTTTCTGTCTTGCTAGGAGAATCTCAACTTTGCTTAAGTATTCATTCCTCAGGGAGGTGACTGGAGGACCAAAGCCAGCGGGATTATTCTCCTGCGGGGGGATCATGGGAAAGCATCTTGGTCAAAACCGGGGAGCCATTTGAGTCCCAAGGGCTCAGCTGAGTCTCGTCACCCCGGCAACCAGGCTTCCAAAGACTCTCCTGGAACCCCGACTCAACAGAACTCCTTGGAATTCATATTCTCTGGTTTATTTTGAGCACTAGTATTTTAATGCCAGAAAACTCCCATGTTTCCATTAATGGCTGGTATTTAAGTTCGCTGGATGAAAAATACGATTTGATTTTCTTTGGTGCCATTTCCCTACAGGAGAGCACTGCATAATGAAGCAGCAGAGGCCAGGTTTCCATAGAACATACTTTTTTAAAGGGGACTCTAGCTAGGGTCCCCTCAACTTGCACCCTAGGAGCCACAAGAGTTGTGAAGCTACTGCATCATTTATTTGCAAAGAGACACTGGGGTCCTTGAATGCTGAATATGTACTGAGGACAAAGAAAGAAGCAGCGGCAAACATTCGGGGCTGTGTTCCGGGGACAGCTCTAGGCCTGTGTGCACTAACCAACACAGTCCCCACAACAATCCCGTGAGGCACGTGTGGTGATTGGTCTCATTTTACAGATGAGGGAAATGAAGCCCAGAGAGGCTGAGTCACTTGCCCAAGGTCACACAGTATGAAGTGGCAGAACTGGGATTCACACCCTGGCTGGGACCGATCTCAGAAGGAAAGGAAGTCTAACCAGACATCAAAAACGATGGAACCCAGCAGAGGCTATCAAGGGGGTCACCCACAGAAACAACCCTGAACTCCTCTTAGAAACATCACGAGTGACCCTTCCTACGCTAGCGACGATGTTCCTTCCAGCCCGCGGATCTGATGGAGAACAGGAGCACGGCACACCCAGGCCCAGAGGTGCCGGGAGAAGATGCTGCCCCGTGCCGGGGAGAGCGGCGATGCTGGGCCCCCAGAGCCGGCCTGGCCCCCACGGCTGCTGACAGAAGCAAAGAGCCAGGGACGGCCCTGAGTCTTCTGGTGCCAGAAAGGAACAGGGTGGGAGCAGGCTGGCACGTTGCCAAGGAGCGCAAGAGGCCTGAGCTGACTGGTGCTGACAGATGGGTGGCCGTGGGCTCTGGGGGCGGCCAGGGGACCGTGCAGAGCCTGGGCCCATCCTCTCGATACTGAGAAAGGTGCAGACTCTCCCCGACAGGGAAGAACCACTGGGGAAGGTTCCAGAATCAGGGCCGGGCACTATCCTTCTGGGTGGAACACCCACCGTGTGACTAAGGGGCAGCAGGAGCCCTGCAGCTGGGTCTGACTCCACCCTGACCATCTGTGAGACCCCGGTGAGCCTCAGGGCTCCTGTCTGACCTGGGTTTCCTCAATCTCTGTAATGGGAGGAAAACAATCCCAACCTGATAGGGTATCATGACGATTCCACAAGATAACGGTCCTGGCACATGGCAACAGCATCCCCAGACCGTGCCACCCCAGCATTCTTAGCGTTTTCTAGAAGAAAATTATGGTTTCACATATGCACACACACATACACACACGCAATTTCCAGTGGGGAAATTGTTAATATTTCATGAGCTTGCGGTTAAGCCCAGAGCTGAATTTGCAGCCAAGGAAATCAAATTTAAAAACCCCAGGGGAAGCTGACGGAGAGGCACTGACAAGCCTCTCCAGTACCTTCTCTGAAACTCCTACGACACCCAGACTCGGGAGCTTTAAAGGCTTTTCATCAGGATTTGAGCCTCTGCGCGCAGCAGGCGGGTGATGTCCTCCTGACCCTTTGTTGACCGGACGCAGCTGGGAACACACAGAAATGCCCAGGAGAGGGGGTATCTCTCTCAACAGACTTTTTTTTTTATATTCTATATAGTGATACAGAACACCGTCATACACGTTCAAGGACGTAAGTATCTTCAGCGGTACATTTTGACATTCGAAACCTTTGTGTCAAACACTACCAATTGTCTCTCGATAAGCCCGCCAGGAAGGAGCCGCCTGGGGGAGAGGAGGAGGGTCAAAATGGGAAAGAAGAAATGCACGGGTGGGGGGGATATTTGGGGGGGAGGGAAAGCTGCTTGCTCCTCAGTGATTCTGGCTTCTCTGTTCTGCCCTTTGCTTTTTGCACAGCTTCACGGTTAATCAAAATCCAATGGTGGGGGAAACACCTCTTGCTCGTGAACTGTGATTATCCCCACTTTGCACGGGAGGAAACTGAGGTCCAGAAAGGGCAAGCCACCTTGCCCAGGATGACGAATTTGCTGCCAAATTCGTCCCAGCACCCACCCGTCTCCAAGTCCCGAAGATCTCAGGGACACTGGTGAAGTTGTCCCAATGGAAAAACAAACAAACAAACAAACCCCAGACATCTACTTGCAATGATCTGGCGCTTAAATCTGCGTTTGATGGTGTGCTGGGTTCTGCATTCATGGAACAAAGCGGCATGCCTGTCAGACCAGCTGCGAGCAGGGGCTGTGTCTTCTCACACCCTCCCAGGGCTGGAGAAGGTAATTGCTGGGTCTCCTGGAGTGTAAAAGTAAACAGGGGGCGTCTTCTTTGCAAAGTACTTCACTTAATTACACCAATAAGAACTTGAAAGCAAGCCTTGCCACGGAGAATCAGTAATGCCGATTTAATCTAAATACAGAAACAACGAGAAGGTCTTTAGCAGCTCGCTCTAATTATTTAACTAAACCCACCAGCATCCCAGTAATTGTGTTCCGTACCTGCATAATGAGGGCTGTTTTCATAACGAGTTACCTACGGCATTTTTAAATATAGGAATTCAAGCGTTAACCAGGATATGGCTGATTTTATAATTTCACATGGTTCCTACTACCTGAGCCCAGAAAGAGGAAAGTTGGCACAAGGATTTCTATTTATTATTATTATATTTATATTCTTATTCTACTTATTATTGTTGTTGAGAGGTAAGCAAAAGCTGTTGGGTAGGAATTCCAAGAAAATATCTTAAAGTGTTGACTCAGTTGAAAGGGCAGCTTTCTGTCTTCCTCCTCCCATTACCACCACTCTTCTTTCTTCCTGGAATGTGGATGCAATGAATGGAGCTCCAGCAGCCTTTTTGGACCATGAGACCTCAGAAAAAGAAGCTTGTAAAGTGGATAAGAAAGACTTCTCAAGACCTTCAGGGAGCTAATAGCCAGACTCCCCCATCTTTGGGCCTTTTATTTTAATGGAAAAGCAATAATATCCCCAAAACTAACTACTTCAGCTTAAATCTTAACTCGGCTGCCTCTTACTTTGGTTGCCACTAACCACAGGCAAGTCATTTCAAACTCTCCTGTGCCTCAGTTTCCTTGTCTAAAATGCAGGGATGATAAAATTATTGCCCTCACAGCACTGTTATGAAGATTAAACACACTCATATATAAATATTATAATAGTAAGAGCTATATGCATGCATGTTTAAAAAAAATACAATAGCACCCAGCAGTGGTGACTTACAGAGACCATCAGATAGTTCCTGTTCCACGAAAGGACTCTACTACTTTCTTGGTTTTTTATTCTTTCTTCCTGAGCCTGGTTTTACATCTTTATGGCTGGTTATGGAGCGCGGCAATACAGTGGATTCCCTTCCCCTAAGCTGACCACGAGCACAGGATCCTGCCCAGCACAGCCCCACCCCACAACTCGCTCTATGCCACTGAGCAAGTTGCATACACGTCCAGGGAAGACAAGACCAAGAAGATGAACCTGCCATCATCAGGATGGGAGAGCCCATTGTCCACATGTCCTCTGACAGTGCCCAGACTCGGAGACCGGCTCAGGAATCTGCAGATTTAGACCAGTTCATCATGGCACCCAGCCAGGCAGGGCACGCACACCATCACCCCCCAGGATGTGACACAAACTGCTACCTCTCACGCAGGGTCTTCCCCATCGGGACCCTCTCCAACCACCAGCCAAAGTTCCTTCGCACAGAAGCCCTGCTTTCAGCTCCGGGTGAGAGTAGGGGCGGGGTCTCACTTTGCTAAGACCCAAACCCTCCCAATCCAGGGACCTGGTGTTGGGCAACGTCCAGGGAGGCTGCTTCTCCGATGTTCCCTGGGCCTCGTGTGGGGTGGCCCTGATTGCGAAAGTCACCATGAGTCTGCAGGTCCTTCACTTTTGTTTACTTCTTGGGAGCATTTTACATGGAAGGCTGGTCTGGGGAGGTCTCTGTGCCTAAGAGAAGCAGCCAGACTTCTTGGGGACTGTTTTCATTTGGGTTCCTTCCCAAGCAATGCAGAGACAGCATTCAAGTGAAGAAGTATGTTTAGCTGACAGTCCCAGGAAATATCAGTGGGTGAGCGGGGTAGGAAAAGGGGGGCAGAGGGCAGCCTGTAAAGGGTGGGTCACTGGGTCACTTAGCACCAACGGGCCACCGAGCTCAACCCTGCTGTGCCGGGAAAACTCTAGGAGCCAGTGTAGGTGAATTATCCATCACCCTAGCAGAGACAATGGGATATTGATCAAAGGCTGCTGGTGCCGTGTGTGCGCGCATGCGCGCGCGCGCGCGTGCGTGTGTGTGTGTGTGTGTGTGTGTGTGTGCGCGCGCGCGCACATGATGCCCATGCAGAGAGCAAAATCCAGAGAGGCCCCAGGCAAAGAAACTCAGGGGCATGACACACTAGGCAGCTCTTGCCTGTTAGACATCCGACAGCACTGAGACCCCCTGCTGGAGAAGCCATGCGCCGGGGTGCCCATCCACAGCCCAGCTGAGCTCCCGACTGGCAGCAAGTGTCGAAGTGTGTCCTCTTGTAGGTCCAAGCCAACATTTGACCACACTCAAAAGACAGATCCCCAGTGAGACCCACCCAGCTGGGCCCTTCCTGAATTCCTCACCCACGAGGCTGTGAGCAAAAGAATATGGCTGTTTTAGCCACTGAGTTTTGGGTAATTTGTTACACAGCAGGAATAACCAGGGCAGAAGGAATGCCCCCCATCACTCAGCAAGTTCCTGATGAAAAGATACTGCGCTCATGAGGACATTCCATTAGCCCAGGCGGATGATAATTAACCACATCTTAACGAAAAACTGAGCCACTGAATTCTCACTTCTGCTGCGCTTCCTCTGCATTTCAAGGGAAACGCCTTTGACTGCATTTGTTTCTGCTGAATATTCATGGCAACCTGGGACAGCTCCTGACCGGTCCCGACCCCAGCCCGATTCTGGCCAAGGGAAGGGAAGTCCTAAAAAGCCTTTTGATAGATTCCCAGTCACGCTGGAGATGAAAGGTCCTGATGCTGGTACCTGGGAATCTCACAGAAGCTAACGTGCCACACCCACTCGGGCAGGCCAGTGAGAATTCAGGGAATTCAGGTTCTGTGGCCTGTTAAACTGCATAATACGGATGTCAGCCAGTCGAGGCCTTCCTGTGTTGGGTTCTTCCCAAGGTGCTTTGACTTGGCCAAGAACTAATTGACACACATCAGCTCATTTGGCATCCAGGTGTTGTTTAAACGTTATTTATTTATTTGGCTGCGTTGGGTCTTCAATGCTGCGCGCAGGCTTTCTCTAGTTGTGGCGAGCGGGGGCTGCTCTTCGTTGCGGTGTGCAGGCTTCACATTGTGGTGGCTTCTCTTGTGGCAGACCACGGGCTCTAGGTGCACGGGCTTCAGTAGTTGTGGCACGTGGGCTCAGTATTTGTGGCACAGGGCTCAGTAGTTGTGGCATGGGGCTCAGTAGCTGTGGCACGGGGCTCAGTAGTTGTGGCGCATGGGCTTAGTTGCTCCACGGCATGTGGGATCTTCCCGGACGAGGGCTTGAACCTGTGTCCCCTGCATTGGCAGGGGGATTCTTAACCACTGCGTCACCAGGGAATCCCCCAGGTGTTGCTTAAAAACTGCTAGTCAAGTCGGTCAGCAAGGGGAGCAGGAGATGGCTCTTATAAGCAGAGAAGATGGTTTCCTCTCCCTGAAGCCCATCTTTGAAGGGCTGGCTGCACCGCAGGGGGCAAGGCTGGGAGGCCTCGGGTGCAGAAACTCTGGGGTACAGCAAGGTCCCCCAGGGAGGTGGGGCTGGCCCTGAGACTTGGGCACCCAGGGCTGCCAGTTTCACTGTTCCACGGAAGTTGCCCAACCAGAACTCAGCCCATGTGCCTTGCCCCGACTCAGGCGGGGCATGGGAGATACAGCAGGAGAAACCTGGGCTCTGCAAGCACCACCCGAGGAGATGTAGTTGCTCCAAGAACGAGAGAGGGATGTCCTCCAGGCGGAGCCTCAGTTTCCCCCTCTGTAAAACGGGGAGACTAACAGTACTTCACAGGATTCCTTGAAAATCTGATAGGAAAGAAAACGCAGGGTTCTGGGCATTTAGGGCGTCTACTCCAAGTTGCTGCCGTGGGTTTTTGGTGTGAGCCTGGTGTCCCGTGGTGAAGGCTTCCGGCTCCAGGCTCATCCTTCCAACTCAACAACCTTGAAGGAGCCTGGCCCTGGCTTTGGGCTTCCGGCTCAGCGGCTTCCGGCCTCAGTTTCCTCACCTGTGACTTGGAGGTCTGGGGACTGACTGGGGTGATGTCGAAAAGGGGCCAGGAATTGGTACTCTTGAGTGGATGCGGGATCGCACTCCGACTGCAACCGCTGAGCCGCCGAGCGCATTAGCCTCCCGGGAGCAGCTGCCCCAACGCCGGCTCCTTCCCGGCTCAGCTGGGGTTCCCGCTCCCCTCGTTGCCCAGCTCCCCCCTCCGCGTTTCTGCCAGCCCCCGGCTCCCCCGCCCCTCTCCCTGAGACTCCCCACCCTGCGCTCCCCTGCGCCGCGACACTCTCTTTGGACTTTCTCCGCACTCCCCTGGCCACCGTCCTCTGGCCTTCTCCAGCTCGCCCTCCCGTCTCCTCACTCCCTGCTGTCCCCTCCAGCGCCTGCCCCGCACTCCTCTGTCCCTTCGGGTCCCGGGCTTGCTCCGCTCTCCGCGCCCCGCTCCCAACCGCGCATCCCAGCCGCTCCCCGGGAACCAAGGCACAGGCCGTCCTCTCTCCGCACCGCCTCCTCGCGCCGGTGGCGCCGGCTGTTTGGCCGGAGTCGGGGTCGGCTGGCAGGTGCAGGGGAAGGTCGGCGCCCCCGGCCCCGCACAGCTCGGCGCGCCCCCCGCGCGGAGACCAGTCCCCGGCGCCTTTCTGCTCCGCGGGGCGGGGGAGCCCCGGGGCCGCTGCCTCTGCCACTAAGACTGACCCACCCGGTCCCGGCAGCACGGCCATCGCCCATTTCCCTTTGGAATAAAACAACGCAGTAGGAAGGTGGTCAAAATGAACCTCGATTCAATTTACGATCTGCGCGTGTGATATTAAAATTTTAATTAAAAGTAGAGGGGAGAAATTCCTAAGAAAAAGAGTTAAAATGACAGATAATCCTATTGTGTCCAGCGCTGTCGGTGGAAAGGTTGGAAAACGGAGAAGGGCACTGTTTGCGGTTCAGGCTGGAAAGAGAAAAGGCAGCAGCTTATTAAGGGGACCCACAGAAGGTGAGTTTGCTCACCGGAAAGATCATCTTGGAATCTCCGACATTTCCTAACACTTGGCTCTGGGAACCCTCAGTGGGGAGGGAACAGGGCCACAGGATCTGCGCTAACAGTGCCCTATGGGGACTTGCTCCGTCGCAGGCATGGACCCCTCAGCTCCCGGGAGCAGGCCCTGTTATTAGAGCCCCCCACTTACAGAACCCCCCGGGGATTCAGAGCTCAGCTGAGGATGCCAGAGCCAGGAGTGTCCAGATTCAAAGTCGTAGAAAACCAGAAACCAGGGAGCGAACTCCTCCATTAAAAGTCATCAGCTCTTGCCGGGCAGCCCCCTGAGCCCTCCAGTTTCATTCAAATCCACTCACAGTCGGAGAGCGCCACAGGCCAGCAAGAGCAGTGGGTGTGAGAAAGGCCAGTTCCCGGCAGACGGGATAGAAATGCCCCACTTCGGGAAAGAAATCCTAGTTCTGACTTGATATCTCCTTGGAACGGAGTCTGCTGGTCAATGGCAGCGGTTCTTATCTGGGTGGATGCAGGACCTTCATTCTAAGTCATTCCTCATCGTGACGCTTGAAACTTGGGTGACAAACGTTTACTGTTTTTGTAACAAGAAGGGACAAGACAGTAATATGGCAAGGACTGCAAATATTGGGTTGTTTTTCAACCAAAGGAGACAAGATGGGTTTCTGGGGATGGGAAGGAATTACGTGCAACCTGGGAGATATGCAGCCTTCTGGCTGCAAAGAGGTGGTGTTGCACCTTCCTCAAAGGAGGGGTGCAAATTGCGACGAGTTCCCCTAAGAGCCTTTAGAACACGGCCTGCCTCGGAGCGAGTGTTAAGTGTTCTTATTGGTGGTGCTGTTAAAATATTCACCCTTTTGAGCCACTACACACGCGCAAACTGAAATTCGAGTTCCGTGCCTTTACTTGGGGACCGCGTTGGGTCCGAAGCCGTCTGCTCTTTCTCCAGTGGTGGAGCAGCCTTGGCAGGAAGTGCCGCTTGCTCCCCCTGGAACTCGGCACCCCCGGCCTGGGGCTGCGACAATCTCATTTGGAAACGGGTGGATCCAAGCCCTAGCAGCTTCACTCTCCTTCCTCCCCTCTCCTGGGCGGCATCCGTGCAAGGACGCGTGAGCTTAGGATAAAGAGCTGAGTTCACAAAGTGGCAAAGATGTATGCCGACTCCGCCAAAATATGGCAGCCTCCCCCAAGCCCACGGAGCCCCGAACCCCAAGCCCAAGCCCTCGCGGCCCCTCAGTGCCGCCGCGCATCTCCACCCTGCTTCCTGGGGAAGCTGAGCTGCAAGGTGGCGTTCCCACCCTCTGCAGTGAGAGGGGGGGCACTGCGGAGGGCTGAGGGTTTAAAGCAGTTTCCCACTCTCCAGCCACGAAAAATTATATTGTAGAAAAATACTGAAGGGCAAGGGAAATGTTCGAGCGATCGGAGAGAGAATGAAATTTGCAAAAACAGCGCATGCACAATTCCATCCTGTTTTTCTGAGGACGAAAGAAAAGAAATAACGGTAATAACAATAGCTAATGCTGCCTGGGGGCTGGTTCCACACCAGGCACTACTCCATGTGGGGTGGGGGGAGGAGTGTGTGTGTAACTTGCACACCAAAACCCCAAAATGTGAAAAGTGGTTCTCCCTCAGTGGTGGCATTTTTGTGTTTTTTGTTTTTAAATCCCCTTTTGTGCCGTTGTGTATTTTCCAGATATTCTACGATAAATGCATGCTATGTTTGTAAACCATTTCTATAAATTCTTTCTTAGAAACATGAAAAGTCAGGTTTAAGCATCCTTTTAAGTGGAGCTGCTGGTGAGACCACAGCCCCGATGGAGAGGCGGGCCGGCACCGCCCGGCTCTCCTCCCTCCCTCAGGACTAGCTGGGGTCCCGTCTGGTCTGTTACCTCCGTGGGACTGGATTGGATTGGTTTTAGGGTTTCCTGGAGTAGCTTAGCGGAGGCCTTTGCACATACTAGATGATCAGTGAATGATATTAAATAACACTTTTTCAAAAGTGATGTTTCAATTAGCCTCCCCCCGGCACATCAAAGTCCACCAAAACCTCCCCAGCCCCAACCAACCTTAGGACAGGCGGCTTCTCCCCTGACCTCTGAGATGACTTTGTCTCTCAGCACAGTATCTTATGGTGGGGGGGTGGCGGTGAGGAAGATTAGGACAGAGGAGACATTGATACCCTCTGGTAGCAGGTCCTGAGCCAAATGCAGTGCATGTCCCACCCATCTGATGGGAACCTTCTGGAAGGAGGAGGCTGCCCATCTGGTCGGAAACTTCTAGAAGGGGGAGGCCGAGGTTCCCAGAAGCTCAAGCCAGGCGGGGGGTGGGGGGGATGGAGCAGGTCTCCGGCCCACCCTTCCCTGTCACAGCCTGCTTCCTTCCCCATCCATCGTGACGGTAGATAAATTCAGCTCCAAAAATGCCCAATTCCACCAAATAATTACACGGTTGTTGTTGTTTTACTGAATTGGTCAATCAGTTTAATTAAAGCCGGCAGGCTAATAGCCCCTCGGGGCCGGGACTACCGCCAGCCTGCCTGGGTCCTGCAAGCCTGTATCTTAGCAAAACAGAGCTCCACCTGGGGGGTGGGAGGGCGAGCCTTGGTTTAAGAATGTTATCATTTCATTAAAAAAAAAAAAAGGCAAAACTATTTGGTCAACAGTGAAATCAATTTATAAATGACCCTTCCCATGTATCCTATAAACTTTCCCTTTTCCAGATTCTGAGGGTCTGGGTTTGGGGGACATTTTATTTCAAAATATGACACATTGATTAAAAAGAGGAGGACGTTTTGTCAGCAGCATTGTGAGGAAGCGTACGGCGAAGTGTGCATTTTGCATGAACTATGTGAATCTCCTCCGTAAAACTCTGTCCGGGAGTCTCATATCTGAGTCTCAGATGGAATCGTTGCTGTGCCTGGTGTGACAATATCCTGCATTGACAGAAATGCGGCGCCAGGAAGTTTTAGGTGCATCGCTAACCTCAGACATCTTGTGAAGGCTCGGGACAGGCTGGAGGTCCAGAAGGGGAGCAGACTGAACAAGCAGAATTATTAAGCACCTTCTCTGTGCGGCCTCTTGGGTGCTACAGCGCCGCACCCTAGTTCCTCCCTCTCCGTCTGCCCCGCAGAGAACCCGAGGAGCCCAGGCAGATCAACACTGTGCAACAGAGAGATTCAGGGGTCCGGATGGCAGGTACAGTTCAGCGCCGACCGCTTAACAGAAAACCCCTGGTCACCGGAAACCCGGGCTGCGTCCCGGTTCCACCGCCATTGACCTTGGACAAGATACATCAGCCACCGGGAGGGACTAGATTGTTTCTTCGGCAACCCCTTCCATTTTGTGCCTGAGGCGAGGGTGTCGCTTCCCTCACCCTCAGGCCTGCCCCCGAACACGCGAATAACTGTATTCAGCCCTCAGAAACCCGGGTGGGAGGGGCCTTGCCGGCACGCACGTGGCGATTCTGAGGGGTCTGCAGCCGCAGCGCGAGTGCCCATCACACACGGTACTGGGCTCACACGTGTGCCAAGGACCAGGGCCAAAGTCCTGAGAGATCCCTGCCCTCGGAGCTCACGGTGTAACTGGAGAGACAGGAGTATGGAGGGAAAGGAGGAACCACAGGACTGGAAGGCATCTCAAGGCTGTTTGTGTGAGCTACGCGGACAGGAGCGCACGCAGGATTCACCCAAGTGGCCCAGGGGGCCTCCCCAGAGAAGCAGAGACTGCCTGGGCCTCAGAAAATTCACAGAGTTGGAGAGAGAAAGCACATATCCGAGATAACTCTGACAAGATGATTGGCTTAAAAAAAAAAAAAACTCCATGTGCAACCATTTACATCACGAAGGCAAAATGCAGACTTGAGTTACCAGATTCTCAGGAGGATTTTGGAAAACTGACATATCCCGCCCTTTGAGGGGAATTTCTCTTTCCTCTCTGGCCGACACACGCACAAATACACACAAACACACACAGGCACACGCCAGCTGGCATCTCCCAGCCAGCATCCCAGAAGCGACGCCAGCCTTGCCGTTCCCGCCCTCATCCCCAGCGCTGCTATGTCCCCAGAACAGCCACCTTGCCCGCCGCCCCGCAGCAGAAACACCGCCCCTCCCCCGACCCCGCCCAACCGCGCGGGGCCTGAGTGGCCGGCCCGTACACGCCTCCGCCTTAGGTGGACTTGCTAGTGGGTCACCTGTCCTTGGGTAGCTCCTTCTAACAGGGGGTCATCTCTGCTTGCCTCTGCTCCTTACCCACATCTGCAAACATGCACCACAGGGGTGGCGTGTCTGCACGCCTCTGGGGTCTCACTGGTGGTGTCAGCGAGTCCTGAACTCCTCTATAGAATTCTTTAAATCCTTCCTCAATCCCTCCCGCCTGACAGCAAGGCCCCTAAATCCAATCAATTAACAGCCCAGAAAGTCAATCCTTTCGAATGAAAACTAGATGCTAACACCTAGTCAGCCAGGCCGAGGGGGCTGGTTAGAGCAACTTGTAGGTCTGCAGGAAGGAGCCCGGGGCAGACGAAAACGACCAAGAGCTGCGTGTGTTGACCTGAAAATATGTCCGTGACATATATTGTTAGGTTGCAAAAAAATCAGGTTACCAACTAGTCGTCCAATGGGATTCCACTGGCTTTTAAAAGGGTGTGTTATGGGAGTGTTTATACAGAGAGACGTCGGGGCGGGGGGTGGGCGAGGGGGCACCAAACGCTGCCTTTAGTCACTTAGGGTGAGAGATTGGGAGGGGGCGTTCTTTTAAATGTCTCTTATATTTTTTGTAATAATTACATTTTCTACATGAGTACGAGTTTTCTCCATATTAATAATTTAGAAACAGCTAAGCCATTTTCCTCTAGCACTTTTGGTGAGTAAGAAATACCTGATTTTCTAGGCAAATCCACAGAGATGGAGAGCAGATTACGGGTGCCCCGGGCTGGGGGGAGGGGGAACGGGGAGAAGCTGCTGAAGGGGTCTGGGGTGTGCTTTTGGAGTGATGAGAATATCGTGCAACTAGACAGAGCTGGTGATTGTACGGCGTCGTGAACGTACTAAAGGCTACGGAATTGCTCGCTTTAAGGCGGTGAATTGTCTGTTACGCGGCTTTTACCTCGGTTGGAAAAAAAAAAAAGCGCCCGATGCTCTTTTGTGAAACAAGCCACCTAACGAAGTTATCTGTTTATCTCCAGGGTGTGTATTTAATAATTTCCTCGACTTGGAAACAGTGATGGAGGTCAGAAGACTGGTTTGTCCTGAGGCAGGGGCTCTGCTTTTGTGTAAACCACAGGAAGGGGCCGCGAGTGAGTGGGATTCAGCTAAATCATCACCAACATTCCTTTTGGTTCAAAAAATAGAGCGTTCTGGAGAACGAAACTTCTCTACGCACGACACTGGATCGTTTGCTTATAGACTGTTCAGGTCTTAATACAAAGTGCTAGCCTGACATCCACTGAAACCAGGCCTTCTAGAACTTTCTTCTCTCTCTCTCTCTCTCTCTCTCTCTCGTTTCCATCCCTCTTCATTGCATATCATATTGAGATGATTTGTAGGAAATACATAGTAAAGAGGAGAAAACCATCAACTGAAAGTGTGAAATTAGGGGAAATATAAACTAAAGCTGAAAATCAATATTCTGAGAGTGGAATCATTACAACACGGCGGTGAAGGGATAGAATCCCGCGCAGCGGCGGTAGCACGTCATAGATTCAATCCGCGATGTGTTTAGGTGGGATGCTTACCTCCAGAGGACCTCTCCTCATCCCACCCTCGGGAGGCTAGCCAGGGGCTGAAACCTCTGCCTGCGACGGATGGACAGACACCAGGTGCAGACCCTGCCCACGCTCGCCCAAACCTCCAACACGACCCACTCTGCCTTCACCCGAGCTCACAGCACAGACACACACCACCACACGTCTGCACCGGACGTCTTTTGATGTCAGTGGTGACGGACACACTCGACGGAGGGGCTGATTCATCACCCTGGTCCCTCTGAGCAAATGCGCATGGGGCTGGGGTAGGGAGGGCCCCCCCCACCCCGAGGTTCGCACAGGGAGGTTGGAAGGTGCTGGAGAAAGGATGGAGGTGAAATGGCCCATCAGCGGTTGTCCTGATTTCTTGCGAACCCCATTAACAGCCTACCCGGTGTAGAGCTTCACGTGCGCGCGTCACTTTCTCTTTCTTCCAAGTCCTCTCCCTCCCTCCCTCCCCCATCTCCCCCTCCCCCTCCCTCCCCATCTCTCTCTCCTTTCCTCTCCCCCTCCCTTGCTCCCTCTCCCCCTGAGGAGGTCCAGCTGGAGAGAGACAGCTCTCTGAGTTCAGTTGGTGCAGACAGGACTAAAGTAAACAGACTGGTCACCGGGCAGGCAGTTAGCAGCCTTTGGACAGATGATCAGCGTCGAGCTGGTGGCGGACCACACACACGAGGCCCCCTCGGACCACACAGGCGTCGCCTGCCCGCCTGTCTCCAAGCACGCACGCAGGCACGCACGCGAGCCCGCAGGCCTCTGCTCACTGCATTTGCTCACTGCGTTTCCTCTGCGCCCCGGGAGGCTGGGAGAATCGCCTAGACACCCGCGTGGGTCCCCTCCTACCGGGCCCTGCGTGCCTGTGCTGGATTCCGCAGGCACCCCCCCAGGCCTCAGTTTCCCTGCCTGTGAGCTGGGGTGACAACAGCTGCTGGTGAGCAGGGTGTGTGGACGCCTGCCTCCCAGGGCTCATGGCTCGCCCCTTGGGACCCTTGTTACCATTGTCTCCCCTGCGGCCAGCGGCCCGCACCCTCCTGAGGCGCTGCACACCGGCTGGAATGCCGGCCGCACCTTTGCTGCCCAGAGACAGCTCCAGGAGGCCGCATCCAGAAAGCCGCACCAACAGGAGGCCCTGGGTCCCGCCAGCCGCCCTCCACTCCCACGGGCGCAAGGTGTGCGGAAGCCGAGGGGCTCTTGTCCCAGGGGGCTCCCGAGTCCCTGGATGCCTTGGAAGGGGCCCATCTCCTGACTCACCGGGCTTATCAAATAGAAACGTTGCCCCCGGAGGCGATGGAGGGGGTGCAGGCTAGTGTCCATGCTGGTGACACCCCAGACACCGCTCTGGGGTGGGGTGTGGGGCCTCAGGCCTCCCCGGCCCCATCTGCAGGCTGTGCTCTGCTCCCAGCGCGGCTGGCGCTGACCAGGGCCATCTGTCTTCATTACGCAGGTTTATTTGGGGAGGTGAGCAATGGGGGGCTGTCGTGCCTGAGAGGAGGCTTGATCTATTGGCAGACGTGCTTTGAAGCCCCCGTCATGGTTGCGGTTCTGCAGATCACAGTGAGGCGGATGGCAGTCCCCCCCCATACAAGGGGGGTTTTCCATTCCTGGGGCTCGGGGAGCCCTCCCTGGGAGGATCAGGTGCGAGCCGAGCCTTTGAACTTTGCACTGCTGCCCCCTTCATCTCCTTGCACCATCCAGTCCATTTTTATTGAGCACCTACTATGCGGGGTCACCAGCCCAGGCTCCGAGGACGCGATGAGGGACACCAAGGACAGAGGCCTCGTAATCTGCAGGGAGAAGCAGACAAGAAGCAGATGTGCATGAGGTTCTCGGAGAATGAGGAGACCTAAGACAACCAGACAGGCCGATGCGGTGGAGAGCCAGCGGTCAGAGCAGCCCTGGCTGGGGCTCCAAACTTCGATGCCATAAACTCTTTGGGAACCCCATCAAGTAAGAATCCATCCGTGACTCTGAGTCAGCCTCCCAGGCCCAGGCCCCTGGCCCCTGAAGCACCTGACTGGTGTACCAGCCCTCAGTTTCCCCACCTGGAAAATGGGCCTACAGTTGTTTTCAGGATGGAATGAGGTCACACAGGCAAAGGCCCAGAGAGACCCCTTACTGCGGGAGAAGCTCCTCGTTTAATCGTGGGTGGAGATAAACGGGTGCTGGAGAGGCTCTGCCGCCTTGGGCAGGGAGGAAAGACGGGGTCTCATCCCTCACGGTTCTTTCTACCACTTTGCCCTGTTCCTTGGGATGGTATTTAGTTACTAGTGAATAATTATAAGGGTAAGAAAGGCTTTCCATGGAGGAGGGGCCCTGAAATCATTCTCTTGCTAAAACAGGCCTTGCTGTGCCTTGCATATATAAAGAGGGGAACAAAACAATACTGACACGATATAGAGGAATGACCCGGCTGGGGAAGGAAGGAACTCTTCGGAATTCCGTCATGAAATGGGAGGCGACTGTTGTTTTCTTTCTGGGGCCTCCACTCACTAGAACCTCCAGGTTGAATCCTGGCTGGATCCCACCCTACGTGTGGGTGTGATCTGGGCAAGTTACTGATCTCCCGGAACCTCAGTTTGCTCATCCGTGAAATGGGCCTAGAACCCTGTCACCAGGAGGGCTGTAAGCAGGTGCTGAGTACCTGGTAGGTGAGCAGTAAATCTGCCTCTATCTCATTTTCCTTCTCCCTCCCTTCCTTCTATGTCTCACTCCCCACGCCTTTTCCTTTCTTTTTTTCTTTTTCTTTTTCTTTTAAACACCACTAACATAGATTGTAGAGTCTCTTAAAAACTGGAGAAACAACCAACGAGGACACCGAAAGCAACCACTTCAAATTGAGCCTCTGAGCTTGGCCCTCGTGCCCGGGAAAGCAGGGTGAGGACCTGGGTTAGGAGCGGAAGCTGGAAACAGAGCCCTGGACCCTGCCTTATTCTACATTTCATGTGCCTGCAGGCGGCTGCCCCAAGCAGGATGGGTCGGGGAAGAGAGAACGCCAGCCTCCCTGCATCTTTGGGATGGGGGGGGGGCCGTGACACCCCTGCTTCCTGAGCACCTCCCCCCGCCGCGCAACAGTCTCCACCACGAATGCCCCTGTCACTGCCACAGACAGCGGCCACGCAGCCCCGTCCCCGGGGGCCGCCCAAACCCGGGAGGCTCGCGGTCCCACCAGACAGACAGACGGAGCCAGCAGATCCCCGCGTTGCCCCCGGCTGCCGCGCGCGGGGAAACACATCTGCCTGTCAGGGCCCAGTGCAAGCACAACACAGACCCTCCACGGCCGGGAGGCGTTTTGACTCCTGCTGTGAAACACGAAGGTCACGCCCCGGGGCTCCCCCCGTGCCCTCTCCTCACCAGGGGGAATCTGACAACAGCCTTGTTATTTACGCAGCTTAATGCGATCCAGAGGCGGCTGCCCGGCGCAGGGACGGGGAAAGCGGTCCGGCCCCAAAGAAACCAGTTTCACTTGCTGCATTTTGAGCCTGACATCCGGGAAGAGACCGAGGAGGACGAGGTGGGGGATTTCTGCGGCAGGAGCCTCCCGGCGGCCCTCAGGACGGACGGTGAGGCCCCACATGCCAGCACTATTCACCCTGTCTCTTGGGCCCGGGCACAGTCTCAGTGCAGCCCCCAGGGTGTGCAGTAAACACTCCCTGATTAATCCTCTCCCCGGAGAGGCTCCCAAGCCGGCGCCTCTCTGTGTTTGCTAACTTCCAGCATGCCACAGGCTTGCAGCGTAAGCTCTCTGAAGCTGGTGGCCCCTCCCGGGAGAAAAGCTAAGTTGGGTTTGGGGTTTTTTTTAAGGCAGGTTTTTTTTTTCTCCCCAAAAGTTTATCCTCTCCAAGGACTCATGCAATCCACATTAAACCATGATTTGACGCAGTGACGCTATTCTGTTTTTATATGTTTTCTACGTTTTCTATGTTCTATGTTCTGTTTCTACGGAAAGACACAGCCACTGTGTCACACCAGGTCTGTGTCATGCGCCCTCTACTCACTGGGTCTGTGATCTCCGGTGGGTGGGTCGCTTGGTGTCCCCTTCACTAGTAAAATGGGGATGGAGCTGGGACTTCGACCCCCAGAGCGTGGGCTAATTAGAGATGAGAATGCAGATGACACAGCAGAGCCTGACACCAAGCCGGCTTCAGTACCAGTGACTCCCGTTTCGTCTTCACCCTTGCCCACCGTTGGAGGCTGTGCAGTAAAGGGATTACACAGATGATGGAGCCCACAGGCCTGGATTCAAATCCCAGCTCCGCCCCTTGCCCACTGCGTGACCTGGGGCAAGTTACTTAACCTCTCTGTGTGCCTCGTTGGTTTCCTCATCTGTAAAATGCGGGTAATAATTGTTGTGAAGATCACGTGAGTTAACAAACGCCAAGCACTGAGAGCTGTCCCTGACTCATAGTCAGTTGGCTTTTATTATTGTCATTATGGGGAGAATGGCTATTCTCAAACTCTCAATTTAAAGTCTTCACAAAATACTGCACAAGCAACAGCATGGCAAAAAAAAAAAAAAAACGATAATACAAAAAGGAAAGCCGTACAAAACTTGCTTTCTGATAAATCCTATTTTAAGGTATTTTTGTAGCATGTAGATATTTTTGTGTCTTTTGTCACAAAACAGCTCCGAGAACTGCTCATCTTGGAAACACACAAGCTGGGAAGTTAGGCTGCAGAAACCTGACACTGTGAAGTCAATTCCAAGCCCTGGGTTTTAGCTCGTGTTTTCACAAGCATCCATCCTGCCCTGTGTCCTGGAATGAGGACCAAACTGTACCAGCCACTCCTCCAGTATCGATCAGCCATGTAACCCTTGGCTGCCGTGGCTTTGCGGGGCCACGTGTTTTACAAACTTCCCACAAATGTCCGTTGTTTCCTGCAGAAAATGAACAGTGTGGAGTCAGGGCTGTCTTTTGTTCACTGCACTGTCGTCTGGGGTGGGGCAGTCTGGAACCTAGGAAGAGCTCAATACATAATTGAGGAATGAATGAATGAATGGAAGACGGAATGAACCTTACAGAGAGGATATTTTCCATGAAGACTCTTAGAGCATTTTTTGGACAGATCATTTCTGTGAGTTTTTTTCTTTTTTTTTAAGCTCAAAGTAACCTACGATTTGGTTTAATTCACTCAAACTAATTCCAGAATAGAAACGTGGTTCCGCGTGTCGGTGCAGCATTTTACATTTTTTTACTGATTTTACATCCATGGGGTCCTTCAATCACCCTTAAAACCCCACGTGGTAAGTAGAACAAACGGGATTCTATCTTCCCAGCGTCCAGCCTGAGCCCAGCCAGGAGAAGCCCGGAAGGTGTCACCAGTCGTCTGGGGTGGCAGTGGGTGACCGCGACCAGCACCCCCCAGGCTGAGGGGGGAACCCAGCAGTTTTCAGTGTTCTCTCTTTTGATGGCCCCATTCCTATCCTTATTTCCTGAAATGGCCCCAATAAAGTGGCTCTGTCATCCTGTTTCTCCCTTGGCTGGTTGCTGTGTTCTCTGTCCTGTCCCTCTGTTCGATGGTCCACTGGTGTCCCCCTCGGTCCCTCCCCACGAGTGATGCCAGGAGCCCGATCCACGACTCACACGCCCAGAGCCCCCGTGTCCCCGCCTGCTGCCTGTTTCCTGGGAATTTCAGGCTGTGCCGAGCCAGGGGCCCAGGTCTTCTCTGCTCTCGGCCGGGAAGGCAGGTCCTCCGCCGCCAGCTCTCAGCCCTGCCTCTGCTTCCTGTTTACTTCTGAGGGAGGCTGGGGACCTCGGGGTCTGCGGCCAGCCCTGTGGTCTGAAGCGAGCCAGGCCGTGCGAGGGGTTATCAGCCCATCAGCCCAGATAGGCTGGAGGGCTCTGTCATCCGTCAACTGTCTTCCGTCATTGCAAGCTCCCTGTCCTGGAATGTCGTCTTATTAGATGGATCAGGCCAGATGAGGCAGTTTAGAGAGTTTCTGCAGGGCTCGGCGAGTTATTTCACTTTTATTTTCAAAATTAGGACATAGATACTCTTTGAAAACTCTAATAAGTGTTTCTTATTAAAAATTGCCAAAACATCATCAAAATATAGAGAAAAAAGTGATGATCGCCTAAAACCTCATCACTCAGAAATAATATTCTGGTAAGATTTCATTCAATGTTTATCTATGCAAACGATACCCATAGAGATCAACGGGTCCTATTTTACAGAAATGGGCTCATCTCCCATCTCCTGCAGCTGACCTGCTTTTCTTTTTAGCTCAACGATATGGCATGGATATATTTTCACGTCGGTAAATATATATCCACATCATCTATACATAGCTGTACAGTGTCCCACAAACCCCAGGGGCGGCACTCAGAGTTTTTCCGTATTATAAACAACGCTACAAGGAACATCTGCTGCGCTAAGTATTTGCCTAAGTATTTCCTTGGGTCAATTCCTAGAGGTGGGGTAACCAATATAAGGCTTTCACATTTAAAATATAGATGTGTTCATAGCAAGCCATCCACAAACAAGGAATTACCAATTTTCCTTCCACAAACCACCTACTCCTGGTCCCTGGTTCCCATTCCTGTCTCCCACTGGACACCACCCCATCCTTTCCCTCCGCCAATACTGTAGGTACAAAGTAGCATCTCACGGTCGCTTGTTTGCATGTTTTTCTCTGTCATTTATGCACCTGTGAACTGGGGCATCTGTTTAGTCTTAGAACTTCATATCGCAAAGGTCTTTAACGGCCAACGGGTTCCCACAGGCGGCCCACCCCACATATATCCCTCCACCCAGCCATTGAATACTTGAATCCGCTCAACTGTTTCTCTCAAGAGAGATCATCCTGGCTCTGGTGTTTGAATACTCCCATAGATGGGGAGCTCACCACTGCTCGAGATGGTCTACTGCATTCCCAGCTCTGCTGTTAACCCTTAAAAGACAGTACATGGGGAACAGCCGTGTCACACCAGGAACTGCGCTAAACCCTTCAGCGAACAGCATCTCAAGCCTCCAACAACGCTGGAAGCATGGATCACAGCCTCCCTCTTTGTTCCGGTCAAGGTCGCTGAGACACAAAGATGAAGGGACTCGCTGAGGGTCACACAGCTATGAGTAGCTGAGTTGTGTTGTTTCTCAAACACGTGGAAACCGCACCACTTAAAAGGCTCACAGAGGAAACTTCAACCTGGTTAGAAATCTAACTTAGAAAGTGCTGTCTCAAACTATAGATTTTTTAAAAGACTTCTCCTACAGACACTGTCTTCAAGTGCCCAGGGAAACTACAGCCACCGCCAGACACCCATTTTGTCTGGGTGTCTTTCCACACAAAGCCCTGCTGGCTGTTGGGGCCACGGAGAGGCAGGAGGCCGGCCCAGCCTCAAAGATGTCCCGTGACTCAGGCCCATCAGCTTCTGGCTCACACATGAGGGGGAAAAAAGTCTAAAGGATAACTTAATTGACGTAGACCCCAAATTAATCCAAAGCACTCACTCCTATTTTTTTTTCCACTGGGAGCTGTTTTTAGAGATTAGATCTTCCACCTGCAGAAATTCCCTTAAGCAAAACACAGGCACGCTCTACAATGACCTCATTTGTCCACTCTCTGACCTAGCCTTTTTGATTACCTGACACCTCTTTCCCAGCTACCTAGGCCTCACCTTATTCTCCAAAACGTCATTCTTGGTGGGTCAGGCCTAGCATCAGTCAGTCACACTTTAGTATGAATTAGTCCAACAAATTAAGTAGTTGTACTTTTCCAGGAGTAATTATGCATTTTTTTGAAGGGGGCATGTTCATCACGAGATGGGTGTCTGTGAATTGGACAGCGGGGAAGACACGTTTAGTTGGAGAGAATGCGTCTCAGGTTCACCGAAATTAATCCTTAAATTTCATCTCTCTGGCCCTTTCTGCTTTGCTTGAGCACCTATCTGTCCTCAGGACATACAAGTAACAGGTTCAGCTATGGGCTGCTTCTAAACTGAGGAAGGTTGGGCCAGCCAAATTTAATCTTTCATTTTGTTTCAAACCAAACCAAACAACACTGAGAAAAAACAAACTAAACAAAAGTGCACACTGTGATCCCTTTTAATGTAAAGATGCCACCCCGGGCCCAAATCTTTTCATGTAAAATCTGCTAGCTGGGAACCTCCGTGGTTGCAAACTAAATTCAAAAGCTTGCATCCCAAGACCCTTGAGCAAAGGTTACTCGAGGTCTATTCCGGGTTCAGGCGGGAAAAAAAAAATATTTGGCAAGGAAATGCCTTGTGAGAGGCGCTCGCTGACCAGGGGCACGGAGGAAAGCTGTGACTCAGTGCGTTTTTCTTTTGGCATTTACAGCCCTGAAAAATGATTGCAGCTTCCTCCGGTCACTGGAGCCAGAGCCTGAAGAAGTGACCTTTAAGGAGAGTCTGTTTACTCCACCCTCAGCCGAGGGCCCTTGCGTGAGCTCTGCGAGGTAGCGCCCCGCCTTGGCGCTGACCCCGGGGCTGCCTCCAGACCCACCAGCTTGGGACAAACAGTGGGCGAGGGAGTGAGGCTGGCGAGGGGCTACTCTGGGGGTGGGGGGAGGGGTCGGGGCCAGCCCCTTCCTGCCAGGCTCCGGGGGGCTTGCCTCTGGCCTGGAACATCAGACAAAGCGTGTCTGTGGTGACCTGCCATCTTGCTCTCCAAACCTTCTGGAAACCGTCTCCCAAGGCCAGCATCGACCTCTCTCGCTTTTCAGACAAAACGAGAAGCGATTAGCCTGCATGGGGATCCTCCTCTCTCCCTCGTGGGCCACACCACAAACTGGGTTGGAATCTCGATCCCCTGGACCTTGATACCAAGGTACACAGAGTGGGGAGTGGCAAGAAGGTTGGCCAGGACAGCGCTCAGAGCTCTCCGAAACAACCGTCCACGTGTTTTATAGCAGACGGGGAGACGAGAAGCTGATTCCTCCACTTAGTTTCCTAAATGTGAAATAAAGAAGCATATGTAACGGGATCTGCCAGTTTTCGAAAGTATAAATAAAACTTGTGGACTTGGATTTAAGTTTTTAAAGGTCATTTTGAAACCTTCCTACTGACAACATGATCGCTGCTAACTTTTTCTTTGTACCTTGGTTCAACAATCTTTTCTTTTAGACAGACGGTGTTTTATTATAATCCTTTGGTTTCTTTTATAAATATAACGCTCTTTCTTGCGAGAAAATTTAGGAGAGTTTAAAAAGGAAGTTAAAGTGATATGACATTCCACCACGCGGACGTAACTGCTATTAACATGGTGGTAAACTTCTTTTCAATCTGTTTTTTTTCAAGTGAGTGTGTGTGTGTGTGTGTGTGTGTGTGTGTGTGTGTGTGTTATAATGATGCATCCTTTACAAAGCCAGTGTCAGGAATTTTATACTGTGCTTTTCTCACTTGTCAATACCTCATAAGCACTTTCCCAAGTCGTTAGAGGTCGTTTATAAACATCATTTGAATGGTTGCCTAATATGCCATCTTATGGATGTGCTATAATTTATTTTATTATTCCTCTAGGAAAAAAATAGTTTTAAAGTGTGCAAACTTCCTTTACCGGTGGAAAAAAATAGAATAGCTGCTCTGGATGGTTATTTGTGATTTCCTGAAATTAGTTCAAAAATATTAGACATTTTTTGTTAACCCAAGTACCTACTTCCTGGTGGATTCCAAATATTGACCCGATAGCGACCAGAGGAAGGGGAGTGGCCAGACCCTTTCCTTGTGAGATGCGAGGTGGGGTCTGGAGCTAAGTTTGGGATAAGCTTGCTGTGGGGTGGTGGTGAGGGGCGCCCCTGCCAGGGAGGGAGGGGGCTAGGGTGGCCTGTCCTCAGTGTGTCTGTCAGTCATGACCTACACTGAGAAAAGAGGAAAGAAAGCATGGAGGCTGTGTCAAAGAGAGCATTGCCGAGTCCACACCAATTTCAGGGGTTCCCAGCCCCTGAGCCCTTACTGAGCCCCTTAGGGATTCCAGGGTCCCAGGGGTTAATTAATAGGCTCCTCGGTGACCCAACTTCAAAATTATGCCTGAATCCCTTCAATCCATAATTCTGGGAAGATCATACAACACTTTTTTTGAGCGCTCGCTATCGACATTCAAGAGGGAAAACGTTTGTTTTTGCTGAAGTTGAGAAACCATAAAAATTCTCTCTGAAACTTATGACATTGAGGGCAACACAAAGCAAAGTGTGACCCCCCAAAAGTGAAACTTTTAGAAGATTTTACAAGTACTGTAAACCTGCAATATATATTTAGCACACTTAAGAGAGTTACAAAATGAGCATTGTTCTGGTCTGGGGAGAACTAAAATGGTCACACTTGTTTCTCCCACAGGGTTTTATGTATTGCCAGCTATGTGATGGGATTAGCAATGGCAGGGTGCCTATCTCTGAGATTCGCGGTCTTTGGTTAGTAATTTCATTCCCTTATAGGGTAAGGCGCCACTTCAGCGTGCAGGCTCCACGTGTGCCCTTGGAAAATTCACCAAACTCCCGAAAGTCTCAGTTTCTTCATCTGTAAAACGGGGCACCTGCCTCACAGAAAGGAAATGGGGCACAGGCACTCGTCGGCACACGTGGAAAATCCCGAGATGCAGACAGAACTTTAGGACAGAGATCGGTGGCCAGAGGCTTCAATAGGAATGGACGAAATGAATGTGGCTTGACTTTCATGACTAAAAGTCTGGGAATCACTTACGTTACAATTTCATATTCTTAACGGAATCAACTGTTCAGCAAAGGGGGAAGAAAAACCACTACTTACCCACGGATCTGAGAGAGCCATCACACTGTGGGGATTTAAAAGATCTGGAAGGAAGCTCCTCACGTAGGGTTCCAGTTCATAGTCCCCAGCAATGCACAGGGGGTCCTATTTCTGAGATTGCATTTGACCAAACACCTGGCATAAAGCAGTATACTTGTTGATTAATTAGTAATAATAATAATAATAAACCTCACACTGACAGTACAATCACTGTTAGGGAGTTGCTAAGCCCTCAGGTAGAACTCATTTAATCCTCCTGACACCCTAACATGTAACTCTAGTCACCTCCGCTCTGAAGAGGAAGAGACAGAGGCAGGAATGGCTCACAGCCTGTCTCAGACCAAACCCAGCAGCTCAGCCCCAGAATCCATGCTCGTAGACACTGTGCTGTAATCCTAATACGTCATGCTCTTCTACGTAGAAATAGTCACACGTTTTCTCATCCAAAAAAAAAAAAAAATCTGTTAACTAACGTTTATAAAATTCAAAAGAGGCAGCTCGTCCCCTGAACCAGAACAGACCTGAAGATACTCAGGCAAAGTGACGATGGTGACCAGTCAGATAAACTGCGATGCACCTGTATGATTCGCCTGCCTTTGGGGAGAGATGTCGTTTCAATCAGGTAAAATCCACCCGTGCAGACGGAACGTGGGCTGAGGTTTTCTGCTCCTCCGTCTGCAGGGCTGCTCCAGAAGCAGACAGAGGTGTTGCCTCAGTATCGTGTGGGGCGTAAGCCCTTGGACCCCGCTGTCAAACTTGCAGGTCAGACCTGGTCCTGCCCCTTCCGACCTGGGCAGCAAGCTCCCAGGTCCATCCCCTGCCCTCCAGGCCAGGCCTGACTGTGGTCCCCACTGGCAGAGACATGATAAGGACTGTGATTGTCCAGGGAGAGGGGAAGGAGGGAGGACATCAGCGATTTCCAAGTGGACGTGACCTACCAGCCAAGTGACCTGGGCGAGGCGTGCAGCCTGGGCACGGGTGTTCCCATCCGCAGAGTGGACTGCACGACGCCTGCTCTGGCCACCCTGGGCCGCTCTTCAGCAGTGTCTGGCATTCTCCCGCGTGCCCTGTGCCGGGCCCGTGGCATGACATCTGTCCAGATGGGCACCATGTTTAAAAGGGCGGCTGTGCGGCCAGTGCCTCACCCTCCTCCTCGGCAAATGGGTGTACAGGGGCACCTACCCACTAGGTTTTGGGTCGACGCCACGAGATGGTGCATTGAGACCCCTCCCCCATGCCTGGCACACAGCAAGCGCTAGCAGGGTCAGCCAGCAGTGTAATCGCCGCGTGTCAGAAAGCCTGGCCTGTCTCTCAGGGTGCCAGGCCAACTCAGGACTGTTTTTTTTTTTTTTGTAATAAATTTACGTATTTATTTTCGGCTGCGTTGGGTCTTCGTTGCTGCACGCGGGCTTTCTCTAGTTGCGGCGAGCGGGGGCTACTCTTCATTGCAGTGCGTGGGCTTCTCATTGCGGTGGCTTCTCTTGTTGCGGAGCACGGGCTCTAGAGCACAGGCTCAGGAGCTGTGGCGCACGGGCTCAGCTGCTCCACAGCACGTGGGATCTTCCCAGGCCAGGGCTCGAACCCGTGTCCCCTGCATTGGCAGGCGGATTCTTAACCACTGAGCCACCAGGGAAGTCCCCAACTCAGGACTGTTAGCACTTGGGTGCATGAGGACACGGCAGTGCCGAAAAAACCGAGCTTGGGTATCACCGCTGAAGTAATTGGAGATAAACGTGTGGGACTTGACTTGAGGTAATCAAAGAGAGAATGCATTTGCAAACTAGCAGGTTAAAGTTAACATAAACTTTGGAAACCATGAGGAAATTAAGGATATCACTTTAAATTAAATATCTTAAGTAGACATGTTCCTTAAATGTGATAAGACAGCTATGGTACATTTAGTCAATGCCGATTGGTAATTAAAAGCGGATTTCTGCAGGCTTAGCTGCCCGGGAGGAGAGATTGATGCCTTCGTACAGGAGCTGATAGCCCTTGGAAGTATGGTTTCAATAATCCTCGGGCCCCATTGGCCCTCCACTCGGCAATAATAATGATTTGTTCTTGTAATGAAATGATATGCATTTACTGCGAATGCGGTGCACGCGCGGGGCACGATTCCATGGGTGTTGCTAGCCTGGGTATGACCCAGTGTGGGGACGATTACATGGAATTCCAGAACGTCAGAGCCGGAAGGGGCCCGAGTCATGGCAAGTCGCACTCCACTGTTTCACAGATTGAACGCAGGGTTTGTGGAGCTGTTCACGCGCTTAGGAGCCCCTCTCTGTCGGCTTCTGGGAGGGTCCAGGGAAAACTGAGCATAGGATACCTTCTCTCCCCTTTTCCTTCTCCTCTCCCTCAAGCACCCCAACCCCTTCATGCAGGTCCCACATCTGTCTTCAACCTCAGTTTTCTGGCTGCACCAGCCTCCCAAGCCTTCTCAGGACATGCGGTCCCTGTTCTAACCCAACATTCCCGTGGCTGACCCCCCGGGGGTCACTCCAGGGAAAGGTGGCAGCTTGGCCAGGGCTCAGGGTCGCTGCCCGTGACTCCGTCCTCGGTTTCCCCACAGATGTTGGTTTTACATTCAGCCGCTGAAACCCACGAGCCCTCTGGCTCCGTTTTTCCTGTCTGCAAACAACCACCACCAAGTGTAAGAGGTGTGTCTTTGTTTGTCTCCTCTCAGAAAAGACCCCCAAAGAGTCCCAATACACAAATAACTCCCCAGGGCCGCCCTCTGTCCCAGAAGCTGTGCCAGGAGACCCCTGACTTGGGATGGCGGGAACCATGCCCCTCATCTAGCTGGGTGGTCCCACTGAACGCCCACGGGACACTGGGTTCTCTTCTCACATCCAAGGCTCTGGGGTGAGAAGCCGGGGCTCTGGGTCCCCCAAATCTGTGCGGGTGGATTCAGGCGGTGGCACCTCGGTTTTTAAAAGCACTGCAGATGGGAAAAGTGGACGCAGCTGGATGGAGCTGCCCCCGGAAGCTCCCGCTGAAGGCTGCAACACAGACAAATGCTGCGTCTCTCAGGGTCACGCTCGTGTTGTCTGTTTGAAATGACGGGGGCTGCAGCCCTGGACGTGCACACGTGGAGACAGGACACAGCAGGGAGAGGAGACGAGAGCCACGCACGGGCGAAGACTATAGCAGGACGCGGCCTCCGCTCCGGGGATGTCTCTCTCTGTCCGTCTGTCCCCCCGGCCCCGGTATGACGCGCTAACTCCAGGCCCAGGTCCCTGTGTTCCTCATCGTGTTCCCCAGGCCGCCAACGTCTTGAGCCCTGGAGCCCCGCGGCCGCCGACGTGAATACCTGAGGCTTCTTCTGGAAACGAGGGACATCTGGTGGTCCTGGCGCGTGCCTCAGTTCAGCCCCATTCAGTCCCCAGATGCACAAACTGCTCACTCATAAGACAGGGACACATTGAGGGAAAAAGGAATGAATTTGTGTGTCTTTATGAATATTCGATTTTCTTCCGGCAAAACATCTCTCCTGCTTCAATGGCGTTTTGCACCTGCAGCCGATGCTCTGCTACGAGGGACCTGCTCCGGCTTCTACTGTCTTGAGCTCCTGTCTTCCACTGACATGAAAATTCAAAGGAAACAACTAGCATTTCTGGAGACGCTGCTCTCCACAGAGCATTGGGGGTCTGCCAGGCGCGCCTCGTGGGGTGGGATCCCTGAGGGCCGGCCTTGCGATCTGTGGCTCCAGGGCAGAGGCCGGGCCCCCCTTGTTAACAGGCTCCCCGCAGCTCTGACTCTGCACTTTCATAAACCCGAGGAGGTGTGATCAAAGGGCCGACTCCCCTGAGCTGGGCTGTGGCGTCTTCTCTTAGGGGAAGACTATTCACTGCAAACTAGCTGAGTGGCTTACGTTCTCTGCTCCTCCAGACTCCTGAAGGGAAGTATCCTAACTGTGTCATTAAGGCCCTAGGAAGCCGGTGACACAGCCACGTCCCTGCTCCACAAGAGGATGACTAAGCATTTGCTAACGCTGATGGCTCACAAAAGCTTCACGTCCCGCAGGCAAGGCCCACCGTCCCTCTGCAAAGCCACGGTCCTGATCCAGACCCGCGTTCTGCCCCCATCTCACTCCGCCGGGTCACCAAACCTTTTCTTCGTCTTCGATCCCCAGCCTGAGCTCGGTCCCTGGCACAGGAATGGGGTCCACGAATGCTCAGGGCCCAGACGGGATGAGTTGATTCCCTCGACAAGCAACACACGTTTGTTAGACAGCTGCCCCGAGCAGAGGGGGCTTAGGCAAGTGCTGGTCCGCCAGCCCCGGGATGGAGCAGTGAAGAAAGGACTGAATGACTGAATGAAGTAATGAATGAGCAACTCTACTGCACGTGCTAGGTGATTCGTGCTGTGGGGCTGGGTTGGTTGGTAAAAATCACCCGGGCCTGTAAGTGCCGGCTTGGCAGTCATCTGGACCCGTCTGGCTCTCGCTCCACGACTCCCGAAGGCCTCATCGTGCAGGGCGCGGCCCACCCTTCGCTGCAGGCTGGCTGTTCCCGACGGGCAACAGGGGTAGGACACAACACGCAAGACGCCGGCGCAAGGGCTCACTCCCGAGCTGCTTTGCAGAGGCGGAGACCATCCTCTCGCCCCAGCAGGGCACGTGGGTATCCACTGTTTGTCTGGTTCTCAGCTGAGAATGTAAACGCCATGAACGCAGCGCCCTTCCCTGTTGTACCCGCAGTGCCCGGAGGAGGCGCTGTCTCGCAGTAGGTGCCCCATAAACACTTGCTGACGGCATGGACAAGGGCGTGTGAGAGCAGGCGACTGCCCTTCTGGGTGGTCCTCAGGCCTGACTGCCCACTATTTCTCTCTAGGGAGTTATTTCAAAAATACTTTCCATTTAAAAATTTCCCATGTGTTACAGTGTGCAGCCCAGCGGGAGAGCCTATGATCTGGGGAAATCAGCCTTTAAAAAGTGTGTCACCGAGCGCTTCCCTGGTGGCGCAGTGGTTGAGAGTCCGCCTGCCGATGCAGGGGACACGGGTTCGTGCCCCGGTCCGGGAGGATCCCATGTGCCGCGGAGCGGCTGGGCCCGTGAGCCATGGCCGCTGAGCCTGCACGTCCGGAGCCTGTGCTCCGCAACGGGAGAGGCCACAGCAGTGAGAGGCCCGCGTACCGCAAAAAAAAAAAAAAAGTGTGTCACCGAGACACACAGTCCTGCACTGTTGGGGTGGGCGAGCGGGCGGAAACTTCCAGAAGTGAGGGTGGTTCAGCAGTACATTCATTCACGCATGTGTATTTCCAGGCATGGGCCCTCGGGTCCTAATTAAGGTGTGGGCACAGCTTAGGTTGCGGAGATGTCCACTGAAGCCTTCTGTCCTGGCCAAAAAGCTGCATCTGACCTAAGAGTCCATCCATACAGAAAGTGTTATCCAACAAGCCACTTTCAGTCTCTGGAACATTCTGCGCTATTCTATGTAATTTGAAAAAGAGACTTTGTTGACATAAGAAGTCCACAATACACCGTAAGATTTTTAAGAAACAGGTTGAAGGAGACACCATAAATGGTAGAATCCAGTTTTTAGAAGCACAACTGCATAGGGAACGCCCGCTGCAAGGAGAGGAGTGCATTGATCCGGGAGCGCTGGAGACATGGTTCACATTGTTAGGCTACGTTACAGTTGTCTGATCACATCTACGATAGGAACCGGTTTAGAATCACAGCACTGGGTTCCTCGATGAGCATCCTGTCCAGAGTGAGGAAGCCGAGGCAGAGCGACATGCAGGAACCTGGACCCAGGCGGTTACCCCAGGGTCCGTGCGCGCATCCCCGCCCCAGTGCCAGCGCTGGTTGTGTCTGGGGCGCTACAGATGTTTTCCCCCCTTTTCTTTCTGCATATGTGGATTCCCATTTGTCCTACAATGAACATACACCAACTGAATAATAAGTACTCAATAAAACTATCTGAACACTTAGGGCAAGTGACGGCTTCAGCAGCCTTGACCACACCGCCATCTGCACGGGCGGAGATTACCCTGGGAGCCAGCCCCCTCCCTCCTGGCTCTGTCCTCGCGGACCGGCCGAGGAACCCTTGGGCCCAGGAAGGGGCGCCGCCCCTGAACCCTGCCTTATCTGGGGCTGTTGAAACTGCACCTGGATTCTGTGTACAGCCCTTGGCTGCACGACCCGGGGATGTCAACAAATTGAAGGTTGTTTAGAGAACTGCAACAGGATGATTAAGGAAAGAGCTGAACGGATTTGTCAGGAAGGCTTTACGAGAGCTAAACACGGATGGCTTGGAGTAATGACAACTGTCCACAAGCGTGAGTGGGGCTGAAACGCTGGAGCACCGGGGGCGGGCTTTGGGGAGGGGGAGGAGGAGATCCATCTGAGGGAGGTGAGGGGGGACAGAACCAGAAGCCTTGCTGGCTGTGTGGCCGGGGAAGCGTGCTCAGAGAGGGCTGGCGCTGGGGCTGTGGAAATGGCCCCTCCCATCACTGGGCATCACTGGGGGGTCTTTGGGCATTACAGTCAACATCAGACATCACTGGGCACCACTGGACACCACATTACTAAGAAGTACTAGACATGCGGGCATCGTTGAGAATCAGTGGGCATTACTGGACACTACTGGGGATCACTGAATGTAACTGGGCATCATTGGCCTTGGTGTCATCGACGGGTACAGCATCGCTCTGGGTGATCTGTCAAGGGGGAAGGAAAGGAATTGTGTGGTCCAGCTCTGCTTGATCTATACGGCTGGGCTACTGACGCGCACGTGAAATAGACAGGAGCAGGTTGCAGAGAAAAGGGCCGGGAGCAGTGGCTCTGGGCAGGCACTGCCCCCGGGTGTCCTCCACAGAGGCATTAGGGGCCACAGTGAAATTAGGGAGCATTTCGCTGCAGTCTTCCCTGCTGGTCTCTCCCATGTTCTACCAGGCTCTCCCCGAAGTCCCCCAAACATCCTGGGTACAGAGCAACATGCTTCCCTGCACTCCTTCCTGTAAAGCTTGATGCCGCAAGCCCTTGGGTGTAGACATGGTGGAAGGTCCCTGTCTCGGAAGGGCCCTGGGCTGTGCTTTTCATCACCTAACGCAGGGCGTGGCAGGCGGGAGGTGCCGACAGTAGCTTGAATAAATGATGGTCGTGCTCAGCCCCTCTCTGCCCAGGCTGTCCTGGCATCAGGATCATTTCCCTGTTTTGGGCGTCATTTCTATGATATAGCTCCTCCTTCCTGTTACTGCATTTATTCAACCTGCTTTTGTCCTATAGAAACTCCCCCTTCTTTCCTTTCTGCTTTCTTGTTACAACTCTTAAAGATAGAATAATTTCGAGTTAGTAAATGCCCTTCTGTTTGTTTTCTGGTGACATAATTCTCTAACTTGAAAGAGGAAATGCAGGGGAAGCGACATCTATCCTTCTGGGATAATTTGGAATTGATGGCTCAGTGCTTTCCATAGCTTTGACGGATGTTTCTTTACTTTTCAACATATTTAAGGTTTTTGTTCTTTAATCTCACCTGGTTCCCCAAATAATTTAACACATCCTTTAACACAAAGCAGGGGACTTCCCTGGCGGTCCAGTGGTTAAGACTCTGTGCTTCCACTGCAGGGGGTGTGGGTTTGATCCCTGGTCGGGGAACTAAGATCCCACATGCCACGCCAATAAATAAATAAACAGCAGAATACAAACCAGGATCCTTGAACAACCCTAACGGAACAAAATCCAGTGAAAAAGAATAGAGGAACAGGTGACCTTGGGCCCTCTAGGTACTGTCACCAACCTTTAAACAAAATCCATTGTGCACAGGCTGGGCACTGGATGGAGGGAGAAACTACTTGTCTCCTCTGGATTATAAACAAGAAGTTTATAACCTAGAGCAGGGAATAGTGCAAAATGGCAGGTGCTGCGTAGCGTTACCTACTGAATGCTAGGAGAGAAGAGAGGGAATGGATGGCTTTGGCCAGAAATGGAATTTAGCTTGGGCTCCCTGGCAGCCAAAGGAAAAGGTGAAATGGGTGGAGTGACGCGACTCTCGTCGCTCGAAGAAAAAGACTGATTTTAAAAATGGCACTGGGCTTCCCTGGTGGCGCAGTGGTTAAGAGTCCGCCTGCCGATGCAGGGGACACGGGTTCGTGCCCCGGTCCGGGAGGATCCCACATGCCACGGAGCGGCTGGGCCTGTGAGCCATGGCCGCTGAGCCTGCGCGTCTGGAGCCTGTGCTCCGCAACAGGAGAGGCCACAACAGTGAGAGGCCCGCGTACCGCAAGAAAAAATAATAATAAAAATAAAAAATAAAAATGGCACTGACTGATGGGGTCACTGAACTAATCCAGTCGTCTGCTTGGAAAAGAATACATTTTTCACAATGACTTTGAGAGTTGCCCATGGTAAATCAGTAAGTGAAAGAGCAAGCTGAAGACCACTATGAATACAGCACCCCCCTTTTTGTAAAGAAAGTACAAAATAAAAAGCCTTGAACCAATACTGGAAACTTCTGGATGCTATTCCTCAGTCTGACAACAGTGGTTCTCCCTGCAAGATGTGGAGCCGTGAGAGGGAAATGGGTACTCTTTGTTCGCGTTCATTTCTGCTGGTTGGGTTTGTCAAAACAAGCATCTATCCTTTCTTCCTAATTAAAAAGGGGGGTGTACTTGAATATACATATAAGAGGAAGAAATCTTCCCCCAGGAGATTTCTCAAGGTGGCGGCTGGGTTAGGCATCGTGAGCCATCCCGAGAAAAGCTTCAGGCGCCCCCCCACAGCCAAGGGCGCATTACCCCCAGCAAAGGCAGTCCGCCTGCCCCTGCTGTAATCAGGGAGGCTCGGGAAGGACAGCCCTGACCGGCACAAGCGGGCTCCAGCGAGCCACTTCCACACCGCTGTTCGTTTTGTTTTTGAAATTAAAAAACAAAACCCAACAGACAAGTGGAAGAGACAGCAAGTGGCCGATGCCCGTCTCCTCGGGATCCTTGAGGGATCCGGTCCCCTTCTCTGTCCCCGAGGCCTGAGGGGCAAATCAAGGCCTGCAGCGGTGGTCATGCAGGACAGAGGGCTTTAAGTTGACAGCAATTAAGGAGAGTTTCCTGCGATAAACGCCTCAATCTTCACTGAAATCTTACGCTCTCAGCTTTATGACCGGCTCAGGCCGGAGCTTCGCAGACCAAATCATGTCAGAGGTCACTCTGTCACTTTTTACAGATCTGGCCAGAAAGGAGGGTCCTTCATTATCAGATATAACCGGTGGTCCCAGCAGGACGGAGCCTGTGGGACGATTTGCTGACCTCACGCTCAGAAGCGGCCAGTCCTGGCTAGCTGCCCGGGCCTGCTGGGGCCATTGGCAAACTACTTCCTGGGCCTCCATCACCTTGTCAATAAACGGGACGATAATTGCTGCTGGGGGCGGGGTGGGGGGCGGCCATGATGTGAGACAGCCCGTTAAACGATTAGGAAAAAACATAATGTACCGAGTAATAAAAAAAAATAGTTAAAAGAGCTTGGACAGTGACGTCGGGCAAATCTGCATTTAAACCTGACTCCCGTCACTCTCTTGACAACCTTCATGTATTCATTCAACTAACTGTGAGCCTCAGTTCCCTCACCTGTAAAATGGGCACAAACAGTAACACTGACCTTGAAGCACACGGAAGGCAATCTGGCAATGATCTCTGAGAGCTCTGTTTAAAACTGCAATTACCCAACAGCAAGGACCTACTGTATAACACAAGGAACAATATTCGATACCTTGTAATAACCTATAAGGGACAAGAATCTGAAAAAGAATATATATATGTATAAAACTGTGGACTTCCCTGGTGGCGCAGTGGTTAAGAATCCGCCTGCCAATGCAGGGGACGTGGGTTTGAGCCCGGGTCCGGAAAGATCCCACATGCCGCGGAGCAACTAAGCCCGTGCACCACAACTACTGAGCCTGCGCTCTAGAGCCTGTGAACCACAACTACTGACCCCACGTGCCACAACTACCGAAGCCCACGCTCCTAGAGCCCGTGCTCCGCAACAAGAAAAGCCACCGCAACGAGAAGCCCGCGCACCGCAACGAAGAGTAGCCCCGCTCGCCTCAACTAGAGAAAGCCCGTGCACAGCAACGAAGACCCAACACAGACAAAAATAAATAAATTTATAAAAACAAAAAAACTGAATCACTGTGCTGTACACCTGAAACTAACCCAGCGTTGTAAGTCAACTGTAGTTCGATAAAAAATAAATTAAAAAACCACTGCAGTTACTTCCTCTATTTATTCCTCTTTTCTCCAAAACACCTATTGCCATCCCGCTGATTTGTTTATTGTCTGCTCCCTCCCCCGCCCCCATGAAAGCTCCATGGGGGCGGGGATTTCTGACTGTTTCATTCTCTGCTCTCTCCCAGCGCCTAGTACAGCACGTGGCTCACAGTAGGTGTTCAGTACGTTTGCCAAACATGGAAAATACGAGCCAGTTAATGTCAGTGCCTCTGATCGGGCATGTACTAGATAATCAGGAAACTGATCTGTAGCGAGTTAAATTTTATATTTAATGTACCGTATTTTTTAAAGTTCGTTATTTTAAAGGTTTCTTTCAAAGTTTTAAGCTTTGGGTATGAAATGCTGATCTAGGTGTAGGGAAAGAGGGGATGGGTGAGGAAAGACATAGGAGTTTGGTTGCTCTAGTATCTTTTTTTTAAACTGTGACACTTCCCGTGTTTGGGGCAAGTTTAAATCCTCCTCCTACCCTGACACCCTCCCTGCCCCAGGCTGTGGCCGCCTCTGGCTTACTCCTGGCTGCCAGTACCTTCCCTGTCATCCTAGCCCTTGGGCCAAGTTTTTCTCTGTGTTTTTGGAGAACTGGGCTTGGAAGGTACACTTGGTGATAGGGGGAGGAGCCTCCGAGGTCTCGGGAAACGCAGCCCTCGAGAGTCTGCCCTGTCAGGGCGGAGATCTGAGCAGAGCATCTGCCCAATGAAGCAGCCGGCCTGGACCTTTCCTCCGGCGAGGACCAGAGTTCGGGTCTTTGGGGACTACCTCTGTCTGCATCAGAAAGCCGGGAGACACGAGGGAGGCTGGGGACAGAGCCTCCAAGAACCAGCCCAGCATATTTTAAGTGGGAAGAGAAGTGCAGCCAAGGCTGGATTCTAGAAAAGATTCTGATTAGTCTGACCCACCTCTGCCCTCCCATTTCCAGTGTTCCTTTCACATAGAGTGAAAAATCGAGGGAAGGGCCAGTCTTTTAAATACGGAACGTTTGGGACAACCCCAGACATCGGAATATCTGCTGAATCTGGCCTTGGACAGGCATCTGGCACAACTTTCCTGCTTATCGGAACAATTCCCATTGCAACACCATCTCCTCTGTGGTTTCACTGTTCATTATACAATCAGGTTTTACTTTTAACATGCAATAATGGTGGAACCAACCTAATTAGGCACGGAAACCCAAATCTCCCAGAGAAGAGTGTTTTCCTCTTTACCCAATGTAGAGACTTGAAATCAGATTATTACTGAATCTGTGATAGGTTAAAAGTGAGGTACCAGCTGAAGCGTTTTAATTGGTTTCAGTGACCTTGTGCCAGAGACACAAAGCTCCTTAGGAAGAAAGGACAGCGGAGGAGAAAACAGTTATGATTCGGGATGAAAGACCAGGAACTTCAGATGTAGCTTCTGGGCTTAATGCTCAACACACACCTCTCCCCGTCTCGTCTTCCTCTTCCTTAAAATGGGGACAGAAATATCCAATGATTCCCTCAAAATTCCAAAGGCGCGTATGAGAACATAACGCGCAGGTAACATGCAAGGAACCGAAATCAGTACGTGAGGCCTGATTAGTATTCATGTTTTTAAACTCATCCTGGAAAGTCAGATTTCCTAATGTTAGTTTAAGCAACACAAGCAGGACCTGCGAAGTCCAAGGTGGGAGGGTCCTCTTCCATCTTTAGCTTAAAAATGGGCTCGGTCACCCAGCCCCAGCTGATTTCTTTCTGTCAGCAAGGAGGCTCTTTCCACAGGGTCATCGTGTTCCTGAGGGCTCCGGTACAATTCCCCCATGGTTTCTGACCAAACACTCATGCTGCACTGGGGGCTACCAGCTGGCCTGGCCCACCCGCTCTGTCCATCTGAGAACAGCACACGCCCCGGTCAGCGGGTAGCAGCTCCCGTTACTAGATGTTCCTTATGAGGCTGGACTGCATGAAACTGTCATTTTTGTCGGTCAGAAGCAGTTGGCTGTTGGCCACGTCACATGGTTCCTACAAATGTGTACCAGGTACCGAAAGAAGCGCCTTACGGTTCCTGAGCGACGGTTCAGCGCCTTCAGCCACCAGCTCCTCTCGGCCTCAGTTTCCTCATCTGTAAAGGGGCACCGACGTCACGGGGAGGGGCAGTAGATGAAGCAGGAGGAACAGGATTCCCAATGCACAGGTGCACCGTGAGGGCCACAAGTCGCCGCTACGATCGCCTCCTGCGAGCCCGTGACGCGCCCCAGACGAGGGGACGCGGACCCTGACTCGCCCACACCTGTGGCCGAGGCAGGCAGCCCCTTCAGAACTCCCCCCACTAGCGCGGCCCCCACCTCCGGCTCCAGAGAAGCCCAAACACGAGGCTCCTGGGTACCTTCCGAAGCGACTTAAGCTTGTGGTGTTACACAAGGATTAAAGGTGAGTTCCCAGGAACAGGAGGCTGTGGTTGCCAGTTATAAAACAATCTTGCGTAGTGAACACTGGGCTCTGGGGGAGGCCAAGCCCTCACTGAACTGAGGATCTCGGGTGCCTCGTTTTTTTTGTTTTTTTTTAATTTTATTCGAGTACAGTTGATTTACAATGTTGTGTTAGTTTCAGGTATACAGCAAAGTGATTCGGTTATACGTATACATATATTCATTCTTTTTCAGATTCGTTTCCCATATAGGTTATCACAGAATATTGAGTAGAGTTCCCTGTGCTATACAGTAGGTCCTCTTTGGTTATCTTTCTTCCTTTTTTTTAAACATCTTTATTGGAATATAATTGCTTTACAATGTTGTGTTAGTGTCTGCTGTATAACAAAGTGGATCAGCTATACGTATACATATATCCCCATATCCCCTCCCTCTTGCGTCTCCCTCCCACCCTCCCTATGCCACCCCTCTAGGTGGTCACAAAGCACCGAGCTGATCTCTCTGTGCTATGCAGCTGCTTCCCACTAGCTAGCTATTTTACGTTTGGTAGTGTATATATGTCCATGCCACTCTCTCGCTTCGTCCCAGCTTACCCTTCCCCCTCCCCGTGCCCTCAACTCCATTCTCTACATCTGCATCTTTATTCGTGTCCTGCCCCTAGGTTCTTCAGAACTTTGTTTTACTTTTTTAGTTTTTAGATTCCATATGTGTGTTAGCATACGGTATTTGTTTTTCCCTTTCCGACTGACTTCACTCTGTATGACAGACTCTATGTCCATCCATCGGGTGCCTCCTGAATTGAATTTCATCGTGTTTTTGGACAAGGCTGTCTTCTCCCCCGTAGCCCAATTTGTCTGCAGTGTTTTCATTCTCAAGGGCTATATATTTTGGTGACTTCAACACTTGAACTCTGATTTGCACAATAAAACAAAAACAATCCCTCCCGAGGGACCTGGTTTGTCCCTTGGACTCAAGCGAGCTTTTGCGGGCACACAATGACCTCCTCCACAAACTAACAAACAAACAAACAAATCAGGCCTCGTTGCGGCTCTCCTGCCAACAGAGGCACCGTACACAGCGCCAGGCCTCCCAGCCGGGGCACATCCTCCGCTCCTTCACCTGGATTGCGCAGGGCAGGCGGCCGCGTGAGCTCGGACGCGTCTCGCGTGTCCCTCTCCTCTTCTCCTGGCAACTCCGGGTCCGGCACCCCGAGACAGGATGGGCTGCGAGAACCTTCCCTCCCCGTGGTAGCCCATCCCCCAGGTCTGCTGCTTTCTGAGCCCTGTCCCTTTCATTCACCCCACTGTCAATTTGCAAAAAGTGATAGACAGGCAGGAAAGAGATGGAAACTTTTTTTAAAAAAATAATTGTTTTAAATCCTACTGTTCCGTAAACCAGGAAGTTGTATGGGTCTAAGAGCAAATTAACTGAACTCTCCCTCCCCCGCCTCAACCACCACCAAAGCCTCCATAAGTGCAAGGCAGGATCTGCCAGATTTGGGTGGAGACTGACGCTGGCCTGGGGCCTCCTGGCTGCCGCGAGGCCGAAGGGGACGGAACATCGCGCTGGTCACTTCTGCGGAGCGACCGGGCTGAGGCAGCCTCCCCGCAAGGAGCAGAACGCTCACGTCTGCCCCCTCCCCAGCTCAATCCACCCTTTTAAGCAAGAACAACCAGGTGGGAAAGAGGCGAGAATGCTAGGAGTTTCCTCGAGGGGGTCCCCTAAAACAAGAAGGACCCATCCTGTCCTGTGAAGGCTTTGCACCATCTCTAAAAGCAGATGAGGGGCCTCTGAGCCCGTGTGCTGCCTGCTCCGGGGAGCGGGGTCCAGCCCACACCCAGCAGCCCCTGCCCTGCTCACCCCTCAGGCCTGAGGGACCCTCAGAACATCCTCCCAGGCAGGGAGCAATGAAAAGGCTGAGAAGCAGCTGGGTCATCTGTTTTGGGTTAAAATGAAAAGAAATCAGATTTTTAGGGAGAAAAACAAGAAGAAAGAGATAAGCAGGGAGCTCAGAGTGCAGGGCGGGAGGAGGCCCTGACCCACCGGCTGGTGGATTCCCCGAGTCCATTTTCCCCTGACCCTGCCGTGGATGCCACCGCTGCGGTCACATTAGCAGAAATCCACATCCGACACAGGCATCTCAGCCCCCGGGGGCCTTGCCAGGGATACGGTCCTCCAGGGAGGGGTGGGAGGCTGCATCCTGCAAGCCTGGTGCCAGCTCGTGGGGTTTTTAAAAAACCTGAAAGCCCCAGGGAGGCGGTCGCCGCGGGTCCAGCGGGCGGTTAACTGTGCAAACATCATCCGACTTGGTCACCAGGCCAGTAACAGGAGACGTTGGCCTCCAAGTTTGACCTTTCACCCCCTCTTTACTAAATAGGCCTAATTATTGCATTTGTCTGTCATTCGAGCCACAAATGATCCATTCAGGTCATGGTGGGGAGGCCTCGATTTTCGGCCCCTGTCTGGAGAGCTCCACTAATTGTATCCTTCAGAGGAAGTGTGGTGGGAAGCTGGAGCCGTCCCCGAGTTTCCGGGGAGGGAACTCTTCCTGCTACAGTGGAAGGGATGTCACCGAGCCTTGCACATAATCCCAGCAAAGCCCTGGGCTTTCGGCTCTGCTACTCAGGGAAGCTGGGCCCTTCCTCTTCTGGGTCCCTGGGTTGATTCCAGATCTGAATGGGTGACAGACGTCCCTCTCTGCAGCCCGGCCAACTGCACATTGTCTAGCCGGTGGCCCTAGTGGTTGCCAGCGCCCCTGGGCCCCTCTTCCTTCTGTGCCGCAGAGACTACATTTCCCAGCCTTGTGGCGGTTAGGTGGCCTTATGACTGAGTTCAGGCCAGTGTGAACAGGGGTGGTGTGTGCCCTCTCTAGGCCTGGCCCGTGAAGACCTCCTGTGTCCAGTTCTCACTGTCTTTCCCCACCTGCTGCCTCTCAGCACCTGGAGGAGGGGGACCCCCAAGGCAGAAGAAGCCTGGGTTTCTAAGTGACTTGGTGGAGCAGACATCCACAGGAGCCCATCCGACCCCTCAACTGTGTTGCACTGTGATGTGAGCACAAAATAACATTTATTTTATTAAAATCTCCGAGACTCAGAGTTTGTTCATTTCAGCACTTAGCCTACCCTGATTACTGCACTTATTAACAGAACCCCATGTTTATCCCAGAAGACAATGTGCTCAATGAAGAGACTGCAGTTGGCCAGCCTCCCTTGCAGCTAGGGTTGGCTAATGAAATGTAAGTGAATATTATTGGGCAGGGAATCTGGGAAAGCTCCTCGAGAAATAAAAAGACACATAGTACCTTCCCCTTTTCCTTCTTGCTTCCTGGAAGGCACACGTGATGGCTGGTGCTCTGGCAAGCATTTTTGAACTGGGAGGTACTAAGGTTGGTAGAGCACAAGACAAGAAGAAGCTGAATCCCTGATGACTGTGGAGCCACAGTCTTGACCCTGGGTTCCCTATTTCTAAACATGTTTTACAAAAGAGAAAAATAAGCCCTTGTATGCTACAACTACTATTATTTTGGGTTTTCTATAAACGTATCTACACTAATCCTATCACCTCCATTCCTGACCTATAAGAACATAGGAATCCTGCAAAGGTTGGGTGAAGTAATACTCAGGAGCCAAATACAACCTATGCAATCTGGACAGAGCTGAGTCACACGATTACGTTGGGGTATAATTATTTGTTCACAGTAGGAAGTTGCTTCACTGCTTCCTGACTCTCAGTTTCTTCTGTGAAACGGACATAAACATGCCAGCATGAGACATACGTGAGACAGAGGGGCCTTCTACTTGTCCGGACTCCCAGCTCCTCCTTCCTCTCCCTTCTCCACTCCGTGCTCTCCCCACAGCCTGTCTCTGCCCCCGAGATGTCCCCCCACATTCTCAGACATTCACGGCACGTGACTGGAACAACCCGATTCCCTGTGTCACGGCTGTTCCATGCTCTGGCCACTAAGTAATCACGGCACCTCCAGAGACTCCACCTTTCGTGGAAGAGCCTCCCTGGCAAGGGTAGGTTTCAGAGTGAACCGTCCTTGACTCTCCTGCCACCACCTCAGAGGTATAAACAAAGTGAAGGTGCTGACAAGAGGCCTCTTAACCTACCTTCTCCTTAGCAGGAGTGAGGCTGCCTAGGTGACAGGAATTCATGAAAGCAAAGATTTCAGGGAGTTGACATTTGTACACAACCACATTTAACCGTGCAACTGCCCTTCTTTATCCTTTGTGGACTGTCAGTAGAACCCCCTGTGGCAGGAAGAAAAAGCCAGGACTCTCTTGGACTCTGGGCCGCTGGGTACAGTTGTACAGGTCGTGTACTGCACAAGGTGCGTAGACAAGGGGGCAAGTGGCTAGCCCACACCGCACTCACAAGCCTTGCACATGGCTTGGGCTATATTTACCAGGGTAAAAAGCATCTTTTTCTAATTTGCACACAGATACTTTATGGGCTAGTGGCAGACGGCTTAGATCATCCACTGATTAAAACCTCTGTCTTTGTGTAGTTTCTACCTCCTTTTGCTCATCAAGGCTTCCAAATGCACAAAAAGCATTGAAAGCACATCCTGGGGTTTGAGGCACTCCCCGGAGATTAAGCGTTCTTACTCTAGTGCATTATCCTGACTTAGGACGGCTTTAATCCTCCATTCTCCAAGTTAAACGACTATCTTGCAACAATAAATGTCCATCAGCTGGGCTTTACTTGCAGAATTGGAGGAAGGTAATTGGTGAGGCTGAGGTGAACCGTGGGAAATTAGCACGCTTCTTAGACTGACAACCACGTGCTGGATTACCTGCACAGGTCCAAGAAATCTGTCCGGGCCCATCTTATCTTTCAGTCCTGCCAACTGCTGGCCCTCAAGCGCTGTTTCCAGAGAAGAGCCCCTTACAGTTTACATTGAAGCAGACGCGTGAAAATATGGATGGCACCTGAGTACAGACCAGAGGATTTAAGTGCTGGTTGTGGTGGATGCAAGTACGGGGAAAAAAGGAAGTGAAGTTTGCAGAGGGAGCACAGCTATAGCCTAGAGCATCTCATTGTGACAGACATAAGGAAGCGCTCGATGAAGAAGGGGGACACATCAAAGTCAACCTAAAGGGACTCCCGCTGACCAAATCTAGGACGATTGGAGCAACAGAACAAATACTGATAATCATGGGTTACAACCCGGAGAACAGAATGAGAATTCATGAATCCATATTGATACAATACAGTAAGTCCTCCCCACACGAACGAGTTCTGTTCCGAGAGTGCGTTCGTAAGTCCAATTTGATCGTAAGTCCAACAAAGTTAGCGCAGGTACCCAACTCACACCATCGGCTATATAGTACTGTACTGTAATAGATTTATAATACTTTTCACACAAATAGTACATAAAAAACAAACACAAAAAATAAATAAACCATTTTAAATCTTACAGTACAGTACTTCGAGAAGTACAGCAGTACCAGCTCATCACCGCTGCATTTACGCTTGCTTCTGGACATCCTGGGCTTGAAATAAAGATTCTGTACTGCTGTACTCTATACAGTTCTGTGAAGTACACAAAAGCACAGCCACTTGTGGAGGATGCATGCACGTGACGACGTACGCCAGACACGTGAACTAGCTCACATGATTGGACGTGCGCAAGCACGTTCTCATCTTTGAAAGTTTGCAACTTGAAGGTTTGTATGTATATAATTGGGGGAGAAGGAAAAGCTCTTTCTCGTAGTAGAATTGCAATGAAGAACTTTAGAAGCAATGATGGGACAAGATGTCCGTTTCTACTCCTATCACACTTACTTCAGGCAAGAATGACCAATGGGTATTAAACTAGTAAGAGAAAGGATGGTAAGTAAAAGGAATTTTGCATCGTTTCAAAGTAGCTCCTGACAAGACATTTATCAACCACAAAGGGGGAAACAGTAGCTTTACAGAGGAGAGGCACCACCTTACCCAAGTGTTCAGTGACCATCACCAGTGATGGGACAAATGACATCCTGGACCCCTGATATGATGCCCTGGGGATGCAACGTCACTTCCGACGCATTCCTGCCAAAACTTCATAAACGGAATCTACTCACAAGGAAACATCAGACAAACCCAGGCTGAGAGCCATTCAACAAAATAACGGGCCTTTCCTCTTCAAAAACATCACAATCGTGAAAGACTAAAAAAGACATTGAGGAATGTTCCAGAACAAAGGAGCCTAAAGAGACAGGACAACTGAACGGAACCTGTGGTCCTGGATTAGATTTTGAACCAATCAAAGGGAGAGAGATCTATCTCCCCCTCACTCTGGCTATAAAGGACACTCATAGGACCACTGGTGACATTTGAATAAGCTCTCCAAAGTAGATGAAATTGCCGTATCAGGGATGAATTCCTCGTTTTGATGCCCTTACTGTGGTTATGCAACAAAGTGTCCCTGTCTTGAGGAAATATACGCTGGAATATTCAGAGGGAAGGAGGCATCACGTCTGCTAGACGTGACAAAGCAGGTATGGTAAGATGTTAGCCTTTGGGGAAGCTGGGTACAAAGTTTACAAGAATTTTTTTACTCCTTTTGTAACTTTTCTGAAGGTCCAAAGTTATTTCAAAACAAAATGTCTCAAAAGTAAATAAGAAAATGATTTTGCATAACACACACACACACACACACACACACACACACACACACACACACACACACACACACACACATGCCCTCCTCCCAGCTGGCCCCAGCACATTCCCCGCCCGCTCCTGGGGGCCAGTCGTGGACACCCTCACTCACCCTGGCACTCTTTAGTGAGCTTTTCCACTTTGGGTGACCTGTCCCCCACCCAATAGGACTGTGACAGCTTGCGGGGAGATCCAGGACTTACACACTTTGGTGTCTCTGCACAGACTAACGCTCAGGGCACGTACAACATTCATTCCTTGATTTGAAAAGGTTCCAGTCGTCAGTGAGGCCAGGCCAGTTTGTGGACACAAACGTGTGTCCACAGCAAGAGGGAAACAGCAACAAGAAACGTGGTGAGTGGAGTGAGTTAGACGTCAAACTTCAGAGCTGCGACCTTGGGTGGTCCCTCACCCTTTCCTAGCTTGTGGGCGCTGAGTGGGTTCACAAGCACAAAGCTTCTCCGTTTCCGTGTGTGTCCGCGGGGATGCTCACACCCATTCCTGAGGCTGCTGTGAGGATTTCAGAAGATGCGTGATGCAAAAACGCCTGGCCCAGTGTTCATCGTAAGGTATAGCCGCCCCCGGAGGAATTGCTATTACAACTCAAGTGAAACGAAATGCAAAAGGTTCCCGCTTCTGAATTTCTCAGACACTTGTCTGGCCTCACCAGCGTACCCCAGCATAACTGTCTGCACGACGTTTACTCCAATTCTTTTCTCCAAACAACCTCGCCGGGTCCCTGAAAACAGAATTTGACCAAGTTGGTCTAATGATTCATGGCCCGAGAATTGGCCATAGGGCCATTTTAGATGGTTAGGTTACCGTAATTCTCTGAATAGCCATTGACAAACTCAGGGTTGTTAACTTATTCAACCAGATACTGAGGCCCCAGAGCTACCGACTGCACTGTGTGCTGAAGAGTCTGCTTTCCAGCAACAGATTTGAACAGTCAACCGGGGACATGTCCAAAGCTGCGGATGATCTCAGGTAATTGGATTTGGAAGATGACTTGCTAGCCTTGGCATTGACAATGGAGTCCTGGAGGATTCCCTCATCCGTATGGAAATGGCCCAGAGGTTTCCCCAGTGACCAGATTCCTGGCATAGTCAAGCAGCTGTGAGATGTCTATGGCACAAGACCTCTCCCGACATCACCCTGCAAAGAAGATGCCGTAATGCTTTGGGGGGAAGAACAGATCATAGGGCATTTGGCTCCGTTTCTAGCGTCTGTTTTCTTTTTGGCTAAGTTGAGAAGATGGAAGGGAACGCATGAAGTATCTTTGCTGGACAACGTGTTGCAGAGACAAAGAGATGGGGGATTTTCACGAATAACAGCTATCTTCAAGGGACAGGACAACTCCACCCTAGGGTAAGAAAACGGAAACGTCTCCAACCCCAGCAGACTCTGTGCTTGGCACTCTACAAATACCGTCTCTTTTAATGCTCTCACCAGCCCTGAAGGTAAGGGGGCAGAGACTCTACTCTGTTTAAACTAGTTAACTTTGCCAGGCCCACACAGCCCATGGGGATCCCAGGCAGGACTTAATCCCGGTCTCTCTGAAGCCAGTCTGCTGCCCCCTTTATTTCTGGGGAAACCCATCCTAGGGAGAGTCACCCAGCAACCTCCACACCCACCCACGACCCCCGCTTTGAGGGTCCTTTTTGTCAGGAAGAAGAACTCCAAAACAAGTACCAAAACACAGGTCGACCATCCCGGTGAACTCTGACCCCGTGTGAGTCACTGCGCTCGTGTTTCAGTGACTCAGCCCAGCCTGGAGCAAAGGACCACGTCAGAGAAAGCTGTGTCCCCACGGAAACCGCTCCCTCCCTCAGAACTGACATTCCAAAGCATTTCTTGGACACTGAATCAGCAACAAAAAGTTTCCAGGCAGATGACCCTCAATTCAAACCAAGTCAGAAGATCCTCAAAATAGTAACTGGGGCTCTCCTGGCTTCAAGGGGGTTTGTCAGGGCAAGAAGGTGGCAGCCCGTGTGCCTTCCCTGGTTGTAGGAACGTTTCTGGAGCCTCAGCTGGGCTGCGGGCTGGGCTGCGGGCTGGAGCGGTGGACACCGTGTGCACAGCTTCTGCCCTTGGGAAGCTCAGAGCTTCGAGAAACACTTCCGGACCCCCCAGCCAGCCCAGCCCATGCGGAAGGGTCCCCCCGAAGGAGCTAAAGAGAGAAAGCCTTTAGCTGAGATGTTTTGGTTTTACAGATGCGATGTTTGCCGGGCAAAGTGTGTGTGTAGTTTATCTACTATTCATAATCGAGTTCTATACTGTGATGTGGAATCTTAGTCTCTCATAATTCTCCCTAGGAGACAAGCATGTGATGGACAAGGGTTGGTGCGCGACTGTCTCTGTAAGTCGACTAGGTTACAACTCATCCACTGGGAGACAAGGTCTCTTGCCTAACCCACCTGACCTCGACCTTATACACCCCGTGTCCACACTTCTGGGCCTCCCTGCCCCGTATTCTTTGGTAACAGATCCCTGACTTTCTTCAGGTGTCGGGCTGCCACACCCTTCCAGAGACCTGGCCCCTCTCTAGCTCTGACTAGCCTGACCCAATCGGGCTCACCCCATCGGCGTCAGTCCTTGCTGTCCACAGGGCCCCTCTCTCCAAGCTCCACACCTCCCTCGTTCATGCCCCGAGGCAGCGACAGCACCCGCGATGCCACCCCCGGGCACTACTCATTACAGTCTCTACACCTTGTCCTCAACTTTGCAGGCAGTCCTTTTGTCCGACTCCCCTCAAACTTCCCAATCTGACTCTGCCATTGTCCCACTTCCTCCCAGAAGCCTAGCAAGACCCTCTCCCTCCAACTTGTTAATTGCGGAATGGTACAGAATTACCTTATCCACCTCCAGGAAGATCATGTTTGCAGTCAACCTCGCAAAGCCTCAAATCTACGTGAAGCTGGCATCATTTCGGGATAATCGCGCCTGGGTCAGGGGACCTGGATGGAGGGCTGGGCAGGGGGAGGCCTGAATGCTTACTGTATTGGAAGTCTTCCAGGAGAGGCCGTCCAACTTCATCCCAGGGTGAGCAGTTGCCTGCAGACTGGTGGGCTGGGGAGGCGTCCATTGTGCTCCACGCCCTTGGGCAAATCCCTTGATCTCTGGCGTTTTTTCACTAATTAAAATAACAGTAGGGCTTCCCTGGTGGCGCAGTGGTTGAGAGTCCGCCTGCCGATGCAGGGGACGCGGGTTCGTGCCCCGGTCCGGGAAGATCCCACATGCAGCGGAGCGGCTGGGCCCGTGAGCCATGGCCGCTGGGCCTGCACGTCCGGAGCCTGTGCTCCATGGCGGGAGAGGCCACAACAGTGAGAGACCCACGTACGGCAAAAAAAAAAAATAATAACAGTAGAACCCTTTGCCAAAGCAAGTTCCACATCCATCCTGGGCGCTCTGCTCAGCGGGGGAGCGTGTTTGATAAGGTGTTTCCTGGAGGTGTTCGTGAAGTTCCCCACAAGCCACCGACCCGTCCCCCTCCGGCCGTGCACAGCGGGGGAAAGAATTCCACATGGACCCTATTTTTGTACTATTCTCCCCCACACAGAACGGCTAGATTCTGTCCAGCTTGTGTTCCAGTGGTCTTACCTTCTGGAGGGCCCCTGTCTGCAAGGGAAGGATTTCCCTCCCCTCCTGTTTCTTCAGATCCCTGTGCAGGGCAAGGCCGGCTTGGCAGGAAGACACGCGGCCAAGGTCTCCCAGAGTCTTAGCTGTCTGGCCGGGGGTCCCACTTCAGTCCCCTCCGCTCCCCCTGGACCAGACAGGACGTGGCCCAGAGACTCACCAGAGGTTGTCTGCTCTCTGGTTTTGCTCAGCAGAGATGCCCCTTGAACCTGCTTCCCCAGAGCACGTAGGATCTGCTGGGAGACAGCATGGGGCCCCTGGGGGGATGCGGGGGCCCATTCCCCTCACGCCGAGGGCGCCGCGGTAGGAATAGGGGGCCTTGGGAACCACCCGGGGCTGCCCTCAGATCTGCCCCTAACTAGCTGTGAATTTGGGGCACATCTTGCCGCGTGGGAAATGACTGGGCTGCCTGATCAAATGCAAGACACCCAGGTCAATTTGAATTGCAGCTAAACAATGATTTTTTTTTTTTTTTTTTTTTAGTATAGCATTGGACGTACTTTTATAAAAGATGGTCTGTTGTTGATCTAAAATTCAAAGTTACCTGGGCACCCTGTATTTTTATGGGCTGCATCTGGCAGCCCTCACTGTGTATTAAACAGCTGGCACCCCAGGCGCTCAGCGAAGAGCTCCCTTTACTGTATTTATTCACTCAATAGATACTCATCGTGAGTCTGCTACGGGCCAGGGCCTGGGGACATAGCAGGGAATGAACAGTATCTGTTTCCTGGGGCTGCTGTAACAAATACCGTGAATGTAGTGGCTTACATGGCGCACACGAATTCTCTTACAGTTCTGCAGGTCAGAAGTCCAGCAGACCACAAAGGGGTCTCACGGGGCTAAAACCAAGTTGTTGGCGCGGCTGGGGCCTTCCGGAGTCTCTAGGGGAGAATCTGTTTCCTTGCTTCTCCCTGATTTTATCTGGTTATTTATTTTAAATTTATTTATTTTTGGTTACGTTGGATCTTCGTTGCTGTGCACGGGCTTTCTCTAGTTGCGGCGAGTGGGGCCTACTCTGTTGCGGTGCACGGGCTTCTCATTGCGGTGGCTTCTCTTGCTGCAGAGCGTGGGCTGTAGGCGTGCAGGCTCAGTAGCTGTGGCACACAGGCTCAGTAGTTGTGGCTCACAGGCTCTAGAGCGCAGGCTCAGTAGTTGTGGCACACGGGCTTAGTTGCTCCACGGCATGTGGGATCTTCCTGGACCAGGGCTCGAACCCGTGTCCCCTGCGTTGGCAGGCAGATTCTTAATCACTGCGCCCCCAGGGAAGCCCTCTCCCTGAATTTAGAGGCACCTGCATTCTTTGGCCTGTGGCCCCTTCCTCCATATTCAAAGCCAGAATGTGTCGAGAGTCGAGTCATCACGCTGCCTCTTTGGTTCCCAGTCCTGCCTCCCCAGCCACTTTCAAGGACCCTGTCGTCCAAATAATCCAGGGTAATCTTCCACCCTCTGTTTCATCTGTGACCCTAAGTGCCCTTTGCCATGGCGGGGGGCAACATTTTCACAGGATCTGGGGGTTACTTCCTGGTTTCTTTGGGGGGCCCTCATTCTACTCACACGGTCTCTGACCTCATGGAGTTCACAGTCCAGGGTGGGAGAGAGGCAGACAAGAAACGAGTAAGCAAAGAACAAATGTGTTTACATATAATGCATATTATTCCTGCTCCTATATATGTCCCTCCTGTCAACCCAGGGACATCAGACACAAACCTGGCTTTATGTAACAGAGTCAAAATCTGAACTCAAGACACAGACCAAATAAGGACAAGCAACACTGAAAGCAACGCATCACTTTGGGAACTTGGCTGTATCGACAGAAGCTGAGTACAGGCCTAGCCTATGACCCAGAGATTCCACATTTAGGCACATTCCCAAGAACAACGTGTGTGTGTGGCCACCGAAAGACAAGTACCGACTGCTCAGGCAGCGCTACTTCTAATAGGCAGTGACTAGAAGCTACTTAAATGCCTCTCAGCAGATGAGTGAATAAATAATTACGGAGCAGTTATACATGGATTACCACACAAGCGTGAGGACGAACGAATCTTGCCGCGCACAGCCCCGTGGGTGCATCTCACCCGTGTCACGCTGAGCTGAAGACGTCCACACCAACACCGCCTGCTCAGACAGGTGACCCGGATCTGTGCTCGTGTGGGTGTCGGGCTGTGCCGACCTGCCTGGGCCCACTTCTTGCTGAGTGGCCTCAGGTTGTGGTGGCTGAAAGAGGGACGTGCGCTTGATCTGGAAGGGAAAGCAGCAGCGTCACCCCGCCCCCGGCCGCCCCGGACACCAGAGGCTGCCGTAGTGAGAGAGGCGATGGGGGTGGCGGACGGCAGGTCGCACCTGCCCTTGTCTCCCGCTCCTTCCCACCCGCCGGCCTCGCTGACCACCAGGGACCCCTGGACCCTCCGTTGCAGAAGCAACTCTCTTCCACAGCGGAACTGGGTTCCAATCTGGCAAGCCACGCGCGAGCCTGCTTGCCAGGGTCCCCTGCAAACCGCGCTCCAAGGCGCTGCTGCTTCTGGAACGCTGGGGCGGGACGCGGCTCTGACCCTCCCCAGCTCCTCCCACAGTCATGCCCAGTCCAGTCCCTGTAATAGATCTGCACGACCACATCTCTCAGGGTGGCTTTGCCTCCCTGGGCAGTGCAGGCCTGATAAGCCTTATCAGGAGGGGGGACGTGAGGAGGGGGGCACTGGGGGCTTCAGGGCCTGGCTCCAAACGGCCTGTGTTTACTTCTCAAAAATTCACCGCGCTGCGTGCCGACGATATGGAGATCTCAATACGTACTTTTTAAAAGGGTGTTTTTTAAGTTTTGTGACCATGGGTATTTTCTATCCCGTTGCTTATCAAGTTCCCAAAGCAGAGGCAGTGAGCTCACAGGTTCACTGGGGGCTCTGCCAGGCTCCTGGGTGCAGAGAGCAGTGGGGTCGCCTTATCTCCTCCTGTGAATTCCCAGGGCCTGGCCGGCCCCAGCCCCGGCTCAGGGATAGTCACTCAGTGGCAGTGAACATGCAGCCTCTGGGAACGGGGACCCGGGAGGGTCTGGGAGGAGGGATGGAGGAGCTCCTTCTCTCCTGGAGCTGTCTCTGCAGGGCAGGGGCGAGAGCCCCAGTGAGCCCCCTCTACATGTTAATAGTCTCTTATCTCGGGCCACTGCCCCGGGGAACTGGCCGCACTCGTAAACCTCCTGGGGGCCATTTTATGTGCTTTTCCCACCAGCTCTCACAGGGACCCTGAGAAAGACACTGCACTGGAACAGAGGGGCGGGCGGGGACGTTCCGACAGACTCGCTGGGTCAGCCAGGGACAGGACCACGCCCCGGGGGTGGCAGCATCCTCCCCAAGAAATGGCTTTTATCCACTCAACAGCCTTGTCACTGAAGGAGCCTTGCTGGGTCTCGAGACGCTGCCCAGAAGACGGGTACATCCTTGCCGTCCCCGGGGCTAGGCAGGCGGTGCACACGCGGTGGCCCTGAGACGGGAGATCCCCACCACCACTCACTGCCACTTCCAACACACAGCTTCCTCCACAAAGGACTCGCGGACAGCAAACACCCCCTGGGACCTGGGGCTTCTTTAAAAACTCATCCTGAAGTGGGCCGACCACCTCGTCTCTGCAGGGCTTTTTCAAGGAAGGATGAACTGCAGGAAGTTCTCTGAAAACGTCCTTTGGAGCAGTGGCTCTGCTGCCCCTCCCCCAGCCGTGCCCCCTCCTCTTCCTCAGCATCACGCCCCCTCCTTCTCTCCCCGCCCCCTCGTCTTTCATCCCAGCCCCCTGCCCCCTTGTCACCCTCACAGCACCCCGGCTACAAAGGGAGAGTCTGGGCCCAGCGGCCCGGCCACAGAGGCCTCCCCCAGATGCAGGGAAGAGCCGCAGATGGGAGCCGGGCTGGCTGTTCTAGATTCCTCCACAGAAATCCTCTCAGTCTTAGCGGGAGTTCCAGCGTGGGGGGCAGGGCCAAACACAGAACTCAGAGAGGAATGTGGGAACGAATGCCCGCCCTCTGGCCAGCCCTGCTCCGAGCTCTAGAGGTTGTGTGGGCCCGGAGACAGGGTGAGCGCTGGCTGGCAAGGGCAGGATGGATTTGCACCTGCAGAACTTGTACACCTGGGAGGAAACTTTGGCCCTTTGCTCCTGCCACACCTGGAGTGCCAATCGGCTGCCAGGTTTGCTGTAATCTTCCTGCTGGTTTCAAGGGGACGCTGGCCCTCGAGGGCTTTCTGCACTCATGTCGCAGCATTTAGGAATTCTGGAAGCCTCCTGACATCTCAGTGGAGAGCGCTCGTGGAAGACAGGAAGAGACGTGAGAAACCGCACGCACCCCGCATCCGCAGAGCACTCGTGGTGGCGTGCTGATCCCACGGGGACGTCACCGGGTCCTCTGCCTGTCACGGGGAACAGAAAGCATCGCCCCCCGAGTCCACCCGTTCGTTTACTCGTTCATTCTCTCACAAGAGGCTGTGGTCCTGAGTGTTCAGCAGGCTGGGTCCCAGGGAATCCCAGCTTCCCAGTTCGTTGCTGGGCGGCCGGGATGCCTTCTCCCTCCTCGCGGTGCCCCTGCTTTTCTCGTCTCTGAGGTGGGGGTGATGCCGGTGCCACTTCACAAGTTCGTGGTGTGGACGAACAGCCCAAGACATCAAGCTCTGGCACGGCACCTGATCCAGGAGCCCCATGATTGCTGGCTCTTGTCTTCCGGCCCGAGGGGCTGCTCACCTGGGTGTGCCTCACCCAGACGTCCGAGAACAGTGAGGGCGTGAATGAAACCCCTGCCTACAGTTGGGGTTTCATCCTTCCTGACGCTTGGAAAGGAAGGCCTGGAGTTTGCTGGCCCCCGTCCCTTCTCCTCGGGGCCCCCTGCCCTCCTCCCTCGCCTCCCCTCCTGCAGCCAGGCCATTTCTTCCTGTCACCCAGCCCCCTCTGGGCAGCCTGCTTCCCCGACTCTACACAAGTCAGCTGGAGGAACAGGGAGGACCCGAATCGCCCTGCCCAGCAGAAGCCACCTGGCCAAGCATGTGCTTCAGAAACCATGCCCCACGGGAAGGCAGCACTCTTACTTATACAACAGGAACCCTTTTCAACATGCCCACGGCAGTGCTTGGATCTGCTCAGGAGAGAATGTGCTGGCTGCTCTGATCTTCCAAACTTTGGACATGATTCCTGAGTTTTCCTTGGTGGGTTCTGGGTGGGAACCCATTCACTCATTCATTCTTTTCATTCATTCATTCATTCATTCATTCATTCATTCACTGGTGGCTGACGTTCTCTACAATTGTGAGCAGGGTGAAAACACAGACTTTGCAACAAACAAACAAAAGCAAAAAAACCAAAAATGGTTACTCTGGGGATGGGCTGGAGGAAAGCAGGACACCGGTGTCTCCAGCAAACCATCTCCCTGATGTCCGGCCACAGTGGCCAGAATTCAACCATCCAAGTCACCCTCTTGACTCAGGAAAGGCACATGTGAAAACACGAATGAGATCAGACCAGACAAGGCCTTGGCAATAAGTCGTGGGACGGGCTGAAACACAAGGGATGCAATGTTCCGTGGACAGGGCGGTGGTTTCACCTCCCTCCACCGGACACCTGCCGAACACCTGGCTGCTGTCTGGGTCCACCTGCCCCTGGGCTCTCCACCAAGGATGGCCGCGTGCACATCGTCCTTGCCACCAGGGGGCGCACGGGAGTCCTGTCTCGGCACCTGGAGACCCAGGTTTGGGCTACACTGCCTGTTCTAACTTGGGTTTCATTCCAAACACCTGGAAAACTTACGTTAAAAAGTTTAAAAAAAAGAATCTGCAGATTCCTTAATCCAAGCCCGGGAGAGCCTGGAATGCAGTGGGCACTGGAAAGGTAGGAGTTTTAAAATCAAGAGCCTTGGTTGACTGTGATGTAGCTGGGTCCCTGGACCGCCCATCTGACGAGCTCACCCACAAAGGGTCTCAACACTAAAACTCCACAAAGAAAACTAGTCCCACCGTCACTGCGCATCATGAGGATGAGGAGAACAAAGGAACGAGAAGCCCGGTGAGTCCTTTCTCTGTCTCTCTCTGATCTTTCGGCCGTGCCTGGGGTGCCCTGCTCTACCACACACCGGGGGGCAGGCACCAGGCAGTGCGTGGATGAGAAGAGCCAGCCAGGAAGTTTCAGAGGTGCAGAGGCTGCTGAGAAAGGAGTCATCTCCCTTGTCTGTGGATGTCTGGGGCCATTTTAAGGTTTTCACTTTTTATGTATTTATTTGTTATTGGCTCTTCAGTGCGGCTCCGCGGCAGAGCGCTGAGCTCATCACAGCCGCCAGTCTCTGAGCATCACTTTCCTCCCTGGCCTCAGGGCTCCCCTTGCCTGTTTTATTTCTCCAATGCCCTCCATTTGGGTCCCCACTTAGATCCCCTCTCCCCGCACGGGCAACTGTTCCAATGTGTCCCTGTGTGTGTCCTTGTGCAAGGTTTTGTGGGCAACAATTTGCATAAGTGGTCTTGTGTTAAACTTCTCACCATCTTTCTCTTTTCCCCCTCAGCACAGTATGAAGACCCGTCTACGGTGTTGGGTGGACCCAATCTGTGGACCCTAATTGGTGGCCCACACTCTGGCGGGCACCTCCCATGTACTGTCCAGTGTCCCAGGGACGGACTCCTGCATTCGCACAAGCACAGACAACACCTGGACGGACATCTCTGTGCACATCCTGTATGGACTGGATAAGTGAGGCTTCAGCAGGGTGGTTACCCAGGATGGGACGAGGCTGGGCCCTGGGACACGCGAACACTTAATTTGACTGCTAACTCCTCAGAGTTCTATGCTTCCACCATAAGGGGGAAAATCATTAATTTAATAAATGCAAGTATCCTAGGATGCAAATGTTCTCAGGCCCCAAATTGCAGAAAAGTAACTTCAGCGTTAGACACAAGTACCTTGTGGACTGTTACTCTGAGTGCATGTAACTTACAATGGGGTTAGGTCCTGATAAACGCATCACAAGTTGAAAACATCGTAAATCATAAATGCATTTAACACACCTAATCTACCGAACATCACGGCTTCGCCTGGCCCACCTTAAACATGCTCAGGTGGGCAAAATCATGGAACACACAGCCTATTTTATGATAAAGTGTTGACTATCTCATGTAATTTATCGAATACCGCACTGAAAGTGAAAGAATGGTAGTAAGTGTATCGGTTGTTTCTCGTGATCTCAGGGCTGACGGGAAGCCGTGGTGGATGCCGCTGCCCAGTACATGACAGAGGACCAGACCAAGCATCACCAGCCCAGGAAAAGTTCCAAATTCAAAGTGCGGTTTCTACCGAACGTGTGTCGCTCTCACACCGTCTTAAAGTGGAAAAATCCTAAGTTGAACGACTGTCCGTCAGTGACCATCTGTACTATGTTTGTTCTTTAAAACTTTTAGCTTTCTTGAAAAGCTTCTGAAATCAAACGTGAAGACACTCTCGGTGTTAGCAAGTGCAGAAGAAGGTTCAGAAACAGTGTGGTCAAGACGTCAGGGGATTCTTGGACAAGGTGAAGTTTGGGAACAAATGAAGATAAATCTGAGAGCTAGATAGAGGGAGTGAGGGGAAAAGGGGGTCGGCAGATGGACGTGAGGAGGATGCAGAGAAGGAGAGAAAGCTGAAATATTAGCTAGACTGACAGACAGACGAGCTGACGCTGGTTTTGGCAAATTAGAACACAGAAGCACGAGCTTGAAACTCCCTCCTGGGAGCTTTTAGGGATGTGTTTATTAAACGGTGAGAAGACCCGCCAGGCCTCTCCTGAGGAGGGTGGCAGGGGGCGCTCAGCAGATGGGACCAGGCTACCAGCTGTCATTTTACTAATGTCATTTTACAAATGTCATATCCTGGGACCGTTTCCATAGAGAATAAGATGCCAGGATGAGACAAAGTCGAAACTCCTGGCCTGGTCCGATATCCCCTCATTTCACAGAGGTGGAAACTGGAGCTCAGAGAGGTGACGTCCCTCCCCCAAGATCACACAGCTATTCAGTGGCGGAGCCAGGCTTAGTTCATCTTCAACGAGAGCCTCCTGAGTGACGCACTCAGCCCTAAGTGTGGAAAAGAAGGTTCAGGAGGTGCTCACGGAGCCGTGGGGACAGTTCCGCAGGGGTCTGCCTGATTCTCAGCAGCTTGGTTTCACAGATTAAGAAGTGACTCTCCCAAGGCCATAGAGGGAGCCCGCCCAGCCCTCCCCACTCTGCTGCCCAGCTCCCCCCCAGTAACGCAGAAAAGCCAAACCCGCACACAGCTGGCGGCTTCGGTTTCCCGGCCAAGTTCATTGTGACATTAGAAGATGAAAAGCACAAATGCGGTCTGAGGGGACAGGCTGTTACCACGGTGCCATTCAGCGGGGTTTACGACTTTCCTGGAGCCTCTCGGCCGGGCGATGCCAGAGCGCGAGCCAGAAAAAGAAAATTCTTAGGTGACGTAAATGCAGGCAGGACACTCGCGAGGGGCATGCACTTTTCCTGCCCCGGGAAGGGGTGGGGTGCGGGGCCATCTGAGAGCCAAACAGAGGAGGAGAAGACGAAAAATTCCCTTCCCTGTGGATCCATTTCATCTCACGAGGTCCTCACGCCGTGCACGCCCCTGCTTTTCAGCCACATGCCTGTAACTTAATAAATGCCCCGGGTAATTAGTAGATGGAGGACACCCATTAAATCATTACGGCTGAGATCACCAGAGAGGGCATTAGAGAGTCATGACATTAATTGCATTATTTTATTTCCAGATAAAAGTTATTTTGGTGGAGCCAGGCTTGCCAGAGAAGAGGTTGATAAGATCAGATGACGTCGTTAACCGCCAGATATCCTATTAGGGCTCTGATGACAGTCCAGGCTCCAATGGGCTGCAGGGATTCGTTTCAAGCCAGAGGAAAGGATCAAGATGCCGGAAGACTGGCCTGTGAACGAGGGTGACCAGCCGGGCCCGGTTTGCCTGGGACTGTTGTGGTTTCAGCGTCCAGCGCGCATCCCGGGAAACTCCTTAAACCTTGGAGAAGCAAGTTGGGCTTTGTAGGCTCTGCGGGCATCGGGTAGAGTGGGTACCTTTCTGATGGTCTAGCCACAGTAATGGCTTTCACTACAAGGAAAGAAAGAAAAAAACACCTTGTGCTCTTTTCTCCCCAAGAGAGGGATTCTTGGCTCCTCAGTAAACGTAGAAGTTGGACTCAGTGCCCAGTCTTGGGTCTCTCTGGGCAGCCAACCCCAAATCTACTTGTAGGCCAAAGGAAAGGGGAGGAGAAAGAGAGAGAGGGAGAGGGAGAGAGGGAGGGAAATTAGCTGTTCCCTGGAGAAGTGCGTCTTACTTAGATGCATTTCTAAGGACCAGTCTCTAAGAGAAGGTGTCCATAGGAGTTTCGCCCACCAGCCATGATACAGGCCCTGGTATTAGGGGGATGGACAGCTATCTACAGGGCGAAGTCATCTCCTCTTTCCTTCCCTGTGTTTGTACAGCTCCAGCCAGAATCAGCCAGAATCGGTAGCCCTTTGACTGAAAATGCTTGGCCATTAAGAGGCTGCAGCCCAGGTGAGACAGAAACCAAGAGGGCGTTGCTGGTGGGGACGGCCCCCCAGGTGAGAACCCGCTGCCTCCGTCCCCTCGTCCATAAACGGTTCCTGCTTTGCTCCACATGGCGTCATGGGGACGATGGGATATGGAGGGAAGTTCAAGAGGGTCTGGACGATGGTGTAGCTCATTTGAAACGTAAGAGGTGACATGTGAGGAGGCCCCGTGTCCCGGATTTTAATGGGCCACACGTGGTTTGGTGGGTCCCAACTTTGGGCTGCAGAGACTGTAGCTGATGCCCCACAAGGACTTAAGGAATTGTGATTACTGAGATGGGGCTGAGTTAAGAAGACCTGACACTCTCTAATCTTAAAGGCCCGGTTCATCAATTTTATACTATAAACAGCATCACAGGGGCTATCTTTCTACTGTAAACAACTCTGGATCTAGCATCCTGCTAGGTCAACCACAGAAGTTAATTCTCATTCCTCTCTCTGTCCTTCTCTCCCTCATAAAGCGGCTCGCAAGCAGTCATGGGGTACCAGTCATAACGTTGAGGATGGGGATCATGGGGTACCAGTCATAACGCTGAGGATGGGGATCACGGGTACCAGTCATAACGCTGAGGATGGGGATCACGGGGTACCAGTCATAACGCTGAGGATGGGGATCACGGGGTACCAGTCACAACCCTGAGGATGGGGATCATGGGGTACCAGTCATAACGTTGACGATGGGGATTTAAATATACAAGTGCCTACTATTTACCAACAAGGCCTACGTTGTTCAGAGGCACCATCTCATCTCAACTGTACGCCTGTTTTATAGTGTTTTTATTTCATTGTTGTAAAGTATACGTAACGTAAAATTTGCCACTTCAGCCTTTTTTTTTTTTTTTTTTTGCGGTACGCGGGCCTCTCACTGTTGTGGCCTCTCCCATTGCGGAGCACAGGCTCCGGACGCACAGGCTCAGCGGCCACGGCTCACGGGTCCAGCCGCTCCGCGGCATGTGGGATCTTCCCAGACCGGGGCACGAACCCGTGTTTCCTGCATCGGCAGGCGGACTCCCAACCACTGCGCCACCAGGGAAGCCCCAGCCGTTTCTAAGTGTACAGTTCGGTGCCATTAAGCACATTCACGTGGCTGTGCAGCCATTACCACCCTCCATCTCCAGAAGTTTTTCATCTTCCCAAACTGACTCTCTGTCCCCATGAAACACTAACACCCCATCCCCACCACCCCTCCCCCCAGCCCCCGGCACCCGCTGTTCTCCTTCCTGTCTCTATGAATCTGGCTCCTCTAGGGACCTCGTACAATATTTGTCCTGTCGTGACTGGCTTGTTTCGCTCGGCACAGTGTCCTCAAGGTTCATCTGTGTGGTAGGAGGTGTCAGAATCGCCTCCCTTTTTAATACTGAATAATATTCCCTGTGTGGATGGACCACATTTTGTGTATCTGTTTCCCTGCTGATGGACAGTTGCATTGCTTCTCGTCACCTCCTATCCCGAGAGCTTTAACATTTTTAAGAAAACGTTTTCGCTTTTTCCAGGTTTTCTGTTGTGGTGGTGGTCTGCTATTTTGCCCTGAACATGTGAGAGGCCACCCCTCCTAGGATTCCAGGCTGATTTCTGACAACTGTGCGCCCCGTCTTCGCAGAACAACCGAGATTTCTGGGGGTCGAGGCCAAGAGGTTTTGAGGCTTTTCTGCGGCTGACGAGGGAGGGGGGCGCCCGTCCTCATTCCACTCCCCCCAGCCAACCTGGAAGCTCAGAATTCCACAACCTCCCCACCCCTGCCCCAGCAGTCAAGGAAAATGCTGGAATCCAGCCCTCACGGGTCCCAGCTGGATTCTTCCTGTAGGAGTTCAACAGAGCCCAAATCCTCATCTCTCTGACCCGGAAAGAACTGTCTGTTTTGCAGACACTCTTATCCACCAGATACGCCCCCAGGGAAACTCTTCTCTTGCTGTCCTGCTGGGAATGCTTTGATGGCCTTCGCTCTCTGCTTGACCACTCCCAGACTGTGGGCTTTTGGAAGTTTCTCCCAAGATTTTCATTCATACAGGAAAAGCCAGGGATCAGCTCTCCCCTCTGCCCTGCTCCTGGGAGCTGACGTTACACCCCTCCTCCCCAGCATAAACAGAGCTGATCACTTTATACCCTTTGTATATTGTTTCTTAATATGGATGGAGTGAAACCGCTAACCGGTAGTCATTCAAATTATTGCCTAACGTAAACTGACAACTCGCATTGAAGTGTTTAACTTCAGAAACTGTGAAAATGGTCACAGCTTAGTAATTAACTCACATTTACTTAACCCCGACATACAGTTTGCTATTATTATTATTTTGAATCAAGGAAATGAGGTTCGTTCTGCTGGATCCGGGTTTGATCTGATCTGTGGCCATTTATTTTCGGCTGACCCGGCCCGTGCCCCAGCCTCCAACACACCCCAGCCGGCCTCCCCAGGACGAATGTGAAATCAGCGCCACGGGCTCCCACACAGACTGCATCCCCCCCACTGGGCTCTGCAGCCTTGGTGGGCAGGGCTCGGGCCGAGACCAGGGCATGCTTTCAAAAGAAACAGAGCGCTTTCACCTTTTTGCCAGCAGTACTGTAGGCAACATTTGTTTTCTATTTTCTTTTTTTTTCCTCATTAAATCACTTTTATAAACTCCTCAAAAGTTTCAGTTTATTCAGTGACAATTAGTTTATGACATTTCTGAAGTGGATTTAGATTCGAGTGATAAAATTACAAGCCAAAATTGCAACCATCATGGAAAATCCTGGTTCGTGTTTGGCCTTTGAGACCACAACTGAAAGATTCCGGGTTAATGCCAAGGAGCAGGAAGGAGTAGCAATCACAGAGCATTCCTGTCCACAAGCAGCCGGATCCCAGCCCCTGCCCCTCGGGCTGTGGTGCCCTGGGCAGCAGGCCGGCACGGGGGAGCGGATCTGGCCCGGCCGGCAGGTGGAAGGAGGGCAGATTTGCCTGCTGTCGCCCTGCAACTTGGTCTTTCTTCTTCCAGCCCCAGAGCCAGCACTTTCCTGAATTCCAGCCCGGCTGACTGCCTCTCAGTTTCTTGGTGTTTAGCGGACACCTTCCTGAGCCACTTCCTGAGAGCAGCTGGGCGCCTTCTGAACAGTCCGCAGTGGGTTTCTGGAACAATCTAAACTCGTAATGGCAGTTCCAGGGGCAGGGCTGACTGTGAACTCGCACAGGAAGTGTAACGCGGGGCCAGCTCGCCCGCTGTAAAGTCTTTTCCCTTTGCGTGGTTTCGACACCAACAATCTCCCCCGCCAGGTCCTGTTATCCACGGGGAGGACAGACCTGTGACAGCAGCCAAGCTGTACTGAGCAGTGTCTCCGTCCTCCTGGTACGGGGGACCCAGCTGTGGACCGGAGAGGCCAGGTCCTCGCCCTCGCTGGTGGGAGACAGATAATAACAGAGAAAACAAAATAGAGTCCAGAGCATTCCGGGTGGTAATTAGAGCCGTGAGGAAGATGAACAGTGACGTGATGGAGAGCAGTCGCTGGGGGACGGGGTAGGGTGGGGACAGGAGAGCCAGAGGGTAGCAACCGAGCTGAGACGGAGACATGAGGAAGAGCTGAGAGGGAGCGCTGCAGGCAGAGGGGCCGGCATGTGCAAAGGCCCTGGGGTTGGACAGTCCTTGGAGGTGTCCGAGGTACAGAAAAGACGATCGGCTGGGTGAGCTCCTCCGTGAACCAGGCCTGCAGGAGGGTTTAGCTCCGGCGCGGTTGCAGGAAGCTGCCCCGTCCTCCCGTCCTGGCCCTGTCCTCCCGCTGCTCCGTCTCCTCCCCCCTGTGCCTCTCCCACGGGGAGGCCCCTGGCAGGCTGCCCTCTGCCCTCTTCTCATTTCACAAGTCCTCCCAGAAGACCCCACTCCTCTCCACCTTCAACCACCTCTGGCAGGGGCAGGGGAGCACGAGAAACATAACACTGTGACCCAAGAATCCTGAACCTGAGTACAGGCTGGGAGCCAGCCCTTCGCTGGACGGGCTGCTGGCACAGTCAACGAGCGCTGCAGGGGTCAAGTGGCCATGTGGCCCTCGCCAGTCCACCGAGAGGACGCCCTCGCTCCCTCTGTTCCCAGGGCGCCCACACACCCAGCAGGAGCTGGAGAGCCTAATAGTTTCCAAAAGGGTGCAGGTATCACACGTTCAAGCGTGAAAAGTCTAAGCGTGCAAAAAAATCCCCAGGGTCCAAAACCACAGTTCACACTCCCGTGCGTGTCCTACCAAATACAGATCTTCTTCTCTCTGTTCCCTGGATAGATAGGTGGGTAGATAGATAGATAGATAGATAGGTGGACAGATAGATTAGATAGATAGGTGGATAGATAGATAGATAGATAGGTGGGTAGATAGATAGATATAGACGGGCATAGAAAGATGATACAGGTTGACAAGAGATAGATACACATACAGATGGATGGATAGACACCTAACATAGAAACGTACACACACAGGCATATACACACATGCAAATAGCTACACATAAAAAATGGTATAAAAATGGAATCCTACAGACTGTTTTACAACCTACTTGGTTAACTTAATACTAATTTTTGATGCCGTGAACCGTGTCATTAGTTTTTTTCCTATAGCATCATTTGTGTATTTTTACTAATTTTTACATTAGAAGGCCAACACGTACGATCAAACAATGCAGAGGTGCGTCAGAACAGAGAGACCTGTCTCTGTAGTTGTGCCCAGCTTGCTAAACAGCACGTGTGGACTCTCTAGTCAGGTGGAAGCACACCCATGCATTATGTATTTGAACAGAGATAGCATCACACCACATATGTTCGTCCTGCGACTTCCCTTTTCCCTAGCTGCATCCCGCAAGGACCTCCATTCTGTCGTCTGGGCACATCCCCCGACCTTTCCAGTGGCTCCGAATCGGCCGCCACTGGAACTGCCAGGTTTCTTAAGCGCTTACCTCTCCACCTCTGGCTGCCCCTGGGAGCCCTGGGCCCCTCTGTCTGAGCCGGCTTCTTCCGGGTCACGCTTGTCCATGCACAGGGCAGCAGGGCTCTAGGGAGCCCCCAAAGCAGCCCTCGACGGTGAGGGAGAGGGATTTGGGGGATGGATGCTCCAGCTCCCGAGGGAGAGCTCTGGGGCCGTGCGTGGTGCCCCAGGGGCCTGTGGTGGTCCCTTTCTCCTTAACGCTCCTTTCACTGGCCTGTCCCCCTTGTCCATTTCACTTCTCCTGCCCCCCTTCTCTGGCTTCCACTGCTGTTCCCATGCTGTTCATGTCCCACATGAACTCCTTGTTCTCAAATCCTTCCAGCAAGTATGCTTCTGGGGAACCTAAGCCCAGACAGCCCCGTGGCTGGGACCCAGTGGCCCCCGCAGGGGACGTTAGGTTGTCCTAGCCTGCCATTTTCGGTGGCTTGCTAAGATTCTGTCTATAACTGGGGCCAGCATTCTAGTGCCTCTGGGCCAGATTCGGCCTCCACCTGCCACCCTCGGGGATGCAGGAATCAGAGGACCTGTGCTTCAATACACCAGAGTCAGAATGGCATCTGTCCTGCCAGGAAGGCAAACTCGATGACTTAAAACATGGCCAGTTAAACAGCAAAGAGGGGCGAGACCAAACAAAGCGAGATAGGTCCAGCCTCCTAAAAACCAGAGGCGGGACCACCAGGGGGCAAGGAGAGGACAGGCCAGGACAGACGCAGGGCTCTGCTTGCATCGTGGTCAGGACCCTGGGCACAGAGCGCGATCACTGGCACAGAGGCAGGTAACAGAGGTCGGGAGCCTTGACGAGGCAGCCGGTCATTTATACAGTCACCAAAGCTTTCCCAGGGGCTTCCAGCCCTAGTGGGAGAAATAGGAGTCCTGTCCCCTGTTCTCAAGGGGCACACAGTCCCGAGGGACAGCAGGCCAGGGGCCAGTGGCCAAGGGAGCCCAGGAGAGCCCTGCTCACCTCTCCTCCTCCCAGTCTCTACCTTGACCATGCCTCCATCCCTAACTTCTAAATGATCAGCCTGGCACACTCTCTGCCAGGGAACTAGGGAGCCATTGAAGTTTATTGAGCAACGGCAGCACTGTGATGAAAGGAGTGCTTGAGGCTGCAGGAGTTGGCCACCAGCATGGTTGGGGTGGGAGATGGCAGGGAACCACCGTAGAACTCATCTGGGGAAGAGTCCCATCACGCTACAGAAAACTCCTCAAGCCCTGGCTCAGGAAAACAGGCAGAAATATCTTCCCCTAGCTGCATAAAATGCCAAGCATCTCAACGCCTAAGACAACTTTGCATTGAAAAGCAAGCTGGCCTTTAATGACGTGGGGAAAACTGCTCAGGGTATCGTGTTACATCAAGATCACGTTACATTATCACGTCACAACTTCTCTTCACAGACGTGAATTGCGTGCCCACTGTGTGCAACTGGGGACACTGGATAAGGCAAAGGCCCACCCCCATGGATCTCACAGTCTCGGGGAGAGACCAGACGAGCACCCAGGCACACGCAAGGCGGGCAGTTAAGGAAAGTATGAGGACAGGGGCTGTGGGCACACCACAGAATTGCAGCATCTAAGCAGAGCAAGTCCCGAGAGAGGCACAGAGTTACTCAGCCAAAGAAGAGGGAGAGCCGTGCTCCAGGCAGAACGGACAGCATGTGCAAAGGTCCTGAGGACACAGAGAAGACAGGAAGTGCTTTCTGGAATGAGCAGGAATGGAAATGCTTGGGGAGGGGGTGCTAAGTCTTAAGAGGTAACCAGCCTATGTGATATGTATGCAGTGAGATCTCGTTTTATAAACCCACAGACATAATCATGTACACCCAGGACAAAACAGGAGAAGAAAAGATCCCGAAATGTTCCCAGAGACGGTCTCTGGGTGGCAAAACTACAGATGACTATCTTCTTCATGCTTCTCTGTATTAGGCAAAATTTCTACAATGAACACTGTAGCAGTTATCTGTGGCTCACAAAATGCTGCGTAACAAACAACCACAGATCACAGTGAGTGTGCAATGAGAGGCGTTTATGTAGCTCACAGTCTCCGGCTTGGTTGAGAGCTGGCTGACCCGGGATGAGCTCAGCGGGGACAGCTCTGCTCCAATGTCCCCCATCCTCCTCCTGGGATGGGAATAGCCTGGGCACTTGGCCCTCATGGTGATGGCAGAGGAACAAGAGAACATGCACGGTCCCTTAAGGCTCAGAACTGGCATACTATCACCTCTACTTCGTTCTGTTGACCAAAGAAAGTCACATGGATGAACTCAAGAGTTAAAAGGGGGGGGAATGTATTCTGTCCGTTTGGTGCAGGGGAACTGTAGTGTATCGTGACAAAAGCCATGGATGCAGGGAGCGGTGAGGATTGGAGGCAACTGCGTGATTAATACACTGGGCCTTGCAGGAATGTTATTTGGGGGAGGGGAGGAGGAGAAGGGGGAGGGCGAGGGAGAGGAGGAGGAGGAGGAGGGGGAGGGGAGAAAGGGAGGGGAGGGGAGGGGGAGGAGGAGGGGAGGAGGGGAGGGGAGGGGGAGGGGGAGGGGATGGATGGTTGAAAAATGATGTTGAACCAGACGTTTTCACCAGCCAGGACAATCCAGACCCAAATCTTGAGAGTTCAAGAGTGACGGGAGGAGAGGGCAGAGGGCAAACCAAAGCCCGGGGAGAAATGGATGGCACTGATGCCTCAATGCACCCGCCTGTGAAATGGGACGGAAGAGTCTCGAGGTTAACCTTTACAGAGCTCTCAGGAGAGCGCCTGGCGCTTCACAAGCACCACAGAGGTTGTTTTTAAACACAGACCTGAAATGAACTGGACACCACGCCTGTCCACCCCTCAGTGCTGACCCAGCCTGTCTGTAAAGGAGGTGTAACTCCCACCCGGCCGACAGCCCTCCTCACAGCTTTTACCCAGCATCTTGCACACGGCTTTTCTTCTTCCGCAAAATAAATATATCACTTCCCTCCGGCAAAAGAGAAATAAAAGCAGTTCCTTAATGCATAAGAAGAAAGTATGGAAGAAATTCCAGTTTGATGGTCTACAGGTATGTTTGTTTGGACTGGCGCATATAAATCAGTTCCTGGCTTACATCAGATTATCACAGCGGAGTGGGCTCTGGGCTGATTGCGTCTTTACAATCTGTTTACGAGGAGGGCTGAAGTGAAGTGTTCTGGAAGGGGTTGCCGCATAAGCCTTTAAAAGTTTTCGTAATTGCCCAGCCCAGACCGTTCTGCACTGGAAAATGCATCCTCATGGGAGCTACGTGGTCTAGGGAACCAGAGAATCTCTCCTGCTTCCCAGCAACCCCTGGGCCCTGAGTGCCAGCCCAGCACTGCCCAGGGATGGTCCTGGGAACATTTCGGGACCTTTTCTTCTGCCGTTTTGCCCTGAGTATATATGACTGTGTCTGTGAGTTCACAAAATGAGATCTCACTGCAAATGTATCTTATGTACCCTGGGTATCTCTTTGGTCTCAGCCGCCCCCCTCTCCAATCATTTCTGTATAGAGAGCGCTTCTTGTCTTCCCTGTGTCCTCAGGACCTTCGCACGTGCTGTCCCTTCTGCCTGGAGCACGACTCACCTCTTCTTTAGCTGAGCTAACTCCTTCCATCTCACAGGCCGAAGCTGCCTTCCCTGACTCTCTAGTCCGGCAGGAGTGCTGGTATATGGGCTGGACTGCGTCCCCGCCCCGCCAAATTCCTGCACTGAAGTCCTAACCTCCAGCACCTCAGAATGTGACCTTGTTTGGAAGTAGGGCTGGTGCAGATAGAATCAGTTAGGCTAAGATGAGGTCGTACGAAAGTAAAATGGGACCCTAATCCAATATGACTGGCGTCCTTATAAAAAGGGGAAATTTGGACACAGACACACACACGGGGACACACCATGTGAGGGTGAAGGCGGAGACCAAGGGGACGCTTCTACAAGCCAGGGAACGGCAAAAATGTCAGCAAACCACCCAGAGCTGGGGGAGAGGCCTGGAACGGACGGCTCCTCCCGGCCTCCGAAGCCACCAGCCCTGCGGGCACCCCTCTGACCGTGGGCGCATAAAGTTCAGTCTGTGGTACCTTGTTCAGGAAGCTAGTGAACTAGCCCAGGGCCCTCCTTGCTGCCCTGTGCCGTTCGGAGAGGCCCTCCGTGGACGGTCACCGGCCTCAGCTCTGCAGCGGGGATCAGAGAAGGTGGCTGACGGAGACAGGGTGAAAACAAAACAGGCCGTGCTGTGGGGTCCGTGTGTGGGAGGGGAGTTGGAAGTGTTCCCCTGGGTGTGTCCGTGTGCACACCCGGAGCGCTTTCCAAAGACTCTTTACCACGTAGAGCAGGGGTCTCAAACGCCAACCTCTTTGGGGGCCAGGCAAGGAACTTCACTGGGTCAACTATTTCCTCTTACGGGAATAGGTATTAAACTGGGGGGAAGGGGCTAGTGAGGATGGTCGTTTGTAGATGTGCACGTACGCTGTCTTCAAAGACTTCTATTACCCGGAACAGAGGCAGACGTCCAGGGGCCAAGGGTGTCCATAGGGGGGATAGGAGGGAACAGACCACGGCTCCCTGGAAAGCCCAGAGTTGAAGGAAGTGCGATTGTTCGGAGGAACAGTTCGCTCAAAGAAAGACTGTTTTCCTACAGTGAGGTCTTCAGAGGGGTAGCGGGTGTGGACACCCTGATCCCCAGGTGACGTGGGGCTAAATCACATCGGCTGACTGTCCCCTTGTCCTTGCACGGCCTGGCCTTCTGACTGCAGAAAGCCTCAGGTGGGTGCCCATCGTCTTAACACCCAACACCGAATGCCAACGAGAGAGCAGAGCTGGGCTCCAGAGGGCTTCCCTATCCAGCTCGGACGGCGTGCGCTTCTCGCCAGTTCACTTTTGAGAGGCATGGGCCCACCTGCGGCAGGTGCTCTTGGTGGGCTGTTTGCCAATTTATTTACAGGTTCTTTTTAAAAAGTCAATCTATTTCTGTGCAGCCGCTGTGGGGAACAGTACGGAGGGCTCTCAAAAAACTAAAAGTAGGGCTACCATACGATCCAGCAATGACACTCCTGCACAGATCCGAGAAAAACAAAAACACTGAGTCAAAAAGACACATGCACCCCAGGGTTCATAGCGGCACCAGTTACAGGAGCCAAGGCATGGAAGCAGCCTAAGTGGCCGTCAACAGAGGAGTGGACAAGAGGATGTGGTACATATAGACACAATGGAATACGGCTCAGCCATAAAAGAGAGTGGAATAATGCCATCTGCAACAACATGGACTTGGAGGGCGTTTTGCTCAGTGAAATAAGTCAGACAGAAAAAGACAAATACTGTATGATCTCACTTACACGTGGAATCTAAAAAATACAGCAGGGCTTCCCTGGTGGTGCAATGGTTGAGAGTCCACCTGCCGATGCAGGGGACACGGGTTCGTGCCCCGGTCCGGGAAGATCTCACATGCCGCAGAGCGGCTGGGCCCGTGAGCCGTGGCCGCTGAGCCTGCACATCTGGGGCCTGTGCTCCGCAACGGGAGAGGCCACAACAGTGAGAGGCCCGTGTACCACAAAAAGATAAATAAATAAAAATTAAAAATTAAAAAAAAATAAAAAATACAGCAAACTAGTGAATAAAACACAAAAGAAGCAGACTCACAGATCTAGAAAACAAACTAGTGGTTACCAGCGCGGGGCCGTGTGGGGCAATGTAAGGTTGGGGGAGGGGGAGGTACAAACCACTGGGTGTCAGACAGGCTCAAGGATGCGTCGTACAACACAGGGAACAGAGCCAATATTTTGTAATAACTGGAAATGGATTGTAACCTTTACAAATTGTATAAAACAATAAATAATAAATAAAAATGAAAGCATACAATTAAAACTAAAGTAAATTATTTCAGCAAAAGGTGAATGGATTTAAACAAAAAATATTGGTAGAGATACTAAAGACCAAGAGTTGTGAACAGGATATGCAGGGTCTGGGGTCTAGGAAGCATGGGTGTGGGGAGACAAGCACAGGCCAGGGGTCAGATGGAGGGGGCCCTGGCACGCACTTTCTGGATGAGGTCACTTAAGCACAGAGAGGCAAAGTAACTGGCCCTCCTGTGAGCTATGGAGGGAAGGGCTGACCCCCCAGGTCTGAGCGTTCACCTCTCCACCACCCACGCGCATAGCTGCCTATCGAGTTGCACCTCCTGACAGCACCGTCCCATGAAGAACCCCAAACTGAGATCAGAGAGGGCCCGGTTTCCAGGAAGGGAGAGCTCTGGAAAAGCTACTCTTACTGTCTTGGTTTGGTTTTTTTAGATGCCACTGATTTTCTGGCCACGAAAATGGTGTCACAGCACGCACGGGAGACGCTCTGGGGTTTCCCGAAGACACAGAGTTTTAGAGATACCTCTTCTGCAGATGGCAACACAGTTTGGGCCAGTGAGTTGCAAGCAGATTCCCAGTAGCTTCAGATAGAGTCTATTTGACCTTGACTTTCCCCCTTCTTTCTGCTGGGAACATAGATGCAATGGTGGGGATAGGGCAATCACCTTGATGCCATGAGGCAACAATAAAAGACTATCCGAGAACACTGACAAGATCTCACCTCCGACAGTCTTGGATTGAACGATGCTATCTGCTGCTACCTTGGGAATTCTCAACACTTGAGAAGAATAATATACCAAGTGCATTTAAGCCACCATTTGGGGATTTCTGTTTGAAGCACCAAACGCAATTCCTGAATGGTACGCTCCATCACGGGAGTTCCTGATGGCTGGCTCTCCAGGACAGACCCTGTTTGGGGCTTTTGCTGTGCCCAGAGAGACCCACTTTCAGAAATGTTCTTCCTCCTCTAATCAGATAAAGAATGTTCCAGCTTCCTAGGGACCCACAGGCTCTTGGACTGATTCCATGTTCCTCTCTGTCATCAGCATCTCCAAACCCTGCCCGGAGAGGTCTGAAATGACAGTCTTTAACTCACCACTTTGGTGCGGAAACATTCCCTGTCAACCACATCTAATCTCAGCAGGAGGACAAAAACTGGCATCCAGTGTGGGCCGTGTACTCAGCGCAAAGAGAAAGAATTACAGGACAAAGAATCTGCCTCCTGGTCCACCCCTAGCATCAAAATTAGCCTTTAATCAGATTATTATGCTAAGTATGCAGCAAGAGGGGGCTGGCCAAGTGAATGATGGTATATCCATGCAACGGAACCCTATCCCCTGAAAATGAGGCCATCGAATATGCAAATGCATATGCAAGTGCATATGCAAATATGCATATGCAAATGCATATGCAAAAAGGCTTGCAACGGACTGAGTGGGGGGGGGGAAACGGCTACCAACAGCCATGCGCATGGCTTCAACATGCAGGGCAGGGCACTGGGAGTTGCACCCAGAGTGTAGCAGCCATCGTCCTGAAGCAGCGGGGTTAGAAGCGATACCTCCTTCTTACTGTTTGTCTCCACATTTTCTTGCCTCCATAAAAGAAGAAATAAGGGTGGTTAGGAAGCCCCTCTGCATCTCACTCAGCGGATCTGATTTCAGCTGTAAAGGGGTCAGCTGCGTCCTGGCAAATCTCATTTTCCACTATTATCCAAATGGAATCGGCTAAATATACTTTAAACAACAACATTCTCAGGGTGGCGGCACATATCCCACCTCCCCCCCACCCTCCACCCTTTTTTTGGAAAATCCCCTTTTCCAGAGGCTTTCGTTCTGACACACTCAGTAAAAATGCGATTCAAGACAGTTGCTTTCTCCTTGGTCCAACTGGCCAGAAGAACAGTGATTACCTCTCAGTGCAAACCATCAGGGAAACATTTTATAAAGCGACAGCTATGTTTGCCTTCCATGGAGGGTACCCAGAAAGTCCTCGAGGGGCACTGAGAGAAACAGTACTGTCGCAACCAACTGGGTCTTTCCGGCGAGTTCCAGAACCATCTGCAACGATGACGGTGCATCTCAATAAATCACAGCCTCCTTTAACGAGACTGGCAGCCCTGTGCCTATTTTTAAAAGTTTACGACCCTGGATTTGCGAATCAAACCAGCAAGGCATTGCCCGGAGCTGTGCAGAGCAAGGCATTTTTAAGTTTCCATCTCACTCGGAGCGGCAATCCATCATGATAAGACGGGCCGGGCGGGACGGAGCCAGGCTCCCCGCGGCCTCCCGGCTGGTGAAGCTATTTAAGTGGCAGGCACCGCAAGCCCGATCCATTAACCAAAAAAGGGCGCTGCGGCCAGAGCTATTTCTAGGTCCCGGCCAGGGCTCGGGGAGCACCGCCTTGTGGATCCCGTGCAGGAAGTCTCACCCGGCGTCAGCCTACACAGACTGTTCTCAAACACCGAGAGCTGGGACAGGCTGGCCCAGAGGGACACAAACAGGCACAACAAGTGTCTTAGCGCGTCTCCTTCTGCATCTGTGTCCCGGGGCTGCTGGAACTAAGGGCCGTAAACGTCGGGGCTGAAAACAACAGAAATCCATTTTCTCACGATTCTGGAGGCCAGAAGTCTGCAGTTAAGGGGTGGCAGGGCTGTGTTCTCTCTGCGGGCTCCAGGGGAGGCTCCCCCCTGCCTCTTCCAGCTCCTGTGGCTCTAGGTGTTCCCTGACTCGTGACAGCATCTCCCCAACCTCTGCTTCGTCCTCCTAAGCCCTCCCCTCTTATCTCTCCTTCGTGTGCCTCTTACAAGGACAGTTTTCATGAATTCAGGGCCCACCTGGATAATCCGGGATGATGTCATCTTGATATTCACTTAATTACACATCCGCAATGACCCTTGTTCCCTATCAGGCCACAGTCACAGGTTCCGAGGGTTGGGAGGTGGACCTATCTTTTCAGGAGCTTCCAGTCAACCCGCTACCCCTCAGCGGGTGTCCACACCTTCCCAGGAAAACCCCCAACTCTGTGCTCCCAAGTTCAGCCATCTGTCCACACCCAGGTGACATCATCCAGGGACCAGAGGCACGGCCCGCCCCACCCCCAGAGGTCCTGGCTCTCATCAATACACGTCGTCCGCAGACCACTTGAAAGCACAGACTCTGAAGCCAGCCTCAGGTTCAAGTCCTGCAACTTCGGCCTCAGTTTCCTCATCTGTAAAGTGGGAATGGTAAGAGCCCCTACCCCCAGGACTGCTGTGAGAATTGAAAGAAGGAGCCGGCCCCCGTGCCATCAGTGTGACCTCGGACTGTCATTCTGTCACGTCCCCATCGGGGGTTCTAGACGTCAAGTCTATCTCAGGGGGTCCAACCCCGTGTTCCTTGACGGATCAAAGATGGATAGATGCCCCAGGGCAAAAGTTTTCAAACAATTTCCAACGTGTGATTTTTTTTTTTTTTTTTACACCTCTGAGCGATGCACTCAGTCCTGATACCACCCGCCTGGAGGCAGCATCAGACCTCCCCACCACGGGTTAAGGGCTCAGTCCGACAAGACTCCTTCCCCAGGCTTCAGGTGTCACTGGGAAGTGCAGGCTGTCACCCGTGCTTCTGACCTACCGGCTAGAAACAGATCGGAGGTTCCCACCACCTGCTGCACGGGTTGGTTTAGTTTGCTAGAGCAGCTCACGGAACTCAGAGAAACGTTTTACTGACTAGATTTTTACTGGTTTATTATAAAAGGATGTAAGTCAGAAACAGCCAGACGCAAGACACGCACAGGCCACGGTGTGGCAGGCGTGGAGGTGGGAGCAGCTTCCGTGCTCTCTGAGCGCGCCACTCTCCTCCAACCTACCCGGGGTCACAACCTGGAAGCTTTCTCAACTCTGTCCTTGTGGGACTTTGTGAAGGCTCCAGGACACGGGCATGATGGATTAAAGCACTGGCCACTGGTGATGGAACTCCATCTCCAGGCTGTGGCTCCCCTCCCTGGAGGTCAGTCCTGTGATCGAAAGTTCCAACCCTCTAGTCACATGGTTGGGTCCCTTGGCAACCGGCCCCCTCCTCCTTAGGTGACCTGGGGACTTTACAAAAGGCACCCCATCAACTTAATAAGATACCTCGATGGCTCTCCTCACTAAGGAAATCCCAAGGTTTTGAGGCGCTTGGCCACCTGAATAGAAGGAAGACCAAATGATGTATTTCTTACTATAAATCGCAATATCACACTACTGAAACCCACAGAGCCCTTTATCCCAACGTATTTCCAGAGAACCCCACAGGTCGAGCAGACAGAAGCTGGTGGAGATGGGGTGGAAGCCCTTTATCCCAACGTATTTCCAGAGAACCCCACAGGTCGAGCAGACAGAAGCTGGTGGAGATGGGGTGGAAGCCCTTTATCCCAACGTATTTCCAGAGAACCCCACAGGTCGAGCAGATAGAAGCTGGTGGAGGTGTGGTGGAAGCCAAGGTAGCGCTGGCCTTGCCCCGGAAGCTGCTTCTTCATGGAGCTGTTGTGTGTAAGTGCCTTTGGTCCTCGGCCAGTAGAGATGCGTTAGACCAGGAAGAGGTTTTCAGAGTTTTTTTTTTACCGGTTTCCTTGCCCCATCTTCCCTCAGACACTCCAAGTCTGTACTTAAAGCCACCTGAGCTCACAACCATCAGGCAAAACAAAACAGAAAAGGAACTGGACAGAGGTGGGGTGGATTTCATATCATTAAAAGATAAAAATAAAAACAATACGTGTTCATGGTAGAAAATCCGAAAAATATAGACGAGCAGCTGAATTAAAATAAAAATCACACAGCAACGATTTTTCAGTTGTCTTGACCTCAGACACTTCACACCTGAGCACATAAATAAAGTCAAAGACGGTCGTGCTAAGATTCAGATTCGTTTCAAGTGGTTTTTTCCCCCTGCAGGCCAATAAATAAAAGACTTAACTTTTAAATCATGACACATGTACTGCCTTGTAACCTATTTTATCTTGTATGCATTCGTCCCATGTATTTTGTAAACACTTCTTACACCTTTCACTAGTTTTTAAGACCATGATTTAAAGCATTTCTTTGCGGGCACGTCTTGTCTTTTATTTACTCAATTCTAGGTTAGTAGTTATTTAGGTAACTTATACGGCATTCGATACCCTTTGTCAACTTGTTCTCCATAAAGGTTGTCTCAACGTGCAATCTCACCAGCTGTATCTGATAAGAGTACTTTTCTCAAAATCTCATACTGAATAGTCTAATTAAAAAAAAAAAACCCTTAGCCAGTTTGGCGGGCAGAAAAGAGAGAGGACACCTGTGTTTCAGCTTCTTTGCTCGGATGGCTACGGCAGGTGGAGACTTTTCGGGTACTCAGCCACTGGAATTTCTTCTCGTGTGAATTGCTTGAAAACGTCCACTGCCTTTTGCCTGTTGGGATAATTGCTTTGACCTTCCTGATTTACAAGTGTCATTTGCATATTAAGAATTTAAATTCGTATTAGCCCTTCGTTAGAATTCATCTCTTCTTAGTTTTCTAGAGGCCAATTAGAAAGTCTTTCACAGACGTTGCTAATTTTCCCCCCGATTTCTTGTTTGCTTTCTAATTTTGTAATGGATTCATGAAAAGGTTTACACGGCCACTGCATTCATCTTTTTCTCTCTGATTTCTTTCTCTACCTATAGATTTAGAAAAATAGGAGATGCAATTTTCCTCCAACTGATGTGGAAAAAAATTAGTAAATATTAAGACTGGGCAAAAACACTTGAATCTAGGAGCGAGAGAAACAAGGGAGGCCACATCATACCTTCTGTTCTAGAAAATAAACTTCGGCTTGGCTGTTAGACGCTGCTGGGCTCTGTGTTTTTATTTATTACTAACTCTCTTTGCCCCGATAATGAGTGTCTGTTTAAAAAATGCCTTCTCAGATTTGCTCGACACAGCAGCTGAGGTTGTTATCCTAACGTAAGAGGTTTCTCCCCTCCCCACCCCGGCCCCCCAGAACTGGGGCATCTTTTTAAGCATATCCACATGGAGGAGAGCTCAGCCCCGAGGCAGATGAAGAGAAGGAACACGGAGCTTCTTGACTCCGTAGCTGCTTTCCCCTGAGTGTGGACCAGCCGCGAAGCGCGCCAACGCCCTGACTCGCCCACAGGACCCTCTTTGCCAAGCGGGCGCCGGGGCCACCTTTTACAGAATCCTGTGACAGCCCCCTGACCACACCCCTGACGATGCCCATTCAAAGGGCCTGGGTGGAGCCCAGGCAGCGGCATCTTCGACAAGATTCCCAGCGGGTCCGTGGTCTCCATCAGGAGGACCCCTTTCCAGGTCAAACCCTTTATTTCACAGTTGAGGAGAAGGAAGCCGAAAGTGGGAAGGTAGTCACAGGTTCTCCCAGCACAGCCCTCCCAGCCCCTGCCAGCGTGCAGAAACCTCACGCACCTCCCACCCTACATCGCCTCAGAGCTACTCGGATTTTCCCAGAGTCTCCATTCTTGGGTCCATTCAGGATGACCACAGTGGCAGGTGGTATATGAGTTTTTGTGGCGATCGTAACAAATTACCCCAGACTGGGAGGCGTGAAACAACAGAGGTGTATCATCTCACAGTTCTGGAGGCCAGACGTCCAGACTCAAGGGGTGGGCAGGGCCACCGTCACTCTGAAGGCTCTCGGGGAGGGTCTTCCTTGCCTCTTCCAGTTCCTGGCTCCGCGGGCAGTCCTTGGCCTTCATTGGCCCGCGGCTGTCCGGCCCTCCTCTGGTGGCCTCAGAGCCTCGTCCTCCATGTGTGTCTGTCTCCACATCTTCTCTTCTTCTGGGAAGGTCCCTAGTCATTGGATTCAGGGCCCACTCTACTCCAGGAGGACTTCAATTTAACTTGATTACATCTGCAAGGACCCTATTTCCAAATAAGGTCACGTTCTGGGGTTCCGAGAAGGATACGGATTTGGGTGGCGGGGACACTATGGTCAGACAGTGGTGGGGGTCAGTCAGAGCGACCATCCTCCCTCAAGGACGGCCAACAGAGTCCCTGCGAGAGCTCTTGCAGAATCCACATGCTTACATCGCCCAGATCCACCGAGCCAGAAGGTTTTAAAAGCGTTTCCCACACACGAACGCGTTCCGTTCCGAGAGTGCGTTCGTAAGTCCAATTTGTTCGTAAGTCCAACAGAGTTAGCCTAGGTACCCAACTCACACAATCGGCTACCTAGTACTGTACTGTAAATAGGTTTATAATACTTTCCACACAAATAATACATAACAAACACACAGAAATAAAGAAAACATTTTCAATCTTATAGTACAGGACCTTGAAAAGTACAGTACAGCACCAGCTACATCACCGCTGCTCTTATGCTAGCTGTGGACATCCTGGGCTTGAAATAAAGGTAGTGGACTACCGTACTCTGTACAGTGCTATACAGTAAAGTACACAAAAGCACAACCACTCGTAGAGGATGCACGCACGTGACAACGTACGCCAGACGCGTGAACTAACTTGCGTGACTGGACATGCGCAAGCGCGTCCGCACCTTTGAAAGTTTGCGACTTGAAGGTTCGTATGTAGGGGACTTACTGTACACAGTGTGTGTCCCCTCCTCAGAGGAGCTGTTGCTGGGGGCAGGTGCTGAGCTGGCCCCCACATCTAAGGTGGCCCTGGGACAAGTTCTCACTCTCGTGGTGACATGTGAGTGGACGTGACGTGACGGGGTCCCTTCCCAGTCCGACCATCTCAGAAGTGGCTGTGCCGACTTCTTTCTCCTTCTCCCCGACCGCCAGCTGCATGAGCAGGACCACAGAGGTGGGGGTGGGGGGTGGGGGTGGGCAGGGCCCCAGAGGAAGGATCCTGAGTCCCTGAATGACCTCGTGGAGGGAGACAGTGACCAATCCACAGCGCCAGCACACGACTCGTGCCCTGACACGTGGAGTGGTGGTCACGGCAGCTAGCCGTCATCTTAACTAGTACAGGATCCTGGCGAGGAACCAGTGGTGTGAGCCCTCCACAGTTCTCTGTTCCCCGCGTCCTCTTCCTATCACCTCTGGATGACCTCTGATTTGAATATGTGACGAATGTTTTGTATCTTTAATAAAACAGAACTCAAAAGCATTTTCCACCAACCTGAAATAGGGACCCACTCCTTAAAGCTGTCCTAGAATTGAATAACAGGAAGGCACTGATGATCCTGAATAATTTCCATTTTGTCTTGGCTGCCAGGACGTTCAGAGTCAAATTTTCTGTTTAATTACAGCACCTAACTCGTTCCAGATTCCCGGAAATCGATCTGCGCCTTCTCAGTGACTTCTGATCAGCCTTTGTGCCTTCTCATGGTTTCTGAGAATAAACCAGCTCCGATTCCTTTTTACATTTGGTGGCTAATAAAGGGATACACACAGACGTCGACGTTGGTGGGTGAGCTTTGCGCTCTGGGCTGCGGCACACTGATTCTGGAGGCCCGCAGAACCACCGTCAAATGCAAAGCAGATCCTGTTTTTAAAATTACCTCATCAGTTAAGGGAACGAGGAGGTATTGCTCTCCTGCCAAGGCCCTGGAACATGCCAGGTACCCGGGAAGAATATGCCGACCTGCAGCATTTTGCCATCAGGGAACCTGTGGTCTAGTCGGGGAGACAGGTATGCTCGTGGATAATCATAGTATCAGGCCAAAAGAATAACGATAAACACCATGGAACACAGAACAAGAAAGTGTGAGTCTGCAAAGGAGAGGAACACCAATCTGGACCGGAGAGATCAAAGGAAGGTGTCACGGAGCCGAGGCATCTAATCTGGGCTTAATGAGATGAAATAAAATCTCGAGGGGCGCAGAGCAGGAATGTTCGCAGCACCGAGTACCCAAGGCAGCAGGCGTGGCATTTCTGAGGAACTTTTTCGTAGTTTGTTCTTCATTCCCCCAACCCCCTTGCCCCCTGGGGGGAACCAGCCATCTCCTTTTTCTTTATCATTATTTTTTTGTTTTCTACTTAATGTGTAAAGTTACTCAAAATAGTCACTGTGTCCTGGCCTCACACTCGGAGTTTTTCCTAAGATGAAATCAAAATTCACCAGTCTCGAAGGTTCTGACCTTCGGGAACTTGATGGAAGTCTGACATGTTTCACTTGGCAGGCGCCGGGGTTTCTTCCCGTGCCAACAATGAGAGAGTAATATAATGTCGGTTTCACATCTTGATTCTCCAGAAAATGCCTCTGGCATTGCACTTTCTGTAACATAATGGGGCAAACAGGACAATTCCAAGAACTGTGCGCCAGGGTCCTCCGGGGACGCGGCGCTGGCTTATAACTATCGAGGGCGAACGTTCAAAGACCCCATGACTCAGCACCTAGCCCTCCCCCTCGCCCCTCAGGAAAACGAAACAGCGCGTCACAAAAGTGGCTGAGAAAATCCCCTTTGAAAGCGCTGCTGAAGCCAGGAGCGAACAAAAAGTTAGAGAGAGTTCTTTCCCATGGGCGCTCACCCGCCTCGCGCAGGATGACTGTGCAAAAAGGCTCACTTCCTGCACGGCTTCCAGAAATTGTGGGTCGGGGGGCGAGGTCGGGGGGAACTTAGGTCGGCCTCTTGGTGCCTGTTTGTAAGTCTCCCTCTGAACGGGAAAGACTCCGGATCCTCCAGCGGCCTCCCGTCTCCACGGCCACCCCTGACCACCGGGCATCCAAGGAGTCCCCCATGGCATCCAACTCCTCGGGATGGGGGAGCCGCAGACCTCCCTAGCTCCCTGAGCCTGCACAGCCTCTCTTCCGGTTGGCCCCCTGCCGCCTGTGTGCGGCCCTCCGTCACCCACAGGACCGCGAGCCAGCGGCCTCGGGACTCACACCTTCCGCTGGTGCCTGGGGAGGGTGGCGTGCAGAGGGGGCATAACTGGGCTTCATTAGATGAAGGAATGACCACAGAGGGAGAGGGTGGGAGACGCCGCCCGGGGCCACCAGGACAGGCTGATGGCTGCTCTCTGTGACCTTTCAGCCCAGAAACGCTTCCCTGGACGTCACCACTTAGATGCATTACTGCAGCCACCGTGGGTCCCAGAGGTCCCAGTTTCTAGGCCGGGAAAAGGCCCCCTGCGGAGGCACGAGTCCCTCCCGTGGCTTAGAGGACAGGACAGAAATAATCCCTCCCAAGGCGAAGTCCGAGCACCCCGACCAAGGCGGACTGAAGGTGGGCAGCCCCAGGACAATTCAGGTGCGCACCTCCGGGTCAGGGCGCAAGTTCATTCATTCGCGCACGCGCGCGTTCGTTCAGATCTTACTTCTCGAGCATCCACTATGGGCGGGGCCCTCGAGTCACTGTCTCCGAGGTTTCCTTCGCTGCCTGGGGTTGGGTTCCGTAGGGCAGGCTTAGCAGGGGCTATGGGCCGTGCCTGTTACCCACAAGGCACTAGTCACTGAGGAGGAGCGACCCTGTGACCTCAGCCAGCAACGCCCCCACCCCTCCCTCGACGACCTCAGGACAAACCTCACTAATTCCTCAAGCAGAGCCCCATCACATGGGGTCTGTCCAGCGGAGGAATCACTGATAGACTCAACATCATCCTTATCTGACCTCCGGGGACCTTCCCAGGGCCATGACCCCAGCAATACCTGGCCCGAGGAGTGGGGTCTCTTGGAGACAGATGGGCCCCCACCGAGGGGCCCATATATCATCCCACAAAGAGCTGTCCTCTTTGTATATTCCGTACTAACCTGGGAGGGGCCAGGGCAGGACGCAGATGGGAAATCGGATCCTTTGGAAAATGCAGCAAGAGGGTCAGGCCTGCCTGGGCTTTTTCATTAACGAGGCGTGTCCAGAACATAGGCCGACAGGCAGGTGCCGTGGGCCGGGCGGCAGACACCCGCCCTTCTGGCTTCAGCAGCTCTTTCGGCTCTGAGGACACAGTGACGGGCAGCAGGAACCACACGCCTGGACGGTCACACACGGCCAGACGTGCCCCGGTGACAACGGGACCTTGGGAGGCCCGGCGGAGGCACGATGTCCTTGCTGTGAGCCCAGGGCTCCAGGTCACGTGGAGGGAGCCCTTCGGAAGGCTGGGAATACCTCCTGAGGACTGGCTGTGTTAGGAAGTTTGGAGTTCCTCGTGCACATGGGACCCAGAACCCCCTGGCCCACAGGGTTGGGGAGCCCCTCCACTGGGCTCCGTAGACGGTGGGTGGATGGACGGGAAGAGCTAACCCCCTGGGTCCAGGGGGCGCGGTGGGGAAAGGCTGCCCTTTGGCGTCCAGCAGACCTGGGCTTCCACGCTGGCCCACCTCCCTCCAGCTGTGTGGCTTTGATCGAATTCCTCAACCTCTCACAGCCGAAGCTTTCTTCCAGAGCCTTCTTGCGCACGGATCACTGGCCTCGGCCCGGACCTGCCACATTATTCTGCTTGGAAGCAGCAGGGACAGGAGTGAGAGTTGGGGTTTGGAGGCACAGGGTTGGGGGTCAGTCTCTTTGACTTTGAGGGTGTTACTGAACCTCTCCAGGCTTCCTTTCCCCCTTTGTACAACAGCAAGACAACAGTGCTTCCTAGAACCGTGGTTAGAGGTACGGAGGTGAAGCGTGCAGTGCACCCAGCACGTGCAATAAAATACCCACCCCGAAGAATTACCACCGTCATCCTACGGCGCTCAGCTCCCAGTGCCTCATCTGTAAAATGGGCTGATAACTCCTTGTTTTCAGGATGCTGGGAGGATGCTGGGCAGCCCCGTGAGAGGCACACGGTTTCACATATGGGAAATACTTGAGAAGTGGCAATTTCCTCTTCTTCCTCTTAAATGCCCGTAATTGCCTTAATTCTTAATGACGCTAAACAGTCCCGGGAGGTCCCTGATGGAGCCACAGATACTAGGATGGTCAGCAGACGCATGCTCAGGCCTCAGAGCTCCCAGTCATCAAACCAGAAGGCGTCTTCTTTCCTCATCCCCAGGGACCCCCTGCAAACGGGCTCATTAGGTGAATTTTGTTCTTAACGGGTGTGGAGGAAATATTCCATCGAGTACTCAAGATCCCTTCTGTCCTTCTCCCCTACCAACAGAACTCAGAGAAAGATCACGATGCCCAGGCTCTCTTGCAGCTAGAGGTAGTCATGTGAAGCCATTCTGACCAATGAGATGTGAGCTGGGGTCGTTGCTAGGAAACCAGGGCTTCCTTGATCCTGCTTCCGCCCTTTCCGCTTGACAGGCAGAGGAAGGGGGCTGCAGCCCTGCTGTTTTCAGTTAACAGCGCATCCCTCTTTTATGAGCTCCCTTAGGCTTCCTGAAACTGCTTAATTTTCTTAAAATGACATTATTTCACTTTCGATCTGTAATCATTCGTAAACCATTTTCGTTGGATTTCTAAACGTATCGTCTTGTAGCAATGTGCTGTGTTGGAACTACAGATGTGGTCACATTTTGTCATGACAAGAGGTACCACATTTTAAACCTCGAATTGAAATCTAATACATGTACAGAAAAGCACAGATATCCTAAGTGTACAACAGATGAATTTTTACCAGCCGAACACACCTGAGTACCCAGCACCCGGATCGAGAAGCAGACATTACCAGCCCCCAGAAACTCTCCCTCCTCTGTCACTGTCCCGCAAGGGGTAATCGACGTCCTGAGTCTCAGCGGCGTGGGTTAGCTTTGCCGGTTTTTAGGCTTGTCTATAAATGGAATCACAGCGTGTGCGCTTGTTTCTGACCGCTTTAGTTCAACATCATCTAGGTGAGATTCATCCCGGTTGCTGCCTGTGGTTACGAATCGCTCATTCTTGTTGCTCTATAATATTTCATTGGATCAACGAACTACAGCATCTTCATGTGGAACAGCTGCCCCGTATTCCAACACGTGGGTGCACCACGCTGTATGCAACTGGTCCCTCTTTCAACGGACTAGAGGGCTTCTGTGTGTGGGTGACCACAAGCAATGCTGCAGTCATATTCGTGAACACACACCTTGATGTACTCGCAGCCAGAGTGTATCAAGGCCAATTCCTAGCTCACCTTTTTATTTCTCTACTTCTGAACCACTGGGCTTATTAAAGAATCACAGAGTACTTTTATAATGAAAAACCTCCAATAAAATGCATTCAAACTGCCCAAACACCCCAATAGCCATTCACTCACTCACTCAATCTCCTGCCCCCTTAAAGCCTCCTCTTCCTACCCCTCTGCTGAGGTACCTTGCAGCTCACAGCCCCGCTGTGGCGTATCCCTCCCGCATCTGGAAATGATTTGACAGCCTCGAGAATCTTACAGGCTCTAGGCATCCGTTAGCTGACCTAATCATTCTCAGAGACCTGAAAGTCAAAGTTGCCCGTGGTGCTGCCCGGCCTTCACTTGTGGGAAACTGGAACGGGGCAGACTGCTTCCCCCGTGGTCCACATCTCAGAGAGAACGGAGGAAAAGATCTGACCCATTTCATGAAAGAAAGAGAATTCAGGAGGCCTGAGGGGGCTGATAACAAGAGGTTGTAAGATGCATTGTTAAGTGAAAAAAAGCAAGGTTTGTTTAAGTCGGGGTGTGCTCCGTATCCTGTTGTCGTAAATGGGGGGGGGGAAGGGAGTCATTTCCATATACTTGAAAACAAAGCCCTCTCCCCACCAGTGAGGCCCCCGGGCATATGAAAGCTGTCCTCCAGCGGGGCATCTGACACCACAGGGAGATCGCGCGCGGGGGGGGGGGGGGTGGGGGTGGGGGTGGGGGATGAAAGGGGCCACAGTTGGATTCTGCACGTTCTTCCTTTCTGTACTGTTTCCATTTTCTAGCCACGGGCATTGTATTATTTTTCTATTTTTTTTGTGTAACAATTGACCATGAACTCAGTGGCTTAAAACGGCCCACATTTATATCTCACAGTTTGGAGGGTCAGGAGTCTAGGCACAGCTTCGCCGGGTTCTCTGCTTAGGGTCTCTGGAGGCTGCAATCAGGGCGCTGGCCAGGCTGCATTCTCATCAGAGGCTCAACTAGAGGGAGGGATTGGCTTCGGAATTCCCTCAGGCTTTGGGCAGAATTCTTTTTCTTGCAGCTGTGCAGCTCATGGTGGTTGGCATCTTCGAGGCCAATGGGAGGGAGAGCCTTCGACACTGAGGAGGTCCTCTGTCCCGCTTTTATAGGCCCCCACCTGATTAAGCCAGGCCCACCCGAAAGAACCACCTTTTTGATTGGCTGATTAAGGACTTTAATTACATCTGCAAAGGTTCTTCATCTTTGCCATCTTCTGCGGGTTCGAAGCAGGTCACAGGTTGTGCCCACGTTCAAGAGGAGAGGATCATAGAAAGGTATGGGCGTCGGGGGCGGCGAGAGGTCGGGGGGCCATCTGGATTCTGCCCACTCCACACACAGGCACTGACTTGAGGAACGTTAATAGCAGTTATCTGAGGAAATGGTTTTCTCTCTCTATTTTCCTCTACATTTAAAAATTGATCATGCCGGGCTTCCCTGGTGGCGCAGTGGTTGAGAGTCCGCCTGCCGATGCAGGGGACGCGGGTTCGTGCCCTGGTCCGGGAGGATCCCACGTGCCGCGGAGCGGCTGGGCCCGTGAGCCATGGCCGCTGAGCCTGTGCGTCCGGAGCCTGTGCTCCGCAACGGGAGAGGCCACAACAGTGAGAGGCCCGCGTACCGCAAAAAAAAAAAAAAAAAAAAATTGATCATGCCCCTTTTAAAAAATGTATCTATTTATTTGGCTGCGCCTGGTGGTAGCTGCGGCACATGGGCTCTTAGTTGCGGCAGGCATGTGGGATCTAGCTCCCTGAACAGGGACAGAACACAGGACCCCTGCGTTGGGAGCATGGAGTCTTTTTTTTTTTTTTTTTTTTTAGAAGATGTTGGGGGTAGGAGTTTATTAATTTTTTTATTTTTATTTATCTTTGTTGTGTTGGGTCGTTGTTTCTGTGCGAGGGCTTTCTCTAGTTGTGGCAAGCGGGGGCCACTCTTCATCGCGGTGCGCGGGCCTCCCACTATCGCGGCCTCTCTTGTTGCAGAGCGCAGGCTCCAGACGCGCAGGCTCAGTAGTTGTGGCTCACGGGCCTAGTTGCTCCGCGGCATGTGGGATCCTCCCAGACCAGGGCTCGAACCCGTGTCCCCTGCATTAGCAGGCAGATTCTCAACCACTGCGCCACCAGGGAAGCCCGGGAGCATGGAGTCTTAACCACTGGACCACCAGAGGAGTCCTGATCACACCCCTTTTAAAGGAGATTTTGTAACGCTCTCTCCGCCTCCCCTTGTTAGTTTCTGCTCTGTGTGTGAGCGCCGTGCACATCCGTCCCTGCCTGCCTTATGCTGACATAGTCAAACACAGCCATATATAACCAAATAGAGCTTTCATCCCCATACTTTTGACCCCAATGAGATTAAACCTTAAACGTTATTCTGCAGGTGGATTTATTCCTCTCCTCCTGTGGATGGCCTCCCTGAGGCTTCTCCACCTCTTCCTCCTTCATCAGCTGCTGGGACCTCACAGCTCCCCGCTCCACAGGGAGGGATGCTCTTCTTGTGTCCAGGTTGTTTGGGTTGTCTGTTTTCTTGCTTCTGCTCTTGCTTCTAACAGACATCCTTGTAAGTAAGTCCTCACATGCTGGAGCTTTTCCGTCTATAGGATGGATGTTCTGAGAAAAGATTTCTGGGCCCCCTCTGTGCACGTGTTGCATGTAGCTGTCTTCAAGATCACAGCGATTTGCATTCCCGTGGACCCCGATGAGCACACTCAGTGCCCCTCACTCTCCTGCTTAAACAGTTTGCCAGACCTGAACTCAAGTCCTGGTTTCCCCAGTTCTTTCTGTGTCGTCTGGGATAAACTGCTTAAATATCTCTGGGCCTCAGTTCTCCCACCTGTAAAAGGAGGATAAGGATAGTACCTACTTCACAGGATGGACTTGGGGATTGAATGTGTGAACACAAGGGCCCTGCATTTGCTGTGATTCGGTCTGTGGCAGCCGCTCTGAGAAGCGGAGAGCAGAAGCTGGCCTTCCAAGGTCGACCCAAAGCTGTGCTCCTTGTCATCCTTTGCCTCCTCTGAGATTATTCTGTTCAAGCCTGAGTGGAAATGGGTTGTAAATACCAAACGTGCATCGTCCAGACGTCAGGTCTCCCAAAGTGACAGGGAAAGCAGAATCATTCGCGTCACCATCACCACTGTCACTGTCATCCTTGTCGTCATGAAAACCCCCACTTACTGAGCACTTACATTTGTTGTGAAGTTTCCCCGCAGGAGGATTACTCTGAAGGGTGTCTCCCTTCTTAGTCCATGAATCAGACCGGAGGCGTTTGGCTCTAAGTCGCAGAAACCCAATCCAAGGCATTTTATACAATAAGGAAAATACATTATTTTGCAGGAAAAGAAGTTTGGTGGCTCCGAGGCTCCGGGGTTGGTTAATTCAGAGTCTTCATCAGGAACCCATGTCCTTCCCTCTTGCTGCTCTTTCATCGTCAGCATATCAGCCTCTTCCTCACTGTCACAAAATGGTTGCCACAGCTCCAGCTGTCACTTACAGATGTCCCAGTATCCAATGGAAAAAAAAAACCACGAACTGTTTCTTCTTTGTGTCTCTTTCTAAGAGCAAGAAAGCCTAGAGGAGAGCTGTGTACCTTCCACCCACGTGCCCCTCGCCAGTCTAGACCCAGACAGATGTGCTCAGGTGAGTGAATGAATCCTGCCCCCAACACTTACTACATGGCAGGGAGTGAACCGATTCACCTCTCTGTAACCCAGCTTTGTCACCTATAAAAGCTGATAAAGGGACTTCCCTGGTGGTGCAGTGGGTTAAGAATTCGCCTGCCAATGCTGGGGACACGGGTTCGAGTCCTGGTCTGGGAAGATCCCACATGCTGCAGAGCAACTAAGCCCGTGCGCCACAACTCCTGAGCCTGCGCTCTAGAACCCGCGTGCCACAACTACTGAGCCCGCGTGCCACAACTACTGAGCCCGCGTGCCACAACTACTGAAGCCCGCGCGCCTAAAGCCCGTGCTCTGCAACAGAAGAAGCCACCGCTATGCGAAGCCCGCACACTGCAATGAAGAGTAGCCCCCGTTCGCCGCAACTAGAGGAAGCCCACACCTAGCAACAAAAACCCAACGCAGTCAAAAAATAAAGAAATTAGAAAAAAAAAGAAAAAATAAACTGATAAAATAGTATGTATTTCAAAAGTTGTTGTGAAGATTACATGAATTATGAAGGCCAGTCATGCATTTTTTTAAGACCCTTACTGTTATTGTTGTCCCTCTTGTCGTTGTTATTATTGCCAGCCCAGGGCAATGTCTGGCTTAATAAATACTTGAGTTGCTGAGTGATTGACGGGAGGGAACTGTCACGTCGGCAGGACCCAAGGAAGGGGAACGAGGTGTGGGAGAAGCGGGGGTTGACAAGTGGCCGGCACAGGACCACCCAGCGTGCCCGGACTTAGCGTTAGGAGTGACTGATTCCGCCCTGCAGGAAGATGCTGAGCCCGTGGGGCCCGGCTGGCTGCCCCCAGGCCATCCTGGCCTCTTGTTTTTATCTGGCCTGCCCGCTGGCCCTCGGGCTGACACTCGGTGTCATTACTCTGCTCCAGACACTCAGGTACCAGCTCATTTGTCAATCAGCAGAAGCGTTTCAGCTGTCAAAGGCGCGGCGATCTCTGTGCAGGCGCAGCGACCTTCGCAGCTGAGAAGGCCCCCAGCTGCTCTGAGCGGAACCAGCAGCCCTGGAGGACAGCCCTGGGAGAGGCTGACGCTGGGGGTCACTCAGCCCGAGGGGGACAAAGTACCCCCTCACCCCCAAGGGGTACAAGGATGCAAAACAGAGCCGAGGCCTCTGGAACCGTGGCCCAAGGCCCCAACGCGCAACTGAATCCTCACATCACTTCTCTAGCTGAGCAACTCTGGGCAAGTTACTCACCCTCTCTGAGCTTCCAGTCGCCTTCTGAAAAAATGAGAGTCCGGCCGGCCTTTGATTCTGCAACCAGCTCCCAGAATGAACGGGGCAGCCCAGGCGGGGGGTGAAGACAGAGACTGCAGTAGCAGCTCTGACCCTGAGGCCCTAAGAAGTCACTTTGTGTGCCTGGGCCTCAGGTTCCCACACAAAATGAGAAAGGGGGGGAATTTAAACACGTTTGCCTTGTTACACCAGCGTCCTTTACACTGTGGGTCTCTGCACCGTGCTGGGAAATCAATGCAGTGGGCGGAACCCAGCGCTCTTTTAAAGAAATGAAATAGTATTGAATAGAAAGGAAAATGAAAGCGTCAGTGAAGGCAAGGACTGTTTGGGAAGCTTTCCTGCAACTCCTCGCGCCTGCAGGAACAGGGTCCCAGTGTAAAATGAACTACACACAGCGGGCGCGATCGAGAGGGTTTGAGAGTCACCTCCTGCCACACGCATCCTCACTGTTGGGCCAGGGCCCTGTGTCAGGCCCTGGGAGGAGGGGAGGGGGGAGGGGCGGTGTTAGGATGAGCTCACACCAGATACAGCCCCGCCTTCTCCACCCATCATCTTTTGAAGGCGCGATCTCTGCACTGAGGGAGCCGCTAGGAACGGGTGAGGGGCCGTCCTAGCCGGGCAGGAGGGCAGCGATGTGGCATTTCTGCTGCGGCCGAAGGGATCAGGGCCAGGGAGAGCCTGGGCCTGAGGCGCTGGGTGTTCTGGACCCGGTGGGGTGGGAGGGGAGGGAGAAGAACAGGCAGGGGCGGTAGCAGCTCCAGGTAAGGCTGCAGGGACCCGGTGAAATGACGCGTGTCCAGTTCCTCACACACACACGACCACACGGCTGCAGGACTCAGATGGCCAGAGCTAGAAGCCCCCGGGTCGCCTGCTGTCATCGCTCCTGATTCCCCTTATCCGCTGGCCCTGTGATCTGGGGCGAGGGGCACAGAGCTGAAAAGCTGGGCCGGTCCGGCACTTGCAATCCCACGCAGGGAGGCCGATGTCGCTAATCGCCCTTGTCCCACATCACCGGATGGGGCAGGTTAGCGAGATGGGACCAGAGACGAGTCAGGTGGCCTAAGGGTGGGTGGATGGGTCCCACGCATGGCATGAGGAGGGCCACCCGGGAGGCAGGGGCCACGTGGGTGCAGCTCTGCTGTCTCTGCTCCTGCAGCGATGCGGTGCTGTAAACGCAGGTGGCTGAGTCTCCAGGAGGAGAACGCAGGGAACAGGCCACCCCCAAGCCCCCGCTCAATCTTGCTCCAGCACCTACACCTCCCTCCACCCCAGAAAGGAGCCTGGGACTTATGTGGCCAGTTCTGCAACCCTGCCAGCTTCCTGTCATTGCCCCTTGAAAAAGAGAAAACTCCCGTTGTTTTAGGATTAAGTAATCAGCATGTCATTTATTTCTCCAAACCACAACTGCAGGGCCTGCTGGAGGTCTGGCATCAGCACCACAAAAGCACTGGGCCCGACGGCGGAGCCCGACTTGGACCCCAAGGAAGATGCAGCTGGTCCCGTCAGCCGGGGGCCGACTTCCCAACTTAGCTGCAGCCGGAATGTGGAAGTGGGGGCGGGAAGCGCCGGCCTCCGAGGCCCTCTGACAGCCACCTCACCTCTCTGGACTGGACTCACCTCCATACAGTACAACAGCAACCCGAGCAGGGCAAACACTGTGCTGAGAGCTCCCTGCGGGCCAGGCCTGCTCAGAGAACTGACCCGACCTATTGGATGCCATCTTCAAAAATGGTACCTAAAAGGCAGGTGCGCTTATCATCCCATTTTTACCAGCAGCAGCGAAAGCTCAGACACTTGCCCAAGGTCACACAGCCAGAGTGGGGCAGCCCTGACCCCGAAGCCCAAGCTCTCGTGACTCCCATCTTGTCCAGTGGCCCAAAGGAAGGGTGAAGTGGGGCTTGTGAGAATACCTTGGATTTGGAAAATGTCAATCCTTTATTTCATGAATCAAGGGCAGTTTTACCCCCAATGCCATTCTTAAGCGCACAATTCAGTGGCTTTTAGTATATTCACACGTATGTGCAACCGTCACCATGGCCATTTTAAAACGTTTTCACCACCTCGGGAAGAAACGCCTGCCCTTAGCAGTCACTACTGCGATGCTCTCTGTCTCTGCGGATTTGCCTGTTCCGGATGTTTCATACAAATGGAATCATACGTGTGGCCTTTTGAGTCCGGCTTCTCTCACCCAGTGTGGTGTTTTCAAGGTTCATCGATGCAGCATGTGTCAGTCCTTCATTCCTTTTACTGCCACCCAGATTCTGGGAACAAAGAACCATGGGGGAGACGGAATGTAGTCCAGAGCCCTGCACAGGGCAGGAGCCACTGCCACGCTGGGGCCGCTTGTTACACGGAGTCGCCTTGGGAAAACTCTAGGGCAGCAGCTGACTGTCGGGGGTTGGAAATGTCGGGGAGCCGATAAAATACTTGGCACTTTGACATGCTCCCCACCAACAGCAGGGCCTACGGCCCTAGTCTTGAGTCTGGGTAGATTTCTGACTTGACAAGTGAGTCCGGAAGCGACACCGAGCCAGCTCCAGCCCTGGCCTTTCAGAGGACTGTAAGTCCCCCTTCCATCCTCTGGGAGCCCTGAAATTGCCGGTAAGAAGTCCTCCTTCCCCGAGGCCGTTGTGCTTGCAGCAGCCCAAGCGCCCCAGGCAGAAAAGGACGCAATGCACCACCCGGCCCCTCCCTGCCGTCCCAGCCCGCGCTGCGAAAGGCTTCCGCCTGAGCTGTGAAGATAAACCGAATCGCTGCATCTTTTCTGCATTCATGACCCACCAAAGAGGAAGATGCAGTAATAATAAGTAACCGTCTTAAACCAGTAAGCACTGGGGTCATTTGTTACAGAGCCATCGGTAAAAAGCAGCAGGCCGTTACCGTCTCAACAGTCTGCCCCTCTGCTTCCCTCCATCCCACACAAAAACGTTTTCAACCCCTCTCCAATCAAGACAACTTGGAAGTCCCACCAGGGACGATCCCAGCTCCGAGCCCAGGCTCTGTGGGCGACGCGTGGTGGTCTGTCTGCAGGACGGAAGGAGATGTGGAGATTCTTGGCGGAGGACAAGCCCTCCACCCACCCCCCGACGTGCGGAGGTGGGGGCTGGGGAGGAGGGTCAGAATAACCCCAGTCAGCAGTCCCGTCCAGAAGGAGGACCTGGTCTACGGCAGGTAGAGGGAGGGCGCCGCCCTGCAGGCGGGAATGGGCTCTGGCCAAGCCCCCTGGGCCTCTCTTACCCTGGGAAGATTCCTCCTTGCCCTTCATCCTCCTGGGCCCCCTGTGAAGTGGGTGTCGGGGCATGCCCTCCGTGGAGCCACATTCTGCCTGTAGAAGGTGGGAGAGCTCATCTTTCCCTGGCAGTGTGACCCTCATCAAAACCCAGCCAGCCTCCCTCCTGCTTCCCTGCAGAGGGTCCCATGAGCCAATGAACCCGCCCCGGCGCGCCTTTCGGGATGTGGTGCTCAGACATAGTTCTTTGCTTTGTCGTCTCCTGTGCTTCTCTTTCTGGTGTGAGAGGGGGCTGCCTGGAAGGGGTGGGCTTCTCTGGGAAGGTCTCACCATTAATCTCTGCAATGAGTCATTTTGTCCAACCGAAAGCACTTCCTGGGTACCACACCATGCGTCTGCTCTGGGCCCTGAGAAAACAATGAAAATCAGTCACAGAGGTTTTCTCGGACCTTTGAGTACTTTCGACTTTGCTTTTTTTGTCGTTGTGATGTTGAGAAGCGTCTGGCTTTTCAATATTGCAAACCTTTGATTCCCTTTCATTTTTGCCGCGAAATGAGCCGCCTCCTGGAGCCTGTCCCTTTGTATCGTGCTTTGCCAAGCGTGGCCAATCGCCATGTATTGTGCACTGTGTTCCAACCTCTTTCCCGAGGTCTGCGGGTTCATCAGGTGTATCAGCTGCAGCCAGAGTGACGGGGGGTCTGGTGAACACAGATCCCAGCTGTCTGACCGCTAAGCCAATGGATGCTGCACGTTCTAGGTTTCTGTTATATCAACACCCACGGCCGGCACTGATTTCTGTATTAGTCCCGACAGGCTACGTTATGCTGCGGGAACAAACTGAACCCCACCCTGTACCGTCAGTTCTCCTTGGTGTCCTCCCACAGATGCAGGATTTCCCTTGACTAATCGTTTCGAAAATGGTGGTTCCTCCATGCGGCCTTTCATCTCGTCCCCAGGAAAACATCCCACGAGGACAGGACATTGCCTATTCCTCCTGTACCCGCAGGGGCTAACAGGCCTGGCACGAAGGGTCCACCCAATAAAGGCTTCCTGAAAATTGCCAAAGGAGTGGGTGATTTAGGGGATGGATGTCCAGTTTAATGCTTGATAAAGGAATGGCGACTAACTGAGGGAACAAAGAGGGAGAGAGGGGAGGGAGGATGGAGGGGAGGGAGGGAGGCTGCAGCTCGGTCATTCTGAGCAGATTACGGTGGTGACCCAGGACCTATTTTCCTAATTTCACAAAACCTAACAGAAATTGTACATGAACCAAAATCAGCGTGACTTTAAGGTCAACTTTCACTGCTTTTGGCACTGGTCGCGCTGATTATCTCATGCTCAGATTGGTGGCCATAAGTGTGTGTGATGAGCAAGGAATGAGGAAGCTGTTATCATTTGGTAGCAAAAAAAAAACCTTTCAAAACTGAGGATCTGAGGGGGTGTGATAACGGGGTGGGGTGTGGGGCGCGGTGGAGAGCCTCTCCCCCAGAGAATTGCCATGGATGTAAAAACAGAGATCCGGTACTAAGAGTTTTTAAAGCACGGCTCTCAAGTTTTGAAAGCGACCCGAATAAGATCTTATAAAAGGAACTTGCTTATCTCTGGGCTAGTAGCGAACACTGTTTAGAAGAGGCTCTAGAGTAAATGGGGAGGACCCAGGTGCAGGCTGTGTAGCCTCTGCCCTGGGGTCACTGTCACCACGGGGGGAGCAGGGACGGGGGAAAGGCTGGGGCTCTGTGTGTAGCTGGGCTCTGCCCAATGGTACCTGACGATGTGAGAGAGATTGCAGAAGGGTGGGACCTCGAGGTCCTCAGGGCAACACTCTTCTCTGTGCTCAAGTCCTCTTTGCAGGACCCCCATAAGTGCTTGGATGCCTCCCCTGACGGAGAACTCACTACGGCACAGGCAGGCATCGTCGCACAGCTCTGTTAGGCTAGGGGAGGGGCCCGTCACCATCTCCACCACCTCCTGTCTCGTCCAGTCCCTCCATCAGCCCCGTGAGGTTCTTATCGTGAAGCTCTTGTAGACCGACACTGGGGCTCACAGAAGTTAAGTGATCACCTCAAGTGGGGACCCAAATCCAAGCCTGGATAAAGCTGGGTCCTCCCATGACCCCATGCCTTCCCAACAGCAGAGCTGCATCGTCATGGGCAAGGAGCCTCGTCTGCTCTGTGAAGATGGCCGCTCTCGGTCTGGGGGCAGGGCACGAGGAGCGAGGGTCCGCTCTCCAACCCCACGTGTCCTCTCCGGGCCTGACCTTTTTGCCAGGCGATGACATCAGCTGTGGGCAAGCCATTCTCAGTCCAAGTCTGGCCTGCGATGTTGTCTCCAGGTTAGAATCATTTTCATCAAAGGCGGGTTTGGGTTTTTACTTTTCTTTGTTTGAGGGCCGTGGAGGAGGGGGATCCTTTGGGAACATCACATTCTCTAAAAAACTATGGGGAAACATTTCACTTCCCAACAGTGCAGGGTGAAGGATGCTTCCCGCGAGCGCCATTTCGGTAGCTCATCTCCAGGGAAGGACACATACGAGGCACCTCCGTGGGCAGGCACGGCACGAGGCACCTACCCTAAAAAGCAGCTTCTTTATCTTCACAACGACCCTGAGTCCCCTGTACTAGCACCATGTTTAATGAGGAAACCGAAGCTTAGAGACTAATTTTCCAAAGTAGGGTAATCAGATGGGTTCCCCCAAGGCACTGCGCACAATTGATAAGGATTCGTGGACCAAACCTGAACGAGTGATAAAGCCCAAACCGAACTCAGAACAAGAACAAACAAATTGAACAAAAAGACAGAACGTGGGAAGTTAACTAATTATAATCCGTAGTGTTATCTTGTATTTTACATGACATCATGTAGCTTTTATAACTGTTTAAAACCTTCCTTTTGATCTCTAATAAATAACAAAACTTAATGTGTGCGTGCGCGCGCGCACACACACACACACACACACACACACACACATGCAGAGAACTCGCTTCTCGACGTGACACACACTTGGCCGAACACACTGGTCCACGCAGAATCTGAAACATCCTTTCTGCACCAGCGTTGACCCAGGAATCGAAACAGGACATTGAACCTCATTAACAAGTTTGGACCTGCAGTGTATCTACTGCAAAAACATTTCCACTTATCGGGAGATGGCATTTCCTCAAGGGACAAGAGTGTCATGCTGGAGGCGTGACTGAGTCCAAGGGAGAATCTAGGCTCAACTCTCTCCAGCAGCCCCTGGCTCAGTGATGGGACCAGTGTCCTGGGGCTGCCACAGCAGAGGACCGTAACCTGGGCGCCTAAAACAACAGAAATGTATTCTCTCATACTCCAGAAGACAGAAGTCCAAAATCAAGGTGTCCCCAGGGCCACGATCCCTTTGGAGGCTCTAGCGGGAGGGTCCATCCTGCGTCTTCCGGCTTCTGGTGGCCCCAGGCACCCCTTGGCTTGTGGCCACACAACTCTGGTCTCTGCCTCTGTCCCCCATGGCCTTTCCCTGTGTCTGTGTAGTCTCCTCCCGCATCTCTTAGAAGCACATGTGTCCTTGGATTCAGGATCCACCCTAAATGCAGGGTGATCTCATCTCCAGGTCCTTATTACGTCTCTGAAGACCCCATTTCCAAACAAGGTCATATCACAGGTTCTGGGGGTTAGGATGTGGACATATCTTTGGGGGATACAATTCAACCCACTGCCGTGACCACAGCCAGATCAGACTCTCCCCGCAGAGGAGGTCTCCATGACGGTGGGTCTTAGGGGCGGTGAGCTCACCTGCTTATTCCCACCGGCATCACACCACTCACAGCAGACGCCCGAGAGTTTCTGAAGGAACACACGAACAAGTGAATGAAGGCGTGTCTAGCCGAAGCCTCGCAGAGCGTGGGATGGCGGCTTTCCGACGCCGTCCAGGTTTTCGGGTGACTGCAGCCCTTGACTCCCTGCTCTGCCCCTGGGTGAAGTGGCTAAAAACAGCACCCGTCTAGCTAGTGCCCACTGCGAGATTAGGCGTCCTCAAGGGACCTGCAGATCCCAGAGGCACTGGGAGAAGAGGTAGCCTGGGCATCACCAGTCCAACCTCCTTACCTGCTAGGTGAGAAAACTGAAGGCCGGTGGGAGGGCCACAGGTTTGCGCAGGTCACCCAGGTCAGCAGCAAGGTAGAGTCTAGAGGGCTGGCCCCTGCTCCTCCCCTGGAGATCCCCCATCACCACCATCATCATCATCGTCGTTGTTGTCATTCGTCATCCTCAACCAGGACGGCGCCCACGATCTCACCCCCTCCTCCGGGCGCTGTCCTCAGCATCTCACATGAATCTCCTCTTTAACTTCCCTGCAAACCAGTGCTTCACACAACGTCCTCACCCCCACTTTACAGGTGGTACGACTGAGGCTCCGAGGTGTGAAATAACCTCCCAAAGGTCTCACTTCTCACGGAGGGAAGTGAAGCCACGGTTCTCATTTAACTTGTTCTGACACCCAAGCCAGGGGTGCCTGTGACCACAGCCACACTGTGTTCCCACAACCGAAAACAGGAGATCTCTCATGAGAGCACATAAAGTTTAACTGGAACACGACCACGCCTGTTCCTCAGGGTATCATCTGTGGCTGTTTTCCTGCTGCAATGGCACAGCTGAGTAAGTGCGACACAGACGGTACAATTTGCAAAGCCTAAAGTATTTACTATCTGGTCCTTCACAAAAGTCTCTGCTGGTGCTCTATACGGCTCGCATTATATTCTAGTATGTTATATTGTACCGGAGTATGTTTTAGTAATTACATTAGTCATACTGTATCATGGTCACTGCAAACGCTACCACTCGGCAAACGTCCAAGAGCTTTGCCTTTATGATTTCTTGGTCTCTTCACATTTGCTTCTCACATGAAATCCACCAACGATTCATTTCCAAGGAACTGAGCATTTCTAGAAGATGACGGCCTTCCCCTTGGTGACACTATTTCCACAGGTACATGTTTCCAAATGGATAATCCCCAAAGTGGCCAACTTAGAAGAAGAAAGAAAGAAATGAAAAAGCCCAATAAGTTGAACTGCTCACATCCGAACCAGAAGGTCCTTTCATGCTGACGTTCTATACGTCGGGGAATTTTATGCCAGAAAGTGACTTTTCTACATCAATAACGCATCACCCCGTCCCCGACGGGAAGTGACATTACAAAAGCCGGAAAGGACATCAGACACGCTGGCTTGGCAGCCACATGCACATGTGAAGTTGCTGTCAGAGTTCAAAGGAAGGGCTGCAAGGTGGGGCCGCTGCACGGCAGCATCACCCGTAATGCTTTTACCTCGTGGGACAGGGCACGGTGACCGCCTGCTTTGACGTGGCCACCGGCTTCCTGACGCCCACGCCGAGCTGGCCGCGGGGCCTGCGGGGCTGGGTTTGGGTGGGCTCTGCAGCTCCAGGGATGTCACTTGGTCCTGCACGCGCCACCCAGCTCCCCGGGCTCACACGCCCGACAGCCTTCGCAGGCACGGCCAGCGTGGACCGTCACGGTTGCCGGGGCTGGCCCACACTCTGAGCACTTTCTCTGTTTGGAGCACTTTCTCTGTTCCCTGCACTGTGCTAAGTAGGAAGGCACTGTCTCGTGTCTCTTGTGTGGCCTGACAAGGTAGGAGCAGTCATGGCTCCCCCTTTATGGATGGGGAAACTGAGATGGATCGAGATTACCCAGTGTGCCCAGCATCACAAAGTCAGGGGAGGAGCCACGACTCAAACCCAGAGGTTTCACCACCTGTAACCACCAGGCTCACTGCCTCAATCTGGAAGCCTCCTTGGGTGATGCAGCCAGGCAAGCTCAGGCAAGGTTAGACCTGACGGTGTGAGGGACTCGCCTCTCCAGGTAAGTCACTGAGCCTCCACTTGGGAATGATGTTTGCATCAACCTTCGTGGCAAGACGGGTCAGGGGAATGGGGTGGCAAAAGGAGATAAGGCTCCTCTGGCCAGACAGGTGACTTGGCTTAGCCACCTGACTCATTAAACTGCTTGGCAAACTCCTACTCATCCTTCAAAACCCAGCTTAAATATTCCTTCCGCCATGAAGTCCTCCTGGTCCCACAAACAGAACCGATCAACTCTTCCACTGTGCCATGCAGTGCATGTGCTGTAGATGCCTCTATTATGCCTTGCAGGTGTGTGTCTCACCCCCCTGTATGGTGAGTTCATCAAGGACAGAAATTGTGTTCGATGCGCTTGGATCCCCAGCTTGTAGGAACAGAACAACAGCAAACAGTGTTGACGAAGCATGTACTAGGTTCTGGGCGTTCATCTAAATGCATCCTATGCATGAATGCTTGAAATAACCTAGGAGATGGGGTGGCTATCATCCCCAGTGGCTCAACCCTGAGGTTGCCCCTGAGCACGTTACATAACCTCTCTGTGCTCCGGGGTTCTTATCTGTAAGATGGGGAATGGTCACAGCAGCCACCCTGCGGACCACTGGAACCAACATGTCCCAGCTTGCAAGCACTAACTATTAAATTTTAATAAAATTTGAAAGTTTGCCACTATTAAAAATTAAATTCTGGACACTTGAAATAAATTGTATTAAAAACAGGTAATAAACACTAAGTCGTCACCACTTCCTAATTACTTTACTATATTTTACTGTTATCTGCTCTTAGGTGATTTATGTCTATTGAATCACTATGGAGGAAATGCTAAGTCGCTGTGAGCATTCCCGGCTCCATCCATGTTCAGTGACGGCCGGAGATGAGCCGCCAGGAGAGCGCTTACACCACGGCGTGCGGCAGATGCTACAAAGCAGGGATTTTCCCCTAGAGAACGCGCTGCTGAGCCTTCACCAGCACACCACCATAACTGCCTGCGGTGAACTGGCAACGCGCATTAGCCATTGTTATTGTTACTGATGAACAAACCGCAGAGATAAAATAACCCACCAAAGTATGAAAGATCCAGACCCGATCCCAGACACCGCAGCTCCAGAGCCGGCCCCTTAGCCAGCCAGAACCCTGGGCACACCGCAGAAAGAGCAGGGGCCAATAAATGCTTGTTGGATGAACAAACATTAAATTAATGGGTTTCAAATCTGCTGGCCACAAAATTGCCTGGGGAACTTTGCTAACACAGATTCCCTGTAGCCTCTTCTGTGCCGAGCTCCAGAACATGCGTTTTCAGTCAGGGTCCCAGGGGTTCTGATTCTGGACCCGTCCCTGTCTGGATGACCAGCCTCCACCCCCAGCCTGCTCCTGCCCTGGCTTCTGTGCCCACCGGTCCTGCCATCCGGCCTGGGGGCGAGTGGCGGCTGTGAGATGGAGAGGCAGATCAGGGCAACAGAATGCCCCAGTCTGCGCGCAGGCAGGAACCAAGAGGCCTCCTGAAGACCAAAGGTTGTTCTCAGGCCTCCTCCAGCCGGGAGCGGGGAGCTGAGGGGCTGAAAGTTACCCTGAGCTGAGAAGCCTTGGCCACATTCATGTACACGACAAGACGAAACGGGGTGAGAGGTGCAGAGCGCAGGGAAGTTCCTGGAAAGTGGCCGCACTGCCTCTCCCTCAGTCTCACAGCAACCATGTGAGAAGAGCAGAGGAAGCACGCACATCATCCCCCATTTACAGACCCGCAAACTGAGGCTCAGAGACAGACTTGCCTCAGCTCCTCACTGCTCGGACCTGGAGCCTTGGTTTCCAGACTGTGTCTTCCCTCAAAAGTGGGTGTGAGGAGAGGGGTGGAGAAGTTGGAGTTGGGGGTCCCGGTAAGGCTGTGTTTATGCATGACCTTGGCTCTGCTACTCACTAGCTGTGTGACCTCGGGCGAGCATCTTAGTCTTTCTGTGCCTCAGGTTTGCTCCTGTGAAAAAAATAGGGAAATAATGGGCAGCCTTCCTGTATGATTGCTGCAAATTAACAGTTGTAGAGACGCTTCTTAGAATGTTACACCGAGTGGGGTCCAATAATGTGAGAAACGGCAACCACGGCACGGATCGATACTGTCGCCTTTAGATATGTTATGGCCTCCCCTGGATGGCTCTCTTCCTTGAAAGGCAGCAGGCTAATCTGGGGCACAGATGGGGAGTGGAGGTGTCCCGGGATGGAAGTAGGGGACTCTGGATCGGAAACAAGCCTCAGCCCATCCACAGGGATTCCCTGGGCACGTATTCTGCTCTGAAGGTCCTGCTGACTCGACGGGATGTAGAGCGATAGCTAAGAGGGTGAGTGCCAGGATGCCGCGGACACCACACAGCCGACGGGCCTGTGGCCTGGCTCGAGGCTGTACTCTTAAGTCTGTCTTCCCATCTGTAAAATGGGATGGGTGAGGAGATCAACCTTAGAGTTTTTGTGAGTATGGAATTTTAAAAGGAAATTTTGCCAATCAGGTGTTTTAGTCTGGGACAGTAGCTCCCAACCCTGACTGTCCATTAGAATCACCTGGGAAGCTTTAAAAAATGCCACTGTGCCCCACCCCAGACCAGCTGAATTGGAAACTGGAACGGTGATGGTGCTGAAGGTGGTGGTAATAGACACGACGGTGATGATGGTGATGATAACAGACACTGATGATGGTGGTGGTGGTGGTGACAGCGATGGCGCCGGTGATGACGGCAATGCTAACGACCACCATTTTCTGCTCTGCCTGCCTCTACGTTCTCCCCAAACCCCCTCATGGTGCCTTGGCTCACTTTCTTCAGGTCCATACACCAATAAATGCCTCCTCCAAGAGGCCCTCCCTGACCAGCACACCCCCATCTTCGGCAGCCCCCACCCTGCTTTCCACTTCTTCGCTGCACGTGTCGCTAGTTCACGTCACATCACACGTTGATCTGTGCACTTGCTGACTGTCGCCACCCCCAGGCTGTGAACCCCTGTGGAATCATACAGGTCACAACTCAGAATTATTCTGCTTGACACGAGGGGGCTCGGGTATTTATGCTCCCGGGGCATCACACCCAGCACTTAGGGTTGCCAGCATGCGGGGCAGAGCAGGCTCCAGTGACCAGAGGAGATCTGGGTGCTGGGAACTGTAAGGGTTAAGAGCTAGGCTCTGGCCCATATTGTCTGCTCCAATCTCTAAGCCTCAATTTCCCTCCCTGTGAAATGGGAACATTTATACTGCCTAACCCGTGCTGCTTTGAGTGAGGAACAGCAGGCTATGCTCACGAAACACAATAAGTGTTTCGCCCACCGTGTGCATCCCTTGGGTTTCTGGACACTTAACAGTGGCAGAGTCTACGTGGGGTCAGGTCTGGTAGGGGCGAGGTGCAAGGTCTTCCGAGTAGGACAGAGCTGGGTTCAAGCCCCAGCTCAGCCTCTGCCTGGGTCACCTGACCAGGTACCAGGCTCACGTGGCCTCAGTTTCTGCTTTTGTAAAACAGAGTTGATGAAAGCACCTCTCCTGGTTATCGGGAGAATTAAACGAGATGTTACGGGAGGTCACCTTGGACAGTAACATCTCCTCGGCTCAGGGAGTGGATGGGTCGCTGTCTGAGGAAATTCCTTCTTCTTGGTCGACCACGAGACTCTGTCGATTTTATGGACAGGGCACAAAAAGAAAGAAAAAGAAAAGACAGCCTAGAACAAGAGGAAGAGAAAACGCGGACACACGTGTGCACGCACACACACTCACACGCAGGCCAAGTGGAGGGACCCCGTCGGCACAGAAACTGGAGGTGGGAGTGACCCCTGAAGCCTCTCCTCTGACAGCCGGTGGCGGCAGTGATGAATCTGTGAAGTTATCTAATTTTCCACTGTTTTAATTAGAGACTTGGGCTCTGAGGCCTCACAGCTGGCGTCTTTGTGCTGCGTTCTGTTGCCTGACAGAGAAAAATGTCTTCTCGAAGTGCAGCCAAGCTCTGCTCCTGACCTGAGCAAGTGAAACTTCTGGGATTCATAAACTTGTGGTCTCCGGGCAGAGTGTCAGTTGAAGCAGGCGTCCTCCTCGCGGGCCCCCCAGAGCCAAGGCCGGGGGCCGCTATCACAGGAGGGGGCTGGGGACGAGGGCAGGGCCAGGAGGTGGCCCCTGGTTGTGTCTGGGGTCCTGAGCCCAGTGCACGGGCAGCGGCGGCTCCTTTTGGCCTATAACCGAGCCCAGCTTGGAGAGGCAAACGCTCTGCTTCTCCGAGACAATGCTTTGGTTGCAGCGTGTGTGCTCTGAGTAATTTAATTTGTGGCTCATCTTTTGCCAAGTGATCTTTCACTACACTGCCTCTGATGAACGTGCAGCTGGGGCCGAGGCTCTCTCCACCTCTCCTGGCCCTCTGGCTGCCGGCTTCCTGGTGACTCACTTTGAAGAGAGGCAGGATGGGAGGTGGAGAGAGCCCCGGAGGCGGCCGCACTCCCATCTCGCCTCTGCCCCGGCCAGCCTGCAGGTCCCAGCCCTGAGCCTGCCTCCGCATCTGCAAAATGACAAAGACCAGCGGGAGGGTGGGGAGGCAGTGAGGGGTGGATTAACTCACGGGTCACAGACAGGAAGAGAGTTACCAGCTGAGGAAAAGACGGTCCCTGTGAGATTCAAATAGGCTTCGGGGTGAAGAAATGCTTTAGGTGTGTGATAACTGCTTTATACACAGCGCCGCTGGGACCACCCCAGAGCGACCACAGGTCCCACCTTTCTCGGAGCGGATGTGAACTCCCTGTCTCCGAAGCCCTGTTTGAAAGCACCTGTCAGGCAACATCTTCCACTTGTGCCACGACCGAGGCCAACCTTCCTACCTACCTCTCACGGAAGAAACCATGCCTTATCCTTACGTAGGTGCCAAAAGATGGCTGTGGGTGCCAGCTCGGTGACAGTTAAGGAAATTACTACGGCATCGTGCCCATAGCAGTAGAGGAAAAATGGCTGTGACTAGGTTTACTGCTGACCATAAAAGAAGTTACCCCCACGTCAGGAGCTCAGCCAGTGCTCAAACGATACCCATCGCAGACCGATTTCTTGACCTGAAAATAACAGCTGAGAATCACACACGCAGGAGTCTCCAAACATCAATCAATTGCCTATCTTCTCCATTAAAAAAAAAAGAAAAATTAGCCCAGACTGTGTACATCCCAGATGCTCAAATGGTTATTGCAACTGGTCACTTTTTGACCCAAATTGAACGGATCAAGTTTCCAAGAAGCTTCACTGTGTCCCAGAACAAAGCTCCAGATATTCCAGAATAGGAATAAGAAAATATCTGGCGACCAACAAGGTAAGATTCACCATATCTGGCATCCAATCCACAATTCTCCAGTATCCAAAGAATCGGGAAAATACAACTTGGAAGAAGAAGAAACTCAATCCATCAAAAATAATTAGAAATAACAGAGATGATCAATTTAGTAGACAAGAACTGTTCAAGTTACTATAACTGCATTAACTATATAACTAGGGGGCTTCCCCCAACCCCGGCCCCGCCAACAGAAGGGATGGTCTTGAGGGGAGAAGCTGGGAGTCTCGGTTCCTGGTTCTGGAAAGTCCAGAACGAGGAGAGGAGGAAATGGGCGAGGGAGAGACAGAAAACTGTATCATGACCCTGACAACTCCCACCCCACATCTCAGACACGTCCCCAGAACCTGCATTAAAGATGGGTGTAGGAGGAAGACTCGAGCGCTTTGTGTCGGCATAAAGAAGATGCGGCACATCGACACGATGGAATAGCGCTGAGCCATCAAGAGGAACGAAACTGGGTCATCTGCAGAGACGCGGATGGACCTAGAGACCGTCATACAGAGTGAGGTCAGAAAGCGAAAAACAAATATCGTACATTAACGCATACACGTGGAATCTAGAAGAACGGTACAGACGAACCGGTCTGCAAGGCAGGAATGGAGACCCAGATGTAGAGAACAAATGTATGGACACCAAGGCGGAAAAGCGGGGAGGGGGTGGTGGTGGGCTGAAGTGGGAGACTGGGATTGACATGTATACACTAATATGTATAAAATAGATAACTAATAAGAACCTACTGTATAAAAATAAAAATAAAAATAAAAAAAAAAAAGGACGGACTCAGAGATGAGGGAAGGAGCGAAGGCCAGTTGCTGATCAAATTACAACACCTGGATCCAGCTGCACCTGAAGCTGACATGCCCCTGGACTTCTCAGGTAACTGAGCCCATCTTCTGTTTTTAACTCGGCCAGGTTGAGTTAGGCTTCCTGACGTTTGCAAGCAGCCAAGGCTGCCCTGACATAGTAACTCACTCCCTCGGGGTCCCCACGTGTCAGAAAAGTAATCAGGGAAGCTTCTGAAGGGGTGAATTCTGGTCAGTGTAACGCGCACTCCTCCCCCTAGGAGCTTCTCAAGCTGAGATGCTCTTTCCAATCCCGTAAGAGCTGGGCTGGGGGACTTCTGACACGCCCCCCTCCTCATTCTCTTCCATACAAGCCATCTCTCTGCAGTGTCCTGCAGGCGATCACGATAAAGCTGGCAGCTGGATCTGCGGGGCAATGTGCAGGCCTCACCTCCTTGCAGTTAAATGCCTAATTAAAATCGAGGGCCGAGGCCCATGGACTTGAGAACATTAACCATGTCCCGCTGTCGGGTGGGGAGTTCACGTCGCCCCACCAGGAACGCACAGAGCCGCAGCTCTGGGGGCTGGGGCTTGGAGTGCCCTTTGGCCCAGTGGCTGTCTCACGCTGCCCTGCCCTCTCCGGGCTGGGTCTGAGGCCACGCTCTGCCCTGGGCACGATGCGGTCCAGAAAGCTGAGCACGGGCCATCTGCAGCATCCCCCCTGCCCCTTTCTATATTGTTGGTCTATCTCTCCATCTCCTCTCTCTGCCCCTTTCCCTATCTCGTTCTCTTTCTGTTCCTGTCTTTCTGACTCTTCCTCTGTCTCCTTGTCAACATCTGTTCCTTGTCCGGGTGTCTGTCCATCTGTCCCAAGCTCTCTCTCAATCCCTGTCTTCTCTTTTCCTGTTATTTGCTCCCATCTCTGTCTCTCTCCCTCTCCTGTCTCTCCGTCTCTCTCTCCCGTCTCTGTCTCCTTCCTGACTCCCGTCTTTCTTTCCTATCCTCCTTGCCCCCCTTTTCAGTCTCATGATCGACCATGGGACCTGCCAGGACAGGCCGAAGACCCCACCCTGGGGGCTCTGGCACTGAGCCACTTTGGGCCCAAATGATGCGCAGGGACCCGAGAGCTTGGGCCACATCGTCCACCTTGTTGGGTCCTTTGGGGCCCTCAGAGGAGCCCTGTGCCGACGGTGGACAAAGCCTCAGTCCTGGGGTGACGACGAGGTCTCCAGAGTATTTAGGAAACTGGAGTCTGCAAATACGGGGGGAAGAACCCACTCCTGTCAGCCCTCAGCTGACCTTCCAGGCCCTTCCTGTCTCCTTGGCCTCCACCGGGGCCTTCGAGTTTTCGACTCTGGAGGCTGGACCGACCACGGACCGGAGTCTGGACTCACCAGATCCTGCGTAACGGGGCTTAGTTCACTTCTCCGGGCTGTCCTGATGAGGTACCACACGCTGGGTGGCTTAAGACAACAGAAATTTATTCTCTTACAGTTCTGGGGCCAGAAATCCAAAATCAAGGTGCGGGCAGGGCCACGCTGCCTCTGAAGGCTCCGGGGAAGAGTCTGTTCCATGCCCTTCTCTCCGCTTCCAGCAATCCTTGGCGTTCCTTGGCCCACAGATACATCACTCCGGTCTCTGCCTGTATCATCACTTGGCTGTCTTCCCTCGGTGTGTCCGTCTGCGTCTCTTCTCTTCTTATAAGGACACCAGTCATGCTGGATTAGGGGCCCATACTCTCCAGTATGACCTCATCTTACCTTATCACATCTGCAATGATCCTACATCCAGATAAGTTCACATCTCTGGGTAGGACGTGAATTTTGGGGCGACACTATCTCACCCAATACGGTCACCGAAGGCAGTGTACGGGGTGGCTCAGAACCCCGCTGTGCCACGTTGAGAAGGTTACTCGCGTCTCTGAGCCTCAGCCCTGACCCCTAAGACAGGGTGATGGAGTCACTGCGCAGGGGCCTTGGGAGGCTCTTCCAGCACACGGGGCTCGCACACGGCAAACGCAAACACAAAGCAGTTCTCAGCGCAGAGCGCTTAGCAGAAGACCTAGGACCTGCCGAGTGGCCTGTTGGGTCCCATGGGCTCGTTACCCGCTCCTTCCAGCCATAACTCCTCAGCCTCCAGTTGCTGTTGGGTAGATACTATTGGGGGGAGGGTTCCCAGGAAGAATTGGGGTCTTGACTGTCACTGATGCCCATGCTTTGGCCCCGGATGCAAATTCCCTGAGTGGACACATGAAATGGAGCTGGAGAGAAAGAGGCGATGGGGCCACAGGGAGGAGTGGGCACCGTGAACCCAGGGCATCCGGGTGGACGGCCGCTGGGAACAGGAGTTTGGCATCGTGCAGACCCGGATTGGATTCCAGCCCCACCGTTTACTCACAGCCTGGCTTTCAGCGAGAGGTGGAAGCTGCCTGAGCCTCCGTTTACATCTCTGTAAAATGGCAATCATCGTCCAGGGCGCGAGACAGTCGAGGGAGGTAGATGGGTTAATAACCGGTGATGAGGACCCTACCTTACTTCCCTCTCCCCTGCCAAGACCATTCTCAATCCCAGGAAAGACCAGCCAGCCAGGCCAACCTGATGTGCATTGAAAAGACAGGAGAAAGGGTGAAAGAGAGAGAGATGGGGAAGGAAAACTATGCAGGCTGGGGCTGGGCAGAGGGCTTGGGGGTCTCACCTGTGAGAAACTCCAAAGAGAGTTAGAAGTCGGAGGGAAATGTTTTATGAGATGTGCTGCTGTTGAGGAGGAACTGGCATCCAGGTGACGGACTTAAAAAAGATGCACGGGAAGCAGGAGCTAGTACACCACCACCTGCTTCCCTGGAGCCCAGCCACGCCCATCCGTTTACGGTTGTCTCCACTGCCTTGGCGTTGAGGTGGCAGGATTTGTGACAGAGACCCCCAAATATTTCCTATCTGCCCCTTTACAGGAACAGTCGCTTGACGCCTGAGATAAACGTTAGAATTCCTTCTTTTCTGGATCCCTTTCTGCGGCCAGACGATGCTTCCTGGAGAGCGGGCTCGCGCAGAGACGGGGCCACGAGCAACCCCGGAATGCATCAGGGTTACAAGGTGCAAACCACTTAGCCTGCAGATCATATGTACTCAACGAATAATAAATTGTACCTGAAGAAGTTTCCCAGGGAAAAAGAGGAACAGAGTGACAAGGAAAATAATGGCAGGGGAAACAAGGAGTGAAAGAAGGTGCTGGCATTGGAAGCAGCTGCTCTCGGGGAAGGTCTGGTCTTACACGGGGCTGGAATGCAGGAGAGCGGGCAGGAGACGAGAGACCCAAACCCTCATGCTGGATCCTCATGTTTGCTGTTTCCACGGCTCATTTACCGGCATGTCCCCCTTAATATTTAAGTAGTTATTTTAATCTAGCCTCCGGTGTCCCACTGGCACAGACTGCCAAGAGCTGGAGTTTGTGGCCCCACCTTCAGCCAGGTTTTCACCAGGCAGCAGACTGGGAACCGCCTCTGTCTCAGCCACAGGAAGAGAAGGCAGGAGCCCGACGGAGCTGGAAGCTCGGGGCGTCAGCATTTCACACTGATGTCCGGGGCTGTAGGCGACCAGGAGAGGCAGCCGCTGGCAGCTCGAGGAAGTCTGGGAGGACTTCCTGAAGGAGGGGGCTTTTGATCTGGGCCTTTAGAACCGAGTAGCAGTTCAGGAGACAAACATGAAGGGCATATCTGGCACCTGGTATCTGGGGGAGGCCAGCGGGGTCCCTCTTCCTGACTCCTTCCCTGCTCCGACCAGGTGGCAGGAACACTTAATGCTGTCACTAGCTCCTCTGAGAGAGGAAGCTTACATGGAGCAGGCTCGTGAGTTTGGGGAGAGAGGAGACAGAGCTGGAGAAGAAAGAGGGAAAGAGAAGTAAATAGAGAAGAGGCGCCACGAAGAGAAAAAGAGGTGAGAGGCATCAGACACGAAGAGGGACCCCAAAATATCATCTCATCAAGGCTTAAAACCACGGCTCAAGTGTGCCCGGCATTTAAGTGTCTCTTACGCAACCCCCGTAACCCTATCAGGGAGATGCTGCTGCCTTTCCTGGGCTACAAACAGGGAAACTGAGGCTCACAAGGGACTGGCTCAAGGACACGCAGCTAGGAAATGACAGCAGGATCTGAACCCAGGCAGTCTGCCTCCATCGCCCTCACTCTGACCACCCATGACCAGGAGGATTTTCCCAGGTACCACGGGGCAGGTGCCCGGAAGGCGACATCTGCTCTGAGCCTCCTCAGGGCCCCCACCGATGGGAAGTGGGCTGGGAGGACTACAGGGGCCCAGCTCGAGTGAGGGCCCTGGCAGGGCTACACTTGGCCGGTCCCACAGCTGGTCACCATCCAGCAGCGGCGGGGTCACCTCCGATAGCCCCAGTCCCCCTGCGCTGCCTGCTGCCTTCCCTCGACTCTTCCTGGCATTCTCCCATAGAAAAGCGGGGGGAAGCTCAAGTTCACTGTCTTTTCCCAGCCTGCAGCACCGCGGCAGAGCGCTCCCCGGGGCCTCCCACCCAGGCAGCCGGCAACTTGGCTGGGCTCAGAGGGCTGTGGCCGGAGGCTGGGGAGCAAGGGGGGCCGGGCACAGTTCCAGTTCAGTGAAGACATTTGCCCTTTCCGGCCCCGGGGCCCTTTGCTCTCACCGATCCCGATGTCTTGTTCTCATCTGCAAAACTCCCCCCATCCTGGAGGATCCACTCCTTCTACAAGGCGTGTGTCGTTGCTTCCTCCGAGCGCGTACGTTTCTGTTTCCCCTGCCACCCACAGCCGAGTGGCCTACCTGCCCCCTCCCCGGGGCATCACCTGTGTCTGGCACACCACAGGTGGTTGTGACATCAGCCCTCTAACCCTCCTGGGCACCTCTGTGAACCAGGTACTGGCTGAGCCTCGTCTCTCTACCCACCCCCACGCCGCCCCATCCAGCCCGCAAGAGACCCAGGGCTTGGACATCACTTCTGAAAGGTCGCCAAGTCCCGGACCTGGAAGAGGCTTGTCTGTGCCTCCAGAAGAGGAAAAGAGAGCTGCCCTTTCCTAAGTCGTCAGCCATGGGCCCTGCAGGCAATTTTCCACTCTGCCTCCAGTGCTCAAAACTCCAAGTCTGAGTTCGAGAGCTAAAATAATATACATTCTCCGATGACTAATATGGGGGGAAATCCAGGGCTTCTCAGGAAATAATAGTCCACAGGCTGTGTTACCTTTTGCTGGGAAACTCCCAGTTCCCACCAGAAAAAACAAGAAAGGCCATCAATTTCCAGGCAGCCCAACGAGTGCAGGACCCGGGTCTCCGAGCGCATCCGTGTCGGCGGCACGCAGAACACCTGTCTTCCAGCGGGAACAGACCTCTTCCAAGTAAACACACGGCCTCGGGGAAGGAGCCTGGCTGGGGAGAGGCATCCATCCGCCCAGCTCCGGACATCCTGGACAAGAGTCCAAACGCTTCCTTCCACTGTCTTAGAGGAAAATGGCATCGTCGTCCAGCCGGAGAACCGTCCTGAGAATGCTTTCCAAAAAGCCAGAACCACCTGGAAACAGTCCCTGGACTTGACAGGGTCTGCTGGCTTTCTTCATTCATTCCTTTATTCCTGCGTCGATTCAGTCAGCAGGTCTGTATTGAGCCCCAGCTTGACGATTAACCCCGGGGGTGGGGTATCGTGTGGAACCGGGGCCCCTTCCTCGGGGTTCTTACTCTGTTACTATTGCCCCAGGTGTGGCCCACACAGCTTGCTGTCCACCAACGTGCGTGTCACTCCTGCCCCGTCAGAGCTGCTGCTGAGAGGCGGCTGTCCGGCCAGGACTTGCACTTCCCAGCCCACTGGGCAAGTAGGTGGGAGCGTGTGACTCGGTGGCCAGCCGTCGTTAGTGGACTGTGGGCAGAAGGGACGTGGGGGCCCCACTGCGGAGGAAGCACATGTCGACTGGCTTTGTTCTCTTCCTCCCTACGTGCTGGATGCAGAGGACTCCGGCATCCTGGGGGAGGGCAGGGCCACAAGGCAGAAGGAGCCTGGGCTCTCGAGTGACCACCTAGGAGCCCGCCCGCATCAGACGGCTAAGTGCACGAGAAACTCAAGAAACTTCACTCTGCCCACACGTCGTGTCTAGTGCACAGGGCCAGCCTCCTGAGCGGAACAGAGCAGGCCACACAGGCCACGGGAGGGACGGAGGGGCACTGGTGTGGACATTTGCCAGCAATCAGAAAGCCCTTTGGGAATCTGACTAGAGGCTCTGGAGGCGCTTCCAGGAATGACGTGCACCATTTGCATATGCGTCATTTGCATATGCATAATATCGTGCACGCTTGATCCAGGTCCTCTTGGGGGAGTAGCATCTACTTCCTCAACCTATTCACGGGCCCCTGTGAAAATCCTGCTGTAGATCTCTTAGCAGTCGAGAAGTTAACTGTTAGCCATCAACTAGCAGTCAGTTATTAGTTGAAAGCAACAGAAACCAACTCCAGCTGATAAGAAGAGAAAAGGAATTTATTAGAGGACCCTGCTGGAGCTGATCACTGCTAACTAAGCGGGCTGGAGAGTCAGCCTCAGAAGTTCTGCGGACAGAGCTAGTAAATCCCACATGCGGCCCATGCACTGAGCCTTGCCCACCATTGCTGCTGCATCAGACGCTGCATTCAGCCCCGGCCGAGGCTGGGAACCCCGGCGAGCAAGCTCTGAGATGGGGGCCGGCATGAGGGCCAGTTCCCAGGGAGTGGGCTTGACTGAGCGTGAGGAGGAGGAAGCAGAATTGAGCAGAGGGGGCCCCTGAGCTGTGAGACAGTCCCAGCAAAGGACCTGGCCACCCTCCCGGGGAGCTTGGAGCTGGGATGGTCCTCCGGAGCTGTCCCGAGTCGGGGTGAGGGGCTGGGATTACACCCCCATGACATCAGTCGTCAGACGTAGCTGCCACACAAAACCAGGACACGCCCCTGGGCCAGCTGTGTTCTTCTGCCGTGGCGGTCCCCAAAGAGAGCATGTCTGCTGGACATCCTCTCAGCACCCAGGGAGGTGAGTCGTTAGGGAAGGGGGATCTGGGCAGAGTGCCCCAGCGCCCACCTCTCCCCAGCCGCCCCTGTCAGAGAGAACCAGCCACGGTCCCTCTTTCCTGGGGCCACGAGCTCCCAACTTAAAGTCCAGGGCAGGCATGTCCGGCTGCTGGAGGCCAGGCCATGGGCCCACATCCCGGCTGCCTGGAATTCCGGCCTCCTCCCTTCAAACACAAAAAGATGGTGGCTCCCCGAACACAGACGGGGTGCTGGGTGGCCGCTAAGAATGACCAGTGGTCACTCCACGCATGGGTGAGTCAGTGGTCAGTCAGGGCCCGGCTGGAGACAGTCCAGGAGAGTTTAACAAAAGAAGACTCTTTACAAAGTGTCGGGGAAATCGCAGGATGGCGCAGAGCCCAGCCCTGGAGGGGGTGGGCAGGGTTACTAAAAACCCAAGACGGTCATGTCTGCAGAGGGTCAGCCAGCAGCAGCAGATGCAGCTAACCCCCAGCGACCCAGCGGGGAGAGCCCTGGGGACGAACACCCTGCCCCTCTCCTCCCACCTTCCAGGTAAGGGAAAATCACCCACCCGACGACGTGCCCCAAACTCTCACAGTTAGGGCGAGCTAACATCTATTGACTTTTCCCTCCGTGTCAAGCATCTCGCCAACACCTGACACATCACGTCGTCCTCACACTAATTCTGACAATAACCCCGCTTTACTCTGTTTGTGGCGGGTGCCCCACCCTTAGTCCTCACCCTGACCTGACCCCGGAGCCAGCACCTGCCTGCCGGGCCTTGGGGTCAATGTCCTGAGCTGGCTTTGAGTCCATAAGGCAGGCGGGAGCTAAGGAACCAACCTCCTGCAGAGACAGTTCCCAATGACGATTACGGAAAAGAGGGTATGAATACCTCAGCTCCCCCGCTGCCCTGGACACCTCTGAAGTGCGTGTTCTCCTTTTCTCCTAGAGTTTTCTTAGTGGGTTTGAGCTCCAACGACCCACACTGGTAACTGTCTTAACAACACTGCTGCATCGTCTCCTTCCGTCCTGGTCTCCCCTCCCCACTCCCTGTGTGTTCTTCCTGCGACCACCTCCCAAATAAACGCCTCACTCAAATCCTCATTGCAGGGTCTGCTTCGAGGAGAAACTAAGATGAAGAAGACCAGAGAGGTTAAGCAGTTCGCCCAAAGTCACACAGCCTCACTCAGGTTGAGAAGCCAGGGCTGCCTGCCTGGTCTCTCCTCGCCAGGACCTTGCTGAAGCTACAGGTCTTGGAGATGGTGGTATTCCCAAATTCAGAGACTCCCCAAGTTCTTGGACGTGTGCCTAGTGAACGTCAGGGTCCTGTCTTATGTGTGCCAGGAGCGGCACAGAGTTCGCTTCCAGGAATGCTCCAGAGGGAGCCTGGCATTGCCTCCTGGCTGGTGGCCAGCCGCGTTCCTCCCGGGTGCTCGGAACGCAGGGCCTTCTGTTCCTGTGCACAAAACAGATGCGGGAGGAGGGTCTGCTCAGCGTCAGGGGAGTGGGCTCCAGCGCGGGGAGCGGTGACTCGGGGCGAGGGGGTGGTGCCTGGCGCTCTGCACTCAGCACTGTGCTCCGTCCTCATGGCCGAGCCCACACCCACCACCACCACCAGCACCTTCCGAACTGTGGCTCTGAGCGCGTCACCGCCCGGCCCAAATCCCTGCCCAGTCCCCTGGAGTAACATCCTAAATCCTTAACCTAGACCCCAAGCCCCGCGAGGCCTGGCCTCCCCTCAGCCGTCCACCTCACCCTCCGCCTCGTTCTCCGCCGTGGCCCTCACTCCCGGGACACGGGCAGGAGAGGCAGCCCGAGCAGCACAGCTATGCGATGACACACAGACACCATGAGCCCGGGCCGGCACTGGCCTTGGTGGCTCACCCATCCACAGACTCGTCGGCAGCGGGGAAACTGAGGCACAGAGAGAGGCTTATGACTCGCCCGGGGTAACGTAGCTAAAGATTAGCTCAGCTGCATGCATGGTGGTTGTCATGTGACACTGCCCAGGTACCTCTCCCGTGTGTTCAGAGGGCTTTGGTCAAGCAGTCTGGCTGGGATGGGAGAGCGAGGACCATGTGAGACACGGGCAAGAGATGAAAATGGGGCTGGACGGGTGGTCTCCGTGGGCTTCCAGGAGGAGGTGGCATTTGAGTTGGGCTGGGAAGACAGGCAAAGGTTTAAATAAACAGGAAGGGACCCTGGAGCAGCAAGGACAGCAAGCATTTGCGGCGACACGAGCCAAGGAGGGAAGGTGACCAGTGCACCGGCCGTTTGGCTGTGTTCAGCTCGGTGGGAGGAGCTCCGGAAAGGACAAGCAAGGTGATTTTTCCAAGCTGCCCGTTGGCAAGGCACAAGGACCCGTTCATTGAGGGGGCTCATCTGAGCACCCATTTTTTGTTGCAACTTCCCGGGGCGTTTTGAGTAGAGTGTGAAATCGTATTTATACAGAAGGGTGGAACTTTTCTGAGGAGCCATTTATCCCCCAAAATAGGTTCGCCAGGTTTGTGGGAGGTTGAGCCCACGAATCCCATTTCACACAGCCCTGGGCTTCCTCAGCCCCGTGTTCCCGGCTGCCAGGGCGCGGCGGCTCTGTGAGAGCAGCCGTGCTCGGTTTCTTTTCTATTTTTGCACCCTTGAACGTCTGGGCGCACATTTACCAAGTGGATGCATGTGTTTCATTTGGCAGTGGGTTGTAGGAAGGGGCTGGGAAGCCCTCGAGATATCTGGAGCTGGCGAGGAGATGTTCATTGGCTTATAACAAATTTGCATTCCTATACATCAGCTCCTCGGGGCTGGGCTTGCAAAGGAGGCTTATTCATCAACCAGGGTGGAATTTGGTCCCCGGGGTTGCTGGCTTCCATTCCTCTCTCTTGCCCATGTAATCAATCATGTAAATAGCAACTAATCTGTAAGGAACAATAGCATGGTGTCCTGCGTCTGTAGGGCTCTGGTACAGCCGGGCTCCGTGGGCAGGGAGGCAGGACATACAGTCTCATTGCTATGGACTGAATTGTGTCCCCCTCCCCACTAATTCCGATGTGACCTCCTAACCCTCACTGCGATGCTATTTGCAGGTGGGGCCTTTGCGAAGCGATTAGGGTTAGATGAGGTCACAAAGGGGGGGATCCTCGTGATGGGATTAGTGGCTTTCATGGGTAGAGAGGAGGAGAGTTCACCCTGCACCATGTAAGGACACAGGAAGAAGGTGGCCATCTTCAAGCCAGGAAGAGTCCTCACCGGGAACTGACCCAGCCAGTGCCTTGATCTTGGATTTTCAGCCTCCAGAGCTGTGGGAAATAAAAGTCTGTTGTTTGAAGCCCCCCGGTCTGCACTGCTTTGGTACAGCCCCCTGAGCAGGACGGTAGCGCAGAGGATCAGGAGATGTCGCACCAGGCAGTAACCTGGGACAGAAACCCAGGCGGATGAGAAACCAGCGTCATAGGTTCCACGGGAGAGCTGGGTGGAGAGACAAGGGGGAGGCAGGGCTCCCTCCCTTCTTCCTTCTTGTAATAAAAGCCCTTCCCAAAGCTTTGGGAGGACACGTGGCCACCAAGCTAGAAACCCCACTTCCCTGCCTCCCCTTCGGCCGGGCAGGTCACGTGACTGCGTTCTCACGAGGAGGGTGTGCAATCCACGTCACTTCCTTCACATCCGCTCTTCCCTGACCTGGCCGGAGCACTGATGTGGTGCTGGTGGGTCAGCTTCCATCTTAGGGGCAAGCAGCTCCCCGGCAGGTGACAGAGAAGGAGGGTGACTGCAGGAACCTGGGTCCCGCAGCCTAGATTACCCGCCCCTGAGAGAGAAACAGGGCCCGCGGCTGTGAGCCACCGTCCACAGGGGTCTATTTGTTGTAGCAGCTGAGCCTGAACCTGACTAACCCATGGGCTGAACTGGAAATTCACCCCCTGGAGAACTGTCTTCTTGCCTTGAACGGATTTTCTTTTTACGTCGGGAGGAAGTTTGCTGTGCAATCAGTGGCTTGATATAAAGGCAAGTGAGGTAAGCTTTACTCAGAGCTGAGGCCCGCGGGGTTATGCCTCTACGCACACATCAGCTGAGACATGCTCGTTCCTTTAGAGAAGCGTGGAGCAAGTGGCTTATCCATCAGCCTGGGTGCCTCAGTGATCTCAACGTCCCAGCAACCCACAAGGAGCGTGATGCATGAGCAGTAATCAAACTTCTGTCTTTTTAAGCCACTGAGATTTGAGGGTTGGTTTTTGTTTATTTTTTTTAACCTTTTATTTGATATTGGAGTATAGTTGATTAACAATGTTGTTTTAGTTTCAGGCGTACAGCAAAGTGATTCAGTTATACATATACATGTATCTATTCTTTTTCAAATTCTTTTCCCATTTAGGTGGTTACACATAATATTGAGCAGAGTTCCCTGTGCTGTACAGTAGGTCTTTGTTGGTTATCTTTTTTTTTTACTCTAGCAGAACCTCAACCATACTAACTGACGCACTGGCTGTGTGACCTTAAGTGACTTACTCAGCCTCTCTGAGCCTCAGTTTCTTCAGCCTCAGTACCATGGGAACGTGAAGATGATGTTTCCCACCTAATTCAGTCTGTGGACAGATTAAGGAAAAACTGTATCTATAATAGTGCTTAGCAGAGACCCTGGTATTGGCTGGTCTGAATCAATTCTTCTGATTCTTGCCAGTTCTGATTGATCTGCACTCTGTCCTCCTCCTCATGGCCCCCAACCCAGACTTTCCCTTCTCCACCCTTCCTTCTTCCTTGATTTTACTCCCAGACTGTTCAAGTTGGCTGAGGCCCCTGGGGTTTGACGTGTGCTGTTTGACACCCAGGTGACAGGTTACAAACTCCAGGAACCTCTGTCAGGAAGGCAAGGCAGCAGTGCTAGTTAGTTTCTCGGAGGCTGTAGGGTTTTTTAATTCTTTGAGTCCACCCTTTCCATTAGCTGAACTTTTATAGCTTGGAAAGAAGACGGAAAATGGTTCACACTTCCAAGAATCCTTGAGGCCAGTTCCACGGCGTACAGGGCTCGTTAAGCAGGCACCTACGTCCAAGTTTGGGACCCGGGGACTTTAAAAGTCCCATGGAGAGCTGGGCATTCTCCCCAAGAGCAGATCTAGGGTTTGCTCCTGGGCCATCTGGTATGGCGGGACGGCAAAGGACACAGTCTCTGGAGCCAGCGGCCTGAGTCCCAGCCGTGGCTCTGCCACTAATTACCTGGTTCCTTACCCCTCTCTGAGTCTTAGTTTTCCTTTCTGTAAAATGGGATAATAAGAGTATCTTCTTCAGAGGGTTGCTATTTGCTGAAAGCAGTTAATCCACGGAAAGTATTTAGAAACCACGACTGGCGTAAAGCGAAAGCTCAGAAAATTAATTCGAGCTGCTGTTATTAATATTATTTTTTCCAGTTTGGATGTGGACTAGCCTGCCTTTCCCCCACCTGCTTTCTCCTCCTGGAGGGCCTGTCTTGTCCATCCAATATTCTCAGCCACGGTTTCTGACACCCGGACAAGTTGGAATCCCCTGTGGGGCAAGACACAAAGAACTTCCTAGAAAGAATTGTTGAAGTTCCGGAATTGCTGAAATACGCAAATGATTCCTTCCTTGCTTTATACATCAGACCTGATTTATACATTTTCTAAATTAGGCCTCATTTGTAAATGATTTATTTCTTGTTTTAAAAATTAGACCTGATTTATTATCCCTCTCATAGCATCATTCCCACTTGTATGTTCTGATATGCTTCCTTTTTAACGGTATAGAACATTTTGTTAAAAAAAATATGCCGAGGGCTTCCCTGGTGGCGCAGTGGTTGAGAGTCCGCCTGCCGATGCAGGGGACGCGGGTTCGTGCCCCGGTCCGGGAGGATCCCACGTGCCGCGGAGCGGCTGGGCCCGTGAGCCATGGCTGCTGAGTCTGCGCGTCCGGAGCCTGTGCTCCGCAACGGGAGAGGCCACAGCAGTGAGAGGCCCGCGTACCGCAAAGAAAAAAACCAAAATGCCGATAAAACAAGTGAAGAAAAATTAGAAAATACAAATAAGTAAAAATAAGAAAATGAGAATCACTACCAACGCCCCAGCCGAGCGGGAACCACTGCTGACCTGTGGGTATATGTGCTTCGGCACAGAGACTCTCAGTAGAATTACACGGGTCACCTCTGTTTCTAAGACACTATCCCTTTGACCCTCACGCTCATTCAAAATGGAAAAATCCATTTTGCTCATTTTCCAGGTAAGTCACTGGGGCTCAGGATGTCTAAAGACCTTCCTGCCATCACACAGGAAAAGGTGAGGTGCACAACCACCCCGGGGCTTAGGGTGCTGGAGGTGGGGCAGCGAGAGGAGGAGGGAGCTGACAAGAAGCTGGTCTCTCCGGAGCGTGGGCTGCATCCCAGAGGTGATCCCCACCCCCACCCCGAGTCAGTCGTTGGCCCAGGTCTCGGGGCTGGGCGGGCGCATAGCTTCCCAGTCCAGGGGCTCCCACTGGGCCAAGGGCACTTCTGCAGAGAAGGGGCGCAGGCTGGTGAGGGGGATGTGGGCGGGGTACCCGCTGCGTGCCGTCTGCCGCCCAGGTCGGTCATTCTTTTTCTGTTCATCTCGTGCCCTCTCCCAGCCTCCTTGCCCTGGTCCCGCGCTGGGGAGCCAGTGAGCTCCTCGGGCCTCTGGCTTCCAGCTGGGTTTGGCCAGTGAGAGGGAGCTGACGGAGGCAAGAGGGTGAAGTCTGACCTTCTCCGTCCTAGCTCCCTCCCTGCGGGGCGAACCGGTGGCTGCATCCCTCCCCAAAGGCTTCTGCATCCTTGCGACAGCCTTCCCGTCCCTCCCTCCCCTGCAGTTCCTGTCTCCACTTCCTGTCCCCGCCCCATGGCTGGGGGTGGGGAAGGCTCCCCGGTTCTAGCCTCAGGGCACTTGGTAGTTTCCGTGGACCCTGCCCCTTACCAACCTCTCTGCAGTTACCCAGGCCAATGTGCTGTCCCTGTCCTGTCAGGGCCTGAATGGCGCGAGGGCTTGTGGTCCAGCGGGGAGATGGTCGGATGCAGAAATAGGTGCCCGGATGGGCCCAGGGCCTCCCGCCGACAAAAAAACTGGAGCAACCCAAGGATTCCAGGGGTCCAGCTTAGAGGACACTGGGAACACTGCGGAAAGGGATGCCCCCAAAGAGAAGCACCATGAGCCCCTTAGAGTCACCCCCCTAAGAAGGGAGATGCTTTAATTCACTTGGGTCAGGGCTTCTCCAGGGCCAGGCCCTCTGGGAACAGGTAGGGGTGTCTGCTTCCCTAACAAAGGGTTCATTCCAGGCCAGGCAGAGAGTCAGGAGGCAAAGAAGCAAACCAACGAGACCACTACCGACTGTGACAGCTGCCCTGAAGGGGACATACAGAGTGGCCGCATCTGAGGTCAGTGCTCGCCGAAGTGTGGCAGGTCCCACAGCTGACATGAGGCAGCACACGATCACAGCACAGAATCAAACCAACCCACACACTGAAAAACCCATTTCCTTCCCCCAAAAGAGAGGGCTTCTTCCACGCCTTGTGACTGAGTCTAGGAGGGAGCCCCATTCAGTGCCCAGAAGCTCTCTGACCAGCAGCAAACACTGGGCCCGCGACGCCACCCCTTCTAACAAAGGGAGAGCAGGACGGAGGTGGCCACTGGCCTGAACTGAATTGTTTTCGTTTTCAGTTTCTATCTGCATGGTTACTTTCTATTTCTGTGCAGTGATACTGGTTTTCTATTTCCAGTAGAGATACAGAGTTTCCTTTGAAAATAAATGCATAAAAGGCAAGAGAGGGGTCTAGTTAAATAGACTAAGTAAGAATTCAGGTCGGGAGGGAGGCGTGGCGAGATCACGATTTCCGACATTCTAGAATTCTACGGTCTAAAGCAGCGGTTCTCAGAGAGGGGTGCCCGGCCAGCAGCATTGCCTCTCCTGGGAGCCTGTGAGAAACTCGACGTCTCAGACCCCAGCCCAGCCCCGCGGAGTGAGAACCCCTGCCCCGCCGTGGGCCTAGCCAAATGCCTTCGACCACACCCGCTGGGGGACTCTGATGCTCGCCCAGATGGGGGAGCCAGCGAGCGCACCCTGCAGCCACGGCTGTGCTGACCCTACTGAGACTGAGTAGAAACTACTCAGAAGCCAAAAGGGTGAAGCCGGCTCCCGGGGCGCGGCCTGGCAAAGGGCCCCGGCTACGCCGCTGAGACCTTGCAGCTTTCGGCCCTCAGTTTACTCAAGACGGACGTTTAGGACGTGCCAAACGGATTCATGACGCCCTCCTCCTTCATGCTCTACTCAAAGCCGGCTTTCTGAAACGCTGAGCACTTACCTGGCGCTGGCCCCCTGCAGGTGACGAGGTGAGGGGGAAACGATTACCACGCGGCAGGGCCTCCCGACTTCTGTGACTGTGACACGCCCTCGCCCACCGAAGACAGACATTTTATACTCAGAACCCAAAGCAGAGGCTCACGAGGCAACACTGAAGCTCCCCGACGGCCGTGCACTTTGGTCCTTTTTATCCCCGTTCATTTTTTTGTTTGTTTTTAATGCTGGTCTTGATGCACTAAATTGATACAGATCAGGGACTGGTAAACTTTTCCTTAAAGGGCCAGATAGCAATAAAGATTTTACGCTTCTTAGTCACGTGGTTTCTGCTGCAACTTCTCAAATCTGCCGTTGCGGCAGCTTCAATGAAATGTTACCTAACGGCCCCGTGACTGAGCTGGGCTTTACTGTGGGATGTGCAACCCTGTCTCCTCCTGCGCCCAAGCGTTCCTTCCCCCGGGGGCCGGGGGAGCTGCTCTCGGTGGCTCACAGCTTGAGGCCTTCCCAGAACGTGCCCTCAGCTGAAGGGAACAGCCCACATCGAGGGACTGGTCAAGCCTCGGGTGCAGGACAGCTCCTCCCAGGATGGCCCAAGGCCACTGGGGCCACAGCCGTGCAGCCCACGCCCCCCAAACCCGTGCAGTGCTTTGCCCCCCTGCCAATGCCCAACACAGGCATATTGTCAGAGCTCTCGAGAAAAACCTTCCGTGTCTCACGGCTTATTTCCCAGGGAACCCATGGCCCACTGAAAGGTGCAGCCAGCTATGAGAGAACCACTGAATGAAGGCCACTTCTTCGACTCAGGAGGCGGCCACCAAGGTCCATGACTTGAGGACAAAATCTGGGCAGCCCATGTCAGTCCCTCCCTCCCACACAGAGGCTGAAAGCTCTTCTGCAAACCCAGGTGGTGGAAATGCCGGCAGGGCTCTGGGAGGGACGGTGCTGCTGGGCACGAGGCTCCTTGCATTAGCTCCTGACTTCAACACGTGGCAACTTTTACTGGGCAGGGGGCTACTTATTCATCCCCCAGATAAACCCCTGGAGCAACTCAGTCCGTACCTCCCCCCACCTCTCCGTCAGCTGAGAGAAGAGAAATATACACCTTTTAAGTCCCAAACATCTCAAGAAGTACAGACTGGGCAGAAGAGATGCACCTGGGCTGTGCCGTCGCACCTAAACCAGCCCTTGAGGGAAGTGGAAAAACAAGAGGGGGATGGTTCAGTGACGGAATACCTGCTGTACACTGACACAGGGACAGAGGAAGACAGAGAAATCACAGCAAACAATCATGAGAAGAGAGGACCGACAGGCAAATGGATAAACCAATCGTGGTACGTCCATACAATGCAATGCGATTGAAAATAAATAAATAAAAATAAATAAAACCAGTGGTGCTGGCAACACAGATGAACCTCTGAGATATTACGCTGAGTGAAAGAAGTCAGACGTGGAAGAATGCAGGTGGTCTGGTTTCCTTTGGGTTAAGTTCTTGAACAGCCTAAACGAATCAATAGGGATACGTAGCAGGCTGCTTGGGGCCAGGGAGGAGGGGCCTCAACCAACAGGGAAGGAGCTCAGGAAGCCCTGAGGGTGATAGATGCTCTGTGTCTTGATCTTGACAGTGGTTACATGACTGCACACCATCGCCAGACTCAGCAAACTGCACTCTCAATGTGGGCGACTCTTACTGGCATTTTAAGAGGTGGAAACCAAATCCTCTCCCCTTGAGTATAGGCCAGACTTAGTGACTCAGTTCTAACAAGTAGAATAAGTGGAAATGACGGTGTGACTTCAAAGACCTGGTCATTAAAGACACTGCGCCTTCTATTTTGGTCTCTCTTGGCTAATTCCCTCTGGGGGAGCCAGCTGCTCTGCTCCAATGGCCCCACGGAGGGGTCCTCGAGGTGAAGCACCGGGGCCTCCCACCAGCAGCCACACCAGGGAGCGGCTCCTCCCAGCCCCGGCTGAACTTTCAGATGAGACGGCAGCCTCGCCACGTTCCAACTGCGTCCCCACAAAACACCAAGTTCCTGACCCTCAGACACGATGAGATAATAAGCGTTTGTCGTTTTAGGCCACCAAGTTTGAGGCGATTTGTCACACAATCAGAGGTGAGGAGTCAGACAGAAATGCTGTCTCCTCACTGCTGACCTGTCAGCAACCTGCCACATGGTCGGCATTCAAATTAACAATATTGGATGAATGAATGAATGAGTACATGAATTAAACAATAGAGGATGTAAGGACTCTCTTGGAATAGCGTATGATGTCCCTAAGGGAAATAAAAGAGCATTTGTTGCGGACCAACTACGTGCAGACATTTCCCCACATTAGTTCACGAACCCTCACCAACAAGCCCCTGAGATGAACAACTGCAGTCAGGCTTGGTTTGCAGATGTGGGATCTGAGGCTCTTGCTCACAGCTCTCCGGCGCTTACGGGAGCCCCTCTCTGAGGGCACAGCCTCCCTCATTATCAACATGCCCACCCGAGTGGTACATCTGTTACAACGGATGACCCTGCAATGACACATCATCACTGACCGGAGTCCGTGGCTAACATTATACTTCACTCTGGGCCCCTGGCATGGACTTCCCTCATCCCTGGAGTCCTCAGTTCCTGGAAATGTCTCCTTGTTACAGAAGCATAACTGATGTTTGCTAAATTGAATGTGAAGAGGGAAGAGAAGTGGTAGAGGGAAGAAGCGAAATGCAAATACGAAAAGTCAGCTTTCAGAAGAGGACACCAAGGCGAGGAGAGATTACATGACTCAGATGCAAACCATGGGCTGGTCGTGACCCAACTAGACCGAGCTTGAGAAACGGGAGACGAGCAACTTCTCAGCGACAGGGCTCCCCTATTTGTCACTGTCATTGTGTCATTTTACTTTACTTTTTAACTGATTGCAAAGTAATATATGGCTTTGGTTTGTAGAAACTGGAAACTACAAAGGCGCCTAAAAGTTTCACATAATGTACCTTTTCCCTTATCCAGTAAGAAATCAACTGTGTGTCTGGTGTACATTCTTCTGATCACATATACCATTTTTATGCAATAAAAACGTAAATCATGTGATGCATTTTATATGAAGGGTTTCTCAACCTTGGCACGATCGTCATTTGAGCTGCATAATTATGTGTTGTGAGGGGTTGCCCTATGCCTTGCAGGATGTCTGGTGACACCCTGCTGCCCACACACGCCAGTAGCACACCCAAGTCTGAACAACCGGGAAAGTCTCCAGATTTTGCCAAACGGCCTGGGACGTTCTGCTACATAGGAACCTGTTTGTTTCACCTCCTCAGATACCGTAAGTATTTTTCCAGGCCATAAACATCTTCTAATATAGAATTTTTCAGTAGATGCCTGGATTGTATCTCATCAACGGGCCATATGCTATTGACCAGCACTCCTGAGGGGCATCCCTGCAGTTTCCACTTTTACTCAGCTTGTGTCCAAAGCCCCGAGCATCACTTGAGTTTTCACCTCCACTGCAGATTACCAAGCTCAGCGCCGTGTTTGGTCCAAAAAAAAAAAATTTTTTTTGTCTTTGTTCTGCAGAAAGTGCCCCGGGAAGTCTGGGTCTGTGGCTTCTGTAAGGAACTCTCTGGCAGGAGGAACTGCTTTCAAAGACTTGGCAAGCACGGCCTTCACCTTGCTGTGGATTTCCTGTGACGAGCTGGGGCCCTGAGATGCTAAACAATAGAGCCTCGGTGGCACGACCTCTTCCCTCGCTGCTGGAAATCACTACAAAAAGCTCAACCCCGCTTTTGCAACCAAGTTGTTCAGAACTAATTTCAAACTTTTAATTAAGCCAGCATCTAAAATGGCAGCCTCAGGCTGTTCCAACTTCCTCTGAATAGTTAATTACGGAGCAACTGGTCGACCTGGCCAGTGTATTGGATGCAATGCCTCAAACAGGTCTCCCTGGGGGTGTAACAGCAAGGCGCCTGGACTGGGGGTCAGAAAACCTGGGTTGCTGGTCCTGCCGTGTGGACTTCGGATGCTCACAGAACCTGCGTGGGCCTCAGTTTCCTCATCTGTAAAATGGGAATGATGACACCTCCCTTAGCAGACTCTCAGAGATCTTGGGAAGGTTCCATGAGTTTCTGTATCTGTAGGTGCTTTGCAAAGTGTCACACCTTATAGAAATATAAACAACTGGCAGGAATCTTATGTCAGGAGCAGGCTTTCTAAGTATGAGGCTCTGTCCTCAATTACATACTGTTTCCCTCAGGATTTAGAGCAGGAAAGAGAAGGCATTCTAAAAAGTCAGAGGATACATGCACCCCAATGTTCACTGCAGCACCGTTTGAAACAGCAAAGCCATGGAAGCAACCTAAGTGTCCATCGATAGAGGAATGGATACAGAAGATGTGGTACAGATACACAATGGAATATTACTCAGCCATTAAAAAGAATGAAATAATGCCATTTGCAGCAACATGGATGGACCCAGAGATTGTCATACTGAGTGAAGTAAGTTGGACAAAGAGAAATATTGTATGATATGGCTTACACGCTGAAACTGAAAAGAAATGATACAGATGAACTTATTTACAAAACAGAAACAGACTCACGGACTTAGAGAATGAACTTATGGCTACTGGGGGGAAGGGTGGAGGGGGTAGGGATAGTTAGGGAGTTTGGGATTGACATGTACACACTGCTATATTTAAAATGGATAACCAATAAGGACCTACTGTATAGCACAGGGAACTCTGCTCAAATGTTATGTAACAACCTAAATGGGAAAAGAATTTGAAAAAGAATGGATACATGTATATGTATAACCAAATGACTCTGCTGTACACCTGAAACTATCACAACATTGTTAATCAACTATACTCCAACATAAAATAAAAAGTTTAAAAAAACAAAAATTCTGCTCTTTGAAATACACTGTTAAGAAAATAAAAAGAAAAGGCACAGGTTAGGAAGAAAAAATAATCAAGTCAGATAACAACAAGTGTTAGCAAAGATGTGGAGAAGGTGGAATGCTTGTATACTGCTGGTGGGAGTGGAAAATGGTCCAGCTGCTGGAAAATCATCTGGTGGTTCCTCAAACGATGAACTGTAGAGTTACCATATGACCCAGCAGTTCCATTCAGAGACCTGAAAACATACGCCCACACAAACACTTGTACACAAACGATTATAGCAGCATTATCCTCTAGAGCCAAAAAATGGAAACGACTCATGTGTCCATCGAAAAAGGGAAATGGATAAAGTGTGGTCCATGCACACAATGGAGTATTTTCAGTCATAAAAAGGAATGCAGCACTGACATCCACTACAGTGTGGGTGAATCTTGGAAACACGACGCTGAGCGAAAGAAGTCAGACACAAAATGCCACACTGTATGATTCCATTTGTATGGAATGTCCAAGACAGACAAATCCACAGAGGCCGAAAGTAGATGAGTGGTTGACTGGGCTGGGGGGAACAGGGAGACAGGAAAATGGTTGCTGAAGGGGACAGGATTTCTTTCTGGGGTGATGAAATGTTCTAAATTGCCTGTCATGACGCTTGCACACATCTCTATAAAGCAGCAATGCTGAAGAAACTTGGGCGATACACAAAATCACGCTAATTTTATTTTTGACTCTCAAGTAAAGTGGGGACAACAACAGCTTGTGCTTTTGTGTATGATTCACCTTGGTGTTTCCTGTTGCCAGCATGGTGGGTAACACGCAGTAGATGCTCAGAAAATAAAGGCCGTCAAATGAGAGAATGAACAAGTGGATGAACATATGAAGGAAATTCTGCTGTACGTGGCTTATTTAATGATCACGTACATATCTTGATAATAATATGACACTAGCATTTTCAGTCCTTTCCTTCACTGAATGTGATTCCACTTAGGAACTTTGTTTTGCCTATTTAGAGCTCACTAATTTACCCAAAAGTCAATAATAAAAATAACTTTTTTACATATTTATTCATTCATTTGCTACAGGCTAGAGCACTTCACTTGTACTAAGACATCTGATCCACACAGAGCAACCTCGTTAGGTAGGTCCTATTATTATTTCCATTTTATAAATGAAGAAACAGAGGGCCTCATTTGCTCTAGAGATACAATGGCCTGAGATGTAACTGTATACAAGGTTATTCACTGCAGCACCGGGGTAGCAAAAGGTTGGAAACTAAATGTCCAACAAGTGGGCGCTGTTTAAATAAATTATGGTACATACTTGGAGTAGAATATGCTTTACCTGTTCAAAAAGAATGAGGCAGATATTTATATGCTGATATGGAAGTATCTCCAAGATATATTATGTGGAAAAAAAAAAAACAAGAGAGAGAACGGTGTGTGTCATATGCTATTATGGATTTTCTGGTATACGTTCTGATTACATCTGGAAGGACACTGTGGTAAGAGCGGGTGCTTCCACAAGGGGATCTGAGAGGCCGGGTGTATCGTCAGGAGAGGCGTGCATATGCGGCAGTAACAAACGGACCCTAAACCTAAGTGCCTTAAATAATGGAGGCTTGTTTTTCATCCATACAAGATTGTCATAGAAAACAGGGCTTCTCTGCTCGTAAATCGCTCAAGGATGGAAGCCGATGGAGTGTCCACCAACTCAAAGAGAGCTCTGGAGGTCTCGAGCTGACAACGAGCTCCAGCGCAGAAGTCACATACGTCACTTCTGCTCACAAGTCCTCGGTCAGCACTTGCCACAGGGGGGCCGGGAAATGCAAACCTATGTGTCTGGAGGTGGAGGGCCTCTGAGCTGCAAGAAAGCCTACACCCTGGGGAAAGACGCTGGCAGGAGGATTACTTTCCTGCACGAGCCCTTTTAAACGTCTGAACGTTTTCCTCGGGCATACGACTGCCCAGCCACGAACTGAAATGTTTAAAAAGTGTCTCCAGGAGAGCTAAGTAACAGGCAAGGTGAGCTAAGTCCCAGGTAAACCGCAGAGACCACAGATCTCGTCAGCTGAGAGGAGGAGGGATCACTGCAGGCCATTTGACTGTCCACGTGCTTTTAAAGGGCACCTACTGTGCGCCAGGTGTAGACTCTGCAATGCAAAAGCGCAGTTCGGTAAGCCCTGGCCCATCCCTCCAGGAGTTCAGAGCTGATTGGAGGAAAGCTGGGCCACTTGGGTTCAAGTCCAGTCTCTCTCTGGGTATCCTCATTTGCCTCACCTGTAAAATGGGCCTCCAAACACCTACTGTAGAAGGTTACACCAATGTGGCCGAGGATGGAGTGAACGGGGGTCTGTTGGCCCATGAGGCACCTCACACACGTGGAAACCAGGCGTGTATCCCCACTTTTGCCTGGGATGTTTGTGACAGGATGAAGAGCTGCCCCGGGGAGACCTCCATCCTCTCATTTTTTCCTCCTCCCTCTTAGTTCCTTCTTTCTGCTAATGGGCCGGCTCTCTGGGGCTCATCAGACCACTTTTCATGCTGTTAAACTGCATCATTTTTGATCTCCCCACTCAACAAATCCACACAAACCATGTTAGATGTTATTTGTGGGGAATAATCTGTTTAGTATCTTATCGAAACTTTGAAAGCTGTGATTCCATTCAGATGGGGGCATTTTCGGGCTGCAGAGGGGGAGGGAAAAAAGAATGTCAGAATGCTGGGATTATCAAGATTTGGATTAGCAAGCAATTTCCTGAGTTCCCCAACTTCATACACGAGGTCAGAGAGGTCTGTTCTGAATGGAACCCATTAATCTCCCTGTTGTTAGCGAGGAAACGTTGGAAAGTGCAGGTGTTAACAGTCTCCGTGTTATTTTTGGGAGAATGTGAGTCGAACACTCGCAGGAAGTGTACTATTCCCTCACCGGCATCCTGGAGTATTATTTTAGGCGGCAGAACTGAGGCTGGCGAGCAGAAGCCAGCTTTCAACACACCTTTAAGGCAAGAAGGGTACTTCACAGGCAAGACTTTTGCTGCAAAGTTGGGGAAAATTAAAATAATCAATGTGTTCTCCAAGGCTGCTCAAAAAGGTCACCCGCAGACCTCCTCAGGACAGCGACACCCATGCCCTCGGCCACTAGCCCATCTGACTCCGTGGAATATGTGGACCCGTCCTAGTCCTATGGAACAGACAGGCTAACCTGAATACCACCAGCCAGCAGACACGGACAGACACACACACACACACACACACACACACACACACACATCAACTCGGCACGCACACCTCTGCCTATAAGGGCTGCTTCCCCTATAACTTGAGGAGTTTATTCTTTAAATGTAGATAAAAATTCTAAACTACAAAATAAAATCAGAGTATATTTGACCATCCTGAAAGGTTCTGCTGGGAATGCAATGGAATTTTCTCTCTTGGACCCTCCAAGTGCACAGCAATTTGGAGTAAATGTCAACAGCAAAAGCCCTAGAGCCCAACTGTCAGGCTTCATGGCTTCCTAGGTGGGGCTTCTTGGGCAGACTTCTTAACTTCTCTGTGCCTCAGTTTCTCCCTCTGTAAAATGAGGGAGGGTGCAACTGTAAGAACGGTGTTGCGGTGAGTTAATAATAAAGTTGTGGTGTTGAATTAACGCAAGTACACGCACACCTTGGAGATGCTGCGGGTTCAGATCCAGACCGCCGCAATAAAGCAAATATTGCAGTGAAGTGAGTTACACGGAATTTTTTTATTTCGCAGTGCATATAAAAGTGATATCGGACACCTGAAACCACTATCGCATTGTAAATCAACTATGCTTCAATAAAAGAGTTATGCTCACACTATACTGCATTCTGCTGAGCGTGCAAGAGCATTACATCTAATAAAAAATCATGTACATACCTTAATTAAAAACACGTTACTGTTAAAAAATGCTATAACATCAAAGTAACATCAAAGATCACTAATCACAGATCACCATAACAAATATAACACTAATTTCAATAATAATAATAAAAAGTTTGAGATACGGTGAGAACTACCAAACCGCGATACAGAGCCATGAAGCGAGCAAATGCTGTTGGGAAGATGATGCTGAGAGATCTGCTTGACTCAGGGTTGCCACAACCTTCACTGTACACAAGATACCTGCAATGCGTGATGAAGCGAAACAGTCAAATGAGGCACGCCTGTAATCACCTGAACAGTGCTCGGCGCCTGGGAGGTTGACGTGAGTTGGTTATGAGGATGACGGTGGCGATGATGGTGGTGTTGATGATGATTTTATCCTAGTACATGTGGATGGCTATGACAGAATACCTTAGACTGGGTGGCTTACAGACATTTTCTTACAGTTCTGGAGGCTGGGAAGTCCAAGATCGAGGTGCTGGCAGACTGGGTGTCTGCTGACTCCACTTCCCGGTGCACAGAAGGACACCTTCTTGCTGTGCCCTCGCACGGTGGAAGAGGCAAGGCGTCTCCCCTGAGTCTCTTTTATAAGGGCACTAACCCCACTCAGGAGAGCTCCACCTTCATGACCTAATCACCCCAAAGGCCCCACCTCCTAATAACCACCCCACTGGGGATTAAGTTTCAATGTACGCATTTGGGGGCAGGGGCGGCACACAAATATTCAGTCTATAGCAATGATGATGGTGGGCATGGTGGCTCCGTGTGTTTAAATGTATGATACGTGCAGGCCTTGGAGTCCAGGAATACGTACGGGGGCGGGTACTCATGAAGTAGTGCTTAGGTACTGAGACTACTAATTAGGGAGATCACTTGTGGTTAGCTGTCAACCAGCAAGCCCCACAGAGTGGATCAAAATATCTCCCGGGGCTTGATTAGGACCTGGGAACACTTGGTTAAAGAGTCTGTGGTCATTTCTAAGGACCAGGGACTCCAGCCCCTTCCTGAGGAACACAGGCTCCACTGTGTAGATTTCTCTGGGAAAACCAGATTGACAGTGCCTTTCCCATGCATGAGAAGACTGTCTGTGCAAAGACAGGGGAAGAAGCAAAGAGCCCTCTGGTCTCACAATAACCTGCGAAATAGATGCTCACCTTGCTGTGTCCCAGATGAGGAAACGAAATCCTGGATAGACTACACACGGGTGTAAGTGGCGAGGCCAGGGTTTGAACCCGTCTACAAAAACCTCATCTCAAGGCCTCCACGGTGGAGTTAAATCACACCAAGGGACAGTGTGTGTCATTCTGCTGTGTGTAGTGGCCGCCAACTCCAGAATCAGCATTCTTAACCTTTCTGCCACGGAGTCTCAGACCTTTGCTCACCAGGTGTTTCTCTGGGCAGATGTTACAGCGCAGATCCTTTGCCGTGACCCTGCAGATGTGCTCCGCTTGGAGATCTGGGTATGGCTTGGGGCTCTGCATTGCACTGAGCATCCCAGGTGAGCGGACTGCAGGACCACTGCCCTTGGAGAAATGCGGATCTCTACTCCGCTGCCTTTGGTTCTCAGCGCAATCTGGATTTTCCAAAACGGCAGGCCAACAGGACCGACCCTTTCAACTTGGCATGGTTGAGACCCTTGATGTCCAACAGGGTGGAAGGCAGAGGAAGGGCTGGCTCAGGAGCCAGAAGACGGAAACGCAAGGCAGGCTCCACCGCTTCTCAGCCGGAACCTCACTTTGGGCCTGGGTCTCTTCGCTGGTAAGATGGGTGCAATGGTCCTTGCACAGTTGGCACCCAGGGAGATGATGCCTCTGTAACACAGTGCCACGTGTCCACCACTAGTGACTCATTCCTAGAACCCGCAGCCCCTTCTTCCCATCCACACCAGAGAGCACTCCCCAAGGGGCACGCGTGGCGTTCTCCGAGGAGGGTAACTCAGCAGGCGGGGACATTTGTCAGTCCCACCCCATCCAAGCCCGTTGGAACCAGCAGCTTTCCCCACGGAAGAGGCTCTAATTACCTCACACAAGGAGGCAAATGGGAGATAAAATTACCAGCAACTCGAATCATAAATACTTTCTCTTTTAACGTTTTTACGATACTCCCTCTTTTCAGATGCAATAATTTACCCTAATGTGTTCCTCCCGCTGTGTTCTCTACTCATCTGACATCTGTTTAAATGTCGGGACGGCGGGATGAGAGTAAATCACATTATACTGATTATATGTGTTTCATTCTACTGTGCGCTGCTGAAGCCACGTCGGCTTCACTTGCCAACATGAGGACCGAAAACGCCGAACGCTGCCCTTTGCGTTATCTTGATGAAGAGGACATAAATTTTAACTCCAGCAAATGGAAAAGTACCAAAATGCCATCGAGTTGGCCTGGCCGCTTTTTAAGGAGCTGGAATGGAACCTATTTGTCTTGTCCCGTTCACCCGGGGAGCCATGAATCAGTGTCCAGTGGACCCGCCGCTAAACGCTTAACCAGAAAGCTTCGGGAGGACACAGGGAGAGAAATGCTACTTGTTTTCTAGGATCACATTGTATGGGAAAGTTTCCCAAAAGGAATTTTGTTGAGGTCCGATGTCATGTCAAGAGATAGACGACGTCTCCATTGGGATTAGCCTCCAGAGAGTAAGACAAAAGAAACAAACAAAAATAAGTAATGGATGGTGGCTCAAACACACCATATTTGATCCTTTAGCATAAAAGAAGATATGAGGGGTATTCCAGGGCCGGCACGGTGCTTCCATGAGTTTAACAGGGGACAAGACTCCTTTCAGCCTCCCTACAGTGTGGCCCTCCTCCTCATTTTATGGCTGCCTGAGCTCCGGCAATCACATCCGAGTTTCTGATAGCAGGATGGAAGAAGGAGAGGAGAAAGTCTATGCCTTCCTTCTTTTTACAAACAGACTTTATTTTTTAGAACAATGTTTAGATCTATAGAGAAATTGTGAATATAACAGAGTCCCCATATCCTCTACCCCCAGTTTCCCATATTATTAACATCTTACATTAGTAAGGCACATTTGTTATAATTAATGAGTCAATATTGATACATTATCATTAGTGAAAGTCCATACTTTATTCAGATTTCCCTAGTTTTTCCCTGACGTCCTTCTTCTGTCCTAGGCTTCCATCCGGGGTCCTTACACTTTACACTTAGCCATCACGTCCCCTTAGGCTCCTCTTGGCCGTGACAAACAGTTCACGCCCTTCTCTTTTAAGGAGATTTCCCACAGGTACCACGTGACACGTCCTCTCACTTCTCACGGCCACAACTCAGTCCTTCGGCCACGCAGAGCTGCGAGAGAGGCTGGGAGGTGAGTCTTTATTCCGGGCACCACGTGGGCAGCAGAGCACTGGGGAAGACGTGGAGCATGGATACTGCTGACAATTAACAGTTCCCGCCACAGAAGGGTCTCAGGAGACCACCCTGGTCGGCCTTCTCCTTCAGGCCGATGTGCTCCTAACAGCCCCAGCTGGCGGGGTGACCACAGTGCAGGAAAGGCAAGCGATTACCGTGAAGTCACACAGCCAGGGCCTGGGGAGGAGCCCGGCACGTCGCTCCTTCATGTCTACCAGGCTCCTGCACGCTCCTCTCCTGTTCGAGCTTGTTTCTGAGCAGATTCCAGCTGTCATCCTCCTTTCACGCCAGGCCTCAGTTCAGGCCCTGCATCCTCCAAGAAGGCCTTCGTCATCCCTGTCGCCCTGGGCTGGATCAAAACAACCAGTGGGTGTGTTCTCCTGGGGCTTTACTGAGTGTGCTCGCTGTGTGGCCGGCGTCGTGCTCAGGGCTCCCACACTAGGTCTTGTATTCCTCGAAGCCATCTCCTAGAGTAAGTGTGATTACTCTCCTGGCTCCCTATAAGAGGAGGCTGAAGACGGGCCCAAGGTCACAGTCAGCACAAGACAGAGCCGGGCTCCCTGGCAGACCCGTCTCCGGAGCCCACACTCACCAGGCCACATGGTGCGGCGCTCTGAGCGCCTGGCCCATTCACACGGGGACAGCGGGCGTCTGCAGTCCCTGGGGAGGCTCTCCCAGCCCTGGAGAGTCAGCAGGGCTGGCTCCTCCTTGGGACTTGGAGAGACTCTGTTCCTGCCTCTCCGGCGTGTCCTGCGCCCCTCCAGTCTCCGTCTGAGTCATCACACAAAGGTCTCCTCTGTGTGTGTGTGTCTGTGTCCAAATTTCTTCTTCTTATGAGGACACAAGTCATTGGATTAGGGCTCATCGTAACCTAGCGTGACCTCACCTTAACTTAATTAGACCTTATTTCCAAATAAAGTCACGTTCACAGGTCCTGGGGGTTTAGGACTCAAACATCCTTTTTGTGGGGCGCACACTCCCACACACCCCAGAGACCTAAAGGAGAGCTTCCTTTGTCAGCACGGCCTGCTGGCCTGTCCGCTGGTTTGCTTATTTATTTTCAGCTTCTTTAGCAAACTGTCAGCAAGAAACCAATGTCCCTCTGAAGTGGGGACCTGAAAAGGGCTTAATAGGGTGATGATCTACACAAGAACCTACACAGGGCGGTGCAGCGCACCAGCATGAACGGGTGGGTGCGAGGACCCACTACCCCCTCTAGGACCGAGGGGCTGGCCGAGAAGAGTCGCCAGAGGCCCTGGCACAGAGGCCCATCTGTCGGCAGCTGTGGCCTTTCCCAGAGGGACACAAGTGTCTGTGAGCCTGAGCGAGGCCCGCGGATACCCCACCTTCTCTCCCCTCGCCCTTCGGATCGCTCGCTGGGGCTTTCCGTTGGCTGAACTCACCCAGAAGCAAGGGCAGGGGGGCCCGATTAATACCGTGGAGAGTACTACGAGCTACGGCCTCCGAGGGCAGAGTGGAGAGTAAAGGACGGTGGCAGGTGTCCCACCCAGGGCCCAAACCGCCCTGCGATGTGCTTACGACCTGGCGCTCACGGCCGGGGGGCACGTAAGTAACGCACGTTCAGTCCCTGAGATGCCTGGCACCCGACGTTCTAGTCCGGAGGCAAGGCTCCGCGGAGGTCGGCGTGGTGCCGCCAGCCTGGTTCCAGGATTTGATTTCCCAGGCTGTCATTTCCACATCTCACAGCCTCCTGGAACTTCTGCGAGCTCACTGCTACCCCTTCTAAATGCCTTTGCGGCCGGGTCAGGCAGAGCGGGGGTGTGGCTCCCACAAGCACCCTGAGTGACGTCAACCAGGGCCAGCAGCCTGGTTCCCCCAGGACGTCAACCAGGGCCAACAGCCTGGTTCCCCCCAGGACGTCAACCAGGGCCAACAGCCTGGGTTCCCCCAGGACGTCAACCAGGGCCAACAGCCTGGGTCCCCCCCGGGACAGAGCTCGCACCCTCGGCTGGGGCTCTGAAGAGCCTTGCAGTGGAGGAGCTGTTCCCAGAGGTGTGAGCGGGGGAGACCAGCAACTCCAGGAAGCCACAGACACACTCAGATCTGAGAGGATACGGGGCGGGGGGCGGGGGGGATGGTATTCGCAGGCTGGCGGAGCCCCGGAGCCACAGGGGGACATACTGCCAGGCTGCCGCAGCGCAGCAGAGGGCCGGGAGGATAGAGATGCCTCTCGCCTGCCCCCCAACCTCCTGCCACCCCCCTCGGCTGAACCCCACGGCGAGCCAGACAGAGGACGAGGGAACCCGGGTGCGCTTGGCTCTAGGGGGCAGCGGGGCAGGGGGAGGGGCTGGGGTGGGCGTGGTAATGAGCAAGCGCCACCCCCCGGGGGACAGACGCCTGCTGTGGGCTGCTGGGCGCTCTCCAGAGGCTTTACCCACGCGACCTTGGCCGACCCTGACCGTGCCCAGTGAGGCAGCCTCTGAGACGCGCTGAGGGGCTGCAGCCCAGAACGGCGGCTGCCCCGCCTGAGCTCACAGCAACGCCGGTGGCTGAGATGCGTGTCTTGTCCCCATTTTCAAGATAGAGAAAAGAGACTCCACGAGGCTAGATTCGCTTCTTGAGTATGTGTCAGTCAGTGGAACAACTGCTGGAACAAACGTCCGCGGACTCCAGGAGCTTAGCCCGACACAGATTCCTCTCTCATCACGGTCCGGTGCAGGACGTGGGGCGCGTGGGGGGCTCCATGCGGTCATTCCATAACCCAGGACCCATTTCCTAGGGTCTCAGAGTCACCCCTGGACCCCAGTGTCCAGTTAATGGACAGGGAAGAGAAATCATGGAGGACAGCAGACTTCCTGGGGCCAGGCTGGCCGTGGCACACGGCAATCCTCCCCAAATCCCTCGGCCAGAACCCGTCTCGGGGTCCCACCCGACTGCTGGGGGTTGGGCAGTGATGTCTGCGGTCTGCCGAGAGGAAGTGAGAAACCCGGCTGGGGTGACACTGGCCAACGCTACGGAGCACCTCTGGGGGCGCCCCGCTGGGGGCAGAATGGTGTGTGGCTACAGGAGGGGACAGTCACTGCACGAGGTGCGGGGGCCGAGGGGACAGGACCCACTGCACAGACCTCGTGAGAGTGGCTTCGGAAGCTGCTGACGGGGGTGAGGAGAGCAGCCCGACGGACTCGCGCACGGCCACTCGGCTGGTTACCTGCAGCCGTGGGCGCCAGGCCGGGGCCTTTGCTCCCGGAGCGCTGCACTCTCCTGGCTCCCAGAGCCGTCTCGGGGTTCACGGGGGTGGCAGGCTTGGGCCCCCGAAAGGATGGTGCTTTGTCACTACCGAGTCTTCTCAGGTTCACAGGCATCCACGTTCTGGGTCCGCAGAGCGCCGAGGGAGGCCAGCCCGGGCTTTCTCTGAGCCGCCCGGGAGCACAGCACAAGCAAGTGGCCACGGAGCCGGCTGCGAGTCAGGCCGCCTTACAAATTACTCCGTGAAAGCTAAAAGCTTCGGCAGTCCCGGGGGATATGAGGAGCCCCGGCGAGGCCTTGTTAGGACGGGCCTCCGGGAGAGCGTGCAAGGTATTTACATTGGTTGAAGGGCTCATTTCGGTGAAGGATGGCAGGGCCTTGGCCTCGGAGAATCATGTGTGCACGGGCTTTTTTCTCCCAGCAAGCACTCAGGCTCCCCAGAGGTCAGATACAGTGCAAAGCAGAAGCGCGCTCAGCTTCCGGCGGGGACCTCGTGGTGGGCTGACCAGGTGCCGGGCGCCGAGCAGAAGCGCACTGGGCTTCCGGCGGGGACCTTGTGGTGGACTGACCAGGCGCCGGGCGCCGCCGCGTCTCTGGATCTTGCTGCCTTCCGATTCTGGTTTCTGTGAGCTTGACAAAGGTGACACCGGTCCCAGGTACCTTTTCACGGGTTCCAACCAGACTCTGCGGGCGCCCTGCTGGAGGTCCCTGCTGGGCACCTCCACCTCCCGCTCTGGGGATTTTCCATGGCCTCGGGGGCCACAGATGCTGTAGGACTGGCCCAGAGCCTGTCCGTGATCCAGAGAGAGTTCATGCCTCTTGGGATGAATCAATGGCCAATGAGCAGCAGAAGCCAGTGGGTAAACATCCCTCCTGCCTCCTCCTCGGATGCACTGTCCTGAGAAGCAACTGTTTATATGGACTTTAGGAAGATGGTCCTATAAAACTGGGTGACCACTTGCTCTTAATACCGAGTGCTGGTCAGTCTGGACTGGCCCTTGCCATTGGCTCTCCTTGCCCTTACTTCCGCTTCCTGGGCTTGCACCTCCTAAGTAGTAGCCTGTAAGCCTTGCCTCGGGTTTTCTTTTCTGGGGAACACACACTCACGCACACACCTGCGCACATATCGAAACGGTGATTATCTTGAGACTTCCCCACAAGGGGTCTTTTCTTTCCTTCCACGAAATGATAGCTATCAGTGATCATGAAGACTGTTTCTCTGGCAGGAACGGATGAAGTGTCCTGGAAATCATTCCCCTTTCCTCCAGGGCACACAGCCATCCACACTCCCCAGCCTCCTGTGCAGCTGCGGGCAACGGAGTGTGAGGGCAGCGACGGCGACCACTCCAGGTCAGACCCATGAAACGTGAATCCGCAACCTTCTCCTTTCTTTTTCATCCACCTGCTGAACGGGGAGGCCTCCAAGGGCCAAGAGGAGGCAGACCCAGGAGGGGGAAGGAGGACCCTTCCCAGGAGAGACGCCCGACCAGGAGAGTCGGTGTTGGACTGCCGTGTGAGCACGATATAAACTTCCACGGGCTGAGCCTCTAAGATACGTGGCTTTTGTGTTTCAGCGGGAAGACCATCTTCATGATCTACAGACTTTGCATGAAGTACACTGCTATGCACTGTCCCATTGAATCTTCACAGAGAAAATACAATTAGTATTAAAACTGGAATGCTGCAGAAAGTGAGGCACGAGCGTCTGCAGCATTTAGAAGTTCGCACGGTGAGCAAATGCGGGGAGGCGCTCTGTAATTTTAGCGCTAAAAAGACCTCTTGCCATCACAAAGCACGCCTTCCTCCACTTGACAGATGAAGAGACTGAAATTCAGAGAGGACCAGGGACCTGCCTGAGGTACCACTCAGTTCACCGGAGTCCCGGTGGTGAGTCCTCCAGCCTCCCAATCTCCTATGCCCTTTCTAAGGCACTGGGGACAGACAAGTGTCTTCACAGCCCTTGGCTGTCTCTTCCAGGGGGAGAGCAAATGGTTGTTTTAGTGAAGGCAATGATCAAAGAGATAAATCAGGCACATCCAATGATATGGCACTGAGTCTCGCGGACATCAGGCAGAGAAACGATAGTGCTGCGGCAAAGGTCATAGACAGAGTTGGAACCGGTTCCTCTAACTAGCTGTGTGACGCAGGGTGAGTGACTGAACCTCTCTGTGCCTCAGGTCCTCATTTATAAAAGAGGGCTAGTCATGGAACCCACCCGGCACGGGTGTTGAGTAGATTCTAACTAAGTTGTCAGATGAGCTACCTCATGTCGTCGGCACGTGGTAAACCCTCAAACATTAGCTACTATTTTCACTGTTCGGATTCACTCTTTGGCCAGTTGCAAGGCTATCAACATTTACTAACTCACTCTGTCGCTGCCCAGACTCTTTCTTTGTCCCTCCAAAGATCTTAACTCACTTCCGAGCTTCAAAAACCCGTGGCCACACACTGACTCCTCTCCCCTCTCATTAAACTATCACTCGATGATGTAAACCGCTGCGCCGCCTTGCCCTGCCCAGGGAGCTCTGCCGGTTCCAGCTGAGTTTGCACTGGAGGTGCCGGCAGCACAGCTCCCTGGGACAGAGGCTGGGGTCTGAGCTGGCAGGCAGGGGGCAGAGGCAGGGGCGGGAGCCCTTCCTGAAGTGCCAGGGGGCCACCGCACCCCCCGCCTCCCGCCTGGACGCCCTGCACAGTGCACCCTGTCGGGCACTTGGGTCTGAGCCACCAGGTGATAGGCCTGCCTCCAGCCTGCTCTCTGAGCCAAGCGGGAAGCCCGTAATATGCACCTCAGCTTGGCTTTGTGGTTTTCTGTTTTGCTCGTTTCCCACAACAAGGTCCTTAGAAGGATGAAGACCTAGTGTGCTGACTCCTGGGAAGGGTGGGGCAAGAGCAATTGTCTTTGGAACTGAGAAACGTTTTCAGAGAAGGGTGTGGAATGTCGGCAGGGTGGGGGTGCAAAACACTACCAAACAGTGCCGTCGGCCCCCGACTGAACATGGTCTAAGGAGACCCAGGTTCTCCCCACCTCGTCCACAGCGTCCGTCCATCCATCCATGCTCCATCCGTCAGCCATCCTTCCTTCCTTCCATCCACCCACCCACCCACCCACCCACCCATCCACCCACCCATCAGCCCATCCACCCACCCACCAGCCCACCCATCCACCCACCCACCCACCCACCCATCCATCCACCCACCCACCCACCCCCCAGCCCATCCATCCATCCATCCATCCACCCACCCACCCACCCATCCACCCACCCACCCATCCACCCCCCCATCCATCCACCCCCCCAGCCCATCCATCCATCCATCCACCCATCCATCCATCCGTCCACCCATCCATCCATCCAGTGACCACATAATTAGTCAAGCATTAGATGCGGGCCGAGCACTGTGCTGGGCCCTGGGAACACAATACGGAGCAGGAGACGCTGACGCTCCCCCCGCGCCCTCGGCTCACTGCCTAGCAGGGTGTCCACGAGGGCAACAGTTCAGCTGGGCTCCCCACAAAGCACACCGAGGCAAGGAATGAAAACACTGCATTTGGAAAATGGTCCTGGGAAATCAGCAGAGGAGAGTGGAGAGATAAGGCAGGAAAGGAGAGGCACCCTGTGTGCACCTGGAGCTCCACCCTGCTGGAGACCTCCGGAAGGCTTGCAGAATGTGCCCCGGAGTTAACCCAGCTGAAAGACGGCAGGGCTGGGGCCGCGACCCCCCAACTCTGTCCACCACTGGCCAAGGGCTGCTTCCGGGGCTCCTACTCCGACGAGCCGCCCACGGGGTTGGGGAAGGGCCAATACCCATCTTTTTACGTCTGTGCAGACATAAAGCTATTCTAGAAGGATGAGCGGAGACCCACGGCCAAGTGGAGCTGTGTGTGAGCTCAGCGTACACAGGTCCACAGCCGTCCTGGAGGGAGGCAAAGAGCAGTGACAAGACGCACGCAAAGTCCAAAATAAGATGCCATCTCAGGAATTACCAAGCGTCCGGGAGTCCCCTTGGAAAGAAAGTGCAGAACTTTCATGGAGAAACTGAAAGCTTTACTAAGATGGGAAGGAAGGCCTAAACAAAGGAAGAGAGTCCCCTGTGCGTGGGGGGGTGACTGAGCCTGTGGAGCTGCGTCCCCTCAGATTAACCCTGCGCCCCGTGAGGCAGACGGCAAGGTGCCCGCGGCATCTCTGACAAGTGTTTTCTAAAATTCACGTGGAAGAATAAACTTCCACAAACGGCTAAGACGATTTTGAAAAAGTGCAAAATGTGGTCTTTATCTTCACGTGTTTTTTTTTAATGCTGTCATCCCGGTATCCACACACGTTACATACCTTTCTTTGCACTAGTATACAAACATCATTTACATCTTAATAGTAATAGTTTAAAAGCCACATGATAATTCATCAGGTTGCTTTAACTTAATTTCCCTAACCACACCCCCATTGTTGACATTTCAAACTTCAGTTTTTTATCATCTTAAAAAATCCCATGGGTGAAATTTCTTTTTTTTTTTTAATTGGGGTAAGAACACATGAGATCTACTCCCTTACCGAATTTTTAAGCGCACAATACAGCATCGTTAACTGGGGGTCCCGTGTTGCACGGCACCCCTAGAATTTGCCACCTCGGATCACTGACACTTTATACCTGCTGAATGGCAACCCCCCTCCCCCTCCGCCAGGCCCCGGCGACCACCATTCTACACTGCGTTTCTCGGAGTTCGACTTTGTTAGATTCCACACGAGTGACATCATGCAGTATTCGTCTTTCTGTGTCTAGCTTATTTCCCTTCACATAACATCTTCCAGGTCTACCCGTGTTTCACAAATGGCAGGGTTTACTTCTTTTTTAAGGATGAATAATATTCCATTGTATATCCACCATGTTCTCTTTATCCATTCATCCGTCGGTGGACACTTAGACTGTTTCCACAGCTTGGCCACTGTGAATACACTGCAATGAACACGGAAGTGCAGATATTCCTTAGAGATCCTGATTTCAATTCCTTCCAATAAATATCCAGAAAAGGGACTGCTAGATCATAGAACTAAAAATAGAACTTCTATTTTTAACTTTCCGAGGAACCTCTGTACTGTCTTCCATCATGGTGGTACAAATTTACATTCCCACCAACGCTATACAAGAGTTTCCTTTTTTATACATTCTTGCCAACACTTGTCATCTTTTACTGTAGCTTTGCAAGATAGTTTGAAGTCAGCAAGTGTGACACCTCCAGCTTTTGTTCTTGCTGAAGATTGCTTTGGCTATTCAGGGTCTTTTGTGGTTTCTTAAGAATGTGAGAGTTGTTCTTTCTATTTCTGTGAAGAAAGTCTTTAGACCTATGAAAGGGACTGCCCTGAATCTGTAGGTCACCTTGGGTAGTATGAACACGTTAACAATATTAATTCTTCCAATCCAGGTACATGAGATACCTGTCCACTAATTTGTATCTTCTTTAATTTCTTTCATTACCGTTTTACAGTTTTCAGTGTACAAGTCTTTTACTTCATTGGTTAAGCTTATTCCTAAGTATTTTATTCTATTTTGATTCTGTTGTGAATGAGACTGTTTTCTTAATTTCCTCTTTGGAGAGTTCATTGGTAGTGTACAGAAATGCAGCTGATTTTATATGTTGATTTTGTATCCCACAACTGTACTGAATTTGTTTATTAGTTTGTGTGTGTGTGTCTGTGTCTGTGTATGTGTGGAGTGTTTAGAGTTTTCTCCATACAAGATCATGTCATCTACAGATAGACACTTTACCTCCTTCTTTCCTATTTGGATGCCTTTTATATCTTTTTCTTGCCTAACTGCTCTAGCTAGGGTTTCCAGTACTATATAGAAACGGCAAGAGTGGGCATCCTTGTCTTACTCCTGATCTTATAGGAAATGCTTTCAGTTTTTCACCACTGAGTATGATGTTAACTGTGGGCTTTTCACATATGGCCTTTCTTATGTTGAAGTACATTCCTAAAGAAGAGAAAATACTACCAAACTCATTTTACAAGGCCATCACTACCCTGATACCAAAGCCAGATAAGGATACTACAAGAAAAGAAAATTATAAGCCAATAGCCTGGATGAACATAAATGTAAAAATACTCAACAAAATAGTATCAAACTAAATTCAACGGCACATTAGAAGAATCATACACGATGACCAAGTGGGATATACCCCTGGGATGCAAGGATGGTTCGACACGTGCAAATCAAGTAATATAATACACCACATTAACAGAATGAAGGATAAACACACAGTCACCTCAATAGATGCAGAAAAGGTGTTTGACGAACTTCAACACTCTTTCATGACAAAAATCTCTACAAGCTAGGTATAGAAGGGAGAAATTTCTAGGTATCAGAAATAGCTTTAATCCTCTGAGTGATGGCTTTGTTTTTACTTTGAGTGCTGCAAATTTCAATATCATTCTATTTCCCTCCGACTTTGGTGCGGGGGCGGGGGGGGGCGGAGCTGGGAACGAGAGAACTCAGAGCCTAATCTGTGGCCGATGCCCAGAGCATCATGTTGGACATTTCTTGTAGCTATTTCACTGAAAGTATCTTTTACATCCCTGCCCTTATCTATCCTGGTTTAATATTGTCAATCAAATACACTAACTCCAGACACTGCTGAACACAGACGTGCTCCCCAGCTGAGAAGCCCTGGAGATGCTCTTGCAAGTTGGGCTTCACAGAGCCTGGGGAGCGCCAGATGTTGAGGGTGATAGCCAGGGCTAGCTATGCTGTCTCCTCATGCCCTCTCATCACCGGAAGGCCTGCTCGGCCCGGTAGCACAGGTTGCTGACTGTGCAAATGATGGATGGTCACTGGCCTTGCAGACAGGACGAAAGCCCCTTTTGGTCTGCTAGAGGAGTAATCTGGACATTCCCGCGTGGAGGCCCCTAGGGACTGGTAATGTGGCCAGGCACAGCGGACGGAGCAGAGCTGCTTCCCCAGGGCAGCCTGGGCGGGGCGGGGCAGCTGGAGCAGCCTGACTCTTCAGGAAGGACGGCCGTCCGGCCATGTCTACCGGCACTCCCCCTTGTCCAGTCACTTTGAACGTCAAGGGTGGCTCGTCTGAATACGACTTTCCTTCCTCTGCAGAGACCTCCCAGGGCCTCTTTTGTTCAAACCCTGTGTCAGGATTTCAGAGCCGCCACCAAGGGCTGGAGGCAACACTCAGAGGCCTAACTCCTTGAGCTGAGACAGCCAAGGCCCAACGAGCCTGCATTCCATCTCCCAGTCTGGGGATAGTCAGGTCGGGGGCACAGTCTCGGCGACGAAGGGAAGGCAGAGGCTCCCTAGGATGTTGTAACACACGTTTTTCCCCCAAATGGCAAGAACAGCCCCGCCCCCTCCCCAGGCCGAGCCTGTTGTGAAAACATCCACGTTAAGGCAGAAACAGGCCCAGGTCAGCCGCTGAGCCCCGCTGAGCACCCGGAACGGCTGGGGCCGGGGCTTCAAGTGAGAGATTCACTTCCAACCCCCCTCGGGTGGGTTGAAAAGTTAGCCCTGAGATCTTCTAATGACAAATGCCTCCCGAGTCAACGGGCAGTGGAACTGAAGGTTAAAAGCATAATTAATTAATTAAAAAATAAACAAGTCACTTTTCACTCAACATGTGTGTCCTGAGCGCCCACCTCGTGGCCGGGCGGGGTTCCAGGGCGGAAGGCAGCCAGGGGCGGCGACCTGGAGGAGAGCGCTGCCCGAGGGGCAGGAGCGCAGAGGCCCTGCGGGGACACGGAGGCCGGGGCAGCTGGTGACAGGGGGAAGGCGGTGGCCACTGAGTGAGGGAAGTAGCCGGGGAGAAAGAGAGGTGCGGGCAGTGGGGAACGCACTGAGCTGAGGTGGGCCACGCACGCGCTGGCACACACCTGCACACACCGTCTCGCCCTCACGCTCCTTTCGGGGAGCTGGCGAACTTCCAGCTCCACCCCTCCTTCTGTTCACAGCTTTGAGGCGCACCCCGACTCTGCGCCTCCCTGCACGGTGACCCACACAAAGCAGGCATGTCCTTGGCCTCGGGTCCTGAACCCCCGTCCCCACGTGCACTGGGATCGTACCCACTCGAGGGGCCGGCAGGCTGTGGAGGGCAGAGCGGAGGTACGCTGCCCGTGCCCACTCTCTGACGACGGACACCAGGGAGCCTGTCTCCTGGGGGTGAGCAGGCTGGAGGCCCCGCATCTGCCCGGCTGTCACCCAGGCGACGGCGCACACGACGAGCCAGAGACCCGGCATCGCAGGGCGGCCCTGGGGCAGCGGGCTCGGGGCCTAGGGCTTTGGCGGGGAGGCCGGGCAGGAGAAGGAGAGAGTGGACGGGGCCGGGCACCAGCTAGCGCAGGACTTCACCAGAACTCACCCTGCCCGTGGTTTGGAAAATGAAAGAAAATGTGAAAGCTTCTCCTTGGGCAACATTGACGGAACATTCCACGCTGGGCCTGGCGACAGACAGACATCCTTTCACTGGAGCTACCTCCGGGGGCCCGGGGGGCCTGAACCCACGGCTAGTCCGGGGCCTCCCTCTTCAGCAGATGGAAGGGTACCGGCCGTCCAGGCAGAATCCCGGACGGCTTATCTCCGGGCCCTGACGGGAAAGGGAGGTATTTACAAGGGAGCAGCCCAGCCGCTGGCCGCAAGCCAGCTCACATCCTCTGCAGAAGGTAGGGGTTTTTTCAGACTTCCATGTTCTGTTGAGCTGAAGAAAAGCATTTCTTGCACAGAAAAATAAATAAATAAATACAAGTAAAGAGAATGAGTTTAACCAACAGGCTGGTGTGGTTTAAACGAGAGAGACGAGGACGCAAGGCTACCATGTCTGCCTGAGCTCCTCCCCGAAGCAAGCAAAGAAAAAAATACAACTTCCCTGCTCAGATACGGGTCCTGAGGGCAGATTTTTGGGCATTTTACACCTGTGAAATTCACCACGGTTTCAGACGACAGTCATGCTCAGAGCTGCCAACGCCTAGGGAATCTGGAGTCTGCCACGTCACCAATGGGGGTGAAGATTCTTCCAGGCCTTCGGGAAATGATTTTAAAAGAGATATTAAGAACTAGAGAAAAGAGTCCCGTTCTTTGATTTAGTAAAAATCTCACTTCTAGAAATTTATCCCAAGGAAATAAGCGAATGAGAAGAGAAAAAGGTTTGTGTGAAAATGTTTGTGCCACAGCTATAGAATAGAGAAAAAAGAGAAACCTTATAAAAGTCCAGCATCAGAGGTGCTACGTTATCAACTGATGAGACGTTACCTGGCCTTTAACATAGAAAATAAAAAAAAGAAGGCAAGGCTTATAATGTAATAAGTGAAAAAAGCACGTGCGTTCATCAAAAAATTATAAGGGCATCTACAGAGAATGTAAGGAAACAAAAGTTAAAATAAAAGGCTGGCTTTCAGAGGCAGCAGAGTCAGGAGTCCATTACCATGTCTAAGTTTAGGGGCTGCTAACACAGTATAAGTTTCCTTATGTGGCTTCAAGATACTGAATGAAGGAAATAAAACCAGCGCTGTCAAATGGACGGGAGGGGGATGTTTGGACGGGTGGCGCTCCCAGCCCCCGGGCGACCCGCATGCTTGCTGAAGCCCATCGACCGGCAGGCACCCACCGGCTGCTCTTCCTAATTGTCCAGCGTCAGGGGTACCCCGTGCGATGCTGTCGCGCCGCTGTGTACGGCTCAGTGGTTAAGATCGTGGCTCTGGGGTTGGTGGGTCTGAGCTCAAAACCCGGCTCAGCCCCTCAGGAGCTGATGGCCGCGGGGAAGCTGTGTCTCCAGTCTTCTAACTCCGTATCCTTAAGGCTCCCTTTACATGACAGCTAATTCCCTCAGGCAAATATGTGTTATATACGCCTAGAGACCTTTCAAGAAAGCGGGAATATCAACTCTCAACCTTAACACTTTACTTTTCAAAAAATTTAAAAGGAAGGAAGGAATCCCTCCACTGTGGATGGCAGGCACCTACTGGCCTAGAGGCAGGGGGTTGGATGTCATGACCCCCAGGTCTCCTACAGTCTACAGTGCTCCAGTCCTCGCTCTTTGCTCCCCTGGGGGCTCTGCACTGTGCAGGACACGGTGCAGAGCCCAGAGCTGGGTCGTCTTTTATCGTCATCGCGTGTCCCACTTGAATGCAGAAGCACGTGCCTTCCCGCTGGCTTTTTAACAGCTCACGCGCATTGTTCGCCCACCCGTCCTCCGTCCTCCAAAATCTTACACTGGGCGCCCATAAAAACGCATAGGCACTAACCTTCCTGTTTTCCCAGGCAAGGGCTCTCTCAGGAAATGCATCACCATGGGGGTTTTCGCTACGGTTCCCAGGCGGGCGATGGGAGCTCACAGCGTTTCTCAGTTTGTCGCCTGGGCTCGCCGTGCCCAGATCTCTATTCTCTGGAGGACGGACCTTGAATAGTCCCTGGGGCTGCCCAGGGACTTTGTGTGAGGGCAACGGCAGCCAATCATCCAATCGTTGCTCCTTTCCTAAGTATATCCCATGGCCAGGGATTCCTGCCTTCAAGGAGACCCCACTTCCGTGGGAGAATATTCCAGCTAGCTAGCACTGGAATACTTGGGCTAGTGTAACAAGCCCAGAACTTGGTGTTGGCTGAAACAACGGAAAACAACAATCATTTTATCTCCCGTATTCATTTGCTAGGGCTGCCATAACAAAGGAACACACTCCGGGCAACTTAAACAACAGAAACGTATTGCCTCAAGTTATGGAGGCCAAAAGTCGGAGATCAGGGTGTGAGCAGGCTGGTTCCTTCTGAGAATTCTGAGGGAGAATCTGTCCCAGGCCTCTTCCCGACCTTCTGGCGGTTACTGGCGACCTCTGGCATCCCTTGTCTTGTAGAAGCAGCAGTGTGATCTGTTCCTTCACCATTTCCCTGTGTCTCTGTGTCCAACATTCCTCTTCCTACAGGGACACCAGTCATATTGGATTCGATCCCACCCTAATGGCCGCATTTTACCTTGATTACTTCTATAAAAACCCTATCACTGAATAAGGTCCCGTTCTGAGGCACTGGGGGTTAGGACCCCAACATCTCTTTTTCTGGAGGACACAGTTCAACCAAGGATATCTCCCAGGGGTCCTGCGGTCAGGATCTCAGGAGGGCTCAGCAGACGGCTGTGGCCCAAGGTGCCCATATGCTTGCAGACAGATGGTGCGCGTCCTCTCTTCCTGAGGCCGCAGGTCCTCTCGTGTGGTCTCCCCCACGTGGGAGTCTGGGTTCTCTCGCAGCACGGCTGCCAAGAGCTTCAAGAGCAAAAGGGAAGGCGCCTCACCTTTTATGACCTCCCTTCTGAAGTCACAGAGCATCGCTTCTGCATCCTCTGATGGCCGAAACAGTCACCAACACCTGCTGAGTTTCAAGGGGTGGGGACGCAGGTCCACCTGTTGATGGGAAGAGTGTCAAAGTCACATGTGGGATGGGAATATTGCCGCAGCCGCCTTTGGAAGACGCAGTAGGTCACAGGGACGGAGGAGTAAATAGACAACGTAGCACGGCAGGGAGGTGATGGCTACTTTCCAGATAAGCATAGAAACTGGGCACCCAGGCCCCGTGAGGAGCCAGCAGGGCTTGCAGAGGAGGTCGGGCTGAAATCTGATAGGGATGAGCAGCTGGAAGCATGACAACGGGTGGGGTGGAGGCCGTCCAGCAGAGGGGCCTGTCTGTGCCAGGAGACAGGAGAAAGCGTGCACCTTCTGCAGGAAGCTGGGACTCCACGGGCCGGGCCGAGAGCGCTCTCCCTGCCCTCCGGCAATTTCTCAAGATCCCAACTTCCCTGTACGAAAGCCTCAAATACCTGCAGTAGATTCCATCTGGTACGTTTAACCCAGACTAACAAGCGGCTATCTGGCCACCGTCGGGGTCCCCGGTCTGTTCACGCGACTGCTCCAGCCACTGTTTTGAAATGTATTTGTCTCCATCAGGGATCAGCAAACTTCTTCCATAAAAGGCCAGAAAGTACCATTTTCGCCCTTGTGGGCACACAGTCAGTGTCACGGACGACTCAGCTCTGCCGCTGTAGCCCCAAAGGAGCCACAGACAACGTACGAGTGAATGAGCACGGCTGCGTTCCCATAAAAGTCCATCTACGAAAACAGGCAGTAGGCCATTGTTTGCTGACCCCTGACCTAGACTGAAGTCTGTTCTGGTCAGAACTTAAGTCTCAGCTTCCGCCATTTACTGTGTGACTCTGGACAAGTTGTTCAACCTCTCTGAAGCTGTTTCCTCTTCCACAAAGTATTTTAGGTTTAGCTGGCAACACCGCCTCTGTCCCAACTACTCAACTCTGCCCTAGTGGAGTCGGAAGGATCCTCTTTTTCACCCAGGATGGGAGAGACAAGTGTGTGAGTGCACGGGAGGGCTGGCAGCACCAGGGTTAGAGAGTCCGACGTCGCCATAGCAACCCTGTGTGCGCTCTCCCGCTGCCCCGAACCTCAGACTCCTCACGTGTGAAATAGGAAAAACGTGGGCACACGGTAGTGTTTCAGCGAGCATGAGTGAGGTTCCCGGGGGCAGAGCGGACGTCCCGTTCGGAACCGGAACTCTGACGGGAAGATGTGGCGGCCACACCCCGCTTGGTGGGGCTGGGGGCTGGGCCGGATGCGCTGGGCAGCCCTCTGGGCAGACCTGAAACCCTCTGAGGACCCAGCCTCCATTTACCTTAGTCACTCAGCTCTAAGCTGCGTACTGACCACGTTAGCACGTCTGAAATCAGAGGGCCTCTTCTGATCAACGCCTGCGTGTAATATGATGGCCTTTCCTGCCCTTCTCTGCAATAAAGGCAGCTTTTAAACTGTTGTGCATCTCACAGTGTTTGGGGATGGAAGAATGAGGATACAGAGACAGACCCCAAATCGGCACGGGCATGTCACCGTGGAGGTGGCCTCCAGCATCACCTGCTGGCTGAGGACTGGGCCCCCTGAGACCCCGCCAGGCTTCCCCTCCCCCATCAGGTGGAGTCGAGGGAGCAGGAACACGCTAGGCCGTGAGATGCCTTCACCCCAGAGCCCCACTTCCTCCACAGGGCGGGCGCTTCCTCGCCCTCGGCACAGGGACGTGCCCCTCCCACCTTAAGGAAAGCCCGGTGACAGCCCCCGCGTGGAGACGGTGACATTCCTTTAAACCAAGCCTGTGGTTCCACAGCCCCGCTTTGGAAGACTTCAAAAACATAAAGGCTCGAGAATCAAAGGCTTCCTGTTATAAATTCATTTCTACACCTCAGGTACTTGGTGGGTGAAGGGGGAGGGAAAAAACTGAGATTCAATGAAAAGTGGTTGCAAATGCTCTAAAAATACTCGGCCTGTGGGAGGAGAAGGTCCGGCAGGCTTCGGAGGGCGGGCGGTGGGGGAGAACTGCCTCGGGTTTTGGAAGGTAGTTTACACGTTCAGAATGGTAATACTTGGTTATTCTGAAATATCCGGTGCCTTAAAAAAACTGTTTTTAACGTCGAGACTTGTTGAGAACTAAGTGTCTGAAAAGGAGTTTAGAAGGCAGACTGGAGCTCCGAAATCAAGACCGTGTCATCTTCAAGATGGGAAAACCGAGTGTGGGAACCAGCTGCTTACTGGGCGCTAAACAGGGCAAGCCGGAGACTTTCCCTGAAGGTTCCAGAAAGTGAAGTCGGGCTCATGGGCACCACAGGATAGCCCTCTCTCTCCTGCTCTTAAAAAATAATGTCCTGATAAATCGTACCGATGTTTTCTTAGCTCAGTCTCCCGAGGCAAGAGAAATAAAAACAAAAATAAACAAATGGGACCTAATCAAACTTTCAAGCTTTTGCACAGCAAAGGAAACCATAAAAAAAAAAAAAACCACGAAAAGACAACCTATGGAATGGGAGAAAATCTCTGCAAATGATGCAGCCAACAAGGGCTTAATCTCCAAAATATACAAACAGCTCATACAACTCAACAACAACAACAAAACCCAATCGAAAAATAGGCGGAAGACCTTAATACACATTTCTCCAAAGAAGACATACAGGTAGCCAATAGGCACATGAAGAGATGCTTGATGTCGCTAATTATTAGAGAAATGCAAATCAAAACTACAATGAGGCACCACCTCACACCCGTCAGAACGGCCATCATTAAAAATTCTACAAATGACAAATGCTGGAGAGGGTGTAAAGAAAAGGGAACCCTCCTGCACTGTTGGTGGGAATGTAAGTTGGTGCAGCCACTATGGAGAACAGTATGGAGGTTTCTCAGAAAATTAAAAATACGACTACCATACGATCCAGCAATCCCACTCCTGGGCATATACCTGGACAGAACTGTAATTCAAAAAGATACATGCACCTCTATGTTCATAGCAGCACTATTCACAATACCCAAGACATGGAAGCAACCTAAATATACATCGACAGATGAATGGATAAAGAAGGTGTGGTACATGTATACAATGGAATACTACTTGGCCATAAAAAAGAACGAAATAATGCCATTTGCAGCAACGTGGATGCAACTAAAGATTACCATACTAAGTGAAGTAAGTCAGAAAGAGAAAGACAAATATCATATGATATCACTTATATGTGCAATCTAAAATATAGCACAAATGAACCAATCTACAAAACAGAAACAGACTCACAGACAGAGACATCAGACTTGTGGTTGCCAAGGGGGAGGGAGGGAGGGAGAAGGATGGACTGGGAGTTTGGGGTTAGTACATGCAAACTATTACATTTAGAATGGATAAACAACACGGTCCTACTATAGAGCATGGGGAACTATATCCAATCTCCTGGGATAAACCATGATGGAAAATACAAAAAAAGAATGTATATATGTGTATAACTGAGTCCCTTTGCTGTACAGCAGAAATTAGCACGTTGTAAATTAACGACACTTCAGTTTTAAAAAAATGTCCTGATTACAGAAGCAACGTGTGTATATTTGGGGGAGTTCCTCAGAGTCCAAAGAAGAACCTGAAATCACCTGTGACCCTGAAGTCCACACACAGCCCATTCGGGGCTGGACCCCCACTCTCTTTTCTGGGTCTGGATTGACCAAGAGGATGATACAGCACGGCACCGGGAGGTTGTAGAAGACGCTGTGGATATCCCACACCTCTGTGTCCCCACCCAGCTCGGGGGCCCCCTTCCCTCTGCTTCTCACCCCACCACCTTCTCCTGCCCTCGCAGTTACGACGGAGGCAAGGAGAGGGAACTGGTCTTTGCAGCCTCGAGAGCAGAGTAGGCACGGAAGGCAGGACTGGGGGTGAGTGTTGGGCCGGGACGCCAATCGTGGGTCCTGGAGGGCTTTTGAAAAGGATGGCGACGCCACTGGGGCTGGGTTTCTGAAAGCTCCCTGAGTGGCGAGGATGGAGGCGAGATCTCTGCCCCAGGCCTTGGTGACGCGGCCCCCACCCTGGAACACTCCTTCCCCTCTTGCGTCTGGCCAACACCTCCAGGTCTCAGCTCCAGTAAAGCCCCTCTGGGAACACCCGTGCCCAGTCTGGGGCTGCCTTCGCCTTTCCCAGCCCGGGTGCCAGTCCCCACACACGGGAACAGCCCTCCCCTCCCCACTCGGCCAGCGCTTGCTCCGCACGTCCGTGCTTTTGGTTCTAGCCATCCTGGCGAGATCGCATCACGTCGTCATGGTTTGAATCTGCCCCGCCCAGCACCAGGAAGCGGTCCATCTTGGACGATGGCACAGACACAAGGGAAACCTCAGGTGATGCTCTTGGCTCCCAGACCCTTGTGTTCAGCCACCGAGATTATTCTCGCAGGACCATGGCTTGAGCAAAGGATGGACGACGGCAAGGAATATCACATCAAGGACGAGTTGAATCTACCTACCAGGGCGTGAGCCTGTTTACCTGACGCCCAAATCTAGATTAAACCTGAACATTCCAAAGGGCCAGATGTCTGGTATCAGCTGCTCAAAACACCTGTTTGCTGAGCTGTTTTTAAGTTGCCACTCTCACTGGCACACGGCAAAGTGTCTCCAAGGGAGCATCAGTCTCGCTCTGTGGTTGGACAGCCATTAGTCCAGGAAACGCAAGGCTTGAGGCGCAAGACCGTCCACAGTCACACCAAACCACCTTTTGTATCTTTTAGGGGTTTTCAATGATTAGGGTATTAAACTAACAGTCTGACACTTGATCAAAATAAGTAACACACAAACGGAGCCCGTGCACGGCCAGATGCACCAGCAGCACATACATGTGGTTTCAAAATACAGTTGGAGCTGCAGCGAATACACGGAATTTTGGAATGATTTGCGTTACAGTTCCCTTAAGTAACATTATCTTGTTAAAGACATTAACCTCGGGCCTTTGCTGTTATATATTTGCTTTTATTGTTTTCATCCTGGGACCAACCTGCAGGAGACACTCGTCAGCGCGGGAGGGGTCAAGGGTCGTGAAAATATTGATGTTCAAGGTGGCTGAATGGCCATCTGGGGAACACTTGCCAATTATGGAAAGCAGACATCGCTTTTCAGAACTTCCTTCATAATCGGAAAAAAAACTTATGAAATCTCAGACCTTAATAACCATTTCATAGTTTCGCCCAACGTGAGACTGCCTGCAGGAAACGCCTCCTCCAGTAGTGCTTTTCTTGGGGGAGACTCTGCAGCTGGTGGGTTCTCGCAGCAGGGCTGAGGCTGCCCCCGAGCACGTCTGGGGGGGCTCACCCGCAGCGGCCGCTCTCCCATCGTGGGCTGCAGCCCTCACTGCCAAAATCACTGGAGAGTGAATTTCCATTTTTTCACATGGGTTTTTTTGGGTGGTCTCCCCAGAAGGAGTGTGGGCTTTCAGCCAATCCCTGTTTCGAACTCTCAGACCTTCTATTTTCTCATCTGTAAAACAGGGGCTCAGGGAGCTTGCTGGGAAGATACTAGAAAATGGAGTAAAGAGCTGCTGTCCCTGAGATTATTAGGTGATCTGATGGCTGCTGCAACGGGAGCGGGAGGGGCATCTCTGCCTTGGGATCGCATTCATTCGCTTCTTGATTTCAGGTAACGGTGAGCACAGGTCCCGTGTATGGGCATCTGTGGTCTGTGCACCAGGCACCGGGAGGTCAGTCATCTGTTGTCTTCACAGCCCTGCAAAGTGGGAGCTGTGCTCCCCTCAGGGAAGCTGAGAGGTGAGACAACTCACCAGGAGCCCCTGGGCTGGCAAGGAACGGAGATGGCATTTCACCCCAGGTCTGTCCCAGCCCCGAACCTGGGGTCTTTGCACGGCACCAGCCTGTCTTGCACGTGCTTATTCCAGGGAGCTGCTGGACCTCTGCAAAGCCCCTTTCTTTGGAGCCCAGGTTGACAGGAAGCTTCTGGGGGACCACGTATGGAAGGCCCAGGGGGGCGTAGCTGGCTGTGGACCCCCGGGACCTGCAGCGCTACCAGGTCATGGCCAAATGCGGGGGACATTCTGCTCAATCCCCTTCGCCTGCCCTGCTCTAAGTGGGGACGGCTCCTGAGCTCACGTCCAGTCATTTCAATGCTTCTCCTCAGGGTCATCTCTAAAGCCTAAGGACAGATTTTGTGGTGCTCTGGGATGTAACCCCCTCCCAACAGTGAGGGTAAGCTCTCTCCCTTCCTTATAAAGGCTAGCCTGGTGCAGGAATAAGGTGGAAGACAAAATAGCCTTATCCCAGGGAACAGCCTTTCTCAAGAAGTCTGTACAGGATGCAGCTTCCTCGTCCCTCTTCCCCTCTCTCCTTCCTTCCTTCCTTCCAGATGTCACAGAGAGCTGGCCTGACTTCCTAGGTAATTGGAATATTCCTCCTTGGAACATGGTCGGGGTCTTAATGGCCAAAACAGCCTCCAAGACACCAGAACCCTAGTTAAGAAAGACTTTTCAAAACCTCGTTGATGCAGCTCAGATACAGCTCTTGGAAGTGTCATTTATTCAGCTCTTCTGGAAGGCGATTTAGCAATAACTACCAAAATTGCAAGTATGAATAAACAGTGACTTAAATTCCTCGCTGTTAGGGATTTATAGAAAGGAAATAATTAAGGATGTGTGCAAAGAGACTTAACTCTAAGATGTTCAATGCCGTGATGTTTATCTAGACAGTCAATACTAACAAACTGACTGAACAGGCCGGGGCCAAAAATGCAGGGGGATTCTATTTAGTGAAAGAGAAATACATTCCTGCTCTACTGTTACATGAAAAACATTTCAAAGCTGTGTTCAACTTCATCTCTTTGTCAGTGTGCATGGGTGTGTGTGAGACACACAGAGAGAGAGAAGACCAGAGAGAAGGGTGGGCGGGGATGTCTCTCTGGGCAAGTACGCAGGTTCTGCCATCAGGCGAGCTGAGTTTACATCACTGTTGCATCACTTACGACCTTCGTGACTTCCAGCTAGTTACTTCAGCTCAGTTCAATAAAATGGGGATATAACAGTGCAAACCTGACAGAACTGTATAAGGATAAAATGAGATAATATATGTAAAGTCTAAGGATAACGAATGTGGTAACGCGTGTTTTCAAAGCCACATCAAAGGCGGCAATAAAGGACACGCATGTTGAAAATACTTATCTCTGAGTGGCGGATTACCCACAATCTCTTTTCTTGCTTCTCTGATTTAGGCTGGAACGCGTAACACAGGTGTGCGTGACCATGAAAAATTGTATCTTTAGGTGCTAGGAAGAATAAACACTCATATCACTCGGACACATCTAGCTCTGTGAGCAGAGCTGAGCTCTATCAGCTGGGGTGAGGGGTGGCTGTCAGCAGGGGGCGAGGATGCCAGGTGAGGGTGGCAGGTGTGAAGGCAGGCCCTGTCGGGCTGCAAGCCCTGTGCTCGCCCAGCTTCAAGACCAGAAAGAGCCTGGAGGCAGCAACAGAGACATCAGTGGTTTCACGGATGGGGGGAGCTAATGCGTCTGGAGCGACTGACAGCAGGCAGGACAAGGTGGCAGCCTTTGCTCCTGGCCGGGAGGCAGGGTGGGGGGGTGGTGGGGGAAAAGGGAGGTTACCATTTAGAGGCGAATTGTCATCAGGTGGGCTCATTAGTTACCAGGGAAACCAGCGGAGGGGCCCGCCCCTCACAGCCCCTCTGATAAGAACAATCATCAGCTGGGGTCTGGGGTAAGCACGTGGGAAGGTCAGTCACGTGAGCAGCTGTGGGTGAAGCAGGCGCTGGCCAGGCAGGGGACGTCCAGAGAGCCAGACAAGAGCCACCTTGAGTGGCTCCGCCCCTCCATGCCCTGCACGACCCTTACAATCCTGGTCCACTTCTCTTCCGCCATATCCCTGGGGTCACGCATGTAAGGGGGCACTGTGACCAGATACCACAGATACAACACAGACGGCAGCCAGAGAGCACCAAGGGTAAGATACCTCGTATGCTCGGAACAGTCATTGGCCAGGACGTGGGCAAACCTGGGAGCCAACGCTTACCAGGTCGATGGAGAGAGAGTCAACTGTAGCAGTGCCCCGTCCAGTTACAAGGAAGGCAAGGCCACCCCTGGTTTTCACAAACCCAGAGCCACCCCATGCGGAGCGGAAGGTCCAGCTTTAAAAGAAACATTCTGGTGGTCCAGCCAGGGGTCCGCGTTCACGGTCCAGATCTGTCACCCCGTGTTACGCTGAGTGCCATCGGGGTGGGCCCATTAGGTCTTTCCAAACAAAAAACAGTTAACACCACTAGCTGGGCCTGTGTGTCCAGAAGCCAGCCTATTCCTCTCCACACGGCCAGCTGTACGGTAACGTTTACCGACGGGGGTCCTTTGGACGTATTGCCACACGGGACCGGAAGATCGTGAGTCTTTTCCCCCCATGGTCAGGAATCCCCACGTAGTCGATCTTTCATGGATGCCCAGAGGAGGACGACAATGCCATCTCGCTGGGGACCCGGCAATTAGACTCATTTCACAGTGAGGCCAGCGTTGCTGCTCAGCCCCCAGATAGGTTTCCCCCCTCAGGCTAGGGATGCAATGTAAGACACCTAACAGGCACAACACGGGACAGCGTGACCATTAAGCACGATACAGGCAGAGGCCGCAATCAGAGACGATACCACACCCACCTGTGGCTTTTGTCCTGGTCTGCCATGCAGTGCAGAAAACTCAAGTTTTCAGTGACACACAAACATGTCCAAAATCATGTTTACAAGGGCCACGTCGTTTTACCTTGCATGTCTGAACCACAGCTACACCACTCTGGCTTTCAAATGCATTCCCTTCGTCAGTGGCGAAAGCAGAGGCACAATGCATGTCTGAAAGGCCACAAAGCAGGCTGCTGGGGTCGGTAACATTTAAGTTCAACCACGTGTGAGCCACGACGACTTCCTCCTATCACCACGATGCGTGCAGATCTTCCCATCTTTTCCCCTTTGATTGCAAACCTCTCAGTAGAAGGCACTGGTGATCAAAACATCTGTCCTGTGATGTTGCAGTGCCGGCTCCTACCCCAGGTTCGGATCGTGTCCCTGGGAGCGACGCCTCCTCTACGTTCACTTAGTCATTCACGTGGGGGGAAAACTAATCAGATCTCGTGAACAGGCTCAGGGTATGTTAACAGGGAAACCCTTTCTAGGCTATACATTTTATCACTTACACCCAGCTGTCACACAAGCACTGCACCTGTGCTTTTAGCAGCAGACTTACAGCCGGCAGCGTCGCACTTCGTGAGTAGTTATACTCTGGGACAACTTCACTAGACAATCTCCTTTCGATCCAGAACATCAGGGCAAAAGCGTGGCTAACACAATAACTCCCATAGATCTAGACCTCAATTAGCAGAACTAGAATTTAACATCCACTGAAACACAATATTTTTCTCTCTAAAATTACCCTCATCTCCACCAAACAAAGACAAATCAAGACTAATCTGTCTGCAAAACAAGTCTGGTCAATTGATCGTATAGGCTCCTCCAAACTGGCTGAGGTGGAACTCCTCAGAAGGAAATCTCAGACTGAATTCCCAACAGGCTTCTCAAGGCCAGGAAAGTCATGCCCAAGGCCCGTCAACAGGCTCTGCCTCAGCGGAGCTCTCAGTCCCCCAGATATTGACATTCTTGTACAGGCCAGGAGACAGTCTTTCCCGTTCACCTGATAAGGCTGCTCGGACCCCAAGAGCCCCCAATTTCTGGAGGGACCAGGCAGAGAGAAAAGAAAAATGTTTTAATTCTACCCACAGGTGCAGTTTACCAAATTGCTAAAAATCATAACCAACTTGAGGGGAAGGGCTTCCCTCTATCTGGAAAACACAGAGAAAAACCAGTAACATTCCAGACGAAACCCATAAAAATTATAACCATATTCACCAGTTTGTTTAGTAACCAATCTTTCTGTTAACTTTTTATGAAGCCATCAGGTTTTCCATTAGGATTCTTTAAGTTCTTACCCAGTTCGGCAATATAATCTGAAATTTATCAGAAACCTGTCACTGTCAAAAGGTCCTTCCTATGAATCTTCTTGAAAATGAAGCACTTTTGCAAAAGCAACAGAGTACAACTGTCTAAAAATGACAAATGACTTTAAAAGGCACAGTTAAAACACCTGATCCCAATGTAATTGATAAGAAACATTTGGCTATAAGAATTATGACTGGGACTTCCCTGGTGACGCAGTGGTTAAGAATCCGCCTGCCATGCAGGGGACACGGGTCCGAGCCCTGGTCCGGGCAGATCCCACATGCCGCGGAGCAACTAAGCCCGTGTGCTACAACTACTGAGCCTGCGCTCTAGAGCCCGCGAGGCACAACCACTGAGCCTGAGCTGTAGAGCCAATGAGCCACAGCTACTGAAGCCCGCGCGCCCAGAGCCCGTGCTCCGCAACGAGAAGCCACCACGATGAGAAGCCCGCGCACCGCAACTAAGAGTAGCACCAGCTCGCCACAACTAGAGAAAGCCCGCGCGCAGCGACGAAGACCCAACGCAGCCAAAAATAAATAAATTTATTTTAAAAAGAAAAAGAATTATGACTGATTATAATCTGAATCCTTAAAAACCTTAATCTCTGGCAAAAACCAAGAAGCAAGTAATTGTGCATTTCTTGATTAGAAAACTTACGCTTTAGTCTTCCTCTCCTAAGCAGGCAAGGGTAGGTAAACTTAGACCCGTCCAGTAATTAATGTTCCAGTATTTTACCCTATTTGAAATGACGCAGATAGTCAATGAAGTCTCTTCATTTAACTTAGTTCAGTTTCAAGTTACCAAAGTCTGGAGAGACTATTTTAGATAGATACACCCCAAACATAATCGTTTCTATAGAGTTTACTTCAAAGCTCTTTTTTCTCCTTTCCTCTTAGAGATCACCTGAGATCAAAGTTCCAGAGAGCTCAGGTAGATCATTTACCTCTCAAAGGCACAATAGCAATTCCTTCTAGAGAGCTAGCTCAACCAACGACAAAAGACTCTGATACAACAGCGGAACCGTTAGAGACCACTGGCCTCCAGATACCCTGGCAGCCCCACTTCAGCCGCCATAGCGCCCCACAAACCAGCGAGAGCCGACCGGGGTTACACCCGCAACCTCCGGGTCCCACGCGCTAGCGGACAGCCACGCAGTTTTCCATTCCCCGTCCCGCATTCCCGCCATCTCGGCGCTCACGGGCGTTTCCTCAGTCTCCTGGCTGGCTTCTCCTGTCGCTGCCCAGCCTCAAGACCGAAGAAGGAGCCCGGAGTTGGTGACAGAGACGTCACTGGTTTCACGCGCGGCGGAGCTTACGTACGTGTCTGAAGCGAGGTTCTGGAGGGCCTCCGAGTGCGGTGGACGGCGGGCAGGACGACGTGGCAGCCTTCGCTCCAGCGGGACGGGAGGTTACCAGTTACAGGGGAATTGCCCTCAGGTGGGCTCATTAGTTACCAGGGAAACCAGCGGAGGGGCACGAGGCCCCTCACCGCCCCTTTGATGAGAATAGTCACCAGCTGGCCCGGGGCAAGTCTGCAGGAAGGTCAGTCAGGTGCTCGGGTGTGTGGGAAGCAGGCGCTGGTGGGTGGGGCGTGTGCAGAGAGCAGGTGGGCAGGCGGCATGAGTGGCCTGACCGTGCAGGTGCAGACACCCCACCCTGCACTGTTGGCTGACCCTCAGGGTCAGGGCCGGGCTAAAGCAGAGCGCAGAGGCCACGAAGCCAAGCGGGCACGAGCAGGCAGGCCAGGCTCCTCCCACACATGCGAGCCTGGGACGCGGTCACACTCGGAGTCACCTGCCCGAGGCCCAACACGGCGCAGTGGCAGCACCAGGGTCAGGCGCAGCGGGAGCCTCCAGCCCTCCTCCCCTCCCTGGCCACTAGGCTGCGCTGCCCGCGGGGAAAGCACTGGGGTCAGATTGTGGCCTTAGGACTCCAATCTGTTTGAGTGTGGGTCGGGCTCTGCCACTTGCCAGTTGTGTCCCATTGGGCAAACATCCTGACCTCTCTGAACTATGGTGGGGTAGGGCCAGGTGAGGTAGCCCTGTGAGGCCCGGTGGAATGGCTCTGCAGAGCGGTGACGAGCAATAACGACGCTGAGGAAAGGCCCTGCTGGGGGTGTGCACATTCTGGAACAGGGTGGAGGAAGTCAGGAGGGCTTCCTGGAGGAAGGGACATCTGAGTCAAATCCCTTAAGGTGCCTGGGAGTCCGCCAAGCCCAGCGGAGAAGCACGGGGCCTCAAGATGCCAGGAGAATGAAGAGTAACGTCAGGACACCTTGCTCTGAGCCATTCTTCCCGTCATGTTGAAATCAGCGCTGGCGTGAAGAGGACGTTCCAGCTGGAGGACCTCCCCTCATGCCCGAGTGAGTCAAGCTTGCCCTGAGCTGGGGGATTCATCACCCTCAGGAACAGTGCCAGGGAGGTGGGGCAAAGGGGGTTGCCCCAATTGACAAAATGTTAGCTACAAGCTGCAAACCAGTCCAGCAAGGTACAGGAGTGGCAGTGACAGGGAGAGGGGTGACGGGTCAGAAGACACCCTGAGTTCAGGTCCTGCTTCCTGACTGTGCAGCCCCTGGCACGTGACTTACTTTCTCTGAGCCTGGGATTCCACCTCTTTAAAACGAAGACAAGGTTACTTACTGGCGTGACTGTGAAAGCCAAACAAGACACTACTTTAGCTGGGAGGAGTGTGTGTTAGAAAAACCCCAAGCAGTAGTATAGGAGCGTCTCACGTGATGACCTGGAGACAGGTGGTCACGGCTGGGCTGACCGCAGCCCCCTGTCCCGCCCTGCAAAGCCCTCAGGGATCCAGGCCCCCTCCGGCCCACCACGCGTGTACCCCGCGTACTCTGCTCTCTAAGATGGCAGCTTAGTCTCCAGCCATCCCGTTACCATCCAGAAAAGAGGATGAAGGAAGAGACCGACTGCGGGGGGTGGTCATCAGAAAGTAGGCTCTGAGACAGAGATCTCATGTGGGAGGTTGGGGGGGACCACCCACTGGGCCCTGCCCGGTGGGGAAGGAGGCGTTGGACCAGGACGCAGCTGCAACCAGGGCCTCAGCTGATCCCACAGGGAGCTCTGGAGCTGGGACAGCCCTCTGGAGCTTGGGTTGTCCTGAGTTGAGGTCAGGGGACCAGACTTTACTTTGTCCAGTGGTTGGGTGGGTCAGTCAGTGGATATGGGACCCAGAGAAACCTGTGGAGAGGGAGGGTGGTTCTAGCAAATGAAAGAAGGAGACTGGTGTTGGGGGTGACCGGTGTGGGCTGAGCTGCACATGCTTAGGCTGAGGCCCACACAGGCAGGCGGCAGCTCCCCCCGGGCGATGCTCAGTGAATCAATGTTTTCGGTAGGCGTGGGCCTGAGGGCACAAACGTGAAGAATATACTTGCCCTGGACTCGAAGGGCGTTGCAGTCAGTGGAAGGAATAATCGCAGGGCATTCGAACCACAGGGCCCCCGAGAGGGGCCCAGGCCAGGCTGGATGGGAAATCGGGGGGGGGCGGTGATTCTCGGACCTTCGGGCAGGTTAAAATCAGACATGTTCTGCTCGACACCCTGCAATGGCCTATATGGAAAGAATCTAAAAACAGAGTGAATATATGTATATGTGTGACTGATTCTCTTTTCTGTACACCTGAAACTAACACAACATTGTAAATCAACTAGACTCCAATAAAAATTTAAAAAAAGAAAAATCAGACATGTCCCCCCAAAGTCACTACTGGGATCTTCTCTGGCTCTGAAGCTCCGTGAGCTGGTGCCCACTTCACACACCAGGAGAAGCTCTGGAGGCCAGTTGGCCTGTGAAATGGGCCTCACTGGAGGGGCAGTTTCCTACAGGGGAGGCCATTCCGGACCGAGGACACAGCAGATGCAATGGTGGCAGGAGGCTTGAGTAGGGTCTGTCGGGGGATCTCCAGGCACATGGCCGGACTGTTGAGGAAGTGGTGGGTGCCTTGGAGGAGCGTCGGGAAGGCAGTGGGAGCCATGCTGAAGAGGGCCTGAGGGGTAGGAGAGTTTGTCACCGGTAGGCCACTAACTTTGGAGGTGGCTGCGAGAGGGAGAAGCCACTGGCTTTGGAGTCAGACACCCTGTGTCAGAGATGCAGCCCCTGCACCCCTGGCGGCCTGGCCGTGTGCTGCTACAGGACCCAATTCCAAGATGGTGAAGGTGCTGGCTGTCAGCTGGGAGTCCTGGCCAGCTCAAGACTGCCACCCAGGTTCCCCTCCATGTCAATCTTTCCATGTGGGCCTCTTGGCTTCCCCACATCATGGTGGCTGGGTTCCCAGGAGGAATGTCCCAACAGGACCACACAGAAGCTGTGTCTCCTCTCTGGGCCCACTCCGGGCAGTCACATAGCTCCACTTCAGCTGTAGTTACAGAGCCACTGAGATGCAAATGGAGGGGAGCACAGACCCCCCACCTATGGGGTGGGGCACTGTAAGAAGAGCATGGGGGATGGGAGATTTCCCTGCAGCTATTTTAGAAAATGCCGTCTTCCATTGCCTGACAGAGAATCTGGAAACAGAGGGAGGCCTTTGGAGGCACTGTAAGATGCCTGCCTTCCTTCTTTCTGACATGGCGTGTCAAGATGGCTCTGGAGGTCTGAGTCTATGACTTTATTTGGGAAACGGTGAGGACACAATCACCCCCAAGCCAGACTTACCCAAATCATTAATGGGTACAGGTTGCCAGCCAGCCTAGAGCTTCTACAAATAATCCCATAGATCGTCCAAAGCATTGGTTGCTGACCTTACGTTTCCAGTACGGCTTATCTTATTTAACACAATACATTTAAACCCGAAGATGGGAGACCAGCCTCTGTACATAGACAATCCTGGGCTGAGCTGCCGCTGAAGGTCCCCAAGGATGGGTAAAGAGGAGAGACAAAAACCTAGGAAGGATGAGTGGCCCTTGTCCTACTTACTCTCATCAGAATATATGCAGGCCCATTTTTAGAGACAGAGGACACCCAGGGTAATTTTGAAATAAACTCTAGGGACGGGCAGCCTCCTTGGGGTCCAAGCCCTTGATCCCGTCCTGACTTGTGCCGGGTGCAGAGGAGGGATGCCCTCTAGTACAGCCCCGTCTGCTAAGCCCCAGGGAGCACCCTCTGCCCTTCCCAGCAGCCTCCTGCTTGATGAAGCCTGTGTCATCTTGAACTTGGTCATGAGTCAGCGGAGGGCCCCATTTCTCCCCATCTCCCTCCACCGGGCCCCCTAGAGCAGGTGTTTGCTGCGCTCCAGGTCTCTCTGCTTACATAACCCTTGTTCCATTTGGAAGGATGAAAAATCTCCCTGGGGTTTATTGTAAACAGGCTTATGTTCACCCAAACACGGCGCGAGGAAAGGTCAGCGGATTATTCATGCGCCTCCGTCTCCCTGCCTGGCGCTCCCCACTCCCCGCCGGCTGCAGACGCTCCCCCGACCCCGACCCCTGGGCAGTGGCCAGGACCTGCGCCCGAAGCCTCCATCAGGCCATCGGGGCACAGGGCCCAGTGACGGGGGCCAGGGCCAACTTGGCGGCCCTGATGCTTTCAGGGGCCCCGCTTTGGCGACTGGACCTCAAAGAGGCCGAGGGAGGGAGTAGGGGCGGGGAGCGGGGAAGTTTCTTGAATAGCCTCCATGAGTAGAGGCTTGCTCACAGAAAGACCATCTTTTATGATGACGGAAACAGAGCCAGGCACTCGTGGTGAGGGGACAGCATGCTTCACGCAGGAAACGGAGGGCCCGCTGGCCCAACAGGCCACGGTAACGCCAGTAACATCCACGCCCTGACGTGACCGCAGGTGGTGTGTGCTGAGCATTTACACACGTGAACTCACACACACGACCTCACCGGAGACAGCGGCATCAGGCCCATCTCACGGATGAGAAGCTGCGGGTGGGGCTCAGCAAGGAAGACCTATGGGCCTTAACTGCACGGCTGGTACACTGGTGTCGGCTGGCGGCCAGGAGCTCAGCCCAGGTGAAGCATGGGCGCCTTGGCCAGGTCCTCCGCGGGGGCTCTATGTGGCTGCCCTACTCGGAAATGGTTTTGTCCATGATTGAGGGCCCCATGTACCTATAGGCAGGACTGTTTGGCCCATTAACTAAGCCTGACAGGCCCCCGGGGGTGGTTCTCAAGGTCTGGCCCCCAGACCTACAGCAACAGCTTCGTCACCTGGGACCCTGTTAGAAGTCACATTCCCAGGTGGAGCCCTCGGGAAGCCCCAGGGGCGAGGGTGTAGAGGCAGGCGCGCCCTCTGTGCGTCCGCATGCCCTCTGGTGCTGCTGAAGTTCCAGCTCAAGTTTGAGATGATCAAGTTTGGCCCGGAGATGCAGGGCCAGCCGCTGGGGCCCAAGAGAATGAGGGGGGCTTTCCCACAGAGAAGCTCCAGGTAAGTCCTGCCACAACCAGAGGGGCCAGATGGGCGAGCTCACCACCTCCTCCCCCTCCATCCCGGGGGTCCTTGGAATTCAGTGTCCATCCTGCCCAGACACACAAAGGGGTCAGGCTGTGCTCTGACATCCTCAATGCACCAGAGGGACAGTGTGATGGGGCTCAGGTGCACCCCGAGGGCACCCAGCAGTCCTGGGGCTAATGTTCCGACGGCTGGCGCCTGCCGGGCCCCCGCCCAACACCCACTGCCATGCCCTCCACCCCCCCCGACTGCTTCCTGGGTGGCTGGTCCCCTCGGAATGTGCCTGGCCCGGGTGACCTGGGGCTTCGCTCATCCCACAGAGCAGCTTCGGTAAACACAGGAAATGTGGTTTTGTTCCCAGACACGACAGACTGCACGAGACTCTGGTGGATGGGACATGCTCCTTCCAGGAAAAGTCCCCAAAGCCGGTCTCAAAGCTGACCCTCCCTGGATTCTATATGGGCGTGAGGCCAAACCCCAGCTCCCCAAGGAGAAAAACTCCCAGGCTTGGGGGGCTTTCTAAAACTTGGGGGCAATGATGTCACACTCTGAGGTCACAGTTCTATAAGTGAGGGAGGCGTCACCCACTTCCGCTCTAAACCCTTTGGAACTGCCGGGGCCCTACGAGGGGAGGAGCCATACAGCCCCCCGCACTGCTGTGGGCAGGTCCCTGGGCCTGGAGTCAAATCCTAGCACTGCCTGTGGGAGCTCTGTGACCTTGGACAAGTGGCTGTGCCTCGGTTTCCTCACGTGTCCAAGGAAGATAATAACAGTACCTGTCTGGGAGAGTTGTCATGGGGATTAAATGAGGGGGATATGGTAACTAATGATGATGTTCTGGGTAAATGCTTTTGACATGGATGAATGGATAGATGATGCATGGATGGATGGGTAATTAGGTGGATGAGAGGAAAGATGGATGGACGGATGGATGGATGGATGGATGGATGGATGGATGGATGGATGGGAGGATGGATGGACGGATGGATGGATGGATGGACGGATGGATGGATGGATAGATGGAGGGATGGGTGGAGGGATGGACAGGTGAGGAAGAAGAGTAAGGTGTGGCCTGGAGAATCCAGGTGTGGGTGGTTACTGTACACGCCTTCTAACTTTTCTGCATGTCTAGACATTTCCATAATAAAGTTGGGGAACACCATTCCACCCACTGCCCCCAGGCTGGCTTTTTCTCAAAGAGCAAAGGCCAATTTTCCCACAGGCCCTTTGGGCACCAGTGAGTGGAGCCACTGATGTGCCGGCTACAGCAGCACCCAGGAAGGTGCCAAGGACGGCACCCCGGGGACAGCTCTGCAACTGTCCTGCCTGAGGCTCTGATGAGCCGGTTTTGTGGCGTTCAGCCTCTGCCCTCAGCAGTCCCAGTCCTTTGTGGTGGCACCTCTGCTCCTGAAGGTCCCTCGCCCTGGAGCGCCCTGGAATCCCTCCTTCTTTTTATCTGCCTAGAAATTTGTAGATTCTGACTCTGCCCGTCAGGTTACCAAGGGCCAGCTGCATTTCTGTAGGGACTGCAAATGTGCATTGTTAAAACCTTAAACAGAGGCATTCAGGTTAAATAATTGGACCCCAGAGGTGAAGTCTGATGCCTATAAAAAAAAAATGAAAAAAAAAATGGATAGAGGTATGGCCACGTGGACAGATACCACCTTTCTGCTCACTTACTGTTGCAAGATGGCTCTGAGAGGCTGGATCTGTTTTATATTTAAAACAACCCTATGTGGCATTCTGGTTATGATTCCCACTTCACAGATGGGGAAACTGAGGCCCAGGGAGAGTTCTTAAGTGATGTCCAAGGACACCCAGCAGGTCTGTGTCAGAGCTTGGGTTTGAGTCCAGGCAGTCTCGCCCCACATCTGATGTGCCTAGTTTTGCGCAATGTTTGAGGTTCACTCAACTTCTCTTCCTCCTCGGGCTGGTGGCTAAGTACGGGCACAGTCTGGCCACAGGGCTGCCCAGTTCAGCCAGAGGCAACGCTCCTGACGGATTCAGGGCCCTTCACCAGTGAAGCCGACACCCACCGAGCGCCATACACAGTAGGTTGAGACCCCAGAGGACAAAGACAGGTCAGCCCTCCAGGCAGCCTGAACCCAGTGACCATGGCCCCAGTCAGGCCCAGGGTCTCCAACCACCCTGACGAATGTTAGTGGCGACACAGACGTCAGAGAGGTTTCCTTCACAGCAGTGAGGGGAAGGCTGAACTGTGGGACATGAATCACCATAAAAACCATAATAATAATAATAACGCCAGGCATGAACTCTTGCCTCTGCCAAAGCCAAACAAATGACGGGGTGTGGACGGGGCTGTCCCTTCAGTTTATGGGTCTCTCAGGCCGTTTACGAGGCTGCGTGGTCTGCATCCTAAGTGGGCAGCACGGTCAGTTCTATTATATCTGGGCCCGTTCCAGGCCTCAGTGGTTTGAAGGGAAACCAGCCTACCGAATCACAGTGCCTTGCCCAACGTCCCCAGATACAGTTTTCTTCGACGACTCTCTCTATCAACCCGCGTTTTGACGGCTGTCTGCCCAGATGAGGTGCATCAGCTGTGGCCCAGCCATCCTTCCCTGAGCTGCTCCGGCACAAGCCCTTCTCTTCTCTTAATGGTGATGGTGGGTGATGGGCGGCGGGCTTTGCCCAGGGAAAACCCTCCGGCTCAAACCCTCTCAGTCCTGGCTGATTGAGAACTCTAGAATCATCCAGAGAGTTCAGCAAGCTAGAGATGCCTAAGGTGACGCCCAGAGCTTTGGATTCGGACGGTCTGGGTTGGGCACAGGAAATGGTATTTTAAAATAACCCCTCCCAAGAATTCACAATGGCAGGGTGGGTATTGTGCTTGGTTCTAAGTTGTGGGCATCGGAGCCACCTGGGAGGGGGTCACAGATGAACATTCCTACACCCTGGCTGACGCCTGACTCAGTAGGTCTGGGGTGGGGCCTGGGAATCCATATCTTTTACTATTGATTTATTTTATTTATTTATTTTTGGCTGTGTAGGGTCTTCCTTGCCTGGCGCGGGCTTTCCCTAGTTGTGGCTCGCGGGCTCTAGAGCGCAGGCTCAGTAGTTGTGGCGCACGGGCTTAGCTGCTCTGCAGCATGTGGGACCTTCCAGGAGCAGGGCTCGAACCCGTGTCCCCTGCGTCGGCAGGGGTACTTTTCACCGCTGCGCCACCAGGGAGGTCCCGGGAATCTGTATCTTTTCAAGCAGTTTCCCATGGAGATGGCAAGAGGAGCGCTCAGGAAACTTGGCTTGGCCAGCGCGCTCCTTCCCCGGATTGGAAGTGTCCCCAGGACACAGTGTGGTGTCCCACCCGATGATGGGTGGGCCTTGGTCTGCTGCGCACCAGATCTGGGATACCCTCCCCCACCCCTTGGGTGGTCCTAAGTCACCCAAGGGTCCATTGCTGGCTTTCCAGGACCCTGAAGGCCGCACACCAAGGCCGCAAGCAGTGGGTGGTCATGTTGGCAGTCCCCTAAAGCCAGCAGCTGAAGGACAGTGTTCAGAGCCCCCGAGCGGTGCCAGGGGTTAGGGCGGGGCTGGAAGGGGCACCGCCTTCACTGGTTTTCACGCTAAAACTTTCACAGCAGGGGGTCAAACGGGGCAGGTGACCTTTGGGAGAGGTCAGGTTCTCCCAGAGAGAATGCCCGCCCTTTGGTGCACATCTGGGTCTTCGTGCTCCTTGCATCATGCCCTCTGCGGGCATGGGAGTCCGAGCACGGTCACCTCGTGGGGACCCTGGCCAAGAGGCTACCACCCCTGCCCCGTTTTTGTAGCCCACAGAGAGAGAAGGGGCAGCGACATGCAGACCGAGGCCATAGCTCAGCTCAGTCCGGCTGATGAGAAGCGGGCTGGGCAACAGCCACTTCCTGGGGCTGGAGGAGTCTCCTCCACCCGCTCCAAGCACAGGCATGGGGGCTCCTCAGAGTAACAACCTGCCCAGCTTGAGCGTAGGGGCCTTGGCTGGGGCATGGGGGTGGGGGCATCACTACCCAGAACGACTCCCCTGGCCAGGGCTGGGGCCGTGGGAAGGGAGTAAGGCATTTGCCTTGGGCCCAACATTTAAATGGAGGCCAAAAGTCTCAAAATGAATTTTCAAAAAATCCACGATGGACAAAATATCAAATTTCAAGGAAGGACAGAATCTGATCCTGAGTTGGCGTGACACTGCCTCACCTGCCACACCCTCATCTTGGCCCCAGTTCCAATCAAATTTTATTTACAAAAACAGGCCAGGCAGTAGGCAGTAGTATGCCAGGTGGCTTTTTGTTTGTTTGTCCGTTTTATTTTGTTTTTTACTATTATACCAAAATCTTAACTCATCTTGATTACCGAGATTTTTGGCACTCCCTTCAATTTTGCACCCAATCCTGCAGCTGCCCCTCGAACTCTGGGGACCCTGGCCTGAAATGTCGCACAGTGAGACGCTCCTCAGCCTGGGAGCCCCAGTCCCTAGGTACTGGGCGTCCTGCTGCCCCGGCAGCCGCCCCCTCCCTCAGCAGGACTGTATATTTGTAGTGGACATTCCCGAGCGCGTTGCTGCTGACGGGGCAAAGCCTTTGCCAGGGGTATTTGCATCAAAGTCTTTTCAACTTTAATGGTGTATGACATTTTTGAGACAAAATATGGTTCAGCTAATCATATTTTAATAGCTCTACCTTTAGAAGCGGACTGCCTTGGAGTGCACACAGTAATATTTTAATTTCTTAGCTCTGATGAGCACCGTTCTAACCAGGTATTCAATTTCTCCATTTATAAATTTCGCTCCCAGATGTTGGATGCCAGGGAACTCTACAGAACAACTATACAAATATAATATTTAATATTGGATGTCAGTTTGCGTGTTCCACTCAATTTCCTGGAAAGAGCTCGAAACTCCTCTTATTCTGGGCGGAATATCCAATCAGTTCCATACTCTGAGGCCCAGCCCGGATTGCCATGTAATACCGCATAACTAAATTCTCTAATTTCTGAGAGACAAATTTGGAGCAGATGTAGGAAAAGTGTGTCATTTGTTTCCAAACGCAACAGTTATCAGGCCGAGTAACTGGGAGGGATAATTAGCAAGGGGCCAAGTTCACGAGCGGGTCCCCCAAACCAGGAGACTTGCCGGGCAACCCACCCTGCCCTTAGGAAGGCACACAGGGTGGGGGGCTCCGCACCACGGTATCAGCTGCTGATGGGGGAGGCCAGACCAGACTTGTGGGTCTGGAGCACGTTTGCATTGGACGTGGAACTAAAAAATAAATAAATAATGGGATGCCAGGGCAGGAAGGTGAGTGGCACATAATCCCAGCCCTCGTTTTAAACGGGATTCCTGTGACGCTCGGAGTGTCTGCAGTTACCCAGTCCCACCCCGGCTGGGACCCGGGCTTGTTCATGTCCTCAGCCCAGCTCACTCTCAGTCTGGGGGTCATTCGGTTCTTTGGGACTCAAAAGAGGCTCTGTTCTTGGTGACGCCGTCTTAGTGACGTTGATGTACACCGTCAGCTAAGAAAGAGCTCTGGGGGTGCAGAAGCCGCGCGAGAACAACGCCACAGGCAGCCTCTGGGGACCCGGACCAGCCTCAGCGCGTGTCCAAGAGCGGGACGTCTCCCGATGAGGGCATCTTTCCGGGGATGCGGCTCATCAGCTGGCCCGTCCCTCGGTTTCCTCATCCAGAGAAGGAATGCCTGATCCCAGGAGGAGGCCTCCCCCCGATGCTGTAAACGGGGGGAGGAAATTATGAAACAAGGTACTCTGAGCCTCCCAGTGGGAAATTGGGGTAAATTCCTGACATCCGGTACTGCGTGCTCTTCTTGGTCCAGGCATAATTGAGGCAAGGTGACAAATGGTGCAAAACAGGCCCTTCTGGGAAACCTATCGGGACACCAGTGACTGGAAGGCAGGAGGTCCCGGGGCTGGTCCCAGCTCTCCTGGCACCTCGGGCAATGCATGCCCCCCTCGGAGCCTCAGTTTCTCCTTCCAGAAGGAGGGGGTTGGATGCGACAGCTGCAAATCCCTGCTGCTCTCAGGAGATTTCTCTCTCCTCTCTCCCCTCCAGGTGAGGACGGAGGATGCAGACGAAGGCCCCTCATCATTTTCTTGCCAGGAAAGAAAGGAACGTGAGTCCTCTGCGTGTTTGGGCCCCAAGTGGAGCTTAAGGAGTCACAGCTGCGACGCCATATGGGGGAAGTGCGTGGGTGGTTCGGCCTTTCCTGCCTCTTTCATTCTTGGTCGGGCCAAGTCCAGGAGCATCCTCCCTCTCCCCCCCGCCGGAGTATCGGTTCGCCTCCTTCCTTTCTCCCTGTCCCTTCCCCTCCTTCCAGACACCAAGCAGCCTAACTCCGCCGCAGCGAGCTTCGTTGTGGGAAGGGAACCGCCTCAGGTCTCCCTGGTGTCTGGGGGGTCTGCTGCTAATTGGGTTGGAAAAGATGATCCTGCCGCACAGCTGTCGGCAGAGCTGGGCCCCAGTGACACGGGAAAAATCAAATGCAGACAGCCGGGTGGAGTTACCTGCTGAAACTCTGTGCCAGGCTCAGACCCCAGAAGTCGGAGAGGGCAGCTGGGCACTTAGACGGGAGAGGAGCAGAGGAGAGGCAATGAGGGACCCTCACTGGAGTCCCCCAGTCGGACGCTGAGATGACCCTTTCCCTGCAGGCCTGCTCACACCCCCTGCCCGCCTCCCTGGGCATCTATGAAATCAAAGCTTCCTCACCCCCTTTACTCCCACACTCAGAACACTGCTCTCTGGGGCTGCCCAGCAGCTGAGCCAAGAGTGCCCTGGGCCTGCAGTCCCACAAGGCACCCCCCAGAGCGGAGCGCACGTCCGGGTCCCGCTGCCAGCCACTGGTTCATTCACTCGTTCAAGCGTCACTTATTTACTGAGAATATCGAACAATCCGTCTCTACGCTGAGCACTAGGAATAAAGAGATGACGTGGACAAGACAGCTGCTCTCCTCCCCTATTTGTCACCCCGTTCTCCCCACCCGCCAAAGTAACAGAGCCCTGAGTTTAGCTGGCATGTGTTCAGCCACAATTAAAACTACATTTCCCAGCCTCCCTTGCAGCTAGATGTGGCCATGTGATTACATTTTGGCCAATCAGATTAAGCAGAGTGGGGTGGCCCTTCCTTTGAACAACACAGTTGATCCCAGCTTTCTGCCCTCTCCTCTCGGAGATCTTCTTTCCTGCTGGCTGGGATGGAGATGCTGAAGTGGCCATCTTGAGCAAGGTGGCTTTGGGCAAAGAGGCCCCATGTGGTAGGTTAATCAGACAGAAGAGGCCACGTCCTGAGGACGTTATGAAGGAGCGGCACCACGCCAGCCCTGACCTGCCTTACTCCAGACTTTGGTGTGAAAAAGAAAAAAGAAAAACAAATCTGCCTTCTTTAAGCGACTGTTACTTTGGGTTTCTATTGTTTCCAGCTGAAGATATTCAAAACCTACAAAACAAGTGATGACACTACAACAGGGGCGTGCAGCCTTGGCTACAACAGAGGGGACCCGTGGCCTGGTCTTGGGGATCAGAGGCAGCTGTGCGTGGCTGCAACCTGCAGGGTGTGTTGGCCTGGGGAAGGCAGGTTGGCGGGGCTGGGGGAGGCGGATTTCAGGAAGAAGGAAGGCCTGAGGAAGCTCAGTGTGTCTGCGGAAGCACTGGGTCCTTCAGGGAGGTGGGGACCCCCTGCTCTGAATCTGTGAAATGCAGACAAGGCCTTAAAAGATGTTGTCCTTGATTCAAAGGAAGAAGTTCATTACTACGACAAATGCGAGGTCATTTTGCCTGCCGCCAAGGTTGAACCGTTGCTGTCTGATTTCAAAGACTAGTAAACAGCTGACAGTAGGCTCACGTAGACGTTCATAATTGTTGATCGTCCAGGAACGGCTTCTCGGGTCAGCTCAGAGCTTGATGACTTGCAGTTCCGTCTCCTTAGCACCGTGGTCCACATGTCCCTTGTCTGAATGGTCAGTGCCCTCCTCTCCTTAGGTTCAGCCAGTCCCCTTCTTTCCTCATTGCCAGCAAGTCCCCAGTGCCTTACGGGGGAGGGCGGGGGTGGAGAGAGGCGGCAAAGTGAAGCCATCCCACTGCCAGGCTCGGGGAAACCATCCCAGCCGCACACCAGCTAGGCCATCGAGGGGCAGACTCCGTCTCTGTGGTCACCCCTGCGTCCAGCTCTGTCCCAGGACGCTCCAAGGCATTCTGGGAAGAGCGCCTAGAACAGCCTAGAATGTGGGCGCAGGGAAGAACCTTGAGGGAGGAGAGGCACAACAACGACTTTCAGAGCAGAGAGTGCTCCATTCACAAAAGCACTCCTGTGTCTCAGAGGTTACTGTGCGCTTGCAGGACAGTCGGTGTAGTCCATTCGTGTAAGCAGGTCCACTCTCCTCCCAAGTCTCTGGCATGTGATCAATACGAAAAATTTAGGCCAGGCTGCTGCCTCTGCCGTTTACAGATGAGACACTGTCCCAGAGCTACGAAGCTAGAGGCGGAAGCAGCCTCAGCTGTCTGACTCCCAAACCCACACTTTTCCCCAGGAGTCTAAGTGGGGAAAATTCCACTTTTCCCCAGAATTCTACGTGGCTCTGTGCCTTGGAGAACGAGCACGAGGGTGGCCAGTACGTCCAGAGCACCCCGCTTTGTGCTGAGCCACCAGCTCTCACGGCCAAGGAGGGCGTGCATCTGTGGGCTCCCCAACCCCCGCTGGTCTGTGAAACGCACCTGGAACACATGACCCGGGGGCAAGAAGAGAGGACCGTGTCTTCTGCCTCATATCAGGCCCTCCCCAAACAGAATAATAATGAAAGCTGATTTGCTATTCTCGGAACCAGAATTTGATCAAACAGGGTGACAGGCCAGCTCCTACGTGGGATGTGACACCCAGTGAGCGGGTCACAGAGATTGCACACCTGTCCAGGTTGGCTGTGAGATACTGCCCAGCATCCGGGTGCCCATCCACCCGGCAGCATCAGCAGCTGCTGGCATGAGTTTTGTCACTCAGACAGCACAGAAGCTACACTGCGTTTAAAACTTTGCTAGTATCATCTGTTTCCCCATCATGTGTTCTGCTTATCGCCAGATAACAAAACTCCAGGTTTGTAAGACCAGCAAAGACAGTCACTCATCCGAAGATGCTTAAGGAAGCCCCCAGGAGCCAACGTGGTCCTGCTGTCCCGAGGGTCGTCCAGTTCAGCAGACAGTGGCCCGGTGGCCTCTTGCTCCCCACATTAGGGGTGCCAAGAGGCCTCAAGATGACCGCTGCCCTTCCAGCCTTCCTTAGCCAGAGGGCATCCAGCCACGTCCGAAGACATGCTCAGCCTGACGTGGGGCGGTGGTCTGCAGGACGGGCCACAGGCGTCCACCCTGAGACTCTCCTTAGTAAAGACATGATTCAAGAAGCAGGAATGAGCGGCCATGCCCGGACCACCTCGGATGCATTTTCCTCCGTGGATTATTAAATTAAGGGCATATTTCACTGAGAACGATTATCTCCTCGCTGGTTTCGGAGGATGTATTTAGTAGAAGTATTTCAATTCTGGTGTCGTTTAAAACTAAAAATCAAAATATCGTTTGTGATATCCAGGTTCTTTCTTCTGCAGAAATACGCACCGTGGTGTGTTACCATCACGTCTCCACCATTTGCGCCTTAGGTGTACTTGCAGGTGCGTTTATTTGGTTTTCGACTGCGTTTTTGGCTGAAGGATCAGGATCACACGTCTAATCTCAAAGGGTAGGATACTCCCAGATGGCATGTGAATTTGGCAAACGTTCCAACTGGTTTAACACCAACAAGTGGCTTCCAAGGGGGGAATGAGGGCAATTCAAAATTTTATACTTTGCAAAAGATAGCTTTTTTTTTTTTTTTTTTGGCATCCCCCGTATTGCTAGGAACAAACTATTTTCTTATTTGAAAAAAAACAAAACAAAAACCCACCCTGCCTTTTTATGGGAAAACTTGTTCGGCTCTGTGTATATTATTCCACATGAAAGCAGTTTTGCCTTCATTTGTGGCTGCCTGATTACAAAGACAAGATCTTTAATTAAAATTGGTTTGGTTATGTGTACGTCTTTCAAAGAAAACCATCGAAATAGCATTTGTGACTCATTACCTTCTTAACAGGGATGCTATCCTATCTGCCTCCCTGTTTTCGATAGAGATGCTGACCTTGAACGAGCGGGGGGATGTGCCAACAGGGAGCTCTGTCGCACCCTGAAGTTGTCTTTCTGGGTCTGTGACTTTGACCTGGGGAGTGGGTTTGGTCTGACAATGTGTCGAGGGCATGTAATTCAGGAGGGCAGGGCGGGCGGGCTGGGACTTTTGCAGACCAGCGGCATCTTCCGGGTGGGTCCTGGGCTCATGCGCTCGGGAATGCCCCGCTCGACTTGGCTGGACGGGAAGGGCAGGCCGGAGCTGATTTCCTCATCATCCTCACATGCCCAGGGTGGATGTGGGATCACATGGCTTTCGGGAACCGCTTCCAGCCGAGGCACAGGTCTGCCTAGATCCGAAAGGCTGTCTAACATGTTAGCGAAATTAGTGCTTAGCAATATTTTTGAGAATTCTGTGGTTTGGGCGTTTTATGTTTTTTCCTCTGCCAAAACAAGTTCGCTAACTTCTTTGCTTCTCTCTCTGCCGCAGAGAAAAGCAAAGGGACTCTAAATCGTTTGCACATTTCATGTTGACGGCGTCCTGCACTAGCACGATGGATGGGAAGTGAGGCTTCAGCTGGGCTTTCAATAACTGGGTGACCCAGGTTCACCCCCTCACCGGCGCTCCCCACCTGATGCCAACGGCAGCTGTTCTTCCCCGCTCCGCCCCGTGGACCTAGTGCGTTTCAAAGTTGTATGGGGTGAATGTGAACGTCTGGCTTTTCCAAGTGTGCCTGGGATTTTCCAGTTCTGCCTCCTCTTTAACCCAGGCAATACCAGCCACATTCCAATTCCTTGGGTGAGTAATGATGACAAGAGCTAATACTTAATGAGCCCATACTGGGCACCAGGTTTTGTCTAAATGCTTTCTGTTCCCTGATAGGTTTAACTGTCCTAATAGCCTGAAACCAGGTTGCTGGGATTAAATCCTAGCTCTACTGAGCTGTGTGACCTTGGGCAAAAAACTTAACCTCTCTGTGCCTCAGAAAGACCCCCGGAGAAAGTAGTGTGACCGGTCAGGTGAAAGCGATTAAACATGCAGTGCTCTTAAGAGGACAAGCAACCCCTCAACATGCCAGCTGTTACCATCCCAGTGTCCCACAGCTGAGTACTACCAATGGCACCCAGCAAGCTGGTGGCAGAGCTGGGGCCAGGCTTTTGATCACTAGACTATAGTGCCCAAGACAGAAGCAGTAGCTGCAAAATGCCATCGCCGGTTTCAGGGTGTTTGCATAAAAGGACTTCTTACACAAGCCTTGGTCATTGGCCGCTGCGGGGTAGCTTCATGCACCGGAAGGGGTGGGGGTGGGCGAAGGCAGAGCCTCCTGGAGGGGGAGGCCCCCATCTGTGAGAGAAGGAAGTGCTACATGTGGGGTGCGTACAGTCCCCTGCCTCACCTCTGGAGGAGACGGGGAGCTCTGTTTGCCTGCCCACTTCCTGGGCAGGTGTGTGGCGAGCGGACCAAGGGGCAGTGAGGGAGCTGGAAGCAGGACAGAGAGGCAGCGCTGTGACAGGCGGTGACTGTAACGAGCCAAAGGTCCCTCAGTGGGGCTGGTGACACGAGCCGTCACAAGGAAGCGGTCATGGACTGACACGAGAGCAGCGTCAAGACCTATCATGCTGGCCACGCCCCATCGCGGCAGCGCGTAGGGAGAAAAGTATCGCACGTGTCTGCATCTCCTTCTGTGTGAGTAAAGGAACTCTGCAAGAATAAGAGTGGGGGTCCCCCAGGGGAGGAGGCGCTGAAACTGGACAGATGGGCCACAGAGGTGAGAGTAAGCCATGTATATATATATACACACATACATACACACACACGTATATACATATATACACACATATAAATACATACCTACTGTGTCAGTATTTATATATACAGTATTTATGCTGTATATATATTTACATATGGTATATATGTATACATGGTATAGACATACATGTATAGATCATGTATTGTATATATAGTGATTAATAAATATATATAAATCTAAGTGAATAGGTAAATGTCTATGCATTTAAGGACAGAGCTTCAAAATATCATTAAGCAAAATTATACAGTAAATAAAAAAGGCAAAACCCAAAAACTCCACGGTCATAATTGGGGATTTTAAAATCTCCTTCTCAGTAACAGAAAAAATGAGTAGACAAAAGAAATCAGTACAAATATAAACGCTCTGAGCCACCTTGACCGAATTGAACGTACAGAATATTCACTCAACAGCTGTAGAATGAGAGCACGTGAAATGTTCACCAAGACAGACCACACGCTGGACCATGAAACAAGTTGCCATCCGTTGTAGAGGACTGACACACAGAATGTATCCTCCGACCACAGTGGAATTAAATGAGAAATAAACACAATGGGATGTCTGGAAAAAATCCCCAAATACTTGGAAATTAAGGAACACACGTCTAAAGAACCCATGTGTCACAGAACAAATCACAGGGGAAATTATGAAATATTTTGTAATGAATGACGATGAAAGCAAAGCATATTACGATTTGCAGCACTCAGCTAAAGTGATCCTTAGAGAGAAAGGTATAGGTTTGATGCCTATGTTTGTTGGTAAAGAAGAAAAGTTTGAAGTTAGTGGTCTAAACAACCAAGTTAGAAAGCTACAAAAAGAAGAATAAGTAAGTAAAAGTGTGTAAGTAAAAGTAAGCAGACTGCAATAATGAAGAGCAGACATCAAGGAAATAAAAATATTTCAGTAACAGAAAAACATCAAAAGGCGAAAGTTGTTTCTTTGAAAAGATTAATACAATTGATAAGCCTCTAACTCAAGTGATCAAGCAAAAAAGAGAGAAAACACAAACCGTCAATATCAATAATTATTATTAACTCAGTGGGGGAAAGGATGATCCTTTTAACATGCTGCTGGAACAACTCGATATCCTTCAGGAGAAGAAATGAACTTGACACCTCTCTGACACCACACACAAAAATCTGAGATGAATCGTATACCTAAACATAGCCAAGATGCATAGATAACATACAGTTTATTAGAGAGAATGCAGAAAGCACTAACTAAATTAAAACTTGCTAAACTGTACTGCACCAAAATTTAAAACCTTTGCTCTTTAAGAGACACCATTAAGAAAATGAATAGGGAAGCTACAGATGGCGAGAAAATACTTGCAAAACATATGTCTAATGAAGGATCACATCTGGAATACAGGAACTCCTACAACTCAGTAATCAAAAAAGATAATTCAAGGTTTAGGATGCACAAACTATTTGAACAGACACTTCATAGAAGAAGATATATAAATGGCCATTTATCACATGAAAAGATGCTCAACATAATTAGCCATCAGCAATGCAAATCAATACCATAGTGAGATAGCACTGCACACGCCAGGGAGCTAAAATTAAATCCACTGACAACACCAAATGCAACCACTTTGGAAACCAGCTTGGTGGTGTCTTATTGAGTAGGACATATGTCTACCTTTCAACCCAGCAATTCCATTCCTGAACATTTACCCAAAATAACTGAAAACAGATGTCCCTAAAAGGGCAAGTATGCAAATTTTTATAGCAGCTTTATTCATAATAGCCAAAAAGTGGAAGCCAGCCAAATGACTCAACAGGTGAATGGACATACACATTACAGTTTATTTAAGTAATGGAATGAGAGGCAATTAAAAAAAAAAACCAAAAACCTTCCTGATGCACACAGCATGAAGGATGAAGCTCAAAAGCGTGCTGACAAAAAGCAGCTGGACACAGAGTACGTGCTCTGTGATTCCATTACGTGGAGTTCAAGGACAGAAAAAACTACCATGCTGATAGGAATCAGGAACGCTGGCCAAAGGCTTCCCAGGCGTAGTGGTTAAGAATCCGCCTGCCGATGCAGGGGACACGGTTCGAGACCTGGTCAGGGAAGATCCCACATGCCGCGGAGCAACTAAGCCCGTGCGCCACAATTACTGAGCCTGCGCACTACAGCCTGTGAGCCACAACTACAGAGCCTGCGACCCACAGCTACTACTGAAGCTCCCGTGCCTGGAGCCCGTGCTCCGCAACAAGAGAAGCCACTGCAATGAGAAGTCATGCACTGGCAATGAAGAGTAGCCCCCGCTCGCTGCAACTAGAGAAAGCCCGTGCGCAGCAACAAAGACCCAATGCAGCCAAAAATAAATAAATAAATTTACTAAAAGAAAAAAAAAGAAAAAGAACCCTGGCCAAAATCGTTTGCACCTGGCAACCAGAAGTTAAGGACCAGAGATGCAGATGGGAGGGATGTGGGTGTGGCTATAAAAGGGCAACAGGAGATGCTTATGGTGATGGAACTGTTCTGTATCTTGACTGTGGTGGATATACAACCATACACAGGTGATAAAATTGCACAGAACTACATACACACACACACGTAAAACTGCAGAAATCTGAATTAGATTGGAGGATTATATTAATGTCAATATCCTGATTGTGATATTGTAATATTGCTTTTCAAGGTGTTGCCATTGGGGGAAACTAGGTGAAGGGTACATGAGATTTCTATTTATTGTTCATTACAAATGCATGTGGATCTACAAAAAGCTTAAATTTATAAAACCACAACTACTTGGCCCCTCTTCATCCCCTTCTCTACTGCTAACTGGAATGTAGGTGCGATGGCTGGAATTGAAGCAGCCATCTTGGGCTATCGACTGGACCTTCGGAGTGGAGGTTGCTCACATTACAGCAACAAGATGGGAGGAGCCTGGTCCCTGAGGACTACATAGAGAAAAGCATACTGGCCCAGACTGTCTCCCGGGATTTTCATGAAAGAGAAACTTTTAACTCATTTAAACCCTTGCTACTCGAAGCGTGATCCACGCACCAGCAGCCGTGACACCTGGGAGCTGGTTAGAAATACAGAATCTTAACCCAACCCCAGACCTACTGGATTAGAATCTGCATTTTAAACAAGATTCCTGGCTGATCCATGTGCAGATTAAAATTTGGGAAGCACTGATTTTAGCAATTGCTATAATGCATCTCTTAATTTTAATCCAACTCTAACTATTACAGGTACATTATTAGTAATTTTAATGATAATACTCCTTAGAGATTTAGCAGTACTTTTACTCCCTGAGACATATTTCTTGAAGATCGAGGCAGTAGGAGTGAGAGAAGGTTTTCAATGAACCAGCATCTTTTATGTATGAATATATGGGAGGGCGGGTGGTGGTTGATTAATCGGCCCAAATCCTTTTGGCCCACCTGACTGTACCTGCAGCAGCAGGTACACTACCCAGCTCCCTGAAAACGTCCCACCTCAAACACCTGTGCCTCATCTGACCCACCTAGAAGGGGCAGGGCGGGGGCTTTCTCTGTCCCCAAGGGGGTTGCTCAGCCCTGTACAGGAGCAGCTGCAAAGTGCGGGGAGGCTGATGCCCGGGGTGCCCCTCAACCAGTGGGCTGTGGACAATCGCCCCAGCTCTCCTGCGTCCCGGGGGCGAGGTGAGTCCGCCAGGTTTCTCGGGGGTCTGCAGTGGAACCATGCTTGCTCCTCGTGCGTTAAGGCATCCTTCATTCCTTCCCTGTTCCAGTCTCCACACTCCCTCATACCTACTGCCCAGGATCCCCCCGCCCAAGTAACCCACCCCGCCCCGCTCCTGGCGCAGGCTCTGCTTCTTAGGGGTCCAAGCTGAGACACCAGGAGACCAAGAATCCTGAACCCCAGCTCACAAAACTCAAGGGAGTTGCTCATTTCATGCACGGCACCACAAAGAACCGAGACCTCGCCGTCTCAGCGAGAGTAAGCAGCCCCAGTTAGAGAAAAGGCTGCCCTGTGGGAGATTTCACTGGGAAATCACACAAAATCCCTGGAGAGCTGGCGTTTATCAGCAGTTGCTCTGTCTCCCCACTGGGGCTGCAGCGCTGCTGGGCGCACACGCCGAGTCTTTTTTTTTTTTTTTTTTTTTGCGGTACGCGGGCCTCTCACTGCTGCGGCCCCTCCGGTTGCGGAGCACAGGCTCCGGACGCGCAGGCTCAGCGGCCATGGCTCACGGGCCCAGCCGCTCCGCGGCACGTGGGATCTTCCCGGACCGGGGCACGAACCCGCGTCCCCTGCATCGGCAGGCGGACTCTCAACCACTGCGCCACCAGGGAAGCCCCCACGCCGAGTCTTAATGGAACAGCCACTGTGCCCTTTCCCTGCCGAGAACTGGGATGGTTGAGCCAGAAGCAAAGAAACTCAGGCCGGATCCTGGTAACGCTAAGCCCATACCATTGTTGTTCTGACAACCAACTCCGATGGCAAAACAGCCCCTGTGCTGTCTGTACCAGTGTCAGAACGATGCCAAACGAACAGACTCAAAGACTTGAGAAGTCCGGCAAAGCCTCACTGTCTTTTCAAAACGTGCTTTATTAAATTCATCTTTAAAATGACAACTGAGAGAAGACTATTCACACGAACAATTAATAACCTCCCCGTTCCCAGCTGTGTTTTCACCCCCGCTTCTGCTCCAAGGTGACCTGCGTGGATCGTGTGTCCGGCTGCGTCCTCTCACATTTTTCTCCACGTTGACATAAACATATGGCGTTTTATTGAGGTTTGTGTTTACGAAGTCGAGGTGGGGCACTACAGTGGTTTAGGGCTCAGATCCTGGCTAGGCCACTTACAGCTGTGTGTTTTGGGGCAGGTTGCTTGGCTTCTCTGTGTTTCCTCAATTACCAAATGGGATTACTAATAGTACCTGCCTCATAGTATTGTTGTGAGGATGTATACAGTGCCTAGTGCATGCCGTACGAGTATCTGCTATTGTCTCGCGATTTTCCTTTCTCACTTAACGATACATTATTGCCATTCTTACCAGGTCAATAGGTTTATACCTCATGACACATATTCCATCCTTGCAACAACTCCCCCAGAGAAGGTAGGTATTATTATCCTATTTTACACATTAAAAAAATGAAATGGCTCAGAGAAGTTAACTTGCCTGAGGCCACACAGCCAGAGGGCATTATCAGGCAACGAGGGGGAACAGAATAATTTTTTGAAAATTATCTTGAAAATGAAAACATTCTGAACTGTGGGTTAGACTTTTTTAGGTAGGGATAGAAGCCGGTCCATGCTCTTCCCTCAGCCGCAGATGCCTGGTCAGGGTGCCCATCCCATTTCAAAATCTCTCGTGACCCATCCTTCTCTCTGTGGGTTTCCTGGGCTGAAGGGGTAAAGTTGCATCACACTCTGGCAGTCTCCCTCCTGCCCGCCTTTCCTTTACTTGCATTTTGGGTCATTTTGATCATTTTTAATGATAAAAATAGAGGTGGATCGAAGAGCAGCGACACTCATGTCTCCCGCAATAAAACCTTGGCTTTGACGAGCGTGTCCCGCAAGGAGGAACACGCCGGCCCAGTCCATCCAGGTCGACCCGGGGCCGGTGCGGTCATCCCGGCGAAGGGTGGCGGGAGTCCCCGCAGCTCCTCTCCCTGATCTCCCCACTGGCACCACCACCGGGAAGGAGCTGCCAGCCCCAGCGCCGAGGTGGGCAGGCACTGCTGCCGCCCAGTCCTCTCTGGGAACCATTTTGTAGGTGAAAATAAAGCAGCGCTTTTATCCGAGGCGAGCGGCATAATCACCAGATGCACATGAAATCACTTAAACTCTGGGAGCCCGCAGCCCCCGCGGCTTAATTACACAGCAGGGCCGTGTTCTGCTGAAAGCAATTACATCTGAGATCCCCAGCACGGGCACACGCACAGCGCGCCGTGCTCTCCACGCGCCCAGCCGGGGTCCACGCCCACCCTCCCTCTCTGAGACGCCTTTTGCAGGATGCAGACATTTGTGAATTAGCTATTTGTTCAGGTGGGTCAATACTCCAAGGGCCCGAAGGACAGAGCGCGAAGTTTCTTTCCCTCCCATCCTTCCCCCAAGGCGCCAAGCTCCCCGCACGTAACGGGGCCGTCCATCTCTTTTGTATCCTTCCGAAACCGCTGACACCAGAAATCCATCCATCCATCCAAATGGAGCCTTTCTTCGAGAAGGAAATCGCTTTTCAGACAGCGGGATCTGTGAGCCTCCTATATCATCTCTGTTGCAGTAAACAGCCAACCACTTCTCTCCTGGACAAACAAGTTTGCCGCCGTCAGGAGGGCTCCTTGTTGGAAATCAAATAAAGGGTCTGATTCCAGATGAGGGCTGGTTCCAGGTACCGCTCGGTGAGCCGGGGCTGCCGTGCCCAGAGCTGGCTGAAGAGAGGGTGTGCGGTCCCCACCCCACCCCCCAGATCACAGCCGTGAAAGGCCCCTTTGTGACAGGGAGGGGTCAGACCCCAGTCACAATGCTCTCTTGTCAGAAGGGCCTCCTGGAGCTGCCACGAGGCGGGCAGCTCTACGGAGCAGAGCAGAAGGCAGGCAGCGATTCTGTGGTGGTTTCCGTGGCCCGGTGGACCCCGTGGAGGCGCTCACGTTTCCGGGCCTGGCTGGATCATGGGCGCCTTACGCAAGCACACCAGGCCAGGATGCAAGGCCCGGGGATGTCACCCTCCCTGAGACATGCCAGCCCCAAGGTGGGGGAACGCTGGGCGGCTGGATGGGGCTGTGCCCGCCACTCTTCACTGGCCAGAGAAAGCAGGGCTTCCCGGGAGGATGTGACAGCCAGGATGAAATTCAAATCCGCGGTTCCAGGCGATTCCCGTCTTCCTGTTATTCTAAAACTAAGTGCTTCACACATTTGGGAAGTATTATTAAATATGGATCTGTTGGATGGGCTGTGGTCGGGGCTAATTTCTTCCAGTTTGCAGAGCGTCTAGTTACCAGACCCCCTCAAGAGGACCTGTCAGAAGTGCTTTGCCTGTGCAAACGCTGCTTGCAAACAAGCTGGCTCTGCGGCCGTGCAGCGCCGAGTCAGGAACGCGCAGGGCTCGAGGCTCCAGAATTCCTCCCCAGATCCCACTTCTCTCCTTGGTGCCCGTGAATATGAAATCCTAAGCGATCGTTGAAAACCTAACGGAGCGATTATTTTTGTTCGCTCCAGTGGGATGAGAGTTTGGGATTTTAGGTTGTTATAGGGTTACCCCCAAAGGCAAATCTATAATTGATTTAAAAAAAAAAAAAAAAAAGAAGACCTGGCATTTAAAAAATTCTTTTCATGTTTCTCCAAAGCGTTTGACAGACACAAATTCTCGAAACATTCCAGAGAAGAGACGGGGGGATTAAGTCCTGCTTTGGATGAGGAGATGCATCCTCAAGAGAGAAATGAAGTTTGTGTTTGTCCAAAGAGGAACTTTGGGTCGGGGCTGAGACTCCCAGATGTGTGTCCTGCCCACAGCTGTCACCTCCCAAGTCTGACAAATGGACAGATAGTGACATCCTAGGATGGCACATGCTATAGGCTCAGGACAATGCATTCTGGAGCCAGAGAATCTGGGTTGGAATCCTGACTCCCCCATGTATTAGCCACATGACCCTGAGCAGGTAACTTAGCCTTTGGGGGCCTCAGTTTCCTCATCTTTAAAGTGGGTATAATCACAGCATCTAGCTGTATAATTAAAGGAGTTAATACTTGTAAAGTGGTTAAAGCCTCCTGGTGCATAATAAGTGCTCAGGAAGCATTGCTATGGTTATTCTCGCTTCCTGCATCTGCGTGATGGCCCCACCACCAACCCATGGGCAGGGTCCACCTTTAATGAGAAGGCTGTCCACATGTCAAATTGCCTGGTGGCAGAAAGGCCAGCAAATGGTGGAGACTCGGATCTTTTTTTTTGGTCGAATTGACAAACTTGGACATGGAGAATGATTGGTTAAAACCTCAATGTTTCAGCCAATCCCTTAAGATAATTCTGACTGGATGGGCTGAGCAAATAGAACCAACCAGAGCTGCTCACAGCCCTGCCTGGTCCCCAGAGCCCGGGGTCTGCAGGGAAAGAGGGACCCAGCCAAGCGCAGTGTGATCTGCCCCTGCGATGGTCTGGTTTACGTGTGGACTTGGCCAGGCTGTAGCACCCAGTTGTTCAACCAAACACTCATCTAGGTGTTGCTCCAAAGGTGTCTGGGAGATGTGGACAAAATCCACAGTCAATTGGCTTTAAGAGGAGACCCTGGATCATGTGGGTGGGCCTCATCCAATCAGGTGACGGCCTTAAGAGCAAAACTGAGGTTTCCCAGAGAAGAAGAAATTCTGCCTCGAGACAGCAGCATCAACTCCTGCCTGAGTTTCCGGCCTGCCCTACAGGTTTCAGACTTGCTGGTCTCTGCGATGGCATGAGCCAATTCCCTGAAGCACGTCTCTTTCTATATCCCGTATGTATAATGTATCTCTCCTACATATTTATCCAATTCGTTCTGTTGCTCTGGAGACCCTTGCCTGCGGGGTGGGGGCAGCAGGACCCTCTCATCACTACCTTGTCACTGTAACAGTTGTAGCCACAGCTACGTCTTGAGTGCCGGGCACAGGGCTGAGGGACTCCAAGGGCCTTATTTACGCCAACCAGCCACCTTCTTTGTTTCTGGAGATTTCCAAGTGAGGGACTGGGGCATCAAACGAAACGTGAATTTAAAATGTTAAGGACGTGATTACTTTCCCTAGAGAGTTTAGTGACTGACACTCCCACCATTAACATACGTAATCCAATGGGTAAAAAATGTTAACTTGGTTTTTCTTTTGTAATTGTAGTAGAAAAACACATAACTTACCATCTTAACCGTTTTTAAGTGTACAGTTGAGGAGTAGTAAGCACATTCACATTCTTGTGAAACAGATCTCCTTAACTTTTTCGTCTTTCCAGACTGAAACCCCATTGAACTCCCATCTGCCCTGCCCCAGCTCCCGGCACCCACCATGGTACTTTCCATCTCTATGAATGGGATCCTCTAGGGACCTCGTGTAAGTGGCATCCTACAGGACTTGCCCTTTTGTGACTGGCTCATTTCACTTAGCGTGATGCCCTCAGGGTTCATCTATGTTGTAGCACATGTGGGAATCTCCTTCCTCTTTACGGCTGAATAATATTCCATCGTGGGGACGGACAACATTTGCCTGTCCATCCGTCCGTTGATGGACACTGGGGCTGCTTCCACCTCTTGGCTACTGTGAATAGTGCTGCTATAAACGTGGGCGTGCAAATAGCTCTTCAACACACTGCCGTCAAGTCTTTTGGAAATATATCCAGAGGTGGGGCTCGTTGAATTTTGTATTTGCATTTCCCCACGAGTCCTAGTGAGGCTGGACCCGCTTTCGTATCATTTCTGGACAATCCACACTGTTTTTAACACGATGGTTACGCATTACACTGTTGCACCTGTGTCTGCCTAGCCACGATCTCACACACTGACTGGCCATGGAGAGGATGTCTGGCAAATTCTGGCCCAGGGCCTGGCCCCTGGAAGGGACTCAGTAAGTGGCTCTTAACTGTTACTTGCTGAATGAACGAAGGGAGGGGTGAGCTGGAATAGGACGACGAAGGAAAAGCCCCATCTCTCACAGAGGGCAATTTCATTTTCCATTCTCACTGAGCCTCAAAGACAGTAGGGTGGAGGGTGTCTGGTTTTGGGGTCCGGCAGGAAGCTCCGAAACAAACAATGCAAGTGGGACACTGACAAGGAAAGGAGGTAGCCTCATCTTCCTGTGGACAGTAACGTCACTGAACCTGCTGGGCTGCATAACGTCCTAGAGAAGAATTGCACTGGGAGCTGCCTGCAGGCCCCCAAAGGCCTTGGATAAGCTACTCTGGAAGAATGTCTGCATCCCATTTTGCAGAGGGCTTTGGCCAGAAGCTCCTACAGCTTCTCAACTAACCATAATGCGCGGGGAAATGCCTAGGGCAGTGCCTGGCATCTAAGTGTACACTCAATGCACTTCCCCTCACGCTCACAGGCTGGGAGCAGGTCAACGTCTCAAACGACAGAGCTGGACCCTTGCCAGGCTGGGGGTGTCAGCCAGTGCACATGGAACAAAGCTAAGCCAGCGATGGCCCATAGCTGCTGTGCCCCAGGATCCAAGACACCATAAAGATCTAGGACTTTCCCAGGCAAAGACCCATCAGCCTTCCTCCAGCAATTCCCAGGCAGCCGAAGAGTCAGGAAAAGCTGAGCCTGTCCCCAGAATGCCAGTCCCCTCCTTTGCAGAGACGGTCACTGGCAACCAGTGTCTCATTTCCCTCTTCTCTCACGGTAATCGAATTTGCCACCCAGCAAATGGCCACCTCCAATAAAGAATACGCTTCAGGCTACCTTGCAGCTAGCTGTGGTCACATGACCAGGCGCTGGCCAATGGGATGCGAGTGCAAGTGATGTGCATAAGTTCCTGGGGCTGCAGTCCAAACAGTGAACCAGCAGTAGAGACAGTCCCTGAGAAATCAAAACACACGCCGACCATAAGGAACCCCCCGGGCCGTGCCCGTGTACACCGACCTCAACACTAGCTCTGGGCGTGCTCTCCCCTCGACGCTGCCCTTGCGTCCTTCCCCTGCCCGGAAGCAGGCTTGCTTGTGGGGAGAATCATGCGTATGCAAGCAGCAGCCTACGGTTGGCAGACACACCAGAAAGACAGCAATTCTGGTCCCCTGACACTGTGGACCAACCTCTCAGTCGCACGCGCTGTGTGGGACACCGCCCGTGGGCGAGAATCACATTCTCCCTTGTTTAGACACACGTCATCTGGACCTTTACCGCAGCAGCTGAGCCCACACCCGAGAACACATCTTCCATCCTCTCCTCCCCGCTCCACGCTCCAGTTTTGCTTTCCGAGCAAATGAAATGGGACAGTTTCTTGCTACAAATGCCACTACCTCAGGGCAGGTGAGGGTCTTTGAACGGCTACTGCTGGTTGGTGGTGGCCCCGAAAAAGAAATGTCCGTGTCGTAACCTCTGAAACCTGGGAAGGTGACCTCAATTGGAGAAAGGGTCTTTGCATGTGTAGGTTAAGAATCTTGAGATGGGGACTTCCCTAGTGGCACAGTGGTTAAGAATCCACCTGCCAATACAGGGGACACGGGTCCGATCCCTGGTCCAGGAAGATCCCACATGCCGCAGAGCAACTGAGCCCGTGCGCCACAACCATTGAGCCTGCGCTCTAGAGCCCGCAAGCCACAACTACTGAGCCCGTGTGCCACAAGTACCGAAGCCTGTGCTCTAGAGCCCATGCTCCGCAACAAGAGAAGCCACCGCAATGAGAAGCCCGCGCACCGCAGCGAAGAGTAGCCCCCGCTCGCCACAACTAGAGAAAGCCCATGCGCAGCAGCGAAGACCCAACGCGGCCAAAAATAAATAAATAAATAAATTTATTTTTAAAAAGAAAGAAAAAAAAAAAAACAATCTTAAGATGAGATCACCGTGGATTTGGGTAGGCCCTAAATCCTGTGACAGTGTCCTTATGAGAGACAAAAGTGTCCTTATAGGAGACAGAGAGGAGAGCGGAGGCCATGTGTGGACGGAGGCAGGGACTTGGCCATCAGCCAGAAGCCAAGGACGCCTGAAGCCACCAGGATCCGGAAGAGGCGGGGTGGGCCCTCCGTCCCCTAGAGCCTTTGGAGGGAGCACGGCCCGCCGACACCCTGATTGCAGACTTCTGGCCTTCGCTAGAATAATTTCTGTTGTTTTACGTCATCCTGTTTGTAGTCATTTGTTTCAGGGCCCACAAGACACTCAGACACTGTGGCTACCACTCTTCTCAGCCGCCTCGGAGGTCTCGTCTCCTTTCTGCTGAGGATGTGTGGTTCCATGTAAAAAGCATGGGGTGAGCGACCCAGGGTCATTGCTCCCAGCCCCAAAGTTCTCAGACCCAGCTTCTCCAACTGCATCTACCAGCCCGCACCCCATGGGCGTCGACCCTGAGAACCCTGGTCCCCCGCCAGGTGGGCTCTTCACTCTTCCCTGGCTTGCCCTCGGGTGTGGGCAGGGAGCCCCGCTACCTGGGCTCAGGTGACCCCACAGCCTGCCTCGGGGGTCTTGCCTCTTGAAGTGTAAGAGCGGTGATTAGAACGCAGGAAACGCAGTCTCCCGACCATCAGGGCGCCGCAGACCCCAAGGGCCTGTTTTGGAAGTGGAAGCCTTTCTCTTTGCACTCCTACCGTGACATGCTAATCCTTCCCGGGGTGAACTGCTGCCTCTCGCGGAGGGGCACAAGGGGTCAGATTTAACACACATTCAGTTCCAAGTCACATAAAGCTGCTACGAGAGACCCCAGCACAGTGGCTGCAACAAACAGAGCTTTCCTGCCCCATGCTCACACGCTTGAAATAAAAGTCCACGCGAGACAGCTCAGGGCGGCAGGTGGTGTGGAGCTCGCAGGGCTCTCGGACCAGGCCCCTCACGCCTCTGCTCTGCGCCCCTTTGCACACCAATCTCTGTGTCACAAGAAGGCCGATGAAGCTGAGGACAGCAGTGGCAGCTTACCCTGTGCCTGCATTTCACATATCCTGCTCCTTTAATCCTCATAACCCCCCCGAGTTGGCCCCGTTTTATAAAGGGGAAAACAGGCACAGGGTGGGGGTGGCATAACTTGCCCACAGTCACACAACTAGTAAGTGGTGAAGCAGGGGTTTGCACCCAGTCTGTCTCCAGCATCTGAGCTCTTGACTACGATGTGAACCAAATGAATCACCCCGCTGTATATCTTGGCTGGGCTCCTTAGAAAGCTTCCCTTCCCTTACAAAAGCGAAGTGTCTTTTCCACTTGCCCCCTTCTTTCTTCTTTGGGATGTGGGAGGAAGGATGTGATGTTTGAGCTATGGCAGCCATCTTATAACCATGAGGTGAGAAGGCAAGCACCAACGTGCAGAAGACGGCAGAGCACAAGGATGGAGAAATCTGGGTCCTCAGTGACAGAGGACAGCACTGAGACACCACATCTGACCTGGCCCACCCACCAGCAGATGCTTCATGTGAGAAACGTACATGTCCTCATTGCTGAAGCCAGTTTTCCTGTGACGTACAGCCAAGTGCATCCTAAATGGAGTGACAGTGTGTGTGGGCTGTGGGGAAGAAGGGGGTTAGCTCATGGAAGGGCATGTCAGGAATTTAAGGAATAGCAAACAACAAGGCCTTGGGAAGGGACAACCTAGGGCCGTACTGGGGACAATCAAGATGCTTCCTCCAGTGAAGACTCAACTCCCGAAACCCGTGTTCTAACCTTGAGTGCAGCAGAGCCGCCTGGAGGGCCTGTTATGATACAGAGCTGCAGAGTCAGTCGGTTGGGCTCTGGGCGTGGCTTGCTGTTTCCGAGCTGTGTGACTCTCTGAGCCTGTTTCCTCTCGACAAAAATGAGGATGAATGAAACACTTTGAAACACAAGGCTCTTAGCGCAGTGCCACAGTGCTACACGGTGACAGCCCAGTAAAACTGGGTGGCTATTTCTGAGGGTTTGTTTGCGGCCTAACAGACCCAGCTGTCCAGCACTAGGTTGTCCAGACTGGCCATTAGGGGCCCTGTGAGGATAAAGACTTAGTGTCACAGGAATGAGGTGCAGTCCCAAGACGGGCAGTCTGCTGCCATCAAAGGATTATGAGAACTCCACTCCACCGCCACGTGTGCCCTTCCAGGGACCTCTGCCCTGGGACCGCCCGTGTTGGCTGTGGGCAAAGACGGCACTTGTTTTCATAGCTACCTGATTCCAACACCTGATTTTTAAAAAAAAGATTTGCCAAAGCCCACCCAAAATACGGCTCTGATGGAAAATACACCTAACCCTTACGTTTTATATACATAAATTCATTTTAGAAGCTGATGCCCTAACATAAAAATAAATCTGATACCTTAACCTAGACGGAATGATCGCAAATCAAATGCACCATGATACGGAGCTCATTTTTACAACATGTGTCTTTATGCAGGGTCATCATATTCAGAGAGAGGGAGAAAACGTGTTTCCAGGTGGAGAACCCTCTGCCCCAAGCGTCCAGCCTTTCTCTCCTTCATCCAGCTTTCGCTGAGAACAGAAGTTAAATGTGCTTTTCCTTTTGACGTTAAGATACTTTTGTGGGTCTCGACCTTCCAGACATGAACCTTCTGGGACCCCTGTCCTTGGTTTCTGCTTCTCCTGCTTCTGCCTGTGAGAACGCAATGCAGAGCAGAGGGCCACAGGGTCAACCGGGGGCCGTGGAGGGCACTGGAGTGGAGTGGGCTTCCGCATCTTTAGTCTTTTTTTCCAGTGTAACAGACCATCCTGAAAGGCAGCGGCCTAAGGCAACAGTCATTTATTCAGTAGGCGACCTGGGCTAAGGGCTCAGCAGGGACGGTTACTGGGCTGCAGGACCCACTTCCAAGATGGCGCAGCCCCCACGTGGCAGAGAGCGCGGCCAGGGCTATGGGCCGGGGGACCTTGGGTCCTCTCCATGTGGGGCTCTCACAGGCTGCCTGCGCTTCCTCAGAGCACGGTGGTTGAGTTCCAGGAACGAGTGTCCCAAAGCCTTGGAAATCACATCCCCTCCCTTCTGCTGTCCCCTTCTGGTCGGGGTGGTCACAGAGCCTGCCCAGAATCAAAGGGACACGCTCCAACTCTACCCTTGATGGGAGGAGGGCGGCAAGGTCTAGAGGAGCGTGTGGAATGCGAGAGATTGTGACGCGTGTCTCTGGGACCTGCAATCTGCCCATGAATCGAAGAGACCTGGGTTCAAAGCCCAGACAAGTCCTGTCTTCACTGTGTGGCCTTGGGCAAGCTCCTTAACTTCTCTGAGCTTCAGTTTCCCCAAATGTAAAATGGGGTCGTTCTGACTCAAGTTGGGAAAATTAAAAGAAGAGCCTGGTGCGCTATGGACTTAGAATATGTTGGCGCCCTTTTCTGTCTCCCTATTGGTGATGTTCATAATTATACCCAGAAACAGCTTTAGAAACTGGTGAACAGCTATGTAATCATTAGTTTTTCGGCAAGTCCATTTCAGGAACCTAACAGGACCCAGTAGAGAGCAAGCAGGAAAGAATCGTCAGGGGTCTCTGACGAGTCCCCATCATTCTGACCCAATACAAAGAGTTCCTGTGTCTTGCTCCATCAAGCCATGCTCCCGGGGTGTCCTGCTTGGGTGGCCTGGCCTGGTCTTCAAGGCAAGAAGACAGGCCCTCAGCATCCTGTTAGCACCACTTCTGACTCTTAACAGTAACAGTCATTTCCTTGGAATTTTCTGAAACCTTCCCACCTTCAGGCCAGACTGCAGACAAGAGGCCTGTGGGGGAATTCCAGGAGCGCTGGTGAGTTTTCAAAGGCACAGATGCTGTTTGCTCCACACAGAAGGGCCAACCGCTGGAGGTGCCGACTGGCGTGCCCCGAGACTCAGGGACAGATGGGCTCACAAGCAGTAGAGTCCTGCCTGGAGGGTGGGAGCTCCTGGTTGCGGGGAGACAGCGCAGCCCTCGAACCCGGCTTGCACCCTGAGCCAGTTGGGGAGCGGTTGGCGTGGCTGCCTGGGGACCGAGTGCGCCGGGAGAGTTTCTCGGAAAAGGCCCCACTCCCTTCCCACGAAACGGGCAGACCCCCAAACTCCACAGACGTTGCCACACCCAAGACTCTGTCTAGAGGCTGAGCCCTGTCTGCATGCTGGAGGGATTCTTTACCCTTTCTGTTTCACACACAAAGCAAATTTCTGTTTACTCTAGCCACATTGTTTGTTGTTTAAGGGAATGAAATAATTAAAACAAGAGGAACCCTCTGCAGACTTGGATTGTTTCTCTACAAGCATAGAAAATGTATAGATAACATCATCTTTTTTAACAATACAATGTAATGAATTTAATTCACTGCTCAATGATTTATAAATATCTTTTATTTAACAAGCACACATATATACGAACAATTAGATACTTAAATCTGTATGAGTTTCCTGGGACTGCCATAACATAGTACCACTAACTGGGGGTCTTAAAACAACAGAAATGGATTCCCTCACAGTTCCAGAGGCAGGAGTCCAGGTGTGCATAGGGTCGGTCTGCTTGGGAGGAAGCATCCCAGGCCTCTCCCCCCAGCCGCGGTGTTACCAGTGATCCTTGGCATATAGACGCCTCACTCCAGTCTCTGCCTCTGTCGTCGTCACGTGGCCTCTCCCTGTGTCTCTCTGTGTCCTGCTCTGCGTGGTGTTCTCCGGTCTGTGTGTCTTTCTCTATCTTTTTTAAAACAAAACCGTCTTTGCCCATCTTTGTCTAAGCTGGATAAACGACCAAGACAACAGGCGTGAATCTGCTCCGCTGTGCCGTCTCCAGCAGGTCTGAGCTACCATCACTAAGCAGTGGTTCTCCGTACTTCCGGCGAGCACTCAGCATCCTAACTGCGCCCCTCTCTCCCTGTCCTGTTTTTGGGGGCTGCCCTTGGGGAAGGCGAGTGGCAGCCATCCGTGCAGTGAGTCCACCTTCCTGCATATTTTTGAGGATGTAAACACCCAGGGAGGTAAGTAACTTGCCCAAGGTCACGGTCAGTGGGGGAGCGGGGATTTGAACCCTCGTATTATAGCTCCAGAGGCGGAGCTCACGCTCACGGCACTACACTGTCTCCGCCCTGGCCCTAAGGGTCATTTGCTTCAAATCTGTTCATGCTGCCGTGAGCAGCTTCATTGCACGGTTTCAGTGCTGCACGGCGGCCTACCACATGCACATACCGCTGTGGTCCAGTCTGTTCCCCTAGAGAGGGACACCTAGGTCACCCCCAGTTCCAGGTTCCCCAAGCCCCACGCTGACGAACAGCCTAAGTGCTCCACGCTGGACAAACGTCAGAGTTAGTTTATGCCCACGCTGGTGCTGAACTGCAGGATCTGGGTTGGGGGTAAAGTGTGGGCCGTTTCTACGGAGGAGTCTGATTTACAGAGGAGGGCGTGCCCTTGGGAGCCCAAGCCAGAGGCAGGAGCCGGGGACCAAATTCAGCACAGCTCCCCAGCCGCCGGTCAGGACGCAGGCCACAGGGGTCTGGACTCTCACTCGCTCTCCGCTCACATCCAGGGGCCCTGAGACGGCCGACCTTTAATGTGGAGGTTGAGGTCAAGGCGAGAAGGGCCCTGAGGGGATCCTTAAGTCCTGGTGCACTCTGAGCACACGATCCACTCCCCACAGCGACCGGAGCGGTCCTGCTCGAGTGCCGATCAACCCGCAATTCACTCATGAGCTCCAAAGGTGGTCCCCAACAACGTCACCAGCCTGGAGGTGCGGGACAGTCCTCCGTCCAGAAATGGACCTTATTTCCCTCTCTGGAGCCTGGCTGGGCCTCTCACTGCTCTGGCCAATAGGATGCTGGTCTGGGACATCTGAGCCCAGGTCCTAAAAAGGCTGGAAGCCTCTCCTTCCCTCCTCTTGGAATCCAGGCACCTATCATTAGAAGCTGGACCACATGGTGAGGCCACAGGGAGGAGAACTGAGGTACTCTGACCCAAAGTTTCAGCTGGGCTCCCAGCACCGGCTGGGAGAGAGGCCAGCTCGGTCGTGCAGCCCAGGTGATGCCCTGGAGCATCACAGGGCGGAAGAACTGCCCGGCTGAGCCCAGTCCATCCACAGAATCCTGAGAAAGAAGAAAACGGTTATTGTTTTAAGCCACTACATTCAGGATGGTCTCTTACGCGTTAAGAGACGTGGAAACAATGTCCAATAGAAATGCACACATACATCCACCGAAAGGCACATCCCAGACATTCACAACAGCCCTATGGGTGATGGACGCAAACTGGAACCAAGTCCGTGACGTCCCTCAACAGCAGCAGGAATAAACAGCCTGGGCCCGACCACACGATGGGTTGCCGCGTAGCAATGGAGGTGAAGGAGCTGTGCACGGCTCCCTGCAACAACCTGGGTGAGTGCAGACACACGACGCGGAGTGAAAACACCGGGTCGAAGGAGCACGGCCCCTATGATCCATTTGTACAGGGTTCGCGCAAGGCAGGACTCTCTCTGCTGCTCTGTTCCACGGAGCGCATACACTGCGGTGTCCCAGGCACCCCCGAGGAAGGAGAGCAGCCTGGTCACCTCCCACAGGCCCCGCCTCCCGACTCCATGATGCTGGGGTAAGGATTTCAACACAGGAATCTGGGGGACAGGGACTTTCAGTCCATTGCAGGGTGGCAGTGACCGGCAGGGGGCACAAGGGACTCCCGGGGATGGGCTGCTGGGTCTTGATCTGCACGCTGCTTGCACGCTGCTTGCAGGGAGAAAACTCATCGGGCCGGTCTGTGGACTTCTCTGTACAGAGGTTATATTTCAATACAAAGTTTACTTGAAAAATGTAAATCAGACTTTTCTCGGGTAATCTGCTGCACAGCAAATTATGCCAAAACGCAGTGGCTTTATTATTTTCCCCAGTGTCTGTGGGTGGGGAACCCGAGCGGGGCTGGGCTGGAATGGCTCTAGCTAGGCTCTCTCATGTGGTCGAGGTGCCGTGGGGGCCGGGCGGGGTCGTCTGCAGGCTCCTCATTCACACGTCTGGCCCCTGGGCTGGGAGCCTGGAACAGTGGGGGCTGGAGTCGAGGGGGCTCCGGGCCCTCTGATCTTCATGTGGCCTCTTCACGTGGCCTCTCCAGCGCGGGGCTTCTGAGGAGCCGACCCCCTTCAAGGCCATTCCAGGTTCAAGGCGTGTGTCCCGAGAGAGGCAGACAAAAGTTGCCCCCTTGCTCCCCTGGCCCTGGACATCACACACCTCACTTCCACCACATCCTATTGTTCACGCAGCCTCAAAGTCCCACCCAGGTTCCAGAGAGGGGCATACAGACCTTCCATCCCTTCTGGGAGAAGAGGCGTCGAAGAATTTGCAGATGTGTTTTAAAACCACCCACAGATCAAGCCATTTCCTTTGCCAAAAACCTTCAACAGTCGACCATCACATTTAGGATAAAATCTACTTTCTGTGTCCCACCAGACGGGCAGGATCACCTGGCCGCTGCCCACCTTTCCCCACTCTTTTTCTACTTTCTCAGCCTTCTCTGCTTTCTACTCCCCCACCCCCAGGCACCCTGGCCTCCTGGTGGATCCCAGAAGTCCGCCCACTGCCGCCACCTCAGGGCCTTTGCACACGCTGACTACTGTCTGTCCCACTCCCTGTCATCAGGCCTCGGCTCACTTCAGCTGAGCCCTCCTTTCCCATCACTCCACCGCACTCCTGGTTTTACTTCTTCACTGCACTTCGCTCCATCTGAAATTAGCTTTTCTGCTGATGTGTCATTTCTTGTTGCTAACGGCCTGCTGAGGAGAATGGAAGCTCCTTGTTCACCACCACGGCAATGTCTGGTGCCTGGTAAATATCCCCTGAATGAATATGTGGGTGGATAGTGGACGGAGTGATGATACAGAACTAGCGTGTGCTTTGATGATGGACAGGGAGACAGACGCCAACACCTCCAGCGGATCACAGGCAGCTGGACTAGTGCTCGGCCAGTGCTATGAACAGAGCCCTCTCTGGACCCAGAGGGAGGGAGGGACTTGTGTTGCTGCAGGTGATTGGCTGGCTCCCAGCATCCACTCCCCTTTTCACACGTATCTTCCTGGTCCAGAAAATAAAGAACTACATTTCCCATACTCCCTTGTAGCCCAAGGGCTGGCTGGGAATGAGATACAGCCAACGAGATGCAGCCAGAGGCAGAAGGAAGGCAGCCTGGAGCAGATCTGGCTCCTGCTGGGCTCTGCAGGTGTGGCAGTGTCCCAGCCTCCAGTCACCCACCCTGAGGGGGCAGGAGGCAATGGGCGGTGACTTCCTGATCCTGGATGGCAGGCATAGCTGTTCTTGAATTCGGCAGAACCAGTGGCAACCTCCTGCCAGGTAGCTCTCTTGGCAGGTCAGCTCTGGAGGGCCCACTAAAACCTATGGCCTGTAGGAGTTACAGGCCACCTGATCATTTTGGAAGCCCCAAATCCCCTGTGTTAAGTCCCAGTCTGTATAAAACACTTGGAGGGTATCATCTCATCACCTGCCGTGGCTGGGATGTCTGAACAGATGAAGAGGGCGTGACAATGCAATAGCCAGTCACCGCATTACAGACAGCTCAGCAGATCCCAGAACGACCTGAGAAAAACAGGAGACTGCAGCCCACCACCTAGAAACTCCGCCACAAGACTGAGAAGCACCCAGATATTTGGAATGTCCAGGTGGCTCCCCGGACTGTTCACCTTCCTACCCATGTGTTTAGTACAAGACCTGGTTGACCGGCTGCTCCGATGATTATGTACAACAGCAAATACAAAACTCTTTAGTTCTGCTACATGACATGGTTTAAAAGAAGAAGGCCAGGGGGCTTCCCTGGTGGCGCAGTGGTTGAGAGTCCGCCCGCCGATGCAGGGGACACGGGTTCGTACCCTGGTCCGGGAAGATCCCACATGCCGCGGAGTGGCTGGGCCCGTGAGCCATGGCCGCTGAGCCTGCGCGTCCGGAGCCTATGCTCCGCAACGGGGGAGGCCACAACAGTGAGAGGCCCGCGTACCGCAAAAAAAAAAAAAAAAAAAAAAAATGCTCCAGATGCCTCACAGACACTAAGACGCAAATAAGAACACCCACGGATGCACTCAGTTTTTCTAGAAGCGATTTTTAGAACTTCAGGAGCGATTCTAGGGTGGTCCGAATTCAAACATGTTCAGAATACTATGAACATGACGTGGAAAGTGGGCCATTTATTTTAATACCTACCCACACCAGGCCCCAAACTCCTGCACCACCACCTACAGCTCCTAACCCTGCATCTTGGGGTCAGTGTCGGTGGTGATGAGCGGACAGCCAGGACCCCTGGGGACTGAGGCTCTGGTGCAGGACGCTGTGCTGGCCCCTGGCTCTACTGCTCAGAACTCTGTGGGTGGACAAGCCAGGCCTTCTCTGGCCCTCCATGACCCCATCTGCAGGATGGGAACAGTGATCTCAAAGTCTCTCTCACAAGGCTGTTTGGGGACTAAATGAGATCATAGAACACGGTGCCTGCATGGTGCCTGATGCACAGGAAGTGCTCCATAAACACCGCTGTCCTGGGACCATGGTCCTGGTTTCCTGAGATGAAGGCTCCCCTGGCCGGTGTCGGTCTCCCTACACGTCAGCTGCTGAAACCAGTGCTAACCCGAGAGAGCACACCAAAACATGATCCCGACGGGAAAACGTTGTCTGCTTAGCCTAATCCTTCCGGATCTTCTGCTATCTCCTCCGCCGCTTGAGCGAGCCTGACACAGGCAGGCATTCAATCTCACTCTCACAGGGAAAGAAAGCATAGAAACACCCTTTTTGAACAGAAAGAACTTAGTTTGTGCAGGAACTGCCGTTTCAAAGGCCTGGAGAGCACAACTGGAGGACTGGATGTTGTAGGTCGGGCTCTCCACCGGAGCAGCCGGCTCGCCGGACAGTAAACACGCTTCTAATGAAATAAACGCTGTTGGGCAGCAGAGTCTCCGCTGTGAGTGGCAGGCGGGCGCTGTGCTTCCAAGAGCCTGTCAGGCTGAGGGCATTCGTCATCTCGGAGGGAGACCCTCCCAGCGACACAACCTGAATGGCAGCACGGAGCCCAGCCCTGTGCGCTGAGCCTGTCTCCAAGGCAACCGCAGCCTGTCTAAGGCACTGACTCAGGACCCACCTGAGGCCAATGACTATGTGTGGACACATCCGCGGATGCATTTATGCCTTTACCACCCGCGTCATTCTTTGCCGTCTCTGCCCTGTGGAGTTCCTGGGTAATACAGTGAGCAGCCCGAAGACACTCAAGGTTTCAGCACACATTTCCCCTTAGCAACAAAGCGCATATACATTTATATTAATTGACCAACAAAAGTTACACCTTGTGACGTCATTTAATCAGGACTCCGTGTGATTAAGTACTGAATTGCTCCCTGTGCCCCTTCCCAGCCCCTGGGCCATCCGAAAAGCCTGGATCCCCGTCACCTCGGGATTAAATGCCCATGAAGTACCTGGTGTGTGCTTCCTGAAAGTGATGGGGTGATGCCTTAGAGAGAGAGAGCTGCTCCAACTGAGAAGGAGGGTCTGACATCGAATGTCACAAGTGGAAGGCCTGGCCTCTTGAGGATCCTCATTGCCCAGAAGAAGAAACAGAGGCTCAGAGACAGGCGGGACCTGGCCACGATCGCAGAGCTGTGAGGGACAGCACGGCACCAGCACTGCCATCCAGCACTTCCCTCTCGGAACTGCAAACACCTCTGGAATCGGCCATGATTCGTAAAGATGGAGAGCGTTGGTGCCCTCCCCTTTCCAGGACGGAAGTCCAGGAGGACCCCCAGGACTCCCTGCAATCTCACGTCAGATGGGCCGCCTGGGAGAAGGGGGCTGGCTGAGCTGACAGGACAGCGCCAGGACGGTGAGGGTCTGCCCTAAGGAGGCAGAGTAGGGGATCTGTTTGTTGGACGTGTGTGTGCTCATCAGGAAGGTCTGGGGGATCTGCTCTTGCCCCAACACAACCCACATCTAATATCTGGCAGGCGCTCTCAGAATCTCTGGGCAGGACGTCCATGGGAAGGGATGGGGAGTTTGGTGTGCTGCCCAGCCTGGAGGCCGGGGAAGTTGGGCCTTGGCCAGCAGGGGAGAGGGCCCACGGCCACTTTCCTCCAGGCCACACCTGTCCGGCCTGGGAAGGGGGCCCAGCAGCCTCACAATTAATCTGCCTCCTCGGAAGCCTCGGGCAAACATTTAGACTGGGGACTCCCTTGTCTCATCTGTCCAAATATTTGTAGCCCGTGGGTCACTTGGTCATTTCCTGAGAGGCTGAATGTGGGGTGGTTTTGACCCACACAATCTCCGTCTCCCTTGCACTGCAGGGGCCAACTTGAGCATCTCCAGCGTACACAGAAGCTTCTGGTTCCAACCAGGGCCACCCTGACATCCCGGATTGGGGGGTGGGGGGGCAGGAAGTGAGATAATGTTTGAGCATCTTCCCTCCTGTAAAGCTCTGCACTGGATACAGCAGCATCTCAGCTACTGTTGGCAACTCTGGTCAGGTAGCATTCAAAGAGGAGGACCCCAGGGCCTGGACATGGAAAATAAGCTACTCAAGCCAGTGGGCACAGCTGGTGATGGTCTGGGCTTCATTCAAACTGGGTTCCGTCCAACCCTGGACTGCAAGTCTCCCCCAGCCTTACATAAGTGCTTTCATTCATAATTCATCCCAGCAGCCTATAAAGTTGCTTTTTATCAGCATCCTCATGATTTTTCTCACCCCCTGACCCCCTGGGTCAGATTTAATTCTCCTGAGCCGCTAGAGAGAAGGTATGACTTCTCCCCCATTTTACAGATGAGGCGCAGAGAAGTTAGGTAAGCCACCTAAGGCTGCACAGGAGAAACAGAATCACTCTAGAAGCCACACGTTCCGACCCCACCAAGCTCCAGACCATTCCACGGGCACCTTCGATGTTGCTGTGCGGCTGCTCGGGGCGCCCTGAGGCCGTGCCTTTCTGGCCCCGGGGAGCCAGTGGCAGGCCTGCGGCAGGGGCGCGCAGGTGAAGGCGGGGAGGGCCTGCGAGCGCAGCTTGTCCTGCCTGGGGTCGCCTGGAAGCCGGAGCCTGTACTTAGTTCTCTGGTAAATAACAGCTCCGGTTTCTGCTCAAAGGATTCATTCCCAGAACACAATAATGTTCATCTCCCCCTCGCTAACCCGTAGTTTATGCCTAAATATACGCCATAATGAGCCCCTGGCCTGATAGCGTCGTTAAGGAGATATGTGACCTCGGGTTTAATTGCAGGATGGAATAAATGGCTGGGACGTGCAGAAGGGGCCCCCGCCAGCTCACAGGCAAGTTCAGGGCTCTGCATCTGGCATCCGCCAGTCCCGGAGAAAGTGGTGCGTCGGAGAAAGGGGCTCCCCCGGCGCCTGAGACGCAAAGGAGGGTGAAGGCTCCGGAGCCCAGGGCGGCCATGCGGTCCCTGGCCAGGGCCGCCCTGGAACCCTTGGGTGTGGGTGGATTCCGGTGGCTGCTGACCCTGGAGAGCGGCCCTCTTGCAACTAACTCCCTCTTTCCGCCTGCACCCTGCTTTCCAAAGTCCCCTAGAAAAAAGCCACTCCTACCCTCCCACCACCGCCCCCCTCCCCCTTGGCAGAATGCAAGGCCGGTTTGCTGGGCGTTAGGCTTGGGACAAGAGTCACCACCAATCGCCACAGACTAGACACCGGTTTCAAGTGTCCCCGACACATGCCTCTGTATCTGTCCTGGCTGATGAGGGCGAGGGGAGAGACGGGACCCGGGAACGAGGGCGCCCTGGCACCTGCTGAAGGCTATCGAAAGAAAGAAACTCAAGCAGGCAGACGACTTGGTGATGCGACCCGGAGCTGGGCTGCAAGTCAGGAGGGGCTCCGCGAAGCAACCTGCCTGTGGGCGATGGGCCGGTGCTTCTGCATGAAAAAACGTGGCTTGTGACCTCCACGCCCCGGAGGGAGGAGCGGGGGCGGATTCCGGCCTGTGGTAGTGCAGGGTGCACCCAGTCGTGCCTCTTGGATTTTTCTCTCCGCTGCTCAAGGTCAAGGCTACAAAAGCCATCCAGGGAGTGTCAGCTGAACGGAGGGCTTTGACAAATGACAACTGCTTGAAAGAAGGGAGTGTCGATACCTGTGACTTGCGCCCAATTTATTCGATCTTGGTGGTTCTTATTTGGGAGGGAGTGTGTAAGGGACTCTGCACAGCACTGAAAGCTATGGGCTGCTTTTCCACACACCTAGTTTTGCACCTCCCACCCCAAGATCCTTTGGTCTTGAGTTAAGATCCGCACCCCCCAACAGCTCGACCTAAGACCCGGGAAGTACACCAGGGTCCGCCCCTTCCCTTGAGGAAGCCTCTATCTGCACATCTCTAAGGGCCAAGTAATCATCTCCCTATTTTTCTCTTCCTGAAAGAGTTTTGTTTCTTTGGCTCCCACGACTTCTTTACTGCTAGGGTGCCAGGCGGATTGCTGATTCGGGGTGAGCCTGGCCCCCAAAGCCTATCTGAGTATTGTCTGTGGACTTTGTAGCACCCGGGAAGCAGAGGTTCAGAACCAGGGAAAGTGGCTCCTGGATGCTGCTGGGAGCTCCTGCCTACCAGGCTGGAAGCCCAGGCGTGGTGTTCTCTAGGCCACTGCCTGGCATCTGCAGCGGCCGAGCACCCTGCACACAGGACTGGGAGTGGGCTGAACTGATCCCGAAAGGTAGGAGCACAGCATCTCCACAAGCAGAGCGTGCTGGAGAGCTGCGGGGATCTACTGGGAAACTAGACTCTCCCAGCCCAATGTCCTCTAGGAGATTAGACAAGGCCCTGAGTTCTCCATTTGGTTACACAGTTGCCAGTCTCCCGATGCACGGTGTTTGGAGAGGGGCTGGGGGCGTGTTTCCAAGAGGACGCGCGCGGCTGTGATCCCCAAGGGGTGCAGAGCCCACATCAGTCCCGCTGCCCTGCTCCACCGCACCTGGCCTCGGCCATGGCCGCCGCTGCCCGCTGCCCCCCGAGCAGTGGAATCCCTCCTGATGGCTGCGGGTCGGGGGATCTCTCCAGCGGGGTCCTGCTTTTCCTACTCCAGTTTTCATTCAGCTAAAGAAAAGGAGGCGAAAGCCAGCACATGCCATCCTCTGAGGCAACGGAAGAAAAGTGGGCAGTGGGTGTTGAGAAAAAGAGAGGAGAAAAACTCTTTTGGGATGGGGGAACTGGGGTGGCCTTTGGAAAGCCAACTGCTTCTCCCCAGGGGAAAAAAAAAAAAATCATCCCGGCCAGGAAACAAATGTCAAAGCCTGGGGTAATTATATTATTTGAAAAGAAAAGAGACAAGGGAAAGGCTGGTGGCAGAGGGAGGCTGCAGGCTGCGTTTACCCCTGACTGTCGCAGAGGAACTGTCTGGGTGCTCTTAGAAACGGGCGTCGAAGGACTTAAATTAGGGTTTTTCTTACCCAGAAACCTGATTGTGCTACTGCGGACGGCGGGGGCAGGGGGGGGATGATAACAAAGAGAGTCCCGATTTTGCACCGTGAGGGGAGGAGACATGACAATTTCATCCAGTTAGAAGAAAGAGGACGGGGTCCTGCTAAGAGTCCGAGCGGCCCAGGGCGCACGCCCTTTGATTGGACCTGGGATGCGAGCACCGCGAGGCCCCGGCGGCTGAAGCTCCATCGGCGGGCTGTTTGTAATTCCATCCCTTTTTTCATTAACATAAACACCACTTGAACAAAAATATACACGGCCACCTACTTTGCCGGGATAGACGGCCCAGCGCCCACCGGCCCGCGCTCGCCCGCCGACCGGGACCCCTGCCCTCGCGGCGCGCCGGGGGCGCCCGGGTCCGCGCCATCCACGCGGCGCGCGGGGCCCAGGCGGAGGCCGCCTTTGGGTGGCTTTGAAGCTTGAGGCCTCCCGGATCTCGGGCTGGCCCCCCACAGTTCAGCCTGTCATCCCGGCCGGCCGCCACCAGAGTCCCGACGGAGGTGCTGAGTTGTCAATGTAAATTCCTAGTTAAGCCACTTGTTGATAAAGCCTCGGGGCAAATTGGTTCCTCTTTACCTGCCCAGCCCCCGCCCTCGCCCTCGCCCTCGCCCTCGCCCGCAAGGCCCTAATTTCAGGAGGAGGTGGTCGCCGGCGGCGGCCTCGCAGCGAGCTAATTGAATTGGAACCCGCACGGCCTCCATTCAGCTGGACGCCTGGAGGGGTGGACGAAGGAGCCGGGGGCGGGGGTGGAGGTGGGCCTACCGCCTGGGACTTCTGGCCTGGGGTGGGCTCCTGGTGAAGGAAGAGCAATAACATGGGGTAGTCTCTGCCGTCAGCGTAAACGGGCGCGGTGACCATCTGGCGGCTGTCCTGGTGCTCTGGCCTCCCGCGTCCGCGTCCACGCAGTCCTGGCCCCTCCGCTCCCCACGTCCGCGTGTGCAAGCTGTCCTTGCGCCAGCGGGGTCTCCTCCCGCGCGCCCCGCCCCAAATCAGAGCTCACCGAGAATCAGCCCGGAGTCGTGAGTCTGAGCTTCGCTCTCTTCCATCCCGCTCTGTACCCCCATTTCGGGCCCCGCACCCGCACGAATTAAAAATCGACAGGGTCTTGGAGACGGCAAGGGGAAATCTCCCCGACTGGTCCAGGCCCCGGCTCCAGTCTCCGTCTCTGCGGGCACAGGCAGGTGAAGAACAGAGCCAGTTCCCCGTATAATTCAGGCCCCAAACAACGTAGTTGGAATTGTCCAAGGAGTAGACCTTTGATGTTCTTTTTTCCTGTTACCTAATGTTACTACATAATTTTTGGTCTCCGCTATTTCCCATTACCCGTATAGACACGTCCCAAGCAATTATGCACTATAGACACGTCCCAAGCCATTATGCACTTTAAGTGCATTTCCCGGTTTTGCAGGAAAAAAAGAAAAAAAAAAAAAAACACTTCGAGGTACCCCAGTTTCATGAGCCTTAGAGTCTGACCTGGGCGTCTCACTCTCTAGCGGCACCCTAGGTAGCATCCGGAGTCCAGCGCGGACACCCTTCTCATCCGCCCCTCTCCCTTCGTGCGCCCAGTGCCCGCGGTATCCGAAACTGGGCAGTCCCCACCACGGTCAAAGGGAGGCGACGGGGCCCGGAGACGCGCGCGTGCTTGGCTTCCAGAAGGCACCTCTCCACGAGCGCGAGTCCCGGGCGCGCCCCGGTGCCCCAGCCCCCGGCCTCTCCGCTTAGACGCCCGCAGGAGAAGGCCGAATCCTCCCCCTCGGCTCCCACCCAGGCAGGGCCAAGCGAGCGAGAAAAGGGAGCTCACTGACCCCACCTCCCAAGACCCTACCCCAGCCCGAGAGTTTTCGGATTTGCAATTCCAGCGTCCCGCGCTCGGGCGCACGCCCCCTCCCCGGGGATGGTCGAGGTAAAATAAACACCGTGTTCAAGCAAGCAGAACCCATCATTAGCCCAAACCACGGTTAAAATAATTGCTTCGTCGCGGAACGAGAGCGGCAGTAACCAGCCGGGACTGCCTGGGACGCTCCCGCCGCCGCCGCCGCCGGGGCCTCGGTGGACGCGGAGCCACGTCGCAGCTGGGGCGGCCCCGACCCCGAGGGGTGACGTGCGTGACGCGGAGCCCCGTGGGCCCGGGTCCGCACGGAGGGAAACGCGTTCTCGGCTTCCTGCGCGAGTGAGAGCGCCGTCTCGGCCGAACGCCAGCCTTCCACAGTTATTTTCTGGGAGGTGACTAGACAGTGCTCGAATCAGATTCGCAAAGCCAGAGTGAGTCTCGGCTGCTTAAAAAGGAGAGAGAGAGAAAGAAGTTAGGGCAGGTAGGCGGCGGTGAAGGGCAGGCAGCCAGCCTGAAGCTACGTTCTTCAGAAAACGCTGCTTTGCAAGAAACGCGGAGAAAACGTGGAGGCGATGGCGAAGGCGGTGTTAGGATACTCATTAGCGGTCTCTTAAAAGGGGCAAATCTGACTCCTAATGAGTTAGTTTTCATGGCGAATTAAATGGGTCTTCGCCCAATTTAGGGGTGGGGTGGCAATGACCTCGTGGAAGCTTTGCCTGCAGCGGCCACGTGGACCTAACTCATTCTCAAACTTTAACAGGAAAAAGGGAGGTGGGAGGAGAACGGAGATAAAAAGATCGATTTTGACCTTGGGAATATAACAAAATGTTTAAAATATTTTGAGGTTTACACTTTTTAAGATAGCCGGTCTTCCCATGTCAGGGCTATAGAGACTTTTTGCATGTAATTGATTTCTAATTATTAAGAAAAGTACCCAGGATAAAAATTAATTGGTGCTGGAGTACGGAAATGAAGTACTTAAATGCAAACCGAGTGCCCCAAGGAAATTAGTTTTAAAAACGAACCCATGCTAGGACCTGTGTGTGATCAAATCGTTCCCAGATTTGGTGTCTCTCGAGCATTGAGAAAACATGTTTCAAAATAAAAGAACCAGAAAGTGTGAGTGACTACTTTATCTTTGCACCTCTGTTTGATTTTTAAATTCGACGGGGCAGGTAGCTGCCGGTAGGAAGGTGAGCATTGACTGAGATGCAAACGTAAGTACAGCCTAAAGGGACACAGCACATTTTATTTTACTTATTTATTTTTTTATTTTTGTTGCGATACGCGGGCCTCTCACTGTTGTGGCCTCTCCCGTTGCGGAGCACAGGCTCCGGACGCGCAGGCTCAGCGGCCATGGCTCATGGGCCCAGCCGCTCCGCAGCATGGGGGATCCTCCCGGACCGGGGCACGAAACCGCGTCGCCTGCATCAGCAGGCGGACTCTCAACCACTGCGCCACCAGGGAAGCCCCTAGACACAGCACATTTTAAAAGGCAAGGAGCGGCGCTGGGGCAGCTCTGCAGTTGCCCCAGCTTGAGACCTACTGCCTGGGCTGGTCAGGACCGCCACCGCCAAGGGATCCCACTGGAGGTCTGCTCCTGGGGGGACGGGGACCCCAACGGTCCCCAAGGAGCTCAGCCGGGGCTCTCCAATGTCTGCCTTTCCCCAAGTCCTCCTGTCCCAATTTAAGTCCACAAAAAGAGTGGCCCTGAAGACTTACCCTGAACACCCTGCGGGAGGGCAGTCGAGGGTCTCAATAAGCCCCCACTCCCAGCAAAACAGACGCCCTGGAGGAGTGCAGATGTCCAGGCCAGGCCCCGCCGCTCTCCGTCCCTGGCGTTTCTCAGAAACTGGGCTGCTGGGGAGCAGTGCCAGGAAGCGGGTGGGATCGGGTTGGGGCGGGTGTGGTGGAAGTGATTCAGAGCCCCCTTGCCCCATGCGGGGGTTACAGGGCAGGGCCCAAAAGGCTGGAGACTACTGTTCTGTTACTACGCAGGGTGGAAAGCTGGGGCAGGGGGACGTGAAGCAGAGCCTCCGGGTCAGGAGCCAACGGCCTCCCCTCTCCTTCCTGGAGTTGCCAATGGCAGCCCGGAGTTGGGACCCCACAGGTGCCCTCGGAAGGAGGAGAGAAGTGTCTTAAAGCAAAGCCACGTTTACGGAGCCCTCGCCGTTTGCCTCTTGCTCTCGGGTCTGCGAAATGGGCTCAGCACTGCAGCTCCGTAGCCCGGTGCTGATACACAGCAGGCGCTCAATGGTTCTCTAAAGTAACGCTGTTCTTATTTAGTCTTCACAGCGGCCCGAGGGTGGGGATATCTTTATTTTCACCATCACGCAAATGAGAAGAGGGGCTCAGAGAGGTCACTAAGCTGCGCAGAGGCCGCACAGCAGCCGGGGCAGAAAGGTGGGAGTCTAACCCAGGCCTTTGGCTGCCGGGCCCCTGCTCCAGAGGCCACCCCAAGCGGGATGGGAGCCCCCAGTGGGCTCTGTTGTCTGCAGAGGGTGACCCGGGACCACGCCTGGCGGGTGGAGGGGCGGGGTGCACCCCTGAGACTTCACCACCCTCCCGTGTGGCAGCAAGTTGGCTCTGAGTTGTCAGAGGGCCAGAGGCGGCTCCCCTCCAAGCTAACCCGATGCTCTGCTCTGTGAAGTAGGTGCCAGGATTTTGAGCTACGTTTTCTCTTCCACGCCACCTAGGGGTGAGGGCAAACCAGAGTGCCCAGGGGAGGGGACTTGCCCCAAGTCTCGGGTGAGCTGATTCCCCTATTTGAGTTCACTCCACCAAAGCTTGGTCCTGTCAAGCGGAGCCCCACAGGATCTCAGCCCCAGCACCCCAAACACCAGGGATGAGGGAACACCCCCAATAACAACAACCAGGCTAAGAATTATTCACAATTTGCTAACTACCCAGAAGGAGCTACTGTCAATGTTCTCGTTCTGCAGACGAGGCGACCAAGGCACAGAGAGGTAAGGCCACCAGCCCTGGGTCACACAACAATGGAAGCCAAGTCTCAGTACCGTCTTATTTGTTTGTTTAAGAAGTTCGCCCTGGTTCGCATTTATATTCCCCTGCCTTAGCCCCCTCCTAGACCGTGCTCAGAGCTCTTCTGCCTTTCTCCTCTGGCTCTCAGGCCGCTCCATGGATGGGTACTGACTTTCTCCCCATTTTAAGATAAGGAAAAACAAAGGCACCCAGAGATTAAATCATTTGCAAAGGCTGTCCTGGTTCCTCGCTGCGCCTGGCCGCCTCCTCTGGCTTTCCTCCCACATGGCCCCAGGGACACTGACAAGGGCCTCACAGGGACCCTTCCCGACTCTCTTGGGAAAGCCCCACCCCAGGGCTAAGTGGGCTGAGGTCTGGGACCTGCTCCTCGGAAAACTGGACACAGAAGAACTTCCATGTCAGAGTGGCCACTGCCCGCCCAATGCTGGAGCCCCAGAGAGAGGTGTCCAGTCACCTGGGGCTGTGCCTTCAGACACACACACACACAAACACACACACACACACACACACACACACAGACCTCTGTCTCCTTCTGTCTCTCCTTCCCTCTTACACACACTCCTTTCCACTCTAGAGCTCCCTGCCCACCTCCTCCCCAAGCAGACCGCGGGGAACCCTCCCTGTGTGCCTCTGGGTGAGTTGGTTTTCTCTCTCTCACCCCAGGCTTTGTGGGAGTCCCTGCTTCTCTCACAATCCGCGTGAGTCCTGGGGCTTCGCCCTCTGTCTGTTTGACGCAGGCATCTCTGGGTTCTGGTGACCAGATACCTTGGGGTCTCTCTGGGGTGGAGGAGGGTCTCCGTGTCTCCTGGACACCTGTGCCTCTGTTCTGCGTCCACAGGGCACTCTACTCAGCTCTGACTGCCCGGGAGCTGTGTCGCCTTCCCCGTGTCACACACACAGCTGGCTCTCCGATCGTGCAGAAGACAGACCGGGGAGGCTGTGCAAGTCGGCACGCCCACGTGCAAATCCTCCCAGGGGGTCCCTGGGGCAGCCCGGAAACGACCCGGCTGGGACAAAAGGGCCCAAACCCAACCTGGGGTGCGGGGGAGGCGTGGAAAGAGCACGTCCGTCACCTCCATTTCCTCAGCAAACCCGGGGCTCTGGGCCGCGCTCAGGCAGGTGAAGTCCCTCTTCCCGCAGGCACTCTGGGCTGCGCAGATTCTGTTTTCTCCCTAGAGATAACACTTGTTTTCGTATTTCCCACACCCTCTAAGTGGACATAGAGCATCACAAGCTATCAGGGAGACCAACAGGCACATTTTGGGTGCGCACGCTGCCAGGATTCTGGGGGCAAATTGCTGCTTCTGATTAAGGACCCAATCCGAGCACACTCCCACCCCGTCCCTACTTAGCCTGGCCCTCATTTCCTCATCTCGCCCTCTTCTAAACCCCCTGATCCCCGAAGGTGGTGTGTGTTGTTTTATCTCCCCCTTGAACCTGAGAAATAGAAAATATCTGACGTTTGAAATTTAATTTATATTTTCCTTTTGGTTTTTTTTTTTGGAAACTCACTCATTTTCATCGTCTCTCTCTACACTATCCGCTCCCCCTGCCCCCAGAGGAGTTATTTCCACGGGGCGCCCCCCCCAGTAAGTGTTGAGGACCAGTCGCTTTCTCTCAGCCATACCTCTTGGGAGATGCCTCTTTTTCTCCCTCCGTGTGGGTCCTTTGCTCAGAAACAAGATCTGGGACCCACTCCCTCCCTCACACCCCCCCATGATGGAGTGAACGTCTTCTCGCCATCTTTTTGAGAGCAGCTGTCCAGGCACCGGGGATAAAGACACATCGGAGGCTTTGGAGCGTGCCCCCGCGGGAAGGAGGGCTGCAGCCAGGCCAGGCACCGGGGAGGGAGCCCCAGGACACGCAGCGTCCCCGGAGCGCTCCCTGTTCCTTAGAGCAGTATGCACTGCTAATGCCAGAAAACTCCCAAAAATCTCGAGGGGAAGAGGGCTGTAAATTCCTGGGCTGCAATGTTGTCAAATATTTCATTGAAGAACGTCATGGAAAATGCGTGCTTTTGGGTAAAAGGCCAAGTGGAGGGGCAATCGCAGGGCTGCAGCAGCACGAAGACGAGGCTCTTTTTTTTTTTTTTTGGACCAAAATATGAACCTCTCCCTAATGTACAGCTGACAGGGGAGATGAACCGCCAGGACCTGGGTCAGGGATAACCCTTGCCTCAGCTGCTCCCCAAGCATGGCCCTAGTGGTCCCCACAGGTGCCGTTTCGGAGCCGCATCTGTGTCGAGCAGGGTGTGGCCGGGCCAGTGAAGCCAGAGGGTAGGGCTCTCTCTCCTCCCCACTGTGGGGTAGCCCCAGGAACACTCTAAGGGGCCCCAGAATCTGACTTGCCATTGACAAGAGGAGACAACAGGACTGCCTTAGTTTAGAGCTTGGCTGGCAGCAGCGGGCACAAGCAGGGACAGCACCCCGAGGTGTGGGTGTGCAGCACAGAGCAGGAGCCTCCCCAATGGCCTTCTGAGGGCGCTGGGGCTCCCCAGGACTTGGGGTCCCTTCTAGTGCTCATTCTGCCCACGTTCCTTGTCTCTGCGTCTTTTCTGTGCTGGCTGCAGACAGAGGCTTACACCGTTCTGAGCTCACAGCCTCTCAAAGACCCGCACAGAAGGTAAATAGTCCCCACGTCCCCACACCATGCCATGCCGACGAGGACAGCCCTCCCTTCCCGGCACGACACAGGGCAGGAAAGTTGCTCTGTCACTACAAAAACAGAGTAGGAGAATCACTCACTTCCCTGGGACCTGAGATCAGAACAGAACCTGCCTCCCAGGGTTATGGTGGGGGTTACTGAGCGAGTGGTGGCCTTGAGGTGCCTAGCGAGGGCACAAGGTCAGGCCTCCATGACCGTCGGATGTGTGAGCTCTGTACTTTTATTATTGCATGCTTGGCTGCGTGCAGACCTCCTGACGGTGTTCTACTCACGCCACCATGCTCCACTGCAAACGCACTGCCTGACGCTTGGGCAGACACAGCGTCACAGCGCAGACCCCTCTCCTTGCGAAACGCTGCCCGGGTGCGCACAGGCACCGCGCCGTACTTTACGATGTGCGTGTGAAACCACTATATCATGTCCAATGCAACCCATTATATCACGCACACACCTTACAACAGTCCACGTAGTTCTATATCACATGGTCCGCAGAGCCTACAGTATTCTGTGCAGAATGCGTGATGCTGCACACGCCCCAGCGTGCGTAACCTGCTACATGCTACACACACTTCAGAACATTTGGTGTACGGGACACTTCTCATTGCCCTCAAATATTCTGCACACACAACGTGTCATATTATTCACATCTTAAAACATTCATTACGCGTGAAGCCACTATGCGGTACCCACACCCTAATAATGTTCAGCACAGGAAACAGGTATATTTGCACACCTTGTGCTATTCCGTGCACACAGGCCTTACATTGTACACCCACCTGACACGATCACACTTACGGGGCACTACCCGGTGCCTCTCCAGTTCTATAGTTCCTGCTCTCTGGACAATATTCTGCACATTGGCACGCGCGATACGTGTGCACCTCCAGAGTCTGCAGAGAAATACCCCACTTACTCTGTGCACAGATCGCCCTGTAACTGGGGAGAGGGTGCCCTCTCCTCCTGACTCTGACGCTTCTCCCCACAGTCTCCTGTCCCCAGGGCCGCATTTTCACCACAAACCTCCCACCCCTAATCCCCCACCGACGTCCGCAAGCCAAGAGGCTTCCTTTACTGCCAAACGCCCACCTTGGTCTGGGGCCCGGCCCGCGCTACCTTCTGTCGCCTTTGGACGTCGCCGGGGAAGGGGTTCGAGGGAGCGGGGACGAGGGAGGTGCGGGCCGGCGCTAATGCAGAGCAGGGCGGCTGCCCTCGCGGTGGGTGGTCGGCGGCCGCCCCCGCCCCCGCCCGCGCCCGCGCTGCCGGCCCGGGCACAATCCGAGCTGGATCTGGTTCCCTGCTCGGGTTACGGCGCGCTCTCGGCCCGGGCGGCTTCACTTAAGCAATTAGCCAGTAAAAATACCTTGGGTTCGGGGAGTGGGAGACATGGCAGGCGTGTCTGTTTTTACACCCCCCTCCCCATTTTGGGGTTCCTGGGGCCGGCGCTGGAGCGCAGATTGGATTTGGGATGGGTGGGTGTTCTTGATAGATCTCTGCGCTAAGAGCAGAGAGCTGCCCGAATCCCTGTCTGCGTTTTCTCCGACAGTCCCTGGAGCTGGGCCCCTGGGGGTTTTGTTTGTTTCTGTCTGTTTGGAGAGCCTGTCTTTCTCTGCACAGTCTTGTCCAATCCTCCCAACAGCCCTAAGAAATAGACGCCATTATTCGTCCCATTTTTTAGATGAAGACACTAAGTTACAGCGTGGGGATTACAGCTAACAACACTGTATCATATACTTAAACGTTGCTAAGAGAGATCTTTTACGTTCTCACTCCCCCCCAAAAAAAGAAAAGAAAGAAATGGTAACTACGTGATGGGATGGTGTCATTTTGCAACATATAAATGTATCAAATCAACACTCTGCACCCCTGAAACATACCCGATGAGTTAATTGTATCTCAATAAAGCTGGGGGAAAAAATCACCCAATAAATCCCACCCTCCCACTCCCTGCCAAAAAAAGACAAGGAACAAATGCATAAATGGCTTATGCAACATCACTACATAGTGGAGGCTGGACTCAAATTCGGACCACGGTTGTGAGTCTGCATGTAGACAGTCTCTGCCCTGTGCTCCGGAGGCTTAACCCCGGTCCTGCTCAGACCTGGATTTGTGTCCTGCCTCTGCAGCGTGACCTAGGACGTGGGGCAATGTCACTGAGCCCATCTGTAAAGGGAGGGATAATATTGACCTGGTAGGGTCATCTGTGAAGGTTAAACAAGTATCCTTGGGGTGTTTAACCACAGTCCTGGCTTCGTGGATGGGAGGTTGGGGATTCACGGGTGGGCTCCAGGCATTTGGTGAAACCTTGAAAATCATTCTACAAATGTCGCAGGTATCTTTCCTCTGGAAGGGGTGGGTGTAGGGTTTTAGTTTTCAACAGTTTATCAAAGGGATTCACAGCCCAGAGAAACATCAAGAACATCTGAGAGGCGTTTATAAGTCTTAGCTCAATACCGGGTGCATGGCCGGCAATCGATAAATCCTATTATCATCATGTGTGTGTGGCGGTGGTTATTATTTTATCACCGTCAGTTCTCCAGTGGGTCTCAGGGCCCTTGAGCCTGGAAAGCCAGGGGTAGGGGGCAACAGAAGCATCTCTAGACACCCCTCTCTCTCCACTCTCGGCCTGTAATGAGGCATCTGGGAGGGTAAAATTCGATGACAGTCAGCCCCTGGAGGCGGAGCAAACCACAGAGAGATGCTCGCTCGGCAGCGCTGGCCGACCCAGGCCAGGGCCTCGGTTTCTCCATTCCCCAAAGACAGGATCAGGAGCGACCTCTCAGGGCATCTTAAGAGGCGAGAGCTTAGTCTCCGGCCACCTGGGAAGGCCCTCCTTGCCATGGCTGTGGCTCTTTCCAGAACTGGGGGGGGGGACCTCCAAATCACACAGCTGGAACTCATTCCCCTCCACTTTACCTCCTGCCCCAGTGGAGATGCGGGGTTGGGGGAGAGCCTCTGTCTGCCGCATTCCTGAGGCTCGGAGGCCGTTCAGCCTCTCCCTGGGCACAGCAACTGCTGGCCTTCCCCGGCAAAGTCTATTCTACTGTTAGACCTCGGGGTAAGTGGAGGCCAGGCGGGGCCCTGACTCCACACTTCCTCCCAGGAAGGCCGGAGCTTTCCCACCCCAAAACACACAGGAGCCTGCAAAGGGAGCCGCTGAGAAACAGTGATGGGCAGGAGTGAGGGAAACTGATCTGTGGCTTAGCTGAAGACGGAATCTGTAGCCCTCTCCCAACTAGAGAGGGCCTAAGAGGGAAGGGGGCTACTGGAAAAAGGGGCCCCAACTTCATGCTCTATAGAGCCCCCTCATTTTGGAGCGTCCTGTCAGTGGGGGAGGAGCGAGAGAAAGGGAGGGGTTACTATCACTTTCTGGGAGCCTCGGGGCTTTGCGTTGCACCCCTCGCTGCCTTGGGAGTGGGGCAACCTCCCCCAATAGCCTCTCTTCTAAAGGCCAGATGTGCTCCCGGCAGCTGGTAGTAGCGACCCCTTCTCGGGAACTTCCCTCCCAGCGCCGCGGGGCCTCCTACCCTGCAGCTGCCGTCTGGCGGGGAAAAAAAAAAAAAAAAGTGATGGAGAGAGAAATGTGAGATTGCGTGTGCGTGGACGTGTGCGCGCGCGAGTGGAGCGGCCGTGCGTGCGATTGCGTGTGCATGTGCGGCGGGCTGTGCGTGGGCGAACGCGCAGCGCAAGAGTGTGTGCACGTAACCGAAAGTGTGTCCTCGGCGGTGGGCAGGCCAGAGCGCTCGTGCAAGGGTTGGGGCGCCTGAGCTGTGTGAGGGGTGTTCTCTGACGTATGGAGGCCGAGGCTGTGCGCGGTGCTCAGGATGCCTGCGGTCGGTGGATGCTGGGTGGGCTCTGGGAAGTGGGAGTGGGTCTGCCAGCGCGCGTCTACCTGCGCGAAGACAACCGCACACGACGCGGTCACATCCCACACTCACCCTTCCCCTGCCGACCGACCCCTGCCTGCGTGCGGAGCCGAGGCCGGGGGAGCCGAGCGAAAGCGCAGCGCAGAGAAGCTGGCTTTCTAGTCTCCCGCGAGCGCGCTCCGCCAGGGCAGGCTACGCCGCCGAGACCCCCAGCTCCTCGCATGGACGTGCCAGGCGTCCCGAAGGCGACGAGGCGTCTACCGCCGAAGCTGAAGGCGTCGGAGCGAGGAGGGGCGTCAGCGGGTTGACAAGGAGGCCCGAGAAACCCGAGAGGCCGGTGGGCTTTGAAAAGCGCCGCGGGGCCACACTCCGAGCCCGGCACACGCCTCTCGCCCCAGCTCGCGCCGCAGCACGGCGTCCTGGCTCCTGGCGACGACCCGCGAAAACACCCCTCGCCTCCCTCCTCCGAAGTCTGCGAGCGAACAGCACTCACCTGGGTCCCCGCGTGCGGCGTTGCGCCCGGCTCCTGCGCCATCCTGCGCTCGGCGCCACCGTCCCCCCTACCCCGTCCTAGCCCGCACCCCAGCGCCGGGAGGTTGGCGGGGTAAGGCTGCGTGCGAGCCCCCCGCTGCGGGCAGCCCGGCGCGCGAGGGCCGCCCGGGCCCATGCTCCCCGCCCGCGCAGACTGCTTTCCGGAACCTGGCCTGGCGCTCAATGTCAGAGGCCCCCGCGGCGGCGGCAGGCCGAGCCCACAGGGGCATTAGGCCAACTCCCCCCGCGCACGCGGAATTCTCTATTATTATTATTAAAGAATCCCCCAGAATGTGTTTACGTTGAACCGTATAAACTTCCTGCCAGGGCCTTTACCATCTGCGAGAAATCGGAACCTGCTCTTGGGAAGCGGGGACACAGGGACTGCGGGGCCAAATAGGCGGGTTTTCAGTGTGTATGCTGGGGGGGGGGCGGTCAACTGAGTTATGTGTGAGCTCAGATCAGCGTGGCTAGTGTGCACATGAGTGGGAGTAGGTGCGAACTGAAGCTCCTGTGGGCCTTTTGTGTGCGCGTGAGTGAGCGCACGAGTGGGCACGCACATGCCTGAGCGCCGTGTGCGCGTGAGTGGGAACGAACGCGTGGGTGTGAGTTTGCACGTCTGAGTCTGCGAAATTTACCGGGTTTGCATGTGCATCAGTGTATGCATGTGTGTGCACGAGTGCACAAGTAAGTGAATGAGCGTGGCCGCCTGTTCGGGAAGCCCGTGAGATGTTGGTCTCCGCAAGGCCAGAGGTTCTCACTCGCTCCCCGAACAGCCTGCGGCGCCGGAGACAAAGCGGCAGCGACCCGCCCTGCGCTTTCGTTTTCCGCCCGCGCTCGGCTCCATCGGCTGCCCGCCCGCTCGCGCCGGGCTGGGCGAGTCCGAAAAGTCCCGGGCGCGGCGCAGTCCTTCCCGGGGCGGGGAGAGTGGGTAGGCGGTCCCTCGCGGGAACACACGCCCGCCGGCCGCGGGGACCCGTAGCCGAACCGGCTGCGTCCGCGATGGTCACGACCCGGCGGCCACGGCCGCCACTGCAGTTGCGATTTGCCACCGAGCAGTACGCGTCGGGGAAGGCCCGGGACCCGGGGTGCGTTTTCCTCCGCGCGGGCCGGGCAGGGAAGGCGGGGGGCCTGCGCGCAGCTGGGCTGAACCGCGGGCCGAGGGCGCTTTAACACTTGCTCGCCAGGTTGGTGGAGGCGGGGCGGGTTCTGCAGGCGGACGCTGGGAGGCGAAGGTGGGGGCCCTTTAAGCGCCCACCACCGCGGGGGCCGGAGGGGGGCAGGGAGGGGAGGGAACTCCTGGAGGGTCTTACGCCGGCCCGCGAGACGCCGCCGAGAGACAAGGCAGAGAGGGCGGCTTCGGCTGGAGTCGTGGAGCCGAGCGCCGCGGGTGGTGGGGACCGAGCGCTGCTCCCCGCGGGGGCGCACGGCCACCGGCCCGAGAGGTGGTGCCTCCCCCGCAAAACCGGTGGGGGGCTTCCTAGCGGCCTCCGCCCAGGCTGCAGAGAGCCTGCTCTCAGCCTCTGCTCGGCTCCTTCCCTTGTGGGAGGGCGAGAGGGAAAGAGGGAGGAGAGTAGGTGGGGGGAGGAGGCAGCTGGAGAGAGAGGGGGCTCTGCGCCAACCGCCCGCGGATCCATCAGCTCCTCGGGGAGGACGAGCGAGCGAGCGAGCGGGCGGGGGAGGGCGCGCCGAGGCTCGCTCGGGAGAAGTGGCCGCCGATGACGGCAGAGGTGCAGCCAGCCCCGCGCGCGCAGCCCCCTCCCCCTTGCCCTCCTCCCCCTCCCCCTCCTCTTCCTCCTCCTCCTCCTCCTCCTCCCGGCTCGTCGGCGGCGCAGAGCAGCAGCGGCAGCGGCGGCGGCGGCAGCAGCCACCCGATGTCTTCGGCGCCCGAGAAGCAGCAGCCACCGCACGGCGGCGGCGGGGGAGGCGGCGCGGCCATGGACCCCGCGTCGTCCGGCCCGTCCAAGGCCAAGAAGACCAACGCCGGCATCCGGCGCCCCGAGAAGCCGCCCTACTCGTACATCGCGCTCATCGTCATGGCCATCCAGAGCTCGCCCACCAAGCGCCTGACACTCAGCGAGATCTACCAGTTCCTGCAGAGCCGCTTCCCCTTCTTCCGCGGCTCCTACCAGGGCTGGAAGAACTCGGTGCGCCACAACCTCTCGCTCAATGAGTGCTTCATCAAGCTGCCCAAGGGCCTCGGGCGGCCGGGCAAGGGCCACTACTGGACCATCGACCCGGCCAGTGAGTTCATGTTCGAGGAGGGCTCCTTTCGGCGGCGGCCGCGCGGCTTCCGAAGGAAATGCCAGGCGCTCAAGCCCATGTACAGCATGATGAACGGGCTCGGCTTCAACCACCTCCCGGACACCTACAGCTTCCAGGGCTCCGCCGGCGGCCTCTCGTGCCCGCCCAACAGCCTGGCGCTGGAGGGAGGTCTGGGCATGATGAACGGCCACTTGCCGGGCAACGTGGACGGCATGGCTTTGCCCAGCCACTCGGTGCCCCACCTGCCCGCCAACGGTGGCCACTCGTACATGGGCAGCTGCGGCGCCGCGGCGGCCGGCGAGTACCCGCACCACGACAGCTCGGTGCCTGCTTCCCCACTGCTGCCCGCGGCCGCCGGTGGGGTCATGGAGCCCCACGCCGTCTACTCAGGCTCGGCGGCCGCCTGGCCGCCCTCCGCCTCCGCGGCGCTCAACAGCAGCGCCTCCTACATCAAGCAGCAGCCCCTGTCCCCCTGCAACCCCGCGGCCAACCCCCTGTCCGGCAGCCTCTCCACGCATTCCCTGGACCAGCCGTATCTGCACCAGAACAGTCACAACACCCCAGCTGAGCTGCAAGGTGAGTGGGGAGGTTGAACTGTCCCAGTCCTGAGGGGAGCACATCTGTGAGTGCACTGCAGACCCAGCCCCCAGAAGCTGCTGACCGCCCTGGGCCACAGCCTGCGGCCACTTCTGTGCGGTGCCAAGCTCCCCAGGGTGCCTCTCAGCCCCACCTCCCCCCATTTGAGACGCGAGTGCAGCCTGGAGCCTCCAGTATAGACTAAGATGTCGTTTTCTCTCCTTTTCTGTTTCAACTCCCAGCTGCTGGCTGCCCCAGCCTGGCCAGGTAGGCCCCGTCCTCACCAAAAAGACTTATTAGACTCCAATATTCTAAGTCCTCTCAGGTCCCTTAGCCCCCTCACACCTCAGCAAGTTCCCGGGATGGAGCCAGGCCCAGCCCCGGACAGCTGGCTCACTCTCCCCACTCGCCCCAGAAAAGCTGCGGGAGAGCCGCCTCTGCTCTGAGCCGGGCAGGACGGAAGAGTTAGGCCCAAAGCCGGCCGGGCTGCACGCCTGCTCAGAGGCTCAGAGCCCGGCCTTTCAGGAATCAGGCCTGGGCCACGCGAACATTGAGTCGGGGCATTTTGTGGTGACAGAGGCAGAGAGGGGACCCGATCGAGGGTGAGAGTTGCAGGCCCCCCACACAGCCTGTTTCTCAGGAGCCAGGTTTTCAGGTCTCCAGGTACCGCCCCACCCCCAATCCTCCGAGCAGGAAGGTGCACAGCAATCTTCCCCTCTGAACCCTCCATCTCGGCACCCGCTAGCAGCCTTCTGGGCCTGGTTCTGAGAAGAGCTTGGAGTGATCCAAGCAGGGGCCTGCCAGGAGTCAGCTGTCAGCAGCCTGTGGGGGGAGGAGCCGGGCCTGGAGGCTGGAGGGGCCCTCTGCACCGGGTTGCCCAGCTTGGGCGGCTTCGAACTCCAGGCGGGCTCCAGCTGTCCCAGAGGCTCGGTTCTCAAAGGGTCCTTCCTCTGGAGAAGCCACCCTTGGCCCCCGTGTTGGCCCCTGCCGGCCTGGCTGGCTGCTCTGGGGCCACCGCAGCCTTTGGGGTTGGAAGGTGGCTGCCCAGCCCCAGGCACAGGCCCCAGGCTGCCCTGAAAGTGGAGGCCGCTGGACCTTCTCTGTTGGCGCATCTCGGCCCCTCTCACCACTTCCCCCGTCAGCCTCTGGAAGGCCCCGGCCCAGGCTCGGTGTCCAAGGTGGGAGAGGCCCAGCCAGCAGGCGCTCAGGGGAGCAGGGATCCTTGCCAGTGTCTGGGGATCTTCCCTTTGGGCGCCGGCCCTACGGAGACCGGGAACTCAGACATGGGGAGGCGCTGTGGAGGAGAGGCCTCCAGCCCTGCGCCCGAGCCGGGCAAGCCTGCCCCGTGCACCCCTCGGGCAAAGGTGCTTCTCCACCTGGAACTCTGGCCTCCGGAGGCTAACCCTTTAACGTCCCCTTTCCTGTCGCCCTGCCCTGCAGGCATCCCGCGGTATCACTCGCAGTCGCCCAGCATGTGTGACCGAAAGGAGTTCGTCTTCTCTTTCAACACAATGGCATCCTCGTCCATGCACTCAGCCGGCGGCGGCTCTTACTACCACCAGCAGGTCACCTACCAAGACATCAAGCCGTGCGTGATGTGAGGCCACAGCCCCCGAGGCCCTCCGGGCAGGGGCTGGCCGAGCACTGGGACTTCGGAACCCATCGCCAGAAACTGCTTTATTTTCGAGGTATAACCGTCGGCAGAAGAAAAGGGTTTGACCCCTCCCCGACCGGATTATTCGGGAAAGGAATCCCCGAGGCAACGACGGAGCCCCGCTGTCGGCACCTCCCCGCCACCCGCTCAACAGTTTCTTTAACATGGTGGTGGTGGGGCCTGATCTGACTGCAGCTGTTGAAAAATAAATATCTATTTTTGATCCTATTGAAACCGGCTGAGAAGGTGCTGTGTTGGGGAAAAACCCTCAACATCTAAACAAGCATTCTGCTGAGGTCTCTCCCCCTCTTCCCCTCCAATGGCAAAAGTCGGGGAAGGAGAAAGGCAAACGTGTGAGACCGTCATTATCAAATACTTTTATTTTTTGGTTGAGTATTTATCTTTTTTAATTTTTTTTGAAAGAATGTCTTGGAATGCGCGTCTCCTTTCAGAGCCATCTTTTGCAGGGAAGGGGGGGGCAAGAAATCGCCTTCTCCCTCCCCACCTCAGAAGTCCTCCAACCAACCACAGGTGGATCCTTGTGCGAATAACTTGCATTTCTGAAGCCACTGCTCGTCTTAGGAAAGAAACCAGGAGCCCAGAAGCGGCGGCTCTCGGGCCTCTGCTGCCTTCCCCCTCCGCCTTCCTCTCCATCCTTCTCTTCAGTGTTTTTGGTTTGGTTTCTAACTTTATTTTGACTTTTTTGGTCGGTGTTTTTCTCCCGAGACCTGGCTGTCTCCTGATCTCTACTGTAAACCTTCTGGTGGGAGAGTGAGGAAAACACGGCGCCGCGGGGACCGGGAAGGCCCGCTGAGCGCTCGGATTCAGGATTGCGGTGACGCAGAAAGGTTAAGGCACTTTTAAAGAAACGATAGCAAGGCTCATCCTGTTATTTATTCTACTTTCTTTCCCTAATAATCGAAACACCGCATAGGCTCCTCCGTTTATCAGTATTAATGGTGTAACTTTGTTGGCAATATTTGCCGCGTAGATTTTTTTTTTAGGTATCCATTGTAAATTTGAAACTAAGTCCGATCTGTGTAAAGACAAATTTCCATATGTTTTATATAAATAAATAAATATATATATATATAAAATGAAGGCCCCCCCTTTTTTTTTAGCATTTTGGCTGCTGGGGTGCAGCGTTTGTGACACGTATTTTAAATTTCCTTCTGCACTGTATAAAAATGACAATTTGAGGATGTTTTTGCCTTTTGTGTATTTTTTCCTAAAAAAGAACAAAAATAAAAATGTATAACATTTGTACATGGCCTTTAATATTGTATCAACTAGAAATAAAATCGCATGAGTATTTTATTGGGATTGGAGAATATCTTCCAAATACAGACAGAAACGAGCCTGGGATCTCCAGCCTTTTTTTTTTTTTTAAAATTTAAAGTATGGATGATTCTTAATCCTTTTTTCTTCTTTTTTATTTCTTGGCTAATCCTTCTCTTTTCACTCTTCATTTCACGCTGAGGTGAAATCTGGACGACAGTAACTCTTTTTCTTGGCTTCTGTTTTTTAAGAAGAGCCCTCTGCCCCTCGATATGTCACTTCTTGTTTTAAAGAAATAAGCAAACGTTTAAAGAAAAACTATAGTTGTCCCTCCCCCAGGGGAAAAAACATATATATACGTATATATATATATGTATATACGTAAAATATTTTACACTTTTGTTTTGGCCCCTCCAAGACCAATGAGAATTGTACTTTGAGTTTCAGACTTTACTGTTCGCATATTCTAGCTGTTATAAATCATGGAACACCTTTTAAGGTTTTTTTTTTTTTTTTTGGTAGGATTTTTGTGTGTGTGTGTGTGTGCCCTGCACTTGGTTTTCCCCAATGGAGAAGCGAGTAAAATTTGAGCAGGAAAAAGGCTGTTGGTGGGAGAGCAAGGTGATAGGCATGTTTCCAATCTGCTTACATTTCCCCCTAAATCATTAGGGGAAAAATCCATTTTAAAAAGTCTGTCTCCCCTGCTGACCCTCTTTCTATTCCAATTCCCAGCTACCTAGGAAAACAAACACAATAAAGTCACATTGTCGGTGCAGCCGTTCAAGACCCACCACAGCTTCTCCGCGTCGTGGGGTCGTGAGCCTCTGAACCTGGTTCTTCTCAAATCTGACATTCTGGACGTGAGGGCAATTTCTCCGGTGCTCTGTTACATCAAAATTATCAATAAACTCGCCCAAGCAATTAATGCCCCAAACTAACAGCTGTCTATAAAACCGAGATAAAGGGCACAGGAAAAAGCCGGCGACTCCGTCCCTCGGGGTCTTGGGCGGCCGAAGCGGCGGGCCCGGGTCTCCTGGGCAGCGGGCGGGGAGCAGCTTCATGGAGGGCGGAGGAGGCACTGTCTTCCGGGGCAGAGGCCACCTCTCCGCACCCCCTGCCTCCCGTTGGTGCCCAGAACGGGGCCACAGAAAAGCCCCCAGGCCTCCAGTGCAGGAACGTCGTGCTGGGGCTCCAGACAATCTTGGCAGGGAGGAGGCAGGCAGGCGTGGGGCCCCCTGCTTCCTCCATCGGAGCCTGCGCCCCAATTAGGATGGAGGCTCCGGGGAAGTGGGGCTGATTAGGAGAAACCCAATGCCAGCCCAGTCGGCGCGCTCCCTGTCTTCTCGGGCAGCGTCTCCAGCCCCCGCACCCACTCCCTTGGCCCCTTGGTTCGCCCTGGTAGTACGTGGCTTTGGCGCCGCCGGACCAGAGTGGGGGATGGGGGGCGGCGGCGAACCCCGGTCTCCTGTTCATCTCCCCCGGAGCGCCTTCATTTCAGCAAGATCTCCCGGCGTGCCCACGTCTGGGCCAGGCCAGGTGGGACGCACCCAGAGGGGCCTGTGCAGGAAAACCAGCCCAGGGATCAGGGATGGGCCTGGCCTGCCTGGGGCCTGACCTGGAGCCTGGGGATGAGAGCAAAGTCCAGCCTTCCCCGCGGGGAGAGTGTGGCTCCAGGCACACCCGAAAGGGTCAGATTCTACAGGCATAATTGCCTCCACGCCCAGGACCAAGATTTCACGAAGCCGCCCGCTGCCCCTGCGCAAGACCACGTTCACTCGAGTCTTCCCCAAGGCCCATTTCGGCCTGGCTCGCACAGGGACCACGGGGATGAAGCTCCCACCCCCGGTGCCAACACAAAAGCGTGCACGGCTTGTGCAAGTTACCAGCTTAAAATGCAAAGGCGCTTCTGAGTCCCGTGCAAAATCACACGCCCTGGGTGCATAAAGGGGTATCATTCTAGCTTAGGGACATTTTCGAGAGAATTAATTCAAAAGTTCTGCACACATCTTTCGGGGGTCTGTCCTGGAACACCGCAGTCAAAATACCCCAAGGGTATGAATACTCCCCAAAACAATAGGCCAGGAGGTGGGGCAGCGGCCAGGATGTTCACGATAGGGCTTCTGTTCGTGGATTACACCTCCCGTGGCAGTTCCCTGCGCAGGGCCGACGGCTGGGACACAGCTGAACCTCGGCTGCAGGCCATCGCAGCCCCAAGCGGCAGCAGCAGCAGCGGCGCCTTGGCGCAGTGTCCCGGCTCCCCAGCCCCTGGCAGACGCGAGCTGCAGGCCTAGCGACCAGTCGGCACTCAGGGTGCGTGCTTCCGAAGGGGAAGTGCCTGCCTGGTCCTGCCGTTTTCTTTGCCCTTTGGGGCTGGAGGGCTAGGGACAGGGAGGGGAGTGGCTCCCCGCCTGCAGCTCTCCTGGAAGCAGTGCAAAGATGGAGCTAGAGTCCCAGCTCCAGCACCACTAGACCTGGGTGAGACATGTTACCTCGGAGCCTCGGTTCTCCTCACCTCAGTGGTCAGCGAGGTGACACCTGCCAGGAGCAAGAGGACAGCCTAGCCCCAGGACGCCCAGCCAGGAATGGCTATGAGGTGCGCATTACTTATCCTCCTCCCCTGGAGTGTGGGGTGGGTGTCAAACGAGTTGCAAGAACCCATATTCTACAAGGCCTCCTGCTCAGGGACTCGGGCAACCAGCTTGGGAACCGCTGGACGCCCCATCTTCCAGTATGACGCACCTGGACTTTCCCTCCGTTCCCAGGGAGAAGAAAGACGTCCCACTTGGCTCCAAAGATGGAATTCTAACGTGGGGCTGAGTCAGGAGTTCGGTTCCGATGTGGACCCTCCCCAGGATCTCCTAACCCTGCGCTCAAGGGCTTCACTTCTGAGGGTGGTTCAGAGTGCGGCCCAGGAACTGCCCGCATCAGAAATACTAGGGGTGTCTGCTCACACTGCACGTGGGGGCAGGGGCAGGTGCTGACAGTCACTGGATTAGAATCTCTGGAGGTGGGACCCGGGAATCCACAGGCTCGCAGATGTCCAGGTGGTCCTGATGGGTGCGAAGTTTAGAGTCTCTCGTCCAGCATTCTCTGGGCTCCTGAGAAAACCCCGGTGAAGGAGTCTCATTGTGGCCTCTGCTGCCCCCTCCCGCCCAGTGGCCCAGCCAGCTGTGATCCTAAGCAGCAGCTGATGGGGGGCACTTGGCGCCCAGGCGAGCAGATGCGGGGCTCGGGTTTGTGCAGGAGGCGCCTTGCGCTGGCCACGCGGCTGTCCTCTCTCCACACCACCTCTGTCCACCTTCTCGGCAGCCCTCTCAGGCAGGTCCTACGACTTACTGCTCTCGACTCCAGATTCAGAAATGAGCTCAGAGAGGTTAGGGGACGTTATCAAGACACTGCTGGTAAGAGGTGGAATTTGGACTCAGACCCAGGACTTTCTGACCACAAAGCCCATGTCCCTAACCACTGTGCCCCATGGCTCCTGGACACCCATTTTCCTCCAGCCATGAGGCCTAGTGATAAAAGAGGGAAGCTGAAGTGTGGTCCGTGACCCAGCCTCTGCCAGCCTCCTGCCTCTTCCGGGGAGATGGCAATGGTCAGGGGCAGCACAAGGGACTGGGGTCCCTCTGATCCCCCTGCCTGCATCTGGATGGGGGGGGGAGGCCCTCCTAGCAGCCCCAGCTCAGACCCCTGACTTTCACCTCCTCTCTGGGACAGTGGACCTGGTTTTCGTAGGTTCCCACCACGGACCTCCATGAGAGATCCCTTCACTTCCTTGGGCCCCTCAGTCCAACAGAGAAAAACTCAAACAAAAGATGAAGCTCAAGGAAGAGAGGCCAGCTGGGGCAGCATATGTGGCTGCGCCCTCCTGCTCTGCCTCTGGAATCTTCTGGGTACCAAGAGCTCAGAGTTCTGGGCTGTTTTAAGGAGGGAGGCCCTTGTTTAGCATCTCCCGCTGGCAAGCCACGTCCACTCACGATGGCGCACTGACTTATTGTGGGACCGAGACAAATCATGGGCCCTTAACTGTCTTGATCTCTGTGCTCTGGGGATAGGCAAGGGAAGAGGGACAACGGACTCTGCAAGTGTAAAATACCGTTCGCACGAAACACAGGACAGAGGAAGCATCTGGCACAGATTCACTTTCAGGGACACTGAGTACCCACTGCCCTCTGCCATCGGGTCAGACAAGATTCAGCGGCTGACACACCCCTGCTGACACGGGTCAACAGCACCAGGATACTTGGGGTCGGTCGTGTCAACACCCTAAAGAGGCAACGTCACCAAGGCCAAGGCAACCCAAGCCCCCAGCGGAGGCAGAAGGCTGGTGCTGTTCAAGACCCCCGTGTGGGCGTGGCCACCAAGGTCCCCTCCGACTCCTACAGCACGGGCTGTCTGGGGATCCCGAAGGGTGAGCCTGTCCAGAGCGGACAGAGGCACTGGGGCCGGTGTAGACTGTGCCCTGCGGCTGATTTCCTGCAGTTCACTGTGTCAGTGGGGTGGCAGCCCAGGGAGAAACGCCGCAGCTGGACAGTGGTCTGAGGAGTAACGGTGGTGATAAGCCTCCCCAGGCTTATGTCATTAAAACCACGGCATCACACCAGGGAGGAGGCACGGGCTCCGTGAACCCTGCTGTGTCAGGGTTCACGACCACGGGGCATGCCGGGCCCGCAGATGTCCCCTGGAAAAGGAGACAACGTTTCTGCATTTGGAAATTTCCACCAAAGCCAGCCCCATAGTTCAGCACACCGTGTTTCTGGGTCCTGCTGTAACACCTTTGCGGGGTCACAGCTTGGGGTGAAGCAGGGAGGGCTGGGCCATCTCTGTCCAAATGGTCAGAAGCCTTCCCTGGGCAGAGAGCTCGGGGCAGGGGACCCTCCCTAGGAGAGGAGGCAGCCTAGCACCTGAACGGTCCCAGGGATTCCGCCCCTGGCTGTTTCTGAGGGGACAGCGCCACCTGCTGTCCACCTCGCCGTTTTTGTTGGGATAACAGCAGGGACCCACTGAGGAAAATTGATTTCACCTGAACGTGGACAGAGGCTGTGCACAGATAAACCTGATTCTGATGTTTCAGGGTCTCTGACCTTTGTTAAGGTGCAGCTGGCGTTTTTTGGGAGACAGCTAAACTAAATGAATTTAGTCTTTTCCTAATTACACAAATGATAGGGCTTATTTAAAATAAAATAAACTGTAGAAAGGTGAAAGGAAGAAAGCAAACATGGCTTCAAACCCACCCCTCGAGACAGCGTGTCGGCTCCAGGAGACGTCTCCCTGCACACATGGAGACCTGCCGACCCTGGAAAAGCAGGCGATGAGCCCAGGATTGAGACCCTGGGAGTCAGAGAGCCTGAGTCTGAGTCCCAACTCCACTGCTTCCCAACTGTGAGCTCGGGCCGGTGCCTCCCCACTATGCCTCAGCTTCCCCATCTTTAAAATGGGGGTGATGGTAGGAGAACTCCTCTCAAAGGATTAAGTGATTAGAAAATCTATGAAGGGCTTACAGGTGAAGAAACCGAGAGGGCAAGCACTCCACCTGAGGTGGCACAGCAAGGGCCCGTCGGAGCTGGATTCACTGCCAACCCTGGCGGGTGTGGCTTCAACACCACGTGCCTCCACCACTAAATCAATTGTCTCTGGTGTCCCCATGGGCCACCCTGGCTCCCAGCTACCTCGGAGGCCTGTTGGTAGTCAGGAGATGACGACGGACAGGCTTCTCCCTTGATGGTGGGGAGAGGCCCTGGGACTGAAGGTCAGCTCTGCTGTGTGACCTGAACAAGTCAGATAACCTCTGGGAGCCACATCTTTCTCACCTAGAAAATGGGAACGTAACAACACCTGCTTCATGGGATTCTTCTAAGGGTTAAGTGAGTTAATCCACCCTCCGAGGCAGGCAGGGATGTTTAGTTTGCTCACAACTCAGCACTTCAGGGTCTGAGTTTATTGCTTCCAAAACATCCAAAGTGCAAAATGTCCACATTACATGGTCACATGTCAGCTCCCATTATAACTTTTGTGATTTATGGACGTCGGAAATAAAGAATTCCATTCACAAGAAGAAATCCTGCCCCACTGGAGGAACAGGAGTGTGGGTTCCGCTATTCAGAAGTCTCTGCTTGTTTGAAAGATCGCCCAGGCAGTCTCCAGTGAAAACCTAGGATGACGACAAGGCCTGGCAAAGCAAGTGGGACTCGCAGGGCAGGGCGTGGTAGGGGACAAGAGGGGCTCCGCCACGCACCGGGGAACAAGCCATCACAACTCGGTGCCTCAGCTGCCTCATCTACACGTGCAATAAAATACGGGGCCATTTCAAGCAACAGACGGAAAGCTGGCCTGGTGACCCTCAGACTGAGGGCTTCCAACAGGGGCAGCTACCTAGTGACGTGCACATCAGAACTGAAGGCAGCAGGACAGATGCAACGGAGAGTGGACAAAACCCACCGCCCCCTGCCTGGAGACTCTCCTGCAGGCTCCTGAACTGAGCAGCCCCAGCCCCAGGGGTGTCTCTGCCACTAGCATGTGTGCACCTGGGGGTATCACCCCACGCTGCATCTCTCTTCTAGAAAATGACACGGTTTTGTGTGCCTCTTTCTACCTTAGGTGGCAAGGTGAAGGTGACCCACAGTGAAAGAAGACAGATAACTCTGGCCTAGTCTACAATCAGCTACAACCCGACTCCTGGCTTCACTACCAAAGCTGGGGGACTGTGGGCCAGTTACCCGTCTGTTACCTGCTTCTCTCAGAAGCGACTGTGAGGGTCAGGTGAAATCACACACTTGCGCATCTATATAATTTGTATTTCTAAATTGTATCTTCAGTAATATATGTGTATTTATAAATGCATCATATAATTCATATAGTAACATTGTTATAATATAAATGAAATTACGCACTTGCGCATCTATATAATTTGTATTTCTAAATTGTATCTCCAGTAATGTGTATTTATAAGTGCATCATATAATTCACATAGTAACATTGTTATAAATGAAGTTATGCCACTGATTATTAATAAAGAACAAATCACCCTCTAAACTTAAAGCAGCAGAAAGGATTCATCTCACTCCTGACTGCAATCTGGGCAGGGCACAGTGGCAACAGCCCTTGTCTGCTCCAGGAGGCATCAGCTGAGACGCCTCACCTGGGCTTGGGGACCGACTTTCAAGGTGGCACACCCACGAGGACGGTGAGGTGGTGGTACGCACTCCTCTGCTAGGCCCCGGCCCAGGCAACTCGGGCTTCCTCACAGCGTGGGGACCAGGCTCTGAGGACAAGCGTCCCAAGAAGATGAGGGGGAAACTGCCAGGTCCTCAGCCTCCGCGTGCCAGCCAGCAGTGTACACCCAGCTGCCCTAGGGCCCAGATCCACGGGGATCTGCACAGACCCCTTCGCTCAATGGGGCTGTTGAATAACCTTGGGCCAACACTTCACAACTTCCACAGCATTTTAAACAGCTCAATAAATTTGAGCCATTACCATCAGGAGTGAAGACAGAAGACCGTTATCACCAGAAGACAGAAGCCAAGCCAGCTGAGGTCGGCACCCCACTCTCAGCTGCAGAACAGCTGGGGGCTCAGGTAGGCAGCGCCCGTTAAAGAATACCGCGGGAGGTGACTGTAAATTCACCTACACACCAATCTCTTCTTCCTGCTTTTATGTATGGAGTTTTGTGTCAGATTTATCTTGAAGACAGACTTCCCCAGGATAGCCCTGCCCCACCCCACCCCCTAAAAAAACCCGTTTTGAAAATGACTAGAGAGTCCACAGTATCTACTGTATTTGGAACATTGGTTGGGGTTAGATCCAGATACAGGGGAAGTGAGGTTAGCAATACCCATTCAGCTCTTTCTGCTGAGCGCAGGGGGTGTGAGAGGCAGAAGTGAAGTTTTGGAAGAGTCCTCTGCAAGCCAGGTGCTTCCTGGGAGCCTGTGGGGGGGAGGCAGGTGGTGAGAGGTGGCAATGCTCCCCAGGAAAACGAGGTGAAGGGAAGGATCCTCAGTTTTGCTCCTCCGGCAAAAAGGCAGAAAGCTTCACCTCATGGCGATCGTCTGGCCCCAGTTCCTTAAAATCCAGGGCAAAGCCTTCTCAGGCTTGGCCAGGAAGGGCGCTGGGATGGATTGTTGATGTCTGCTGTGGGTGTGGGTGTGGACGGAGAGCTGGATTTGCCTCATGTTTACCATCCCTGGACCCGATTACTGTTTCTTTTTAAATGTTGCTCTCATCTGACATTTTATCTTCTCGCCAATATCTCTTCACCAAACATAAACTCTTTTGTGGTTTTAGCTACACGGGCTCTCTTTTCTTGGGTAGTTTTATTCTCAGCCTTTTCTATTTGCAGTCTTGTGTCATCGTGTTTCTTTCTCCTCATGCGGCATCTGGGGGAGGTCTGGGTGCGTCGCTGGATGGGAACCAGGAAGGCCAAATGATGGCCGAAGGACAATGGGAGGGCAGACCTACAGAACCCCTCCCCTAAGAGTCTAGGAGGGCTGGCTCCCACACGCCCTGGCCGCTTAGGGGCTGCTGGCTGGGTTGGGGAGGGTGAGGTGTGAACAGCGCTATCCCTGCTCCTCTGCTGGTAGAGGAAGTACAGTCAACCCTTGGTATCTGTGGGGGACTGTTTCCAGGAGCCTCCGTAGATACCAAAATCCACCGATGCTCAAGTCGCTTATATCCAGTTGTGTAATACAGTCGGCCCTCCACATCCATGGGTTCCACATCCAGGACTCAGTATTTGCAGTTGGGTGAACCCACAGTTGGTGCAGAACCCGCAGGTGTTGAGGGCCAACCGTAATGCAGAGAAGCCGGCAGGGTTCCTGGGGCAGAGGCCAGGGTCCAAGTACCCGCTTTACCTCTGCCTGGGTCTGGAGCCCCGAACAAGCCCATTGCACTTTCTGAGAGCAGCTGTTTCCATTTGTAACAGTCACCCAGTCCAGAGGCCGATTTTAGACGTAGGAGACACATGTTGTAAAGCTTATTTATCTTAACATTCCCCAAACGACTTAAGTAATACTAAATAAAATCATTTATGCATAGTGACAAATTTTAGAAAAGAACACACAGAAATTTCGATGCTTAAAAACACTGGTGAATGCCGTCGCTTGGAGAAGCGTCCCGCAGACAGCTCATCCTGGACGGCTCGTTTGGATTCCATACCCGCCAAACCCTGACATTCCAGGAGAGGACCAGGAATAAGTTCCTCCTTAAATTCAGGGCCCCGCCCATCCTTTACTAACCCAACATTAGAAAACATTCTTTTATTATTTCCAAATTCCTTCATTTTTATGTTTAGATATTTAATTAGCCTGGAATTTACTTTTACGTGTGGTATGACTTAGAAGTAAATCCAAGCTGCTTTATTCACCCTTCAAAACAACAAATCTAGAGGAGGTCCTATCCCTATGCCCACTCACAGTTGAGCACGTGGAAGTTCAGACAGGAGGTACCAGGCAGCAGCAACACTGATGCTCTCGGCCGAACCTGTGTGATTCTGAAGCTCATGCTGTTAATCCTAGCTACGTTTTACAACTGCACAGAGGAGAAACTGGACGTAAATCAGAGGCAGTGTCAAGGCTGCTTAAGTGGTGGAGTGAGGGGTGACACTCTTTGTACTTCTGCTATCACCAAATTTCCAGAATGGATAAGTTTACTTTTATAAACAGAAAAAATCTAAGTGACGGTGAGCAGTGAGCCTTAAAAGAAACAGAACGTTACAACCGTTCAGGCCCTAGAAACAAACATGCTCAACCCTCTCTTTGTAAAGATGAGGACGCCAATGCCCGGAGAGGCTCCATGACTTGCCGACAACATAGGAACCGTCAGCAGACACAGTGAAGCCCCAGGGCCAGCGCTCGCCATGCAGAGTTGAGGGTGGCAGGAATCTCCTCGCATCTGCAAGCAAAACTGCAGCGCCACTCAGGAAAACACAAGACGCGACCCACGAATCGTGACGAATCCACTTAAAAGGGGTTCATACAGTCTCAGCAACTTGTCAAGCGCTCAGTTTCCATTACTTTCTAATATGCGAACTATACAATTATGATGCTGACAAATACTCAAGAACTCTGAGAACGAAAAGCAGGGTCCCTGAGGGCCCCTCCTGGCGGTGCTGAGAACTGCGGCTCTGGGGCTGCCTGAGGCGAATGGAGGGGAGGCGCGCAGGTGACACATCTGGAGGGCTTGTATTTCAGGCCCTTGGTCCTAGTTTCCCTCATACTAACCTACTGTCCACAAATATAAAAAAATGATGAATGCATTCAGATCATCTGTGTATCAATACATCTGGATTACTTCAGCTGAAAGTGACAGAAAACCCAGCACTCTGGCTCAACCCGGAGGGATCATCCCTGATGGGCGCAACTCAACAGTCTAAGGTGCTGGCGCCAGACTCACCAGACACCGGCCCCCAGGGCTGAGGCCCGGACCCAGCCTCCCCCTTGGCTCTGACGGAGCCCTTCCATTTGCATTGCTCCTGAGTTGCTCTGTATCAGCAGGTGGTTCTCACGGCTGGGGCTGGGGCTGGGGCACAGTGGGGAGTAAAGGCAGGGACAGACTCACTTCCTGCCCTCCTGTAGCACTACTCCAACGGTAGCAAGTCAAGGATAGAAACGTCAACCAAAACTGAACAAGAACATGCCAAAGACAGGAGGCATTCTGGAAAAAACGGGAAAACCAACCGGAACGGAGCAAGTTCAGGTATCAGGTCGCTACTCTGGACTGGGCGGTCAGTCAGCCTGGGATGGCCAAGCTGAACACAAGTGACAAAACGAAACCAGCCAAGGGACAGGGGTTGGGCAGAGAAAGAGTGAGCCCAGAGGCCCTACGGCCTGGACTGCCCTGTGTTAAGATATTCTACCCCCTGGTTTTGCTCATGTCAATGTGGAGTCTGCATTTAACCGAGCAAATCTAAGGATCAATTCTCTTTCCAAAGTCTCCACCGCATTTTCACTGTAAAACCAATGAGAAAATGCTTTTTCAAAGGGAGACTGAGAGCCTTGAGAACCTTATCTTCAAAGTGCAGGCAAGGCCTGCCCCTTGAGGCATAATAATGGGTTTAAAACATGCTCAGTAAGACCCTCTGGTGGAAAAATAAAAATGCCCCGTGCATATACATTTGAAAAAAAAAATGAAATCTCCACTTAAATGCTCATCTTGACTTTTCACCCAGGATCACTGCAAAAGCACTTCCGTTTAGAAAGCACAGTTCGGCCAAAATCCAGCTTGATTTCCAGGAACAGAGAAATGGAGGGACAGAAAACATACGACAGTGGACAAATGAGTGTGTGAGCATGTGTCTGGCCTCGTCCGTGACGTCGGCTGGGACAACTCACTGACAGCCAGGATTTCCTAGACACAGGCTCCCTGCTGTTCAGGGGCAGCTGGCCGAGAGCAGAGGTGTTCACCCCGGGGGAGGAGCCTGGCTGGAAAGGTAAGGAGGGGACAGAGGTGAGACCACACAGCCGAGGGTCCACGTCAGATTGGCCTCCATCTCCGACACCAGGACTGAGGTGTGACAAGCAGTCTGTACCCAGGGGACTGAACCACCTGGCTTCTGCAAGCTGAGCGCATCTTTTCCCTTCTAGCAGTGCCAGGCCAAGGAGCCAGGAACACAAGGATATCTTCTTGTTCTGAGCCGCCACGCCTCTGCAGCTGGTCCTCTGTCCACCTTCTCTTAATCTCCCACGCCTCTCAAGTTCAAAACACAGACTCCCCTAAACTGCAGTCAGCATTTACTCCAACTTGTTTATTGCCCACTCGGTCCCCTAAACCAAGACACCAGCAGGGCTGAGACACCCAGCAGGCTGAAGGCCCAGGATAAGCCAAAGCCTGAACATGGACCTTTCTGCCTTCAGAAGATGGGAAGCATATTACGGTTGACTTCCCTGCTCCTCAGGAGACACCAGGCAGCAGCTGAAGCTCTGACTTCCGGGAGAGGACTGAACTCAAGGCAGCTCGTGCAGCACAGCTCCACCACATCCCGCTGTGCCGGGTCCTGAAGCTCGCCGGGGCTGGAGCGGGATGTTGTCAAGGGTCAGGGTGCGGCTCTCCAGTGCGGCCGCCCGCCCGGCCACTGGCCCCCTGATGCCTGGCCAGCGCCACCCTCACTGTGTTGGCGCCCAGACAGAAGCCCTGCAAGCGGGAGATGGCCTGCCAGGCCTCGGCCGGGTCCCGGTAGTGGAGGAAGGCCCCGCGCTGCGGCCCCTGCCAAGTGAGCCGTGAGGGCGCCGCGCCCCGTGCGCTGAGGGCTCGCTTCAGCTCACTCACCCGGGCGTCCCGGGGGAGGTTCCCAACGTAAACAGTGCTGGAAGGCACATCGTCCCCCTGCCAGGAGCCCGATTCCAGCGAGGGCAGCTCCCGCGGGCTTCTGACGGTGCTCAGGGCGGCCCGGGCACGCGGCAGGCCCCGGTGTGTGTCCCGAAGGGTGACGTCCTTCCCGGCCTGCTCCTCTCGGCAGCGCAGGCTTCTGAGGACTGGCATTTTCCCCATCATCTCACAGCTGATCTGAAAAAGCAAGGCAGTTCCAGATTCTTGAGGTGTCCAAAAGGGACCATGACTTGGTGACAAGGGAGGAGAAAGCAGTCACTCAGGGGCCTCTGCCCCACATGCTCGTGGAAGCCTCCGTCCACTCAGGCCAGCCATCTCCATCTGCCATTCTGCGTCTGCCAGACAGGCCGTGGCCGCTGCAGGAACCGGACGGCTTTCTCCATCTTCCTGGGGGCCCAGAGGGCAGCCAACCACGGCTTCCTGCGCAGAAGGCGAAGAGCTAGGGGCTTCCCCGGCGGCCCAGTGGTTGGGACTTGGCCTTCCAAGGCAGGGGGTGTGGATGTGACATGCCTCACCGCCAAAAAACCAAAACATAAAAGAGAAGCAATACTGTAACAAATTCAATAAGGACTTTAAGTTCACATCAAAAAAAAAAATCTTAAAAGAAAAAAGGGGAGGAGCTAAGATCACTGGTATGAGGGTTACAGGGTCACAGATGGCAACCGCCCTGGGGACCCCAGGATAATGGGGCGGTTTCTGCTTCCACACCCGTCTCCTCCCCAACCTACGCCTTTGGGTGGGAGGAGGTCTTTAATGGGGCCGTGGGGATCTCCTTCTCAGCCTCCCCCCACCCCCCACCTCGCACCCCTTAATTAAGGGCCAAACCCATCCAGACCTCCGGGAAAAAGCACAGACAAGGCGAATGTGAAACAGAATGCTACATGGAGAACACTTTCTAGCAAAGGGTGATCAGGCTACAAAATAACGAATCCCACATACAATGTTACATCTCAAAGAGAAAGACTTTTACACAAAAGACACTTTTGGCTTTTTGGTCAAATTGATCAGCAAGTGTTTCCTGAGCACCCATGGCAATGGCGGTGACAGAAGCGCCCCAGTACTCGAGGTGAAGCCTGAACAGGACACCCACGGCTCCGTCCTGTGGGGCAGGGGCACTGGGGGCTGAGCCTGGGCAGAAGTGCTTCATGTCTCTTAAGGAATCCCAAGGCAGAAATGAAACAGAAAGCCATGCTTAGTTCTTTTCAATAATTCATTCTTTAGAGATGCTTTCTGTCTTCTGTTTGGGGCACAAAGCATGTAAATGATCAGTCACCAAGGGAATTCCCTGGCAGTCCAGTGGTTAGGACTCCATGATTCCACCGCTGAGGGCATGGGTTCAATCCCTGGCTGGGGAACTAAGATCCCACACAGCTGTGCAGCGTGGCAGGAAAAAAAAAAAAAAAATCAGTCACCAAGAGGCAAGCAATGGTCCAAGCACGGGCTTCCCACAGATGTGGGTCCATCAGAACACAGATCAGCACACAAGGCAGACAGCTGTAACTTTTCTACAAAAATAGTTCAACTAGCACCAGTGTTCTCAATATATTCAGAAGCCTATGTAACTTAGGGCAATGGTTCTTATCCTTGTCAGGGTGTCAGGGACCCTGGAGAGAAGCTGGGGTTCCCTCCCAAGAAGGGCTCCACCACAAGTCTCTGTACAATTTCCCAGCACTTGTTCCCGGACCTACAATCCGCAACAGGCACACAGGTCCCAGGTTGAGAATCAACGGATCAGAATAAGATTTAAAGAAACACGAACACCTAAGCACGGCACGTATCTTCTCGCAAACCTGCAGGCTGCTAACCCTCACCAACTTCGTCCTGGTCGTCTCTCCCAGTGCTGTGCAGATGATGCTCTCCCCCGCAGCAAAGCCCTGCCTGGGGGTCAGAGCTCTCCCCAGCCAGATGCTGCCCTTGTCCCCGGCACAGCCAAGTCAGGAACCTTGCGGGGGCACCCGACCACTCGGGTCTTCAGAACAGAGCACACTCTTAGCGCAAAGAAAAACTCCCTCCTTCTCATGTTTCCCATTGTTCAGATACAAAGAGAGAAACAAAAACCACGTCTATGCCTCGGAGACACCCACAAGACGGAGCCACTCTTCCTGATCAAAGGGAATCTTCCTCCACTTGACCCTCTGCCATCTCCTGAACTGACTCATCTGCAGGTGGTTAAACTCACAGACCAGTCCTCCAGAGGCTCCAGTTCCCAAAGAATCCCAAAGACAACGCGAGTCAGGCCAACCCAACTCCCTGCCACGTCCCTCGTCTGCCTTCGTAAGGAGTTCACATTCTTGCATTCTTTCAAAGTACCTAGGAGCAGACTTAAACTGGTCATAATTAGATTCTTGGGGACTTCTTAAGTTACTGGATCTAGCATTGAGAAAGAATGATCAAATTTAAAACTGTAATTACAATCAGAGAAAAAGTGTGACTATGTCCTTGTATGAGAGAACTAAACGTTACCCCAGTCCAAGCACCAGCAGCGGGAGCCACCAGGCCACACCTCCTGGGAAACACCGTGCATCCGCTGGGCCCACTGTGGCCAGATGAGCACCCCTGAAGTGCCCAGTGGACCCACAGGGCTGCCTCAGGCAGAGGTGCGTGTTCTCATGAAGCCTGACCCACGGGGTGAGGCTCCACGCTCAGGCAGCAGACATCCACCCTAAAACGTGTGTGAAGCAAACACGCATCCTTCTGTGCACGTCCCCGGGAGCTACCTGATCCCAAACTGGCGCACATGCAAACTGCAATCAGCTGCAGGATAAGGAAAGCCTGCCAGCACACACTGTGAACTGAGCCCACAGCACCGCCACGCTGGCAAACACCAAGGCATCTTTGGAAACAGAAACAGAAACGCGAGGCTTTTACGTAAAACTGCTCGTCCTGAGAGCGGTATGTCCTTTGGAACAACAAAGCCCAGTGTCAGCTCCCTCTCCACGCCACTCCCACCCCGCGAGCTCTAAAGGACAAACCTCCCTGACCATGAGGGGGCCTCTGCCACTTTCCCAGCCATTTGCCACCTATGTGCTCCTCACGGGATGGCGTAGGTTGATGGTGGCCCTACAGCCAACAAGCTTCTGAGAGCCGAGTGGACGGGCTGGACACCCACACGGGACCCACACCGCGGCTCTCTATTTTTCCTGGCTGGCAATTAGGAACATTTGTTAGGTTTTGTCTATTTGCCATGTGAAATGGAAGATTTTGCTTGTTAATCAAGCAAAAAAATGTATGCCCTTCTGTAACTAATCATACCATTTAAAAAGCAAGTGTAAAGCAAAATTGATTTTTTCTGTGCGCTACGATCCCTTTTTGCTGAAGCATGCAGACGGCAGTCATTTCTAAATATATGTTCCCTTTAGAGATTAAATTAAACCTGTCCCCTAGAAATGCTCGCTAAGCCCAATACAATCAGAAATCTGACTCTCGACGCATCTGCTGCCAGCCCAAGAAGAAGACACTTGGCTCTGACCTCCCTCCGCCACACGCCGGGCTACACTCTGGGATAAATTGCTTTTCTTTCTGGTTCTCACTTCACTTGACCAGAAGATAAGGTGCTGGGGAGGGATGATCTCATTCTATAACGCCAGGATGTGCTGGAGCAGCTGCTGGCAAAGTTAAACAGAAACACCAGAAGTATTTCTAATGAGAACTACAACTTCCATAAAAATCACGTTAGTCTCTTGCAAGACTTAGAAGGTGGGTCGAGGAGACCCACTGTCTGAAGTGACTGGAGCTGGAAACAGAGTCCATATCAGATCAGTCTATTGGCTGGGGCAGTACTCACATTTCTTGAGAAGCTGGAGCAAAGGCTGGAAAATCAGATGCTGTACAGTCTTTGCGTATTAAGAATGAGTTAAAAAAAAAGCATCACATTTGGTACCTATTTCAAAACATTGCATCTGGGAGGGCTACAGTGTTTAGAAAAAAAGGGGACTCCAGATATTCCAATGATAAAGACAAGAGGCAAATTCCTAGAGTCTGATCCCTACATGACGAGTCTCTGGGTAGAGCATCACAGAAGGATTTACCGGTATGTGCCAAACAAAGAGCCACCCTGAAACGGCACTGAGCTGCCCCCACCACCTCCTCAAATCTTCAGCGCAGGGCTTCCCTGGGGGCGCAGTGGTTGGGAGTCCGCCTGCCGATGCAGGGGACCCGGGTTCGTGCCCCGGTCCGGGAAGATCCCACACGCCGCGGAGCGGCTGGGCCCGTGAGCTACGGCCGCTGGGCCTGAGCGTCTGGAGCCTGTGCTCCATGGCGGGAGAGGCCACAACAGTGAGAGGCCCGCGTACCGCAAAAACAAACAAACAAAAATCTTCAGTGGAATTAGGGACTTTGTCCCCAAAGTCAATGAAAACGCACTCTGGCTGCACACAGAGCAAGCCCAAGCCAGAAACCCCAGGGGCTGGAGAGAGTCCTTGCCTTCACAGGACCCATCGCTCTGCATTGCAGAACTGAGAACACAGGACCCAAAGTAAGAAATGGCCTTTTACAAGCTAGGGACTCTTGCCAAGGCCTCACTAAGCATGAGCGTCCTTCGGGAAGAGGGAAGAGGATGAGTAAGCCAACATCCCGATCAGAAGGCTGACATGTCTCAGGAAGCTGTGGCTGAACTTGGTTTCCTTTCATCTCAGAGGGATTATATTCATCTAACACAACTGATAACCTAATTTGTTGCTTTCTTTGTATTTTTCTTGTTAAAATCTGCAGACTGTAACCACGGCTATTCTCCAAGGCAACCAACTCTCTCTCCCCGGAGAGGCCCCCAGAATCCTCCCAGCCTGAGCTGCAGCTGGCCCTCAGCTATGAAGTGCTGGCCCCAGGGCATCTGCAGCCTCGCTGTGGCCGCGCCTGTGATGTATCCTCCCCAGACCGCGTGCTCACCTCTGAGCACAGCCACCTCGCTCCCACGGCCTGTATGCCAGTCGCCATTCAAAGGGAGGCTGTGGGCCTGAATTCTGGGGAAGCCCAAGTTCTAACTGTCCCGAGAGACGCTTTCATAGTCGTGAAGGATGCTGCGCCTTCTCCCCGGTGCTCAGGGTGCACGTGGACTGCCCCACACCCCAGCTCAGGGTCTCATGTGCTCCCCTCTGCTCTCCTCAGGGGCTCTCCTGGCAGGAGCGCGGGCATCTGTGGGGAAGCCCTCAGGCTGCCGTGAGAGCACAGGGCTCATCCTCGGAGGGGAGGTGGATGCTGCTGACTCCCAGGCCCCCAGGAAGGAGGCCTTCCAGCTCTGGATGACTCAGGTTTAAGGAATGTGAAACAGAGACAAACATGCTAAGCTGACCAGGAGTTTCAATGCAAACAGAGCACAACTTCTCCAGTTTTCTCAGTAATTCTGGCTATTTACCAGCAGATGGCATCAAAACCCACAGGTTGGCTTCTGGGGTCAAACTCCAATTGCAGACCACTCTGCGGTCCATGCCACTGCCTGTTCTGGAGATGCAAGTCACCACGGCATCAGCTTATGAAGGCTTTGGGTACTGCCTCCTACCCAATTCGGTTCTGCATGGAGATGCAGACAGCAGTAAGAAAATCTGGGTTTGCAAAAGGACAGACTGATGATTAGGACCATGCAGAGCTGGGACGGCAGAAGACAGCTCTTAGCAGTGAAAGCCAGCGGGCAAACAGACTCAAGGCATCAGCTCTCCTAGTTGAGTTGGTCACTTCCCGCTGCCTAGAGCTGGTGTCGTGTAGAGACCTTGAACCCTGCCTGCTCGTCAGAACCAGCAGGTTTGCAAAGTAGATGCTCCAGCCCATGCTTGGAGACCGTGATTCAGAAGCAGAAATGTTCAGAAACTCGTGGGTGACTCTAACGCACAGCCATGCAGGTCTGGGGACAGCCGCCATGCCAGACAGAGAACACAGGGAAAGAGGAGGTGCCTATAAGCCACGGGCCTCGCTCCACAGCACGGTGACCCACCTTGGACCACACGATTCCTGTTGGCTTGGGGCGCTCACACCCCGTGGTGATGACTCGAGTTGGAGTGAGAATATAGTCCACGGTGAGGTCGTGATCCTCAAGGAGTGTTTCAGGTATGTCGACAACCTGGTCAAACAGAAGCGGGTGAAGGAGCGGACAGGGATACGGCCCCAGCTGTGTTGGCTGCACCGCTGGGTGGAAGTATGATGTCCCCCAAACCCATCATGGGCAAGGCCGAGCTGCCACAGCAGGCGAATCCAGCCTGGCTGAGCGACGCCATGCCCGACACGGCATGGAGGGAAGGCGGACACCCTGCTGGCCTGTTCCCAGGAAGCACCTGGCAGTCGTGGACGATGGTGACCACTGGCGTCCCCTGGCTGACCGCTCCCATCGACACCATCATGGCGTATTCAAGGTCGGCATAGCCTTCTCCCTTCCCAATTCTCCAGCCTAAGAACAACGCAGAGAATCAATGTCTCTGTGGGGTCTGGGGAACCATGCAGGATTACGTTTCTCATCGTGGACTCAGAGGCGTTACAGAGGAAGAGCCACACACAGCGGTTCACACACAGTGAAGTGAGCGTGGAGCCTTCTCAACACAGACCTCTCCTTTACCAAGGAAACTGCGCTTGCATTTATGGGAGCTTTACGTCTACAAGTAGTGAAACAGTAGTTTTTAAAAACACTAAGGACAAATTCCTACTAAAGGCAAATCTTTTTCATCATGGAGCGAAAGCAGGAAGTCTAAATCAGGGACGTGGCTGTGAGACAGCACAGCCTTGCCTTGTAAAAGCACTACGGACTCACCCAGCGCAGCCCCACAGCTTGGAAGGAGGCGGTTTAAGCAGCACTAGTGCTATTTTCAAATTCACAAATGCGGCACAAGAAAAGGGTTCATCCTCTGAGGCTGAAGGACAAGCGAAGCAGGAGAAAAGAACGCAGGACAGCGGACAGGGGACGCTAGCACGCTGCCAGCTCCCCGCAGAGTCCAGCTACTCTGCTCGGCAGGACGCCCAGGCCAGCCGGGAGCTCTGACTTCTGTGTAACGTCAGCATCGTCAGCAAGCGTGTACGCGCCATCACTCACACGTCCTGTAAGATTCAGTCCTGACTGAGCTCCTTTTACAATGAAAAGCCTTCAACCGGGCACACTAAGAAGCAAGAGGAAGACAATTCAATAGCAGAACAGCAAAGGGTACAAAGAGTCCAGAGAGAGACGGGCGGACGGACAGTGAACACAGGAGAAATGTTCAAGCTCACCCAAACCAGATGCAAATGAAGAGGCGACTCAAATACCACTGTTCACTATCAGACGCAGAAACTGAGGTGGGATAATTCTAGTTATTCACAGAAGAGGGAGAGAGGCACGCAGAGGGGTGGGGATGTGAGGTGGGCACACTTTCTGGTGGGTAATTTGGCAACATCCATCAGGATTTAAAAACCCTTTGGTCCGGCAATTCTTCTCCTAGGAATCACCCCACAGGTGGTCCTCAAAGGTACCCCTAGAGCACACGATAAGACGACACCTCATTCTGGCGGTATTTGCAAGGGAAAGACCGAAACAAACACTGGAGATAACTTAAATATATATCAGTCAGGGCTGATGGACAGGAGGAGGCTGAGCTCTGTGCTGACGGGCAGAGCCCTTGGAGACACAGACGCAGCAGCAGCAGCGCACAGCGCACTGTCAGTGCGGAAACAGAACCAGGATGAACGTGCAGCCCACACACAGAACACTCGAGATGCCTGTATCTCACACCACACAAGCTGATACTTCTGTGGGCATCAGGGGACAGGCAGAGGGAAAGTGGCCAGGCAACGCTTTCTGTGCTATCCACCTTTTTTAAACACATGCATGGTGATTTTGTTGTTTTAATTAGGGGGTTATCTAAACAGTGACAGTTACAAAACATTGTTTTCTTTTTCATACATCCTGAATTAAAAAGAAAACTCCTGACGTCCTTTTAAAAGAAGAAATCGTTGCTAACTTCCCATTGCCAAAAGAGTACAGCCCAGTTCCCGGCATCTGGCCTCTGGTCTCTGGAAGGACAGCCCCAGACACTAGAGGGCCGTGCTACGTGACCACGGCACTCCCTCTCCCCGTCCTGCCCCGCCTGCCTCAAACACACCTGGCACGCAGGAGCCAACCCTGAGGCCTCTTCTGAGGTCACCGTGCTCCAAGCTGGCGAGTCCCTCCTCTGAGCCTGCCTACGTCCACCCCGGCTTCTGTTTCCAGCACTGAGCACGTCGTATTGTAGCTCAGCTCTCATGTCTGCTCCACCCACCCACTGAGGACCCACAGCAGAGTCCACTCAGTGCCGGCCTGGCATGTGGCACACAGTGGGCACACGTGTGCTCACATGTACCCGTCCCAGGTACATCTATCTGTAAAGCATCTATCTGTAACTGTGAATACAAGGCAAACAAGGAATAAAGACCTGTAACATGTCACTCCTAAGCATCTCACACAGTAGCTCAGAGCAGGAGCTGGGAAAAGAGTAAGTTTAAGGTGATGGTATTAAAGGCCAACATTTAAAACACGACGCTCAGGGTTCAGAACGAATGATTTAGAGCACTGCTCGCCAACTGTTTATTCGGAACCTCTACTGAAGGAAGAACTTGGCTTTGGCCGACTAACTTCCAAAGGGAGATCTGAGGATGAGCATCTCAGGACATTCTGTTGGCGGGAAGGGAGGAGAGAGAAGGCTTTCCTGGTGAGGGTGGGGGTCCCAATAACACCACACGAGCGCAGCTCTGCAACGTGCTCATCCTGCTGCAGAATCAGCAGCTCGTTTCCAACAGCACCCAGCTGGGCCTGGGGCAGAGCAGGGCAGAGAGGAAGAGGCCCTAGGGAACCCCAGAGATGAGTCCTGAGGGCGGCTCAGCCCAGGGCAGAGGCTGGCATAGTGACCCACCCTGTCCCTGCTCACAGGCTTGCGGGGTGAAGCTCCAGGCCTCAGAGGCAGCCTCAGGACACCCCGCACTGTCCAGGAGGCTGCTGCTTCACAACAAAAAAGAGCTTCAGAACCCAACGTTTCTCCACTTACTGGAGGCTCTCCAAAAACAACTATTTACTGACGCACTGCAAAGAAGTTCAGCTCCAGTTCCAGTTAACTTAAGAACAGAGGGGAAATCTTTCACCACCTGAAGAGAGATTATCTCACTTTATTTTTCCTGTTATGAAAAGTGAAAATGCTGTAAAGGTGTTGAGTGGGACTGAGAGTGGGAGGGACCGAGTTAATTCTTCAAAATGAGTGATAGACGCAGTGGTTATGCACGCCAGGCACGCGTCCAGAAAGCTGAAATCACTCACCATCAGCGTCTGAAAGGCGACCGGAGCGCTGGGGGAACAGCAGGCTGCAGGGTAAGTGGTCACATCCGAGAGTTTCTGTTCTTAATCTTACCTTTTTCAGAAACAGCCACGGACCCCACGACCACTAAGTCCACAAGGACCCTGGAATCCAAGCCCACGGGAGTGCTGTAGTTCCTCACACCCTGCGGACAGACACGCGGCCTGAAAGCTCCCTGGCAGAGAGGCCACCCGTCTCATAGCCCGCGGGGAGATGCACTCAGGGTCTGAACAGCCTCCCGAGGGAAGCACGTGCACCACCCCACAGCAAACACGCAGCATCATGGAAGCAGCAGCTCAGGAAAACCATGGATCAGAACCATTTTAAGACAATTCCCCACAATTCTTCCCCAGGAAAGACATCAGGAGGAACTGACAGCACAATGACTAGGATATTCATTTCATAATGTTCAGCAAATCATTTTCCTCCAAGAGGCAGAGAGCCCAGTGATTAGAATACAGGCTCGGGAGTCACAAGAAACCGGGTCCAGGTCCCTCTCCGCTGTGGCCTCAGCAGGAGGAAACTCTCTGAGCTTCAGCCTCTTCCTCTGTAAGACAGGGACACCAGCCCTGCCTCGTCCGACACGTTGGAATGAAATGACAGAGCGCAGGTAAAGCGTCTAGCATGTAAGACACGGCCATTAAGCGTGTGTGACATATCAGCTCACTGTGAAACGCTGGAGGCCTCGCTCTGCGTGAACGGCTGGTCACTCCTAACATATTAATTATTCAACCAAAGAGCACCCAAAGCACACCCACTTATGCTGACTAATGGCGGCCTGGTGCAAAGCACAGGGAGGCTCCTGTGGCCATGACTCTGATAACGGGCGACAGGGGAATCTCGGAAACCAGAGGAGGGTGCTGCACGGCCCAGCACCCGGCAGCAGCGGTCGCTGGATGTGGTACGGTGCCCAGTCGACAAGCACGTGACAAGTCCCTGTAGGACCGGTACCATGACTGGGGCCTCCCAGCCATCAAACCACAGTCATCGGCCCGCAGTGCCCACTGCAGGAAAGCGTGTCCTTCGTTAAGCTCACAGCGGCCATGCAGGCAGGTCTCTTGCCCACGGCCCATGTCCTCAAGCCTGTTTCGGGGCGCTTGGTGCCTGGCAGCCTTGGGGAGCACGCACCTGCCTGGGGTTTTCTGTGTTGTAACCTGTCAGGCCCCCTCTTCTCTCGGGGGCTCAGCCTCACCTGCTCAGTCTGACCAGACACAGCGTGAGCAACCAGGAGTCACCCTGACTCTCCAAGATCCTGTTCTATTCAACCAAGAGTCACCGGATGGGCAGAGGGACTTATGAGGCAGTTAACAGACCTTTCTGCCTGCCCCCTGGGGTGGTTACCAGAACACTCCTGAGTCAGAGTAAATACAAAGACCACGATGGCACACACAGGTGGCTGGGGTGTGGCCGTGGCAGGGGGCTGAGGGACAGACTCAGAGTTTTATCTGCCATGAAGTAAGCCTACATCACAGTCTCCTACAGTGACACGCACGGTGGCGGCATTTCACCACTAAGCTTTGGCAACCTAAATAATAATCGTACTAAATTTGCATCTGCGTTAGACGTGGCTTTAAGAGTCTCTCTCTCTCCTTTGCCATTTTTCCTCTGCCACAAAGAAAACAAAAATCTTTGGTTTTTTCTACCCGCGCTCTGTCATTCTGAGGTTCATGGCCCTGGATCTCTGATTTCCATCCGGTATCTCATGATGTAACAGAGCCCAAACACAGTTCAATCTGTATGCAAGCTCAGTTGTGAGAGCTGGTCTGGCTTTACCCTGGCCAGGACCAGCCAGTGCCGGCACCTCACAGGGCCTCCTGGCAACGAGCCCCATGTCGGTCACCCTTCGGAGGGGAGTGGGATGCTGTTAAGGGTGACACAGACCACTACACCAGCACCACGGCCATGTCTGACCTGGACCTCAATACGTGGAAAGGGGCTGCTCTTACTGTCCGGAACCTACCAATTATAACAGATCACATTCCCTGCCAGCTTGCGGAAGTATGGGCTCAGATCTGTGGCCACAACCACCAACTGCAAAGGATCACGGGGTGGCCACTTTGAACATTGACCAGAACCACGGTTATCTCTTATTTTTCTGCATTTATTTTCCCTTTGTTCTTTTTCCTACATGTATTTTATTATCTTACTTTATTATATATATTTTTGTATGCCACATCGAATTCTATTTTTGCAATAAGACAGGTTATCAATAAATAACGATAAAGCATTCACTTTTTATACACTAGACTTAAGTGGAAAATCCCTTTTTAAAAGGAATATCTTGATGCCCTATTTCTTCTTCCCACCGGATTAGGAATCAAATGACCTGGGGTCAACTCTAGAACTCTGAAAAGTCACCAGATTCTATTTCTTCATCTCTAAAATACTAGACAAATTCCATTATAAGGCAGTCTAATGTGACATTTACACACTGGTTTTATGGCATCGTGAGGTAGTGAAGAAAATCATACTGCTAAATCACTAAAGCCATTATTACTTTAGCACTTGCTGAGGCAATTTCCAATTGAACATACTTTGGAAATTCTACCCCGCGTCCCCATTTGCTCTGGTGGCATCTGAGAAAATGCTACAGGGCACTGAACAGCACCAAAAGTTAACACCAGAGGGCGCCAGAGTACTGGAAAACTGGCTTTCCCTTTTCTTAATTAACAGGGGAATTTACTATTTCTCAGCTTAGTGCAAGAGAAAAACCGAGTTACAGGCAGTTTTTCTGCTTGGCTCCTGTAATGACGAGATTGCTGAACACTTAACATCACTCTTCATTTGGCTTTGCTAAACACAGATTTCAGCTCTGGCGCATTTACACTGTTCTAACTCACCAGAAGCCACGGCTGAGAACGGCTCTTCCCTGTGGCCGGTGTTGCTTTTCACACTTACCTGAGAGGTGGCACATTTTCTCAAGATGTCTTTAGTTGCCCCGGGGGGTGGTGTGATCTTATTAAACAACCCCGTTCTCAGTCGTGGTGTTGGAACCAACAATGTTTTTTTGCTCTTTTAAAAGAAAAGACAATCAATAAATTACAAAATTTAAGATGGGAACTTCCTTGTGTATACTTTTAACATTTCAGGAACAGAAGCAAATTACTATTACCTGCATTTTGGGGTGTGTGCCAAGGAGATGAGTTGCTTTGCAAACCCAAGTGAATAATACAGGGGGCCCATTTTACTTAAAGCAGCTGCACTACCCCGCCTCAGAATAAAGGGGCAGGAGGTTTGTAAAACTCGCTGACCCAACTCTACTTGCCATTCACAATGCTTACAGGTGAAAATGACCATGCAAATCCTGACGACCTTCCTGGGCCTTCTGCTCCCAGCATTAAGCACTATCCAGGTACAGGGATGTTTTATCTTGAAGCTGGCATTACACAGCCGCATTAAAAACATTACCCCGTCAAGCACTTGTATCTAGTTTGCTGCTCAATAAATCACAGTCTGAGAGATCAGTGCTCATTACAATTAGTATTTTATATTGACCTGTGTTGATAACCGTCTTCTTCTATTTAGTTCTCAAATACCTACTGCGAGCCCCAGGGCAGGGGTTTTCAAAGTGGGGGCCCCTGGCCAGCAGCATCAGCAGCCCCTGGACACCTGTCAGAAGTGATCAGAAGCCCTGTGGGGCCCAGCAACCTGCTTTAACAAGCCCAGCCGGTAATCCTGACACGCAAGAAAGTTGGAGAAACAAGGCCCAAGGACAGCGCTGCAGAGTATTCAGGGGTGGGCCATGAGGCAATCATAAAATTTATAAACTCCTTCATGTAAAAAATCACATGTTTTACTTTTTGTGCAGGAGATGACAGCCTGAGACCAACAAAAGACCTATAAAAACACAGTCTGGCTTATTAAAAAAAGGTTTTCAACCCCGAGAAGAGTATTTCAGCAAAAGTAACGAGTACGTGCTGCTCTCCTTTTGAGTGTGACAGAGGTGGTGGTTTTATTTGCAGTCTCCAGATCCTGGTATACTGCACACTACTCTGATCACCCCTCGGCTGTACACCAGAGTGCCCCGGGGAGCTCTGAGCCTCAGCAAAGTACAGTTCCACTCGAGCCTGACTCAGAAGCGGACACTGGCAAGAGTCTCCAGAGCTCCTCAGGGGTGCTGACTTACAGCCAGTGTGCTCAGGCCCAGGGATCTCAAAGCTCCATCAGGGCGTTTACTATGAACAGGTTCTAGAACCGAATAAAGGTCTGGGGTCAAGCCTGGGAAGCTGTGCCCCCAGGTGTGATCTGCGGCCGTAGGCATCACGCTGCCCCTGCCTGCCGAGGTATGCACTTTCCCACACAGGATGAAACGCGCCCGCAGAGCGAGGATTCTCAGGAGTTGTAGGGAAACTGAGTCACCACCCGAGGCCTGGTGGCATACAGCAGAATCCCACAGACCCTGCACTGCCACACGCAGCACTATACTCACTGTAAACGGTGTTTTGTTTCGGCAAAACAACATCATCCATTACTTTAAATGAGTGATGTTATCTGAATTTTACTGCTTTTATAGTTTGGTTTATATGTAATTTACATGTTTACTTTGGTTTTACAGTCACATAAGATCCTGAGCCTTATAATTTATAGCAAGTTTTATGTTTATACTTATTAAATTATAATAAATTGAAGCAACCCTGGGGGAATTTTTCCTCTTGAAAAGGGGCCTATTATATCTACGTTAAGAAACACTGTTCTAAGTCATATATTTTGGGGACTCATTTCTCAGATCTCTTACTCATGGGTTATCAAGTTTCGAAGAATTATAGTATTACAAATGTAGCAGATGAAATATATTGTAATCGTTCGCTTCTGGAGAGGTACATTAGAATTGGGATGCCTCAAAGTCATGGTTTCAAAGTCTTTTCTCTTTTAATTCAGAGATGTTCAGGACTTCTAGACCGACAGACAAGGGAAGAGCTCTGGACCGCCCTGGAAAAAACAACTCCAAGGACACATTCTGCACTGGAGGGAGTCAGAAGCACCATCTTTCCAAATGTGGGACTGTGCACATCTGCCAGCCCCCTGGGGAAGTGGGCCGCTCAGTAGCCAGGGCTCAGGCTCAGGGAATGGGATTACCTGCAGCGCCAGCAGCCGGACGCCTTCCAGCGGTTTATCAGGGTCCACTTTAACCTCCTGCGTTCTGGCAAAAACCGCGAGGTCTTTGATGTTTTGGCAAGCCAGATAAGAGCCCTGGTTAGGCAGATAGACAGAGGTGCACTTACGTTGAGGACGAAGAAGCGGGCATTTTTCTGGGGTGCGTCAGGGTTGACTTTAATGGTTCTGGCCATTTTGAACGCCTGCAAACGTGGGAAATGCTCAGCGGCCCGAGAAGCACCCTGTTTTTAAATGCAAGTGCATGTTACTAAGAGGCCACCACCCTGGGCCACCCTCAGCCTGATGCTCCAGCATCTCCCCCAGACAGGCGCGGGGGCCGATTCTGAGACCAGGTCTGGGGTCACCCGAGAAATGTCTAAGGAAGCAGTCAGGTAGAAAGGGCTGAGAAGCCAGCCTCGCTGGCTGGGGCTCCCTCTCAGAGCACGTCACTCCTTAGGAAGCAACTGTGTGAAAAGGCACCACAACCATCGAATGCTTCCAGCCAGGAGAAATATTTCACTCTGTACCAAACGGGGAACAGTAGCCTTAGCACCTCCTCATGGCAAGACGCGACCCACCCACCAACCCTGCACAGAAAGGCACGAGGTGCTCGCGAGTGAAGGTTAAGTAGCATGATGAAGGACCTCTCAAAGCATAAAAGCACCCCGGCCAGCTGGTTCAGATCTCACACCACTCACTGCTCACCGAGCTCAAAGCCACCGTGAAGCAGGAAGGGAACTGTATTACCACTGCTGCTCATCTAGGGGTATCCTGCTTTCACTGTGAATGCTCCAGGAATGCTTCAGTACCTTGAAGTTGGGAATCCTGTGATGAACAGGCCGGGGGAAATCAGCTAGATTTCGTGCCTCCATGTAGTCCCAAATCTGCTCACGAATGTCCTGTTTGGAAACACCTATGGCAGTAAAGGGTGTGACTGATAAACCCACAGACAGGAAGCCCACAGCGCAGCAATCCCAGGGCCCAGCGCTCGCCCGCTCCCGCTGCACCCCCAGCTCTGCCCCGCCAGACAGAACCTAGGGCTTCTGATCCCTACGTCGAAAAACTAGGGTCAGTGCTAAGTTTTTCCACCTCAATAAACTGCTATAGTCCAAACACAGTGTAAATGCAACGTAACCCAAGTGTTAATTAAGCCAGTTCTATGAACCTGTAGCGGCGGGAGAACAGACGCAAGCCAAGCCATGGACCCAAGCATTCCTAACCCCTCACGCGGAGATACCAGTTCTGCTAAGTCTCTGTGATCTCAGTCTCAGTCTATCGGTCTTGAGACGGCTGTGATTACCTCACTCCTGCTGTAAGTCCTGTTCGCTTCTCTTAGACCTAAGCGACTCGTAACCCAGCTACTATTCTGCATTCCAACTACAGCCTCCTTCATTGTGGGACTCTTTATTCCAGACCTCGCTTTGGTAATGGATTAGGCAACAAATATTCCTTAAGGACGTGACTGGGAAAGTCCTAAGAAAATCCACACCAACCACGTGCCCCTCCTGGAATGGAGAACCATGAAAAGCAGTTTCCAGTTAAGCAGGAAAAAATAAAATCAGCACATGCATATAAACAATTTTAAGATAGTCACTGAATTTTTGTTTTCCTTTGTCCGAAAGGATATCCCTGCACTCATACAGAAGTCTGTTTCAAATCACTTTGGTGTGACGGGGCACCTCTCATCACCCAGGCAGGAAACAGGGGCAGGTTCAACCTCTCAAGTCCTCAGTCTCCCCTGCTGGAGTGGAGGCTGCTCAAAAGTGACACAAGGGAGCAGCCCAGAGAGCTGGGAGCCACCGCCCTGGGGGGTGGGATGTGGCTGGCAGCTGGTTTCTAGCCATAAACATTTAGCAATTGTGTGGCTTTGAGTCTTGTGAATCAATTACATTGTAAAAGCTTAATTCTTTTGTAAATGGAGCTTTAAAACATACAAAGGCATCTATAATGAATAGCCTCTCTCCTCACGGTCTGCTGAGTACCGGGTCCCTTCCCCCAAGGCAATCAGTGCACCTATTTGTTCTAGTGAATTCTTCCCCAGGCATCTCAGACTTCTCCCTGGAGACACTCCATTCTTGCCCTCATCCTCCTTCCCTAAGAGGGTGTGCTATACATGCAGCTACATATACTGCTTTCAACTCTGCTATTTACTTACTGTCCTGCAGACTGGTCCATACGGTATACAAAAGCACCCTCATCCTTTTCTGCAGCTGCCCAGTTTTCCACGATGGGGGCAGGTCAAATTTTACTCAAGACTGATGGGCAACAGGTGGTTTCCAACCTTGTTACTGACGTATGCCTTACAGCCCTTGCCCATTTTATAGCCATTTGTTAAACCCCTACGTGTAGTTTTAAGGTGTTCAGGGCCAGAGCCAAAGGTTTCCACTGCTTATGCCCACAGGCTAGACACAGACTCCCCTGGAACCGCAGCCATGCCAGGCCCTTCACAGCCAGGCCCCAGAGCCTCCTGGACTTCCTGCCAACACTGCTGCTGCCTCTTGACCCCAGCTGTGCTTCTGAACCACTGCAGAAATCAGGAATGCAGACTCGAGTGTACACGCATCTCCACGGACGCAGGCCAAGGCTACGCTACTGCTGGCCTGGGTAGGGCCATGCAGGCAGTTTCCAGCACTTGGCTTGCTCTTTCCTGCTGGGAGCTCTGCATTTGCTGGTCTCTGCTGGAAAGTCTGTTCTACTCCCTGTCCCTCAGGCAAACCCTCACTCTTCAAGGCCCAGCTTCGGCACCACCTCCAGGAAGTCTCCCCTCCATGCTGTTCCAGTGGCCCGAGGATCCCTGGCACAGGGTGTGGAATGAGTTGCAAAGCTCTGCCGGCCACTTCAGCCTCATCTCCTGTCACTCTCACATCGAATTCAAAAAGTGGCCCAACCATGTCGGCCCCTAGCCCCACACACCTGTCCCCCTGTCTTTTTCAGGCCTTTGTACCTCCTCCCCTCCCCTCCCCTCCCAGGTTCTCCCCTTCCTGTCCCTTCAGGCCTAGCTGAGACGCCACCTCCCCCAGAAAGTATTCTGAGTGCTGGGTCACAGACAGACGTCCCTCCTTTAGGACCCTCCCCCGTTGAGGAACCCAGAACACGCTCACTGCTTGTTTTTTCCAACAAAAACCATTACATCGACACAACTATTAAAAGGCTACTATATTTATCACTTTCACTAACAACCCAGACATCCAATGATATCCCCAACACTGGGCACAGTGCTGTGTGGAACACAAGAGATGTAGGCATTGGGGCCCTTACTCCACAGTCAATAAATCACAAACATCCCAGTGACTCCCATTTAGAAAGCACTGGGCTAATCGCAAGGGGAGGGAGAGAACAAAAGGGCAGGTTCTTGCCCTTGGGAAGTTACCAAAACATGGGAAATAATTAGAATAATAAAAGGCGACATATATTAATGTGAGAAATGCATGAACCCTGTTCGTAACTGCCCAACAGGTCAGCCTGGGTCTCGTTCCTTCCATCTCTAGCCCTGAGGTCACTCCTGGCATCTCCAAAGGTCTTTGTCACCATCCCACTGAACGATCGGCACCTGTTTACTGTGCTATTTCCACGCTACCCAGACAGTAAGGGAGGAGGGGATTTATTCACGGTTGTCGAACCGGGCTTTAACAGACCCTGGGGCGCCAACGGCCTTGGTAACACCTTTGCCAGGCAATTCTGCAAAGAGTAACCAAAGCTCAGGGGCTCTGGGGCGAGCCTCCCCGAGGCCTAGGGAAGGGCCTGGGACAGCCTAGGTCTCGGAAACCATCCGTTAAGAGGTCTGTGACGCAGCACCCCAGCGTTTAGGTTAAACTGGCTTCCAGTCGTGCCCCCGCCAGCAGCTGTGAGCCTCCGTTTCTCCTGCTGTAAAGAGGACGGGATACGGGAGACACATCTCTCGGGGACGCACGGACAGTACCGCGTACCCAGAAGATGGCCTCCCTTCCTCTTCCCACCTGCTCCACTGACAGTGTCGGGTATCCGGGTCCCAACCCGCCGCAGGTTCGACCCTGCACCCGGCTCCGACCCCTCTGAGACCCCGCCCGCCCCTCCACGTCCCGTCTGCCCAATCCCCGGGGACCCCCTCCGCGTCCCCGCCCGCCTCTCAGCGGCCCCTCCGCGTCCCCGCCCGTCTCTCAGCGGCCCCTCCGCCTCCCCGCCCGTCTCTCAGTGGCCCCTCCGCGTCCCCGGCCCGCCTCTCAGCGGCCCCTCCGCGTCCCCGCCCGTCTCTCAGCGGCCCCTCCGCGTCCCCGGCCCGTCTCTCAGTGGCCCCTCCGCCTCCCCGCCCGTCTCTCAGTGGCCCCTCCGCGTCCCCGCCCGTCTCTCAGCGGCCCCTCCGCGTCCCCGCCCGTCTCTCAGTGGCCCCTCCGCGTCCCCGCCCGTCTCTCAGCGGCCCCTCCGCGTCCCCGGCCGTCTCTCAGTGGCCCCTCCACGTCCCGTCTGCCCAATCCCCGGGGACCCCCTCCGCGTCCCCGGCCCGCCTCTCAGCGGCCCCTCCGCGTCCCCGCCCGTCTCTCAGTGGCCCCTCCGCGTCCCCGCCCGCCTCTCAGCGGCCCCTCCGCGTCCCCGCCCGTCTCTCAGTGGCCCCTCCGCCTCCCCGCCCGTCTCTCAGTGGCCCCTCCGCCTCCCCGCCCGTCTCTCAGTGGCCCCTCCGCGTCCCCGGCCCGCCTCTCAGCGGCCCCTCCGCGTCCCCGGCCCGTCTCTCAGTGGCCCCTCCGCGTCCCCGCCCGTCTCTCAGCGGCCCCTCCACGTCCCGTCTGCCCAATCCCCGGGGACCCCCTCCGCGTCCCCGCCCGCCTCTCAGCGGCCCCTCCGCGTCCCCGCCCGTCTCTCAGCGGCCCCTCCGCCTCCCCGCCCGTCTCTCAGTGGCCCCTCCGCGTCCCCGGCCCGCCTCTCAGCGGCCCCTCCGCGTCCCCGCCCGTCTCTCAGCGGCCCCTCCGCGTCCCCGGCCCGTCTCTCAGTGGCCCCTCCGCCTCCCCGCCCGTCTCTCAGTGGCCCCTCCGCGTCCCCGCCCGTCTCTCAGCGGCCCCTCCGCGTCCCCGGCCGTCTCTCAGTGGCCCCTCCACGTCCCGTCTGCCCAATCCCCGGGGACCCCCTCCGCGTCCCCGGCCCGCCTCTCAGCGGCCCCTCCGCGTCCCCGCCCGTCTCTCAGTGGCCCCTCCGCGTCCCCGCCCGTCTCTCAGCGGCCCCTCCGCGTCCCCGGCCGTCTCTCAGTGGCCCCTCCACGTCCCGTCTGCCCAATCCCCGGGGACCCCCTCCGCCTCCCCGCCCGTCTCTCAGCGGCCCCTCCGCGTCCACGCCCGTCTCTCAGTGGCCCCTCCGCGTCCCCGCCCGTCTCTCAGCGGCCCCTCCGCCTCCCCGCCTGTCTCTCAGGTGGTCCCTCCAGCGGCCCCTCACCCGCCCTCGGCTCCATGGCGACGCCGTCAGTGCGCGACACCTCACCCAGCGGAGTCCGGCACGAAGTGACGCCACCTGCGCGCGCCCTCCAAGCGCCTGCGCACTGGCCTGGGGTGGGGTGGGGGCGGTGGCGTAGCCGCGGAGGCCTGGTGGGAACGTTCCGCGGCGCGCATGCGCATGCGGCTCCGCGGGCCTTGCGAAGGGAGGTGGGCGTGGGGCCTGAGGGTTTGTTCTCTGAGCAGGCCAAGCACAGAGGCCCTGCTCCGACGCGCGTTTGCCGGGCGCTGGGGAGCTACCGAGTGAACAACCCCTGGCCTGTCGGAGCCCACTGCCAATTCAAACACAGCTACCTCCTGTTCTATTCCCCAGAGGCCCCCTACTCCGGGAAGCCGGCCTGGATTGCTCCTCCATGCCGCGATCCCTCTCCTGTGAGACCCTACAAACGTTAAATGCCACAGTTTATTTTCTGTTTCCTGACTTCCCCCTGCATCATCTACACACACACACACACACACACACACCCCTCCTAAAGTGCTAAACAAATAAATAATTCTAATAAAAAAGGATGGCTCCCGAGAAGCTAGAAGATTCCCTTCCCCCTGGGGAGCCGCTCTGCTTCATTCGGTCCTTTACAGGCCCCCTAGGGCCTCCCTTGCTTATCGTCACCGTGAGACCCGGTGGTCACTTTCAGGCAGGACGGTGATTCCAAGTCTGGTGTATTCTCTGGGGCTCAGAACACACATCCCACAGTCTGCAAATTCGGTGAAAAACATACAGCCTCCTCATCTCTTTCTCTCCCTGCCCTGTCCAAAAATCAAAGCCCTGTCTGCACCTCCCAGAGAGCAGTCGCTTCTTGCAGACTCTGATAATGAATCCTTTTACCCTACCGGGTTAATTAGGCTTGCAAGGTGGTGGTATAAGAAGCTAAAATTTCATAGACATTGAGTCGTGTGTTCAGAAGTCATGCCTTCGTGCATACGCTATTGACTGTGTATATATAGTTATGAAATTACATAAATGTATGTTTCCATATAGACTATTTTTATTTATATAGAAGTTTGTATTTTAACGTTTTAAGTTGACTCTAATTTCCAAGACGCTAACCCTAATCTTAAAGAGGCAGCAAATTAATGGGTTAAGAGATCCTGATTCTCTCACTTGTAGCTGAAAATCTGTGGTTACTTAAGATCTCTAAACCTAAGGTTCCTCCCCTGTAAAATGGTGATATTAACAGTACCTACCCCAAAAGAGGATTAAATGAGATGTCACAGGCAGAACATCTTGGCACACAGTATGCATGCATTACATTTTCCCTTATTTATTAGGGAGGAAAGTCTTGGACAAGTCATACATTCGTTCAATAAACACTTCTTGTGTACTATTATGCCCCAACGTACCCTGCAAGGCACTGGGGCTGCAGAGAGAAACAAGACAGAGTCACTAGCTGCCTGGAGAGGTAGGACATGTGTGGCAGACATGAGACTGCTAAACAAAAGTCAGCTCACCCATCTGCCTGGGTCCAGGGAAGACTGAACTCCCTGCCCCAGGGGTGTGTTGGGGCCACATGATCTGTCCAGGCCGATGAGTTGTGAACAGAAGTGCCATGTGTCACTTGGACACTTAATTCCCAGGGCAGAATCTGCCTCTCCTGCCCCTGCCAAGGTGACAGGAGGGGCAGCCTTTGAAAACCCAGGCTCCTGAGTGACACCCAACTGGGGTTGGCTCAAGATGAAGTCAGTGAGACTCCGGTTGTTTGTTACTGCAGCATACACCAGCCTCAACTGACTGATACACTGTGTAAGCCAACCAATTGCATAGCAACATGCATGAGGGCAACTGTATAGAACTGGCATGCAACGGGCAGCAGAAAGAGGCATGCAATTGACTCTCTTTAAGAAGAAACATACGTATATCTTTAATATTCTGTTTCAGAAGCATCTACAGTGCTCTATTGGATTTCTTACAATTTTGATGGTATTAATTGTGGTGATGCTTGAATTATACAGATAGATAAGCTCCTTAGACAATCAGCGTTTGGTTGTTATTTTTTTAAAACAACCACAAGTTAATGTGATAAACTCCATGGTTGTTCAAGATTGTTTTCCAGAAACTTCTAGAACACAAGGAAAGGGGACATTGGGGGCCAAATTAGGCCCCTACATTAGTGTTTGCAATACGGAAACCCTAATTTCCTTCCATGGAAAGATGTTTGCTCTGTGTCACATCCCTTTTTAAATTTCCAGAGTAACAAAGATGGTTTTCTCCCAATCTTTTTCTTTAATTTTGAAAAATTTCAAACTTAGAAATTGCAAGACCAATAAACAATGAATACCCACATACCATGGGTTCAGCAATTGTCCTCATTTTAGTACATTTTAGATAACTTTCTCTTTCCTTCTCCTCTCTGTCCACACCCTCCCCCTTGGTTGAATCTTTTAAAAGTTGCAGAGATGATGAATATCAGCTCTAAATATTTTGACATGCATCTTTTATAAACAAGACATGTTCTCACTTGACCACATATAATTATCACACTCAAGAATTTTAACCTTGATAAAAAATTATTACCTAATACACACATGATATTCAAACTTCCCCAGGTATTCTCCTCTATTAGTGTTTTTAAAAAATTTCCTCCATCTAGGATTAAATATTGCATTTAGTTGTTCAGTTTCTTTAACCTTTTAACCAAGAACAGTCCTTACCCCTGTTATTTTGTTGTTTATGGTGCTACCATTTGTGAACGGTGGTTTGGACAGTTTTCATCAGGCACACACTTTTTGTCCTGGAAAAAATTTCTAGGAGCTGGATTGCAATGGATTTCTAAGAAGCAGCATTGGCTCTGATGAACTCAAGGGTTCATCAGATCCCAAGTAGCTTTCGGAAGACTGAGACGGCTCTCATTTCTGGTCCCTTTCCCTAAAACCTCATGAGCCCAGGAGTGAAATGTATTGAAAATAGTGAGGAGAGACACAAAAATCCTTTCACTTGTCTGATCTGTTGTTCCTCAAAAGCAGAAGCGGCTGCAGAGGTGTTGTAAGTCTCCCTTAACTTTGGTTAAAGTTAAGGGTTGTTAAAGCCAATGTCAGGCACACACGTGCAGCCCAAACATTTTTGATGAGTTCCCTGAAACTCACGCCACACATCGGGCAGAAAGACAGCTGTCCTGGGAAGACACGAGGAGAGCAATTTGTTAACAACTCTGGCAAGAATATAGCCAGACTTGTAGACACCTAAGAGGCGCAGGTTTTATTTGCTTAAAACCTCAGCGAGTCTCCCTAGAGGGGATTTCTTGCTCCCCAAGCAGTTTCAAAGACACTTCTGTTTTCCAACACATCATGTTCTTGACACATCGCAAAACCATGGAAAATGTTTTGTATTTTCTTGATCGACTCGCCGCGCACAGTTTATTTACCTTTCTCTCTCAGAGATTTTGAACTTTATTCCTGCCATGCAATGCTAAGGTGCATCCATAAGGTGTCAGCACCTCCATTGTAACCAGAATGGTTGAGTTTCCCCCCCACCCCGCCCCACTATTTCAAGAGTAGTTCCCTGATGGGCCTCAAGGTGGCGCCAACACCACAGGTCCGCCCGAGCCGCTTCCAGGTGCAGGAGCCCGCGGCGCCCAGGCAAGGACTCTGTGCGGTGGGGCGCGGGGCCGGGGGTGGGGGAGTGACTTGAATATCTTCTGCCTTTATCGTCGCTTATTATTCTACTAATGCACAGGGCTCTCTGGGGCCCGATTTGGCTTTCGGCTCACTGACAGCAAGGTCAAGAAAGGAAGAAATCAGCAGCCCCCAATCCAAAATACCTTGGCAGGAAAAAGAAAAGATCGGAAACATGGTTTTTGCAAAGTCCAGGTGTGTGGAAGGTGTTGTTTTAATAACCTGAACAAACATCTCTCCCGGAGTCCTACCGAGCGGAGAAGAAACCTAATTCCAGGGGCAAAGGAAAATGTCTCTCTCACCTTTTCTGTCTTGATTATAAGGATTTTTTCCCTTCCCATCCCACTCTTTTTTTTGGGGGGGGGTAATAATTTAGGCCATTCAGCCTAGTTCTTTTCAGATGTCATTGGTTTAAACCTGGACACCCTTGTAAATATAAACTCAGGCAAAAACTGCCATTTTGGGATTTATTTTCCGTGGTCCTTAGCTATTTTGGTTTTTGCCCTGTGCTGTGATAAGGCTTTTTTTCTTAAAGCACCTCGTAAAAGCAGAGTAAATAATATTCCTCCAGGAAGTCTACAGACTGAGGAGTGTTTCTTGATCAATAGTTTGCATTTCCAGTAAAATTGTGAGAACTCGGGCTGCCTGTCACGTACTCCAGGAGAAAGACACTTTTTGCTAGAGGTTTTTTTGGGTTTTTTTGTTTTTTTTTAATGGATGTGAAAATACTGGAGGTATGAAAAAATAATAAAGTTGTAGTGGGAGTTGGAGGGTTGCGGAGAACGCTCAAACCATTCACCTGTGAGCTGAGGACTGGGCAGTTTATTTTACTTCGTTGCCCCCCAAAAAATCAAGTTAGAGAAAGAACCCAGAGCACCCATAAAAAAATATAGCGAATGTTTCAGAAGCAGAATATTCGAGGTAATAGGAAACTATTTTGTACTTTCCCTTTGATTTTGAATTTATCAGGAGATAATACCATTCAAAGATAACGCATATAAATGTTTTTCTTTTGTTCTGTTATTGAAAATGAATGAAGTATCCCCAGTGCGTTCTACTCACCTCCCCCAAAGATAAGACTGACCGTAGATTCTCTCAAACCCTTTTCCTGGGAATCTAATAAACAACTGATGGGAGAGTGAGGAGGGGAAAAGGAATTCCGAAATACAAAAGTTTTATCCGAAGTCTTCTTCCCTTCCCAACCAGACCGACAACTTCCAGAAGAATTCTGACCAGCATTTAGCCCGTCTTATAGATGTCCTGCCCCTTCGGGGAAGCGAGCGGAGGGGGACCTGATTATTCGAGGTGTTGAAGAAATAAATACTCAGTCCACAAATAAACAAACTTTCTGGGACTCCTAGAGAGAAGGAGAAAGCTTTGAAGGGCGAGGATCTCCGAGTCGCTCCAGGTCGATATCCCGAATAATACCATCTCCGGAGGTGTCTTTAACCATTTGCAATCGCTTACCCCATCCTCTCGCGGAGCCCCAGTGCCCAAATCACCTTATCAAACAACAGCCAAACAGAAAAGACTGAAATACAGAAAGTTAACTTGGAGAATCCCAAGGGGCTTCTCCAGGAACTGGAAGCAAGAGCTGCGCCCAGGGTTGTGGGTTCCAGCCGGCGGGGCGCCGGTCGGGAACCCGCTCTACGGACGCGCGTCCAGCGCGAAGCCCCAGCGGAGCGCAGAGCGCGGAGCGCAGGGCTCAGAGTGCAGGGCGCGGGGTGCGGCTCGGGTTTCTCCTCGCGCGCAGAGGAACCCGGCTTTCCCGGGGCCGGGTGGCTGGTGCATTGTTCCCATCTTCGGGGAGCGCGGGAGTCAGCCTGTCAAAGGGAATTTATCTCTGGGAAAAGGGAGACACGCTGCGAAGCTGGAGTTGGTGGGCTGCAAGCGTCTACGCGGGAGGGGAAAGGGGGAAATGAACAGAATTATTTCACTCTCTTCCCCAAACCCCACAAAACGGCTCCCGATGTCGTGGATGATTTACTGAATCCACGGCGAATTTAGAGGATTATATCGTCAAGATGTCGCTACTTTCCCCACTTCGCCTTTCCCCTATAGACGCCTCGGCCTGCCTCCTCAGGTTGGGGTGAGGGGCACTCGGTTTCTATAATTTGCCTCTAAAACCTTTATAGGTTATTCTTGACTGCCCTGAACCTGGAAACTTCCCGTTGATTATTAATTATTTGCTTAAATAATGACAACATACAGCGGAGGCTCCTCCATTCCAGTCCAGCACGTTTACTTGGAAGCCATTACACCTGGACCCCGATAATTAGGAAATCTAATTATTTGCCTCATCACTCATTAATAAGAAAAATAGTCCCAGGTTCTTTGCTACTTACAAGGTCTTTGGGGAGATACTGGACTACATTAATCAATTCGATTTTATATCTCAAACTGACTTTTATCTGCGAAGGAGCGTCGGGGTTTTTTTGTTTTTTTCTTTTGCTCTGGGCACTTGGGCCCATTAACCAAAATGTGATAATAAAATAAATTTTAATAAGATATAACTTTTTAAAAAATCTTTTCAAGTTAAGACTGAGCTGCAGAAGTCTGGTTTTGCGCGGCTGGGTCTTAGAGCCGACGGATTCCGGCGCTCCTCGTCCTGATTGGTGCCAAGTCCCCAGAGCGGCCGGGTTATTGGTCCAAAGTTCCCGGAGGGGGCGTGGCTGGAGGAAAGTAAAAACTCGCTTTCAGCAAGAAGACTTTTGAAACTTTTCCCATTCCCTAAAAGGGACTTCGCCTCTTTTTCCGGGCTCGGCAGGGTAGCACTCTGGACCCCGGCTCTCCGACCCTCAGGGCTGCCGATTTGCTGGGGGGGCTTGGAGAGCCGCCTTCCCCTTCCTGACGCGGACCGAGGGGCCAGCCTCGGTCCACCGCGCGCGCGGCGTCTCCGCTCCGTCCCCGGCCGCCCGCCCGGGCTGCCACCCGCCGAGTCCCGAGAGCGAGCGGGCGAGCGAGCGGGGGCCGGCGCTGCGTTCGCCCGGGCGCGCCCTCCAGGATGCTGCTCCGCCCGGTCCGCTGAAAGAGAGCGCCCTTCCCGGCCCAAAGGCGGGCGCCCCTTCCCGGCGCCTCCTCCAGCTCACCCCTGAGGCTTCTAGGCGCCCGGGGCTCCCCCCCGCCGGCTCCCTTCCTCCCTCTCGCGCTCTCTCGCTCGCGCTCGCTCTCGTAGGGCCTTCCTCGCGGTCCGTGCGCGCAGGCGGTGGCTAGCCGTCTCGGACGCAGCATGCAGGCGCGCTACTCTGTGTCCGACCCCAACGCCCTGGGAGTGGTGCCCTACTTGAGCGAGCAGAATTACTACCGGGCGGCGGGCAGCTACGGAGGCATGGCCAGCCCCATGGGTGTCTACTCGGGGCACCCGGAGCAGTACGGCGCGGGCATGGGCCGCTCCTACGCGCCCTACCACCACCACCAGCCCGCGGCGCCCAAGGACCTCGTGAAGCCGCCCTACAGCTACATCGCGCTCATAACCATGGCGATCCAGAACGCGCCCGAGAAGAAGATCACCCTGAACGGCATCTACCAGTTCATCATGGATCGCTTTCCCTTCTACCGGGAGAACAAGCAGGGCTGGCAGAACAGCATCCGCCACAACCTCTCGCTCAACGAGTGCTTCGTCAAGGTCCCCCGCGACGACAAGAAACCTGGCAAGGGCAGCTACTGGACCCTGGACCCGGACTCCTACAACATGTTCGAGAACGGCAGCTTCCTGCGGCGCCGGCGGCGCTTCAAGAAGAAGGACGTGCCCAAGGAGAAGGAGGAGCGGGCCCACCTCAAGGAGCCGCCCCCGGCGGCGTCCAAGGGCGCCCCGGCCGCCCCCCCACTAGCGGACGCCCCCAAGGAGGCCGAGAAGAAGGTGGTGATCAAGAGCGAGGCGGCGTCGCCGGCGCTGCCGGTCATCACCAAGGTGGAGACGCTGAGCCCCGAGAGTGCGCTGCAGGGCAGCCCACGCAGCGCGGCCTCTACGCCCGCCGGCTCCCCCGACGGCTCGCTGCCGGAGCACCACGCAGGCGCGCCCAACGGGCTGCCCGGCTTCAGCGTGGAGAATATCATGACGCTGCGAACGTCGCCGCCGGGCGGCGAGCTGAGCCCCGCGGCCGGGCGCGCGGGCCTGGTGGTGCCGCCGCTGGCTCTGCCCTACGCCGCCGCGCCGCCCGCTGCCTACGGCCAGCCGTGCGCGCAGGGCCTGGAGGCTGCGGGCGCCGGGGGCTACCAGTGCAGCATGCGCGCCATGAGCCTGTACACCGGGGCCGAGCGGCCGGCGCACATGTGCGTCCCGCCCGCGCTGGACGAGGCCCTCTCGGACCACCCGAGCGGCCCCACATCGCCCCTGAGCGCCCTCAACCTCGCCGCCGGCCAGGAGGGCGCGCTCGCCGCCGCCGGCCATCACCACCAGCATCACGGCCACCACCACCCGCAGGCGCCGCCGCCCCCGCCGGCTCCCCAGCCCCAGCCGGCGCCGCAGCCCGGGGCCGCCGCGGCCCAGGCGGCGTCCTGGTATCTGAACCACAGCGGGGACCTCAACCACCTCTCCGGCCACACGTTCGCAGCCCAGCAGCAGACTTTCCCTAACGTCAGGGAGATGTTCAACTCCCACCGGCTGGGGATTGAGAACTCGACCCTCGGGGAACCCCAGGTGAGCAGCAACGCGAGCTGTCAGCTGCCCTACAGATCTACGCCTTCTCTCTACCGCCACGCAGCTCCATATTCCTATGACTGCACAAAATACTGACCTGCCCCGGCCCTCCTCTGCCCTGGCCCGCTCTGGCTTCGCCTCCCAGACGCGACCCTCTCAAACAGTTCAGGCTGCGGAGACGCAAAAAGAACCCAAACTTGCCCACCGCTTTTTCCGCAGACCCGGGAGCACAGAGCGCGCGCGCCAGCCTCAGCCCTCTGCGAAGCTGCAGGTAACTTTAATTCGCCGCCCCGTTTCTGAGATCCCAAGAGGCCCCAGTACAGGGACGCGGCCCAACGAAATGAATAATGATTTTAAAATCCCCCTCCCCTTCCAGGATGGCTGTGCTCACTGCTCCACTCGGGGTTTCAAAAATTATAACTTATGGACCAAATCCCATAGCGATCCAGTAATGATTCTCTGTAGAGACCCCCATAGGTCTATGGGGGTCTCTATAGATTATGTATGTGCTGTGTGTAATTTTAAATTTCTCTAACCGTGCTGTACAAATTGTGGATTTGTAATCAGGCTGTTTTTTTGTTGTTTTTCAGAGCCATTAATATAATATTTAAAGTTGAGTTCACTGGATAATTTCTCATCTTGCCCGACCATTTCTAACTGCCAAAGTGAAAATTCAAGAAACCTATGCGGGGTTCCCCCCCTGTACAATTATGAGATATAATTCTTCTCCCAGTTGTAGGTCTTTTACAAAACAAGAAAATAATTTATTTTTTGTTGTTGTTGGCGGATAAAGTCAAGTATCTGATACTTTTTATTTACAAAGTGTGATGGTGTTGTATAGTAGATTCCTCCCCCAGCATTCCTAAAAGAAAAAAAAAACACTAAAAATTTAACTTGACCTGTGTTTGTCTTATGTGGTCTTAATTGTTGTACTTGCCTTAAAATAAACCCATGTTGTTTTTCTGCCCAAAGTCCGGACAGTGTGTTTGTATGCTCGAATTTTTAAAAACCAGGTGTGTTCACAAATCCACCTGTTTCGATTATTTTTGTTACACAGGTGGGTAAATGTATAGACATCTACAGATGATCACAGAAGACTGGGGGAACTCCCCTGTTGTCCCGCCAGTGTCACAAAAGGCTTTCGATTAGTTCAGAATCCCACCCTGACTGAGGCAATCAAGAAACAGTCCTGCTTGGACGTTGCTGCCTGAAGGGCTGTGAGCCGTAATGACATTTGCTGTAATGCATTTTGTTAAACGCAGAAAAACATGCCAATAGTCAAAACAAACAGTGCCATTCCATCCCAGTGTCCAGCCATCTCCAATTTAGGAGGCGAGGGAGAGGAGGATAAACATTTTCCATTAGCTGACAACAAACCAGGGGGAGTCCTGCTTTTCCTCAGTTTCCTAAAATACGGACTTCCTTCCCCACTTTAATAGTTCTCCAGAAAAGAATTTGAACCCGGATGGCGGAAATCCAAAGGGGATTGATTCTGTACCATTTAATGACCATCCCTGGCGGTGACCAGATCAGAGGTGAATCTTTGACCTCTTCACTTCTGGATTTGATTTCTAAATGTTTACCCTACTGCAGTGAAAAATTTTAAAGCCTCGTCGCACTTCAAAAATAATTTACAGTGCTTTTAGAGTTTTAAATTTGTCAACTTTTCCAGGACTTTAAATAATAGATTATTTTTCTTTTCAATGTTGACACCTTGTCCTTCAAATTTTAAATAGCCATGCAGCCTTTGTGAGGTGCGGCTGCGCAGGGGAGGGGGGATGGCGTTACTATCTGTTTCACTGACCAAAACACGCAACTCCCCTCTTGGTCTCTGTGTGTGACTTTGGGGTCCAGAGCTCCAAGTTGGGAATTAGTTTCCCAGCCCAGCAGGTGAGAAGGCACTCGTACCTTGCCTAGAGCGCAGCTCCTGTGAACTTAACACTTCAGGAGATGATGATTTTCCAGAAGGTGATCTTGCTGGATGCAGTAGCCTTGAATGTAACCTGGGCGTTATGTTGTTTTTAACACGGCATTTTGTCTCTGTGTTATGCTGAAATCGAATTGGGGGAGGTTTGAGCATAATAATTTCCCCCAAATGTGCAACACAGATTCTTTCAATCTGTGGCCCCAGAGGTGGCACCTGGCTAAGACTTAAAGATTGCATTTTATTCCTTTTCATGACCATAGGAGTGGTGAGCCCCCGGGTCCTTGGTGCTCAGTTGAGTGGGATGCACCAGAGAGAGGGAGGGAGAGACCCCTGAGACCATTCTCTGAGCTGCAGAATGAGGCTGCAGATCGCTCACTGCGGACTCGGGCACTGGGGTTTCACTTTGCTCCCCTCGAGGAGAGTGTTCTAGCTGGCTTTCTGCTTCCCCAGATATTTCAGAGTCCTCCCTGAAAGCCTGCCCTCACCTTAAGATTTAGAACTCAGAGGACGTCTCAGAGACACATGGAAAACAGTGGAGAGAGAAATGGAACCACGGGGTCAGAGATCTGATCTGCCCTTGACACCGCGCTGGGGTCTCCTACCTTTGGGAAAGCCTCTTAAAGAAGTCCCCGCTGTGCGTGGGCCGCTCACCTGAGCGGGTAGCTCACGGAGGCCACGGCGAGGGGCCCTTCCATTCCCCGGGGAACGTGGCCACCTGGGGACTGTTGGAGGAGTTATCCAGGCCTGTGGAGGCGGCAGAATGGAGGCGAGTCAGGCCCTGGGCCGAGGAGGCCGGGAGTGCGGGAAGCGCCTGGAGGCCGGCCGCGTGTGGGGTGGGCGGTGGAGGCGGGGAGGCCCTGCGCTCGGAGCCAGTCTCAGTCCCGGCCTGCAGCAGCCCGAGAGGCTTCGGGACTCAGTGGCCTGGGGCGTCCGTTGCTCCGCGGAGTGGGAAAGACCGGACGCCGGGACTGAGCGCGGAGCCCAGGCGCCGCCGGCTGCCTTGCTGGTCTTCGCGCCACCCTACGCGTCTGCCCCCGTCGCGCAGAGACTGCGCGGGGCGTCCCGGCTCCACGTCTCCATCCGCTCGCCGCTCCTTCCTCCGCCGCTCTCCTCGGGAGGCCCAGGGCCTTTCAGGAAAAGGGGAAAGGAGGTCGGGGCTGGAAGGGCCAGATTGCAGGTCTGCCGGGACTCCTTGCTAAGGCGGCTCTGTGGTCCACCGAACGCAGTTTGCGTGAAGCTGCGTCTGATAACCACGTTTCTTCCTGACCCGGTGAGATACAGCCGGGCAGGTCTCAAAGATACAGCAAATAAAATGGAAGTGACCCGACTACTACAACAGAGACCGTTTCCCACAGAGATAATCCTGCGTCCCCGACTGGCCTTGGCTGGGTGGACTGTGTCTCTAACCAGGGTCCAATTTTGACAGATAAAGGCCGCCAAAGAGACCCAGTGGCCTTTGAGCATCCTGCACGTTGTTCTTAGCCCTGGAGAGGCCGCAACTGGAGGAGCCATGCTTCTTGTAAGACTCGGAGAGACACCCAGGCTCACTGCTTTCAGGGAGAGAGGCCGAAAGTTGGGCTTCTCCCACGGCCAGTCTTGGGTCTGTGGCCCGGCAGCCCTCACTGCTCTGGTTCAAGTGGCTTGGCCTCGAGGACGCCAAAATCGGTAGCGCCACGCATCCTCGAGTTGCTGGAGCAGTGGGCTAGGGGTTAGAGGACCACATCTCGCTGTGTGAACAAAGTCCTTCCCTCCCTCGCCTTGGCCTTCTCATCTAAAATGAGCAGGTGAGTGCAAGGGCATTTCAGGGCAGCAGGCATGTTTTTTCCTGCATCGCCGGCTCCTGCGATGGGCCCTCGCTTATCCCCACTCCCCTGCTCTGCTCGCAAGAAGTGAATATCAGAAGTTAGTGGGAGAAGAACATGCAGGGTCCTGGGAACTTCAGCATTTGGCTCATAAATCTTCCCAGGTCCATCTCCTGCCCTTTACCCCAAGACTGCCTGGGGGGTGGGTGGGATCACCTCTGGGCCTGGGAGAGGCTTGTGAGCTTCACTCAAAGCACAGAGCAGAGCTCCCAGGTCCCCAGTGGCCGAGTACTCGCCGCCTCCATCCTCAGCCCCAGCCCCAATCCAGAAATCTGGACGGGGGTGTTGGGCCAGGTTGGCCAATGGAAATTTATTGATAACCATAAAGCTGAGGTGAGTGGAGAGAGTGACACCGAGAAGAGACTCCCGTGACGAATAAGCAGAATGCACTGGGGTCTGGGAGCCCGCACCGGGCGGGCGTCTCAGGGGATGTGTGCCTGCGTCCTCGGGACCACGTGCTCGTGCCGGGTCGGTCAGGGCGTGGTGGGAGTGGATGAGTGGAGAGTAGGGCCGCCTTTGGGTGCAGCCAGGCCAGGGGGGGCTGGGGAGTGGGGGGCAGACTCCAGGCCAGCGGGACCCCCTGGTCAGAGCCACCTCCGAGTGCCTGTTAGCACCACATACTTGAAATGCTTTCCCAAACGCTGAGAAGCATTGCCTGCCTGCCTCCTTCTTTGCCCGGCCTCAGCTCACCAAGGCATTTGAAATGTTTGCTTTTTGACATAGGCATGTAGGGAAGGGGGTGGAAAGTTTCAGGGAGTTGGGAAGGCTGGGCAGCCGCGGCTGCACCTGGGAAGACGCCACCGCCTCCACTTATGCAAGCCTTTCCCTCTCTGGCTTTTGCAACGTTTCTGTTCTGCAGCAGAAGCAGACAGACATAGCTTGGGTAGAGGTGGATTCTTGAAGGTGCCTCTCTGGCGCTGCGTTTCTTCCTGGGTCAGGTCCGTGGGGACTTTATGCTGGGGCTGTGAGTGTGTGAAGGCTGGAACAGGGAAAGGGGGTGGGTGGACAGCTCGATGGACTTGCTGGCATTGATGGTCCCTTTAAGGGAATGGAGTTGGGGAGCCCGGGGAGGGCTTTGTGCTCACTCCATACGCCCACCCAGGCTGGGAGGTCATGGAGGCCAGGGAGGCCGTTCTGACCTCACGGAGGCTCGGTGGCCCTTGATCCTGGACCTTCCCTTTCCAGCAGCCCCTCTGGGCGCTCTCTCTGCCCTCATGTTATTTTTCCAGATGGGTTCCCCGATGGAGATTTTCTCTCTAAGCCAAATCCACAGGCACCACCTCGGGCCCTACCACGCACAGGCCGACTGAGGGTGCCCGTGACCTGGGGCATGCTACCTCAGGCTCTCTGAGCCCATTTCTCAACTGAAAAAACAACAGGATCATCAAATAGGGTTATCGTGAGGATTAAGGAACCCAACACCCGTGGGGAACGTGCTTCGATAACATCCAGTCCCTGGTAGGGGCTGCTAGCTATTAGGATTTACCTGGATAACAGAAGAGCAAGGATTCTTTGGTGTCACTTAACTGCATATATCAGGCTAAATGCTGATGTGCTTGGGCAGGGTGGTGCCCGGGCCCTAACTGCCCCTCTTCTCTGGGCTTCAGTCAGCATCAGCTGACTGGCCAACCATTACCTTTATGGCTCACTTCCCCTGAGAGAAGCAGAAGACACTGCTCTAAGATTCTTTCAAAGTGGAAGAGGAGGGTAGGGAAGGAGAGGGTGTCCTGGGTTTTGGCAGGGTGTGAGGACTCTGGGTCTCCTACTTACAATGCCCCAAATCTCCCAGCTCTGGGGGTGGGGCACTCATCCCTCCTCTCCAGAGGGTCCCCTTGCCCTTTGATTACTCCAGACACACAGTACTCAGCTTCTGTGCTCACCGGAGGGTGTCAGACCTCAGAGAATCCCCCTTTAGAGGACACCGTGTGGGTTCCAATCCCTGTTCCGTTTACTACCTCCGTTGTTTTCCGGTGTTCCGTGCCCGGCCTCAGTTTCACCATCTGTAAAATGGGTGAATCCATCCTCGCATCTTCCATAGATGCTGCCAGGGTTCTCAAGAACCACACACAGTAGCTATTATAATGCGATTGTCTTCCTGTGTTTGGAACACTTCCTCCTAGGAGACCTGAGGTGAGTTAACTTCCTGGCCTCAGTTGCCTGATCTGCAGAATGGGAACGATAAATGTTTCTGTTTCTTAGGGTTACTGTGAGGATGGAGTAACAATACAAGGAAAGCACTTAGAACGGTGCCAGCACACAGTAGTGTTCAAGACATAGTTAGTTATTCGTATTACCCTTATTATCATCATCCTCGCCCACATTTTGTCATTAAGGTGACCTTGCATCCTTCCATCCTCACTCTTCTCAAACATATGGTAGAATCATTCGTTCATTCAACTGAATGAATGAATCATTCATTCATTCAAATATATATACAATTCGTTAACTATCTTCACACGTAGAAAAGTGAGGCAGATATTTGGGAATATGGCGCAGATCATCGTTAGCTTGAATGTCTGCTCCTTATTTACCGGTGAAGCAGAAGAAGGGTAGATGGGAGCGGGGCATGGGAGGAACTCCTGTCTCTCCTCCGAAGACTTTTATTGTGAGGCCTCTTTGGTCCAGGCTAGTGCCTGGCCTGCCCAAGGAGCAGGCTTTCTGCCAGGGGGCTGGGAATGGTACTTTCTGCCCTCATCCCACACTGAACCCAATTTGTGCTTGGGCCCCAGAGCTGGAACTGCCACGGTCCTTCCGGAAGCATGATTTCAGGGCTTTCGTGCAATCTGGAAGACGCACTCCCACTGACTTCAGAGATGAATGTGCTTTTCTGGGATTTGAAGACCTATGAACCTGCAGGGAACTTTCGGCGTCTCTATCTGGCTCTCTGAGTCACCCAGTCTGCTCGGCTGTCTCCTAGGCTCAGCTGGTCCCCCCACCGAGCCTCCGATAGGTCCTCACCCGACAGAGCTTCCGCACGAGGGCGCATCCACACTCGGACACTCGGTGCTTGTTCCCTGCGCTCCCCGGAAATAAGCCGCAGCGCGGGGCTCCTTCCTGCAGCGTCCCCTCCTAAGCTCAAGTTACACACTTCACCTGGGAGCCCAGGATTCTTCCCCCTGCCGGAGCGGGGTTAGGGAGCCCTGCCGGAGTCCTGCGGCTGAAACCTCTCAGAGAGGTTGCTAACTGGTGCAAGCACGTGGGGCTCGCCTCTCCAGACCGCGACTAGAACTGGGGTTGTTTTTTCTTTACTATCAGTGCCCTGCCCACCAGCTGCGCGTGTCTCCGCCTGCGTCCCGCCCATGCCCAAATTGGGCGGTGTTTATTATTGTACGAATTCAAGCTCCGATTTGCCTTAGAGTTTAGAAGGAGCGCTGCGGTGGCGCGCCTTTCCGGAAAGGCAAGGATGTACTTGCTGGACTTTGGGTGCCTGGGAAACTCCAGGAAGGGCTCCGGGAGCGGAGGTGGGGGCTCCGCGCAGTAACACCGGTTTGTCTCTTGCTCTGGGTCTGGCTCTGGGTCTGTTCGAGCCGGCACCGAGGCTGGATCCAAACTTGAGCTTGCAGGGGGCGCTCTGGTCTGGAGGGGTTGGGTGACTCCGGCGACTGTGGTACCCGTGCGTTGCAAAAGCGCCGACATTGAGGTTGTTTTTCCATCCCAGGGTTGAAAGGGGGGCTCCGAGGAAAGCCAGGGATCCAGAGAGAAGGTAGCGCCCCGCCCCCTCTTGGCTAGAGGGCCATCCTCAAGACCAAAGCCGGGACCAGGCCAGGCGGGACACTGGGCATAAGTTAGAATTGCAGCGCTGGGGACGGAGGCCTGGTTGTGTCCCAGGGCCTGACCTGGCTGTCCCTCAAGCCCCGCCTGCCCCCAAACCGGTTTTTCGACCCTGACCGTGACTTCCTTTTTGGTATTTCAAACGTACCGGGTCCCCTGCAGTCTATTCGGAACCCCCAAACACATGGGTTACTTTCTGGATTCCGCATTGTAGAGTGGGATTCTCCCTGCTTTTCCGTGTTCAGGGGTGACCTGAGCAGTGGCAGCCGGTCCCCAGCATAGGGTCGCCTCTCTGTGACAGCAGCAGCAGACAGGCCCCTCCCTCATTAACGCAGGTTTAGTGCGTGTCTTCCCAATTGCCGTGGAGCCTCGAGGGCCGTTACAACCCTCACCTGCCGTCCTCACTCCTCTGCCTTCTCTTTGGCATCCACACGGTTGACTCAAGAAACGTTAATTCAGTTATCCCAAGCTTTTTCTTTCTTTCTTTTAAAATATATTCAGCAAAGATGGTAAAACAGGCACTAGTCACGTTACGTGCCACCCCTCCAAGGCGGTGGAGTAGGGGGAGACACCTCCTTCTAAGTCAGCATCATTCAGGCTTTTTGATTCAAACCGGGACGTGGCTAAATGTAAAATGAGACCGGGTGGGGAGTGCTTACACCCCAGGGTGAGTGGGGAGGGGAGCGGCGGGAGAGCGAGCAGGCTTCCCAAACGCTTAATGTAATCACGGGCCAGCTGCGTGCACTTGTAAAGTTGTTATAACCCCCTCCTTGTTATAAACAGGAAAGCACAGAATATAAAGCAAGGACCCGCATTCACAAATACCAGCTCTGCTGCACCAGCTGCCAAGTTCCCCTTTTATGGTGCTCCTCCTCGCAATCTCAGGCCCATCAGAAAGATCTTAGTCTCTCCCCCTCAGCTCTCCAAAAGGGTTTACTTTGAAACCTCCCCAACTAAGCCACGGACCCGGTACTGCACGCCCTCTCCAACTCTCAGTGCCCTGTGCCACTGGCTTCGGGAGAAACTGGGCTCCTGGAGTCCTCTTCCCCAGGTCCCCAGGGAGCCCCGAGGTTTGCCCCTTTCGGGATGCTAGGCCCCCAGGGAGTACGCCTCCACCCCCCAGCTCCTCTGGGGCATCCCAAGGATCTCTCCAAGGAGGGCTGCATCCTCTTCTAATCAGACTCCCGTCTATCTCCTCTCCCCCGCCAAAATATCTAAGAGCTCTTAAAAGACCTCAGAAGGCATTTTATGAGACTGTGTCATCTCTACATTTCCTACTAAGCCTGGGAGAAGAAAAGATCTTTTGTGGGAGGCCATGGGACTTCGGGGCTCCCCCAGGCCAGAGGTAAAACTCACCCCTGCGCCCCTCCCCCCGCACCTCTCCTTCCTGGCCTGGCAGACCCCGCTCTGAGCCACCGCTATCCACATCCTGCCTCACTGACTGTGTGTGCTTACAGCGTCAAGGGGTGGACGTGATATTTCAAACATCAGATCAGTGCGTTTATATATTGGGTGCCCGGAAATTTTTCCAAATAAACACAGCTTGATTCAACTTGGGTGGGCGGACTTATCAACAGACTAATTCTATAAACAAATGAAGGAATAACCCCGAAACCGATTGGCTGGTATCAAAAAGACACGTGGAGGGAAAAGCTTGGAGTTTTTCAGCAATGAAATTTTAATTAATGTGGGTGGGCTGAGAACACAGCGACTGTTTATCATAGACAATTTATTTTCCAGCGCTAAGTCAACATATAATAGCAAACTTACAACAATTATTTAACATTTTTAAAGCCATGAAGAAGGGACAGAGCCCCGAGCCGCCGGGGAGAGCGGCAGAGCGGGAGGCAGGCGCAGGGCAGGCTCCCCTGGAGGGCCCTTGCGGCGCGGGGCACAGTCCCTAAGCCGCCTGGGTCGCCTGCGACGCCGGAGCGCAGCGCGGGCTCCCACTCGCCATGAGCCACCTCTTCAGTCCCCGGCTGCCTGCTCTGGCCGCCTCTCCCATGCTCTATCTGTACGGCCCCGAGAGACCCGGGCTGCCTCTGGCCTTCGCCCCCGCGGCCGCTCTGGCGGCGTCGGGCCGGGTGGAGCCCCCCCAGAAGCCGCCCTACAGCTACATCGCGCTCATAGCCATGGCGATCCAGGATGCGCCTGAGCAGAGGGTCACACTCAACGGCATCTACCAGTTCATCATGGACCGCTTCCCTTTCTACCAGGATAACCGACAGGGCTGGCAGAACAGCATCCGCCACAACCTCTCGCTCAACGACTGCTTCGTCAAGGTGCCCCGCGAGAAAGGACGGCCCGGCAAGGGCAGCTACTGGACGCTGGACCCTCGCTGCCTGGATATGTTCGAGAATGGCAACTACCGGCGCCGGAAGAGGAAGCCCAAGCCGGGCTCCGGAGGCCCGGAGGCCAAGCGGGCCCGCGCCGAGCTGCAGGAGCGCGGCGCAGAAGCGCAGCCGGAGGTGGGGAGAGGGGGAGCGCGCCCCCGCTCCGCGACCCCCATCCACGAGGGAGCGCCTGCGCGCCCCTCGCCCCTCCGGGAAGGCTCCTCTCCTCCGGCGTCCCTCCACTGGCCCAGGCCCGCGTCGCCCTCTGGGGACGCAGGCGACGCGCTCCAGGGCGCAGCGGCCGTGGCCGCCAGCCAGCCCGCGCGCACGGTGGATGGCTCGCGGTCCCCTCCGCGCCCCGCCTCCCGCAGCTCTCCGAAGAGCTCGGACAAGTCCAAGAGCTTCAGCATAGACAGCATCCTGGCGGGACGGCAGGGGCAAAAGCCGGCTGGAGGGGGCGAGCTCCCGGGGGGCGCCAAGCAGGGGCCCGGCGGCTGTCTGGGCGCCTCGCTTCTGGCCACCTCCTCCGGCCTCCGTCCACCTTTCAACGCTTCCCTGATGCTCGACCCGCACGTCCAGGGCGGCTTTTACCAGCTCGGGATCCCTTTCCTCTCCTATTTCCCTCTGCAGCTCCCCGACACGGTGCTTCATTTCCAGTAAAGCAAACAGTGCCTGATCTTTCCCCTGCCCTGGTCTGAGCTTCTTGTGAGCAACCAGGACTCCCACCGCTGGAGGAAGAAGTCGCGTGTTTTTTAAAAAATGATTTCCTCTGCCGACTCCTGGGAAGTATTAGCAACCTCTGCGCAGGGATGGGCACACTCCCCTGCCTCCTGCAAGGCGGACCTTCCCAGAACCCGGAGCAGCTTCGGAGATTTAAAAGACATTGCCCACGCTGGGACTTGGGCATCTCAGACCTCCTACTGTGGGAGCAGGAAAATGCCTTGACCTTAGGTCGGTCCCACTGGCTACCCAGACAGGCCCTGCGTGTCTGGGGAACGGGAGGGCGCAGACAACCCGAGGGCAGCTACATGGCCGCAGTGTGGTCCTTCCTATCTGAGAGCCACGGTCTGACCATCACCAGCTCGGTTGTCACTGTGGCCTGGGCCTTGGCTTTGAGCTCGTCGGGGTGATGGGTGTTCACAGCTGGGTTTGTCCCTGAAGTCCAGGGAGAATTTTTCTCTTTTCCTTTCTAGATAGTAAAAGGAACATGCTATATTCTTTGGCTAAAATGCTTGATTCTTCTTACTGTAAGGATTGCCCTCTGAAAACATCTGTATTAACAACTTCTATTACGAAAGTGCACTCTGTATCATTTAGCATTTTGTTGCATTATGATAGCTTGTTAATCAATACACATGTTCTCCAACGCATGTTACCAGCAATAGCCAGCCTCCTATCTCTTTGCTTTTTTGTTTAAGGGTCGAAAGATTTTTGGAGACACCGGAAGTGTGTGAGGGGGAGCGAAGATGTCTAAGACAGCAGAAGATTTTCCACTTCCATGTTTTTTTTTTCAAGATCTAGGCTTGACCGTTGCTACATTTTCCAGAATTGTGTAGTGAAGGACTACTTTTAATCAAAAGAGCTGGGTGAAACAAACACACGGAAAGCGAGTAGAGGGAGAGATGGGTTAGTGCCAGCAGGAGTAAGGGAGCCCACTGGTGTCTGTGGAGGCAGCTCTCTGGACCCCAAGGAACAGGAGGCTTGGTGGGAGGCTTCCCAGCCGACTGCAACTGGCTCCTCCCTCTAAGCCCCAACCAGGCAGGCCCAGAGCTTGCAGCTAAATAAACACCTATGGAGGTGACTGGAAGTCTGGTGTGAGGGGTCGGCGGGAAGGCAGGGGGCTGAGACAAAGATCTGGTGACGAAAATTGAGATTTTTCACAGCCCGGTACAGCTTGAAACTTTTGGGAAATGCATCTAACCTCTTATGGTATCTCTCTTTGGGTTGTTTTGGTGGTTCTGAAACTTGATTTCCTGAACCTCCAAGTTACTTTAATTTTATCTGATGTGGGAAAAGCACAATAAGCCATGAGTTCTTGGAGGGAGGTGGAGACAGTCTCTGCATTTTTTAGAGCAGTTTCCAGGACGTATAAAAATGAACACAAACTTTACATCAGGAGAGCCTGTTGGTTAATATGTTGGATATTTTGGACAGGCAGAATAATTTAGTAACTAGTAGGCACAGAGCCGACTTACTGAGAATTCATCCTGAAGGCGTGTGCTACCGACCCACACGTGCATCCACGACCGCTTTCTGCCCGGGCTGGTGGGAACACTTTGGCGGCCGAGCTTCAGGGTCCTTGATGTTAAGAACTTTGATGAGATCCTATTGTTGAGATCCAGGATCACTGTGATTAACTTAAAATGTGGTGGAAGGGCCGTCATTCGATATTTTGTTATCCCGAAGTCTCAGCCTCTGTGAATAAAGTTGTTTTTTCATTAACCTCTCAGTGACTGGTTCAATGGATTACTGGGGGGGGGGGATAAACAAACAGTGTAATAAGAAAAGGGAGCCTGGGATTATATCTCGGAACCCCAACAGTGTCTCTGGAGGCTCTGGCTTCCGAGGGAGGGTACACAAACACGGACTGGAGGGTAGGAGCTGAAAACCCCAGGACTGGTGGATGCTGCCTGAATGTCAGCAATAACATGAAGATTCTGCTGTGTAGGATGTATTTTTAGTGTTTTCTTTTTATGTTTGATTTGAGATCTCGTGTGTTTTGTTAAGTTATGATGCCTGTTTTCTGGAGAAGCAAATAATCGAATACTGTCATTTTAAAAAATACTGTCATTTATCTTAGAGTTACAGTTCCAAAAAGTTCCACAAACATTATTTTTATGGCAAAGAAAAAAAAGGCAGGAGTATGTATTACTTTGTAAGGGTGTTTATACATACATAAAGAGGAATTCTGTTACCTAATCCCCACATTCATCTGGTGTAGGAAAGCAAAGAGAAACGGACAGTGGGGTCATTTCTATGGATTCTATACAATTCCATGTGTTTTCCTTCCTACTGGAGAGAGAGAGGGGCTGTGGCACTTAGCAATCCAAACAGCTGTTCTAATGTTCCAGTTTAGTCATGTGCTCCAAAGTACGGATCAATGAGAGCAAGGAAAGGTTTCTACTCTTAATAAAAACAAAATCACCTAGATTTCAAGTAAACTAAAAGCAACCAAATCATTCTGCTCTTTGCCAACCTGAAGTACGCCTCAGTGTTCTCTAAACACAGGGAACAGGTTCTGGCTCCTGTAGGTGATCGTTGGTTTAAGCCTTGATCACACACACACACACACACACACACACACACACACACACACACATACACACACACACACATACACACACACACACAGAGTACACTGATCATAATAGGGGATATGGCAGGTGTATGTGCAGCGATAAATGTGTATGTGTACATATATGTATACATGTGTGTATGTATATACATACATGCATGTGTGTATATATGTTCTACACACACGAATGGTCAGAAATTCACCTTCATTGCATAGCTGGGACAGATAAACTCAGATCAAGTGCTGAATTCCTTTAGATTTACACAAGTATTGGTACTTTGGGAAAGAGTTTGTTTTTCTATATAATTTGAACAAGGAATGATTTAGTTTTTTGCACTATCATAGTGAAACTGACAAGGACTTTACAAAAGAATCTTGGAAGACATACCCACCTGAGACCTTTACCTTCCCAACTTCTGCAAGGGGCTTCAAAAAGGCCTTTTGCTTTGTCTGCTCATGGATGTTACCTGGTTCTTGTGGAGGCTGATGGCCTCCTGGGTCTTACACGCCCCATAAGGTTTTCCAGAATTGGAACACGATGTGTCTTGCCATTTTCCAATACAGCCGCATCTCTCTGGAAAGAGGCCCACCCCGTGGTCTCTACCATTTCGTGAAGAGTGGTCAGCGTCTATGCGTGTGTGGGTTAATGAATTAGCCACATGTGATGTTATTGTTACAGCTGAAGGCCAGAGCCCATCCGCCCGGGCTGCACCCATGTGAGAGCCACGACTCGGTATACTTCCCATGTTCATGGTGGCTGGGGTCTTGCTTCCATGATGCAGGGGTTGTTCCATCGAGTCAAAAATACACATGATAGGCTTCCCTGGTGGCGCAGTGGTTGAGAGTCTGCCTGCCGATGCAGGCGACGCGGGTTCGTGCCCCGGTCCAGGAAGATCCCATATGCCGCAGAGCGGCTGGGCCCGTGAGCCATGGCCGCTGAGCCTGCGCGTCCGGAGCCTGTGCTCCCCAACGGGAGAGGCCACAACAGTGAGAGGCCCGCGTACTGCAAAAAAAAAAAACAAAAAAAAAACACATGATAATAAACCAAGTTTATTATTAAAATTGAAGAACATGAGTTTGTTGGAAAAGTAAAATTCTTTTTATCCACATTTCAAGCAGTTTTTATGCCTGAATAGCCAAGTGTCAAGTTCTCGTCTACACTTGTCTTTATCCAGACGCCCCAGACTCGGGGTTCTGCAGGGTCAGACAGATCCCATAGATTGTACAGTGACCTAGAGGGGTCCACAGGGAGTGGTGGGGCCTGGGCCCAACTGGGAGGGTCTCTCTCTTCCAGTGGCGTCCAGTTGCCAACTGCCCTGGGAAAACCACACAAGTGGCTCATAGGCCAGATGTGGATTCAAACCCAGGGTGTACACTGTGGTGGGCAGATGAGACCAAGTGGAAAATTCACTTCTTCTCCTGGAAGGTGGCTGGAGAGAGGGAGGTGGGAGGGCCTATCCTAAGTACTGGGGACTGAGGGGACATTATCAACTCAGGTGTCTTTATTTACCCTGGCAGTGATAGGGGCGGGCAAAGGGGGCAAAGATTCAGTCCCAACCTCCTCTTCCCATTGGCGTGAACCAGGGTTCCAGCAGGAAACAGAAACCTACTTAGATGAACCACTGGAAAAGACCTGGTTGGAGGGACTACTTACAGGGGAGCAGGTGGAGTGAGTGTAGGTGGGACCGCAGTGCTGGCGCGGGCAGGAGCTGAGGAGAATGACCCGACTTCTCTCTTCTGCCTTCCAGCCTCACGTTGATGCCTCTGATCGGCTAAACCCCACCAGGAGTCCAGCCTACAGGAGTCCAGCCTACAGGGAGCCCAGGTGATACAGTCCACAGGGCTCAGCCTGCTGGGGCAGAGAGGGGTAGAGAATGCACCGGGCTGGGACCGAGGCAAACAGAGCACGGCCAGCACAGTGGAGGGTCCTGCCTCTGGGGCCAGTTGGTGGCAGCTGCCCGGACCACACTGTTGACGTCCAAGGGCCAAGACCAGGATGTCTGGGACAATACCGGCGGCTGCATCTGGCATTCTCAGAGATTGGATTCTCCCGTCTGGCAAGCTTCAGGGAGAAGGTGTTTCTAGACCCTAGCCTGAGAGCCTCTTGGGTGGGCGGAGTCTGGATTTAGCTCCTGAGGGCCCTGGCCCTGGCCGTACAGTCTCCGCCTTCTCACCTCTGAGCCTGGAAAGGACTTGCTGAGTTGCTGGGGGCTGCGATGACTGTACCTAGTTTGTATCCATTTGCTGAGCATTTAAAACAAGTTACTCCTTCCTGGCTAGTGCGAGGAGCGCAACTGATGCCGTGTTACTCTTCCAGAATGTGTGTCCCACACGCTGGTGAGGGCGTCCTCCAGCCGGAGTCCAGGGAAAGGACACAAAGGAAGTGTCTCGGCCGAAGGTCAGGCACTCTGGGAAGAGTGGGGAAGACGCCCTGCTGTCCACAAGACCATGTCACCTTGGACAACACCAAGTTTAAAGCCTGACTCAGGTCCTCATACTGTGCAAGGTGAATATGACACATGTCCTGTCTCCCCAGCATCCTGGGACCACAGTTCTTTCCCAGGTAGTGGCCACCTTCTACTGTTCCACAGGTCTCTCTAGACACACCTACTAGTGAGGACAACCCCTCTCATTAATGTCTTATTGACTCATTACCATTCAGTAATTTGAAGTTCAGATGAAGGTGGGGAGGGGTATGTTAGCCTTGTCAAGAGTGAGCCCGCCAGACAGAGAATAATAACCCAGCTCTGCTCTGACTTGCTGTGTGACATCAGCAAAATGACTTAACCCTTCTGTGCCTTAACTCTCTCACCTGTACAAATGGGGGCAACGTTAGTAACTGCCTCACCAAGCTGTTGAAAGGAGTAAATTTAACGATGGGTGTAAACTCCTAGGACAGCACCTGACCCAGTTCTCGTCTGCAAAATGGGACTAATCATAATGCCTTCTGCATCGGGCAGCTGTCAGAATTAAATTAGTTAATATATACACATACAATATCTGGCCTGTGGGAGGCATTTGGTCAATGGGAGGTCTTCTCTCTGTATATAGACGTAGCCTCTAATCTAAACACTCTTGTTTTACAAGCCCATTTGCGAGCCCACAGCGCGGCTCGCATCCCGTCACTCCTCCTGGGCCAGCTTCTTCGGCTCCTCCTCCCGGGCAGGCTGGCAGCCATTTTCGTCTCTTCCTCGCAGTGTTATATCTCTTGAGATGATCCAATCGTTTGAACACAAAACCAAAAGCAAAGTAAGCCGCCACACGCGGCAGGGGATCCTAGGAAACCACAGGAGGGCGATTTTCACGAGCCCAGGAGGGCGAGTCCTTTGGTGTTTCTTCGCCTTGCCCAGGAGCTTACAAGGAGCTTCCCAGGGCTGGCCGTCCAGCCATAGTGAACTCAGGGGCCTTGGGAATGAATAAAACTCTTCATTTCTGCCCTCCCCCCACCCCAGCACCAAGACCACGCCTGTTGATGAAGGAGAGGCTCCACCCCTCTCCCGGGGACAAAGGGACCAGACTGGGGAGCAGCTTTTCCTAAATTCATGAGTTTCATAGCCCGCCTTATAAAGTGTAAGGAACATTTCTTTAAATGCTGTGGCTAAATATAGCAGGGGCTGGGTCAGCGAGAACATTTTTAGAAAGCACATTACAAATCAGGAATGTTTTAGAGAAATAAATAAACTTTCCCACATTTTTGGACTTTGTGTCGGCTCTGCAGGCTCCATCTTGAGAGCATGATGTGAGGTGGGGGTGATGAATAATTCACGTTGGGCTCTTGCGGGTGCCCGGAGCACCCTGCGAGTGGCTTCTCCTTCCCTTCCTTGGGCATGGGGCTCTAGGACAGGGGTGGGGTGGGCATGGGAGAAACTGTCAGGCTAGGGACAGCTCAGCATCTGAAATAAGGGCCACTCAGTGACCTAAGGAAGACGGGATTAAGGAGAAATACATCTATTTCCAGTGCGTTTCATTTCTTGTCTCTGCTGTCTGTTCCGGGGGTTCACTGGCCTTCCACACGGGGTGAGAACAAACCCAGGGGGCCGTGTGCCCACCCCTCTGTTGCAGGATGACCTCCCGGTGCTTGTGTCCTGTTCCCAAGGGCTCCCATTCCGTTGGCCTCTGGTGGGACCAGGTGGCGTGTTTCTATAAGCTCCTCAGGGGAGTCTGCTCTGCAGCCAGGGTTGCGAGCCACCGTAGCGAGGTACCGACGTCATCAGGCGGGTCTCTGGGCGTGAAGGAATCGTGCAAAGCAGGTTGTTCATCTCTTACTCTTTCTTCTTATTTATCCACATTTGTACTCAATTTCCTCTTGGTCAAAATAGACTCTTGGCTTCTCTCCATGGACGAAAGCATCCTTTTTCTATTTCTTCGGGTAGAGCTGCCTCCACTAAAGCACTCGTAGAAGTTCTATGTGTTCACGCAAGAAGTGTGGAATATTTAGAAGAGTATGAAAAAGAGAACCAATGTGTGATCCCATGACCACCTGTAATAATCCCACCACCAGAGATTATGGTTGGTACTTCCCCCCTAGACTATATATATATCTGTATCAACCATAGACATACCAGTGATATTAGATCGGTATGTATATATACAAATTGTTCTCTACTTCATCACTGCTGCCACCATCGCCATCATCATCACCACCACCATCACCATAGAGCTTTTCTGCACACGCAGAGTGCCAGGGAGGTGCTGTAAGGCCTCTTACGGCACGATCCTTTAATTGCTGACAGCCCGGCCACACCAAGATGAGGTGAAAATAGATCTGTTTATTTATTAACACCTTTTATTTTGAAATAATTATAGATTCATGGGAAGGTGCAAAGAAATGCACAGGGAGGTGAAAGAGACTTATTTTGTGCAAACATTTTTATAGCCCTTTTCTCATTTAAATTTAACCACCTATGGCATCACCACGATCTCTGTTTACACACACTAGGGCACAGACACGTACACACACACACACTCTCTCAGAGAGACAGGTGTCTTGTCCTAAGGCACCTGGCTAGTCAGGCTCAGAGTTAGTCCTGGAGCACACGGCCAGCACCGAGGTTCTTTCTGACCCCCTGCCATGAGGTCGGGACCAAGGATGGGGACAGAGACTCCCACCACATGACCACTGGTCCACAGACCCAATCTGCACTCCTGCTGTCCCCTCCCTCCCCATCATGGGGGAGCCACGCCAGCACCTAAGATCCATTCTTTGATTGGTTTTCATGCTTCCAGCAGTTACGGGTAGAGCTGCGAGTGAGAACTCGACTTCTGCTGTCTGTTTGGACGAGTGGATCTCTACCTGCGCTAAGCACCGGAATCCCCAGGGGGTCTTTAGAAAAAATGCTGACGGCCGGGTCACAGCCCCAGATGGTTTTTTAGGATGACCTCCCCCACCCCCCGCAATAATCCTAGTGTGCAGCTGGCGTCGGGAAGCAGTGGTTTTGGTATCAGTAAGGGAAGGCTTAAGGTCAAGTGCCTGGATTATTCAGAGAAACCTCTGGGCAAGAAGAAACAGAGAAGTGGGTTTCGGGTTGAATGAGGCAGCCCAGCTGCTGACATTCATCAGGGCTCACGGCCTCCCTGCCTCCTCGCACACCATCTGGGGAGAAGGTACTGAGCACGTCACCGCTTTGGATCATTTCAGCAACGCTGTGAGGCTGCCTTGAGTCTCCCAACTTGCTGGAGGAGGCATCAAGGCTGGGTGAGTGCACGACACACAGTCAGGGAGAACCCGAGTCAAACATTCAGGTCATTTGTTCCTAAAGCTCCGGCTCTCTTTCGCAACATCTTCGCTGCACAAGCCAGCGTCTCACAGATCTCCCCCCACGTGCAGCCTGGGGTAAAGGAAGCACATGCACTTAAGGATACGCACGAAGGAGTAAAGGCGTTTGTTTCCCCGTGATCAGGAACTTGTTCCAAGAGCCTCTGTCATCAGAACAGCTTGTCATTCTCCATCCGCCAGATAGTCATTAAGTGCCAGGCGTGCGACACACCTTAGCCACATACAAGTGGACCAGACCCCGGTCCCGTCCTCGAGGGGCTTATACTCAGGTGGGGAAGACCAGCAAAGCAAATTGACAGGCACCAGCCGATGCACTGTTGACATTTATGGTTACTCAAAATCTTGTAAACACTCTCCACTTCCTGAGAGATCCCCATTCTTTCAAGCCGGTCTTTCAAATATAAGAAGCAAAGAAGGAACCCCCCACTCGTCTGTGTGCTAGGATGGGGCCCACCACCAGACACACGGGTGTGACCTTGGGGGCCAGGTGGGCAGGGAGGAGGGCGTAGTGTACCTGCTTCGATGCTGCGGACCACGGGAGTGGTCCTGGGACCTGGAGCCGCGAGAGCCGCCCAGGACTTGAAGCCCTTGGATCCTACTGGAGGTGGGCGCTTCCGTGGTGGCCAGCCCTGCAGTACTGGCAGGGATGCGCTCCTGGGAGCTCAGCTTGGAATCCACTTTGCAAAGATCCTGTGAGCTACTTGCAAATTCTTTCTGTGTAACTGAACGAGAGTTTGCAGTAAAAGCTTAAGCTACCCCAAAAGTGCTAAGACCTACGAGGGGCTAACCATCATTTCAGTTTCTGCTGAGCACTGGGTCTCTGGGGTGACTGGTCTAAGGACAGTACTTGGCACGTATTATTACTCACTCACTTCTCCCCAGGCCCTGTGAGTTAGGGACGGTAGTCTTCCCTCCTTAACAGGTGAGGCAGCAGGTGTAGAGGGCTTAGTCACTTCCCAGCGTCTCGTAACCCATACACGGCAGAGCTGGGCTTGGATTCAGGCTCTCCGGCTCTGAAGCAGCTGCCGAGCTCTGTCCTGAGGGCTCTATGTGCACAGTCTCTTTCATTTTGAGATGAACCTGGGAGCTGGGGATTACTGTGTCCAATTCACCAGTGGCATTTGACTAGTGCGCTCCCCAGGTCGCAGTGCGAATCCTTGGCAAAGTAACAGACCCAAGCATACCTGTCTTTAAAACTCGCAGCTGCCTTTCAGCATCAGCTGACCGGGTGTGAAAGGAGTGGGCCTACAGGGCAAACACCTCCTCACCTCTTAAAGTGAAGGACGCAGGCAGGGAACACACCGCCCGTCAAGCAGCATCCTATATGAGGTTCTCAGTCAGGTCTGCACATCAGAACCATTCAGGGAGCTTAACAAAATGTGCTTCCCAGACTCCACTCCCAGAGATGCTAGGGCCTCTGGCCTGGGCGGGTTGCATGACCACCTGGTGATTCTAATGTGGAATAACCATTGACCTCATCTGGTCCTGCATTGGTCTAGTAGGCTGGTTCTCAACTGGGGGCAATCTTACCCCCTGGGGCAGTTGGCAACGTCTGGAGACAGTCTGGGTGGTCATAACCAGGGGAGGGGTGTTAATGGCATCTAGGGTGTTGAGGGATGCTGTTGGACAGCCTACAAAGCACAGAACAGCCCCTCACAACGGAGGATTATCCGACTCTATGGCCCTGAGGTTTGAGAAACCCCGTCTGTTCCCTTTGTGAGATCTCCGCACCCAAAGGACAGAGCTAGTGGCGCAGACACATTTCCATCTCCTTCCCATCTCTCTGGGATTTTCAAGCTAAAGGGTCATAGAAAGCTTCTTGATCAGGGACGTATATTTGGATCTTCTAGGCCAGTGAGCCAAAAAAGACTAACTTAACGATTTTAGTAGCCACCTTAAAAAAGAAAGATGGAAAGGAAACAGGTGAAGTTCATTTTAGGGAATCTATTTTATTTAACCCCACCTCTCCAAGACATTCTCATTTCGGTGTGAACTTAACATAAAAAATTACCGACATGCTTCACATCTTTCTGGCACCAAGTCTTGGAATCCGGTGTGTATCCTGCACTAATGGTACATCTTAATGGAGATGAGCCGCGTTTCTGGAACTCAAGAGCGACGCGTGCGTACTTAGCCGCAGCCCCGCTGGACGGTACGGCTTCAGATTCTCTTTGGTTGCCCTTTCAACACTTTTATAGAATTCCGCAGCTCTTCAGACTACTTATCCCAACTGCAGTTAGGTCATTCTTTGCCCAGTGATGAGTTTCGCATCTGCCCCTCCCCACGATGCGACGTGCTCCATGAGGGCAAAGGTTCCATCATTTTCTGTTTTGCCCCTTTTTTCCCTATCTGTCCAGCCCAGTGCCTGCTACTTAACAGGCGTCCAGAACATGTCTGTCAGCGGGACTGCACCTTTTCCACGCCTGACTCTCTTGCCAGAGCGGGCGTCCCTCAGCTTGCTGTAACCCAGTGCTTGGTGTGTAACAGACAGTGAATATTTGTAGGACAATAATGTGAAGGCACTCGTCCGACTCCCGATGCTTCTTTCCATCCAGACCGTTCTCTACTCCTTTACTCACTCGGCCCAGGACGGGCGGGTGCTGGGGCTTATCAGACGGGTAAACATGCGTAGAGCTAGGCAGGCATCCGGGGCCCCAGCCTGGCTTTGTCCCCATGGGAGTGAGCTGCCCTCTACTTTGCTCTCAGGGGTCTGCCCACTCCCCACCCCAACTATGGGGTGGAGCTTCGAGCGTCCAGAGGGGCCACTGAGTAGCGGGCAAGTCTGTTGCTCACCACGGATACAACCCACAGTCTCCAGCTGAGCTTTCAAAATAAATCTTTTTGACTTCTCTCGGCCCAATCCTGTCATTTCCCAAAGGGTTCAGAATTCAGGCGATCTCCTGGTTTTCCTGGCGAGGACCCCACCGAGGAGCGGGGAGGGGAAGTGAATTCCCCAGGGCACAGAGTTACATAGTGGAGGGTCCCGTGGGGGCGCCCGGCTCCCAGTCTGGAGGGCAGGGGGGCTTAGGCTGCAGCTCATGAGAAAAATGCCTGTCTCGACTCTGGACGCGCCTCTGTAGGCAAAGACCTCCCCGAAGAATCAAAGAGGGGGGCGGTCTTTACAGCACTGTGCACCAGACCCAGGGGTTCCATATTTAATCTCCGCGACTTCCCAGAGGAGCAGGGAGAACGTTCAAGCTGCAGGCGTGACCTCTGGATTTATGGGTTGGCGAGTGAGGCGTATCCCAGTCCCCTCTGGTGAGAGGATGCTCCTTGGAAGCTGGAGTTGTGTGGGTGGGGGCGGGGAGGGCTAGGATCAAGGAGGTGGAGTGGCAGCTGGGGACTGTGAGAAACAGGAAGAGCCCTTCGAGCTCCATTAAGAGCAAGCGGTTGTCTTTCCCAGCAACAGAAATTCTCCACGGGCCCCATAATTCATACCGTAGAGCCGAGCCTGAAATCAGCTCCAAGAAGCTGCACTCTGTACGACCACACGATCAGGACGTGCGTGTGTGTGTTTGCGTGTGCGTGGCTGCGTGTGGCCAAGTGGGACGGCACAAAGAGCCTTTGGGGGGATCAGGAATCTCCATCACTGACTCCCCGTCTGTCCCCAGATTGCGGGGATCCCCGCCAGCACCCAGCACAGCTTCCTGAGGATCCCTTCGGTGTCTCCGAGTGCTTCCCAGGACTTTGTTTTCATTAGCAAAGCAATATGTAATAATAGTTGTTAAAATAATTGTATTTCTGTTTTTACATCTGTAAAGATTAAGTTAAACAGTATGAAGCCCATTAAAGTATTTCATGACACGCTGCCGTGAACTGCCCTTCATTCCCTCTGCTACTATTATTCCAGAGTAAACTTCAGAGATCGGGCGGCTGCCACGGAGGGTTATTTATAGCGGCTCATTCATCAATAAAAAACTTCAAAAGGAATCTGTTACTCTTCTATTGGGAAGCCAAAGAAAACTCACATAAAGACAGCCCTGTTAAGAAACAAAGCGGAGCGACCGCAGGACATTTAGTTAAGTAAAATCCTGATTTCTAACAAATACCATGTCGCAAAAAGAGATTGCTGGCAACGTGAATCCATTTAAGCAACTGGGTTCCCATTGGATAGTTAAAATAAGCTGTTAAACAGTTGTATTTACCTTGGCTTCAAAGGCCCTGAGTCTCCTCTTTGGGTTTTAAAAGCGTAAGAGGTCTGTGATCCTGACATAGCGAAGCAAGCCTTGTTTTCATCTTAAGAAAGCGCAGGGGACGGACACAGCCCCTGCGCCTATGGGTTATGGCTTGATTTACGGTTTTCTTGGCTCTTGGCGTGAAACTGGACTGGGGATTGGAATGGAGTCTCCCATGGTGGGAAGACCACTTATTGAGCACTTACTGTGTTCCTGGTACTGTCCCATCGAAGCAGGTGTTAGTGGCTCCATTTTGCAGATGGGAAAACCACGGTTGAGCCCATTACCCATCACGCTGGGCCATCTGTAGGATCCCGTCTTTGGTGGCGTCTTAGAATTGTAGCGATTCGTTCGGTACTGGATCTTAAGGTGATGAGATGCAGCCGTCTGCACGTTCACGAGCGAAACGACCACGAAGGCCAACCCCAAAACGTCAGTGTAGACACGCAGACAACCGCAGCCCCGGCATTTCGTCGTGTTTCTGTGCCTTGACACCAGACAGGTTCTGGGAGGCATGATGCTGGGTTGTAGAAAGGAAACTGCCTTTGAAGGACTCTCTTATGGAGACATCTTGTCCTTCTGGAGGTGGAGGTGGAGGTGGAGGCTGGAGGGTGGGTGACGACACAGTCCAGAGCCTCCGTAATTGTCGGGCAGCTAGCAAGTGCTGGGAACTCTGCCAAGCGAGAGCAGCAGAGGCCTCTGTCAGTTATTTTTTCCAGCCTCGTGATGTAAATACCAACCACAGGCCCATTTTACAGATGAGGGGATTGAGGCTCAGTAAACGAACTTGCTCACGGTTACCCAGCGGGGAGGACACAGAGCAGGGCTTGGCCTCTGCGCTGGAGGTCAGGGCGGGGGCGGCCTCTCCTTGGCTAACAGGAGTGGGAGGCTTTGGATTCAGACAGGCCAGTGGTGACTGGTCACGCAGCTTGTCCACTGCTCAGAGCTGGCCGAGGGGCCGAGCTAAGGCTGAACATCCAGCCCGTGCATCTTGGAGGAGAGGCGCCTTCTGGGCTCCAGATGGCCCGGGAACCAGGCCTATCCGGACTGGAAATCTGGCTTTGCTCCTTGTTAGCAAGTTACTCGGCCTCTCGGAGCCTCAGATTTCTCATCCCTCAAATGGGATAATGACATCAGGGCAGCGGTGAGGATGGAGAGGGGTGAGGTCATTTATCTGCAGGGACTGGCTCAGCGCAACAACCACAACAGTGGGCGCTGACTGCACGCGTCCCCTGGGCTAGACCAACGCCGACAGCCTTCGTGTAGCAACTCGTGCAGTCCCTCCAGCCACACGCTCAGATGGGAGCTGTGAGCACCCTCGTCTTATAGACGAGCCAGCTGGGCCACAGAGGGGCTCGGTAGCTAACTCAGCATTGCACGGCTCTGCGTGGGATGCAGGCCGGCCCTGAGTCCATTCTCGCACCGCTCTTCCCACCCACCTCTTTAGCGGGTCCTCCGTAAATGTGATGGACTAGGCGCCACCCCGTAGACAGCACTGACGTGCATGCCGAGAACTAGTGCTTATTCTAGGAACATGGGGGCCACCGATGCACTTTTGCACCCCTCTCGGGACTCCATCCACAAGGATTCTCATCGTCAGTTGTGCTCTAGAATGCCTTCTGGTTGTGCAACACGTGATCTGAGATGCGGCCTGTGTGTGGCCTGGGAATCGGGAAGCTTGGCGCCCACCCCCCTGCGTTGCTGCTGTGTATCCTGACACGTGAGCCCAGGGGGCCCTGTGCCCTCAGCACTCAGTTTCCTCACCTGTGACATAAAGGAGGTGCCTCGAGGGCTGGCTGAGGGCTGCCCCGTTGTCACCTGCTTGGGGTGTCCACACTTGAGCGCAGAGGGGGACCCCTGAGCACATGCCTGACCACAGGCCTCGCTCTAGAGGGACTTAAAGAACACGTGCTTGGTCTCTGTCCAGAGCCTGAGGGAGGGGCCCCATCTCGGACACAGAGCTGTGACTACATTACTTTCTTTTGCTGAGCGCCCTTTGGGTTCCCCATAGATGGCCACAGGGTGGGTTTGGAGGGAGTCTCTAATTGGGGGTGGGGACCTGAACAGTATGCAAATGCTGCCCTTTGCAATTTCCCTTCATCTCCTTTAAGGCAGTTATCGAGAAGAACGGCGGCTACAAAGACCAGAACCCCTTTATGGCACTGTTAGCCGGAGCTTCAGCTCACAGCCTTCCGGTGTGTGGAGGGGAGGCCTGTCCTCGTTGGATGGAGGAGAAGCTAACAGCCACCCTGGCGTGGCGTCCCCAACTTGTTCAGCAGATCCTTTCCCAAGATGTGCTGTTAGCATTGGATGAATTCAGCTGCATTTTGGATTTGCCAACCATCTCACACTGTTTTTAAAATGCTTGGGGTTTGATAAAACTGAAAAAGATATTTGCCAAGCCCCATTCCCCTTCATTTTTTAAACCCATGTGGATTTTAAGGGGAATTTAATCCATATGTTTCTGATTCATTTGCTCTTAACTCATCAAAACCTTGTTTCAAAAAAGCTATTTGATGTCCAAGGAGCTTTTGGAGTTGGGTTTTAAATCTTTTAAAGTCCTCCCTTCCTGGCTTTGAAATGAGATGTTGCCGTTTGCCAAGCATAAATGAGCTCCCTAGCTGAAAAAAGGTTCATGTTTGGTTCACAATTAGAGAACTGTGAATTCTCAGTGGGCTGTGAAATGGGCAAAACCTGCCTCCTTTGAAGACTGGTCAGGACCCCCTCCCCTAAAGCCAGGGCCAGGGTCCCACCGCCTCTGTGTCCAGGAGGCATGCCATTGGTGGGTGAGGGCCAAGAATGATGGATCCTTTTACTTCAGCGCCTTGATTCTATCAGCCCAGAGAAGGGCAGCCTGGAAGGTGTTTCTGAGGACTGGGCTCCACACATTTTAGGAGAATATAACTTAGGAGGGACTTACTTACATGTTTATAAAGCCTGATTTATTTTAAGCTTTTTATAATGGAACCTTTAAAACATATACGAGAATAGAGAATGTCCTCATGTATTACTCGCCACGCCTCAGCCCTTATCAGCTCAGTACCAGCCTTGCCTTTGAGATGAATCCTGGATTTTCTATCATTTCATCCTTCTACGGTTCTGTCCATATCTCTAGAACATAAGGAAAGACTCTCTAAAAGTCCACAATACCCTGATCACAAATTGGCAATAAATTCCTAAATGTCATAAAAATCCTGATTAATTTCCCCCTATTTTCTCATAAGTTAGAAAGACTGGGTTCTTTGAATCAGGATCGAAATGAAGCCATCCATTGCATTTGGTGGCTTTTAGTCCTTTGGTTTCTCTCTTCTTTTTTTCTGTTGGCAATTTATTTGTTGAAGAAATAGGTCATTTATCACGTGGCATTTCCCACATTTTGGATTTTTCTGATTACATTCTTGTATTTAACAAGTTTCTCTTCTCCTAAAAATGCAAGTTCTTAGAGTTTATGTTTTTGAAAAACTTCAGAGTCAATTCCAGTAGAACAATATTTTACATTTTGATAGGCTTAATATTTCCTTTTTTGTACCTTGAAATATCCCCTTTGGCCCTATATTTAACTCCATTCTCTGAGTATTACTCCCCCCCATCTCTCTCTCTCTCTCTCTCTCTCACACACACACACACACACACACACACACACGTACATTTTTGTTTTACTTATTCGGTGCCACAGTTACAAGACATCAAATGCTGCAGTGGCAGGACCCTGTTCCATTATGTACTAAGACCCGGAAGGAATGAGGGCACAGGAGAAAGCAGAGATATCCTGAAAATGAACACACAACCATCATAAGCATGCTTTTCCAAATGTGATTTTGAGTGTTAACACGTCATGAGTCACCCAGTGAGAAAGCGTTCCCCCTTTCCGTTCTCCTCCGCGCCATTTGATGGCATTAAGGAGCGTCTCAGTCGGTGGGGCCGTGGTCTTTCTTCCCTCTAACACCTGCCAATCTTCTCACATAAGGAAGGCAGATGAAGGCCTGGGGGTGGAGCCGTGGCCAGGTAACAATATCTAGCTAGCGCCGAACAGCATTGCTTTGCTTTTCTTGTACCTGATTTGTTTACGATCTACACATCAAGAGATACGGACTGTCCATCGTCAGCCATACTTCAAAGCTTACTTTTACAGTAAAAAGCGAGGGTCGACTTAAAGGAAAACGTTAATGACATCGTGGAACGGTGCTCTGTGCTTTGGCGAAGCCTCGCACTCCCGGTGCTGGCTGACGTTTGGCAAGCAGTGCAGGAGCAGCGGGAGATCTGGGGGACGCAGCGAGAAACTCTGGGTCCTCCCCTTCTTCGTAATCTAACCAGTAAATGCAGGCAGCCACTTCACCTCCCTGCAGGCTGTCTCCCCCGTGGAGTGGGACGCAATCCCCGCCCCGAACCCCGGCCTCACCTCCCAGGGTTCTGGTGGAGGAACAAAGAGATGAGGAAAGTGATGCCTTGTAAACAATAATTATTACGCATAATTTAATCGTCTATTTCGCACCCCTCCAGACACCATTTCTTCTCTCTTCTCCTCTCCCCCTTCTTCAACAGTCTTTACCCTCTCTTCTTGATGCCCCCATTCACTCACCGTCCTTCTGGAACTATAACAGGAAGAAAAGCAGGTGGTTGGGTAGAGACTAAAAAAAGCCCCACAAATCCTTGTCTGAAGGACCAGAAATAATTGGGGCTGGCGGCCCAGGATTCCTCCAGTAGTTCCGTCTGCATCAGACTCCACCTCTGGGCCACAGTGATTGGGCCCAGCTTCGGACGTGTGACTCCTGTTGGGCCGATCAGAGTCTACCACAGGGGTTTTCCTCACTGGGGCGGGGAAGCACGTGCTCTTTCTCTGAGCAAGATGGGAGCCTGGAGGTGCCTGCAGATGTGGTTCCCACCTTTGGTGGGTGGATGGAGCTGACCCGAAAGTCACCCAGTGAGAAGGTTTCCCCCTTTTCAGTTCTCTCCCACACCATTCGACTATATCAAGGAGGAGAATGTCAGTTTGGTGGCTTCTTTTTTCTTGGAATAAACAAGAGAAAATGTCGGGGGTGGGAGGGGAGAACAGCCTTGGAGTCCCTGAGGCTCCCTCTGCCCCAGATATTTGATTAGAGGAACCGAAAAACTCTTAAGCCAATTTACTTAAGCCAGAGTGTGTTGTGTTTTTGTCACTTTCAACCAAAAGAGTCCTAATGAAATACATCTGGTAAAATTACATTTAAAAGCACATATTGGACAAACAGGATGTCTGCAAACAGATTAGGGACAGGTCTAATCGCTTTGCGATGGCCAACCTGAATTGCTTCAGAGGGAGAAGTTCTAGTCCTAGACCAGCATCTGAATCCAAGCGTCCTCAGCATCACTGTTGCTAACAGCTGGCTTCCTGTGACAGACTTCCAGCTAGCGCCTTGCATTTTGATAACCTTACCGAGTATTTTCCTATTTACCCCTTTTTCTCATCACGTCCCTTTGATGTGGTCCAGAATGACTGATTGATTAATTTGACCAAGCAATGTTTGCTGAGCACCGACAATGAGCTGGGCACCCCGGTGGAATGGCAAAGATGTAAGATGGAGTTTCTATAGCCAAGCAGGTGATACTCAAGAACCATCCATCTGATAAAGAAATGGAGGCACTAAGCAAGGTTAAGCGACCTCCTCCAGGAGTCTTAGGTCTTTCGGATGGAAACGGGACCTTTTAACTTCCCAGCCCGGGCCCCTGCACCGCAGCCTGCTGCCTGTTTCACAGTGTTTGAAAGAGGCTCACTCTCTTTCCACCACTCAGCTGTGCCAGTGGTGTCTCTGGGGCCCTGCGCTCCCGACTGGGGAGTGAAGGATTGCATACAGAGGCCTCAGACTTGCAGCCGATGGCTGGGGGCATGAGAGCTTGGCCGTTTTCTTTGGTTCAAAGAAACATATTTTAAAACACACTGTATCTCACAGATCTTATCCTTGGTAGCAACCTCAGCAGCCTAGTGTCTGTTGCCTTACACCTGGCCCATGTCAGTGACTCTTATTATCTTCCTGGCCCTTGTAGACTTTTGAGTTTGCATCACAAGGTGGTCTCTTAGGTAGTTTCCAGTCTTGATATATATATTTTTAATTTGTTTATTTAATTAATTTATTTTTGGCTGCATTGGGTCTTCATTGCTGCACGCGGGCTCTCTCTAGTTCCAGTCTTGATATTTTTATGACTATATCTTACTCTTAAAAAAAATATATATATATATACAATATCCATAAAATTTTAGACATGTGGACACTCTTTTGATCACCTCTCAGGTTACGATTTGGAATATTTCTGTCACCCAGAAAGTTCCCTTGTGCCCTTTCCCAGTCAACACCCCCCACCCTAGAGATAACTGCCCTTTTGACTTCCATCACCATCAGTTCGTTTTTTCTGTTCTCGACTGTTGTATAAATTGATTCAAACAGCATGTGCTCTTGTGTCTGCCTTCCTTCCCTCGGTGCTGTGATGGAGACTCATCCACGTGGTTGTTTGTGGCAGTGGTTGGTCCGTTTTCACTGCCGTGTAATATTCCCCTAGAGGAAGAAACCACGACCTCTTCGTTCTACTGCTGGTGGGAGCTTGGGTTGTTTGAAGTTCTTGAGTGTTGGGAGTAACTGAGTGTTCTTGCACATGCCTTCTTGTAGAACACAGTCCTAGATTCAACTGGGGATATACTCAGGAAAAGAAATTGCTTGGTCATGGGCCGTGTGCCCTTTGAGCTCTGTCCCGCCGGGCAGCGTCCCAGCGAGACAGAACTCTTGTTCCTCTACTTCTTACTCTTTGCAGAGGGGCTGCATTCACACACGTCTTCCTCTCCCAATACGTGGTGAGCAGCTGGCACACAGTAGGTGTTCAGCTAACGCGGTTCCTTTTTGGAGAATGAATACTGATCAAATCCCCCTTCCCAGTCACCGCCAGCACCCTGTTCACCGTCACGAGTGACATTCGAGCACTGCCCGCTATGGACCTGATCTCTGATCTCCACGAAGCCCTGAGAGGCTGGCATCATCTTGCCCGCTTCGCAGATGATGCAGCCGGGACCCAGCAGAGCTAATCACTCTGCCCGAAGGGTCCCAAGTGGAGCTGGGATGCAGGTCTGCACGAGGCCCACGTGCTGTCACTAAGCTGTCTCCTGCGAACATCTCCTCCGCCTCTGGCACCCCCGCAACCCACTTCCCAGGCGGCTCCCAGTGCTTGTCTGCTCCTGTGGAACCGTTTGCAGGGACCAGGGCATTTCTCGACAGTTCGGCTCCCCTGGGAGGTCTCTAGGGTCTACGGTCTGTTTATAAACGGCCCCTGGGCCTTTTCCTTTACTGGTCATTATTGACAAATAAATGGCTGACTCACAAGAGTAAAAATATACTTCTGGTTTAGAGCTGTGGAGTTATTAAAAGTTTGTTGTGTCTACTCAGATGGTACAGCCACTGCCCGAGGACAAGGCAGCTGATGTGACTGTAGGACGAGCACAGACAAATGTTCCCTCTCCTGACTCAGTCCTGGCCATATGTTGCCGGTCACGGTGACAAGGCCCACGAGGTTCTAGGGGCCCGCCCCCTCTGGGGTTTGCGTGGAGCAGCAGAGCGCTGCATCTGGAGCCGGGGGACCTGGGACGATGCCACAGCTCTGTTGTCTTCCGGTTATGTGACCCTGGCCAAGTCACCTCCTTAAGCCTCTCCTCCACCCCTGCTGGAAAGTGGGACTCATAGAGCTTGCCTCCCGGGGTTGGTAGGAGGTGTGAGCAAACACTATTTCAGACGAGTTGCCAGAGTGACCATTTTAGAGATAGAAAGGGTTGGCCTGATATGAGCTCGGAGAGGAGGGCTGTGGCCAGGGGCGCCTTCAGGCAGGGCTCAGGAGATTGCTCTGGGAAGCCGTTGGATGTTCAGGCAGGGTGAGGGCGCGAGGGCAGGGCACTGGCAGCCTCTGCTGCAGCAGAGGTGGCCGCTGGCCCTGCCAGGAAGCTGCCCCAGAGGCTGGAGAAAGAGCCGTGCTTAGTTCAAAACTCCTCCGCGGTCAGGCGCCCTTCTGCCGTGAACTGCCGCAGTGCTTCAGCTCCCTCAGTGGGCAAGCATCTGCTGCTTCGAAAGAGAGGCAGGATCCCCTACGCAAGGAACGTAGTAAGCACTGAAGCCAGGAAAAGACCGCAGATACGTTTACCCGTGAGCCGGCAAATACAGGCCTGCTGCTCAGGCCTTTCCCACCCAGCACGCTTCTCCTGAACCTCTGAGCCTCCAGCGAGCCCTGCAGGCTGCACCGCCGGCTCGGAGTTGACGCATGTGAGCACTCCTCTCTGCCTCTCAGCCCTGGTCCCCAGAAGCTTACCCGCCGGGCTGTGCTCAAGGGATAGGCTTTGGCAACCGTGGTGAGACAGTATTTAACATTTCCGAGACAGAAATGGCCATCCGAAAAGGCTAAAATGATATGTTTTGGCCCCGTCTCTAACCTTTGGAAGGATGCCCAGCTTCCGACAGTCTCTGACGCTGTTTTGGGGGAGGAAACCTTATGTTGAGGAAAAGCACATTGCTCTCCTTTAAGGTTCTATTCGCTCTTTTCGGAACTCCCATTTCAGGGACCCCAGACGCCGTGTCCCATCGTATTCTTCACTGCCTGCCAGTGGGGCATCCCCTGGACTCCCAGGTGGTCAGAGCCTAGACATCTGTTCCAGAAAGGCTTAAAGAGGAAAAGGTCTTCTAAGAAATAACTACTCCTACATACAAAACACTCATGGTTCCTTCCAAGAAAACAGGCTCCCACAGTGATTTGAAAAAATTACCCAGTTAAATCCTTTTATCAGGAAGGGATTTATCCCCCAGTGACCAACTCGTAGAAAACAGACGTGCGCCATGATTCACAGAATGAACCCTGGTTTCCATCACTCGGTTCTTACAGACATTGTTGCCAACATCCCATTTAAAGTCCTACTGAGGGTTAAGACTCCATGCTCACAAATGCAGGGGGTACGGCTTCGATCCCTGGTGGGGAACTAAGATCCCAGGGGCTGCACGGTGTGGCCAAAAAAAAAAAAAAAAAAAAAGCGAAAGAGAAGAATTAAGTCCTACTTAGAATCTTGAATCTGAATCAGATACAAAACATGGTTTGATTTGGGAATGACAATGATCAAAAGAAACCAAGCACCATATTATTTAAAAGGCAATTGGTTGAATCCATTGAAAAATCAATGCTAATGGGTTATTTATAAGAATAACTACTTACTTGTTTTTCTTTTACCATTCTTAATGGTTTTTTTGTTTGTTTGTTTGTGTGGTGTTTTTAATGACTGAAAATTGTTTCCTGGATTAGTGTCGTATTTGACATGAAAATAAACATTTTTGATTTGAACCACCAGATGACTCAAATTAGTGGAGGGAAGTAAGATCTGGCCTTGTCGGGCTCCTGGGAAATCTTGAGTCACTATCTGAATCTGGGTTTCAGTTTTTCCATTTTTAACACAAGTGATTTGGAAGGAGTCACCCCTCTAGTGCTTCTACAAAAGGGGCAGAGATTTATAGATGATTGCCTAGAACAGCACTGTCCAAAAGAACTTTCTGCAGCGACGGGAATGTTCTCTAACAGAATATACATGTGCGTGGTCTCCCATATGGTCGCCACCAAGCACTTAGAATGTGGAGACGGCACGTGAGGAGCTGCATTTTAAACCTGCTTCAATTGTAACTCATTTACATCTAAGTAGCCACGTGGCTGGTGGCCCTGGTTCTGGGCTGTGAGGATTCAAGGAGCGAGTCTTCAAACTGGTGACTGTGACAGAGTGTCTTCCCCATGGACCACCGTTTTCTCCTCAGAAAAAGGGATGTTTGGGTAGAGGAGAGCTTCTTAAAATTTTCCACCAGAGTTCACTGTTACAGTCAGGGTCCTGTTAGGAAAACTGAAGCAATACTAGGCATTTCAAAGGGAAGTGACTGGGTTAGGGCATTAGGGAATCACACCTTCAGAGAGCCTGGCGGAGGGATGTCAGGAGAGGTTGTATCCAGCTTGCAGGTTTGTCACTGTGAGTGGAATTCAAAGCCTCGACGGGCTGGTGCTGTTGCCCAGCGGTCAGAAAACTGCAGGAAGGCCTTGCTGACAGGGCTGCCTTGTGGGCCCGAGCAGGGGGCTGGCAAGGGAACACAGAGGCAGCTACAAAAACGTGCACTTGCCAGGTGCATCCTCCGCGGCTGCCAGAGAAACACGGGTGGCTTCTGCCTTCCAAACCTTGTGTGAGAGCTTCTCGTCTGTGGAGAAGTGTAGCTCCCTGTCTTCCAGCCCTGTGGTACACGAGGCGGGAATCCATGTCCACTGCCCCAAAACATGTCCAGCGAGTGCTCCTAACATCACAGGAAGGTGAACAAGTGTCCCCCACCACGTCAGAGACTGGAGGAGTAGAGTGCAGGGTGGCCCGGCCCCAGGACAAGATCGACATTTGTTGTTTTGCCTGCTCAGTATAGGCACACCTTGTTTTGTTTTGTTTTAAATTTATTTATTTTTGGCTGCACTGGGTCTTCATTGCTGCACATGAGCTTTCTCTGGTTGCAGCGAGCAGGGGCTACTCTTCGTTGTGGTGCGCGGGCTTCTCGTTGCGGTGGCTTCTCTTGTTGCAGAGCACAGGCTCTAGGTGTGTGGGCTTCAGTAGTTGCGGCTCGCAGGCTCTACAGCACAGGCTCAGTAGTTGTGGCACACGGGCTTAGTTGCTCCACGGCATGTGGGATCTTCCTGGACCAGGGCTCGAACACGTGTCCCCTGCATTGGCAGGCGGATTCTTAACCACTGCGCCACCAGGGAAGTCCCGGCACATCTTGTTCTACTGCACTTTGCTTTATCTCACTTCCAGTTTTTTACAAGTTGCTGGTTTGTGGCAACCCTGCATCAGGCAAGTCCATCGGCGCCATTTTCCCAACAGCATTTGCTTACTTCATGTCTCTGTGTCACGTTTTGGTAATTCTCACAGTATTTCAAACGTTTTCATTGTTATTATATTTGTTATGGTGAGTTGTGATCAGTGACTGTAGGTGTTACTACTATGACTCGGTGAAGGTTCATGGTTAGACTTTTTTAGCAACAAATTTTTAAAAATTAAGGTATGAATGTTGTGTTTGAGACATAATGCTACTGTACACTTAATGGACCATGGTGTAGTGTAAACACAACTTTTATATATACTGGGCAACCAAAAAATTTCTCTGACTGGGGTAGCTCAGGGAGATAGGATGCAAGCCTGGTACTCAGGCAGGCATTCTGCCTCCATGAGGGCAGTTCCTGCCTGAGACTACAGCCAACGTGCTCCAGTGCCATGAGGGAGGAGTGTGGGCCCCACAGGGGCGTGTATACTTCTGGGTTTGTAAACAGCCTGGCAGGGCTTCAGTTGGCAGCCACAATCATTTCAGAATCTTTCTGTGGCAAACAATTTCCAGCGACTGGGCTCTTAGCTTCTTCCCTGTGTCCATGGGTCCACCAGGGTTCCTGACTGAGCGTGTGTCTTTCTGCCTTGTTACTATGAGCCCACGTCCTGGCCTGATGCTCTATCTTTCCCAGGCTTGGGGCTCTGTTTGACTTTTCTCAGTCCTTCCAGGCTCTGGGCTCCTGTCCCTGAATCCAGCATCACAGGAGACCCTGCAAGGTGCACCAAACCTCACTGCCGCTGGCATCTGTCCTCCTACTGCTGGGCTGGCACCCTGCCCACCTGCTGGAGCTCCTGGTCCCTGGCCACCTGCTGCCCAGCACCACGCTCTCAGATTCTACAGTCGCACCTGCATCACCCAGCGTCCAGCCACTGAAAGTCATTCTGCTTCCCGACCCCGGCAAACCTTCCCAGGGGCTTTGTTTGATCTATTTCATCAACAGCTCCCAGCTGACATTTACATTACTCCTTCCAGACCCGTGCCGGCCAGGCGACTGGAGAAACTGAGCCACAGAGTCGGAACTGTCCAAAACCTTCCATGTCCCCAACAAATCTTTTACCAACAGCCATTTGGAGCCCAGACGCCTTAGAAGTCATTGCAGACAGGCAGCTTCCATCAATTCCACAATAAACATTTAGCCAAGAGAAAAAACTACCTCAAATCTCAAATGATGTGAGAGTGACGTGAAGCCCAGGATGTGGGCATTGAGTCCACGCTGAGCAGAAAATCTCCCTTCCTCCCGAGTGGACCCACCTCGGCTTCAGAAGAGCCATTTCAGCTCAAGCAGCACAGTGGCTCATTGTAGAAAGGGCCATCCTTGGTGTCCTCTGTACTAAAATGACAAAATGGTTTGGGTAGATTTAGGTCATCTGGGAGTTGGAGTCCTGGACAGAAGCAGGCCGTGGGGGCCAGGGCTTGGTCCAGGCAGCTTGGGGGGCGGGTCTGGAGGGTGAGTGACGGGCTGGAATTGAGCAGGGCTCGGGCTGTTCGTGGTTGTCAGCCCCCAGAGGGGAACCAGTGGCATAGTTGGCCCGCTTTGCACGCCGGGCACGAGGATAGGGGCAGCTGGGGGTGGAAATTTGGGGAGAGACACTGGGCCACGCACTGAAACTTGAAGAGGAAATGCCAGATGCAGACCTGGAGCCGCCCTGGACACAGTGAGTCTAACTCGGGAAGCCAATAAACAGTAGGATGCTGGCGGGCGGGTTAACAAAAGCTGCCTTCGTGGTGAAGGAGTAGGAGGGAGTAGCTGACTAACGCTCCTCTCCATGCAGGATGCGGGGCCTGGAAGCCCAGGGACGCTCCTGCATGCTCTCAGCGGGATGGCAGCCGGGGCGCCCACACACTGGGCAGAGCTGCCCACCGTCGCCGCTGCCCACAGCCCTGCTCACTCCCACCTTGCGCGGCAACACCTCTCAGCTCGCTGCTCTCACAAGAGCTGCACCTATTCTCACACTCCCTAACACAGCGCCATCCAGAAGAACAGTCTGCTACGACGGAACATTCCAGAACCTCACTGTCCCAGGGGTTGACACGTGTGGCTCTTAGAGCACTGAAATTGGGCTGGTGTAACTGAGGAACGGAATTTTCAGTCTCATCGAGCACAAACCCCTGCCTTGTTCATCCGTTTCTCTGCCCCAAGTGAGTGCCTGGTGGACAGCAAACCTGTGCTGCACGGTGATCTTGTTTTATTTTTCTCTTTCCTGCTATTCGCTGGGTCCTGGAGATCCAAGAGGTAAGTGGAAGCCGCTCTCTCCTCAGCATATATACATAAAATTCATGCAGGAATTTGACTGGCCAGGCCTAGCCATGGGTCTACTCTCTGTACAGGACCATTTTCACACCTGAAAAATGAACAATAATTCTTCAAAATAATCAGATACCAAGTAACTGCTCAAAATTTCCCAATTGCCATATCTACATCTATCTATATTATCTGTCATCCATTTCTACCCACCCATCTCTATCATCTATCTATCTATGATCTATCATCTATATGTCTATCATCTATCTGTCTATTATCTATCATCTATTTAGCAATCATCTATCTATTTAGCTATGTAACTATCATCTATATATCTATCACCCATCTATCTATCTATCATCTATGTATCTACCATCTCTCTATATATCTATCTATCATCTATCTAACAATCACCTGTCATCTATCTGTCTATCATCTATCTATCAGTCACCTATCTATCATCTATCTGTCTAGCATCTACATATATCTCTGTCTCTATTGCCTGTTTATTCATCCATCTGTCTAACCCATCACCTATCTGCATCCATGCATCTGAGGCAGGGTGCAGCAGGGCCCACACACGCATGTGACATCAGGGCCTCCACTCCTCACTGCGTGGCCGATTCTCTCATCACCTGGTCAGTGACACGGACAGAAGCAGGGGCTTTCCTCCCAGTCCAGTGCTGCTTTCTACCACCCACGCTAGCTCAGCCCCTGGGCCATGTCTGGCCAGCTCCCCAGCTGATAACTGTCAGCCCTGCCCTCCTGTCTCCCCGTCGGTCGCCAAGGATGCGCTCGCTGAGCGTGGAGCGTGGAGCTGGCAGCCACACCATCTGATACTACTCTGTCTCGGGCAGATTTCAGCACTTCGTCATCCTCTCAGTCCTGGCGCCAACGTGCGGCCCAGCCCACTGCCAAGCGGGGCCGTCAGGCCCCACAGGGGAGCCTCGCACGCTCGGACATGGCCAGGCCATGTCGAGACAATCCTGGGCACCCAGGCAAACACCCCAGGTCTGGTCAGACTGGATTGAGCCCGACTTCCCGGAGGCCCGTGGCCCGTGTGGGCTCTGACAACCCTGGGCGCTGTTTTCAGGGCACACAGCTCCAGAAAGCAGCCCTTTTCTGCTGAGACTGGAAGCCTGGGGGCGGTGCTGTCACAGCTGAAAAACAGATTTCCATCGGGAGCGTTTAGATGTTTTCTGAAAAGTTGAAAATATTTTTCCTTTTAATTTCTCCATTTTCCAACGTGACCTCACAATCCTACCTATTCCTTAACACCTATTTCATTCAAGCTAGCACAATTCAAAATAATAATATTTATCATGTGCACATAACGCCTCTTTTTACCTCACAATGACCTTAGAGGGATCCTTATCATTCCTATTGTACACAGATGAAGAAGAGAGCCCAGAGAGGTTAAGTCACTTGCCCAAGGTCACACAGCAGGGCTGGGGTTTGAGCCTAAGTCTTTTGATTCCAAAGCTTGGAAGGAACTGATTGTCCATCAGACCAGTTTCTTCCTGGATGGCAAGGCCCTGGGGTACCCAGGGGCATGAGAAGGGCAGAGCCAGGGGGCAGAACCTGGCAGAATCCCCAAGGATGCTATGGGGACAAGGACCCTCTCCATGTGGCCGACGGGCCCAGTCCCAGAGTGGCCCACCTGTTTCACTGATTTCTCTCTCTCTCCCTCTCCAGAAAGAACTCCAGGTTCTGTAAGAACTGTGTTTTCTCAGGATGCTTCCTCATGCTTCTCAGCCCAGGTGAATAAAAGTTGGGTGTCACCTGCCCACCAGACCACCTGGCCAAATCTAAGTCCCATTCAAGGCCCCCAGGACACACACACCATCCCTATTTTATAGATAGGGAAACTGAGGCTCAGAGAACAAAGGAACTCATCCACGGCCCCACGGCTGTGGGATTCAAAGCCATGTGTTTGCACCCCTTGGCCCAAGCACATTAGAATCAAGGGCACAGTTTCAGGAAAATACGGAATGCTGCCTCTGGGACCCAGAAGCTCATGTTCAATTCCCCTGGGATGGGGTCTAAAAGCTCCCCAAGTAATTATTGTGTTCAGCCAGGGTTTAAAACTTGATGTTCCAAGTGGGGTCCCTGGATGAGCAATATCACCTGCAAGCTTGTAGAAATGCAGAGTCTCAGGCTCCACCCAGACCCAGTTATTGTGAGAACAATATTTTTTCCTATTGCCTTGGGCGCTGGAATCACCCTTAGAAACAACCAGTCCTCCTGCCCCACCTACCGCACCCTGGGCTCTGACTTAATTGGTCAGGCTGTGACCTGCACATTGGGAGGGTTAAAACCCTCCAGGTGGCTCCAATGAGTTGCAAAGTTGGAGCACCCTAGTTCAGAATCTCTGCTAAATTAGACTTCTGAGAACTAGGTGGTTCTCAGAGTATCTCTTTGGGGTAAAGGACTCTTTCTTTAGTGTAAATAACATTTATATCTATTGATTGAGCAAATGAAAAAAGTCATGACAAAAAGGAGGGTTTATCAATAAGAAAATGTTAACTTCCGGGAACATATTTTTGGAACACTGGGATAATGAATTGTAGAATCAATAAACAAGTCTACGGCTTCCCTGGTGGTGCAGTGGTTGGGAGTCCGCCTGCCGATGCAGGGGACACAGGTTCGTGCCCCGGTCTGGGAAGATCCCACGTGCCGTGGAGCGGCTGGGCCTGTGAGCCATGGCCGCTGAGCCTGTGCGTCCAGAGACTGTGCTCCACAACGGGAGAGGCCACAACAGTGAGAGGCCCGTGTACCGCAAAAAAACAAAAACAAAAAACAAGTCTACTGTTGGTGGGAATGTAAATTGGTGCAACCATTATGGAAAACAGTGTGGAGGTTCCTCAAAAAAGTAAAAACAGAGCTACCATATGATCCAGCAATCCCACTCCTGGGCATATATCTGGAGAAAACTCTAAGTCAAAAAGACACACGTACCCATATGTTCACAGCAGCACTATTCACAATAGCCAAGACGTGGAAGCAACCTAAATGTCTACCAACAGAGGAATGGATAAAGAAGATATAGTACATATATACAATGGAATACTACTCAGCCATAAAAAAGAATGGAATAATGCCATTTGCAGCAACATGGATGGACCTAGAGATTATCAAACTAAGTGAAGTCAGTCAGAAAGAGAGACAAATACCATATGATATTACTTATATGTGGAATCTAAAATACAACACAAATGAACTTATCTGCAAAGCGGAAACAGACTCACAGACATAGAGAACAGACTTGTGGTTGCCAAGCAGGGGGGTTGAAGAGGGATGGATTGGGAGTTTGGGATTAACAGATGCAAACTATCACATATAGAATGCATAAACAACAAGGTCCTAATGTATAGCACAGGGAACTATATTCAATATCCTGTGATAAACCATAATGGAAAAGAATATGAACAAGAATATATATATATATATGTATGTATAACTGAATCACTTTACGGCAGAAATTAATACAACATTGTAAATCAACTACACTTCAACAACAACAGAAATAAACAAGGCTAGAATAGAATAGAAAATTCCAGACCACATCGGGGGTAGCAGGAATGTTGTTCTGGTTCTGCCGGGGTGAGGTGTAAAGCGTGTTTCTCATCGTGCATGTGGTACAGACAGGTGGATCTCAGAGGCCTGGGGGCCCCCGCGAGAGTGAGATGTGGTCCTGCCAAATTGTCCTGGGGCCCTGGACTGGGAGAGAGATGAGGTTAAGTCCCCTGGAGGTGAAAGGTCGAGCCGGCAGATTGATTAATCAGTGGCTGGGGAGAGGGTCATGAGCTGAGTGCAGGCCACTCCCCACCACCGCTGCCAGGATTCAAGGCTCTTCCCCAACGGGTAGTCTCCCCGTTCCGAGGCTGGCCCATGGGTTACACTCGGAGGGCGGGGGGCAGAGCCTCAACCTCTCGGGCTGGGTGCTCCTTTGGGGAACAGGGCTGCTAGGGTTCCGTGGGGATGCCATGAGATGATGCACAGCAGACGCTGAGCATGGCAGTGTCTGGGGCGTCTGCAATAAGCCTTGGGTGACAGCAGCCTTTGGACGACGGGCCGTGCTGTCCCAAGCCTCCTGAGGGGTCCAGGGAGAGTCAGCTATGGGGCAGGAAAAGCCCAGTTCCCAGGGTGCCTTCTGAAGCCGGAGACAGAGGCTGGTCTGGGCGGGAGACGCCAGAGGGCTCGCCTGCGTTCCCAGGCCGAGATCCCCAGGGCGTCCATGGCCTCTTTTGATCTGCCTTCTCCTCTGGAGCCTCCTGTCAAGGAACCAAATCACTCTCCGACCCTGGCAGCTCCCCTGCTGCATGTCTTTCCACTGTGGGTTGGAATCCTGACTTTTCGGCCACTTTAAAGTCATGGGCCCCCTGCTCCCCACATCTGCCACTCACTTCTGTAGAGGCCGTGCTGCTGGCGTGGACGGCTGAGCGGGAGCCCCCACCCGCGGCCCCGGGGACAGGCGCCTTCCCAGAGCCCCAGGGGCCTCTTGCCAGGTGACTTCAATTTGCTGTGACCCTGTACAAAGCATCACTTTGTGTGAATGGGATGCGCCCCTGGTGACATTTTAATTACCGACCTGGGTCCAAGAGAAGCTCGGAGCATCTTGCAGGCCTGATGAGACCCACTGTCTCTACTCCCCCCACACCCTCCCAGCCGCCCTCCCCCCACGGCCTTGGGCCCCTGAAGATGCCGGGAGGAGCCGAGCTTAAGCGCTGTGAGTGGTGCGTGAAGTGGACGCACGACCGGGCCCGGCCCGACTGTTGGGTGCAGCGCTGGGTGGACGCCAGGCACCCGCTGGTCTTTGACCCTCACAGCTGGCGGGGGATCCCCAGAAGCCTACCCTGGGAGAAGAATCCGAGTACAGCCCTTTCTCTGGACACGTTCTGGTCATCAAAGCAACGGAACAAATAACCCCGAAACTTAGCGGCTTAAGACAACGGTGTCTTTTCTTTCGCTTACGAGTCTGCGACTGGGCAGGGGCTGGTGGGGACCCCTCGTCTCTGCTCCATTTTGTCGGAGGCCTTGTCTCCATGATGGGAACTGGGGCAGTGGGGTGAGGCATCTCCCTCTGCACGTAGGTGCTCTCACTGGGCCGCGAGGAAGCCGCCTTTCCACAGGGTGGCTCAGGTGCTCTGAGAGCCCACAGGGGAAGCTGCAAGCCCTTCTGTGGCCTAGTCTAGAAGCCACCCGTGTCACCTCCCAGTATTCTACTGGTCATCTAGAACCAGCCCTGATTCAATGAGGGCCACACGAAGCACGGGCTGCTACCGCGTGCCCAGCTCTGGGCTAGGTGTGGCGATACAGCCACGAACACACTAGAGGAGGCTCTACACTAAATGGAAAAAGAGACACCGTATCGAGGGGCGAAAAGTGCTGGGAAGGCAAAAGCAGGGCCAGGGAATAGAGAGGGACTGGGGGTGGGGCGGGGTGGGTGGAGGGGGCAGTGATGTCACACAGGGGCACGGGACAGCCTCTCAGAGGAGTGGCATTTGAGCATGGTCAGAGGGACGTGAGGATGGAGGGTGTCTTGGGAAGAGGGGATGGAACAGCCAGTGCAAAGGTCCCAAGGCAGCTGTCTGTGTGTGCAAACGGTTGGTGTGTTGCAGCAGAGTGGGCAGGGGGTCGGGGGGTGGTATGTGGAGGACAGGCAGGTGGAGGTGGGCGAGGGGAGCAGGGTTTGTGGGATCTTGCAAAGGCTTCATTAATTCCAAGTGAAGGGGGAAACCACTGGAGGGTTTTGAGCAGGGGAACAGCATCTGACTTAGGTTTTAAAAGAATCGCTGCAGCTCAAGGGTGGGGAGGAGGGTGCAGGGCACTAGGAGGGAAGCATGGAGACCAGGTACGTTCTCCGCTTTCCAGGTGAGGAGGCTCAAAGATGCAGAGAGAGAGAGAAGTTTCCACGGCTGTTCCTCTGCCTGCAGCACCCCAGCCCTTTCCCTTGCTGGCCGCGCTCGCCCATCAGCAAGAGCTTGAATCTCTGTGACTCCCTAGATCCCTGCCTTCGGATGTCCTGGACGGTGTCCGCCTTGGTCCCCTTTCCCCGCCGTGAACCTAGCTCAGGGCAGACTTAGCATCGAATCGAACAGACGAAAGGGCTGGGCACAGTGGCCTGAGCTCAAAGGCTTGGGCCGTCCACAGCCCCACCAACCTGGACAGTAATGACACAGGTGAGAAGGAACCCAGGACAGGTGAGGCGGGCTTGTCCAAACACTGAGGGCTGAGCAAGATCGCCCGTCGTGGGAGAGATTCAATGGCGACCCTCCCCTGGGAGACATCATGGAGGGGAAAGTGGGGGGTGGCGGGTGCTGCCTGAATTCCCTTCTTTCCTGGAGAACCGACCGTCCCAAGTCAGCACCCAGGCCCAGGGTGTGTTTCTCCCATAGGAAGTATGGTCATTCCAGGTGGGGTTGGGGGACAGATCACCCCGAGGAAGCAAGGAGGGGGCACCCGAGCACCGAGCTTGAGTCTCCAAGTAGCTCCCCTCACACGAGGCCCCCTCTGTAACCAGCAGTCAGCCCCCATTCTGGGGGGGGCCCGGTGGCAGTAAGCACGGCCACAGACCACCGGGCCATTGCAGCTCTTTAATCTTCCTTGTAAGCTCTGCTCTCACAGATTTGGAAAATGCCTCTCTGATAGACTAGGGACTCACGCGACAATCATCGCCAACAGACTGGGCGTCCTGGTCATCACTCTGCCATGAGAAATAGTCACACGTGGGCTTTAACAATCTTACTTCTGTGAGGTTAGTTACCATCGGGGGAGATCGCTGCTCTGCGTTTTCAGTGTCAGGAGGAGGCGGCTGAAGCGTCTGGCCTGCAGTCAGAGCCCTGTCTGACCTCTCACCTTCCACCAAATAGTACAAAGTGGATGGTGTTTTCCTTAATAGGAATTCAGAGCAGAAGGCTTTTCCTCTTCTCTCCTCATGCACAGGTCGGCCTGCAGCCGGCCTTCCATGAGAAACGCACACACTGAGGCTCCAGCTGCGGAGAGGAGGAGGAAGCGGGAGCCCCGGGGCTCCGGGCGTATGGGGTTTACCAGCATTTCAGGGTTTTCAAGCTGCATCATGGTACCACTGCACCACCCTCCACCCCTTTCCTTATCCAGGCTCCCCGGCGATTTGTGGGATCCACTCATGAGGACAGAAATCTGGGGATCCTGAGGGAGGAGTGGGACCACCGCGCTCTCTGTGCCTCGGAAGGATGTCGCATCATGGGGTGAGACTGAGCATCTGGGGGTCTCTCTCCTCCCTAAACATTTCCCCATGGACTCTCAGCGCGTGTTGTGAGAAGTCTGGCCTTCGGAGGAAGTGGTTTTCATCCCTAAGACGAAAATGCTGGCGTTTAACCCAAACAACTTTGGATCAATTTTTTTCTTTTTCTTCTTTCTTACTCTCCTTTTCTCTCTTTTTGGGGAGAGGAAAGTTATTGATGGGGTAAACACAGATGTGTTTAATGTTTTAAGTCAGTTACCAGTGTATGTGGAGTCAACTAAATATCTCTGGGCAATAATTAGCCCAGAGGTTCTCCATTATGGCTGTAAATGGGAGGCCGCCGATGAGAAAGATTTTTAACGTACGGATGACAGAGTTCAGTAGTGTTGGACATTTGCTAACTGTTTCCACATGATCCTTTAACGTCAGTGAGAGTGCAGGGCTGACTTCTAAGCTCTCTGGTGAAAACCCAGAGACCATCTCCATCACCAGCTCCAAACTACTGTTAGATGCCTAGTTATACGTTATTAACTAGGCTTCTTCCGGGTCCTTTCCGCGTCAGTCCTTCCTATGCAAGAGTATAAACACCTACAACATGATGGTCGTGTCAGGCTGCACCAACCAGGATGGCTGCACCCATCTACCGCAGCCCCCTGCTCTTCCTACACTGAGACGCTGACCGTCCCCTACTCTTGCATCTGCCCAGGCTGGTGACTGTAGTGCGAGCCATGCTGTGTGACAGCTGAGGCTCAGACGTGAAAGGCGATGCTGCGTCCACCTGGACCCCTGGGGATGCTCAGCCTTGGAATCCAGCTGCCATCCTCTGAGGAAGCCAAACAGCCACCCGGAAGGGCCACATGTGAGCGTCCTGATCCCGGCCCATCTGAGGTCCCCACCAGCATCGACCACCAGCCAGGTGAACCAGAGGACCTTCAGACGATTCCAGCCTCCACCGTGACCAGTCCTGGGTGATGCTGAGTGGAGTAGAGATGAGCCGTCCCTGCCAAAGCCTGCACGATGCAGAGATGTGTGAGCAAAATAAATGTCGTCATTGTTTTAAGCCACTGCACTTTCGAGGGTTTCAGTCTGCAGCAAGAGATAACTGGCACACTGGAGGTACAAACCCAGTGCACAGAGAGCTTTTTGCCCTTGGCTGGCTTGATCTTATTTTCTTTTATCTCAATTATAAGTCATTTTGTTGGATTATTATCTTGGTTCTATCATGTATTTAAACACACTGAAAAAAAGGTTTTTTTTTTTTTTTAAATCTAGGGCAAAATTCACAAAACATAAAATTAATCATTTAAAGTGTACAGTTCAGTGCCATTTAGTACTTTCACAACACTGTGCAACCATCATCTCTATCAAGTTCCAAAATATTTTCATCACCCCAGAGGGAAACTCTGTATTCATTGAGCAGTTGCTTCCCATTTTCCCCTCCTCCAGCCCCTGGAATCACCAGTCTGCATTCTGTCTCTATTGGTTTATCTATCCTGGACATTTCGGACACGTGGAATCATACATGTTCTCCCGTGTCTGGCTTCTTTCACGGAGCATAATGTCTTCAGGGTTCATCTGTGTTGTAGCCTGTATCACAAATTCATTCCTTTTATATGGCTGAATAATATTCCACTGTGTGGATGGCCCACATTTGGTTTAGCCATTCATCAGTTTCTGGACCTTTGAGTTGTTTCCACTTTTGGGCTATTATGAATAGCGCTGTTATGAATATTCAAGTATTTTCTCAAGTCTTTGTTTTCAATTCTTTTGGGCATATTCCTAAGAGTGAAACTGCTAGGAAGATAAGAATCTTTTCTAAACACCAACAGTGCCATCTAATGCATGCAGTGGCGAGAGGCTGAGAATCTCTCACTGAATCATCTGCAGTCTCAAGCAGTGACAGCATCCCAGGTAAAACAGGACATTTAAGATCTATTCTTATGGTTCTTAAGAGACCAAAAGCTCACCCCCCAAAAAATGCTGGAGAGGGGCGTTTGCTACTGCTTGTTATTTAGATTTGTAGTTGATGAAGATGTTTTAATGACATTTGGAAAAAATATAACCCATGGTAGGTCACACTTGTAAGTCCGAATAATCAACTATTGGCAATTTCCTATGATTCCACTTAACATCCACTAGAGCAGACTCTGCATATCACAGACACTTAACCTAGCTTCATCAGATGAAGTCAGGCTATGAGGCTTGATTTTCCTGTGCGACAAGGATTCCAAAGGTGGACAGTCCAGCACACTGCAGTGGCTGACGGGCTTGTTAAGAACTGGGTCTCCTTCTGGCTTACTGCCCTTGGTCCTGAGTACAGGCACTAAGCCTGCATTTCAGGCATGGAGGAGGTGATAAGAAAAGGGGAAGAGGTGTGTGCCAAGATTTTATTTAAAACAAAGCAAAACACGCACGCACACGATAGCTTTCCTAGAAACCCACGTCTGTGGACAGACATCTGTTCACATCTCGTTGGCCAGAACCGGGTCATTTGGCTGCCTCTAACTGCAAGGGATGCTGGGTATTTCTTTATTTTGATGCTGTTTTATTTTGGAACAATTTTAGATTTTCAGAAAAGCTTCTGAGACAGTGCAGAGGGCTCCCACATACCCTGCACCCAGTCTCCCCTTCTGTTCCCCTTCTGCTACTATCTTCGCACCCAGTCTCCCCTTCTGTTACTGTCTTCCATCACAATGGCACACTTTCAAAAGTAAGAAGCAACACTGATACATACAGTTAACTAAACTCCAGACCTTATTTGGATTTCACCAGTTCTCCCACAAGGTCCTTTTCTGTCCCAGGGTCCCATCCAGGGTCCCACACTGCATTTAGTCATCACGTCTCCTTAGCCTCTGCTGGGCTGTGACAATTTCCGAGACTTTCCTTGCTGTCATGATCTTGACAGTTTCAGAGAGGAATGGTAGGATGTTTTGTAGAATGTCCCCCAGGTTGAGTTTGTTCGTCAACTGGGCTTTTCTCATGCTTTGACTAGAGTTATATGCACAGAGATATTGGGGCGGGGGCATCATATCCACATGACTTACCACTGGTGACGTTGCCCTTGGTCACCTGATTAACATAGTGTCTGCCGGGCTTCTTCACTCTAAGGCTACTATTGGTCTCCATCCTTTGGAAGCAATGCAGTAATTCAGCGCACACTCGAGGGCGGGATGAGGCTCCACCTCCTGGAGCAGAGAGCGTCCACGCAGATTATTAAGGATTCTTCTGGAAGGAAGAGTGACGGCTCTGCTGTCACCCTGAATAAAATCGGGGTCCTCTTGGTAAGGAAGTAGGGGAGCATGGATATTCCATCCTCAGTTGTGAATGGGGGTACCAGCATTTGCCTTATCTATGTGGATAAGAGGATTTTTACTCTACTTTTTAATGCTGGGACTTCCGGAAGCTTGGAATAATGGTTGGGGTTCTTATCTGAGGTTGGCAAACTTTGACAGGTGAGTTTATTTATTCAGGACTTATGTACTGGAGATGGGGACAGTCACTGGGGCCACAATCGTGCATGGATTGTGGCAGACACAGCTATTGTCACCCAGTATCACTTTCCCTTTCCCTTAGTAATAGAATCCCAGGGCTTCAGCTGGGTATGTGGCTGTCCAGGTAAGGACTTCATTTCCCAGCCTCCCATGCATGGTCGTATGACTAACTTCTGGCCAGTGGGATACGAGTGCAAGTGACGTAGCCAACATCTGAATTAAGCCATGGACCAGGTCTCCAGGATGGATAAGTGGGAAGAAGAAGGGACCGCTGGTTCTTACTCTTTACTGGAGTAGAAGCTTTTGGTATGGTGGCCCCTTGGGTCAAAACTGTGGCATCAGTGATTGTAAGATACCCATAAATTCTACCCCTGCGGGTGACTCAGATGACGGTGAATTCACCAAAGAGAACTCTGTCCTGGGGCCACCTCTTATTGTCTGTGTCAACCTGAGCAAACCACACCACTTCTGTGCCCCTCTGTGAACTTCTCTGTGAGTGTCAAGGCCTCTCTCACAGATAATCAGGGAAATCCAATGCGCTGAGTATGTAAGATACTCAGTACGGTGCCTGGAAGGTAGTGTCTCACAAATGTTCGCTTCTATTTTTGTTATTGTTATGATTATTACCACAATGTTTGTAGAATTAGAAAAAAACATTTATGATAATAGGGTCAGAGACCATAGTCTTCCTCTGTTTTTTGTGGAGTTTTTTGGCGGGGGGGGGGGTGGTCTGTTTATTAAACATGACTCTAAACTGTAGCCCTAACAAGGCTAGTCTTAAATGTATGAAACGATTTCCAAATTTGGGACCCATGAACCACTTCAGGGCACGGGAATTAGTCTGCATTCCAGATCAGATAGGGAAATAGTTTGCAGCAACTACGACATTTTGGAACACATCAAATAAGAAGAGAGATGACTGTTGTATGTCAGAGTCAGAAAGAAAAAGTAAGGCATTTCTGTGTGATTTCAAGAATGGTTCACTCACAGAGTCCCCTCTGGAGACGCAAGAAATAGCAGGCCTATGTCAAAACCACAGTGAACTTTTCACTGACTCAAAGACCTCCCACCCAATCCCAGGGGATGGGGTAATTCAGTGGAGATTAAAGGCTCACTCAGTCCTGGTAACCAGAGAAACGCAAGTTCTATTAGGTTACCAGTTCCATTTTTCTGCCAAGCAAAAAGGCAGAGTTTCCCTGGAGGAGACAGAATATTTGCTCTCAGCCAAAAGACCCCAGAGGACCAGAGCTGTTTAACCGAGATTACGAAAAAGAAAAGAAGTTGAACTGCACAGCTTTGCTGGGCCTGGACCTTACTGCCAGCCCCACACTCTGAGCTAAAGCCCCTGGCATTTAAATCAATGAAAAATGAATAATGCACTTAGTTAAACATTTCCTCCCACCATGAAAGTCCTCGGTCACCCTAATTTCTTTCTCTCCTTGACATTTTCACTTCTTTTTCTGACCAGATATCCAAAATGAAATCTGGCACTCTGAGGACAAGTGCTCTCTACGCAAGTTTTCGCCAGCGTTCTATTAGGAGCTTTGAAACTCAACACCCTCTTTTTATCCCATATTACTTCCTCCCCTGGAACTGTTCAATCTCTACTCAGCAATCCCATTAGACTTTTCACTTCCATTTTTTTAAAAGCTGATAAAAATGTGTAGGTGTTTGAACCCCATCCAGGGAGGTCGGCTTCCAAGCTCAGCAGAGAGCAGAAGGCTGCATTGGGTGTGTAGGGTGCTGCCGGGCGCTGGGTCCCCTCCCTGGCTGCCCGCCCATGCCTTCGGGGTAGGGAGGTGGCCCATTGTGGGCACATGTGTGGCCTTTGCCGCATGCTCTGGGGATGGTGGGATCATTGCACAGATTTTTACGTGGCTGGAAGTGCTTGTTTTCATCTTCCTGGTAAGTGGCTGAACTTTGTAAAAGAAGAGAGTGACTTAGCAGGAAATGGTGGGACTAACACAGTATTGTATCCTGTGGAGCCGGCCAATGTATTCACGCTTTTCCCCTTCTTTCTCAGGGAGGGGAGTTGCCAGCTTTGTTGCAGGGGAGGGAGGGGCGGAGGAGCCTGTGAGGTGTCCACGGAAGACCTGTGGCCACCCTGGGAGAAGGGGGAACTCTGTTTCTGCAGCAGACGGTGGCCTGTCCCCAGAGCCCGTCCCTGTTCCACCTCTGCTCTTGTCTGCCAACACCTCCCAGAGGCCTTGCACCCGGGCTCCGGTGTAGGTTTGCCCCACGGGGAGCCCTGGCTGAGACCAGAGGTGGAGAGCTCTCTCCATCTCAGCTCTCTGCATCTGAGCCTCCTTGGTGCTTCCAGCCCTTCCTCCGTGGTCCTCAGATGGACCGGGGCCAGCCCCTGCTCTGCTATTGCCTGGCGAGGGGCGAGCGAATCCGTCTCTCTGAGCCTCAGTTTCCACAACCATTCAGTACAGCCACTCGCACCGACCTGGCACCTGGCTGGGACTCACCGAGACCATGGTGGTAAAGCACTGCTCAGCATCTGGTCCCCGCGGGGCTATTCTCATCTGCGTTGGGAGTCGCACGCAGCCCACCACCTGTGCCATCCGAGTGCCACAGGTTCAGTGCTGTTGAAGGACAAAGCAAGCAGTTAAACTGAAGATGCATATATTGATCTCTAGCATTGGATGTTATTTTAGTGATTTTTATCAGAGCATCTCCCCTTCCCTGGCCCCTTCGGCATTCCTTCTGTGATCTGACAAGGAATTGTGTCAGGGGAATACTGCCTGTGGCTATTGGGTGACCGACTGGATCTATGCCCCGCCCTTACCTCTGCAGCAGCTGGTCAGCTTTTCCTGTCACTCAGCCAGCATCTCAGGCACTGCTGTGTGGGGGTCAGTCATGACAGGGAGTCGTCGACAATCACAATTACAACAGCAGCTGGTATTTACCGAGCCCCCTTCAGTGCAGGTTCCCAGCAAGCGTCGTATTGGTTTTTGTCATCGATTATTCTCCTATTTCACAGATGTGCAAACTGAGGCTCCAACTGGCTGAGAAACTGTGCTAAGTGCACACATAACAGCAGCTGCCCTGCGTGTGCTGCTTGTTCCCTGGACACACACGTTCTCTTGGTCCTTCTGTACTCGGACTTGGTCAGTCCTGAGGCTGATACCAGGAGGGGAGTGCCGTTGTCACATTCATGTTGCAAAGGAAGCAACTCGAATACGTGACCTCACTGCCAGGGCCCGGCTGCTAAGGGCAGGAGGAAACTTGCATCCACCTGGGAGCTGGACACAGAGCCCGCGCTCCTGGAGGCAACGGGGTCAGCACCGTCTGAGTCTGGGTCTTCCCAGAGCACAGCCTGACATGTGGCTTGGGCAGTGGTGTGCTGGGAGTGAGACGGGGAAGCCAGAAAGGCAATAAACATTCATTGGCGATGCTTTCCTGCTGTGGGCATGCGGGCGGGCCAGGGCAGGGTCCACTGAGGGCCCCGAAGCTGGGGACGCACCCTGGGATGCGCCTGGGGGCACTGACTCCTTGCCCCGTCTGGCCTGTCCTGGGTGGGGTTGAGAAGGTCCTCAGGAAGCCGTCGGCATGTGTGATGCGGCCTGCCGATGACCTGTGGGGGCCGAGGGCTGCTGGGCGGGCTCCGAGGTAAGTTCTCTGTCGTTAAGCCCCTTTCACACTTACGGTGCCCGGGACTCAACCCAAGTCCCATCAGAAAGGAGCTGGAGGACATGATGGCAGTGGACAGGACCCTTGCTGGGGGTGTCACTGTGGACTTAGCCCCTGCCCAGCACCCACAGGGAAGCAGAGCCAGCACCAGAGTCCGCTGACATCCCAGAGGGCCACACTCTGTCCTGGCTTCTCAGACCTCACGCAGACGGCAGGACATCAGGAGGAAAGGTCAGGCCCGTCTCCTCCCGCTGCTCCAAGTTCCACGCAAGGGGACTCAGCACGATCAGCCTCAGGGGCTTTCGTTGCGGATTGGCCACTCCCTCAGCGGATGCTCTCCGCTCCTCTGGGACCTCAGGATCTGATGATGAGAGTGACGGATGCCAGTCCTCGGCTGACAGGCACAGCCAGGGGCCCCGCACCCTCGGGGAAAGTGCACTGTCAGGGCCGAGTCTCTCCTGGTGCCTGACCCCAGCCAGCGTGGGGCTGGGAGCCAGGTACAGAGATGCGGCCGGCGTCGCTCCTGGCTGCGGGCAGCTGCCCCAGGAGAACATCGTTCACGGAAGAGCAGAGCCTGCAGAGACCACCTGATCCGCTTCCGGAGCGTTCAGAAGAGAGGGGAGTGCGCAGTCCTGCTGAGGTTTAAGTGAGTGTAAGCCTTGTGACGGCACTGGGGTCAGCGCTTACAAATACTAACTCACTGAACTGCAACAACCCCGCGGGCTAGGGTTTCTTATCCCACCTGCTGCAAAGAAACTGAGGCTCGCAGGGGTTAAGTGCCTTGCTGAAGGTCACCAGGTGGTCTGGCTTGGAAGTTCATACGTGAAATCCCTAGGCCATGCGGCCTCAGCTCCATTCGGAATCACAGCAAAGTGTAATAGAGAAAAAGCCTCTGGAATAGCTCATATTCACAGTGTTTATTAAGTGCCAGGCTCCAGGGGAAGTGCTTTCTGTGGCTTCTCCACTGAATCCCGACAGCAACCCGCGAAAGTGGCACAATCTGCATCTCCATTTTGCAGATAAGCAAAGTGAAGCTCAGAGAGGTTGTGTAACTGTCCCAAGGTCACTCAGGTTGGAATCGTGGAGCTGGGATCTGAACCCTGGCGACTGGGCTCTGAGCTCACCCTCTTGGGGGAGTGTTGACTTCTAATGCAAGACCCAAGGGACAAGCCACATGATCTCCCAAAACACACTTTTACCATTAAAATGGGAAGTGTCGATGTTTTCAGGCCTGTCCCTGTGTCTTGTTCATCCACGGTCCAAGCGCTAACAGAGCGCACGGGGTCAGCACTGACTGAGGGGGTGTGAGCTCGCTTCATGATTGGCCCCTTGGGAGACACCGGCTCCTCAGGAAGGAACCACAGAATATTTTCCGAGATGCCTCCAGGTTTAGCTCATCCTTCAAAGTGTGCCTGATGGAATAATCCCCCCAAGAGATGCTCCAGAAAACCAGAGTTCCAGGGCCAAGTATGTTTGCAAAAGCGCCGAACGCTACACTCCCTCCTGGAGATTCCAAACGCCCCTCAGCCCGTGAGAGGCGGTAGAGGTCGTAAGATGCGTAAGTTCCGGGGATCTAATGTACAGCGGGGGATTACAGCTAATAATACTGTGTCACGTATGTCGCTGAGAAAGTAGCTCTTAAGTGTTCTCACTACAAAAAGAAGTAGTAACTGCGCGCCAGGCTGGAGGCGCGACTAGCTGATGCTGAGCTGGTAATCATTTCGCTACATATAAAGGTATCACATCAACACGCTGCACACCTTAAGCTGACACAATGTTAAGTGTCAATTATATCTCAATAAAGCTGGGAGGAAACTAAGGCACACCTCTCAAAGAAAAAATAAATAAAAGAAGATGTTTCTCAGACTGATTCTTTACCCAACACAAGTTCATGTGCCAGATGCACACTGAGGCCAAACAAACATCAGAGTTTGGAGCAGAGAAAGGTTTGCTGCAGGGCTAAGCAAGGAGATGGCTGACTCTTGCCTCCCAAACCGAAACTCCCTAACGCGTTTCAGCAAAGCATTTTCAAAGGCGAGGTGAGGGAGGGGTGTGGTTAGTTGTTGCAAACTTCTTGGTTTCGGAATCCTTTGTTCTTGCAGTCTTTATTTGTTGCTTTAAAAAAAAAAAAAAAAGATGAGAAACTATGATACTATAACGGTCCTTCCAATAAATCCACAATAGACAGCATTATGGGGAGGAATAGATAAATCATCTAGTGTTCATTAGCTGGAGATTTTTATTTTATTTATTTATTTTAAAAATAAATTTATTTGTTTATTTTTGTCTCTGTTGGGTCTTCGTTGCTGTGCGCGGGCTTTCTCTAGTTACGGTGAGCGGGGGCTACTCTTCGTTGCGGTGCGTGGGCTTCTCATTGCGGTGGCTTCTCTTGTTGCGGAGCACGGGCTCTAGGCATGCAGGCTTCAGTAGTTGTGGTACATGGGCTCAGTAGTTGTGGCTCGTGGGCTCTAGAGTGCAGGCTCAGTAGTTGTGGCGCACGGGCTTAGTTGCCCCGCGGCATGTGGGATCTTCCCAGACTAGGGCTCGAACCCGTGTCCCCTGCGTTGGCAGGCGGATTCTTAACTACTGTGCCACCCGGGAAGTCCTGGAGATTTTTTTTTTTTTTTTTTTTTTTTTTTTTTTTGCGGTACGCGGGCCTCTCACTGTTGCGGCCTCTCCAGTTTCGGAGCACAGGCTCCGGACGTGCAGGCTCAGCGGCCATGGCTCACGGGCCCAGCCGCTCCGCGGCATGTGGGATCTTCCCAGACCGGGGCACGAACCCGCGTCCCCTGCATCGGCAGGTGGAGTCTCAACCACTGCACCACCCGGGAAGCCCCCTGGAGATTTTTAAATACACACTTTTAGACCCTGAGAGCTCAAAGAGACAAAAATAATACATATATGCACAATAACATAATAACTAAGTTTGCTCTAGTAGAAGTGTATAGAACTTTATGCCCAACAAACAATATAGTGATTTTTTTTTTTTTTTTTTTTTGCCACATTGCACAGCTTGTGGGATCTTAGCTCCCCACCCAGGCAGTGAAAGCGCTGAGTCCTAACCACTGGACCGCCAGGGAATTCCCTATAGTGCTATTTCTACCCTGGCTCTTAACACATTCCTTTCTTCTTCCTACCTTCCTTCTGCTCAGCCCTCTGAACCCCATTCTGTTCTTTTTTGACGTGTTCTCAGTGTACTCTATGATTTTAAAATGGCTTGTGCTAAGCACTGAATGAGTATTGAATGGCGTTTGCAAATTGCTTTGAGCTTGTGGCTTTGACGGAAGGGTTATGTAAAGTATTGATAGCTGAACTACTTTCTCAGGGGGCGGGTTTGAAAACATGGCAGATCAAAAGCTTCTTAAGAATGTGTACGGGTATGTGTTGGGAGTCTGCTCTGTCCAAAGGAAATCTCTGGCAGGTATTAATTTGAGGGAGAAAAAAGGAAGTTTTTAAAGGCAAGTCATCGCTAGGAGGAAAAAAAGGGAAAAGGAAGAAAAATTACAGCATGTTTTAATTGTGACTCGGAAACTTTATAAACACAATTTACACGTGTATCACTTATAATCATTTTCCTGGCCAGAGCAATAATTATGATAAATCCTTTGTCAACCCTGCTTAGGGGTCTTTATGAAGTAGTCGGAAATTAGTTCACATACTAGAGAATACTTCAATAAAAATCCGATCCAACCCAGCCTCTCCGCACATGGAATTCCACACGGCTCGTAATCAGATGTTCACCAAATCACACTTTTTCACTGCCAAACGCCTTGCCAGGTTAGCATAAACAAGTCTTGAATTCATTAAGTCGCATTTTTTAGTCTTCTAATTAGCTAAAAGTTGTACATTTCAAGCACAGCATGTCAAGAACTCAATGTCAAGGTATAATGATACGGCAAAGGTGCAAAAGTCATGGCCTTTTGTCAAAAACGTTGGTTGATGACTTTCTGCTTAACTGGTCTTGGGCTGGCTTTGGGAGATGTGTAGAGAGGGGCTGGCAAGGAAGCGTTCTTAACACATGGTCCTTCTTCCTAAAAAGTCACCCACTCCAATCTCTATCTTTTCCAACACCATCTGAGGTTGGGATGCTAGAAATTAGGTCCTCCCACACATCCACCTAATGTGAAAATTTTTTTAAAACACTTTCAGTTTTCTTCCCCCTCAGTGATTTCACATCAGCAAACTCAGCCGCAATCCATGTCTTATCATGATCATGTTGAAACATAAACATTTCTCTCAATAATGTTTCACACACTCATCTGCAGTGCATTCATGCAAAAATGACAGCGTCCCCATAGTATTCCAGCTCATTTGTTTAAACTTACAGTTAAGTAGCTTCAGACCACGTAGAGAAGACTCAGGGTGGGGACAGCAAAAGCAGATTCTAAAATGTCAGACCTTAAAGACCACCAAATCTGATTTTCTCCTGTGTTAAAACTGAAAGCTGAAAAAAAAAAATCCAAAACCAATCAGGTTCAAAAACAACAACAAAAAAGTGAAAGCTGAGACCCAGAGGGGAGGAAACTCACTCAAGTGTACATGGCTGATTAGCAGCGGAGTGGGAATTTGAAGAGGATAATCACATGTCTTTCAGAGCATCCTTCACTTTGCTGAGATGCTTTGCCTTTCTGATCTCATCTCACACTCCGAGGAGCCCGTGAATCAGGGAGCTGGGTGCCATGCCCCCATCTCACTGCCGAAATACTGACGAGAAAGAAGGCCAAAGGTCCCGCATGAGTACACGTAACCACTGGGTGCTAAGGCTACAATCCAACTCTCCTTAAGTTCAGATCATGCCCTTTTCATTAGATCAGGGGATCCTGGGGGTTTTCATAAAGGAAAAGGAAGAGTGTCCATGAGGCAGTGGTTTTCAAACATTTTAAAACACATCCCTAATAAGAAGTCATTTTACCTGGGTCTCTGGGGCAGTGGAGGATGCTACCTGGCCTCCATTCTCTCTTTCTTGCTTTTAGTGCTAGAACCCCCTAAGTTTGAGTGGGCACCCAGTTGCTCAGCTGGAAGACTACATTTCCCATCAGTCTCTCCTAGCAAGTGGGTATGACCTGGAGGCTACCTTCCGGCCTATAGGATGTGGGAAGAAGTGTGTGCACCTCAGGTGGGGCCCTTGGAAGAGGAAAGCACCTGCCTTCCGCTTCCTCTCCACCCTCTCCTGTGGGCCGTACGGCTTGCTTCAGGCGGGGGCCAGGCCAGGCCAGGTTGATGAGGGTCACACCCAAGGGAGGTGGAACACCCTGGGAAGGATCTGGGGGTCTAGATTATCCCACAGAGCACAGCTGTCTACTAACCCTGGCCCCCCTGCCCACCTCTGGCTGGGTGCAGACAGGGAAGAAAACTTCTACCTTGTTGAGCCACTATATTGTGTGTCCCTTTAATACAGCAGCATAGTGTAGCCCTGACTAACGTACCCAGGCTACACTCACACACACACGTGCATACTCACGCGCGCACACACACACACACACACACACACGCACAAAACAGATGTTTCAGAGATGAAGCCACTGCTTACCGTGTGAATAGTGCTTTGGTCTAGCCCATTCCATTCCATTCCGCCCTGCTCTACTTTTTTTTTTTTTTTTAAAAAAAAAAACAGATATGGCTCCTTCCCCTGACCTCATGATCCACTAATGGGTTACGACCTGCAGGACTAGAGCACTTGTCTAGCGACAATGCATTAAACTCTGCCGAGGGACCCTCGAGCAAAGCACTTTGCAAACAGAGGTGGAAGGAAGCACCTACCCCGGCAGTTACGACAGATATGCACAAATGCAAAGCAGCACGGAGCTCGGGAACGACAGGGGCACACTGTGGGCTGGTCTCTGGAGTCGGTGGATGCCGCCCGCAGGGCTCCGCGGAGGTGGGTTCATAAGGGGACGGGCACTGACTTTGCATCCAGTAGCGTTAAAGCATCCCGAGAGTCCAAGTGTGCACCTCTGCACTCTCCAGCCACGCTGGCACCTTTATACACTCAAGCTCAGGTGTGCCAAGGACCAGGTGCCAGGAATAACGAGGCCCTGCTCCTCTGGGCAACTCACTCAGACCACTCGTTCTCTGCTTTCCATTTTCTGGGAGAATTTTCACCTTCCTCGGGTCTGCTCCCACCTCTCCCCTCCTCTTGGCTAACTTTACAAGCAACAGTGGCATTGTAAGAAAGAGTCCTTTGGGCTTCCATACTGGCCGCGTGGCCCTGAGGAAGTTAGGGGAACTCTTCACCTGTAAACTGGGTGCAGTGGCACCTGTCCAGAGAGGACCGAACTCCAGTGAAGAGTCAGGTGGCTGGTGTCCTTGAGCATCTCCTACGTGACAAGTATTAACTCGGGTACTGGGTTCAGAGAGCATAAAAGCGGTGATGTATGTAGGGTGCTGAGGAGGGGTCTGGCTGGTTCTCGGGTTGTGATGTCACCTATCACGATGTGGCTTTTACCACCATTCTGGGATACCTGGCAGGTAGCAAAGGGTGGAGAGAGGATTTTCACCTGCAGAGCTGACAACAGAATGAAACTTTCATGGCAGTCAGGGCAGCCTCAGAGGGGAAATTTCCATCTCAGCAAGAAAAGGCATTCATTTCTACCTGTTTGGGTTGATGGATTTGTCCACTGAAACCCGTTTGAAGAATATATATATATATATATATATATATATAAAACGACATTTAGTTTATTTTGAGTTAAAATAAACCTCAGTAAATATTTTTGTGATCTCTCCTTACCCTGCCACAAATAAAATATAATGAGCTCGACGTTTAGATAATCCTCTGATTTTTCTCAGTAGACATTTTAGATAAAAGACAAAGAGTTTCTTATTTTGGGTTCATAAAACATTCTACATTTATGGCTTCATTTTTCTGAAATCCAGATCAAAGCCTGGCTGTGAAATTTTACTGTCCCACTGCTCACGGGTCTGTTGACTTACTGCATACTTCAAAATTCCCTTCTTCCCTCTAGACCCTCTGACCACCTTCTTTTTTTTTTTTTTTTTTTTAAAAAAAAGGACATTTGCATTTGGTGCTATTCAGGACCTTGAAGATGTAGATTGGCAGACTGAGGCTGGGGGAGCTGAAACAACATTTTCCTGGGTTCTAATTAGAAGAATTAACTGTATTCATAGCAAGGCCCTCTCCTAGAGCCCCTGATTCCCCCATGAAGCAAGATGTTCTTGTGCTGAATGCAAGTGAGGTTGGTCATTCATAGCCTGTGATCTCCGCCCCCTACCCCGTTCACTAGATGCCTTTATGATCTTTGTTTATATTAATCCCCAAAGAACTAAGCTTCATTTCATTTTATTTGGTAGAGAAACCCAACAGCGAAAAGTTCAGGAGACCCAAATGTTTCCATAATTGCTTTGAGTTCTGAATGTATTTCAGGCTGACAGCAAAGATAAAAAGCCCCTTGCGGTCTGGTGTTGGGAATCATTTTTCAGTGCTCTGTGTGGGAAATTGAGCCTGGGCTGTAACGGGGTGGGTTCAGGGAGGCTGGAGTTTTCAGACTGCAGTGAAATGGGCCCCGGCTGTCACTTTAAATCATCCCTGCATTTCAGGCCTTGGTATCAATCACACCTCGGGTGAACAACACCACGTTGGAAACAAATTTGGGGAGAAGCAAACGGGGGCGGCCGGGCTCTTGTTTACGTCTTCTGTCGTGTTTCTTAACTTGTTCACGTTTTCTTTTTCCACCCACGTGGATAATTCCTGCTTTCAGCGGTGACGGAAGTGAACAGGGGCCAGAATACTATGAGCTATTCCCATGATGATTGCAGCTGAGCCCACAGGCCAAACCACGGATGTGTCATGAGAAAAGCCGGGCCCTGCACAGTTTCCTGGGCTGCAGAGGCTCCCGGGAAGTTTGGAGAACTGGGGTCTTCCTCCCCCATAACAGGGTGGATCCCCCCAGGATCTGCTCTTTGACACTGTTTCAACTTTTTACCTTTATTTTTCCCATCTGAATAATGGGTCCATTTTGTGTTGCCACTTTGTATAATTCTAAAAATCTCTGCAAATAATTTCAATGTGGCTGTGAAATACACAGGAAATTGAGATCCTTAGAGCGAGAAGAGTCCTGCATAGGGCATTTTCCTAGGAACTCAATGATCATGGCTCTAAACTTTTCCAGTATCTGAGAAGCCATTCCCACATGGAGTTCAGTTTGGGGGGAGATTTCAGGAAGTACTTAGTTTGAACAGTGGTTCTCAAACTTTTTGGTCTCAGAACCCCTTTACAATCTTAAAAATCACTGAGAGTCCCAAAGAGTTTGGTGTCTTATATCTATTATTATTCACTGTATTAGAATTTAAAACTGAGAAACATTTAGAATATTTATTTTAAAATAGCAATAATAAACCCATAACCTGGGGCTTCCCTGGTGGTGCAGTGGTTAAGAATCTGCCTGCCAATGCAGGGGACACGGGTTCGAGCCCTAGTCTGGGGAGATCCCACATGCCGTGTAGCAACTAAGCCCGTGCGCCACAACTACTGAGCCTGCGCCCTAGAGCCCACGAGCCACAATTCTGAGCCCTGCGTGCCTAGAGCCCGTGCTGCACAACAAGAGAAGCCACCGCAATGAGAAGCCTGCGCACTGCAACTAAGAGCAGCCCCCACTCATCACAACTAGAGAAACCCGCGCACAGCAACGAAGACCCAACGCAGCCAAAAACAAATAAATAAAATAAATAAATTTATTTTAAAAACCCTATAACCTACATAGTTCACTTTTAATGAAAAATAGCAGTATGTTCCCACCGCCCCCCCCCCAAATCAGTGAGAAGAGTAGCATTGTTTTAGCATTTTTGCAAATCTCTTTGATGTTTGTTATAATAGAAAACAACTCAATTTTTAGTCTGCTTCTGACTTTGTTGTAATATTGGTTTGGCCACAAAGTTCGTTCGGGATTTTCTGTAACGTCTTACAGAAAAATCCAAATGAAATTTTTGGCCAACCCAATACGTTTTGATTGAAGCATAAGAAGAAAATCAACCGCACACAGATAGTTGGAGAAGGGAGGAGTATTTTGATAAGGTTCTCCGGATCACCGTAGCTTTTCTTCTTTGATACTACACCAAAGTTTGACAAGTGGCGGTTTCGTAAAGGTTAGTTGCCATGTGGAATCTGAAACCCTGCGAATGGACTTTTGATTCTCTGGCACATTAAAATCCGTTGGTGTAACTGGCGTCTCTGGCACTCTGAGTGGACCTTTTACCCGAGGAAGGAAGGAAATCACCAAGCGCCCACGCGCGCCCATTCTTTCTGTTACATCATTGAATTCTTTCCCGCATTCGTCCATTATTGAACTGAGCACATAAAATAACCAAATACTATACGAAGCACTGGCAAAAGGTGAAGTTGTCAAAGACCAGCTCCCGCCTCCAAAAGGAGCTGTGAAACGGAAGGAGGCTGAATGGGAGGCAGACAGACCTCGGTTGAAATCCAGCTCAATCTTTCACTGTGTTGGTGTTCAGAAGTAAACAGATGTGTGAAGCGCTCCTTAGAAAACAAAACGATTTGAGGTTCAAACAAGTTTGTGAAGCACTTCCTCCCTCATGAAGATTTTGAATGCACAATGGGAAGATAAGGACTCTAAGTCCTTTAGTAAAGAAACTTGCTTAACCCAGCATCTTCCAAACTTACTTCATCACGGGCTCTTTTTCACGAAATGCCTGCTGGCCTGTTGACTGAGCATGAGAACGTCAGACTTGGGGAATCAGACTTGGTTCTGGTGGGGTCTCCTAAATCGTTGGGTACCCTGGAGAATTCTCACCATCAGTGGGCGCTGGGGACAGTAAGACCTGCTCTGACTGCCTTGCCCTGGGTTATGCCATTTAATTCTTAGAGCAACCTTAGAGGGGAGGGTATCACTACACCTGCTTTACAGCCGAGGAAGCAGAAGTTTAGGGAGGATAATAACTAACGAGGTTGCTCATTGGGTTTCTGGTGAAGCCAAGACTCGACCCAGATCTGGCTGGTAGACACCACCTTGCCTGAGGGTCAGGGTCTCCTTGCTTGGTCTTTTGCATTGACTCACATTGAATTCTTATTTGCATCTTGCATTTTATCTAATTTTTGGCCTCTTATTCTTATCTCTTGGCTGGATTGCAAGCCCCTGGAGGGGTCAGGGATGGCTTCTTTGCCAGTTGATTTCTGCTCAGTGCCATCTCTGTGGTGGGTGTTCAACGATGTGCATTAATGGAATGACTGAGCCCACACTGGGCTTCTTTTCCAGCCACGTGCTCAGTTCCTGGTGCCCTGAGTGTCCGTGCTCTGGTCTTTGGGGCAGGGGCGGACCAAAAGGCAAGCTGATTGTTTTTCTCATCCCTCTGTGAATGCTGCTTGGCATTGAACCCGCCCTGTCTACACACTTAATGCTATGTCTCCCAGCTGCAACCATGCAGAAGACACAACCCAGAGACCCCGCTGTTGTCTCGTCCATGGGGAAGGGAAGACGTTCTTCTAGCGCACACGGCCACAGAATAGATATGAGCCATTAGATGGGCAGCTCCACGGATACGATGCCTAAGAAAAGGGTCAATTCCTTGCTCAATTTCTTAAAGAATGTGTTTGGAAGTGTGATTTTATTAACTCGTTTGCACATCTTCATTTGGTTTCTACCATGTTCTCAGCACCATGAGTTATTCCAGAGAAGTTTAAGACCCCAGTCCATGAATCTACTCTGAATTTATTTAATCAGAGTTTCTTTGCTGTCAGGGTTTCCATAGATTTTTTTTTTTTAAAAGAAAGCCAGAGATCTGATTCATTTTCATGAGTATTCCACGTGAACCTGCTTTCTATCAAATCATCTGTGTTTCCTAATCTACAAAAAGATGTGTGTTAATTCTTTTCTTTCTCAGAAAGTGTTTGTGAACTTTCAAGGGAAAAAAAACTTGGAAAAATGAATAGCAATTTCAGGAATTTCCAGAGTAAATGAGGCTTTGAGCAGAGCCTATGATCAGTGTGCATAATTCATTAAAAACAAATCACTCTGCAAAATTGGGTAAACCGACATCCTAAGACTGTCTCTGTGTGCCATGTGGTGGCCATTTAGTCCATGGCTGTTGCTAATGAAGCTCTTTATATAAATTTGAGAGTAAACAGATTTGGACAAATTTATTTGCTGGGAAAGCAGCAGCCGCTATCCCTGCCCAAATCACACAGGCCCTTAAAATGTGGTTTGGAGAAAATTATCCTTCTAGAGACGTGTGTGTGTGTGTGTGTGTGTGTGTGTGTGTGTGTGCGCGCGCGCGCATGCCCATGCGCCCTGGTGTGCATCGTGTAGAATTATTCTGCATTATTGCAAAGCTCTGGAGACAGAGACTCTATGTTTTAAATAACTAATCGCTTTCAAATAGGGGACCAATTAAGAAAACAAGAGCAGTCATAGAACTGAGCTTGTGCTATAAGAACAGCGGATAACATAGTGAACCCTGTTCTATGCCTCGTGTCTTATCATCTTCTCAGCAACCCTGTGAGATACTACAGCCCAGGCTGAGCTAGGGGAAGGGATCTGCACTTTATACGTTAAGCATCTTGCAAGCAGCAGACTGAAGACTGAAGAAACTCAGGTTTTTGAGTCCAAAGTATGTGCTTTGAGTCCAAAGTATTGCACTTTATTCATAAATCTGGAAGATTCTTCGGAAGAAAATGAAACTGAGAATGCATATCTTATTTACCAATTTGAATGTAAAAGGGCAATTTTGGACCCATGTGTTCCAGATTAGATGTGGGCCATGTTCATATTCACCTCCAAATTGCATTTTATCTTTTGTAGATAGGCATGGTATTTAAAGTTTTCAGTTGTTTCTGTTTTCTTTCTGTTTGTTTTGCTTCATTTAAAAATTATCCTAATAGGAGACAATCAATTTAAGTTCAGAATTATGACTCAAAATGTTCCAGTGAACATAGTTCTGGATTGTTGATGGAGTTCTGCAGGAAGAAAAAACACTGCCACTTTATCTACACAACGGTTCTCGTCTGGCATTGGACAGGGTTCTGTAATGATTTCATGACTGATGTGAAAATGTCACCTAGTCTTAGACATTTAAAATATATTACAGTGAGCTGTGTAAAAAGCAACGACGACGACAACAGTTAAGTTCCACCCTAAAAGCACGTTCCTATGCCGACAGATTAATTCCGGAAGTAACCCTGAGCTCAATGTTTCCAGAGGCAAAGCAAAGGATCTGTGTGGTGCGGTGACCAGGACAGCTCTTAGAAAAGTTTTTCCAACTTGTTTTGCAACCTGGGATCTTGTTATTCCTTTGTTGACTTAGCTGTTTTCACTAGATTTGAAAGTGGCCATTTCTGGCATCCCTCTCTTTCCACTCAGTATGGAAGCCAACCTCAGATACGGAAGTATCTCTTCCTAAACAGACATCCATGCTAGGCTAGGTTCACGGAGAAGTGGTTCGCAAGGGTGAGCCATGGCAACTCGTTATTTTCTCCCTGTGGTCTGGATTCCTGAGGAAAACTTTGACTCCTTTCTGATGCTTTTCCACCTTATTTACTTGGGGAAAAATGACAGAACACGTGAATATTCTGAACGTTTTCCAGAACGATTACACTTGCTGGTGAGCGACTCTTTCACGTTTCCGCCACATAGAACACCATGCCATCCCCCCAGCAAGCCCTTTCTGGGGGAAATCAGGAAGGCAACTCAGAGACCATGAATACCTCAACACGGTGCATTGTATTCCAACGAGGGAAGGACCAAGGACCTCTTGACCGTCCGTGTTTGCCTCAATTTTTTGGAACCATCTTGGAGTCTGCCTGGCTGAGTTTCTGTTCTCTGGTGCTTGTGGGCTGGCTGGCGTTGGCCCTGGTCAGGAGGAGAGCAGAAAAATCCTCAGGGAAAGTACAGGATGTGACAGAAAACTGAGCTGGTGAATCAGGGGTGGGCTGGTCTCCATTGTGTCAAAAGTGCAAGAGTTCTAGAAGGCTGTGGGCAGGAAATGGCATTGCTGAGTCAGAGGAGAGGACCTTGCCCCGTGAGTCAGGACCCTCGACAGACACACCTTGGGGCGCAGACGTAGCTGAAGCCCCGGAGACAGCCGCGGAGGGGTTAACGGAAAAGAGAACTCACAAGCTTGTTGAGTGTTACTGCGCCCCAAACCTCAGTGCATTCTAGGGAAAAAGATATCTTGAGATGCGGTCTTGGGCAGGTTCCCTAGAAGCAGACACTGGAGCAAGGTTGTGTGTGAAAGGGGTTGATTCGGAAAGTTCACAGGGAAGGCAGGCTGAGGAGGAGTGAGGAAGTGGGAGTGGGAAAGGAAGGAGGCCGGGCCAGGGTGAGGCTTCAAGCAAAAACCTCAGCCACTGGGGTTGCCTGCTGGGCAGCCAGTGTGCCCACAGGTGGTCAGGAGGTCGGAGGGCACGTGGGGGAGGTGCGGGGGCCAAAAGAGCTGACTGCGTGCTGCCCAACTCCATGCTGAGGCCATGTGGGAGTATTTACACCATGGGAATCAGCAAACGCTACAACTCAGGACTTTTTTGGAGAGCTACGCATTTACCAGCCTGGTGGACCTACGACAACGTCTGGCACAGACACACCCAGCAGACGTTTACTGAGTAGTTCCTGTGTGGCAGGCTCAGGTATAAGCATTCCTCCACACGTTAGCTCTGTAGTGCTCACAACGGTTCCATGGAGAAAATACTATTTATCATCCCCATTTACGAGAGAGGAGACGGAGGCACAGAGACGGCAGGCGATTTGTTAAGGACACGTCAGCCCGTTCATAAGGGTGGAGCTGCAGCCAAAGCAGTAGAGCCCCAGAGTCTGTGCTCTTCAATATGCAATATTCAACCATGGAAAATATACAGGCTTGCGCTGCACAGAAGACTTTCCTTGACGATGAGAAGGCATACGTGTGGAGGTCATTCACCGCAACATGACTTGCCATTGCAAAATATGGGAAATTACCAAAATGCCCACACCTAGGAGATCCAGTTGAATAAACTATGGCCCATCCACACAGTGGAGCCCTACACTGCTGTAAAAAGGAATGAGAAGGTTTGATCCGGACTGATATGGGGCGATATCCAGGGAGCAATGTTAAGGGGAAAAAACCCTGAGTGCAAAACAGAATGCATAATGTCATATTTTTGCATATAATACATATTTATTTCGTACGTGTATCTCTCATGTACACAAATAGATATGTATGTGTGTACAATGTGTGTGCGTATGTGTGTGTGTGTGTGTGTGTGTAATATTTCCCCCTCCAAAAGACATGCAGGATGAATAAGCCAAAAATAATTAAGGAGATTGATTACCTATGGGGAGTGGGAACGGGTGAAGGATTACGGGAGGGAGTGGAACTTCCAAGTATGCATTTTTTGAATCGTTTTGATTTTTGGAACTAAGGTACTGTTAATATTTTCCCTATTTAAAAATTTAAATCCATGAGGATGGGGGAAACGTCTGCAAGGTTGTAGGTACGCTTGCTTGTGTGGGCCCTCTTTGCAATGGCGGTCCTGGGCACGAGGGATTGTCACAATTCACTCACACACGTGCCTACGGCTCGTACTGCTCTGAGGGAAGCCCCGTCACAAAGGCTACGACACGGCCCCTGGTGGCTGAGGGCATGGCTGCCGCAACAGAGGCCAGCAATGCGCTCCTGGGATGGCCACGTGTCAAGAAAAGGTTCCCAAAGCCCAGATTTGAGGGTGCTTGGAAACAGGGAATCATCCAGGAACTGACAGCATCCAGAGACGACTCTCTCCATGTTGCAGAAGACAGCTCTTAGGGGACGCCCGGGCGGCTATGTTCCTCGAGCAAAGAGTCTGGTCGTGACCTCCCAAACAGGGGTCAAGAGGTCACGGTGACGGGCTCTAGGTAAAGACCCTGGAGTTCAGCTTTTGCTCAGATCGGTGTTTGCTGTCCCCCTGTTTGTGCCAGATCCTCTCTCGTGGGGGCTGAAAGACTCGCTGGAGACGGGGCCAAGCGAGTCAGCAGATAAGAGAATGTGAACTTCCCTTCGCACTCTGAGCAGCCCAGCCAGGCCCTGCATTTCATGAGAACAGCTCTCTCTTGAGGTTTGTGCTAATTCCTTTTCCCAACTGGGCTGGGAATGCCATCAGACAGCTGCGCTGGTGTGGTCCAGGGTGTCTGCGTCTGTCCTGACAGCCACCGGAAAGCGCGCAAGTCCACAGACACAGGGAGGACATTTCGGGGACTGGCAGCCGTGTGAAATCAGAGCTCCGTGTTTAAGAAGAAGGGTCGCCTTGCTTGGTTGTCCAGCTCATTCTTGGGACTGGTTCTGATTTCACATCCCTGGTCACAGGGGCTGAGTCACCTTCTCATCTAATGTAGAGGGAAGAGCATCAGTTAGTGCAGACCAACCCTGTATGCTTGTCCTGGTTTCTTCTCTTCCAAGCTGTGTGACCTTGCAGCAGTCCCTTTCCTTCTCTGAACCCCAGATGATACAATGGAAATACTGCTATCTGCCTGCATCCAGGGCTAGACCAGGGTGTCTGCTGAAACCCCTCAACCACTTACCTCTCTGATAACAGCAGCTCTGGGAACTGAACCCAGTCTTGTCCATTCAAAGCCACCAGCCTTGCCTCCCGTCCCAGAAGTCCATGAGGTCAGTGGTTAAAGGTGCAGCTTCCATCTTACTTTGCCTTTTACTGAGCACCTGACTCAATCCCTCTGCCCCTCCGTCCTCTCATCTTTAAAGAAATGGGCCAATAATAGTCCTTTCTCCAGGGGTTGATGAAAGACCAAATGTGTTGCAGTCTCAGAAAGGTACAAAGAACGTTGGCTGTTGTGGCCACGGTGCCTCTAGACGCACGTCCGTGTGTGCTGAGTTCTTTCCTCCGATTAGCCCGAGGTCTAGGTCGGGAATAGTAAATCCAGGGCACACACTCCACCACGTCCACGGCAGACGTCACCAGTCGCTGGCCTCACGCTTCTCCACAGCCTGGGTGGAGCCTCACACGCCTCAGGCAGGCACGGCTAGTTGATGGCAGCTGGCGCGTGAGCCTCGCCGCCATCCACCGGTGTAGGCGAGCGCGGGCCTTTGATCTTCTGCGGGATGGTCTGCTTTGCATGGAAACTGAGGCCACCTTTGCAATCTGGAAGATATCCAGGCGCCTCTCACAGGTTCAAAAACAGACGTCTCCCTCCGAGGCCTCCCCAGATGAGGAGAGCCTCTGTTCCGTCCTGAAGGAACAGGGTCAGATGCTGCTCCCGCTGTCTGGGGTCAGGAAGAACCCTCTGGAGGGAAGGCAGGGCGTGTCAGTGTACAGGATGAGATGATTCAGGGAGGCCAGCAGTGGAGTACAGATCCGCGTTGCGCAGAGGAGGCCAAGGTTATGCAGCCAGTGAGCGGGGAGGGGCCAGGTGCCCCCCGCCTGAAACCGGCCTCCTTATCCCGGGGGCAGCTGCAGTGCTTCCCCGTGCTCTTACAGCTGTTTAGAGTCTGTAAAGCCGCTAATCCCCGGCCATGTGTCATTCCCAGCCAGTCAATGGGCCTCGCTTCAGCTCAAAGCTGAGAGGCCTGGCTCCCCCTCTGCACACTTAGTGTCCAAATTTCTGATTTAGTGGGAGAAGCCCAGCACGGCCCCCCGGTGCCTTCTCAACCAGAGCCAGCGTAGAAGGTGACAGAGACAAAAGGGCCTTAGGATGCATTTCAGACGGAAGGAGCGGAGAATCTCTTTTCAGCTTCTCCAGGGAAGATCTCAGAAAGAGCTGATCTCTGCTCACCCTCCAGGTGCCGGGACACCGCTAACCTTCACCAGGTAAACCTGGAATTCTAAACCTAAGACACAGCCAGAGGGGGGCACTCCTGCTGGGCAGAAGGTGCCGATGGGAAAACAATTTGAACCTTTTTAAGTTAAGCAAGTGGTTTATCTTTGGGTCTTAAATTCTGCAGTAAGTTCAGGATAGAAATGTGTTTCCTCCCAAACGAAGTCTGGTTTACAGTTACCTTGGGGGACAGTGGAAACTCAAGCCGAGCGGCCATGTCTATGCTTTGCTCATGTGCTGGACTCAATCAGGCCTAGGTTTAAATCCCAGCTTGGCCCCTGTTATGACTTGGGACACTTCTGTCCCTCTCTGAGCCTCAGTTTCCTCATCTGGGAGATGGGTGATTCCAGACCGCCAACGCCACTCAGTCATCCCAACCAGAATCTTCCGAAAGTGAAAGGTCCCATCAGGGGCATCCCACATGAACAGGGACCCTCTCAGGCAAATCGGGGCTGTTTTGGGAATCAGCACCGGGGTGAGCTCCAAGACTGTCACCTCGGGTTATGCACTCCTGTTCCAAAGTCCACGTCCTTTTGGACACCCACTCACAGCTCTGAAGTTTGTTTCTGTGGCAAGTGGCACAGAGAGGGAGGGTTGTCATCACTTCTGGAAACACAGGTGAGTTGACTCCGGAATAAAGAAAGATTCCATTTTATTTCCGTGTTGCAGACGTGATGCTGGGCGCTTCCTTTGGTGAGGCTGAAGGGGAGCCGCTGTTGTCAGAGGCATCCAGGGGGTGTTTCGAGGACCCCCTCCCGGCCCTGCCTGCTTCCCTCGCCGGAGGGGCCCTGGGACACGGGAACCATTGCCAGGCAGTGAAGGCTTGCTGACGGCTGTCTTCCCTCAGGCTCTCTCCTGACGTTTCTCCATCACCATCTCTGAAGCCACCCGTCCTTTTCAGGAAAAAGAAAAAAAACGCAGTAGTCTGACATTCCAAGAAACCCCAGAAGGAGGAATGTAGAAAATCAAACAGGCTGGTCCCCATCCAGCGGTTCCTCCGGGGAGAGAAACGATTTCGCACGCTAATGGCCGGGCCTCCGACGCTGACATTTTCTTGCAATGTACTTAAGTCCGGTTTGTTTTGCTTTCTGTCTCCACAACAATTACCAAGATTTATTTTTTATTGCTTCGGTTCACGCTGCCAGGACCACACTTCCTTTTTCTCTTTAAAGGAACAGCCATACTGAGCGGAGGGGCCTAGGAAGTGAGCATTTTCAATCGCAAAAATGAAAATAAACAAGGCTGCTTGCCTCTTCTGGAGACGGCCGGCCGCTTCCCCCACGCTCGGGGCCAGAGGGGCTTCTGGCTCTTCTCTGCTTGACACACGGCTTCACCCAGCGACTCGGCGGGTTGTCACAGAGACGTCCTCCCCCGCCAACGGGCTCCTCAGAGGAACCCCGGGCACTCAAAAGGCACTTGGTTCTCAGCCGCGGGAGACTGGGCTCCTTGTGGGGTGACAGGGACGAGGTTGGGGGTGCGTCTTTCTCAGAGTTGATGTGGTTTTCCAAGGTGATGGTTTGGAGCTGGGGGACCCCTGTGAGTGTCCAGGTTGTCTGGGTTGGGCTTGTCTGTGTCTTCCCTGCCACGTGGTGATGTGGGGCCATTCCAGCAAGGGCGGGGAGAGAACCGGCGTGTGTGCGTCTCCGCTCCTCGAGGTCCTGGAGGTGTGACCCTGGGAAAGTTACTCACCCTCTCTGAGCCCCAGTTTTGTCACTGGAAGCACCTGCCTCCCTGGGCAGCTGTGAGGACCCCCTGAGACCATGGATGGAATGGGCTTGCACAGCCTGGCAGGGGTACCTGGGTCGGCTGCATAATGGCCCCATCTTGAGATGGGAGATGATCCTGGATTATCCAGGTGGGTCCCAGGTAGCAACAGGAAGGGCCTTATAAGACGGGGGCAGGAGGTCAGAGTCTGTGACGATGGAAGTGGAGGTTGGAGGGATGCGGGGCAACGAGCTGAGGGATGCAGGCGCCTCCAGGAGCTGGAAAAGGCAAAGGAGTGACTCTCCTCTGGAGCCTCCAGAAGGAACCAGCCCTGCGACACCTTCACTTGACCCGGTGAGACCCACGTCAGTTTTCTGACCTCCAGACTGTAAGAGAACACGTGTGTTGTTCTAAGCTGAGTTTGTGGTCATTTGATACAGTAGCCCAGGAAGTGAGCACGCAGTGCTGGACCGCTGCTGTCACATCACTGACGGTGGTGATGAGCCTCTTTCCCAGGGCTGTCTCTCAGGTTCCATGTGGGCCTCCAGTGCCCTGAGGCTACACGTTTGTCTGTTCATTCATTCATTCATTCCTGGGAACCCAGAATCTGCTGAGACTCTGCTGGGGCCGACATCTCGGGTGCCCCCTGCCCTTCACTCTCCACCTTGGGCCCGCTCCTAACCCAGAGCCAGAGTTATCCTTCAAAACCAGGTCAGGCCACCCCTGTCCCTGCTTAAACCCCAGAGCCTGAGTCACCGTCTTTCCTGTGCCTTGTGGCGTTCAGCCCCTTCTGCCCTCCCTCTGGCTCTGCCCCCTGTCCCAGGGCCGTGGTGCCGGCTGCCACCCCTCAGTGCACTGTCTTCCCCGGGGGGGCACCTACCTCACTGCCCCCCTTCTTTGGGTCTTTACTCTCGTATCACCTTCTCGACAAGACCCTCCCTGACCACCCTCTCCCCTCCCCTGCTCTCCCCCCATAACTTATCAACACCTGTTTTTTCCTCTTACATTTGTGTTTCTTGCATCCCCTGCTGGAAATAAGCTCCCTCAAGGCAGAGGTTTTCACCCACTTGTTCCCTGTCGTGTCCTCAGTGCCTGTACACAGCAGGGGTTCAATAAATATTTGTGGAATAAATGAATGAATATCGGGGTTTAGACCTGATTCCATGCAGCTCCTCAGCCTCGTCTGGGGTCTCACCATCTCACGTTTTACTTGCATTGGCTGCGTGCTGTTCCACACACAGCCCTCACTCAAGCCTCTGTGATTTGGCACAGGTGAACCTTTTCTCTGCCTGGTGAACTCCTACTCTTCCTTCAAAACCCATCTCCTTTGCAGAGTTTCCTCTAAATCTCATCCCAGGCTGCTTGCCTCTCCCTGTCTTGTGCATTTCTAAAGTACTCTGTGCTTCCTTTCATCGGAGAACTTATTGATCAGAGTTTTATTTTTTTAAACACATCTCTTTCCCTGATCAGACTGTTAAGGTGAATCTTCCTTTTTAGTTTCCTGCACCATTTATCAGAGTCCCTGACACATATAGGTGAACAGAAACAGTGAATGAATGGATGGATGGATGGATGGATGGATAGATGGATGGGGACAGACACCTTGTCTCACTTGACTCTGGGTCTCAATCATTGAGTGCAATTTTTGGCACATAGTAGGTGTTTAGGAAAATCTCCTGTCCATAAGGACAGGGATTTGTGTCTGTTTCGTCCTAGAGCAGCGTCTGGCTCGTAGTAGGAGCTCAGTTACGCTTGATGAGTGACTAAATTCGGGGGCCCTGCTTCCATCAGCTCTCTCCCAAAGGCGAATGATGGGCCTGGGGCTGCAGAAGGGGAAGGAACCTCTAGCTGCTCTGGGGCCTCTCCCTCCAGGCTCACACACACACACACACACACACACACACACACACACACATGTTCACATGAATCAGAACATGTTTCACATGGAGAGAGCGGGAGAGGTCTCTGTGTCCAAATCCCCCCCTTTTAATAAGGGCACCAGTCATATTGGATTAGGGCTCACCCTAAAGACCTCATTTTAACTAATTACATCTGCAACAAACCTATTTCCAAACACGGTCACATTCCAAGGCACTGGGGGTTAGGACTTCATCATACGAATTTGGGTGGGGGGGACACAGTTCAACCCATGACACCCTCCCTGACATGGACACCCCCTCCTTCCATCACCGCCATCACAGACAGCACCTTCCTCTGAACTTTCTGAGCATTTTTTACATTCTTCTTTTTCTACATTTGCCATAAATTTAAACCCCATGAAGACAGGGGGTTTGGTCTTGTTTGTACACTGCCGGGTCCCAGCACTCCCCAAATAGTGCCTGGTGCATAATACGGGCTCAATAAATGTTTGCTGAGTGAATGAACAAGAGACCTGACTCCCAAATCCTTCGTTAGACTGTGCACCCACCCAGGGCAGGGACGTGGCAGCTTTATCTGGGCAAACACTCAGTGAATGCTTGGGAAATGGAATCAGATTTTGGTCCAGCGGCGAAATTTCCTGTGACTCAGTAAATCACTTTAACTAATGAAGGAATAACAATCCCAGAGGAACAGAAGTTTCAACTATGCAGATTATTTCTGAGTTTTTAAGAAGTGTCTCTTCAAAGAAATAAGTCCCTGGGGACTGCTGGCTCTCCATAAAGCCTGACTTTCCACTCGCTTAAGTAGCTCACTTTGGCCCTGAGACAAGATCCAGTTGGTGGTTTTTAATAAATAATGTTTTCTGTGTTACAAAAGCAAAATTGAGAAAATTTACAGAAGTACAAGGAATTAAGAAAAAATAACCCATCAGCCACAGACAACCAGATTGTTAATATGTCACTGTATTTCTTCCTGGTCTTTTTTTATATGTCTATTTTTATATGGTGATAAATTTAAGTGCGATTGGGTTGCTGCTTCAATTACACAAAATCCATCTTGACAATATCCTCCAGTTTCCACACAATTCGAAAACCCCAGAGGCGAGAGTCTGGATGGGGCTGGAGGGAGGGGGTGGGGAGGGGCTGAGAGCTTGGGTCTGGGGTGGGAGCGACAGGGCGCAGCTGGTCCTGGGCAACGTTGTTCCCGGAATCCCAGTCCTTGAATGCCCACGTGGACGGCACTATTGAGATGGATGTAAAACAAGGACAAACACAGCGCCATAAAACCCATTTCCTGGCCTGGGCTCCCAGTTCATCTGCCACTTGCACTTTTCCAATTACAAGGCCCTCCTGGAGCACGGGTGGGAAAGTGCGGCCACTTCCCACCAAGCGAGCGGCTCCAGGTCGGCTCGGATCTCGGACAATGCCGTGGGTATTTTGGAGGGGAAATGATACATCCCCACGGCCGAAAGCAATGGGGCCGATTCAGGCTTTGTGGTGGCCGCTGATGTCATTTCAGAGAAAGAGCTAAAAAGCTGCTTTGTTTTTCAGACTGTGTTTCTGAAATTGTCTTCTTTAAAAAAAAAAAATTCTGATTTTATCCCAATGTGGATGTTCCAAACCCCAAACCTCTAATCCAGGCCTGCTTGAAGGCCCCTGCCCTGGGCCGGTGCGGGCGCCAGTGGGAAACGCAGAGGTCACCCAGTTCAGTCTACCGCAGGGCTCGCTGCCGGGACCCTCGTTTGCTGCTGGCCTGTTGGGGGGCCCGCGAATGGATGGAGGGCGGGGAAGCCAGAGAGAGAGGGACATGTGTCTTCTCGCAGGCTGGCGTGGCTATCCAAGAATGCCACAGCGTGTCTTCCAAAGTTCTGCCTTCCGCGAGTGCGGGGGAGGCTCACCCTTGGCTGACATGCTGGGAACGCTGTCGGGCTGGCACTCGAAGCCGGATAAAGAGGAGAGCAGGACAGGAGAGACCAAGCAAAGGCCCCGCCTGCATGGCTGGGGGGTGGAAGGGGTTAAAACAGGCCTCCTCCCAGCCAGAGCGCCCCCTCCGTGACCCCCTCTGGTCTGCCCAGTCTCCCGCGCAGGAAAGGACCAGCACGGCCCCCCTTCACAGTCCCGGAATGTGACATTGCTGTCTGGCGGGTGGAGTATGGTTGACCACTAACTGGCCAGGTCAAAATTGTGCTGGGTTGCCAGGTACTGAGGCCCTACTGTGTGGCTAAGTTCAGCTCCAGGGCCGTCCTATGTGCCATCTCAGTCGATCCTCACGGCAACGCCGTGGGTGATCCATTTTACAGATGGAGAGATCGGTGCTCAAAGAGGTAAAGGCCACCCCATGGGAAACAGCAGAGCTGGGATTCACGCCTGGGGCTGATGGCTTTTCCTAATTCCTGTACCGCACTGCCTTTAAGTAAAGGATGCCACGGGGGGTTGATATGCCCGAAGATATGCTGACATCCTGACCTCTGGTAGCAGTAAGCGGGACCTTATTTGGAAAAAGGGTCTTTGCAGATGTGATCAAGGATCTTGAGATGACACGCGTCCTTATAAGAGACAGAAGGGGAGGTGACACAGGCACAGAGAAGAAGGCTGTGAGGAGACGCAGGCAGGGCTTCGGTTCTGCACATCTCTGCTTCTCCCAGGACTGCTCAGAAGGCTGCCTTACAATGCTCACTCTACTGGTGGAAACCCCGAGGCCCTCAGAAATTCGGACGCTCACACCAGGCATGGGCTGTGTGCCAGTTACGAACGCTAGCTGTGTGACAAGCCGCCCCCAACAGTAACATACTAACGCAACAACAGTCCCGGCAGCAGCTCAGTCAGGGTCTCTCACGCGGGTGCACCTAGACGGGGGCTGGTCGGGGTCGCCTCGTGGGTTCAGCACACCCTTCTCTCTCTGTCCCCCAAACCCCCCCTCCCCATTGTGTCCCCCCCCGGCCCGGCCACCCCCAACCCTCTCGCCAGCTACATGTTAGCCATAGAGTGACTGGCCATCTGGGCATCTTAAGTGTCCGTCAGAGATTCCCGCAGTGTCCCAAGATAGAGCAGCAGAGGCTGCCTGGCCTTTTCTAACGCACCTGGGGAGTCACACAGAGCCACGTCTGCCATGTGCCATTCAGGATGCAGCACCCCCCAGATGAAGACCGTCACAGAAAGCCTGGCAGCTTGCAAGTCCTCCCTGACTTGACGGCCAATCCTGGCCCCCTCCGGCTCTCCCACGCTGGCTCCTCTGGACACTCTCCTCCTCTGTGTCTCCCTCCTCTGCTCTCCAGCCCCCCGGCCGCAGGGGTTCACATCGTGCCCCGAGAATGCCAGTGAGGACGTTCCCACCAGGGAGCAGGGCCAGCTGTTTTGGCTTCGGAGGCCCCAGCTCCACAGGGGTCTCGTGCCCTCACACCCCCCGTCCTCCCCGGCCATGTGAACACAACTGCCTCCCAGGGAAATACCTGTGATGGTATTTGGACAAATACCCGTGATCTGAGCTCTTCCTGTGACATGGCCACAGAGCTGTCAAACTTTTGAAGCAATACTTTCATAACTGAAGTGTATTTCGGGGGCTGGAAATGTAAACTTCAGTGCTAGAGCAGGCGTGGCCATGGACTCAGCCCTAATGGGACAAAATCACAGGCTGTGGATTTCTACCACAGGTTTATATTTTTAACATTTACAACCAATAAACATTAGCTCCAACATCAACATAAGAAAAGGAAGACCATAAATCCTTCCTCTCCAGTAGTAAAGGGAACGGAGTCCCAGACCGTAACGCTCGCTGTCACATTTTAATAGCAACTGTTCGCAGACTCTTGCCCCGCGCCGGATTCTGGACTAAGCTCTTTGCATTCATCGTCTCATTGGGTCCTTAAACAACCCTATTACTATTATTCTTCCCAGTTTACAGAGAGGGAAATTGACGCTTTGAGACGGATAGTCGCTTGCTCAAGGTCATATGTTAGCAAAGGGCAGAGCCAGGGCACGAACACCCGCGTCACTAAATGAATACTGCATTCAAATCCCTGTCACGGAAGCTGTAGGGGGCAGAGTACTTCAGAATCTACGCACGGGCATTTACCGAAGTATCTGATTGGAATGCTCCGCCTTCGAACAAGTTGATCGTCACATGAAACTCGGAGGTACTGGGGCTGAGGGGGTTTGACAAAATTGGGAGCTAGTAGATGGCTTTGTCCTGGAGCTCAGCCCTAGACCAGGGACAAGTGAGGTATTGTCTTAGGGGATTCCTTAGGCACAGGGGAAGCAAGAAAAGGCAAGGAGATGCTCCTTCTGTGGAGAGAGATTCTGAACAGGAAACAATAGAGAAGACCAATGATCCGCAAAGCTGGTTCTTTGAGAAGATCAATAAAAATAATAAACATCAGATAAACAACAAGGTCCTACTTATAGAACAGGGAGCTATATCCAATATCCTGTGATAAACCATAATGGAAAATAATATGAAAAAGAATATATATGTGTATATATTTATGTATATGTACAGTCACTTTGCTCTATTGCAGAAATTAACACAACATGGTAAATCAACTATACTTCAATAAAATTTTTTAAAAAGCAATGTCAAACTAAATAAAAAACAAAACTCAAGTACAAAAAAAAAAATGATAAACATCTAGCCAAGCTGATCATGAAAAGGAGAAAAGACACAAATCACCAGTATCAGAAATGAGAGCATTGACACCACTACAGATCTTACAGACAACTTGGAAAAAGTGGACAAATTGCTTGAAAGACACAAACTACCAAAGCTAACTCTAAAAGAAACAGATGATTAGATAGATAAGAGCGCTCTCTATTAATAAAATTATATTCGTAGCTAGAAACCCTCCCACAGAGAATACTCTAGGCCCACAGGGCTTCACTGGTGAATTCTGTCAAACATTTAAGTTGAATAATTATCTCAATTTTACCCAAACTTTTCTTAAAAAGCGAAAAGGACTCAGTTAACGAATCAGCAGTATTACCCTGGTACCAAATCCAGACAAATTTTAAGAAAAGAGAACTACAGACGGATATTCTTCACGAACATGGAAGCAAAAATGCTAAACAAAATTTAGGAAATCAAATCCAGTGATATAAAAAAAGGAGAATGCATTGTGACTAAGTGAGGTTTGTCCCACGAAGGCAAGATTAATTGATTAGAAAGTCAATGTAATTCATCATATTAACAAACTAAAACAGAAAATCATACGATCATCTCAATAAAGATAGGAAAAACGTCTGACAAAATCGAACACCCGTTCCTCATTAAAAAAAAAAAACTCTCAGAAAACAATGACTAGAAGGAAACTTTCTTCCCTTGAAAAATACAAACTATCACAACCTCACCATACACCAAAGTTAACTCAAAATGGATCACAGATCTAAACGTAAAACCTAAAACTATAAAACTTCTGGAATATAAGGATAAAACATCTGTGACCACGTGTTAGGCAAAGATCTCTTAGATTTGTCATAATCTATAGCTTTTACATACACGTGATCTGTGCATGAACAGTGTGAAATTTTGAATTGCATTAAAATTCAAAACTTCTGCTTTCAAAAGACTCTGTTAAGAGAATTGAAAGACAAGCTCTATCATGAGAGAAAATATTTGAAAATCATAGTCTGATAAAGGACTTTTATTCAGAGTATATAAAGAACTCTCAAAACTCAATCATAAGCAAACAAGCAACCTGGTAGAAAAATGGGCAAAAGATCGGAACAGGCACCTCACCAGAGAAGATCTATGGGTGGCCAAGAACCACATGAAAAGACGCTCTGCATCATTAGCCATTCGGGAACTGCGCCTAAAAGCCACAGTGAGGTACCACTGCATACCTGGGAAGACAGCCACATTGAAGATGGACCACACCTGTGCGGGGTCTTCCTCAGCTCGTTGCTGGTGAAACCTGGTGGAGTTTCTGGAGGTAAAAGCCATGAAACCGTGGATGTGCCCTAAGCCTGCAGCCCTGGGAGTTTCTCATGCTCACAGCAGCCCACACCCAGCCTCCAGCAACTTGTCATTTGAACAAAATGTTCCTCCCAGTTTACGGCTCCTGCAGCTCCCGTTGCAAGGAAGTACATGGTACTTACGACCTTCTGATGGTTTGCCCTTTGACCCCAATTCTCTGACGTGTCCGAGAAAAGTCATCGATCTTCAGGTTGTTCAGGATTTTTCTTGTGGTAAGAATGGAAGTGATGCCGAGCTGTTTACATGCCAAAGCTGAAACTGAAAGTCAGGACAACCACTTTGGAGAACAGTTTGGCAATGTCTTAAAGAGTTAAACATACAGCTGCCACACGATGTGGCCATTCCACTCTTAAGTATGTATCCAAGAGAAATGAAGGCAAATGTAGGTAGCAGTTTTGTTTATAATAACCTCAAACTGGAAACAACTGAAATGTCCATCAACGCATGAATGGATAAGCAGAATTCTGTTATATCCACATAATGGAATATTACTCAGCCATAAAAACAGCAAAAACTATTGGTCCCTGCTACTGTACATCAACTATAATTAAATAATTAAAAAAATAATTAAAAAAATTAAGATAATTTAAAAAAAAACTATTGAAACACGCTACAACATAGATGAATCTCGGAAGAGCTGCCAAATGAAAGAAGCTACGCAAAGAAGAGTACGTAGTTTATGACCAGATACATAAAATTCGAGACATCTATAGGGACAGGAAGCAGATGGATCACTGCCAGGGGATGAGGCACTGCTGGGTGGAAGCGGGAGGGAGGGATGGTACAGGGGCATGAGGGACATTTAGGGGATGACCGTGGTGATGGCTGCACAAGCACGTACACACGCCAAGACTTACTGAATGGTTCACTTTAAACGTGCAATTTATTCCATACCAATTATACCTCGATTAAGCTCTTTAAAAAAAGAGTCTGAACAAAGAAATATTGCCCTATTAGAGATGTTTTTCTTTTCTAAGAGGGAGGGCCATTAGAAACTGCATCTAATCTAGACATTAGAGATTTTCAGCTGTGATTCTTGAAGCCTGAGGCAGAATATGATTTGCAAAGACGGCCACCACCGTGTCTCATGCCCAGGTGCTCTTACACGTGACCTGCCTCTATAATGCTGTCCCCTCCCCTTGAACCTCGTGACCTTGTGACCGCCAGTAGAAAGGAGTGGAGGAAACACTGCATGATGTCCGAGGCTAGGTCACAACAGGTCATGCAGCCTCCACCTGGTTCTCTGGAAACTTTTCTTAGGGGAAACTGGCCACCAAATAAGCATTCTGAGCACACAGAGACCCCCATGCTGGAGAGGCCACGTGTGGGCACTCTGAGCGACAGTCCCAGCTGAGGGCGCAGCCAACGGCCACCATCGACCTCCAGCCATGTGAATGGAAGACCTGGGATGTCCAGGCCAGGGGGGCCATCAGCTGCCTGCAGCCCAAGCTGACACCTGGCTGCACCCCCACGGTAGACCGCGGGGGAACTGCCCAGCTGAGCTGCTAAATGCCTGATCTGCAAAATCGTGAAGAAAATAAAAGGGCTTTTGTTTGATACCAGCTTGTTCTGGGGTAGTTTGTTACAGGGCAATAGTGGCGAGACTGGACCCTGTCAGGGATCACCGTACAGCGGGCAGAGGGCAGAGGATCTAAAGGGGTGGGGGCTCTGGGACATTTGCTCAGATAAGGACGACTTTGACTGGTTGAGGAAAAGGTCCTCTGATCCAGCCCAAGCCCTTCACCTTGGAGATCAGGTTACAGAGGAATGAACAGAATAAAACTAAGTTAGGACAGTTTATATGGCTAGTAAGCGGATGCGCTGGTCCTCACAACTGAACCTTACAACTCCGAGTCCAGGGCTCCAGCCTCAGCACTTCACCCACCCATTGGGCCACGGGTTAACCCCCAGGTCAGTGCGGTACTCTTTTAACGGGCCCACTATCATCTCAATAATATAGACTTCAAAAAAAAATGCAAGTTGTTGATCTTCCAAAAGCAAATCTATTTATTAGAGTAGCGTCATCAGCCCTTGTATTTATGAACTTTCAATGCTGATTTGAGAGAGCTGCTTTTAATCCAGCAGATTATTCCCACATGTAATGTGTGTAATGTGTGTAATGTGTGACTATAACTTTGTTTTTAAAACATTACCTAGGGAAGCACATCTTTAAGAAAGTTGTAGAAAGAACACAGCGCTCTCGCCCACATATATTTCGTTCCAGTTTCCACCTATGCAGTGCTGGCAGCTCCTTTGAGCATCTGCTGTGTTACCTGTTCCCTTCCTCCCCTGTAATGCCAGGGACTTCGGCAGGCCAGTAAGCCACAGTCGGGAATGCATTCAGAGACCATTAGTACAGGAAGCAGGGTGAGATCCAAAGAAACCATGAGCCAGTGAGTTGGAAAACACTCCATGAAAGGCCTTTTCAGCCTGTTTCTTTCAGGAGGAGTTTGTTTTTGGATTAAAGGCGTTTATTCAGGTATTCACAAATACCCAGGCTCTGCACCAGCTGGAGAGTGGAAACCCGTCCGTCATGATCAATTGCTGTGCAGGGGACTGGCATGTTCCGACTGGGGAATACACGGATGAAAGCGGCGTAATTAGGTGACACGCCTTCAAAGGAGATGAAAGGCCCAAAACATCCTCAAAAACGTAGGCAAAAATATACCCTGAAATCACTACTTTCTTTATTTTGGATGTAGCAGTTCCAATTAAAGGCTGGGCGTCAACGGCATGGAATGCAGCAGTCTTGCACTGGGGTTCTTTCATTCTGTTTCTTTTTTTCTTTCCTTGCTGGGGGAAGAGAAATGATGAAGTGTCATTCCTATATTTCCTCCGCTCCATTGGCAAGTGGTGTAAATTCCTCCCTCCTTAAAGGAGCCTTAGACTAAGTTGATGCTTTCATGGCCTTCCACTCGGGGAGGAGAGGGGATGAGAGGACCAGGAGCTAATGGCACAAGTATCTGACAGCCCCCACCCCGTCCATCAAATTTTTCTCTGAGCTTTCTGAATGGCTCATTTGTATTCTCAACTCCTTTGCTTAAAAAACAGGGTCTTTTCTCTGTTTATATTGCTAAGAAAACACACAAAGTTCCATAATCTTCTTGCAAGCTCCTTTTCCTTAGACAATTCTTATTCTCTGATTTTGTTAAATTCAGGAGACTGGCAGGTTCTGATGATGAGGGAGTTCTGTAGCTGGGGGATCGATCCATCTACTCCCCTCCGCTGTTCATTTTCAGATGAGAAAATGGAGCCCCAGTGAGGTTGGGTGTCTTCCTCCGAGCAGCAGGACTAGAGGCAAAAGAGAAATTTGGGGGATTTCGATCCCCACGTGAGTGCTCTCCCCACTGTTCAAACGATTCCTTTTCCGTTTGCCTGTATTTTTAATCCTTTAATGGTCACACTCTGACTGCGTTTGCAGCACTCATTAACACATATTTAAATAATTATGGGAAAATCCGCGTTTTATGCGTCCTTAAGCACTTTGCCCTCTGGGTTTCTGCAGCTGGATCGCGGAGCTTCAGCGATCTGGCACACTGTAATGGGCGCTCTGACGGCCTCTTCTCCCGTGTGGTCTTCAAGCAGCCGCAGAACACCTGCCTTATTGAGCCCCGGGTCTCCAAGATGCTCGCACAAACACTTGGCTTTTTCTTTTTCTTCTCTCTCTCGCTCCCCCTTCCCTTTCCTGCCTGAATTCGAGGGTGCAGGATGAATGTGCTATTGAAAGGCCATTTTGACAACACCACTAAATATGGATTCCTCTTGGTTGCCAGGATTTCTCCAGTTTAGATCGGGGCTGCACGGAAGGGGATGGGAGGGTATTCATTGCCAAGACAGTGGTTATAGATTGAAGTAGAAAACATATATATATATATATATATATATATATATATATATATATCTCCTGAGGTAGAAGACATAAGTATATAGGTATATATAGATAGACAAATATGTCTTCTTTGTCTGTGTGTGTGTGTGTGTGTGTATCCAAACGTGGAATCACACTGTCGTGTGCTGTTGTAGTAGAACGTTATATTATGCTCATTTTCCTTGTCAATACGCCTAAAGTTAATGGCATAATATTTCATCATATGGAGGAGCCATCAACTTCAAAACCAAGTGTCTGCTGATGGACAAACAGAAATTTAGTTTGTTTATTTAATTTTGCTATTATTGACAGCATTTGATAGACACCTTCGCATACATACGCACCTTTTCAATCTGGTCTGAACACTTACTGGGGACAAATTCCTACAATGTTGTCCTATAAACGTCTGCACGTTTTAAATGCTGACACATATTGCTCTTATTGGGGTATAGTTGCTTTACAATGTTGTGTTAGTTCCCACTGTACAGCAAAGTGAATCAGCTATACACACACATACACCCCGTCTTTTTGGATTTCCTTCCCGTTTAGGTCACCACAGAGCACTGAGTAGAGTTCCCTGTGCTATACAGTAGGTTCTCATTAGTTATCTATTTTATACATAGTGTCAATAGTGTGTATATGTCAATCCCAATCTCCCAGTTCATCCCACCCCCTTCTTTCCCCCTTGATATCCACACGTTTGTTCTCTACGTCTGTGTCTCTATTTCTGTTTTGTATATAAGATCGTCTATACCAATTTTTTCAGATTCTACATATATGTGTTAATAAGCGATACTTTTTTTTCTGACTTACTTTACTCTGTATGACAGTCAAAAAGACACCTGCAACCCAGTGTTCACTGCAGCACTATTTACAATAGCCAGGACACGGAAACAACCTAAATGTCCATCAACAGAGGGATGGATAAAGAAGATGTGGTTCATATATACAATGGAATATTACTCGGCCATAAAAAGGAACGAAATTGGGTGATTTGTAGAGACGTGGATGGACCTAGAGCCTGACGCATACTGCTCTTAAGAAAGGTGGGGGTGATTGAGAATTCCATCCCCTGTGTTAGAGGATGCCCACTCCCCCCTGCCTTCACCAGCACCGTGTCTGGTCATTAAAAGCAGTCTTTGCCCATGAAATTTTGAAATGTCCCATCGACAGAGGAGGTTAGAATGGAAGGGTGAGGAGGGCCTGGTCTGGGAGGGGGTGGGCAGGGGCGCTTGTGGAGAAACTGGGACTCTCGTGCACGGCTGCGGGAGATGGTGCAGCCACTGTGGAAAACAGTACGGCAGTTCTTCAGAGAATTAATAAAATTACTATACGACCCAGCAATTCCACTTCTGGGAGTACACTCAAAAGAACTGAAAGCAGGGACTCAGACACTTATACACCCACGTTCATAGCAGCATTATTCACAAGAGTCAAAAGGCGGAAGTAACCCAAGTGTCCATCGACAGATAAATGGATCAACAAGACGAGGTCCATCCACACGATGGAATAGTATTCAGCCTTAAAAAGGAACGAAGCACTGACACCTGCTACCACATGGATGAACCTTGAAGGCATTACGCTAAGTGAAAGGAGCCCATCACCAAAAGATAAGTATTGCATGATTCCACTGATACGAGGCACTAGACTAGTTAGACTCATAAAGACAGAAAGTAGAACGGTGGGTGCCGGGGGTTATGGGGAGTTAGTGTTTAACGGGGACAGAGTCTCAATTTGGGAAGATGGACAAGTTCAGAAGACGGATGTGGTGACGGCTGCACAACAATGTGAACGTACGTAACACCACTGAACTGTACACTTAAAACAGGTTAAATGGTTAAGTTTTATGTTGTGTCTGTTTTACCGTAATTAAAGGAACATCTGACAGCAGTAGCACCCACGAGGGGCGCCTCCCTCACTACTTGGGGGCCCCAGAGTGAGGCGTTTGGGAGCCCTGCCCCCAGAGGACCAGTGATGAAAGGAGGCCCTTAGAGTGGACACAGGGTGGGGGGCTGTGCCCGGTGAACCCAGTGCAGGGGCGGCCCTGTCCCATCCATGCAGGCCCAGGTGCCATCTTCGGGAGCCAAAGGTCACCCAGGGGACACGCTCCCGCAGAGAGGCCACCGCACTGCCAGCGTGTCAACACGTCTGCACTCAAAGGCACTGGTGGAGATAAGAATGCAGAAGAGGTGTAACCTAAGTGTCATCTGAAAGCTACCAGGGGCTTAGCTGCACTTCAAAGACGACACAGGGCGGGGCCCAGAGACAGCCAGCGCGCAGACAATGCGGTGGGCCAGTGATTGTGACTTATCGTGTTCCACCGCTGGCGGCGGCTGGCGTGTGAAAAGGTGGCGGGACCTCTCCGTGGGGCTTTACGGGGATGGTAACTGATAAATCCCAGGAAGGGTCAAGCGAGCTCTGAGCGGGAAGGGACACCTTGTCCCCAGCAGCAGCTGAAGTCTTGAGCCCCCGATTAACTGATTAACCACAGTGAGAAGAGCCGGGAACACAAGGAGACTCAGGCAGCCCCAGGCGGGAGGCGCGCAGTGTGCCCACGGAATTTGACTCGCATTCCAGGAAGATGAATGAAGGCGGAGAATCTAACTCCCCCAAGTCTGGGTTACTTTAGTCCAAATTAAGAAAAAACCCCAAGTACCTGAAAGTTCCCTGTGCTAGCAAACACGACGCCTTCTCCGCAAATGGCCGAGGAAACAGGATTCCCACCATTTGGTGCTAGTTTCGTTTCAGGAGGAGTGGGTGGGGGGGAGGGCAGAAAAGAGCGCATTGCATACCTTCCGTTGGCCTCCGGGGTGGGGGTCAGGAAAGGGGGGCCGGTAGGGGCCTGAGGTGAGAGGGAGCTGGTGTAGGAGGGATACACTCCCCTTCCCTGTGGCGGAAGCACAGGGTGGGGAGTGCAGGGGGATGGGAAGTGAGCCCAATCACAAATTATTTGGGTCTTTACTTGAGGACCGCAAGAAGCCCTGGGATGGTTTCAGAAGAGACGGTGGGTTCCACGGCTCAGGGTCACGTCTCAGGCTCAGCAGTGGGGAGTGCGTTGCATTGGGTGGGGCAGGGAGGCAGCTGTTGGGGCGTCCGGGGCGAGCTGATGCTGCGCGGACCAGGGGAGTGGCCGTGAGGACCCAGAGGTGAAAGGAACTGGGTGAGGTTTAATGGGGTTCTTAATGAGCTTTTCCTAAAGTGCTTTATCACAATTTTTTTTTTTTTTTTTTTTTTTTTTAGCCAGCTTCTGCATTCTGTCTTAGAAAAGAGGTGACATAATTTGTATGGCGGGCATGATCTGGGAAAGGAGACGGAGGGAGCGTGCAGAAGCAGAAAAACCAAAGACATGGTTGGAGGCTGTTTCCTCTGCCAGAGCTGTCATGACTGTGGGAATCTCACTGACCGCATCACCTCCACTCTAGCGTAGAAAATAGCAGAGAGCCGGCACCCAGTGTCAGGAGGCATCAGAGTCCAGAGCCCTCTTTACTGCTGGCGAGCCGGGGCTGCCTGACCCTGACGTTGCCTGCCGGTTGCAGGCACAGACGTCCGTGGCGCCCGAGCCTGGACGCCCCCATTGCTCACATGTTAATGCAGAGCTCTGGCCCTTAGCCTGTGCAGTCTGGTGGGTGCCAGGATGACCAACCGGGTGAGCCGCCCGGGATGGCATAAGTCCAGCATGTGCCGCCCAGTCTGCTCCATCGGCAGAGCAAGTAGACACCCCAATATGGAAACGTGGGGATGGAAAGGCAGGGGGCCCCCAGAGGGGCCATGACTTACCTTGGTGATTCAGATCAGCAGGGGTACGCTGGCGGCTGCGCATCTGCATGGGTCGCAGGCTCCAGGCGGCAATTTAGGGACACAGCCCGGGATGCGTGGCCGGGGCCTCGGGTGGGGCCCATCGCCCGTCTGATCCCAGTGTCGTCTGGAGTAGGACGAGTGGGTGGCCCTTCCATGGTGAAGGTCAGGGTCAGTTTTAAACCCGCTGAGTCTGCAGTAACAGAGGTATCGGAGGAGACCTGTCCGAGGCCCAGAGGAGCAAAGAGCAGAGCCCAGGAAGAGCCCAGGAGCGAGACTGGCTGGAGATGCAGATTCAGATTCATCGGGAGGCTGACAGGAAGGCAGCTTGGATGCTGGGATCACAGCCTGGCTCCAGAGCCCCACTCCGCCCCCTGCTGCTGTGACGGCTGAGGCCACTGGCTTCCTCCCTCCTGTACCTCAGTTTCCCCATCTGTGAGGGACAGTAACAACCCCCCCTCCCCGAGTTCTGGGAGGTCAGGGAGCTGCATATGGAGGATGCACGGCACAGAGTCGGCCTCCAGAGATGTGCGTTCACGGTTTCCGCTCCCTGCTCAGCATTTTGCTCTATAGTCTGGAATCAAGAGACGTCCGACTGTAGGATAAATTATGAGACCCATACGGCCCAGGTCAAACTTGCCTAGACTGCTAAAAACACGTCTGATTTAACTCTGCAGAACACTGAGTGGTTTAACCTTTCGGGTCCTTTAAATAAACTCTCTCTGCTCTGAATGCCATTCTAGCTTGGACTGGAACCAACGGCGCAAACAGCCCCTCTGCCATTGCCCCGTGCTCGCTGGATGGCCTCCCTACCTCCTCACCGGGCGGTGGGCTCGGGGCCGCCTGCAGTTCAACCGCGCGTGCCAGCAGTGAGCGAGGGCCTTGCAGAGACAGCCACGAACGTCCTTGGCTTGATGGGGACGTTGCCTTTTGGGTTACTCCACTACCAGAATGTTCTGCTTCCTGCCAAAGACGGTCAAGTCAGGGCACATCTCCCCATTTTAGAGAAAACAACAGTTTTACAGGAAAACTCTGACGCAGCCTTTCATGAGCACGAACAAAAGCTCCCATCCCTCCAGCGCATCTGGGGACCCAGGAGATGGCATGGAGTGATCTGTGATTAAGATGCTCCCTCTTTTCATGTGCAAGAACCTCCTGGAAAAGTGGACCTGAAACAGCCCAGTTCCAGAGGGGAGGCTCCCAGATGGCAGGTCACTCCCGCAGACGTCAGGATTGAAGACCCCATGAGGTTATGATGCTGACTCCAGGTCAGACTCAGGGAGACCCCATCCAAGCTCTGCGACCTCGGGCCATCTTCTTACTTATCTTTTTGTCTGTCTATAATGCTGTTGTGAGCATCACATCAGACCATGCGGTGAATGACGGATAAATCACTACAGTTTACTGAGTGCTTGCCACACACGAGGAACGAATGTAACAGCGTCTCCTGTTATCAGTGTTTTAAAATCCCGAAAATAAAAACCCTGTGAGATGCTTATCATCATCCTCACCTCACAGATGAAGCGTTTGAAGCACAGGAATGTTAAGTAATGCGCCTCAGGTCACCCAGCTGGACAGTTCGGTCTCTTACCAACCGTAGCACGTCCCCTCTCGTGTTAGCTTTCCTTCCTCTTATATTACTCTTGCTACTTTCCAACCCCTCCCTCTGCCACACCCCTGCCATCTGACAGCCCAGCTCATTGATGACCTTGTCCTAGTTTCTTTTCCCTCCTGGTTCTCGTTGCGTGAATAATATGCATGAACTTGACTCTCCCGGATGAACTTGAATTGTCTTTCAGGACTGGGGCTCAAGCATATCCCTCAGGACGTCTCCCCGGGCCCCTGCAGTCAAGCTCATGGCTCCCTGCTCTGTGCTCATCTCAGTGCCCGGTGTCTGTTCTTCCCATTGCGTCTGAGAAACGGTCACTCGTTCTTCCTTCCCACTGAGGCTGCAGTCTGTCTCTCCACCCTTGAACCTGGGCTTGGCTGTGGGACATGCTTTGGCCAGGGGGACTTTAGCAGATACGACGGGGGTGCTCGTGCCCGGGGCTCCACCCCTGGCTGCTCTTGGGACGCTGGGAACTCATGTGAACAAGCCTGGGCCAGCCTGCTGGACAGTAAGGGCCACAGGAGGACCAAGATACGTGAATGAACACTTCCTACTGCATCTAGCGCCCAGCTGACCACAAAGCAGGAGAGAGCCAGCAGATAGCAGCCAGCCCATTCCAGGCCAGAGGAACCAACCATCCTCCTTACAAAACTGTGAACTAAGTAAGTTTTGGGGTGGATTCTTACGCAGCACTAGCCAGCTGATACACTCATGTATCTCCACTGCCTAGATCAGTGCAGGCACTGACACAAGTGCTCAAGGAGTGAATGAATTATGGCTCAATTCATAGTTGGAAGAATGGATGGGGAGGACACCAGAGTGTGACTTGGAGGAAACTTTACCTAAATCAGTCCTGGGAATGCTCCCGTTTCCTCTATTTCCCATCTTCAGATGGGATCTCCCATCTTCAGCTGCTGTAATGAACTCCACTAACACCTGTCAGCCTGAGTCACCAGGTCAGCACTCAGCAGTTACTTCCCGTCCAGTGTGTCACACGGACTGATCTGCAGTCAGCGCTAGAGCTTACTCAGCTGCAGGAACAAATACCCCCAGAGTCTCTTTGGTTTACAACAGCAAAGATTCATACTTGCCCACGCTGCAAGTCCACACACGGTTGGCAGGGGCTTTGCACCTCGTGGTCACCACTAAGGGGACAGCCTTCATCCGCAGCACCGCCTTTGGGGGGCAGATGGAAAAGAGAAGACAGTGAACTCAGTGCTTTCCAGAGTGTCCTGCTCACTCCCCTGCCCAGCATGTAGCACAATGCCCAACAGGTAGCAGGTGCTCAGTAAAACTTAGTTGAATGACTGAATGATGCGGTAGGTCAGTCGTGGGGCATATGACTTCCTAGCACCTATGACTCTTTCATCAGAGGATTAATTTTGAAATAAATGTAGACTTACAGAAAAGTTTCAAAAATCACAAGGAAAGTTTCCATTTACCCTCACCAAGCACCCTGTAACATTAACTTCCGACATAACGACAATAAATTCAGCAAAACCAAGGAGTTAATATTGGTAGGGTACTAACGAAACTACAGACTTTGTTGGGATTTCATCTTCCTTTCCCGCTAATGTCCTTTATCTTCCCAAGATCCAGCCCAGGATCCCGTGTTGCATGTAGTTGTCACGGGTCCTTGGTCTCCTCCAGTTGGGGACAGTTCCCCAGTCTTTCCTTGTATCTTAGGTCCTCAGCGTTTCTGAAGAGCACGGGTCATGTATTGGGTTGGCCAAAAAGTTGGTTCGAGTTTTTCCATAACAGCTTATGGAAACCACGAACGAACTTTTTGGCCACCCCAATATTCCGTCGAGTACTCTTCTGTTTGGATTCTTCTGAAGTTTGCTCACGATTGGCTTGATGTACCGCATTCCTGGCAAGCGTACCCCAGAAGTGATGTTCAGTCCTTTTCAGAGGATCGAATTGAGGGGTACGTGATGCCCACGTGTCTTATTACTGGGCATCATGTATCTTAGTACGTAATAAGACACCGTGTGTCTTATTATGAGGAACTATTACTTAGTTCCTCAGGTGCGGCATTATTTATATAAGTGATGGTGACTGGGTCTCCTGGTTACGGTGGTGTCTGCCAGGTTTCTCTAAAGATGTTATTTTCCTGGTCACATTCTAATTCAATGGCCAGTGTGCTTGTCCAGCTCTGCCCCTGGATGGACGTCGCTGGAGGACAGGTCCATCTCTGTGTCCTCATTGTATCCCCAGCACCTACGACCATATCTCGTAGTTTTTTTGCGCTCAGCAACATCTTATTAAATAAATGAATGTCCTGAAAGATATAACCAATTTTCAGGGAGCTGATATTCAGGGAGTAGTGGGTTTTCAGACTAATTATCCTGAATAGAAAGGGCAAATGATTCCATCCATGCCTCTTGCATTTCTCATGTATTTTATTTAATCTCATAATTTACCTTCTCTATCCTCTGATTCTTACCCCACAGCTGAATGAGACACTTCATTTAGGGGACTCATGATTTCGGTCCTATGAAATTTTGGAAGACTAGGTACAAAGCAAACAACCTTTACATAAGCAGTAGAAAATTGATATTTCTTACTGACCCATTTTCATGAAGCCCACCTTCCCCTAGCAGCCATCCTGATTTCCGAGTCTTTGTGAAGGCTCCAATTGCCAACATCACAGCCACTTCCAAAGGGAGGTTCAGTGTGATGTCTCAGCTACAAGTGACCAGGAATCTGACTAACAGTCGTATAAACAAGCTAGGTAATTATCTCTGTCTAGAGAAGCACACAGGGAGTTCCAGGTTTGTTCAGTGGCTTCATGATGTTATCAAGGCCCAGGCGTGTCTCTCCTCAGCCTGTTGGCATTTCGTCCTCAGGCTACAGGACGGCAGCCCCAGACGTAGGTATCACATCCTGTCTCGTGACAGCGTCCAAAGCAGATGCGGGGGAAGGGGGTTTCTTTTTGCATTTCCCTTATGTCTTCTTGGTGGGAACTGGGTCATAAGACCCTCCCTAATTACAGGAGAGCCTGGAAAAGAGAGCACCTAGGATCATAGCCTCCACCGTGGGAGGTGGACCTGCCAGCACACAACGGGGTAGGTCTGACTTTGCCTAGACAACTCGTACCATCTGCTACGGGGAGCTTCTAGGTGGGGTTTCTGAGTGGGAACCTGGCTGGACCCCAGGGCCATCCAAGGAAGTGGAAAGGTAGAGGTGGTCTGGGGCAGACTTTCTGCATTTCTGAAGGTGTTTTATCAGGTCAAGACCAGAACTGGAATCCGAGTCTCCCATTTGCTATCTTCTTGGTCACAAACCCCACAAAACTCACAATACATAATCACAGTGAAGCCTGCATGAAGAGCAACTGAGGAAAAACCCCATCCATGCATCTTTCCATCCATCCATCCATCCATCCATCCTTCCTTCCATTCATCCATCCTCCGTCCACCCATCCTTTCATCCTCCCACCCTTCCATTCGCCCATCCATCATTTTATCCTTCCTTCCTTCCATTCTTTTGTCACTTCTTCTCTCCCTCCCTCTTTTCCTCCCTCCTTCCACCCATACTTTCAATGTCTGGGGGAGCCATTTGACCCAGTTATGACCAATGAGGCAGAAGAAGTCTGCTTCTGGGGAATATTTTCACCCCCTTATGGAAGGCAGGGACATTCAAGAGAGGCCTCTTTCTTCTTGGGACGCTATCGGGAGAGAATAAGATGCTCGGAGCTGCCACAGCCATGTTGCAACCATGAGGCAAGACATGTGAGGACGAAGCACTCTGAGTCTCACACTGAGGGTGCACGGTGAGGAGGGAACAGTGCCTGCTCTTCCGGGCTCGCACTCCAGTGCGAGACACAGAGAGAGATGGGCAGTTACAATTCCACGTGAACTAGCAGTGTCGGGGGATGTGCTGGGAGGTACAACTGGGTGCTAAGGTAGAGGCTCAGTGAGGAACAGAAGGGAGCTAGAGAAGAGAATTCTGGGCAGAGGGCACAGCCTGAACAGAAGAGCACGGAGCTATGATGCATTCAGAATGGAAGGGCTGAGAAAGAAGGTGGAGGTAAGCAGGCTGGACGAGAAAGACAGTGGGACCCCCGCCCCGGCTCACTCTCCCCTGACAGCCCTGGGCTCCCGAGGTTGTACCGCCAGCTCTGTCTCCTTTCTGTCAGGTTCCTCAGTTAAGCTGATGCCCGCCCAGCCCCATCCTGGGGGCACACTCAGCGGCGAGTTTGGGCCTTGCTTCTCTCCATGATGTTGAGAAAATTCTGGCCTTTGATATCTGCTCTGGACTCCTGTTTCCTGCTCTCTGTGGTCTCGGGGTGGACAGAGGATGACAAGCCCCTCCCTGGCCGCCCCTCCTCGCCCCTCCCCCTTGATAAGTTCAGTATCAAAGGTCCGCAGAGGCAAGCGGCAGAACTCAGGCCTGCGCTGCCACCGACAGGTTCATCGTGCACAGAAGCCGCTGACGGTCTGGCTCTGGGCCGTCACCTCGGAAAGCTGGAAAGCCGGACTCGCCCTAAGCCATCGGCAGGCACGGCTCCTGGGAGAAAACCTCCCCGGGACGTACTATTGAGAGCTGGGGGGAATATCCCGAAACATAACAAAAGAGCAACAGAAATGAAAATGGCCAGGGACACGGACCCACCATAGATTTTCCTGGGCAAGGTGGGCTGGGGAGCTGCGGGGATGCGCTTTCCGAGAAACCGAGGCCAAAGGAACAAAGGACCTGCCACAGCTTGGCAGGAGCCCCTTCCTCTGTGACATTAACTGCTTCCTGTTCCCTTCCAACGGGGCAGGAAGATGGAAGTGAAGGAAATGGAAAATGCAAACTACACACCAATTTAGCATTTTGCTGCTTGGAGCTCAATTTTTGCTAACTTTGGAAATGCCAGAAGAGAGAGGTGTTTTGTCAAGACATTAAAAAAATTATTTTTTAAGGGAAACAAGACAGGCTATTCATGGCCAGCAGGGAAGCACACCTCCCGGGGTGCTCGGCACTCCCACTGCACCCGGTAATTTGATTTAATGAGATGATGAGGCTGCTGTGAGCATCCTCTCTCAGCCCCAGCGCTGTGCCACGAGGGCGGCGAGGGCGTTAACTCAGGCACAGCCAGGCCTTTGAAGCTTTATTTTGTTTTCCCCCTGCCCCCTCCCACCCCCTGCCAATTAACACCCGGGAGAAATCACATCCAGGTGTAGTCTCAAGCCGGCCCTGCCAGTAGAGCCACCTTGTCCCCAAGGGCAAGAGGGCGCTTCAGGGCCAGAAGGTGCCTGGCGAGTCTCCAAGCGGAGCGCCTGGCATCAAAGCTGGGATGCAGGGGCGGTGTGCCTGGGCTGCTGGCGTGAGCGGCTGATCACGGGATGACGTCCCTCTGAGCACCTCTGTAGCTCCGGCACTGGGATGCCCTCCCTCCAGAGCCCTGCGTGGCTGCCTTCTCATGCTGCTCAGGTCCGCGCCCAGGTGCTACCTCCCTCAGGAGGCCTTCCCTGACCCTCCCACGTCTAAAAATAGAGCCGCCTCCAAATGGACCGCCCTCCATCTCCTTACCCGGATTTGTTTTGGTTATCTTTCTCTGTAGCACTTGCCACTACTGAAAACACATTATTTACCTCTTGTTTTCTTTACTTTACTTGTTTGCTTGTTTTTCTGCCTCTTGCATTAGACTGTCACCTATAAGAGGGCAGGGAGTGGTGGTATCCACTTTTGTATCCCCGGGGGGATACCAGACACAGAGCAGGAGCTTAATAAACATCCCTGAGTGTGTGAGTGTGTGTGTGTGTGTGTGTGTGTGTGTGTGTGAGCGTGTGATCTCCTAACATGGAGCCTGGCGTGCAAGCAGTATCGTTCATTCATTTATTCACTATCTAGGCATTTGTTCACTTCACACTCATGACAACTCTTTAAAGCAAGTATGGACACCAAGGGGGAAAGGGGTGGTGGTGGAGGGAATTGGGAGATTGGGATTGACACGTATATACTATCGATACTATGCATAAAATAGAAAACTAATGAGAACAGACTGTACAGCACAGGGAACTCTGGTCAATACTCTGTGGTGACCTAAACGGGAAGGACATCCAAACAAGAGGGAGTATGCGATGCAGAGCTGATTCACTTTGCCGTACAGCAGAAACTAACACAACGCTGTAGAGCAACTACCCTCCAATAAAAATGTGAAAGAAACATTCTTATTTCTGTTAAAAAAAAAAAAAAGAGAGAGAAAGTAGCATACACCCCCTTTTGCAGTTGAGAAACTGAAGCTCAGAGAGGTTATGTGAACTGTCAGTGCCGCACAGCCGCGGAGTCGGGTTTGGGGCCCAGGGCTTCCTGACGCCAGCACCCCAGCCACCCTTCTGAGCACCACCTCCCCACCCAACTGCTCACGCTGGGGTAAGTGGACCCTGTCCATCCCGGGAGCTGCCGAGTCTGGGAGGCCCGGAAGTCCCACGTGGGCTGTTACCTGGGCTCATTCTGTGTTGCCCGGCAGGGTTTTCATTGCGGAGTCGGGTCTCAGGGATGGGTGGGACGCCTGGCAGTTGGCCTCTCGCTGTGATAATGACCGCCCTTCATTCAGCCCGTTTGCTGACGGCCTGCAGCGGGTGGTTGTGTTGCACGGCCCTGGTGTCCGTTGGTGAGGGAACGCTGGACAGGACCTGCTGTAGAGCATATGTAGGTCAGATTTCATCCTTGTAGCCACACACCTGCCCATGTCTCACACGTACACACACACACACACACCAGGTCATTAAGGCAGGGGAACCTTGCTGCATCCACTGACGTCATTAGCTCGTGGCTCTTGGTCATTAGCTCGCGGCAGCTGGACCAACAGCCACGGACCTGAAGAAAGACTCCAGGGCTGAGGACACTGGCACCTTCTAGCCCCAAGGAAGCTGGGCTGAGGTCCTGGTCACAATCTCCTTGATTTGGGGCACGAATGACTTTCCAGTGGACAGCGACGGGTCCTGAAGCCGTGAGGACCCACTCTTGTGTTCCGTGTCCAGTGGGATAATTCGGTGCTGGTTAAAATGGTGCCGACAGAGTGGTCGCTGAGCAGGGGCTGAACGTGCCAGCGCCTGGGGTCCAGACCAGGGAGTGGGGAGCCCAGAGGGCTAGAGCCGATGTATCCCGTGGTTGCTCCAGGTTAGGTTTCACAGTTCGAGGAACTGCCAGGCTCTCTTCCAAAGTGGTGGTCCCATGTCACATTCCCAGGTGGTTCTCTTTGGTAATGATTTTTTTCCTCTTCTGCTTACTTGTATCTTATAAATTGTTGGCAGTGCTTATCTGCCTCTTACAGGTTTTTTGTTTTTTGTTTTTTCCTGAAAATAACGTTACCTAACAATAGAAGGTGGCATGGAAGACGAGTCATATCCGGCCATACTGTCCGGGATGCTCTTGGACTCCAGCAGTGGCCACATACCCTGAGGCGATCGGGACATCTCACGGGGGCGGGGGGATATTGTAAAGGACACAGGTTCTATGGAGAAACAGGGGGTTTCTTGAAGGGCTCGCAGGTGTTTGTGTGGATCACAAGACCTCAACTCCAGCAGAGGTTTTATATTCCAGCCGGCATCACTGTGGTGGAAGTGAGCTGCCCCCAACTTAAAAGTGAGAAGGGGCTCCTGCCGCCCTTTCCTTTCTACACCTGGAGTCCTACCTCCTGACCCTGGGAGCCTGGAACGGAGGCTGCTCTGGGCCACATGGGAAGTTGCCACTAACCACATCAACATCTTTAAAATTAATAACATGAATTCCATAGCGAAGGGGCCTGGGCCGGAGATGGAAGGCTGCTGGCTGCTCCTGGGCCCCATGCGGCAGGTGGGGGACAGGAAACCTGAGGACAGGTGGGACCTCCAGGTGGGCACTGTCCTGTCGGAACGTAAGACCTTAAGGACTTGGCTGTTACTGGGATCAGATCCATCCAGGCTGACTGGGGACGGGTTCCCCGAGGTGTAGAGCTCTCATTTCAACACACATTGTCATAGATTTATGACTTAGATCGAAAATAGGCTCTTTCCACTCCCCACAAATGCACCTCTCCCCTGCGTGTTTGGTTTAAAAGGATCCGATCTTTTTATCCGAGGGCTAGCCTATGATTCAGGTTTCGTAGAAGTCCGAATTCTTAAATTCTGCAGCTTCAGAGACTTCAGAAGGTCATCCAGCTCAGACCTCTCCCTCTATCCAAACAGATCCTTATACTGACCTGAAGACCAGGAAGGATCCTCTGGGCAAGTTTCTAAAGCTCTTTCTTTAAGCTTCCTTATCAGCAAACTGGGCAAAATAATAAGGTCCATCTCAGAAGGATGTTGGGAGGATTAAATGAGATACGCAGGTAATGTTCTTGGCGCCATGCCAAGCACGTTGTGAATCCTCAATAAACGACTGGGTCGTTACTGTCAGCCGCATCACCAATGCACAGTATTTTCTTTGTGTCCACCTCTCACCTTGTGAAACAATCAAGTCTGTAGTTGGCTCATAAATGAAAGCTGCCTTCCCAGTTCCATTACAACACAGGGGGCAGAGCTCTTAAGTTCATTCCAGACCAGCAGGAACAAGCTCTTACCTTCTCAAGGGCTGAGGTCAGAACACTGGGACAGCCCAGGTGGCACAGTTGGCATCTGTGACGCCACGCCCTCTAGTGGAAGGATGAGGCTCCTGAACCCAGGTGTGCAAGGAGGCAGGTGAACGGGAACGTGGCAAAACCAGGTGAATTTTCACGCCATCTGAATTCTGTCCTCCTGAAACACAGACAGTAAAAAAGGTAATCAAGGTTACAAGGCAACGCAAACAGAAATGCACCCTGAGGAATTTACATTTGCAGTATTCTTTTCGTGCTTTGTTTTCTAAATCTATGCTCAAAACCACAGAGCAAGATAAGAGAAGGGGCCGCTCATACGGAGGGGGCTTCCTTTTGAGCTGAAAAAGAAACGTTCTAAAATTAACCGTGCTGATGGTTGCTTAACTCTGTGAAGATACTAAAAATCACTGAATTTTATACGTTAAGTGGATGAATTGTATGGGATGTAAATTATATCCCAAAAAAGCTATTTTTAGAAGTTGACTTTTCAAAATGTTTTATTGTTTTTACATATTCCCCCAATACTTATTTATTATAAAAATAGAAAACACCCATAAAAATAGATTTTTCTCGAAGTATTTATTTGCATTCTTTGAGTTCCACATGCATTTGTAGTTTGCCCCACCAGAGAAGTTTCCCTGAGGTCAGCAGTACATCCCAGCGTGTGCCAGGTGCCGTGGAGACGGGAGACGTGCAAACCTGGATGGTGAATTGAAGTCTCTTGTCCAGTTGTGGAGCCCAGACTGATCTTTAGAAGCAACGGGATGAAAAGAGACAAGATGGCTCAGAATAAGGGGCTACATTATTTGTTGAGTGAGTTAAAAGAAGGATATTATTGAAGGTTCAAATAATCCAGGAAGGCTTCATGAAGGAGGGACCTGAGCTAGAACTTAATAGGTTTAATAGAAAGGACAAGTAAAATATAATACAAATAAGTAAACTAAAAGTAACACAGAGTTAGGGTAACAGCCTCAGCTCTCCCTCCTCGGGCCTACCGTCTGCGTCCTGCGCATCGCGGACGTTCCCCAGAAGACAAGCGTATCATTCAGGGAGGAGAGGGTCCCGCTTCCCCCTCTCCAGTCTCCGGCTGGCACTCCCACTGGCGGACCCCAGCTGGAAGCCAGAGAGCAGGGGCCACTGACACAGACCATGTGGCCAGTCCCCAGGGAGAGAGGATGGAGGAAAGGACGGAAGAGAGATCGGGAGGGCTGCGTGGAGGTGTCCAGCACCTCTAGCTGGGGCTGCAGGGGGTTAGAGTGTGACCCATCCGTGTCTCAGAGGAGAGGGGGTTTTCTCAGGCAGACTGACGGAGGACAGAGATGGGGGCCCTGAGCTGCCCCCGACTTTCAATAGCAGAGGGGCGAGAGTGTCACTTTGATTGTTAGAGTGTGCGGGGCTCTTGTTAAGGTCTCGTTATTCATTTACTTTAGAGCCTCGCTACCCCGCAGGTGAGGTGGTCCTCAGCCATCACCTGGGAGCTGGTTAGAAATGCAGAATCTCAGCCCCACCTGCACACCCTGCCCTAGAACCTGCATCTCGCCCAGACGTGCCTGGCGATTCAGGCACAGGCTGCTCTCGGAGAAGCTCTGCTTTCAATCACCCCAGGGATGCGGGTGGGTGTGGGTGGTTAGGAACAAGCCAGTTAGAGTTCAAAGGCGGGCGTGTCCACCTGCTGCAGGTATTGGGCCTCAGGCACAGGAAGTCATGGCCGCTGGCCTGTCCGTCCAGCAGGGTGGACACCGCTGCTCCACCCGCCTCGCTCTTCCCTGCAGACGCCAGGAGCAACTCCACGATTCTCTCCACACAATATATCTGCATCCACTTCTTGTCCATCAGAGCGGACAAGTGAGATGAAATGTAGTTGCCTAATGTATATATGTAATATCGCCCATGTATAACTTTTGGCAGAAATATAAAATCCGCTGATTCCCAGAAGACAAACACCATGCCTGTTTTGTACATTCATTATCCCTGCAGACCCACACCGTCCGTGGCCAGCAAGCCAGAAGCTCAGGGTCCGGTCAGGAGGCGGAGAGATGACATTGACACTGTACGTCCGAAGTACCAGCCCTGACAGAAGTGCCACTGCTGCGGTCTCCGAGGCCAGCTCTGTCCCCACGGGAGGGAGGAGGAGGGAGGAAATGCCCTTGACCCAGGCCTGGGAGGATGGGCCTGTGTGGCCAGAGGACACAGACAGGGAGCCAGAAAGTCATTCCCACCGAGAAGGAAGCCACCTGCTACAGAGCAGAGTTGAGTCCAAGGCCCGACAGCGGTGCTCACCTGTCGAAAGGTGTGGGTCTGAGCTGGAGAAGCAGCAGGTGTGTCTTTCTTTGGCTCCCAAGCATACCTGAACTGATATTGTTATTTCTTAAACTTCTGAAAGTGAAGTTAAACATAGAAACGACAACATGGATAACCATGCGTATTTGACGACCATCTTGGAAGTCTGTCAATGCAGAGATTCAAGATGCCCCCTCCCCTTACCTAAAAGCGCTCTGCCTGGGATCGATGCGTCGGTCACCTGTGCATCTTGAGCAGATGTTGAGAAAGGCAAAGGTCCAGTCTTGCAAACTGGACACGACGGCAAGAGGGGGCTGCTCCAGCTCATGGTGGCCTCACACCATGTGGACGGAGACGGCTCTACCTGTGGGAGAGCTGGGCTGTCCAGACACTGTGGGCCTGGCAGTGACCCTTGAGAAATGGAACAAAGGGACCTTAAGTTGCATCTGATTGGATTCCACGCGGTGCCTAATGCAGTGTAGACACGAACTGATGGTGGGTGTGGGGCAGCGTGACTTGCTGGGGTGGTGACATCGTGTCACATAGAGATAACCTCTGGCATCAAAGGAGACATACGCTGGCTGTGCTGTGCACCAGTGAGTAACCTGGGAGATGCAGAAGTACCCATAGCTCCGAGCCCCTCCCTGCAGTGGAGAAACAGCAGTGGTTAGCGCAGTCCCAGCGCTGAGGGGACGCTCCGTCCAAGTGGTGATGGGAGAGGGTTGTTATCCTCATGCTATCTTCAAGATGCTGCTAGTGTTACTGCACAGGGAATTTGCCAAAATTGTATTATATAACGTGTTTTATATTAAAAAACATGGGGTGGGGCGGCCGCTCTTAGAAGTATTTCAGCCATGAGTGCTGTGTAGGATCCATGAAACGACAGGACCCATGTGCTCTTAAGTGTACACACTCCAACTCTGCGTGTGCCATGTCATCGACACGGAAAACACTCCACACTTACACGTTCTCCAAGCTGTCAACAGGTGTGGGGCGTGTGGGCTGTTCCCGGGCTGTTGCCAATATCGCAGTAGAGGGAGGGGTGGCTTCAATGATTCAAACCATGACACTTACAGTGGGGCTGGGAGAACCCAGTGATGGGGGGACGGCATCATGGCTGCAGCCTCTTCAGGACTTTCAGTCTCCCGGCGGCCAGTCCGTTCCATGACCCGCTCCACCAACCCTCTCACTCTCCATCCCTGCTCTTCAATTAGTTGTCTGTATTCTCTGCAGGTGTCCCTTGGAGACCACACAGCCTCTTTTTTTTTGACATGATTTCAGACAAATGGAAGAGGAGCACAAAAATTCTCAAGATGCCCTTCTCCGAGGTTCCCCAAATATGAATGTTTACCTTCTTTGCTGTATCCCCTCCCCAACACACGGAGGAAGTTGCGTATAAGATCTGCCTCTCCACTAAACACTACCATGTACGTTTCCTAGAAATGAGGGATTCTCTTCTGTAACCACAGTACAATAATCAAAGTCAGGAAACGAAAACTGACTCAACTCTGAGCTAACCTACAGCTCTTATTCAGATGGTCCGATCGTCCTGAGAAAGCTCTCGATTGGCTGAAAGTGGATGGACCGACAGGCTGAAGAAGATGTGTCTCGTCTTCAGCCGGCTCCTGCCCTGCTCGGCCTCTCTGTTCCACTCCTGCATCGTTTTCATTTTTGGTCATTTCTAATGATGTCCTACTTCAGAATCAGTAGTCATACTGATGACAGGAATGGTTCTGTACGGGCTTCTCTTTCTGTAATAAATCTCTGTTTCAAGCAACACTCCAAGCACTTGCCAGTAGGCCACGTGTTTCAGAGCTAGGAATGATCACGGAGGTCTGCTTTGATTTTGAGATAACTTATGAAACTAGTTGTGTGTGTGTGTTTTGTAGGAAGCACGTGTGCCCATGTATGTGAGCATAGAGTAATACTGGGGCAGCTGAGTCAGGCTATCTGAGGGGTGGTCTTGAATTTATACAGCCCTCCTGGTTGACTCTGGGGAAGTAAATTCAGTCCCCCGGAGCTTTACCCATCACCTGTCGACTTTCAGGCAAGACCATTGTTATTTAAAGGGATCTGTTTTGTTTCGACATTCTAAGTCCATAGATATGCTGAGAATCTATCAGTGGAATATTATTCAGCCTTAGAAAGGAACGAAGTACTGACAGATGCTACGACATGGATAAATCTTGAAGACATCAAGCCAAGTTAAATATGCCAGTTACGGAAAGACAAATACCGTAGCGTTCCACTTCTATAAAGCAGCAGGGGAGTCAAATTCATAGAGACAGAAAGTAGGACGGAAATGGTACAGAGGAACTTATTTACAAAGCAGAAATGGAGTCACAGATGCAGAGGACCAAGGGGGGAAGCGGGGGTGGGATGAGTTGGGAGACTGGGATTGACATACATACACTACTACGTATAAAATAGATAACTAATGAGAACCTACTGTAGAGCACAGGGAACTCTACTCAGTGCTCTGTGGTGACCTAAATGGGAAGGACATCCAAAAACAGGGGATACATGTATATGTATAACTGATTCACTTTGCTGTACAGCAGAAACTAACACAAGAGTGTAAAGCGACTATACTCCAATAAAAAAAATGTTAAAAAAAAAAAGTGGAATGGTAGTTTCCAGGGACTAGGGGAGGGGTAGGATGGGTTCGCTGTTCAGTTACAGAAGACGAAAAAGTTCTAGAGAAGGTCTAGGTGGTGACAGTTAAACAACAGTTCGAATGCACTCAATACCGCAGAACTGTGCACTTACAATGGCTAAAATGGAAATTTTATGGCAGGTATGTTTTACCACGATTTTAGAAAACTAAATGATTTTCTAAAAACTTGCGTTTCAGAGGAAGCCAGCATTTTAATCCCTTGCACGGAGAAGCTCTGCAGCAGCGCTTACAGCTGTCATTGTTCCGGTCCCTCTAAAGCCTTCCTAAATTCATCAGCCACCCCACTGTCACTGTCCCCGGTTCTCTTGAATGTCACCCAGAAAAGTGAGCAACACAGGGACACACTCGTAAACATTCCTCCCAACAGCAGTTGTTGGCCTGACGTTAGAAATGAATGATTTCCCACTGTACCAGTGACTCTGCTGTGGGTTCTATTAGCACCATATGTTACATGTCTACGTTTTTAGTAAAGCCTGGCCCTGTGAGTCCTCTGCCATCTGCCCTGGCATCGGCACAGCCCACGTGGTGCACGGAGGCCAAGGGCCTCCTCCACCCAGCATGGTCTTGCATCTCTTCCCAGCCAGAAAGCACGCGTGGGCAGAACGCATGGGGCCAGGCGAAAGGTGGGTTTTATCAGCTCCGCAAGTCACAGTGAAGTGGGCCCATGTTTTGTAAAACATGTGTTTGGCAAATGATTCCCTGTGGGCTGCAGAAATCCAGATGGAGGAAGTTTTCTAAGTGCAACGTCAGAATTTTACATCTGCTGATCCCAACAAGTGCATGGCGCCAAGGAGAAGCAGCAGGTTTTCTGTCCACAAAATCTGAGAGCACGGATGTGGTTCCGGGGGCTTGTTCAAATCTAGAAGACAAAGGCGCCATGTCTTCAGCCCCCGCTGGGCCTGGGCGTGGTGAGAGCAGAAGTCTTAACATCACCCAGAAGGGCTCAGTTTCACAAATGAGGAAACGGAGGTATGGGGAGGTGGGCAAAGTGAGCTGCCCAAGGCTGCCCAAGGTTGGAACCTGAACTTGGGGCTCTGTGGACTCAGTGTGGGGTCCTCTGCCTCACCACGCTGGACATGACATTGGAAAGTAGCCCCTGACACGGTGGGTCTGCTTGTCTAGGTGCTGCCGTTCACTGCTGTGGCTAAGTCTGGGGCTGTGCCACTCTGACTCCCGGTTCCCTGTGCGCAGATGGGAGGCTTAGCTGACACAGTGCTTGGTCCATAGGGGACTGATAATGGTGAGTCATGGTACAGAAGAGGCCAACAGGACACGGCCTGGGTGTACATGCGGGTCAGAGGGAGGGCTGGGGACTGGCTGGGCTGGGAATGGCGGGGGAGATTGCCCGCAGAGAGGGGCCTGCAGACCCCATTGCCACATTCAGGCTGGGTGTCCTGTGGGCTGAGACAGGGCTGAGAGACGGGAGGCTCGTCCGCACGAGCCCTTTTGAGGCTGCACGGCCACGTGCTCCACTTTGACGGTGGTACCCGGAAGCCGCGCTGGCTGTCCTGCGCTCACCCTTCCAGATCCGTCCTGCATGCCGCTCTGTGCCTTGGGAGGCTGCCCTGCAGGGACTGTGTGACGGGGCTCCCACACTTCCGGTCGGGATCAGCCAATGGGATATGCCAGAACAGACTGGAGGGCGGGAGTGGAGAGAGGCCGGGGGCTTCTCCTTTGCACCCCTCTTGCCTGGCTGGAGCCTCCCCAGCTCTCTCCCCTGCCACTTCCAGCCCAGGTGGTAATGGCCCCCCACTCCTGTTAGCCTCTGGATACCTCCCCATCCTGGTTGGTCCCCAGAGCCCTGCCCTCCCGCCCTGACACTGGCTTCAGTTACCGCTGGCGGAGGCTGCTTTCCTGGTGGGACCATGATGGATACAGGAGGTGATCGGCAGACCACAGGAATGCTGACATCTAGATTCAAGGTAAGGACAACGCATATTCTGTGCGGTGTGGAAATCCCCTCGAGATCCCACATCAAAGGGATGACGTGTTAGGGAAAATGCCCAGAGGCCTGGGCTACTTCTGCAGTCGCGGAAAAGTCTGCAGAGACCAGAGCTTATGCGGAGGCCACAGTGACTCCCCTCCCACCCAGATGGAAGGGTGTCTGAGGTCTCTGGGGCTGGTCTGGGAGTCAAATTGGAGTCCAGTCTATTGTATTACTAACTAGCACCCTCCCTCCTCCCTCCCCTCCCCCCTCCTCCCTCCCCCGCCAACACCCTCCACAACCCACTTCCTTTCTTCAGGAAGCACAGAGTCAAAGAAAACACATGTAAACCCCATTCTGGAGCTGTTAACCCAGTTCAGCAGTTATCAACAGTGGTCCTTGGACTCTGAGGTGTTTCGGGCCTCTTCATAATACGTTGGAATGTTATAAAATCATGCGTGGGGAAAAGATCCGTGCACAGTGCAGGACAGACCAACAGAATGGAATGTAGTAAGTACAAGACGTTCATTCATTTGGTTTCAGATTCCACATTGCTACCAGTCTTTAAGGAACTACCTCTTGTCGAGTTTTGGTGTAGTATTAATGAATAATACCCATAATTATCCAAAAAGACTATTAACTTACCTCTTAATTTCCAAATCCATATCTGTGTGTGGCCAGGCTTTTTTCATATGCACCAGATTGAATGATGAAGCAGATAGGAGAAGCCAGCTGTTTCCTAAGCCAGACATTAAACATGTTTGCAAAAATGTAAAACACTGAATTTTCTCACTACTTTTCTATTTTGCAAAACATGATTATTTCTTTCAAAAATACGTTAGTTGTGTTAACATGCAGTGGGTTTACCCTCGTTCTTATTTATATGACTTAATGGATAAGATATTTTTAAATTTTATCAATTTTACTGTAAAATTCTGTAAAATTTGACAGATATAAGCCACAAAAGCAAAGCTCTTTAGGATTTTCAACCAGTTTTAAGAATGTAAAGAGTCCTGAGATTCAAAGGTTTGAGAGCCTCTGTTCTAGGAGCGATACTGTAAACACTAATATCAGTTGACGCCTGAGGAAGGGGCAGATGGCGCTCATCCCCCATGCTTTCAGCAAATCCCCACTGCTAAACTACGTGCCAGAGAGTTAGGGCTTGGGCATACAGTGTCAGAGTGCCCAGGAGGTTAGGGTTCTGTTCCATCAGTGGGAAAGCTGTGTCACCCTGGGCAAGTTCATTTCCTTCTCTGAGCCTCATCTGGAAATGGGGATTCAGTGGTTCCCGCCTGCAGGAGTGTGCCTTGTGGGAACCAAGTGGTGGTGGAGCTGAGGAAGGTGAGCACGGGCTCACCCAAACGGTGCGTGTGCCGGCCCCACGCTCAGCATTTCACAGCCAAGGTCTCCCTAAGTCCTCGTGCAGACCCTAACCCAGTACTGTCACCCCTTCAGGCTGCTTGGGAGGGTGAGTGAGACGGCGCCTGCCCATGCGAAGACGGTAAACCCCAAACATCTTCGGCGCCTTCCTATTGCTAAGGGTAAGGACTCTTGCAAAGATCCTTTTCTGAAGGTTAGGGATGCCCGCTGGGCAGCAGGGAGCCTCACACCTGGAGGACAGCACACATCTGGGAAAAGACGCCAATAATCTCCATAAAACTCCTTCCCGGCCTCGGGCCAGTGGGCTGTTTAGAAACGTCCAGGGGGCAGGGAAGACCAGCTGCTGAGGAGCCTGCCCTCCCCGGACCCTTGAGAATTAGGTATCTCACGCTGTGCTGGCTCACAGGGGCGGCCAACAACCCCTGCGCTGGTCTGCCTGGCTGCTGGTTTTTACTGGCAAGGGAGGTGGGCAGATGTGGGTAGTGGAATATGCCGCAAGGTCACAGGATCAGATCTGGCCCGGCTATTGGAGACTTCTGGGGTTATCTGCCCTCTGAGAAGCTGTCTATTTTGGGGACCTGGGTCAATGCTTTCAGCCAGCAAGTGTCTGTGAAGCACCTAGTAGGCTCTAGGCACCGTGCTGAGCGCTGAAGACACCGTGGTGAGCAAGGCTGATAGAGTTCTCATCCCCACGGCAGGTCACGTGCACAGGTTCTGGGGATCAGGATGGGGGCATTACTCTGCCTGCCTCATGGGGGGGCAGAGCTGCATCTCCAGGCCGCCCTGTCAAGGCTGTGGGTGCTGACCCGCTGCGCTCCTGCATGGACGCGGGGCTAACGACTCGGTCAGCGGCTGGGCTCCCTCTGGCTGCCCCACACGCAGCCACGGACGCGGCCATGGGCCGCCTCCTGCCAGCGTCTCCTTTCGTTTCCAGAGCGGAATCCTCAACTTGACGGCACACTCAGTGGCCTGGGGCCTTGCCGGAGGCCGGCGGGGCCCGCGAGTCTGCATTTCTAGCCGTTCCTGCTCCCGGGGACAGCATGGCTGCTGGTGTGGACCACGCGTGGGAGGGCATGGGTGGAATTTCTGCTCCGTGCTGATCCCCATGGCCTGGAACAGAGGTTGGCACATAGTAGGTGCTTAATAAATACCCAGTGAATGAATGGATTCCCCTTGGTCCCTCCCCTGTTTCTCAGCACCAGGACCTGGCATCTTTCTCTTGCTGACAGGCCCTCTGGAGTTCTGGTGGAGGGAAGGAGCCCGAAAGGCACCAGCTGGAGTGACAAGTAACAGACCCGACAGGCAGACACCGCTCCCTTTCTTCCATGATTCTCTACGTCTATTATTTGTATACTGTTTCACTTGCTATGTGTAACCCAAAACCTCATGTTGTCACACCAATCCCACCAAACCTTCAAAAATGAGGGCCAATTGAGCTGCAGTGGCCCCCTGCCCGCCCCCCCCCCGCAAGGGCACGCACACATTCACCAGCTACTGTTATGGCCCCCCAAGCTTAGCTCCCCTCCCGCCTCGCACCGAGGTCCAGCCACGACTCAACATGGGCTCTGTTTATTATTCTAGAGAAGCAATTTTCAAGGGGCTGAAATACTTGTTAAAATTAAGGTAAAGAATGTAAACCACAGCCAGGCCGGTTCACCTTGTGCTTCAAAGCCCTCTTGTTTCTCCAGGCACCGCCTCCTGCAAGCTTCCTGCAGGTCTCCATCAGCCCCGGCGAAAAGGAAGGCCGGCCGCCCAGTGGACAGGCAGAGCGGGGCCTGGGAGTGCAGCCCGTCTCCGGGCCTGCACAGCTGTCCTGGGGCAGGAGGCACCTGCTGGGCCCGGGCGGAAGACGGCCCGGGAAGGCTGAAGACAATCAGTGCAGGGGACTTGACAAGTGATGAGGGAAGACGGGAGTGTGCAGCGTCCACGGGCGTCTGAGGGGCCCGGCGTGCCCGTGGAGCCGACTGTCTCCCAGTGGGTTGGAGGTACATGCCTCTCCAGGCTGAGTCCTGGCATCACGGAGCCTGGCTTAGGTGGAAGGGCAAGGGTGGAGGACTTTGACCACGTAAATGCCGAAAGGCAGAGCCCTTCAAGGAGAACCACCCAGGACTGCTTCACAGCATAGATTGCTGCCTCTTGTTCCAAAAACCTGCTGCTTCCAAGCGGCTTTTTATTTTCTGCAGACATCTCCCTTAAGAAATGATAACGGGGCAATTTAGGGAGCCTTAGCCTTGAAAGCCCCTCCTGCAGTTGGAGGAGGGCCCTGGAAGGCTGGGGTGTGCGTGGGGCTCCTGCACTGAGATTCTTGAGAAGGTCTCGCCCTCTCAGCGGGTCCAAATCGGTGGTCCAACTTCCTCTGGAGATTAGATCGGCAAATGGGAAGAATGATTAATTAAAATAAAATGGATGAATCTGAGCTTTCTCCAAAGTGGGCTCAGATTCAAGTTCAGGCTACATCTCCGTGGGCTCTTGGCACCAGCACGGCGCCCTCAGCCCACGCCTGTTAGATGACTCACTGCTTCTGGTGGAGGGGGTTTCAGGACCCAGCTTCCAACCCAGTTCCTCTGCTGTTTGGGAGCTGAGTGATGCTGTGCACGCCCATCTTTAGAACATCTTCCTGTTCACTGTTCACGACAGGGCGAGGACGCTGCAGACCCGACATGGGGCGGGCACTGTGGCAGTAGGTGAGATGGTCAGAAGTTCAGACGGGGCCCTTGCAGCCAGGCAGGTGGGGACCAAGTCCCCTGCCCATTAACTACGGATGCGCCCTCGGCCGTGTGTTGAACCTCCCTGCGCTTCAGGCCCCCCTCTGTGAAGGTGTGAATGTGAGAGCACCTGTGAGGAACGCAGTCCTTGGGAGCTGCTTCTATTCATGTCTCTGGCATCATCCGTTGACCATGAATTAGAAATAAGATGACACATCCAGAAAGCAATGATTTAGGAATACAAAAGGCACCCTTCTGGCCTTGATCAGTGGCCGGACACATGCTCAGTGAATCAGGGGAGCTACGCTGTAAGCCCTCATCTGAATCTGAAAGCCCAAGAACCAGGAACACTGACGTCCGAAAGCAGGAGAGGGTGGATGTCCCAGCTCAGCAGAGAGAACAGATTTGCCCTTCCTCCGACCTTCTGTTGTACCCGGACCCTCAATGGATTGGGTGACGCCCACATGTTGGAGAGCCATCTGCTTTCAGAGGTTCACCATCTCAGTGCTCATCTCATGCAGAAACACCCTCCCAGACAGAAAACGTGTTTCATCAGCTACCTGGGCATCCCTGAGCGCGGTCGAGGGGACACGTGAAATTGACCATCACATCTGCATGGCAACCCACAGCTTCCCCAATGGCCGTGCAGAGCCCCCCTACCCTGTGAGGCCTGCGGAGCTTGCGGCCGCTGGGTGTACCATTTCCAGGTGAAGAGCGTTGATTTAGACGTCTGCCGGTTTGGAGCCGTCGCACGTGAGGCTACAGGGGACCCCTTGGCACCTTTCTTTTGGGCGCTGATGTCTGCTTTGCCGCGGGAAAGCTGAGTGAGATTCCTGGGGCCCAGCGGGGCGGGTGGGTCGTCTTTGAGCTGTGTAGCCAGGCAGGGCCCTCGCGTGAGTCTAGGACAGACGAGAGACCCGGCTAATGCATTCCTCCTTTGGAACGCAGAGTCCATCACAGGAGAGCCCGACTCCGGGTTTAGCAAACGGAGGGTAATTAGGACAGTGGGTGGTCCTATCGTCATCAGGCAATTAGATCTGAGGAAGCACTCCCCCCACAGAGGACAGCCTGCATTTATTCAGCTGCCCGGTGAGCTCAGCACCCTGCACGCCTATCCCTCCTGACAGCTGCGGGAAGCTTGGGGAAGCGGCATCCCCGGATCCACGTGGGGCCCTGGGAATGCCACAGGGAGCAGCAGTGGCCACCACTCAGCACTGGGGAGAGGAAGTCTGCACTTTACTTCTTGAGGGAGACAGTGGAAACGGTTCCCAGAAGGCAGAGTCTCTCCAGGGACGCTTTAATAGCCGGAGTGGGCGTGGATTCACTCCGTGACATGGGCGTCAGGAGAATTCTACTTATTTATCTGATTTTTCTCAATCAGACAAATCCAATTGCAACTGTCCCTTCCCTCTCCCCCTACCACGTGTTGCGGTTTGTGAGAAATTTAACCTGTGTCATTTTGCCTTTTTTGAGGCGGGTAGGTAGCAGGGAAAAGTCAACTCCCTAGAGACAGTTACCTGTCTTAGGTGGTCTTAAGCAATTCAGAATAGTTGAGGGAGGGGTCTGGTGTGATCTCCACCATGGCTACTTGGAGCCCAAGCACAGCAGCCCACGTGGCTGGTCTAGTGCAGGGCAGACAACTCCACCATAGTCTAAACAAGCGTAGGCCAGGAGCTGGTGGAGGTGCAGGCGGAGGTGAGGAGAGCCTGCTGCGGGCAGCCACCCCTCTGAGCACTTTGCAGATGCCCTGCCTGTGTCACCAGGGAAACGAGCACAGGGGCAGGTCTGGGACTCTAAGCAGGCCGTTGTAACCACTGCGCTGGAGGGATGCCGGGAGTAATCTAGAGTTGCCAGATTCAGCAGATAAAAATGCAGGATGCCCAGTTAAATGGTAATTTCAGATAAACAACTGTGTGAGTTTCCTAGGGTTGCCATAACACATGATCACAAACTGGGGGGCTTAAAGCAATAGAAATGTATTCCCTCGCTGTCTGGAGGCCAGAAGTCTGAAATCAAGGTGTGGGCAAAGCTGTGCTCCCTCTGGAGGCCCTGAGGGAGGGAGGGACCTTCCCGGTCTCTTCAGGCTTCTGGTGGCTGCTGGAATCCTGGGGGCTCCTTGGCTTGTGGAAGCGTCTCTTCAGTCCCTGCCTGTGTCTTCATGTGGCCTTCCCTTGGTGTGTCTCCGTGTCTTCACATATTGTTCTTATAAGGGCAGCAGACATTGGATTTAGGGCCACCCTCGTCCAGTGTGACCTCATCGTAACTAATTATATCCGTAAAGACCCTATTTCCAGCTTGACACGTTCTGATGCGCCGGGTGGACGTGAATTTTTTGGAGGACACTTATTCAACCCATGACAAGAATGAAAATGGTTTTTTAGTAGCATGGGACATAGTTTATACTAAAATTATTCATTTTTTTCTGACATTCAAATATTGCATGGGACATTATTATATTAAAAATTATTCATATTTCATCTGGCCACCCAACTCCTGAGACCCATGGCATCTGTGTCCTGTCCCATCTGAAGTGCAGGCCAGTGCATTCCCAGGAGAGAGCACAGCCCTTCCCACCCTGAGGCAGTGTCAACACTCCCTGGGCCCTGGGCCCACCCTGCAGGTATAGGAGAGCTCAGACTTTGGAAACTGAGTAATGGTCTCCCCTTCCTGGATGGGGGTGGGGAAAGGAAGTGCTTCACTGAGGTTGCAAAGTAGAAACAAAAAAGGTCAATGTTACCTCTTTTCTCTCTGTCCCTTAGGGCAAGAGCTGAGCCTCTCAACTGTGAGGAGTGGTGGCCTGAAGCTCCGCACAATCGCGCGTGCAGATAAAATGCAGGGGAAGAGTGAGAACCAGGGCTGCCTAGCAAAGTTTGTTAAGCACGGGGCGGGGGGAGGGGGGCAGTGAGGGGACACAAACATCTCAGCCGTGAGCGTGATGCATTCACGCCATCTGGGCAGCCCCACACCAGGCTGTGTGAGCGGCCGCCTGCAGCCGCAGGGTGCAGTCAGTGCGCCCAGCCCTGGGCACCGTCTCCTATTCTTGCGACCACCAGTAGTTCCCTGAGTGTCCCTGTTTGCACCCGGGGGCGCTCTGGGGGGTCAGGCAGTCAGTGACAGAGGGAGTGGGATTTGAACCCCCTCCCCTGTGCCTGACTCCGACTCACACACACTCGCCAGCCCAGGCACCAAGCTTGTCCCCCACGTGGTCACACATGCGTTTATCCACTGCACAGGTGGTTCGTGTGTTTTACCAAGTGCTTGGGGCCCCTCAAGGCTCGGGGGCCCTGCAGGAGGCTTCTGGAGCTTCCGCTGGGTGTGCAGGGGGTGACGACTGCATGATGGAGAATGAAGAGGGTGCAGGTAAAAGGGTAACGAGCACGTGTGAGTGTGTTCGTCTGTGTGTGCATGAGCGTGTGCGTGCGAGAAGGCCTCTATGGGTGAGTGTAGGAGTGTGTGCATATGTGCGGGTGAGTTTCTTTTTTTTTTGGTGGTTTCCTCTTGATTAATGTGTCTCCTACCTTCCCCCCACAATTTCAGTCCCTTCCATCTACCCCCCCAAAAGAAGGCAGTGAAAAGAAGGGATTGTTGGAGTTCTGAGCCCCTTGGGCAGTTAGAAAGGGAACAGAAACCACAACACTCAGTGGATGTGACAAGGACTGACAATCGAAAAATCTAAAGCAGAGCACGGAAGGTGGAGGAGAAAGAGGGAAGGAGTGCTTGCACACGCGTGCACACGTGTATGTGGTGGTGTGCACCTGCGAGTGTAAATGCACGGGCATGTGAGTGTGTGTGTGTGTGTGTGCTGTATCAAATGCAGTGGTCAGAGAAGCTCCCTCTGATGAGATAATGCTCTGGAAGACACCATGTGAAAGAAGTGAGGCAGAGAGTCCTGATGACTGAGGGCAAGAGTGCAAGGTGGTGGCAGCAGCAAGTGCAAAGGTCCTGGGACAGAATTGGGGCTGGTGTGTGGAGGCTCAGAACAGAGCCCGTGTGGCCGGGACTGAGTTTACATCTCACAGCTTCAGCCTTTTTGACACTGGCTCTGTCACCCTGTCAGAAGTCCTCAGGGAGTCATGGCATGGCCAGGGAGCCAAACTGTCCATACTGACTGGCGAATCCTGCATTTCTGACTCAGCAGATGAGAGAAATGTCAGTCTATAGAGCAGAGATTCGGTAGAAAACCCCAGAGACATCCACTATACTACCTAGGGATTTACCCACCTATTATTAGAGGCTCTAATAATATAGGCTCTTTGTATGGGCAAAAGAATACACATATTATCCAGAAACCTAAAATGTAATGGCATATTTCTATAATGAAAAAAAAAATTCCCCAAACCTGTGAGATGTTTTCTACCACAGCCTTCACTGACGTTAAACCTTCAACATCTGATAGAACAAGACTTCGGTCACATCCAGCTCGACGGGATCAGCCCCAGGGAAGACTTGGGTAGAGAGGATCTCTGGTTATGGACACAGAATAAAAAGTGAACAGTGATGAGGGTGGGGAATGGGGAGGTGGGCAGTGAAAGCTGCAGGCTCAGATATAGGTGGCATTTTGGAATGAAATATTGATTCCTCAATATACAAATTACATATCTGTATGTAAGTCAAATCATTATGCTTAAAATCATTATCACCTTCAACCTACATAGTGGATATGTCAATTATATCTCAATAAAGATTGTACCTCAAGAAAAAAATACACAGAGATACACAGAGTCTTTCAGAATCCAAGTTTAAAAAGCTGAGCAGTATGTGGTGAATCCTTTGAACCCAGGCACTGGAATCGGACAAACCAGGAGTGGAAACTCAGCTCTGGCCACGTGGCCTTGGAAGTCGCTTGAGCTGAAAAACGGGGAAACCAGGATTTCACAGTTCCCAGTGTTGCTTCAAGATAGCAGGGAACAGAGTAGCCTTGGATGACAAATGAGACAGAGGAAAGTCTTGAGATGATTACAGTGAATGGAAAGGAAACAGACAAAGAGAGGAGGTCCCCACAAGCAGAGAGAAGAGGGTGGACCCTGAGGGCAGACAGAGACAAGCCCATATTTGGAGACAGCACCAAACGTGACCTGTTTAGAGACAGGTGGGAACATTCCCCTTAACAAGGAATTAGAAGTGCTGGTGGAAGGGACTCCACACCTCCACATTTCATGGCAGGAGATGATGGAGCAGTTTCCCCAAAGTTCTGAGCAAAAGAAAACAGGATGAAGAATATGAAGCCCAGGTACATTGTCTTTCAAGTATGAAGACAACAAATCGGTATTTTTGAGAACAAAACAAGAAAACACTGAATGCTACACTCATTCATCCCATCAGGGCACTGGAGAGTTCCTCGATGACGTGGAGCTGAACGAGAGACTTACGGAGAATCCCAAAAGAAGACACTGTGGGGAAGCGATGGGTGATACCATGAAATCCACAGAGACTGGGATTCTGCACACTTGGGGCGATTGTTGTTACAGAATAGAATTTACCCTAAACAGTATAAACCCTAAATATGGAACTTTACACCTGGGGGGATTAGTATTCAGAACACAGTTTATATCGTATGGGTCCCGTCAAAGGACACGTGATACAGGCGGTTAGCGGGGCCGCGTGGAAGCTGGAGCCTGGGGGGAGTCGAACAGCGTTGCCTTAAGGGCACAGCCTTTGGGTCACCCCTCCCCACAGTTTTGGCATCCACTTTTCTTAGCTTTGGAGTGATTTTTAGGAATCACCATCTTTTTTTTTTTTTTTTTTAACATCTTTACTGGAGTATAATTGCTTTACAATGGTGTGTTAGTTGCTGCTGTATAACAAAGTGAACCAGCTATACATATACATATATCCCCATATCCCCTCCCTCTTGTGTCTCCCTCCCTCCCACCCTCCCTATCCCACCCCTCTAGGCGGTCACAAAGCACCGAGCTGATCTCCCTGTGCTGTGCGGCTGCTTCCCACTAGCTATCTGTTTTACATTTGGTAGTGTATATATAAGTCCATGCCACTCTCTCACTTCGTCCCGGCTTACCCTTCCTCCTCCCCGTGTCACCATCTTTTGTGGTAAAGAATTATTTTGGCAATTCCCTTGGTGTTACTTTACATTTTTTCAATTAAATTCAAGTAAAAGAAATACATTTTCATTTTTAAATAGTGTGGATAGTGTTACTCACGTGTATTAACTTCCTCTCTTCAGTTTTCTATCGATATTTGTGTATGTATGTAGGAGGACATTCAAAAAGACAGCCACATTAATATTAATCCCATTTTGGAGGAGTTAATACATTTTGGGCGGTTGGTTGCTTTCTTAGGAATTTCTGCTTAAATTTTTTTAAAAAGCAAGCATGAATGATATTTATAAGAAGCAATTACACCAATACTTAAAAATACGCCACTATATGCCTTTCTTGGAGAAAAAGAAAACCACAATGGAATATATCAATATATTGTACCTCCCTGAAAGATAAATCTAAGTTATTTAATTGTGGGAAATAAACCTATAAGCAGGCAAAAAACACTGAATCACTAAACGGAATTCCATTTAAATAAAAGGGCATCTGGCCTAACTCTGAGATGCAGATGTCAAATGCTTCCTTTTTTTTTTACTTTATAATTTATTCATGTATTCAACAAAGTGCCGAGTGCCTACCATGTGCTGGGCTTGTCTCTTTTATTTGATGACAGTCCCCTAGGCTCCTACGGACGAACGACAAGATTACATTTAGACGAAATAAAAGTGAGATCCCAAATCATCAGAGGGTTCACTGAGTCACCGTATACCAAAAGGCAGCTTTGAGAAAGCACCCTCTTGGGAAGGAGCCATGACCGTAATGGCTGTAAGTGTTCATGCCCCCAAGATCGCACCTCACTCTTCTTCTAAGACGCAAAATCTCTCAAAAGTTTCCGGAAGAGGAGCCAGAAGCACAATGGTGAGAGAGTCTGCCAGCTTTTAGAAGGTCAGGTGATGCAGAAGTGCTGCTGGTTTGACTTACTGAATACACAACGAAAGGTGTATTTAAAAGGGAAACCCCAGGCTGGTGTCAGGCCAGACACGACCTCTTCCCCTCCTTCTCGGGGACTAGACCTTCGTTGTGACCTTGGCCTCCTGGGGAGACTAATTACAGCTCAGTCCCCTCTTGCAGGGACCCTGCAGCCCCACTCCCAGCCCCCTGCTGCAGCCTGTTGCCCAGTCTAGGGCTGCCTTCCACTGGGTGGTCCCTCCAGCACTGCAATGGCCCTCACAGCCTGTGGGCCCCAAGCCAGGCCCACCAGCGCCCCCACTGTCATCATCCTGCTGGATGCTGCGTTAGAGCCTCCCAGGCCACTTCCTGCCGAGATGCCGGGAGGGAGCTGCACTCTAAGCTCTGGACTGTCCAGCCTGTAACGGGCTGGAGCCCAGTCAACCAGCCTTGATCCAGAAGCCTGGGAACTCAAGCCTTGAGCATCTTAGGGAAAAAACAAGAAAGACTTTCCTCATTCTGCTGTCTTCCGAACACCACTCTGGATTCTGGCTCCAGCCCCTCTGAGATTGTAAACATCTGGGGGGTGACAGACAGCCTGACCCTGTGACTCCGCCGCAGGCCCCCTGTGGATACGCAGATGACGGGTGGAGAGCGGTCAGCCGTCCCAGCCCGATAAGGGTCCCTAAAAACCCCAAATCAATGGGCAGATTTAGCCTTCTCAAACCACGCCACATACCAGCATCTGTGACATATGGTACAAATAAAATGGGCTTAGTCTTACATCGGGAAGGAGGTCATTAGAGGCAGCTGAAACCGGGAAACCTCACGGCAAAGACAGAAAAGGCCAGGCTTGGAGACGACACGGCTGCACGTCCAGCTGCACACGCTCCGTGGGTCAACGCTGGCTTTGCGTCCAGCCTTGGAAGACTCTGCTCCTTCACTGGAGGCTAAATTTGTCCCCGAGCACCCACTGCCCTGTGGAAAACCTGGGCTAAGACTTCAAATATGACCTAAGTCTTGGTCAAAACACAGGCAGGCATTCATGTGAGTAACAGACGTGTCACTGTGTGCCTGCCGCACACGGTGCCCATGGAGGGGAGGAGACCAGAGCTTCTCCTCTGTTTCAGGACCTGCTTTGGGTCCAGCTTCCCAGGACAGGCCTCCGAGGGTCTGTCCTCCTCTTCTCTCTACTCCCAGCGCCCCGAGTCTGCACTTCCTGTGCTTCAGAGCCGGAGGCCACTCCTCAATTCCATAAGCTCGGGTCTAAATGCACCAAAGAGGAGGGTCCTCCCCCAGATGAGTGCCTCCTTGATAAATGGATGGAAAGGGCCCCAAATCTCCCACCTGAAAAGGGCCAGGATGTAAGGAGGCCACAGAACACGAGCAGTGATGCGGCCATGGGGACGGGGACCCGGCTGCCGTTTTCAGTACATGCTTTTACTTTGATTCATTTCCCCCTTTCTCTGTCCAGGCTGAAGGGTCACTAACAGCTCCGGGTCCAGAATATGCTCTGGGACAGTCATCCCCTACCTTTTGCCCTCACAAACTATGACATCCAGCCCCCCACCCCCACCCCCACTGCCAGGCCTGCGAAAGCCCACTGAGCCACCTTTGTTTTGTTTGTGTTGATCTGTTTAATTGCACGATTGCTTTTGAGGCTTATTTAAGGAGTGGTTTAATTTGTTTCTTCCTGGTCTCCTGGCCCCGCCCCAGACGTCAGGTCCTAGAGACAAGGGACCTGAGCTGTCATTTGCACGGAAGTGTCTTGGCGCCTGGAATCTAGTGAGCGGCGGCTGACCAGAGGAGGGGGTTGCCCACGAGATTGTGGGGTGCAGCCACGGCAAGCGCTCGGGCTTTAACTTTGACTGTGGCTTTTACCAATGAAACATTCCCTCCCTCTGCATTTTGTCCTAAGAGAAGCAGTAGCGAGCGGTGAAGACCTCGTTGTTTCCATCACCGTGGAAGCTGGCATCTCATCTGGAAGGCACCAGCCCTGTCAGGCAGGCCCGGCCTATCCAGCCCCCAGATGGGTGTCAGGCGGCTGGGACCGTCCCAGCTGGCTGACATTACGGCGGTTACTGTAATAAAGACCAGGGTTAGCTGACAAACTTGGTATTTTCTTATACGGCTGCTGTGAGTTTTACAAAGTGTGAGGCAAGCCTCAGGTCGGCAGCGCTGCAGCAAAACAAAAACACACAACAGAAAAAACCCACACTGCTGAGGTCAGCTGTTGAGGTCCTCCTCGTGTACAGCTGTTTGAAAAATACAACACGACGCAACACAACACAACACAATACAATACAAGCAGCTGTGCGGTGGGGAGAAGTTAGGTCAAATCCAGGACTGAAAGAAATCTGTTTGGAGCTGCCATTGGGGGTGCAGGGCTGCCCCGTGGAACTGCTGCAGGGATTTAAAGAGGCAGAAGTTCACTTCCTGCGATTCAAGGAACTTTGCTGACGCCTGTGCTGGCGCGGGGTTCGAAGGACTGGGAATGGATCCGGCCGCCCAGGCACACAAGGCACGCTCCCCCTGCAGCTCGTCTAAATGCAGGGCTGCTCCACGTTGATTGATGGCCCGGGCAAACGACCTATTAATCCAACAGCAGCCCCACTTCTATTCCTAACTTACTGGAGGCAGAACGGCCACTGGAAGTGGTTTTCAACTGCTTCCTGTGGTTCCCCCGACTCTGCGGGGCAGGGGCTTCTATTTTTAGAAAGTGACCATTGCCATGAAGGTCCAGTCGGCCATAGATGCGATGTGGGGACTTGCGGGTGGCCTGGGCAGACTGGGTGGGCTCTTCATTCAGATGGTATTTTAAGAGTTCCTTTCAAGTGACGCATAGTGGAGAAGGCCACCACTTCCTCCTGAAGGGTAAGAGGGTGTGTCGAGGCCAACAGACGCTAGGACGCTTGGCCGTAAAGTGTGTCACTGTGTTTGGAGGGCTGGTGGCCTCCCCATATGAGGCTGCATGGCTGGCGTCCATGAAACACCGAGATGTGTACACGCTCATTTGCATTTACCATGTACCTTCTCTGAGTATGACGGTACGTTGTGGATTTTTGTTCAGAATGGCTCAGTTTCACATATTCTGTTCCCCTCCAGTCAATGGGTCACGTGTTAGTTTGGGTTTCCTGGGAAGCAAATCCTGGCACAGGGGTTCACGTGCACGTTGCTTCTGTGGGAGATGGTCCCCGTCAGCACCCCTTGGGGCGTGGGCAAGCGAGGCAGGGATGGGAGACAGTCAAGGATGTCGGTGAGTCGAAGATTCCTCAGAAGGCACTGCGGGGCCAGGTGGCCCATTTCTCCAGCTCTCCGAGGCCGCAGGTTCTTCTGAAGGTGAAGGACCCTCTTTGTGGCCAAGCTGGGGCTCCAGTTGACACATAAGCCTGCAAACATGGGAGCAGGAAGCAGGGAACGGAGCAGGGAAAAGAATTCACAGAGCATCTGGATGGCGAGAGCTGAGGTTTCTGTTGGTTCTCTTGCCCCCTTGGCTGTTTTTTCTCACGGCTCTCATTTCATCACAGATGAAACTTTGTCACAATTCAGTATTCGTACAGCACTCCTCCTGGCTATGAAGCGTGATCTGAATGCTTTAGATGCATTTCTTTTTCTCTCTCTGTTTACTTTGCATCTTATTTTGTGCACTCATTTTATGCAAATCACACCCACAATGAAATATCCCCATGCAGCCACAAGGACAGCTAAGGTTAAAAAGGCTGATAATTCCAAGTGCTGACGAACATATGAGCAACAAGAACTCTCACACGTTGTGAAGAAAACAGGACGGCCTATCTTATAAGGTTAAATACAGACTCACCATAGGACCCAGTAATACCCGCTTCTAGATGTTACCCCAAGAGAACGCATGTCCACACAAAGTCCTATGCATGGATGAGCACAGCAGCACTACTCATAGTAGCCCCAAGCTATCTGGAGCATTCTGCCTGGGTTCAAGCCCCGCCTCTGCATGTTAAAACGCTGAATGATGTTGGCTTAGAAACTTAGCCTCTTTGAGCCTCTCTTCCACATCTGTCTAATGGAAATAACAGTAGCGACCACCTCATAGGGCTGTTGTGAGTATTAAATGAGTGAATATGTCTGAGAGCTCCATATTGGGTTACTTGTGTGCCTCAAAAAGATATGTTCAAGCCCTAATCCCTGGAACCTGTGAATACGACCTTATTTGGAAACACGGCCTTTGCAGACCTCACCACCAAGGGCTGAGGTGAAATGTCTGCTGGGACTGCTTCCCAGAGGCGCACAGCACCACCCAGGGCCTTCTCCACCGCGTGCAGCGATGAGAGACAAGCTTCACGGGCATCCCTTGGGCCAGCAGAGGGCCAGGGGTGTGGCCCAGCTCACCTGTATCCTACCTGCGCCGTCTTAACGGGTCCGTCACCCCCTGGGGCTGCCCCCGCAGAGCTCTGCCAAGCACATGTCCTGACATCGGCGGGCGGCCAGGCGCGCTCACACACATGCTTGGGCAGAGATGTGTATCACAGCCCCTGAGATGTGGGTTTTCTTCCAGATCAGATATGGGCCGAGGCCTCGCAGCTCCAGCAGAAGGGAGGAGAGGCACCGCATCTGAGTTGCATTAGCCAAACCAGCCCCAATTTATTTTTCCATGCCTGAGAATAATGATACATTTTTAGTCTTGTGAGATGCTGCACTTCAGGGAAAAGGCACAAAGACTCAAGTAACCCTGAATGCGGTTGTGGCCAGGCCCCTTCCGTGGATTTCTCTCCACCTTCCCGGGACTCCGAGAGACCCAGCTCCCATCCCCGGCGTCCTTCATCCCACCCCGTTCCGCTCTCGCCCCCAACACCCCTCTGCAGGTTGCCTTTTATTTCAACACAACACGTCAAAGAACGAGGTTTGGTTTTGGGAGCCCAGGTTTGTTGCTTGCAAAAGACTGTCTAAATGGAGTGACGCAGGTGTGCTTTGGGGGTGGTCTGAGAGACAGAGAAGCCCGGGGACAACACCAAGCCCGTGGGCTAGTGCAGCCCCAAACCGGAAGCTTTCCAGCCAAGCAAGCACGGTGAGGAGAGACTGGATGGGTCTCAGCTCAGACCACAGTCATGATGAGATCCACGTCTGTTCTTGGCAAGTATCCGATAGGAGAAAGTCTGCCTTCCGTCCTATACCACTTTCTGTTTGTGCTTTTTCTCCTTTATTTTAATGCAACTCCCTCTCCCCTTTAACACACCTTTAACCCTCTGTGACCTTGTGCACTCTCAGCAGCGCCGCCCTACTGAGACTTGTTCCAAAAAACCAGTGTCAGTCATTTACACATTAGTATAAATAAGCCATGGACGGGCTGCTTTTCTGGGCTGGAAGTGGCATTTAAGCCCCAGTTGTTCAGCGCTTGAACCAGCAGGCAGGCTGCGGCTGTCTGTATCTATAGCTGAAGCTGCTCCTGCCTGAGGTGGACAAAAACACGTTTGCAGCACATACTCATCACGGGCACGTGGGCACACGTGCGTGTGCGTGCGTGTGTATAGGTGCACACGCACACTCTTCCAGGATCCCAGGGTGGAATATAAGTCACAGTTTCCAAAGGTCATTATGGGTGTTCCAGCACTGAGAAGTGCTGCCAATGTTGTCCTCCGAAAAGGAAGCAAGTGAGTGTTCCCATGCTGGAACGAGCCGGCTGTGTCTACCCTTGATGGTGGCGGCGGGGGCGGGGGGAGGCGGGGAGGTCAGGTCCCCGGGACGCTGATGACCCTGGGTATGAGGTGTACGGGGCTTTGCGCTTATTACAGAGTCGCGTTATAAACAGGACTTCTTTTTAATGGTAGTGGGCACCAACTCAAAGACGTCTGCTGAAAAACTGTGCTCTTCTCTCTGCTGACTCATTTGGTGGGAATTACAGCCCCAAATGCCAGTGTGTGGCTGAGCCGCATGACCCTCCACTGAAAAATAAGGACAGGATCGTTTCAGTCTTGCAAACAAACAACGGAGATGCAGCCAGATCTTCTTCCTCTGTTTGTTTTTTTCATTCACATCAACAGCTCTACACCCAGCATTCAATGTGACCCCCCTGGGTCAGTGCCTCCAGATTTGAGAAGAGAGAGGAATGGGTCACAAAGTGACCGCGCTGCTTTTTAAAATTTTTTTAAATTTTTTTGCGGTACGCGGGCCTCTCACTGTTGTGGCCTCTCCCGCTGTGGAGCACAGGCTACGGAGGCGCAGGCTCAGCGGCCCTGGCTCACGGGCCCAGCCGCTCTGCGGCATGTGGGATCTTCCCGGGACCGGGGCACGAACCCGTGTCCCCTGCATCGGCAGGCGGACTCTCAACCACTGCGCCACCAGGGTAGCCCTGCTTTTTTTATTTTTTAGTAAGTGAAAAGGAACCTTGGTATGTAACAGAGGGAGGAAATGAAAACTCTGAATGGTCTGATTTTTCGGCCGAGTCCTAGAAGTAGTAGCGTGATAAATAAGCTGAAAGGAGAAACAAAGCCTGGACTCCAGCTCACTCTGCCACTAACTAGCCTGGTCACCCGGACTGCCATTTTCCCTCTGGGACCCCAGGTTTCTCATCAGCGAGATGAGGAAGTTGGTGTTGGCCAGAACGGCGCTTCCCTGGAACATAGAACCCCAGGCCAGCACCCACCCCAGGCGCGGCTTATAGGTCAGCTCATGTTCTCCGGCAGACCTCTGAACCCTTCTCAACCCTGCTCTCTGTGAGCCATTAGCAATCGGTCAGAAATCTAACAGTTACATGTGGTTGTCATATCCACATGTGCTGTGTTTGCCAACTATTTCCAGTAGTTTCCTGTCCAGGATTTTGGTAGGATTGCACTGCCTGCCTTTTTGGGTGACTAGTTCAGGCCAATGAGTCATGAGCCAGTGAGAAATGGGTCACTTCTGGGCTGGGGTGCCTCAGTGCTGCCATGAGACCCTCCACATCCCCCATGCCTCACAGGGCAACTGGAATTATCAAGTCATTGGGCAGAGGGCCCTGCTGACCTACAATGGACCTGCCCCATGAATGAGAAATAAGCCTTTATTTAAAAAAAATAAACCTCAGAATTTGGGGGTTGTTTGTTACTTCAGCGTGTCTTGGCCCTTCCTGACTGATACATCATCCTCGGCCTCTTGGGCCCTGTGGTTTTACAAGTCTGGGTCTGGTGACTTGGCCGTTCTGCCTGATTCAGAGCTGTCCCTTGGGACACTGACATCAGACCAAAAAGTTTATGGCAAGAACTCCCATGATGTTAGCGCTCAGATCTGTTTATGGTCCTTCAAGGACAGTTTTCCCAGCTAGTCGAGACACACCAGAGCAGAGCCAATGTCCAAACACTGACCACACCCTTCTGGTGTCGGGATGTCCTGAGAAGCAACATAACAGCTAGCAGTTCTACGTTCACCTCTCTTCGTTTGTACGACATTTGCCAGCTTGAAAAACAAGTTCTCACACCAGTTTTCCTTTAAAAATGGTGGGTCCGGGGCTGTCCAAGGTTCTGTGTTTTACTCCTAAACCTTTCCTCTAGACCAGTAGAAGCCATGACACTAAAGCAATGTGTGAAGACAGAGGGAAAGAACGCCACCCATGGTGCTAACCGACCGGAATCTTACTCACCAAAGAGGTAGCTTCCTCCAGGAATCATCCGGGCCCACGTGCGTGCAGGGCTGTGTAGGCACAGAGATGGAGAGAAATGGATCCTTCCCTCGGGGCGTCACTGTCCAGGGGGTAGAGTGCAGTGTAGCAGGAGGTGGAGTCTGTCAGGCTTAAGCCTCCCTGTTAGAAAGTGACAATCCCGAGGTTAGTCTTCAGCAGAGAGGCTGAGTCACGTAACGCTCAGGCCTCTGGAGCCTGCAGACCTGTCTTCACGACCAGTTTGCCCACTTTACCACTTAATTCACTGTAAACGTGGGCCAGTTGTTTAACTGGACAAGCTGAAAAACCACCTGTAACTAACACAACACTGTTAATCAACTATACTCCAATATAAAATGAAATTTTTAAAAAAGTCATCTGTAAACCAGGCAGCAACATCCATTATTACTAACTTATGTATGAGTGATGGAGCCCATCCTTTGTGCCCAAGCCTGCTGCCCGACGTCTGCTGGGGACTCCCTAACCGCTGGCTGCTGTCACCCCACTTCCAGCAGGAAAGGGACACCCCGACACTCGAGGGCACCCCACACGTTCTGTCCCTGCCTCCCTGTGCTCAAGAAATCTAAGACTCACTCCCTGAAAGAAACATCGGGCAAACGAGGAGGCTCTTAGGAGCCCGACAAGCCTTTGAAGGTGCCGGCAGCCCCATTGCTGAAGCTTTAAGTCCCGAGAAACAGTCACTATATGAACAGAACACTTGCATTAAATGTGCTAGACATGTCTAAGAGGATAAGAATACAGAATCCCTGCTCTTTTTTTTGCCATTTACAAAATTTTTATTCAAAAATTAACATACCGTAAGATTAATTTTCAAAATTCCATTTATAATAATGAACTAATTCAAACATACAGAAGAGCTCAACCAGCCCTTGCTTTGCACACTGCCGTGTTAACCCAACTCACGCATAAACCCACGGGCACGCGTGCCCGTGAATGTGGAGCCACCAAAGCCAGGACTCCTTACAGAGTGATGTGGTAAACACTTCTCTACCCCCTCATGGGCTTGACAAGCTTTTTAAACACTGGGATGGGATTTCTGGCAATTTTTGTTCCATCCTTTGCACTTCTCTGTGTTTTTTTCCCCTTGAAGTCTGTATATGGAACATGCATTCCCTCTGCAATCATACTTTACGGTTAAAGTAATAATGCAAAACAATAATGCATCTTGAACTCTGCTCTTGAACTGTTTACACCTGATAGCGTGTTTCCTTTCCGCCACACCCGTGTGAGATACTTGGGGTTAGTACTATTTGATTGTTGCGGACACAGGCTCAGAGAGGCGACGTGAGTTGCCCAGGGTCACACAGCTCCTAACAGGGTGAGGTGGAGAGTCAATTGGTGTTTTTTCATGTAAGACAGCTCTTATCACTGAACCAGAGCCACCTCCTTGGATGGTGAAAAGTTCTTGGGAAAATCTTACTGCTGAGATGATATGCCTTTTTAAAAAATAATTAATTAATTAATTTTTGGCTGCGTTGGGTCTTCGTTGCTGCGCGTGGGCTTTCTCTAGTTGCAGCGAGTGGGGGCTACTCTTCATTGCAGTGCGCGGGCTTCTCACCGCAGTGGCTTCTCTTGTCGTGGAGCACGGGCTCTAGGCACACAGGCTTCAGTAGTTGTAGCACGCAGGCTCAGTAGTTGTGGCGCACAGGCTTAGCTGCTCTGCGGCATGTGGGATCTTCCTGGACCTTTTTTTTTTTTTTTGGAAAGATGTGGCATTTTATTAACAGATGGTCATAATGGAAATGTGACCAAAATTCACAAATAGGGAAACTGAGGAACACATAAACGACTAGAATCAAATCACAAGACCTGAATGAATACTGATGGAATCAGCTCCGTCACAGTTACAGTTCTGTTTCCTACCCATTTTTCTTTGAATCCATGTCCCCTGCACTGGCAGGTGGATTCTTAACCACTGCTCCATCAGGGAAGCCCAAGAGATGATATGTCTTTTAAACAATGGCACACGTCCCTGTTGAAAGAAGCATTTCTCTTGAGTTAAGGGCTAGGAACTCACTCTCCTTCAGAGAGAATGCTGAAAAGAAGCCGTCAGCCCTTTCTCCCTCTCCCTCAGCTGAAGAGTAAATATACTTTGGCTGTGTTTAAGTTACGAGAACGTAAAGAGAGAGAAGTTTACTAGTTGTGGGTAATCTATACAATCTGTAACTACAAAATCATTTCTATTTACTTATTTTGAAGGGTCTAACCTGGTATTCTTTTAAAACAACCCCTGTGTAGACTGCAGAAAGGAAAACTAACCATGGCAACCTGGTCGTGGAAGACAGAGAGCTGACAACAGACAGCGTGCGATCGGAGTCTGAGGCTCAGAGATCATCTGAAGCAGCACCTCCTGAACTTCGCTCTGTGAGCGATTTTCCTGGGGCTCTTGTTCAAATGCAGATGCTTATTTGAAGGTCTGGTGTGGGGCCCAGGACTCTGCATTTCCAACCTGGAGTCTCAAGGGCCTTGGATCTGGTTTCGCAGCTCGGAAGCACGTTAGAATCACCTGAAGCTTTGAAGATCCTGGCACCTGAGCCCAACAGCAGACAGATTCAATCACACACCCTGGCGCTGGACCCAGGTGATCCCAGTGTGTGCGGCCAGGCTTCAGACTCACTGCTTACAACAAACAGTTCTCCAACCTTTAATCCCAGGAACACTTGACACGCTTAGACACGATTCAGGAGTTTTTTATTTGTATTGGAGTCTAGTTGATTTACAATGTTGTGTGAGTTTCAGGTGTGCAGCAAAGTGAATCAGTTACACATATACATGCGTCCACTCTTGTTTTAGACTCTTTTCCCGTACAGGCCATTGCAGAGTATTGAGGGGGGTCCCTCGTGCTCTACAGCAGGTCCTTTGATTCAGGATCTCGAAGAGCTTTTCCTATCCTATTTATCACATTAGAAAATAAAACTAAGTCATACAAAAAATTCATTAATTGATTCACTTTATTTTATGTTAAAATGAAAACTTGTTTTATGAAAAGTAACTATCTCACAAAACAAACAGAATCGAGTGAGGACAGTGGCACTGTTGCCTGTCTGTGCCTCGAGTGTCTGCGTGACTAGGACACGGTTCGGGCCTCCCCGCTGCCCCTCCCTGCACCCGACCTGCCGCTCTTCATCTTGTTTCATCCCCAGTGACGCTGGCCCAACGTGGAACTCACAGAAGAGGAAGCCGAGCTCCGAGGGTGCAAGGTCTCTGTCCAAAGTCACACTGTGAGTACCAGGGCCTAGGCTGACTGACTCTAAAACCAGCACTCTCAACCGCTAGGCTAGATCCCCCCCATGGGTGGACGAGACACAAGGGACTGGGTCTCATGCTCCGTAAGACCCCCGTGAACGTTTCCTGGAAGGTGCTCAGTGAGCCCCCAGCGTCCCTCCGTCTGACGCCTGCAGCCTGGACTGTCACGTGTCCAGCCTTCTCGCTGCCCAGCCTGCAGTGATGGATGCGTTTTTGTTTGATTCCGTGAGATTGCGCAAATTCATGCAGCGCTTCCTGTGGGTCAGGCACTCCTCTGGCATTCCATAAATACCAACCCCTTTTATCCTCATGGTAACCCTGTGCTGTAGGTTCAGTGTCGCTCCCATTTTACAGGTGAGGAAACTGAGGCCACACAAAGCCGGGATTTGGACCTCTGCAGTCCGGCTCCAGCTAAAGATCTGTCCTCTGCTGCGTCCAGTGACAAAGGGAGCTGCTCTGGTCTAGAAGGCCACCCTGAGGCGGTGAGAGCCTCTGCCTGGAATACTGGAGCATCCTTCCCTCCAGTTCAGAGCATCCACCTTGGCACTGGGCTCTGGAGCCATCCACTGGCCCTGCCACTGCTCACCAGGGATTACCTCTGTCAGCCTGCAGTTCCTCCTCCGTTCTGTTACCTGCTCACGACAGCCTCTCCTCTATACCTTGCTGGCCGTCACTGTGGCTGGGGTGTACTTCTCTGCCCCTTGGTGATGGCTTTGGTTAGTGGCGTGTGGGCAGGAGTGACAGCATGTGAGTTCTGAACCAAGACCTGGAGAGCCACAGTGGATTCCTCTTCACCCTCTTGCATTCCTGCCACCATCACTGGAAAAGCATGCCCGTGTAGCTGCTGGTCTTAGAATAGGCAACACGTGGAGCAGATCTAAACCTGGCCCACAGCAGAGCCACCCGGCTTACAGATCTGAGAGAAAGAAACACATACTTGCTACTGGAAGCCTCTGCGATCTCAGGGTCATTTGTTACACAGCATTAAGTGCCGAGTGTGTCATTTGATAACAAGGGTGGAGACGATGTGTGAGCGGCTCTTAGTGCGGTGTCTGGCTCAGGGCAGCCCCCGTGAACATGAACCATTATAACAGCTACTTCAGATGCAGTTTCCACACAGCCCCTCCTCTTTCTCCTTCCTTAGTCAGCCGAGGCTCTGCAGCCTGCCCACCCTCCCCACCCAAAGGAACGAGGTGCTCACATACCACGGAGCAACAGGCTTGGGAGCCTGGGCCAGGTTTGTGGAAAACGGGAAAAAGCCCTGGCCTCAGTGAATGGGGTTTTTCAACCTTATCTCGAATTCTCTTGGTGAGGCTGGTGGGTTTGTGCCTGACGGTGTTTTCTGAAAGGGTCTTTGTGGTATGAGCGTGCATGAAAAATGAGAAGCAGGAAGGAAACAGGCTTGACTTTGTTCAGAAGTGTTGCGGGTTTCAAAGGGAACTTGAAGGTGAGTCCAGGGCATGGGCCTGGCTCTGGGTTTACAGCAGGCCCAGGACTCAGTGCCAGGCACGGAGGGAACCTGCCGTCCCGAAGGTGTCCTGGACGCCGTCCTGAGCCTGCTGGTGCCACACCTGCTTTCTCTCGTGACGTCTCACACAAACACACAACTTCAGCTATTTACTGGACCAGGAGAGCAACCCATGATCCAATCCTTTTCTGATCATCTAGAGAAGGCAGTAGAAAGGATCTGCTGTCAGGAGCTCGTTCCTCTCTGAGCTGTGTGACCCTGGGCACGTTAACTTTAGCTCTCTGAGCCTCTGTTTCCACGTCTGTGATAGATGGACACTGTAATGCAGACCTCATAAGGCTGTGCTGAGGACACAGCAAGAGCGAGCGTGTCCGAGCTTCCAGCCCCTTAACTGTGGCTCGATGCTGGCTGTTAGGACTGCGGTCCTCACCTTTCTGTTTCAACGGACGCCAAGCTCCCCCACTTGTCTCTTAGCTCTGACTCACAGTGGCCGCTGCTAAACTGAACTGCCCTCTGTTTATTGACATTTCTCATCTACAATTAACATGTAATGAGTGCCCTGGACGGACGGACGAAGAAGAACCTTTTCCTTCCAAGGAAAGTGGGAACTTACTCTGCGGTGCTGGGCAGCATAGTTAAGACGAATGGAATGAATGAGGCAAAGGAAACTCAAACTGGATATCAAGAAGTTCTGCGCATAACAGCTATTAGAGGAAACGGTGACAGGGCCGTGTGGTGAGCCAGGCGGAGCCAGGCTGGGAAAATACCGGCAATCTGTAATTTCACAGCAGGACAGTGGGAGACGTCGTGCTCGTGCCCAGGCAGAGAGGGGAGCAGGGGAGCGGGACGCAGCCAGCAGGGTGGCAGTGACTTGTAACACTCACGTAGGTGTCGTACGGGGGCTGTTGCTAACCACTACGGGTCACTGCAACTAAGCCGGGCTGTCATTCGGGTCATTGCTGAATCTCAAAATAGTGCAATTATAGGCGAGAATCTGGAATCAGGCACTGTGAAGGGATGCATTCATTTAAAGGAGGGGCTTAATAATAATCTATAATAACTAAATAATAAATAATAATCTATCATAAGTAAATAGTGAGCAATAAGCTATAAATAATATGTAATAATCTATGACAACGGAAGGTACCCCACCTTCTTCACTTTTCACAGCCACTAAGAATTCATTTTCCAGAACATTCCCCTCCCCACCCCCAGTTCTCTTTTCCCAGACCAAATCAGACACAAAACTCTCGCGGTGCTGACTTGTTCTTGTTCCTCATTAATCGTTACTTGAATGTTCTGGAGGTTTTGCATTCCGGAACCTTCTTTGGCCTTCTCGTTTTTTGTAATTTTCCCAATGAGATAAGACATTTGGGGTCTGTTTTGGGAGTAGTGAGGGGTGAGTGTCAGTAAAAAAGAAAAACCCAAAACACGGGAAAAACTGTCTTCCCTTCGACATCCACAGACTCTCAGTCCATAACTGGCTTCTTCATTCCATTTCTGTTTTGGAGACCATCACAGAAAATCCCTGACACTGCCTTCTGCTGATCTGCAGTGTTTCTCTGTGTCTCAGGAGTCCCTGTTTTAGGGCAAGCACACAGGGAGATGGGGGTGACCCAGATGACACAGCAGCTTAAATGCGGCCCCAGCGTGTCCCCACCCCGGGGAGACAATGCTGGATGGAAAGTCGGGTGGATACACTCATTGCGGCCAAGTGGGGACTGTGCTCCCTGAGCAAGTGCTCTGCAGACAAAGGGAAACTGAGTCGAGGAATGTTAATTGCTTCTGGTACCGTCCCGTTTAGCCATGGATTAACCCTTATCAGCAAGTGGCTTCTTAAGTCTAATTCTGTCCCAGAAGGGAGGCTTGGCCTGTGCCGAGCTGAAGTCGGCCCTCATTTCCCAGGATTACCTGGCCAGTGGGGTCCCACACTAATCCCCACCTCATTTTAGTTAATTTCAACCTCCTGCACAGACCCTTTCCCCGAAGCTACCAATAAGAGACCAAAAAAAAAAAAAAAAAGAAAGCCCAGCTTTGCTTCCTCCTCCTGTCCTTGCCCAGATTTTCGGAGATAAGAATGAGCCTGGAAAAGCCACCAGCAGACTCCAGAGCCCCAGAGAAGTGGACAGACTTTCCCCTGGGGAAAGGCCGACGTCCTCTTTCTTCCAGGCTGTGCAGAGGCGCCATCTGTGCCCGTCGCTGGGCAGGGGCATGCGTTTGGACCTTGCAATCCCCTGGGTTAGCTGCTCTCTGAGCCTTGCTGGTTGGGGACGACCAGGACCCCTTCGTGGGGCCGAGTTGGGGCTTACAGCCTCTCCCGGGTCCCGCATGGGGCAGCATGCTCGGTTGCGATTATTCCTCACGGTGGAGAGTTGGTCCAGGACTTTTTCAGGGGTCCCACTAGGGACTGCATCTTCTTTCTCTCCTTTCCTTCCCCAGCTAGCATGGGGAGCAGATTCTACAGGAATAACCAGGACAGGCCTGTGAGTCTGTGCCCTCCTTGCTAGGGATCAGCTCAGGGCAGGGGGGCGATCACACTGAGTCTACCCTCAGTGGGAATTCACGGGGAGGGGGCAGCGCTGCAGCTGTGTGAGCTCACAGATGACTCGGGGCCTGAAGCAGCCAGGTGCCTGGGGAATAGATTACGCCCCCCAGATCGACTCCTAGTGGCTGAGCTGGGGACTTCGGCCAGAACTGCGGGACCCGCAGGGAGAGCAGAGGCACCCCCATGGGGGAGAGGCTGCACTTTCCTCCCACTGCGTTTTTATTAATACGTCGCTCTCTATTTGAATTTCCTCCTGTATGCAAGAGAACAAGACAAAAATTCAAAACACCTGGTAGTTCAAAACTTACTCATTAAAAAAAAATCCTGCTAATAAAGATGATAGCAGAAAAGATGAAGTCCAGATGAACCACAGCTGCTGGTTCAAGTGACAAATTCGCATCCCTTTCTTCTCTGTGAGTGGGGAAAGGGGAAGGTATCAGCGGTTTAAAGTCGTTTAATGCAGATTTCCATCGTTGTTATCCTAAGTGGAATCATTGTTATCGTTGTAATAACATTTACCCAGCGTGCCTGCGCTGGGTGCCCTGCATATGGCGACCACATTGTCTCACAGAAGCCTGGAGCTTCCCGGCCCTGACAAGGGGGACGCTTCACGGGGCGTGGGGAGGGGGCTGGCGGGCAGGACGCGTAGGCCTCCCGATTCGGTTTGGCGGCGTTTCCCAGAACCTCGTAGACTCTTTGCAGCAGAATACTAGACGCCTGGCACATCGAATGGAAGGGGACTCTGCATTTGTTTAAACAAATGCTGCAGATTACTCTTAAGCACATGAAATGAGTTTCCCCATCGATAAAAACAGACAGATGCTAACGCCTCCCTCACAGCATTACTGTTGGGGTGTTCAAGGAAGACGATCCGGGCAAACAACAGGACAAGGGCACTGATTACTGTTAAAAGTCAGCAATTATTATTATTATTGTGGTTGTTACTGTTATGGTTATTATTGACAAGCAAACCCAGGCCCAGAGAGGGAAAGCAACTGGCCCAGGGTCACACGGTGACGAGGGGGCCAGCACCCACTGTGAACCCCACTTCGGGGCTCTCCCCAGCTCCACATCCCCTAGCGCCCAGTTTTCACTTCCTTATTGTGTGGACCAACTCCGGGCTGAGGTGGGGGGTGCTGAATGCTGAGTCCCTTCCCTCGTCTGGGTTCCCTACAGGCCCTCCCCCAGAAGGCATTTCCTCTGCTCCCGACGAGAAGAGAACATTTCAGGGTTCTCCCTGTTAGAGGCGTGATGACTCTCTGGATGTTTAGGTTCCCATCAGCCGGAGCTCCGAATGGGGCTGACGTGAACCATCTCAAGGCAGGAGGTTCCAGCAGAATGACCTTGTGGCCATTTTCTTAGGGAAAACAGGCCAATCGAGGCTTGATTCTTCTGGTTCCCACACACTGCAGTGGGATGGGGACGCCAGTTTGGCTGCACGATTCTGTCCGCATTCAGAGTTTTTTCTCGCTCATTCCGTAACCCGATCAGGATTCCAAGCCCATGTGTGTTGGGCTGTAGCTGGAAGCCCAAGCTCAGGGCTATAACCGCGGCCTTCAGGCCTGTCTCAGTGACCCAGGCAATTTGGGGGTCAGTTGAACAGAAGCGGGCTGCGAGTTCACAAGAAGGCCAAGTTGTGTGAACAAAATGCTTATGAGATTCCCGGGTTCACGTCTCGCCTTGAGGCGGCCTCACAGGTCTCCCCGGCAGGCAGCAGCAGGCCAGGCGGTGCAGCTGTCGACGGGGAAGAACGATGAAAGGCTGGCCAGCCAGCGCGTGGGGACCATCGGTGGATCATAGGATCGAGTGGTTCAGAAACGCAACACGTCGTGTTCTCTTCCAGTAGTGGGCGGAAAGCTCTGGGTAAGATGAGAAGCAGCTTGAATCCGTTCCATGGAAGATTCCAGGAGGGGTTAGCGTTCTCTAATTCCCACTGCTGATTCTGCCCTATAGATTTTGTCAGGCACTGGGGGCTGAAGCATACCACCTTCCTCATTCGTGGGTTTTCCATCCAGGAAAAACTAGGAAATAATGGGAAACTTGAAAGAAATCCCTCAGCACGTGTTTCCACACCAAAGAGGCTGTGCTGTTTCCCTGTCTGGAACCTCTGAGGAGCTTGAGGCCGATGCACCCACCAGATGAAGAGTCTGGAGGCTAACATCTGCTCGGCCTCCGTGGTCATGGTCCATGTGGTCTTGGCATCTCAAGAGCGTGAGCTCTGGAGCCAGGTTGCTCCTCCCATCCCTGCTGTGTGTCCTTGGAAAGTCAGTTAATGTCTCTGAGCCTCAGAGGTTTACACTCTTCATATGTAAAGCGGGGATATTAAAAGTACCACATCACTTGGCTGTGAAGATGAAACGCCGGGGGTGGGAGGGAGAGTGATGTATGTAAAGTGCTTCACCCAGTGCGGGGCACAGAGTAAGTCCTCTTTAAGGATATGTTGCTATTATTGGTGTTATCATCCTTATTCAGATAGTACCCATTAGTAAGCACAGCTGTGATCCCAGCTTCTGTTTTGTAGAATAGAAAGAGCCAGAGGTGGGAGAAGGCAAAACCAGGAAGAGAAACTCGTGGGGAAATGTCCCAAGTCTTTCTGAGCTCCTCTGCTCCATCTGTGAGTGGGAGGAGAGGATGCACCTACTCTAGTTGGGTTGCTGAGCTCTCGAGAGGGAAGGGGTCAATGGCAGGCCTCAATGCAGGAAATATGTTCTTTAGGCAAACCTCTGGGACCTTTCCCTTCCTGGGTTGGTGTCTCCTTCTGACCTCAGAGGTGAGTTTGGCCAATCCTTTGGGCTATTCGTGTCTGTCGTGTTTGAGATCCCCAGAAGCTGCCCCAGGACAAGGATTCTAATGTGAGTTGTTTATTTGGGTGGTGATCCTAGGGAACACCAGCAGGGGAGCGGGCAGGTGGAGAAGGGACCCAGAGAAGGGACAGAGTCAACTGGGGAGGGTTGGAGGTGTCACTATCAAGCAAGTTCATCTGGGAAATGATGTAGAGCACAGACCTCAGGATTGTCGCACCCAAGGGAGGGAGCTGGGGTATTGACACGCCAACCCCCATTAGTCACTGACTGCGGGCTACTCCTGCGTGGGGGGAGGGCGGTTAATTCCCTGGAACTCTGTCCCGCCATGCATGTGTGTAGGCAGAACGGACTCTGGGGACCTCGGACAGCCCTCCACCAATGAGATGGGAGTGCCGAGAGCTGGAAGAGGTTAGGCAGTGCCCCGATGGTGTCAGCTACGGATCACTCAAGAACATCGTCTGCCTTCCTCTAGCCTACCTTGACTTCTTCCTCTGTTTTATTTCTTTCGTATTTATTTCCCAGTGTTGAAATGCTGCTGCCCTGCAACTCTATTTTCAACTTATTTTACTGAGTATATCTTGTGCCCTGTGTAGCTGGTAAGTTCTCTTGAGGGCGGGAACACGGTTTCCAAATGCTCAGATAACAGGACACAAATTCCAAACACAGATGTGTTCATGGGTTTCCTCTGTCCCTTGAGGCCACTGCAGAATATTCTAAAATCGCCAACACTGCCTTTCTCTTCCCAAAGGAGAGTCTTCAGCGAATGAGCAGCTAGGTCTATAGCATAATAATGGAATGAGGGGCTGGGGGGAGAGGAAGGCGGCTCAGGGCTCAGAGTGGAGTTTGGGAAGGACTTTCAGCGCGCACAGCTCTGATGCGGCATCTGGGCACACAGGGAAAGGAGGACAAGGAGGGTGTTTCCAAGCATGCTGTTAGGGATGGCAGGCCCAAGTCCCTTTGTGGTTTTAAAGAAAAGTAAGTAAAGTAGCGGAGTTATTCTGAAATTGCTTTTGATCGGTATACTGTGTATTTGGGTTGCAATGGATCCTTGAGACCGAACTACGTAGATTCTGGGCTTAGATAAGGACTCCAGTGTATTTTCCAGAGGGCAAAAATGCACATGCCATAGGTAACCAGCAAATGCTTGTTGAATGAATTAGTGGGTGTTTATGAACGTTTAGAGCTGGAATATGCCTTAGAGGCTCTAGTCTAGGTGTGTGACGCTCAAACGCCTCTGTAAAATTTCCAGATAAGACGCAAGATGCCCAGTGAAATGTGAATTTCAGACTAAAAAAGAGTAGCTGTTAAAGTATAAGCATGTCCTCAATACGACATGGGACAAACTTACACTAAAGCTGCTAAATCTGGCAGCCTAGTTTAGGAAATGTGCCGGTCGTGGAACTTAATCAAGTGCAACAAGCCATCGGAGGATCGGGAGAGCCGGGGAGTGGGGATGTTTCAGGATCGGTGGGCACAGGTCCTAAGTGCATTTCTTTAAAAAAAAAAAAAAAACACACAACAAAATCATCCTCTGGGCAAAACAAAATGCACCTTTTAAGCTAATGTCCTTACTTTAAGTAAGGAATCTGAAATGCAGAGGAGAGGAGAAGCAAGGAGCCTGCAGACCCCAGGCAGTCAAGGCAGAGACGAGGCTGGACCCAGGTTCCTCCCCGGCAGGCCGCTGTCCCCTGCCCCACAACACAGGGCGGGGTGTGCACGTGTCTAATGTGTGGCTTTTGATGCGCGCCCGCCTTCAGAGGGCAGGTGATGGGCGAGTATTCAGGGTAAGAGCAATTTCGTGGATCACCAGGTGTAGCCAGTGCACATTCTCCCCGAAGACCCTGAGTAGACCCCCTTGGTCCCCTCTTGCATCCAGCAGACACTATGGCTTTTCTCCCAGTGCAGCCAGCTGGTATTATTTTTCTTCATTTTTGCCATTTGAGGTGCTCTTGATGAAGGTACAGCAGTTGGGATATTAGGTAACATATTCCATATCTCGGGCAAGTTATCCTGCCTTTTGAGTCTCATTTCCCTCATCTGAAAAATGGGAGGATGTCAGGTCTCTCTGATCTCTAATGAGGGGGACCGGTGCACCCCACTTTGCCTGGGAGTGTCCTGGTTTATGCCCGTTGTCCAGTGTAGTCATCAACTGCGCTCCCTTTGTACCCTCCAAGCCATCCTAGTTTGCATGAAAAATGAATGGTACACTCCTTCCAGGCAGTGGTGTGCTGGAGTCGCCCAGCATGGGCTCTCCAGACCTGATGACTATGTGTTCCCAGTGAGGTCCCACAGGTAGCTTGAAATCAGCTACAGAGTAGTTACACCACGGCCATGAGCAAGCACTGCTTCCGCCCAGAGAACTGGCTGTTAACACTAGTCAGCACACCACTGACTCTGCTCTCATGGTCGACAACCACGTTACATACATGTCTGGACAAACTGCCAGGTAGTCAGTGAGTGAGCATTTGACTCCAGAATCCATTTTATTTTTGTTTTTAGTTTTTGGCTACGTTGTGTCTTCATTGCTGCACGCAGGCTTTCTCTAGTTGCGGTGAGCAGGGGTTACTCTTCCTTGCGTCGCGCAGGCTTCTCATTGCGGTGGCTTCTCGTGTTGTGGAGTATAAGCTCTAGGCGCGTGGGCTTCAGCAGTTGTGGCACGTGGGCTCAGCAGTTGTGGCTCCCGGGCTTTAGAGTGCAGGCTCAGTAGTTGTGGTGCACCGGCTTAGCTGCTCCACGGCACGTGGGATCTTCCCGGACCAGGGCTCGAACCCGTGTCCCCTGCATTGGCAGGCGGATTCTTAACCACTGTGCCACCAGGGAAGTCCCCAGAATCCATTTTTAAAAAGATATTTTGGTCCATCCATGTTGTTGCAAATGGCAAGATTTCATCGTTTTTACGGCTGAGTAATATTCCATTGTACAAATGTACCACATCTTCTTTATCCATTCCTCTGTCGATGGACGCTTAGGTTGCTTCTGTATCTCAGGTATTGTGCATAATGCTGGGAGGGCAAAACGGGTGGTGGGGGTCAACAGTATGAGACGGAAGGAAACTAGAGTTCTGGTGGCGAGCATGCTGAGTGTGGACAGAAGTACAAATGGAATCCTGCACACATGAAACTTATATAATGTTATAAACCAATAAAAATTTTAAATAATGAAGAAAGCTACTTTGGTGACGATTGAGTTGACATAATCAGTATTCTAGTTCTTCTGTAACTGACGCATGAATATGTCCACTTAAGCCAATGTCTGTCCTGGTCCTCAGTGGTTATAACGCTGTGAGAGCAAAGTTCCCTGGCTTTGAGTGAGTTTTTCTGTTTCATCCGTCAGTTTGGTTGCATGGACCTGGTTACTGTGGGACACAGTGTCTCAGCAAAGCTGAAAGCCCCAGATGCTCTCGAGGAAAGAGCAGCCTGCAGTTGGCTATTCCGGGTCGCCCCCTGCTTGGGTGACCATTTCACCTGACACTCTTCTGAAAAAGCGCATTTAAAATGCAGCCCTTGTCACGTGTGGAGAGGCTGCAGGCGAGGCTAGCTTTGCTCCTGGGCTTCCTTCCCCGTGTCTAGGCCGACAGACTAGGAACTTTTCCCTTGAGATGGGGAGTCTTTTCCCCACCCCACCCTTGGGAAGGGGTGCTGATATCTCCCCACCCTCCAAGAAGGCATGCCTGAAATATGCTGTGTGTGCCCTGAGCACAGCCACTCACAGAGCCACTCCTCCGACCTCTGAGCTCCTTACGTCATCCGCAGGGAGCCCAAGACCCAGGGGTCATGGATGCTAAAGGCAACACAGAGGGTGAGCGCCGAGGCTTCAACTCCCAAGAGGGGTGAGATTCAAGCAGCCTAGAACATCAGAATGGTGAAGGCCCTTAGGGGTGATAAAGTTACCCCAACTCATTTTACAGATGGGGAAACCAAGGCTGAGAGTGGGCGGGGCCTCCAGGGAGGCGTCTGGACCTGGTTCCCCAGAAGACCTGACGCCGATGAGACACAGACACTTAGAGCACCGCACCTCTTGGGTCCCAGTTTGCTCATCTACAAAATGGGGAGCTGAAGTGTCTACAGCTGAGGGGTTTTGAGACTGAAATGAGATAAAGCCTGCAGGGTGCGCACAGAATGCGATGGTTACGCAGCATGGTACTGGACCCACGCAGTTTGATAATCAGAAGTTTGCTGTTATTGTTAGTTGTTGTTGGGGTTTTGTTTTGTTTTGTTTTGTTTGCAGTGGCTGTAATTCACTGCTTCTCAGAATCTGTGGTCCCCCTTCTTTCCTTCCTTCCTGCGAGGAACCTGAACCTCCTAGTCATGTGATTTGTTCAGGCCCCAGGTGGTTTGGAAAAATCACATACTTCAACGTGCTTTGACGCCGTTATGGATTCAAGAATGGGGCTGCAACATAAACCCATCCAATCAGAGCAAATCTCGGGACTTGGGTTGGGTGAGGTGGGGGAGACACCCCATCTCCTCTCCTGTAGGTGAAGAAGGAAGCGTGGAATCTGGTGCAGTTGGCAGCCACCTGACCACCTCGAGGGAAGTCATTGTGTAGGTGGAGCTGCCCTAGAGAAAGAGAAGCACAAGTCTGGTGGCACTGTCAACTGCTGGAACAAACCGAGCCTGAAGCTCGCCTGACCTCTGGATTCTCCACTTACATGGGTCCATAAATTCAAATTAACGCTTAAACTAGTCTGGATATGTGCTCCTTGCACCCTAATCCATTGAAATGCTTCTCTGCAGTGAGGCAGTGCCAGAGCCTTCCAGCTAAATGAGACAGTGTACAGTGAGATAGAGACAGTGCAAAGCATCTCCTACAGCACTTAACACATACAGGCGCTCCACTGAAAATTCTTAGCTCTCCCTTCCTTCCATCCCTATTGTATTCAAAGCAATTTCAACTACACTGTCTAAAGTTAGATTTCCAGACTGCTCACAGAAAAAAGGCTCTTTGGCCTGGACTGTTTGGGGCTTTTTCAAGTAATTGCATGCCTTGGCAAATCTTAAGACGATGCCTTTATTCCTCCCTTGAGACGGAGTATGTGACACACAGACCCGCTTGGGATGCAGTGAAGCACCAGAACACCAGCTACAGGGTTGAATTTGAATCTGGGAACTGGTTATGTTCAGTTAGGATTTTAAGAGCTGCTCTCCCCCCATTCCGCTTGCTGCTCGGGACTCAGAAGCAAAGACGGGTCCAGCTGAACGTCACTCCTGAGGCCAGTGGGCGGCTCTCCCCTCCAAAGTGCAGCTCAGGGACCCAGGCCTCTCCCGCACTGCAGCTCTCACCTCCTGCAGCAGGGGTTCATGACCTGCACCCTTGGACCACGGGGAACCCAGGAGGTCCACAAACTAGGATGGGAAAAACATTCTACCGTTATTTGCACTAACCTCTCGCTGAATCATAGATGTTGCTTCCGACATGAATGCGGGCAGCAAATGATGGCAGCGTAGCAGCACCAAGGAAACTTCTCCCCTGCAGAAATCAGATATTTTCATATCACATTTCCGTTGTTGTGGATACCTTGAAACTTTGTCTATCCTCGTTCGAAATTACAGTCGACATCTTGTTATTGAATGTATTTGTCAAGAAATGCATACATTACTATATCACAGATGTTTACGTTATTGCAATGCTCTTCTGTGACCCTAATATGCTGGTTGTTATTACTATTATTATGTAATCATTATGTCCCCACATGTCAAATGTCCCTGTCATTCTCCCCAGGGAGACTGTGAACTCCTTGATGAAAAGGGCCGTGTCTGACCCATTTTTATTTCCTGTGTTGAGCACACGGTTGAGAATCCAGTAGGAACCTAGCAAATATTGGGCCAAGTGAATAATGAGGATGTACAGTTACTTCATGACACTCTTGTCATAAGCAAGGTGAGGGGCCTTCTCAAGGGACATGCTGGGACATGCACTTAAACGTGGGCCACATCCAAAACCCTGCTTCCAAGTGAGGTTTGCCTGCTCGGTCACACTCGTTGAAAATCAGTCCCACAGAGGTTGGGATTGACATGTATGCACTAATATGTATAAAATGGATAACTAATAAGAACCTGCTGTATACAAAAATAAATAAAATAAAATTCAAAAAACAAAAAGAAAGGAAATCAGTCCCCCCCACATACACGTGCACACATGTACAGGCACACACATGTACACACATACACACAGCAGCCAGAAGCTGCCCCCGGCCTCCAAGGAGAATATTTATGATTTTTAATAAATTGGGACCACGGCTCATTAAGCTCCTCACCCGCGCCCCCGAGGCCCCTGCAGGGCCCTGACGGTTGACTTTTCATACCTGAGCGCAGTGAGGCCGCGCATGCCACACCGATGAACTCACAGGGGACCCGGCTCTGTCCCTGCCGCCCAGAGAGCGCTCCTCTTTCAAATCAGATTAAAAGAAAACAAGAGTGTGGCCCATCCCCAGTGCGAGGAGCACGGAATTGTGTACTTCACTGAAGGAGGAATGTGGCCCATTAATTACTATTTGTCGTCAATTAATTGCTATTTGAAATATGGCCCCAGCTGTGAGCAGCAGGGGAGTGACAGTCGTGTGCTTACGAGCCGGTGTAATTCATCCTGGGGGCGGGCAGGGAGGCCCACGGAGGTTGGGGCATTTTTGTCGGGAGAGGAAAGATCCAGCAGCACGTTTCCTGAACTCATGAGTAACAATGATAAGTGAGGGGCTTGGGCCATCGGGGGCCCAGGCCAATGTATCCCATGCAGTTTAGAGGTGGGTCTTGGAGCCGGCACGGTTTTCTGGGGCAGTAACTGAACATTCCTGGCCACTGACGCCAAGGGCGGGCTTGACGTGGGGGGAGGTGTGGGGCAGCAAACTCCTTCCCTGCGGTGGGTTAAGGGACCTCATGGTCAAGAGACATTCACGGGCCAGCTGCTCATGCAGGGGAGGAAGGAGCGGGGTGGCAGGGGGGTGGGGGGCGTGATTTCACTCCCGTGGGTCCCCACCCCGACCCCGATCACCAGCCCAGGGGCCTGGGCAGTGACTTAGGTTAGTCAGTGAACTCAGGGCCAGCTGGTCCCAAAGCTTGGCCGTGGGGCTGAGTGTCCAGCAGTGCAGTTATTTCAAGTGTTAAGACAAGAGCGTCCCTCTTTGGGGGGATTTTTGAGTGAAGGATAACAGACATAGGGTAAAAGGGCGCAAAGCTTAAGCTCTATAAACTTTGCAAAGCGGACGCGCCTGCGTAACCATGACCCGGCTTGAGAGCCAGACACCCGCCAGCCCTCAAGGCTGTCCTGTGTCCCCACCCAGGTCGTTCCCCCCAACAGAGGAGCCCCCTGTTCTGGTCGCTCTCGCAGGAGAGGTTCTGGCTGTTTCTGAGCCTTTGACCGGGCTGCGACCGTTCCTCTCACTTAGCATAAGGGCTGTGACGCCCGTCCGGCCCGCAGCGTGCAGCCCCGACTTTCTCACTGTGACACGGCAGCACTTCTCAAAGCCTTTGGTCTCAGCACACTTCCACTTTCTTTATGTCTATGAATGTATACTGAAATTTAACAAAATGGAGAAATTTAGAAACATATTTATTAGCTTATTTGGAAAAGTAATAAACACACTACGTGTTATTATAAATAACATGTTTTAATAAAAATGACTACATTTTCAAAACATGCAGTGAGTGGAGTGCCCTTGTTTTGCCTTTTTACAAATCTCTCTGTGTCTCACTCAACAGAGGAGAGCTGGGCTCTCACATCTGCCCCTTCATCCCGTCTGCTGCGATGTCACGTCACGCAGGAGTTCTTCTGGAATTCTCCTCCAGATGCTCTTGCGATGGGAGTATGAAAGCAAACGGATCTTGGTGATGTTATGAAAATGCTCTCTCAGATCCCCTGAAAGAGTCTCGGGGACTCCCAGGGTCCCTGCACCCCACTCTGAGACCCTCTGCTGGACGCTATTCCGGTGTGCGAATACGTCACAACGTATTTTCCATCCTCGTGTTGATGGACATTTGCGCTGCTTTCAGTTTGGGGCCATTCTGAATGAAGTTGCTATGGACATTTCTGCGCGTGTCTTTCGGTACCCCCCCACCCACACATACACATGCAGTTTTGCTGAGCACATACCTAGGAGCGGGATTGTTGCGTCCTAGGGTGGCTCAGATTAGGTTCAGCAGCTCTTCCCAAACTGTTTTCCAAACTGGTTGTTCCAGGTGGTACCCACCCCCCTGACCCCAGGCAGCATATGAGGGTGCCAGCTCATTTTTCTCCTCTTTTATTAAAAGTAAGTGATCTTATCACAGCATGGTGATAGTCAATGTAGGGGAAGAAAACTTGTGAACACGTATATTTTTAAAACCTTCCGTTTGGAAATAATTTTAGGTTTTCAGAGTTGCAAGATTAGTAAAGAGAGTTTCTGAATACAGTCCACCCACTAAAGGTAACTTCACACCTGACCCGTGGACCTTGATCAAGATGGAGAAACCAACACAGCTACAGTACTAAGACACGACCTCACTGGGATCTCTGTTTCCCACGAAGGCCCTCTTCATGCTCCAGGATCCCATCCAGGGGACCACGTCACATCTAGTTGTCACATCTCCTTAGGCTTCCCCGTCTGTGACGGTTTCCCAGACCTCCCTTCTTTTTTGTGACCACAATGCTCTGAAGAGTCCTGGTCAGATCTTTTGCAGAATGTCCCTTATATTGGGTTTCTGTACTGTTTGCTCATGATTAGACTTGAGGATATGGATTTGGGGGAAGAATGTCACAGAATGGATGTGTCCTTCTCATCCCACCTATCAGGAGGTGCATGCTGTCTGAATGGCTTATCATGGGTGACGATCACTTGATCACTTTGGGCGATGCCTGCCAGCTTCCTCCACTGAAAGTTCCCTGTTCTCCCCTCCCATGCTCTATCTGGTTAGGAGAGAGTCACCAAGTCCAGCCCATATTTAAGCTGCACGTCTTGGAGGGCAGAGTATCCGAGAATTTGTGGACATACGGCTACAGCCGTCACAGCAATCGATAAATCTTTCAGGGGAGACACTTTGAGGCTCTGCAGCTATCCTGCTTCTCTTAAATTCCCACCTACTAACTTCAGCGTCATCGGTAGATCTTGCCACAGCAACTCTTCCTAACGATGATTTCTGATCTCCCTCATTCCTTGTACATTTATTATGTGGAATTCTTTTGTAGGAAGGATTTGTCCCTTCTCGTCCATTTATTTATTTATTCAATCATCTATTTATATCAGGATGGGCTCATGGACATTTATTTTGTTGTTCGGGTAATAACCCAATGCTCTCATTATTTATTTTGTTGTCAAATGGTTCCATTTTGGCCACTGGAAGATCTTTTGGATTACTGACTTCTGTGCCCTCTTGACACTGCCCATCTTTTTTTCAAAAACACACACTTTAATTTCTGGCACTACCAGATGCTCCAGACTCATCTTGTATTTTCCCAGCACAGCCTTCAAATCAGATCTTCAAGGGGCTTTGAACCAGGTCCCTTTTCAACCTTCTCTAAAGTTATACTGCTTATTTACACGTGGAGAGTATTGTATAGGGTATTCTCATTTCCACAGGGTAAAAATGAAATGTTTTGTGTCATCAGTGGTTGAATGTGTGTTTTATGCTCTATCTTTATGACGTAATCAAGCATCTGTTTTCCTGGTAACTTTCTTTCACAATTATAATGCTTATTGATAAAGCAGGTAAGGATTGCTACACGGTGGGGGCACCCTGTGGTTGAGGATCTGTGACACTGGAGTCAGCAAGCGGCTGGTGGGGACGTGGGCGGCGGCAGCTGAGTGCACAGACACTTCAGGCTTCTCCGTGATTGGTGTGATGTATGTTGACCAGGTCACTACACCAGCGTTTGGCCATTACCGCATCAGAAAGCAATGCAATCACCCAGGGTGACTGCGCTGGCAGACGGGACTCTCAAATATAAACCCCTAGGAATTCTACCCATTAAACATTCTTCATACCATCCTCGACATGGGTGACGCACTGAGTGGATAATTACACAATTTGGTGATGATGATTTAGACCCGTGACGCGACTCTAAACACATGTAAAAACATAGCTGGTGTTGAAAATGGTGCTGAGAATTCACGGCACGGCAGGGCCATGGCTCTTTTCTGCGGGAATGGAAGGCTTCCGATTTCACTCCTGACCAGTGGTCACTGAGCTCCTGAAGCCATACTTTTGGGTTCCTCCTGAGCCCCCAAATGTCAATGCTCTTTGACACTTTTCCCTTGAAGTGAGCAGTGTGACCTGGGCATGTGGGCCACCTCTCCATTCGGGTAGGAGGTCACAATCTGCACACACATCTGCTCTCCGTCCCAGAGAAAGGCGCTGACATCTGAGGGACAGAATGGCATTTCCATGTTGGTTGCTATGGTGTTTTTGGCAGGAAAGGGACTAGAACGGGTCTCTCTCTGGGGAGGGTATCTATCTTCTGATATAATTAGCCCACGTGAATCTCACCTCCTGTGGTTCCCTGGCCCAGGAGCTGTGCATTTGTCAAAGGGCTGTGATGGGACCCCCCACCTTGCAAGGGCGACATGGGGCTGAGGAATTTGCATCACCAGGAGCCCGCCTTGGGGGCTCTTCGTTCCTGATTCATGACCTAAACTGCCCACCTCAGAGCCGCCTGCTCTGAGCAGCCTTATTCAACCGGAGCTGAAGCCATTGGAAACGAGAGCTTATGGAAACTCAAAAATCACCATCAAAAATTTTCTCTCTTTCAAAGGCTGGATCTCAGTGAACGCCTTTCAGTTATTTTAGTGAGTCTTGTTGAAGAATAATTTGGGGCAAAGGGGCCATCAAAGCACTTAAGGAAAATGCGTACAGCAATGCAGAAAGCGTTCTTGTATTTTAGCTCCTCTCAAGCTAAAGTTGAAAAAAAAAAGCTATTATTTATTCAGTGCTTTCCAAGTGCTGGCGTTCGGCTAAGCTCTTTATGTATTTGAACCATATGAAAGTGCTAGTTTTGTAAATGAAAACAGGTCGAAAGTCAGTACTTTATACGGTTCAAACTAAGAGCTTGCCTCATTTCTTGCAAGTCTGTGAGACAGTTGGGAACGTTCCCATTTTATGGACGAATGAAGCAGAGGCTCAGAGAGGTCAAGTAACTTGACTTCGGTCACATAATTAATAAGAATGGCAGAACGAGTATTTAAATCCATGTCTACATGACTCCAAAATTCACACCTGAAATTACCACGACACAGTGCTCACACTGCACAGGTTAATTTCTGTGAAGTGCTCAGAATGGTTCTTGACACAAGGTAACTGCTACACAAGCAAGGCTAAATAATAACAAATCACAAAAGCATTTTGTATTCATTCCATTAATTACAGCATTAGATCCTAGTCAGCTACTTTGCATAAAATCCTCCATATATGGCTATGTTTGGGATTTGCCGAAAAATCTCCCAGTCCCCCAGTCTTGCCATAAACCATGCACATGGCCCCAAACATCACCGCCTCATGCATCAGAGAACATTGTCCGCCAGATTCTTGCATGTAGAAATCGCCCACAGACCCTGGTCAAATTATAAATCTCCATTTTTCTTTCTGAAAACGTGGAAGCCATTACAGGGGCTACGTTTTCTTTTTTCATTACAGGCTTCTAGAAACTTAGAAATGGAAAGTTCCAGGGAGAGCATCTGGCCTATCAGAGCATCTTCCAGGAACAGAGGCTGGTGACAAACGGTCTGCATGTTAATCCCATTTGCGCCCCAAACCAGCTGTGTGGCCTCAGGAGCACCTCCGACTTCTCTGGATATGTCTATCTGTCTGTGACATGGGGGTTGGGCCAGATCTTTAACGTTCTTCTTTAGACCCAAGGTTCTATACAATTATACGATCTCACCATGAAACAATGAATCCTTGTGAAATGCCATGTTCCCATAGAGTTGGACCTCATGAGAGATAGCCATCAGCTTCTACTTAAAACCATTTTGTTGTCTACCCCCGATACCAAAACCAGACAAAGATACCATCAAAAAAGAAAATTACAGGCCAATATCTCTGAGGAACATAGATACAAAAATTCTCAACGAAATATTAGCAAACACATGAAAAAGCTCGTACACCCTGACCAAGTGGGATTCATCCCAAGTTCACAAGGATGGTTCAACATATGCAAATCAATGTGATGCGCCACATAAACAAAAGAAAAGACAAAAAACACACGATCATCTCAACAGATACAGAAAAAGCATTTGACAAAATTCAACATCCAATCATGATAAAAACTCTTACCAAAGTGGGTATAGAGGGAACATACCTTAACATAATAAAAGCTATTTATGACAAACTCACAGCCAACATAATACTCAATGATGAAAAGCTGAAGGCGTTCCTGCTAAAATCTGGGACAAGCCAAGGAGGCCCACTCTCACCTCTTCTATTCAACAGAGTATTGGAAGTCCTTGCTACAGCAATCGGACAAGAAAAAGAAATAGAAGGTATCCAAATTGGAAGGGAAAAGGTGAACGTGTCATTATATGCAGATGACGTGATACTATTTATAGAAAACCCTAAAGACTCCACACAAAAACTACCAGAACTGATAAATGAATTTAGCAAGGTAGCAGGATACCAGATTAACACACAGAAATTGCTGTGCATTTGCACACGTTCCGAATGGCTAACACATGAACCCGGAACAAAATTTACAAGGTACAAAAGGGTTTTCAGTGCAAAACAACTCCCCTGCCACCACAGTCTCTGGCCATCCAGCCTCCCCTGGAGGAGACTCGTGAAGCCATCACTCCCTCGAGGGTCCTTCCAGAGGGGGTCCCTGCGCGGGAAAGCAAATGCCCTCAACGTACAGGGTGCAGTCAGCCCACCTCATGTCCACCCAGCCATCTGCATCTCACCCGACCCCCGGGCAGCTCCTGCCTGTGTTGAGACAGACATCTCTGCTGTCGTCTCTGTGTCTCTCTTTGCTTTGGAAACTGAGTCCAGCTCCTCAGACCCAGACCTGATGGACCTCCCTGCATCCAGAGGAGAAGCAGCTGGGAGAAAAGGCCAAGTTCAGGTAGGGTGTGGAAACGGCAAATGCAGTTCACTCCCTTCAAGAGAGAACCCACCAGGAAGGGCGGGGAGCATCTTTTCTGCAGCATTTTTTATTGCGTGTTCATCTAAAGCAAGTACGAGTGATCCCGTTTGGACTGGGAACCCGGAAAAGCATTAACACTGCCAATGTCTCCCACGAATCCATGACTGGAGGCATTAATGCAACAAGCTTTGCACGTGAAGTAGATGGGAAATTCCTCACCGCAGCCCACACGCCCTCTGGGGTTTGGTCCTGTCCATCTCCACGGCCTGACCCTAGAGCAGCCCTGCCCTGGCCTCGGGGCTCTTCCTCCTGTTTCTCCACCACTAGAACCTTTCCAGCTGGGGTTTTCGGAATATGCTGATCAGTCTCAGGCGCTCACTCTTCCCTGGCGATTCACAAAAGCAGCTCGTTTCCACCATCCAGCCATCACTCCAATGTCACCACCTCAGAGAATGCACCCCGGCCCCTGGGCCTAAACTAGCTAGTGCAACCAAGGAACTGAATTTTCATTGGTTTGATTTTAATGTATTTACATTTAAATGGCCATACATGGCTAGTAGCTACCATGGCTACCACACTGGACCCATTAAACCAAACCAGGATGACAGTGCAATGGCTCAAAGCTCAGACTCTGGAGCCAGAAGACCTGGGTTCCAATCCCAGCTGTGTCCAAGAGCAGATTCCCTGACTGCCTGGTGCCTCGGTTTCCTCATCCTTCTTTTTTTTTAATAAATTTATTTATTTTTGGCTGTGTTGGGTCTTCGTTTCCGTGCAAGGGCTTTCTCTAGTTGCGGCGAGCGGGGGCCGCTCTTCATCATGGTGCGTGGGCCTCTCACTATCGTGGCCTCTCTTGTTGCGGAGCACAAGCTCCAGACGCGCAGGCTCAGTAGTTGTGGCTCATGGGCCCAGTTGCTCTGTGGCATGTGGGATCTTCCCAGACCAGGGCTCGAACCCATGTCCCCTGCATTGGCAGGCAGATTCTCAACCACTGCGCCACCAGGGAAGCCCCTCCTCATCCTTTACATGGGGGATACAGCAGTGCCGATATCATAGGGGTTTTGAAGGATCAACTCAGCTGGGGTACATTAAGCACACTGCAGGGGGCCTGGCATGCCATGGACTTTGGGTAAATATCAGCCATTATTTTGAGTTACGCTGGAGAGATGGTGGCTGTGACTCCACCATGGGGCTGTTTATTTCTAATTGGATGCTTCAAGACCTCAACGACCAAAATAAGAGTGGATTTAGGTGGGATGAAGGGTCAGTGAGAGAAGGTATTCTGGAGTTAACACAACACTGACAGCTAGCGACAGTGGGGGCTCCAAGGGCTCAGGGTGCCGTCTGTTTAGTGTACCACCTGCGTCTGAGCACCGTGGTTGGGGGCCTGGCTGGGGACTCTGACTAGATGGGTATCTTAGGAGCAGCAGCCTCGGCCTACAGGGGCAAATCCACCTCCTTTGACACACCAGGAAAGACTTCCAGGGGAGGAGGGGTCATCCAGTGCAAGACCTCATGAGTTGGCCAAGAGAGCAGGTTCACCTGGGATGTCAGGACCCAAAGGGAGCAGCGTGGTTTACCCCGGAGAAGGGGTGTGTCCGCCACAGCCCTGCCACCTCTCCAAGCCCCTTTGCCCCAAATGGGACATCAGGTCCTCCCACCTGCCATGCCCCCTGCCTCACCTCCTTCCTTCTAGAGGCAGGGATGATGCAGCCTACGTCTGGAAGCAGCAGATTCCCTAAAAATGGCCTCACATTTTCCCTTTCCAGGCCAAGCAGAGGAGAAGGATGCTCTGAGTCACAGCTCTGCCTGCCCCTGACCAGGCTGGCCAGAGGCCCTCCCTTGTGTGCAGAGCCAAGAGGGTAGCCTCAGACGTTCCTGCCACATCACCGGCCCCCATGTCTGTCCTGCGTCCGCAATTGCTAGAGGCTCCCAGCTGGTTAGGGCTCAGTCTGCATTTCCCCACTCATTCCTTGGGGCAGCTCCTCGCTCCAGAGCTGTCCACGGCCCCAGCCTCCACGAGCGCCGTCCCTGCCCTACTTCGCACGTAGCACATGCGTGTCCGGCCGTGAACATGTAAGGGAGCCCTGCTGCGTTTGAATTCTACGAAGCACCGTCTTAGTGGCTGTGTATTGGTGACTTGCTTCCTTTGCTTGCCACCGCGTTCACGAGTTCATCTGCGGCCATTCACCGTCATTCTTATAGATGGCACCACCGTCACCCACTGGAGTGACTGTTCTTACATATTTGTGTTGTTTCCAGCTGGGGCACCTGATGATCACGCTGCCGTGGACTGTCTTGTGCACCTGGACCCGGGTTTCTCCAGGGGATACACCTGGAATGAAATGTACACAGCTTCCACTTTCTAGATGATTCTAAACTACCTCTCCAAGAGGCATCCTGGTGTGTGTGTTTTCCATCTGCGATCAGCCTCCATATAACGTCTACCCATTGGTTCAAATTGTGTCCTCTGAGATCCAGAAGGGCCCTGCTTCTTCCTGCCCTCCTTCCCTCAGATAGCAGACTTCCCAGTGCATTAACAGATGCTCAGAAAAACACTGTGGAATGAACGAGTGCATGAGTTCAACTGGAAAGTGGTGTGTCCACCCTCCTTTTGTATTTGATGGTCAAATTCTTTTGACCAGAGCGATGCTCGCCTATAAGGCATCTTTGTGCGAATTAGGTAGGGGCACCCCCTCTGGGTGGGAAAATTGCAAAAAGTCACCGCTCTGCTAGAAGCAGTCCCAGTGGTTCATGTCATGGCCAGCCGGACCCAAGCTGGCTCCAGCCCCCTTGGCCTGGTGCTTTGGTGAAACACACAACAGGGCACAGCCTGCGGGAAAGGGCAGCCCCGCGTTCACCTGCCTCCCCGTGGTATCAACACTTGTCCCTGCTAATCAGCGTTCCTCCTAAATGGCTACTCGCAGAAGGTCACATAATCCCCCCAACCTTTCTAGTTCCCAAGAAAGCAAATTTTCTAAACCATGAAGACAGGGACGTGGAAGTGAAAAATATTACAGAACTTCTGTTTATCCGTGAACTTGAGGGAAATGACAGCCACGGATGAATCCAGCCAGGGACGTCCCCAACCCCATTTTTAAGGCTGAGCCTAATTCTAAACCCTGGAATCCCCTCTGGCTTCTGTTCTGGAGTCTCAGGCTGGTTGCCCAGGCAGGCGGCACAGTGACACACAGAGATATCATCACACCACGGCCCCCACGGCGTGCGGGTGCCGGTAATTTCAGTGCACGATTTCCAGAAAAGAACTTGACTCAGACCCAGTGGTTTGGAATTAACCTGCTCAGTTCACCCAACTTGGGAGCAAATCAGATTCCACATTCGGGGGCACTGTCTGGGCTGGAGGCGCCGCAGAAAGTCGATGGGAGGGAGTGGAACTTCTTAGCAAACGAAGGACACGCTGGGCAGCCCGAACCCTGCCAGTGTTCTCTACAATGGCGTTTTATTGCTACATCATGCAATTTCATGACAAATCCTGGGCTGCCCTCCCACGCCTCTTATTAAGTTATTTCTTTTTATTTTGCTGGTTTTATTGATGATGTCATGACATGGCCCATCAACCTTTAATTAAAACCATGGCCGCAGTGTTAGGCTTCCTTTAAACCGTGAAAGCCAGGGCTTTGGAGAGGTCCCTGTGGAGCGTCCCGATCCTCGGGAGCAAACAGTCACTGTGCGTTTCAGGAGGCACCAAGAGGTTCCCAGAGGGGCTGGGGTGTGGAGGGACTGCTGGGTGCTATGGGCTGAATTGTGTCCCCCGGAAGAGATATGCTGAAGTCCTGATGCCAGGGACTTCAGAATGTGACCTTCCCTGGCAATCGTCGTCACAGATGTGATCAGAGATAAAGTCAAGATGGAGTGGGGTGGACCCTAACCGAACACGGCCGGGGTCCTGATGAGGAGACAAAGGCACAGAGGGTCAAGGAAGGATCCCTACAGGTTGCAGAGGGAGCACGGCCTGCCGACACCTTGATTCCAGACTCCCACGCCAACCAGACAATAGTCTGCTGTTTTAAGACACCCAGTCTGTGGTTCTTTGTCATGGGGCCCCCGCAAACAATACACAGGGTTTGGTTGGATCTCGCTGGGTTCCAGCGTGCCAGACCAGAGGCGGCAGGCGTGAGGCAAGTCCCATGTTCCCTCCTTCTGAACCCCAAGCCGGGCTTCCCCAGCGGCATTCCTGCCCTGGCATTCAAAGGCATCCTGTGCATGGCTCGGCTCTGCGGGTGGCTGGGTCAGACCCAGCCCTGGACACAGTTATGATCTGAAACCTCAGCAGTTGGGGGAAATCAACACAGCCGGCTAATTAACGATAGGAAGGCGGCTAGGGAGGCTCTGAGAGTTCCCTGGGTTTGATCTTGTCTGGGCTCCCCAAAAGCGCTTTGGAAAACCGGGATGGCTCCAACATGACGGCTCACTTTCCCTTTATGCAGCACAAAGTTTAGGACCCTGACGTTGGGACCCCTGGACGTGTGCGAGTGTTTTTACTGAATCCTGGGGGGGAGCCTTGGTCTCCGTTTTCAGGAGAATAAGTGGCTGGGCCCGAGGTCACACCGGGATGTCCGCACTGCCGTGACAAGCATGCTGGTTGTCTGCGGTTACAGATGTGGTGTGTGTGTGCATGGGGGAGGGGGTGAGTACATGTGTGTGTGTGCTTGTGAGACAGGCATGTATAATTATGCCCCATGAGGAAGGTGACAGACCCACACTCTCGTTCTCTCCCTGAGGTTATCAATGGTCATTTTTCCTTTTAAAAGTTTCTTCTCACTGAATAGCTTCTGTTTCCTTCCCATTGCTGTTTGTGTTACTGTGGTAAAATGCACATAACAAAATTTGCCTTTTGACCATTTAAAGGCGTACAGTTCAGTGGCGCTAAGTACATTCACAACTGTGAGTGCCCATCACCTTGATCCAGTACCCAAGCAATTTCATCACCTGAAAAGACCCTGTGCTCGTTGCTGCCACTGCCCACCCCCCAGCCCTGACACCCACACTTCTGCTCCTTCTGGTGCCACGGCACACGTCCCTAGGCTGAGAGACCGGGGCGGGGGGGAAGGCCTAAGGGAGAAGGTGTCCCTCTTTTACTTTTCTTTTAAATTTATTAATTTATTTATTTTTGGCTGCGCCGGGTCCTTGCTGCTGTGCGCGGGCTTTCTCTAGTTGCGGCGAGCGGGGGCTACTCTTCGCTGCGGTGCGCGGGCTTCTCATTGCGGTGGCTTCTCGTTGTGGAGCACGGGCTCTAGATGCGCAGGCTTTAGTAGTTGTGGCATGCGGGCTCAGTAGTTGTGGCTCACGGGCTCTAGAGCGCAGGCTTTAGTAGTTGTGGTGCACGGGCTTAGTTGCTCCGGCAGCATGTGGGATCTTCCCGGACCAGGGCTCGAACCCGTGTCCCTGCGTTGGCAGGCGGATTCTTAACCACTGCGCCTCCAGGGAAGCCCCGAAGGTGTCTCTCTTCCTTGTCATCCTCCACTGTGGCTCACTGTGTAAGTGGCCAAACTTATCTGATTAGGCAGATTAGGGCCAGGTACACACCAAAGGGTCCAGCACCTGCTTGGACCCAGGGCCGTGTTCTCTGTAAGAAGTCATGCTTCAGATGCTTAATCCAGCTCAGACTTCAGGGCAGTCCGGGGTGAGGGGTGTGGTGAACTCACTCTGGCCCACAACATGCTCACAGTGTCACAGGTCAGAGGGCACGGTGTGGGATTTAAACCAATCACCAGCTCGCAATTCTATGGACAATTATCCATGACGCATGTTAAAAGGCCAGTGAGGACAGGACCCAGTCACCACACACGTCCTCCTGTAAGGGCTCATTTCTTACAAATGCACAAACAAATAAAATAAAAAGCCTGTCTCAGGATTTGGGTAAAATTATGAATATGCTTAGTGATACAGATGCAGTAAGAACAGCTTTCAAGGGTACGGGGATGCCTGGTGATTTAAAATAAACGGAGCTGGGTTAGGGAAGAAAGAAAATAGAATGTTTCAAACACCAAAACCCCCTAAATTCTCATCCCAGGAAGTCAGTGACCCCATGGATGGGCAGCTGGAATAAAGGGTCACTTGGAATGAGAACCTGAGACCGTCTCTATTACAAAGAAAGCAGAGGCGTAAGGGAATACCAATTGGTAACAATTAGAGCCGGATCAGATAGGTGGGGGAAAGTTCAGATCCCCTCTGGGGTATATTTATGTATCCTCTCTAGAGCACAAGGCTCGTTAACCTGGGACTGGCTATCGGCTTCCTCCATCGGTGACCTGATCCAGTCCCCCTGCAAGGAATTTCAACTGTGGATGACTTTCCTCCACATGAGCTGTGAACACATCACAGAGGACAAGTTTCCCCAACTGTGTGAAGCACTGCAGACCCAATGGCCTACGGGGACCAGGCAGGTAGTGTGGCCTAGGGAGGCGGATGGGGGCAGGCAATAAGGAAGAGGGGGGACTTGGCAAACTGAGAGCGCAGGGCTTGCCCAAAGTGGACGCCACAGCTGGGCTCCGGGCTCTTGTTTCCAGACGGGAACACTGGCCTGCTGTGGCCAGATCTTCTGAGTTTATCAAGAGCATCAGGCTGTGTGGATTTACACATGAGCTGTCCTCCTTTTTAAAACATCGAGGGCCAACAAAATATTCCTGCAGCAGTTGAAGACTCCTGGACTAAAGTCACAGGAAATGACAGTGACTTCTCTGAATGCATCGACCAAAACCTTCTTCTCCCATAAAGGGGTGGCCTTTGGTGCTGGGCAAAATACAGGTCTGCTCACTGCCTTCTGGCTGGGCCAGGGTGCATCCCACCCCAGACCTTCGCCCAATCTGTGCCTCGTGCCAGGAGGCCCTTCTTGCCCCTCTCTAAGTGTAAGTGGAGTATGAAGCCACGAGGTGAGATTTGCTTTATGATTTGCGAGGAGTCTGCCCGTGACTTGACCATGGAGATGGTCTCCAGTTCCCCAGCTGGCTGGTCCACCCACCCTAGACCTTGGAGTTCCAGTACTTGGTCCCGTCTCCAAGGCAGCTTTATTCATTCACTCACAAGAATTGACCAGATGCCTTCATGGTCTCAACACTGGGCTCTTTGGTGGCATTGATCTAAAGCTCAGCCTCCAGTTCACCTGGCGAAGAAGCTGACACAGGTCTGATGCACGAATGGTGGATCCATTCGAATCTCTGGCAGGGTCTCAGCCCCTGTGTATTTATAAAGGTCCCACTGAGATGGATGTTCGTTTAAGCCTGAGCGCTTTCTATGAAATCTTCTTATCCAACGAGCATCTCTCCCTCAAAATGCCCGAAACTTGTTTCTGTTCATTTGATACGTGGGACCACAAAAAAAAAAAAAAAGGGTACATTAGAGATGACCCCGTAAGGTCAGGGACCACATTTCAGCACCTCCGATAGCATGTTATTCAAGAAAGGGCTGTGACGATGGATGTCTCCACTTTCAAAATGACCAGGTTTATCAGCGTGAAGCTCTCGTTAGGAGAAAATCATCAGTTACCTGGTTTAATAAGCTAACAGCACGTGCATCTAGAGAGGTTCAAACTTGAAACCCACATGAATGAAAAAGACGCAGAACTATGGTGGGGTCCAATCGCCCTGGAATACGGAGCAGAGCTCACCACAGCCGTCACCTCTGCCCTGGGATGGAAACACGTCCCACTGGGTTCAGCTCCAGCAACTTCTTGCTGTGCAGTGGGTGTGATACAATTCACATGAGCAAACAAAGCAGCCCAGGTAACAGGACCGGCCTCGGCCTCAGCGTTCAGATGTTAATCCACCTAAGCCCCTGCGGTTGATAACCATGACATTCTGGAAACCAGACACCGTGGCTCATTACAGAGCAGTGGCTTGTGCCCTGAACTCTCCCCAGTCCCCGGGTTCAAATCCCAGAGGCCGACTTTAGTTCTAGATTTTCTTTTTCTCTTTTCGGTGGGACACAGTGTAACCTCCACTTCGTCTGAAACCCTTGGGCCAGGGTCACCTTTCAGCAAAATAGCGGCACCCTGCACATGGTCAGTGTTCATTTTTCAGTTGTCATCCCCAGTTTACCTTGCAGAACTTGACCTTTAAGTCAGTAACAAACAGCTACTGAAATCTGCCCAGGACTTTTTTGTTTTGCAGGCAGAACAGCCAGTACACCAGTCCCGGCAGGAAAGAGTGGGGTGTCCACTGCAGAGTAACAAGCTTTTGAAAGACAGATCACACACCTCCTTGGGCACATAACATGAAAACAAATGACCCCGGAACAATAGCACGCCGTCTCTTTGGCTGTGGGAGTAATGTGTCTATGTGGATGGCTTTCCAGGAGCGCCTCACAGGTACTTTGCATAAAGTGAATCTGGTTGGTCTCCTTGGCCTTATCTTTTCCCTGCCAACTTCAAAAGCTGGAGCGAGCCCTGTCCCACAGGGTAAAGTTTCCAGGGTGACAGATGCGAAGAGCAAATCGACTTGAGGTCAAAGGCAAAAAGAAAACAGTCTCTCATCTGATTAATGGTTTGAATTTAATTAGTGGGGAAAAGCGCAAATCATACAGTTTGTGACTTGGTCAAGCCCCAGGTCCCTTCCTGCAAAACTGCAAAACAGAAGAAGGGTCGGTTGGGCTGAAGGCTGACCTTTCCGAGATGCCTGCCGCTTCGTGCTGGTTTAACACGAGTTAAGTGCGAGTGGGCGGGTTGGTGATGTTCCAAGCCAACAGTGAAAAGGTGGTTTCCAAGGTTGTAAATGTGAACGCTTTGGCATATGAAATAAAATTTGAAAATATGGCAGCAGCACCATCCCATCTTCTAACCTACCACCCTGTGAAATGTGAGGGGCTTGGTTTTCGAGTTTCTAAGAAGTCTGGATTTAGAGCCATAAAGGATTAAAGCAGGTAGGGAGGGTGCCTTTCCAGGATTAAGTTCAGTTATTTGCATTTGCATTTGCTCATGCGTTCATTCCACAAGTATCTGTTGCTACTGGTGCCGGCAGCGGGCTGGGTGCCAGGGATAGGGATTTAGACAGGGTCCTCCTGAGAAGGAACTGGGGGCCAAGGAGCCAAGGGACTCAGCTAAGACCACACAGCAAAGCCGGGCGGCGTCTCCAGGGCCCAGCCACCACCCTCACTGTCATACAGGGGTCCCCAGTGGCACCCCACTTACAGAAACCAAAGAAGTCTTCACTCTTAAGAAGGGGAAATGGGCGAACGCATACTCATATTTAAAAAGAGCTCTATTTCAGAGTCACTTCTACCCTGGATGCACCTTAGAATTAAGCTGGAGATCATTACAGAAAGTAAAGAAGGAAAGAGACTCCGACCCCTCCCAGACCGGCCCAGCCAGGATGGCTTAGAGGGGGCACTTGGGCACCAGTTCCTCTCAGAGCTCCCAGGGAGCCTGGGTGAAGAGGCCATCCATGGCTCAGGGAGCTTCAACACAGGGCTGCTCTGGGTGAAGGCCAAGTTAGTCCATCACCATGGTGTCCGGGTACCATGTTCAGCAGCCTCCTCCCTGGTGGAGAGCGTGGAATCTCTTGTTGTCCAGGTCTGCAAGTAGAGCCCTGAGTCACCCCACACCCCCGTCCCTCTGCTCCACCCCCAGTCCTGTCCATCCCGACCTCCTAATCCTGTCTCCACTCTCTCCACCCGCTCTTCGCCCAGCTCCCCACCCCAAAGCCTGACCTGGGCTTCCAGGCTTGAGTGAGAATGATGTTTTGCTATTCTTCCAAGATCAGTCTCATTATTGTATTTCCACTTGTCTTACGTCTTACTGATCCCAACATCCCCTTGGGTCCCTCCAGTTTGGGTTTCCATTTCCTAATTATTTTAAATCCTAGGACTTTTCCTCCATTCTGAAATGGATAGCACAAAGGCATAACAGCTCCAGCTGGGGGATTCTATGTCTGATGTTGGAGAAACAGCGTCTTCATCCTTTACCCTTGTGAATGATTCACAGAGGGACCAGTGCCTTCCTGTGCACTCTAGATGAGCTTCCGTATACACACTTCCCATCCTTAATCATGTCTTCAAACAGAAAGGTGTAGCAAAAGGCTCAAAAAATCCTCCATAAATATCTGATTAGTGAATGAATGAAGGAATGAATGAACTGCAGAGAGCCCAGATTCTTAGCGCAGATGGACCTGGGTTTGAATCCTGCTTAAGCCACTTATTAACTGGTGACCTAAGGCAAGTTACTTAATAGCTCTGAGCCTCGGATAAGGAAGCACAGCCTCAGAGGGTGGCAGTGAAGATTAAATTAGAGAATCTTTGTGAAGACCCAGCAGAGTGTCTGGCATGAAAGAAACAACTAAGTAGATGAGCTGAAAACAACAGCAAGGAATAATGTTGTACAATCATTCGGAGGTGAAGATGCCAAGCAGTGTTTGTTCAACTGTCGAGTTAAACCAAGCTTTTTTATTTTTTAAAAAAGTTGGAAGACCGTCCCTACCCTGGCCCTGTTTCTGGCGAGAAACTTGCTTTCCAAGAACTGAGAGTAGCTCCACGGTTTGGTATGAACATGGTTTAAATAATACTACTGTCATCTTTATGCCTTAAAAGGATCATATTTCACATACGGTTCTACAACTTCCTTTTTTCATTAACTATACATTTCATTCACGACATATTATTCACAGCACATCAATTTACAAAGATATCTCATTTTTAGATGTTTCCATAATACTTCACCACATGAACATTCCATAATGTTCTTGTCTCACCCCCTATTAATGCACTTCGGACTACTGCTAATTTTTTATAATTCGAAGTTTGATGTATATCCTTGGACACAGACCTTCATACTCTTTTTTAAGGGGTCAGTTGCTGGGAATGGAATTTCTAGATAAATTTGATAAATGGATAAATAACAATTTGATACAAAGGGCCTAACTGGCTTCTCCAAAACGCATACCAGCCATGTTTGAGAGGACTTGCTTCCTGGCATTCTGACCAACTTGGAACATTGTGGCATTTTTAAAATCTTGGACAATCTGGCAGACAAAAATAAGGTCTCGTTTTAAAATGTGTGCCTGTATTTGACTGCTAATAACGTTGGGCATATTTTACATGTAAATTAGCCAAAAACAACATACGGTACTTTTGGGAAATGTCTGTTTATGCCCTGTCCTTTGCCCATTTTTCTATTTTAGTTGTTTATATGTTTCATACTGATACATAGATGTTATTTTATAATATGAATCTTAATCATATGTCTGCCATATGTATTGCAAATTTCCAGGTAATGGTCTACCTTTCAATCTTTTACTACAAATTTCTGTAAACCATATTGTATATCATTCTGCCTTATTTCACACAGACCACTGCACATAATTTAACTTCTTATTGGTCACCATAACCTGCCTCTCTCCAAGCGCCCTCAAGTCTGTACAACTGTTTGCCCTCTCATTAAATGGCCTCAGATCGCCATACACTTATGAGCACTTTTCTCTACTTTGGTTTCCCCCTTAGTGATCCACTATCCACATGTATTCCTTGTTATTAATGTATTAAAAATTATAATATTCTCCCCCGATTTCCTTAATGCATTTTTCTCTAGCAGCTACAGCCAGGGAACCAGACAAACAAGTCTGTAAGAACTAAAACTGTGTCTGAGGTAGGAGTCATTAGGTCGTACATGAGAACCCTAGGCGCTCTCCTACCAGTAAAATGCGTGAACTCTACGGCATCACTTCAGAGTTCTCAGAGTCATTTTGTATTTTCTTGCTCATTCTTGGTTCTTTTTCAGCTAGTTAAGAGTGCCTGATATTTGAAACCCCAGTTCCTATATGCCAGAGACCCTTAAACAGAAGCCAGTGACAGTGCCATCCTTGTTGACTGATCGACTCTCGGACCCAAGATGTAACCCAGTCCACCTCCTCCCTCTCCAGGGTTTGAAACTCTTCAACAACACCCTCAACCACGTGCTCCTCTAAACTTTCTGAACAATTCCCATGGTGGACAGACACACCAATTATTTAATCAGGGTGTTCCATTTTGGACAGCTCTCATCATTCCAAGCGGTATCGACATATGGAACCTAATTCCCCAGAACTTGCATCCCATAGTCCGACATCCGCTCTCTGGTTGGCCTAACTCTACCATGTGTCTTTTTCACAATAAGACCAATGGTTGCTCTGTGGTCTGCACAGATCTCCCTGGGTGGGCCTGAACCCCCGCACCAAAACCAACCTTTTCCTTCCCCGGGATAAACACCGGGCTTTCCAAGTCCCGCGTGGGGGTGTGGAGTCACACAAATGGAGCTGCCCTGAGCTCAGAGGTGGCGCCAGAGCCGAAGAGTGCCAACGCCGATGAGGTCAGCGCTATTCCAATCCCCTTAGCCCCCCCCCCCAAACACTGCGAGAAGCCTGCCCACCAGGCAAGGTGCATGTTCAATGTCAGCCGAGAAGGGCTCTAAACCAAGGCAGGTTAGGTATTTAAGCTTTTCCTGAACCTTGCTTTGGACGCCGGCAATTGGCTCTCGTTTCCTTCAGAGCGCTCCTGATTGTTTTGGCAGCGTCTCTGACTGCGTCTCCAACACCAATTCTTCCCCCACAGATCCCCCAAAAGGAAAGAGATATGCACAAAGCAGGTAGTTGTTTCTGTTCAACGATCTGGTCGCTCAGAAATGAGAACCTGGGCCTGTTCCCCTTGAGGCACAGCACCTGCCCCAGCCGCCATGGGGGTGCCCCTGGAGGTGGGTCCTTGATGGCCCAGGAGGCAAAGGGCCTGGCCCACGTAATGCTGTGGCAAAGGGCAGCTCATCGCAGGGGTACTGAGCCTCAACCCTGCACAGGACAGAGCAGCTCAGAGGAGGATGAAGACCACATCACTGAACAGGTCACTTGGTTGGCCAAACCCAAGGACCACCCTTCCTACAGGTAAGGAAAAAAAAGTGCTAAATACCTGTAGTCTCGGGCAGGAAGAGAAATACCTGGAGCTTTCCTCCCGGACTTTCGGTATTTTCTCATCCGAAAATACCGAAATCCAAACGGGTGGATTGGGCCACAAGGTCCTGAAAGCTCCTATTAAATCTAATGCTCTTTGAGTCAAGCTGGTTACTTGGAGGAATGGGCACCAAACCACATCGACTGCCCTCACTTTCCAGGACAGTTTGTGAAGAACATGTGCACACAAGTCAGCACTGACGGTGCTGGGGTGTCCACCGGCCCCTCACGGGTCTGTCTCCATTGCTGCCATCACTGTTACCGTCATCGTCATCACCACCGTCACCTAGGGCTCTGGGACGTTTAGCTGGAACGAACGTTCAGGAGTTCGTGGCCGTCCTAGAGACGACACGCTGTCTCTCACTCAGGGAACATAAAAGTTGTGTTTTATGTTGCCTATTTTGGTTTTCATCTTGACAACACCCCTTTGCATCAAATTCCTCGTCCCTTCTCCATCAGCACATGGGTGCACGCACACAGTTTACAAACGGTGTGGGGAATGGGATAGAGCAAGGTGTCAATTTGATCACTGAGTGGGGGGATTCTGTAAGCGAGATGCCATAGGTGAGCAACAAAGTACAGTCGAGGAAGCAGACAAGCTGAGGCAAGGGTCTGAGGAGCCAGTGACTTTCCTGCACACTAGCAGGCAAGGGGGAGGACCGCGATTTCTCCCTGTTTTCTAAGCCAATGTGATATACTTTGACAGAATCATGTACATAATGTCTTAGATCTCTCTCCACTTCTTGCTCCTCCACACAAAAACCATTCAGACCATCATGTAGAACAAGAAAAGGAAGAAGGAAGAACTTTCACTGTGTGTGCATATATCAAAACGTCAAGTTGTACCCCCAGAACAGTGGTCCCCAACCTTTTCGGCACCAGGGACCAGCTTCATGGAAGACAATTTTTCCACAGACTTGGGGTGGGGTAGGAGACGATTCAGGCGGTAATGCGAGTGACGGGGATCAAGGGGGAGCGGCAGATGAAGCTTCGCTCGCTGGCCCGCCGCTCACCTCCTTCTGTGCAGCCTGGGGTTTGGGGACCCCTGCCCTAGGGGGGTCCAAAATATACAATTTTGATATGTCAAATGATCTCTCAATAAAGCTGTTGGTGGCGGGGGGCGGGTAAGAGAGAAGGGTGGTAGCAGAGGGAGAAGCGAATCTCAGAGCATCACGTGTCCACTTCCTTCTACTGAAATCTAGAACAAAAGCATTTTGAAAGAGCATTAAAAATATGTCCGCCGGGTCATGGAGTAAAACCAAAGTCTTGAGCACTGACCGCACTAGAGGTCCACCAGTTCTCAGGGGGACCATATAACTGACTGTCCAAACTGGGGCCCATTTGAAAATGAAAGGAGACATTAGAACCAATTAGTGGGCATTAATTAATTAACAATCAGCTCAACTTAACTGTCCCGGCCCAATGGGGACTTATGTCGTCCTACAAATATGAGACCTTGGGCTCAGCTGATCTATGACTAATTTTTACCAAAGGATAAGTGAGAAAAATAAGGACAATGTAAGTATGTAGAGATGTGTCTACCATCATCCACTACCCCTTCTTGAGACGGTCTGTCCTTCACCTGTGATGCTGTTCTCCCCACTTTGTGTGTGTTAAAATGCTCTTTTTAAAATAAATGGGGACTTCCCTGGTGGCGCAGTGGTTGAGAATCCGCCTGCCAATGCAGGGGACATGGGTTCGTGCCCTGGTCCGGGAGGATCCCACATGCCACGGAGCAACTAAGCCCGTGCGCCACAACCACTGAGCCTGCGCTCTAGAGCCCGTGAGCCACTACTGAGCCTGCGTGCCACAACTACTGAAGCCCGCACACCTAGAGCCTGTGCTCCGCAACAGGTGAAGCCACCGCAATGAGAAGCCAGCGCACCACAACGAAGAGTAGCCCCCATTCGCTGCAACTAGAGAAAGCCCATGTTCAGCAATGAAGACCCAACACAGCCAAATAAATTAATTAATTAAAAATAAATTAAAAAACAAAAATAATAAAAAAATAAAATAAATGAATTTGTTCTAAGGGTAGATAACAGGGATATGTTATTTCTGTTGATCTGTTTGTTTGCTTGTTATTTTTCAAGTACTTAATTGACACAGTAAAAGTTGGTGAGCCTATGTCAATCCACCCAATATTTAAAACATTTCCCAAATTGTTTAAATCCCCAAATCTGGGACTACTTATGTGGATCTCTCCAGCTGACTAGGGAAAGTCTGGGTTTCAGCCTGTTGGCTGCCCCACACCCACACAGCGCTCAGACCCACCCATTCCTCCAGTTGTGCGGCATTATTATTTCCTAAATATTATTGCCTATTATTCATTTTTAACTTGGACCCCCTTCCCCGCGAATCATCAGAGGGGGTCAGGTCCCTTGAGTCCCAGAAGGGCAGCGCCTGCACCCCACAACGTTCGCCCATTCCCAGCCCTCCCCCACCCAGGAGCCGCGGCTCCCCCAGCATCACAGATACTGGAATTTGCCTCCGAACCATCTGGCCTGCATCGCCATGCAAACGACATCCCCACCGAGGGAGCCCAAGGCCAGGTTGCTATCTCAAGACCCCATGTTGGTTTGTTGTTATTTTTAAAGACAGCTCATTCAGCCGCGGCAGGGAACTAATTTCTTTTCAGCAGGGCTACAGCACCCATCCTGAAGTCAGGGCAGCCGGACAGAGATGGAGGAGCTGGGGGCGGGGGAACTCGTATTAGCACAATTTCTAGGCTCAAAGTCCTTTGTGACCTGAAAGATCTCCAGCTGTTAGATTATAAATTGGGGTTTAATTAGAGCCTTGTCAATCAACCCTTATCCCTGCCTTGGTTTGGGCAAATGGTTCTTAGTTTGGCAAGTCATTAATTAAGTTCGGAGAACACACGCTCAGGTTTTTGTGTCAAGCAGAGAAGCAGATGCGGGTGGTTTTCACTCTTCCAGAACTTCTTTTGTTCTCATTTTAGAGAGCAGAGATGCATTCCATTGGCTTCAGAAAGATAACCAGAGATGGGGAGGTTTACAAGTCTTGAAGCATCTATATCTTGTTAATTCAGGGGCAAAGACGAAGGCACAACTTTGTCTAGAGGTTGAAGTCTGAGATTTGTGTTAACCGCCACCTGACTCTCGGTTCTGACCGTGGCGCCAAGCAGCCTCGGGCAAGCTACTGAGAGTCAGCTACTGAGCTTCGCTCCTCCCATCTCTAAGGTGAGAGCAGTGATAGTAGCGAACTTGTCAATATTGCTCTTTCATTCAGCTATTATTTAGCGTCATCTACTAGGTCACAGGCACTGGGCTACGTTCTGGGAGTCTCACTGTCAATAAAGCAAACAAAGGCCTTGCGAGGTTTACATTCCGAGCGGGAGAGTGAGGGAGGCGACAGCACACCAATAAACAAATAAAGATGCAATGTAATGCCCCGTAAGGCTAAGTGCCAAGAAGAAAATTGGAAGAGAGTGCAGGGAGAAAAATCAGACGGGGTGTAAATGCACGTTGAGGGCTTAGGATGGTGCCTGGCACATAATAAGCGGTCCAGTTAGGGATGTGATGATAATGATGCTGACGGTGACGACGATGGCGGTGAGGATGGTGACGGTGAGAAGTTTGGTGAGAGCGATGATGATGATGATAACAGTGGTGTCAGTGACGATGACAGTGATTCCTGAAATTGTTGGCACACCAGATCCCTTCCTTCATCTTTTTCCATCCTTGGAAACAACACTTCAACCATCCTAACTGGAGTGAAAGGATGCCAAAACCATGCCCACTTTTTCTTTCTTCAAGTTCAACACTTCTCCTTAGATTTGGCCAAAGGTTTTGGAGCAAGTGTTCAGCTAGAGCTTCATGAAAGAGCAACACACATGCACGGCCCAAAAAAAGCATCCAAACTGGGAAAGAAAAGCGTTCCTTGTATTTTCTACTTGGCAACGAGCTCGTCTTAAATCAGAACAGGACTGATTCCTCGTAGATAGGAACTCTTAGAACCAGCTCTCCTACTGCCCTGAGCCGCACGTGGCTGAGTGCCCCTCAGCTACACCTAGGCCTTTTATTAGATTCTGGGAGGAAGGCTCTTAGGCCAGGCTGTTCCATTACTAATTTAGCACCACAAAGGCAAAGCACAGCACAAGGAATGAACTCTGCTTGCCTCCCCCACCCCCCAGCCCTTTATGATTAGTGATCATCCCTTGGCAAAATAAAAGCGATGGTCATTTCCCTGTGAGCCTGTGACAGTGACAGAATAGTCCTGTTCCAAGGGCGTTTCTGGCTTCATCCCAAATATGAGGTCATCATGTTCATCTAGCTTTGGACAAAATCCACGTATTTGCCACTGAGGCTAGAGCCAGGCTAAGCTGGAGAATGAATCATCCCCATCCATCTCTCTCTCCCCGTCTCCGTGAGTGAAGGCGAGAAGATAGAAGGAGATGACAAATAACACTAAGGGAATCCCAAGCATTGCTGTTTCTGCTCATCCAGACACATTTAGAGGGAAAGCATTTTGTTGTATTAAGGGGCATTCAAACAATACTGTTAACCAGGAAGGATAAAAACAAAGTTCCGTTATTTGGGGATTTTTTCATTGCAGTGAAAACATTTCTAGCTTAAGAAAAAAAAGGAATCCATGGGTTGTTCTGGGATAGTGCAAAGGCTTGACAGGAGAATTCCAGAACCAGGTCTCAGAATGGCTGGGAAGCTGCACGGCTCTAGGGCCCTGGCGGGCAGCCTGTCTCCAGAGACCACCGTCAGAATGAGTGAACGCCAACCATTCTAGCCTTTGGGTCAATGGACATCAGCCCAGGCGGCAGCGGATGGGTGTTTAAGGTGGATTTGCTAATGGACTGGGAGGGTACCTGGAGGGGCAGATCGAGCTGGAGGCGACCACCGAGGTGTTGGCCTGGCAGGAATGCAGTAAGAGCGGACGTTCTGGGTGGGGGTGGGGTGGGGGAATCAAGAGTTCAGATTCGAACATGAGAAATCTCCAAATCCAAGAATCTGAAGGAGTAAATCAGCCGGCGCAGAGAGAATGCTGAGTGTGGTGCCTGGCACCTGGAAGCTACTCAAAAATATTACCCATTTGGCCGCTTCTTGATCACCTTACAGCGGGCAGGGCTCTGCCTATCTTTGCGTGATTGTCAGCCTCCTTGCATTTATCTCCCCGTGAAGGTCCAGGAAATATGAGCTGCGACTCGATGGGGGCCATCCCGGGCGGCTGGGGGGAAGATCAATGTCCTGTTTGAAGGGCGAGTTCCCCGGGGTTCACGCGCCCACGCATCCTGAAACCCGATCACGGCTGTGTCTTTCATGAAGATGGAATCCTTGACAGGTGATTATTTTTGCTCCCCACTGCATATCAAACATGCTAAAGATTAGTCACTTGTTAAGGGCCACCTGTTGACAAGGAAGGCGGAAGGCGGCAGGCAGAGATTCCTGCTGTTCCGGCCGGGATCTGATTATGCGAAGCACCAAGTGCCTTCACCCCTGAAGCCACTGACAGCCAGGGAGCTGGGGCCTGGGGCTCTCTGGAATTTGGGCAAAGACCCTGCGGCTGGCTGGCCTCTTGGCTTAACGAGCTCCTACTGACCATTCAGGTCTCAGCTGAAATGCCCCTTCCTCCAGGAAGCTGCCCTGCCCCAGCCCTGAGGAGCCCCCATTGTGCGCTCTCATGGAGCACCTGGCTTTCCCCCTCCAGCTCTTCCTATATGCAGTGATTTTATTAATCATCTCTTATGATGTGTTCAGCACTTATCTCCCATACAACTGAGCTTCCTGGGGCGGAAGGCCCCAATCTTTGGATTCTTTAACTCCATCCCGGACTGATCAATATTTATTGACTGGCCGTTGGCTGCAGAACGGAATGGGAAAATATGGGTTTATGAGTAAATACAGTACAATCATCACTCTGCGCCATTCTGACCTAAGAGATTAAAAACAAACCCCCCCAAATTTGGAGGACAGGTATTCACCAGTTCTAAAACCACTGGTTCCAATCTGTGGGCTACAGGGAGGGGCAACAATGTGAATTCATACTGGACCAAGGATTATCTTTACTGAAATGTTTTATGATGAAAATTGAAAGACGTAAGTAGGGGAAAGTGTGATGAGCCCCCATACACCTACCAACTACATTCATCAGTGCAAGACTTCGCCATGCTTCCCAGAGTTCATGTCATTTCTTTCTTTTCTTTCCATACTTAAAAATGCATCTTTTAAAAACATAGGCATTTTCTTCCAATAATAGCAAAGGCATCTTGAGAGAAAATACTCTGTCCATATGAACTGGATTACGATTTTTAAAATGCACGCTATTGCAATGACCGATTTTCTAAAATTAAGAGTGTTACAAATTCACAGAAGGCATTCTTGTCAGGCTGTATTTTCTTAACTCACAGACATTAAAAGTAACAACAGCTATCCTGAGGAGTCTGGGATATATTCTGATGTCAAACGTGAAAAGCACGGGAAACTTTGGTTTAAAACTTCATTTTAGCCACAACCAGGATTTCTCCCTGGGCCCCCTCCTGTTGGAAGTGGCAAAGGGAACAGATCAGAGAGGCGTGGGGGTCTTTTTCTTTGAGTGGTTTCTGCTCTCCCCATGCCGAGCTGCTCCAGGAGAGGTGGCCCGTGGTGAGGCCGTGGCCCAGAATGCACCCAGGGTGAGGCCAGTCCGGAGTGGACTCGGGTTTCTAAATTGCTTAGGGAGATGGATTCAAATGTCCAGTATGCGGGATACCTAACAGATAACATGGTTCTCGTCCTAGTCTGCTGTTTGCTAACTGTGTGTCATCGCTGGATCCTCTTAACGCCTGAACTACGGTGCTGGTCCTTTGCAAAATGAGTATAAGAATTCTGACCTCCCTGCCCCGCTTCTCAGGGTCAAAGACCCAAATGAGAACTAGAGAAGTGTTTGCAAGCTGCTGGGCGCTGCACACATTTTCAAGGGCACGTGATGTCCACCTTTGCTCCGGGCTTTGTGAAGGCTCCTGCTTGTCGGGGGCGGGGTGCACCTTGGCGCTTCACCGAGCGTCGCAGCCACTTTGCCCTCCCACTCTTTGTCTTCATCCCAGCCGAGGTGGCCCCCGCCCGAGGAGGCCAGGACATCTGGACCCAACGCAAAGACACCCAATCGATCAGCGGCTTTGCCTACGACACTCCAGACAACTGCCCCAGCGGGTCCTTTCCTCGCCAAAAAGGCCAAATGGCCATCAAACGGTTGACCCCAACCCCCGCCCCAGTGCACAGCCCAAAGCTCCATGCTGCACATGCAGGTGGCGATGGCCTCGTCCACAGGGGGCAGGCTGGCCACTGCAACTGTGTGGTCCAACGCAGCAGTTTCGAGCCTGGCTCCTCTCATCCCAGAATCCCCCGGGGAGGTTTCAGAAAGGACCCTCACCCAGGCCTCACCCTGGAGACGCCGGGTTGGACTCTCCGGCATTGGGGTCCAGGCACTGGTGTTTGCTGACAGCACCCAGGTCGTTCTAATGTGCGGCCGGGGCTGAGAACCGGCAGGCTAACCGATCGCTCAGGTCACCACCTTGCCTGCTCCAGCTGCTGAGAAATAAATTAACCAAATCACTTGTTCGACAAAAATCGTTTTCTAACCAAACAAAATAATAAAAACTTTATCCAGAGCCACATGGAGACTGACCCACAAAGATCAAACAAAAGCACCACTGGCCTCCAACCCTCAATGGAAGAGATTCCAGTGGGCTGAGTGACCGTGACAGCTTGGCTGGTCTTGTCCGTGTGGAGTTCACCTGGTGACGCTGTCGCTGGTTCAAGAGCCGGAGGTGAGCTTTGTGCCTGAGCTACTTTAACCCCTTGAGCGTTGGCTGTTTCTCTGACAATATCCTGTCCTGCCAGGACCAATACTATTCATTCACTCGTCATTCTGACGGTTGTGGAGGCTTCCCTGCACACCAGCTGTGCTAAGTCACAAGGATATATCGATTAGGATTTGATCACTGTCTTCAGATGGGGAGGAGTTATGGGAATACAACAATAATTACAGCTGTAATTTATTGCGTTTCCTTTGTGCCAGGCATTCTGCTAAGAACCTGACATGCGTTCTCTTGTCTGATCACTACGGCACCTCCATGAAGTAGTGAGTATTATTATAATCATTCTCTGTAGAGGAATCTGAGGCTCAGAGATGTTGGGTAATTTGCGCAAGGTCACACAGCAAATAGTGCTAGAGCTGGCATTTCAACCCAGCCCGTGGCTCCAGGTGGATGCTCCTCAGCTCACACACTGCTGCTTCCCACAGTGGAATCACCAGGACATGGATCCACAAGCATCGGGAGGCTGTCAGTGAATGCAGAGGCTCCACTTCTGGGGCCATAAGAAGGCTTCCCCTCCACGGCAGCTTGTTGATATTGGCTGATTTTCAGCTCTGTTTACGCTGACTCCAGCGTGGCTCAGAGGGAACAGTGGGGCTGATAAGTGGTTGACAACCCGCACCCTGCACGAAGCCCTGATTGGCTGAGTTTGCCAGTTTCCACGATGTAAACACTCCCACCATGGCTGATTTTGAACTTCCAATGTGATGTCACTGAACTCAGAGCTGGGAGAGATGCCCACAGTCAGCTCTCACCAGCTGGTGTAAGTGGGCTCCAGCAAACCTGGGAGGACTTCTCTGATTCTCTCCACTTGAAGGTCTTTGGAGGACCATTAGGGATCGTCTGATCCTTTCTAATTTTGGTTCACGCAGGAGTTTTTAGACTGGAATCTCCATAACGGAAGGGGCCATTCCTAGTCTCGCTCACCATTCACCTACCCTTCTACAGTCCTGGCTTAGTGTCTGCTAAGGAGTCGTCCTCTCTGGCTTGATGGGACGATGGCTTGGCCAAGGTGGCAGTGATGGAGCTGGCAGGATTAGGGCTTGTTTCAAAGGTAGGGTTGATGGGATTTGCTGTTGTTCGGTGTGGAAGGCAAAAGGGAGGGGCCAAGCCTGACCCCTTATCCTGAGGATTGGAACTGGATTTTACGGGGATGGGAACCACTGGGAAGGGCAGGTTTGGGAGCAGAGAAATGCAAAGCCTGGTTTGGACCATCCGAGTTGCCTGTTAGACCTGTAACAGGAGGCTGAGTAGGCTGTTATATATGCCAGTCCAAGGGATGTTGACAATGCAGTCGGGGACAGGACTGGCAAACCCTGGACCCCACGAATTGGTGGAAGAAGGGCTGAGGTGGAAACACTGGAGATGGTGGTTGGTGATGAGATGCTTGGAACTAGAGAGGGAATACAGTGACAGTCCATACGCTCTTGGGTTTGACCATGGAAGGGATGGATAAGAGCTTTGGAAGAGAAGATGTGTCGGCTCTGAGAGGCTTGAAGCATCATTGACAATTCTACATCATTATTAGGGCCACAAGTATCAGGACAGAAGCAGGTTTGGAGAGAGTGAGACATTCGGCGTATGAAAGAGAAATCAGTGGACAAAAGTTGGGCTTTTAAATAGGTAGTCCTGAGGAAATTGGTTATCAACAGGAAAAATAAATTAGATTCTTACTTCAGATCATTTACAAAAATAATTTCTAGATAAAGTCTTATAAAAGGATAAAACAAAGTTTAAAAATCTCTAGAAGAAAATGTAGAAGACCCTATGATATTAGGACAGAGAAGGACTTTTCTAAAAAGCATCAAAAATTCACAAACCATAAAGGGTTATACTGTCAAAAATTATGCTGTTAAATGTTACTACATGCTAAATAAAGTGAAGAGATAACCCACGTGCTGGAAATATATGTGCAGCGCGTACATGTGGCAAAGAATTGGTATCCGACCTACATATATAAAGAACACCTATGAATCAATAAGAAATGAAAAACAACCTAATAGGAAAAAAGGAGCAGAGGATATGAGCAAGTGATTCATAGAAGAGGACACCCTACTGACCTGTCATGGGGAAATGCCAGTTAAAGCCAAAAGGAGGTACCGTTTGTTCCCCACTGGTAAGTTTGGAGAAAGGAGACCACGGGGGTGTTGATGGTGTCTGTGAGCTTGAGAAGCTGACACCACAGCTCCGAGAACAACACCCGTCTCTACTGAAATCCAGTATGTGCGACCCTCTACCCGGATGGCACGTCCGCATAGACACCGAGAGGAACTTCCATCCACATATGGGACGGTCCACTGCTGCTGAGTGAATTGCAGCAAAAACTCTGAAATAACACAGATATTCACTGATGGGAGAGCTGATAACTAAATTGGGGGAGGTTCACTCAAAAGCACACTCCAGAGCGGCGAACTTGAGGGACAGAGCTACGGTATCACCACGGATGAATCTCCAGGCATCGTGCGAAGCCAGCAAAGCAATTTGCAGGATGAAATGTGCTGTAGGAAACCATTTATAGAGCATAAAAACATGCAAACCAACACCTCACATTGTTTATGGAGGAATCTACATGTGGCCAAAATATAAAAACATGCCAGGGGATGACAGACATCGAAATCAGGATAGTGGTCGGCTCTCAGGAAGGGAGAAGGGAAGGCGGGGCCGGGGAGGAGTACGGAGCGGAGTTCCAATGCCTCTGCAATGTTTTCCTTCATAAGATAATATCCAGATAAACAGTGTAAAAGGCTAATGTTGGTAAATCTGAGCTCTAAGTGTATGGTTACTGGTTACTTTATTCTCTGTACTCATCTGTAGGCTTGACATATTTCAAAGTTTTTAAAGGACAGACATTCCTTTCTTACTGAGCTGGACTTTAGATTCTAGAACTTTCGGATTTTAAGTCTAGAGGAAGGATTTTACATATTGTTGAATGTCATCACTTTGGGCCCTTCATTTCAACCTGCTAAAATTTACTGAGTTCATAAACATTTAGGAAAGCACCTCCTAAACAGCAGGTCCTAAGCTGTGGGCTTTAAGTTGTTTAGAGAGGCATTGGGCATAACTGTCTACCGTCTTTTGAATCGCTACTTTCTCACCAGCTCATGAGAATTACTTCTGAGCTTTGGGAATTCTGCTGTTTGATAAAATGGCTTGTTTTCAGTCAAGTATTTATAAAAATAGTGATTAGGTCTGCTGCCCAACAATGTACATATAGTTAACATTATTGTACTGTACACTTAAAAATGGTTAAAATGGTACTTTATGGCATGTATTTTTTAACCACCAAAAAAAAAAGAAAGAAAAAGTCAGTAGGACAGCATTAAATGCAGAGCCCTGTGGCAGGCTACTAGAGACTTCTCTCCAGATTAACTTTACATCCTAATCGACTCCGTGCCCGTGCATGCACGTGTGCATGTCTGTACACACTACATTTCACTTACAGAAACGTGGCCCAAGTTTTAGATGGTCAATTCAGGAAGGAAAATATCCTGAATCACCTCGAAGCATTTTTAAATTGTTTGCTCAATTAGTAGAAAGAACAAAAAGTTTGCTGGGCACAGATCTTCTTGTGTCTGTTTATGAAACCCAAGTGACAGCATTACGGGAGAAAGAGAACCCTCCGAGGGCCTTCTGTTGGCGAGAGTGTCCCCTCTTTACTCTTCACCCCGGGCAGTGGTTGGCCCCTGGTGTTCTGAGGCCCCACAGTGGGTTTCACGTCTCTTCCTGCCTGACGACAAAATCTACCCTTGAACAGCCCCTCCCTGAGCTGTCTCATCTCCCCTCCTCCTTCTGCATTTTTATTTTCTTTACCACTCTTCTTTTCCTGCGTGTTTTGTTTTTTCCTTCTTTGCTATGCCGCTCCATCAATATTTAGTTTCTAAATATTTAGTTTCCACATTGCTGCTCTTGTACTGTTTAGCCAGAATCACTTGTCAATTCGCTCATTCACCACACAGCTCCTCGGCCCTGGCTGCAAGAAGAATCACCTGGGAAACTTCGAAGAGGTACCCCAGCCCCACAGCAGGCCAATTAAGTCAGAATCTCAGGATGAGGTTTTTTGTCAAAAGCTTCCCAGATGACACTGCTGTGCAGCCAGGGTTGAGAAATGCTGATTTCATAGATACTAACTAAATCCTTCTGTACACCAAGTTGGGGGTTCCTAAGGGGGAGATAAGGAGGCCTTCCTGGAAGAGGTGACGGGTAAGTGTGGTAGGTTGCATTTCCCGGGGCACAACAGCAGCGCCCATCCCGAAAGCTCCTGAGCCACGGGGACCCTGATGTTGCTCATCACGTGGTCAAGTTCTCCCCACCTTGAACCTGGGCAGGTTTGTCACTGCTTTCACCAGCAGAATGATGGACGTGGTACTGCCAGCCCTTACCTGGGCTCTGCTTCCTCACTTGGTACTTCCTGTCTTTCAAGGAACAGGTCTATCTCATTTAAGTTATCAAACTTGTGAGCATGGAGCTGCTCTCATAATTCCGTTTTTATCCTTTTAACGTCCACGGGATCAGCGGTAACGACTCCGCTTCCCTTTCTGAGCTTGGTCATTTGTGTCTTCGCTCTTTCTTTGTTCGTTAGCCTGGCTGGAAGTTTATCGATTGTGTTGATCTTTTCAAAGAACCAGCTTTAGGTTTTGTTGATTTTCTCTAAAAAAATTTAAAAGTTCCTGTTTTCAATTTCATAGATTTCTGCTCATTTTTAAAATGATTTCTTTTCTTCCACTTTAGGCCTAAATTCCTCCTCCTTCTCTAGTTTCCTAAGGTGGAAGCTTTGTTACTGATGTCAGATCTTCCTTTTTAGTATTTGCATTTAACTTCATACATTTCCCTCTTCTAAGCACTAGTTTCATTGCATCCCACAATTTTTGATAAGCTGTATTTTTGTTCTCATTTAGGTCAATGTATTTGAAACAATTTCTCTGGAGATTTCTTCTTGGACCCACAGGTGATTTAGAAGAGGTCTGTCTTCCTCTTCCTCGGGATGCTCCAGCTGCCATGACAGGGGAGGCCCAGGCCCCAGGAGAGGCCAAGTGTGGACACTAGCGGGCCACCTGCACTCAGCCGTGTCACTGAGCCCCCGAGAGGCCTGCACAGTTGAGCCTTCAGGCGGGGCAGCTGCAGCTGAGCTCTGCCCGCGATGGCCATGTTCAGCATCAAGGTAGGATCGGGCAGCTGCCGCTCTAAGCTGCTGAGTTAAGCTGTAAGCGAGGAGCAGCAGGTAACTGCACAGCCCGTGGAGACGGCGGGGACAGGCGGCAGGCTTCCCGGCCAAGGGGAGAGGAGTGCAGTCCCAGGTTCGGGAAAGGTCTGGCTCCTCTGTGGGCTGCAGGCCTCCAGCGTCACTAGAGCGCACGGTCTGGGGAGAAAAACACCACCCACTCCACTTAAAAAACAGCAAAACGAGGAAGCGGAAACTCGCACGTCCAGTGTCTCCACGTTGCAGCTGCACCAAAGGCGTAGGCGCCGAGGGAAGCGTAGCACTGGCCCAGCTTCAACTCGGGGCCTCTGCAGCTTTCCCCCGCCCACGCCCCGTCCCCCAGAGAACCCACAGTGCCCCCTGCGTGCAGAACAGAGCCATCTCCCCTCTGGGTTTGGGCCGAGAGTGAGGGTGGGGTCAGCTTTGCTCTAGAAGCTGTCTGGATGGGAACAAGCCGTTCCTCTCACTTGACCTCTGAGGGTTTCGTTTATTATCCGGTGAAATGCCACTGGTGATGATCTCTCCTCGTGAGCCGCTTCCCAGCCGGGCACCGAGAACGTGACTGACGTCCAGACCTTCGCCAGCACCATCTCTACGCCTCTGGCCACGTCCACGGCTGCTGCTGGCAGCTCTAACGGGAGCTTTGTGGTCATCGTTTACCCTTTGTGACCTGCAGACATGCTTGGCTCGGGCACTTAGGGACCATACGTGCTGCTGCGAAGCTGCCTCTGTGCCCACGTTCCCCATCTTCAAGAGCAGAGCCCAGGTTTTTGTTGGGGACCCTTCCCCACCCTAAATGAAAGGTTGGAGCTGACCCCACGCAGGATCCTAGGTCCTTGCAACTCAGGTCTGGCCCGTCAGTGTATCACCTACTCCTGCCAGAGTGATTGGCTCATGGCCCAATGCGGCCAATCAGCGCCACTGACTCAGTCCCAGGACTTCTGTGGACGCACCCTGGTATCAGGCCCAACTTTTCTACTCCCAGGCATGTGTCCCAGGATATAAGGTTCCCGCTGATATAAGGGCAGAAGGGGCAGTTCGGTTTAGAACGTTCTCGCCTGGAGCATCCTTGCCAATTGTGTGACCTTTGCCCTCCATCGCTCTGCTTTGTGGTCCTCCCAGCTGTAAAAAGAGAGAGGGGTTGGCTTCGCTTCCCTCCAGGGCCCCTTCCAACCCTAAGACTCTGGGAATCCAGGAAATCCCAATTTAGATACACGGCTTCGGAAACTGGCAGCAGACAGAGAATGGAATCCGGAAGGCCCTGGCCATTGTGAACGCCAAGTCTAGACGATGGAGAGGGGGCCACTGAGGCAGGAAGAAGTGAAAGTCCCCTTCTCAGCGCCGCACCTTCCAGGAAGCAATAACCACACAAGTCTCAGCAACGCTCCCAAGGCTGCGATCTGGTTACCCTGGGGCACAGCCAAGGCCGCTGTTATTGTCCTCTGTCTGTTCACATCCAAACCCTCACACACCCAACCTAGTGCTTCCTCTGTGATAACACCAGTAGCAGGAGCTGCCCCCCGTGTCATCCTGGACAAACAGGTGATGTTTATTTACAGCGTGTAAAAGAGACCATCTGACCAGCCGTGCCAGCTGAGAGCCACGGAGGCTGATAAAGGCGGCTTATCACAAAGGATTAGCAAATGTTATTTTCTCTTTGTTTGTTTGAAGTCCGGCATTTGGACAGTCACTGTGAGGCCCAGTGTGGTCGGGGCCAAGTTTAACAGTGACCACAGAGATGGCAGTGATTGCTCGGTGAAGATGAAACAGAATGAAATGAGCCAGCCGGCCAGCGCTATGTGCCAGGGAGAGACACGGCAGGGACCGTCAGGCTGGTTTGACAGCGAGAGACACAGTGAGGGTTAGTGAACTAGGTTGGCTTTGGACAAAATAACCACATGAAGCGAAAATTCTACGTGCAGATGCCCCGGGCCTCTCAACCTTGATGTTCATCATATAAATCACTGAGGCACCTGTGCATACCCGGGCTGCACCCAAGCAACGGAATCCGACTCTGGGGGTGCAACTTGGGCGTCAGTAATGCAGCCGAGTGTGAGATGCGTGCCCTAGATTAATGCTTCTCTCTCGTGCATTACGTCCCTGGGAATCTGGTTCAAGTGCAGGTTCCAATTTGGTAGATCTCGGGTGGGGCCTGAGGTTCTGCATTCCTGACATCTTCCTGGGGATGCCCACGCTGCTGGTCTGGGGACCACACGTCGGGTAACAAGCCTAGCTGACTGTTGTTCAAATGCCTCCAGCACTGCCCCTAGTACTCCCCGATGCTGGCAGAAGTGGGGCAGAGAGAGGGCTTCTCCTCTGTGGAAAAGGTGGGCTCAAGCTGCTACTGACCCAGCAGAGGAGAGCAGAGGTTGGAGCCTGGGGCACCACTGCAGCGGGTGGGACTGCGCGCCCTCTCAGGCAGGCGCCCCCAGGCTGAACGGGGCTGGGCTTTGTGGGTGAGCACCAAATGCGGGTCGGGGGACAAAATCTCATGATGAGATGCTTTCTAAAACACCCTTATTGAGATATAATTCACATACCATAACGTTCACCCACTTATCGTGCACAGTCAAGGATTTGTAGTATCTTCCCAGAGTCTACAGCCATCACAGCTATCTGGGGCTAGAATATTTCGTCACCCCCAAGGCTGCTATTTCAGGCCACTTTCACGCCAAGGCCAGCGCCACCTGCAGGAAGATTAGGTGCCTGAAGACTGTGTGCGAATACGAGAGGGAGCTGGACCCTTGGTTGGAAGCATGGAACACCGGCCCATCCGTCAGGGGAGGCGGAGGACACTGATTATCACCGACTTCAGGAAGCCCTCCAAGCCTTCCACACCCATTAACCTCCCCAGCCAGGCTGGGGACCCCGTGAGGGCAGGGTCTGTGCCTTTCTTCTCTGCAGCCGCATGCCTGGCCCCGCGCCGGACCACAGTAGGGTACGGTGAGTACGTGTATGCCAAGACCTTGCACCCAGACCCCGCTCTGCTACGGCGCTAGTGTCTGGGAATGGGCAGGGTGTGGTTTTGAATTTGTTCTCTATGATTTTAGTAGAACAAACACTGAATTACCACCCAGATGGCTTTGTCTCAATCTCACAGTTGGCACCTGGGTGTCCTCACGTGTACAACAGAGAGGAGCCCCCTCCCAGGCCCAGAGCTGTCCCAGGGCTTCTGTAACCCAGGAGCTCTGAGGGTAAAGTTGGAAGCAATGAATGGAGTTAAAGGTTGGAAAACTCTTGCTGAGTATAAAGCAACGGAGATTTCCCCGAAGTTGGAGATGCCTTCAGGGAGGGAGCCCCCATTTCTGGAGATATTTTAGGTGAACGCTTTCCCAAGATGTTACACAGGAGGCGTAGGTGACCTTGAGATCCTCCTGGAATAGGGTGCTCCTTCGGGTAAAAGACGGATTCTTACTAAGTGCTGACCATATGCTCACTCGTGATTTCTATCCTCCTATCAGCCAGGACGGACGAGGCTGGCTGCAATAACAAAACTTGGTGCTACAGACATGAAAGCTTGTTTCTCTTTCACACGATGTAATCCGCCTGCCCTGTGTTCTGATCTCCCAAGTGCTGGCTGGGAACTCTCTGACACTGACCCTGCCACCATCCATGTGTTACCGGCTGCCATGGCACAGGCCAAAGAGTCCCGGCAAATCACACCCTGGGTTTTTAAACTTCCACCTGGAAGATACGTCACTTCTGCACACCTTTGTCTGCACCGCAAGGGCACAGAGAGGTGCAAGTCTACATGGGCCTAGAAGTCGGGGCTCAGCCCCAGTGACCACCACAGTTCCTCTCACTTGCGGGCTGCCCAAAGGCACACACGCTGTGGCTATTTTCCAGGCCGCATTATTATTATTTTATAACAACAGTCATGGTCATGATAACACATATTCAGTTATTAGGTGCAAAACACCACTCCATGTGCTTTCCATGAATGCATTCTTTCGTTCATTCCACAGTTATAGATTGAGGACCTACTATGTGCTGAGCGTTGAGCAAAGCAATTCACAATCATTATCTCATTTATTCTTTGGGACAACCCCATGAGACAGCGCACGCGTCAGGGCTTGTCAAGCTTAGGCAGAACAGGAATATTTAGGAATTTCTGTGCCAGACTCTCCGGACCAGATTCAGGCCCAGAGGCACTGGAACCAGGAGTAACAGCTCATGGCTGAGGCCCCTGGGAGGCGACACCGTAGCTTGAGGGCCGGCGCTGGGCAGGTCCTTCCCGCCACCAGCCTTCCTGTGAGGGAGAGTGGGTAATGGTCTCAGGACGCAGCACGAAGAGGAACCCTGTTTCCACGCTGCTCAGAAGCCACAACGCAGCAAAGGCTCACGACAGACGTCCTGTGGACGACAAAACTGAGCCTCCAGGACGTTCAAAATAAACCCACAAGGTAAACAACCACCACCACCCAGGCCCCAGCTGGACGGTGGCACAGCCAGGCCAGGGCAGTCCACTCCTGGCCCCACTGCCGAGCTGCAGGGCCTGGGTGTCACACGCGAGCACGTTCTAGGGGGACGTTCACAGCCAGGGAGGCTGATGTGTGTCCCCCACTGTCACTGCAGCCTCCCAGGCTCCCAAATCCACAAGGGCAGGGAGCAGACAGCTCCCCGCAGACAACCTGCTCCTTCCCAGCTTCTGCTCGGCCTCTGACCCCATTTGGCCCCTGGGCACTGCCTTCCCGGCCACAGGACGGCTGTGAGGCTGGTGAGCAGGGGGGGGGGGCGGGAGGGAGGCACGTCTCAGGCTGGATTTATGGTCTCACTCCAGCCTCTCTACTACGCGAGCATCTTGGGCAAACCCTTCACCCGAGTCTCAACTTCCCGGTGGGTAGAACAGGAATAAAGTAACAGCAGAGCTCTGACGATTATTGTTAAATGGGGATGATGAGCACGACAGCTAGTTCCAAGCTGAAAAGGGCTTTCTGCACATTAGCTGCTTTTCAGTGTCACCTCTGAATGAATTTGTTTCCATTTTGCCATAGACATTTGTGGATGATCTCCTGGTAGGACAGTGCCATCTCAACTAGTGATGCCATAGCCCAAAGGTTTTAACGACAGCTTTTCCTGACTCCCAACAAAGCCGTGACCTGCTCGCCCAGAGAGCCCCAGCCTGGTTCCAGCGTGGGGAAGGCGGCCCTGGGCTCCGGGGCAGTGGGTGTGGGAATGCAGTGGCGGTAAGACTCACACAGCACGGCGGGGACTGTGGGCTGGCTTGATCCCTTCCTGTGTCTTCTATGAAAGAAGAAGGAAAAAATCCTCCTTCTGAAACAAACCCCACTACGAATAGAACTAAAATACTCATTTACAGACTCCGAATCAGACGTCTTTTGGCTGTGAGAGCATCCTCTACATCTGACAAAACAGAGATGAGTGGCAACTGCCCTGCCCCTCCCCGGGTCTCCTTCTCCACCACGTCCTGGGACACAGCCTGCCCAGGAGATGAGTGCAGGTGGGACATTCGGGGCCCCTGGAAACCACCTGGCGATGCTCTTCTAAGTACCCTGAGGAGGTGGGGAGGAAGCCCCCAGCCAGTGGAGTCTTCCTGGCCTCTCACACGTGCAGATCGCCCCCTTTAACGAGCTGCAACAGGCTTTGGCTTGAAGCCTCTGGCAAACCCCGGCGTCCAGCGTGAGTTTCATAACACCGTTATGGTTTATTGCGTTCATTTTTACGTTAGATTCTAATGGTGACGAGAAATTACCATTTCCATCAACGGCCGTGATGCAAACTTCTTGCAAAACAAAATAAAATAAAAACGAAACAAGACTTGATTTAAAGAAATAGTAAGTGCGTGGTAATAGTACAAATGGAACAGAGGTAAAGGGAGACCAACGGTCAAAGTTTCAGAAATGTAGTTTTCATTCAACCAGACAGAGTGAAGGTGAATAAGACAAAGTGTATACAGCAAGAGTCCAATGTTATCAATATTTTAATTTACGTTTTCACTTCTCTCCTATTGCATGAGTTTCAAAACATCACAGTGGCTATGCCTGGGGAAGAGAGTAGGATCTCTACAGGGGGATCAGAAACCGCTGTCCCGGCGAATCATCACCTTTCAATAGCGAAGCAGAGACAGGGTGTCATTTGGAAAACGCATTTTCTCACCCAACCCCAGGGGCCATCCTTGTCCTCTGCCAGAAGCACCTCAGAACTACTCCCCCGCCTCCCAGTCTCTCCTCTGCTGACCAGTTCAGCACCTCATCTTGGCCTGGGTTGTTTAAAAAACTAAAGCAGGCCTTTTTTTTTTAAAGGCAACTTTAAAAACAATAGTCACAGCTACCGTGCATTACACGTTCTCGTAAATGTTTTCCCAGAGTTATCTCTTCATCACACGCTCTGACAGGACTGTAGGCCTCTCCTTTCTCCAACGGAGCCACGGAGCAAATGGCAGAGGCTGGATTTGGGCCCAACTCTGTCCAGCCTCAGGGAGGTAGGGTCATTAACCTTGCAGTGAGGACTAAAAACTGCAAACGAGGGATGCAAAGAACATCCAAAAAGCCTAAGAGAGGGAACAAGGAGAAGACACAGAACAGCAAGAGAAGGATGGAAAATAGAAGAAACAAAAGGGGGAAAAACAGACGAAACTGTAAAAACCAATAAAACGTGTGAAAGGAACCATTCTGTTGAACGTGGGCTTTTGCAATCTCGGGCAGGATCACTTCCCCTTTCTTTTCACTAATGAGATGCCTCTATGCTCAGCGTGTGACAAATCGGTTTGGAATTACAATATTTTGACAGCCTCCTAATTGGCCTTCCAGCCTCTACTCCCACCCGCTCCAGGCCACTCTCTCTGCTGCCAGGGATATCTTTCCAACATGCCAATGTGACCTTGCCACTTCCCTGCTTTGCTTTGCATTTTTCAGTGGCGCCCCTGAGGGCTGGATCCAGTCCCAGGTGACCCCAGGCAACCTTTGCAGCCTCCCTGCAAGGAGCCGGCATGGGGTCTACTCTTCCATGCAGATCCCCCTGCCCTGACTTCTCTCTCCAACTCAGGACACTCTTGGGCTCCTTGGAGGGTCCCTGCGACATAGATATCTCGTTCTTTGCCCTGTGGCAGTGTCCCCACTTCTGTGGCTGGCTGTGCATAAATCTATCTTCTCTTTACTCCTAGAGCTCTGCAAGGGCAGGGCTCACATTCTGTCCATCTCTCTCTAGTGCCTCACCCAGGAAGAGAATGGCAGAGGCCAAAAGAGATGAAATGACAGAACAGTTTGGTCAGATGTCTCTCAGAGAAGTACAGATCCGGTAGGAGCAAAGAAAAGGGGTCATCAACCAAGTGTGGGGGATGGGCAGGGCAGGGAAGGCTTCCTGGAGGAGGCGATGGGCAAGCCGAAAGCTGAGCTGGAATCTGTCAGCTGAAGAGGTGGGGAAGAGTGTTCTTGGCAGGGTGGAGGGTTTGGAGGGGCAGGGAAGTCTGCCTCTTTGAGTAGAGTTGGGAGAATGGTAAGAGATGAGGCTGGACAGGCACATCAGGGCCTGGAGTCCTTGCGACAGAGCTTAGGCTTCATGGTGAGAGCAGTGTGGACACCTAGCGGGTTTCTGTAAGCAGGAAGTAGTCTGGTTGGTTTCCATCTCAGAAAGGTCACTCTAGCCATAAAGGGGAGTACGGATTGGGAAGAGCGGTTGATGGGTGCCATGTCTGGCTGTGCAGGTTGGGCACTGCACAACTCTAGGGGTGCTACTGTCCCCTCTATGGTGGCTGTGGCAGTTGAAAAGGGCTGACCTCATCTGATGGCAGGGATTTCTGTCAGACGGTTGTCAAGGCAAGTTAGTAACAGGAGTTGGGATGTGAATCAGTGGCCTGGCTGTGACTGTAGAAGGAAGGGACCTGGTGCGTCCAAGAGACTCAGATGTGGATCAAGGAGGGCTTTGACCCTGTGCCTTGGAATCAGCCTGGGACACAACCCAGCTGCCAGCTGGGTCCCTGAGTGTGTTCCTTGTGGGATCCAGGGCCACATAGAGGTGGGTTCATCATGACGCTAACGCAGTTTAGCTTTGGGGCCTGAACGTGCATTGGTCTCTTCCGATGAGTTCCCAAGGTCATAGGTTTCGGGGAAATTGGCAGAAGCAAGATGTCCTCATCCAATTGGCGGTGACTTCTGTCTCCCTCCCTCTGACTTGCCCTCTGCTGGGTGGCGTCTGCAGTCTAGGAGTGTGGCTCAGGGCAGCTGGCACGTGGAGCCTGGCTCGTGGAGGACGGACAGCTGTGGAGCAGTCGTTCTGGCACAGTCGGGATGCTGCTGGCTGTCCTGGCGGTGGGCACGGCTTCCTGTGCTGACTTTCCTCATAGCACAATGCGAAGGTGCAGACCCAAAAGTTGGACAGGTGGGATGAGCAGGCCCTGTGATGCCGCCACAAGAACTGCATGGGCAGTGGAGGGTATACGAGGTTGGGAGGCATGGAGCCAGTCGCTGGTCTGTGGAAAATTCCTCCAAACAGATGTGTGTGGTCGTAAAAGGAAGATTCGATTCTCTTGGACTCAAAGTCAAAATGGAAATCCATTTCCATCACGAGTACACTCAACAGTGCAGCGTACGCAGCGACGTGTGTGCCACCACCTTTTCAAACGGTTTTGGTGGGAATGGTATATTTCATAAAGTTTGAGTATGCCATTATAATTGGAATTTGGAAAAGCATTTTGGAATACTTCAAAGAAACAAGTGAGAAATGATGAACGTATCTGAAAGGTACCTTCTTTTGTCGCCTTTAAATTCCATTATTAAAGAATCAAGTGACAAACTGAGATAAGATACTAACAGAATATGAAACAAAAGAGGTAAACATTCTGACTTGAGAAGTGAATTGTAACTGAAAATGTCCAGATCATAACAAAAGCACTCATTAATTTAGAAGAGATCAATTTCAGATACAAGCGATGAAGAAGCACTTGGATAGTCTGAAAACCTAATGAACGTGGAGAAGTGAATCATGTAATAAATATTGCAAAAATATTTACATTTCTGGCTAGTTTGACACAAAATAATCGACATTGAGGAAGACAGCATAAAATTCGCAAATAAAAACAGTGCTAATTTTCCAAGAAAACTTGAAATGGTGAAATCTTACAGGTCCTACATGAAAGAAATTCAGTAGAAGTTTCCCCAAATTTGACCACAGGCTTAAAAATTTTCCAGAACTGTTGCAGTTGGTATCTATGGGCCAGGTAAAAGTATAATTTTGCAATGCGAAACTAAAAGACCTTTTTTCTGAGCTACCAACAAGCATACACATACAAAAGCAAACCACAGTCAAAGATGTCACAGGAAATACTCGGCTACCTTTCCATTCTCTCCATAGAAAATGATGCGGCCAAATTCGTATTATATGAAAAGGAGATCAGAGCTCGTGCAGCCGCCCGAAAAAAGCAGGGAAAAAAGTACTACAGATGTGGGTCAGGCAGCTAATTAGTAAAAATGCTATGTTACTTTGTGTATTTAGTGATGTCTGTCACACTTGTCAGGTTTTTAACATCTGCCATTTGTTAAGGTTTCTTTTCTGAGTATTCACTTTTGTAACTGCTTTTATATTTGGATTTTGAATTAATTTTCTTAGAGAAGGACCCCCAGATTGTGTGTACTGTTGGAGCCCAGAAAACCTGAATCTGCTGGTGGGGCCAGGAATATGTGTAGTAACTTCAGAGCAAGCGGAGGTCACCTGGGGTCAGACTGATACGCGATGGTGCGGCTGCAGAGCTCAGGCTGGGAGCCTAGCAGGGGCTCCAGCTGAACTAACACGGCTCTGACCGTGGGTTCGCAGTTCTGGGGGCTTTTGCAGGCCGTCCCATCATTAATATTACCCGGCTCAAATCTATGAAGTCGACACCTCCCACCCAGGGCTCTGTCCTGGAGCCAAAATAACACACTCTAAGCTCGGGTACAGTTGAAAGTGAAACCGCATGTTTTCTAAAGGTTTAAAAGCTCTTTTGAAGAAGGGCAGAGGGTCAGGAAAGAAGGAGCTGCGTTTACAGAGATTTGGCAACCCTTGCACGAGGAAGAGTCCCACTTATAACGTGTGCTTTCTCCCTGCGCGCTGCCCTGGCTGGAACGGACAGGCCGGTCCACCTTTGTGTCCACAGTGGTGTCAAGGGCTTGGCCTCACAAGTCAGCTCCTGGGAGCGAGGCAAGCTCAGGTGCTTCAGAGGTGGAGGGAGGGCTCAGCTCGGCAAGGAGGCGGGGAGAAGGAAGTGGGGTAGAGCTGGGGAGAGCCCTGAGCTGCAGGCCATGAGATGTTACAGCTGGCTGGGATCTCGGGAGCAATTCACCCCAAATGATTCTCATATGCCCGGGGGGGGGGACCCACCAAAACCCAGGAGCTTATGCATTTTGTCTGAAGTCACTATGAAATCTGGGGGGCAAAGGGCTGATTGGAAATCTGCTTTTCCACAGGAGTCTTTAGAATCTTATTCATCATATCGACACATAGTTGGTGTTCAGAGTTTTCTGAATGAACTCACTGCTGGGGTACCTGAAAGGCTGCTGGGAGACTTCCCCAGTCATCGTTATGCTCACATTTGAAAGTCCCACTTTGGGGCCCTTGTATCATTATTAACAACAGCAACAACATTAGTAATACTGACAGTATTACTAATAATACTGTTCCCCGTCCAGAGATCTTACATGATCTTACATCAATCCACACTGAATGTGACTTCCTTGAGCATTTCTATTCCACTCCATGCTTTGCACGGGTGGGAACAGATGGCGGCTTGAATCTAAGTTCTGTCATTTTTGGCTGTAGAAGCCGGGACAAGAGATGAGACATCATACAGCCTCAGTTTCCCCAACTGTAAAATGGGTCCGACAGCCGTGCCCCATCCCTGGGTAGCTCCAAATCCTAAATGCAAACCTGAAAATACAGCCAAGGGCCAGCCCCAGAGGAAGTGCTCAGGAAACGCAGCTAAAGAACAAAATCAGGTACCAGGCGTTGGAGCCATTAGCCCCCTACGGGGTCTCACTCCCTGGGGTGGATGGTTTTACGTGGGCTCAGGGTGCCCAGGGAGCTGGTAACACGCTAGGTCTGGGTGTGTCTGGGAGGTGCTTCCAGACGAGACTAGCACTTGAACTGGTGGCCTGAGTAAAGAGGCCACCTTCACCAATGGGGTGGGCATCTCCCAATCCAGCGAGGGCCTGAGCAGAACAAAATCCAGGAAGAGGGGCAAATTTGCTCTCTCCACTTGAGCTGAGACGTCCACCTTCTCCTGCCCTCAGATGTCTGACACCCCTGGTTCTTGGGCTTTTGGACTCAGGTGGTAACTTACACCATCAGCTCCCTGCCCGTAACCCCCCAATTCTCGGGCCTTCAGACTTGGACTGAACCACACCCCTGGCTTTCCTGGTTCCCCAGCTGGCAAACAGTGGCCTTCTCAGCCTCCATAACCAAGTCCTATAATTTATATATATATATATATATATATATATATATATGTAATATATAAAGTCTCCTGTTGGTTCTGTTTCTCTGGAGAATTTAACACTTAACGACTGCTGTCAACTGACCGATATGGTAAGCAAGGGTGGCCCTACCATTGCTTGTTGAATGAAAGCGTGCATGAGTGACTGAGTGAGGGGGCAACAATCTGGGGGGCCCGTCTCAGTCAGTCCTTTTCTTCTTATAAGCCCTTTCAAGGATGATGATTTGGCAGGCTGTCAGTGAGAACGTCTTCAGAGGCAGGCAGGTGGCCCGGAGGAAAGAAACAGGAGGGACTCAGATGTCACTTTGTTCCCCACCAAAGACACCGAAAAAACTGGATGTTTAAAGCACGGTGGTCACTGAGTAAAATACACCCCCAGGTCTTCCTGAAGCCCACCAGCCTGCGACCTCCTACACATCACCCGGGGACGCCTGCTTGCTGGCGACAATTCTAAATGAGATTATTTCAGATCCCCAATCCCTTACTTGAAACTGCTGGGGCCAGATGCATGCAAAACTCAGACCTTTTATGGACTTTAGGAAGGTGGTAGGGTGACTGTACCCTACACCCCGTCATCTTCCCGTGGGTCTGGGGCTGCCCTGTATCTTCAAACAGTTCTGCAGGCAGTGGTTGAGCTTTCACTTAAGGGCAGACTTCGTCACCAACGGAGGTTTTTTTAATCTCGGTTTTTCGGTTTTGGATACTGGAATTGAGGGGGAGGCATCGCAGATCTGTGTTGCCAGGGTTTTTAGTCTCTCAGGCGGATCGCAATAAACGTGCTGCCTCGAGTTTCCACGGGTCTCCTTCCCTTTGGCGGGCGGCAGCAGAACCTCCGGCTTCTCCTCCAAGACCAGGCACTTCCTCTGTTCTCCTCTCATCACCGACCTTTCCACCCAGACTTCTGACAGCCTTGAACGGATTTTCCTCTCTGCACTTCTTGCAGCATCAAGACTCTGAGTGCAGAGGCCAGTGTAGCTGCCGACGCAGAGTATCAGTACCAGGTGAGCAAACTGCTATCGGATGAGCAAAGGCAGCCCGTGAGGGCCACCCAGCCAGCCGTGGCGAACCGGGGCTGGAATCCCGTCTTTCAGCTCCTGCCTCCCAGTATTTTTCTCTAAGAAAGAAAATAGCCCAGGCTGTCAGGCCGAGGACAGTACATCATGGCTGAATTTGGCGAGGAGGCCTGTGGCCCCGATTCACATCCATCTAAAAGCCTCTTGCCTTTGGCAATCGTTTCTCCTGAAAGTGAAAATCCCTTTTGTCTGTGGGAAAAACCTCATAAAAAAAGAAAAGCCCAACCGAAAAGCACATTGGTTTCTATTTATAATTGGGGGGAAGGAATTTCACACAGATTCAACTCACATATGAAAAAAGAACCAATTACTCAGAGGCAGATGTGTTTCCCATTTCCTATCAGCTCTAATTTTTTAGGTCACCACTCAGCTATTTGGAGAGTGTTTCATTTGAAGATGATTTCCTTATCGAGGACGCTGGGAGACGCTCAGCGCGCTACACTGGGAACACGCCCGTTCGCAGGGTCCCTCTCTGCTCACACACAGGAGGAGAGTCAGCCGCCAGCTGCCACGCAGCACCTGCTGTGTCTACCCCCCAGGAAGCCTGTGTCACCTCACAGGTAGCCCCCAACCTCAGCGTGGGGGACACGGTTGAAAGCAGTTCCTAGTTTCATTTCTTGCTCACAGATAGGAGGAGAGGAATGAAAGAGAAGATGAGGGACCGACTTCCAGAAAGCCAACAGTGGGAGGATGGAGCTGGAATTTCCAGCCACTCTTTCTGCCTTGCCTCTCTGCAGCTGGCAAGTTCTATGGAAAATGAAGATGCCTTTGAATGAATTTCATTCCATGGTAAAATCCAATCTCAAGGCTGGAGGAATTCAGAGAGATTTGAAACTTTTGGCCCCTTGGCCGAGTCTGTCTGTCTGTCCGACTAGTGGCCATGAGGAGGTCATGGCCTCCTCCCATCAGCCAGTTAGATCCAAGGACGGCTTGACCACAACCATGGGGCTTGCCACCAATCGGCAACTGAAAACCCCCAGAGCTGAATTAGTGGGGTAGGTGCAGCCTTTCTGCTCTAGTCAATGTGAACCTGGGTACCTGGTCTAGTGGTTCATGAAAAAGCAAGATAACTACAAAAAAATAAACCCAGCAATAGCAAATCTTGCTAAGTGGTAAGCATTTGCAGATGCTGCAGGAAAGGACTTTCTTTACATGAATTTTCTCAATCAACTCATGGTCGAATTGTGTCCCCGCAAGAGATGTTGGAGTCCTAAGCCCCAGTACTTGTGAATGTGACCTCATTCTCCAAGAGGGTCTTTGCAGATGATCAAGTTAAGATGAGGTTGTTAGGTAGGCCCTAATCCAATCTGGCAGGTGTCCTTATAAAAAGGGGGAATTTGGACAGATAGACAGAAACACATGGGAGGAGACCATGTGAAGACAGGTTGAATGCCATCTACAAGCCAGGGGACACCGGAGGCCACCACAAGCCCGGACAGAGGCCTGGAAGAGACTCTCCCTCATAACCCTCCAAAGGAACCAACCCTGCTGACACCTTGAGCTCAGATTCGTGGTCTCCAGAGCTGGGAGGGTGCCAGAGCTGGGTGCCTTTACTATTCCTGTTTTACAAATGCTAGTGCTAGAGAGAAGCTTTATAGATGCAGAAACTAAAGAAGTTAAGGGACTTCCCCAAGTTTAAACAGCTAGTGCGTTTTAGTCAGGACTTGAACGCAGCCCTCTCTGACTATAAAGCCCCAAGGATGTCAAGGATGCCCAAAGGGGTCCCAGAACGTGTGCAAGCTCACTTGGTCCAGTAGCAGCCAAGTGCACACGAGGACCCGGTCACTGCCGGGGCTCGGCCCCCCACGCCAGGCTGACCTCCACCCTGAACCAGGCAACGAGCACATTCGGGTCTGGAGTTCGGGTGGTGCCCGGGGATGCCCGTTCAATCGAAAGAGCAGAAGGTAGAGTAGGGGAGGAGCCTGCCGAACCCAGCTTCTCACTCTGGGCCACGCGGGCAGAACGGACGTGGCAGGCGGGGGGCAGGACACCTGGAAGAGTGAGGACACTCATTTCCAGAGCACCAGTTTACTCCAGGGTGAGTTGCTGCAAATGTCATCTTTATATTAAAGCAATAATCATAACTGACATTCTCAGTTAGAACTGTGCTCAGCTGCTGGTGATAAAGCCCTGAAATGAAAGTGGCTTAAGTAAACCAAGAGTTCCTTCTTGCTCGACACAAAGGAAGCCCGGGGGCTGGTGCGGTGTCTCCGTGACAGAAACATCCAGGCCCTGAGCAGGAAGGAAGGACTGGAACCTGTGCACACACTTGCTGAGGGGGATGGAAGGAGGACTCGGGGTGTGGGGACCGGGGAATGTCCTGCTGGGCCAGAGATGAGAGACCAAAAGGTCACAGGGGATGTCAGATTGAAGGGTTGGGTTGAGGGTCCACCACGGATGGTGGCGGCATAGAAGAGCGTCCTGGGGGAAGGGAGCACAGGCAGGAGTGTTCGTACACCCACACCCTCCTTCAGAAATGGGGACAGAGAGGACCTGGGATGACATTCCCCTGGCTAGACTGCCCCCCGCCCCCACCGATGGAGGGGGTTCTGCATTCAGCTGGCCTCACCACCACAGAGGATCCTGACTTCCCAGGTTCTCATTTCTGTCACAAAAGAAAAGAGGGGCGGGTCTTGCTTCTGTTTTAGGAGAGAATTGGGGAGCAGCTGCGACGTGTGAGGGGACTGGACGGAATAGCAAAAGGATATTTGAAAATCGTTTGCTTTGGTCCACTGATGCCCTTCACAGTGGTTGACAGATGCAAGTTAGCAACTTGGGTTATTTTTAACTTTGCTCTGGTTGCCGGACTCGGCTTCTCTGATGACTGCACTGTCCCGAGACTGGACCACATGGGTGATGGCTCTGTAGACAGGACGTCTGTGGGTCAACATGGAGAGAGGGGTCACTTCTAAATCCAGTCGGTAATGCAAAACCACAGTGGTCAACGGTACCCTTGAGAGCCATTTAACTCCCCCTGGAATGGCAGGAGCTGAGCTCTTAGGAAGCTCAAAAATCTAAGAAGGGACTTCTTTTGTTTATCTATGAATTTTGGCCAAGGTGTCCCTATCCCTGGGGCTGGCCTAGTTAAAACAGGAGGAAAGGAATTTAAAACATGATTTCCTTTCAAGCACATCTAATCAAATTCCGGTCTGAGAACTGTCCGCCTATGTGTGACATTATGATTCCACCAAACTACTTCACGGAGGAGGGGGTCCCGCATCCCTGCAAGGTTCGCCGGCCCTCCGTGCCCCAGACCCGCCTTCCAGGAGTCAAGGCCGTACTTCTTGTCTGCTCCCTCTGACAGATGCGCTTTCAAGAAACAAACCCTCCATGCAATCCAGCCTTGGGGCTTGGGGCTTGGCGACTTCTCCATGCCATTCGTCTTTCTAAAGTGGGAACATCAAGGTGGGAAGAGAAGGAAAAGTCAGCAAGCAGCCAGCCAGGAGCCGGCCGCCAGGGGAGGCTGGAGCCCCCGACGGCAGGACCACTGCTCAGAGCCCGGGGCCTGGGCCAGGCGGCAGGCACCCTCCGTGGTGCAGATGGAAACATCACAAACGGCCCTTTGTCGCCCCGCCGGGATCTGGGGGCGTCCCGTGAGCTGCAACGCGCACACACCCACTGGATTAAGAGCCGTCAGACTGGTTCCCAAAGCAAACACTGAGTTAATTTTTCCAGCATATTCCTTTCATGTCTGGGCTGCTTCAGGCTTCTCTGGGTCACTGGGCTCTTTGTTGCCGGCTTCGCTGAAGCCCCCCGGCCCACTCCACCTCGCTGGCTCCTGGAGTCCCCTCCCCTCTACACCCAAGTCCTAATACAGTATTCCGTTTCACTTGGGCAAGGAGAGCCCCCAAAGAGATTGGCCTTTGAAATATGTGAGTCAGAGAGAAGCAGCTCCTGGAAGTTTCAGATCACATTTCTCTGGGCCCCTGGCACGTGTTGGCCTGTAGAAGCCAAGTCCTCATTTCGGGATGTGTCCCAGAGTCTGCTGGGGCGTGGGAGTCTCACCCCTCCCCTACTCACCACGCCACACCACCCCTAATCCTTCTTAAAGTGCACCAGGGGCTCCCGCTTCCCTCAGATCACAGCCACGCTCGTCCATGTGGTTCACAAGGCCCTGCCTGGTCCAGCCCCACCCTCACCACTCACCCCCAAGAACTCTGAATTTATTTTAGTTCCTTGAATGTCCCTGTGCTCTCTTACTGCTGGACACAAGAGGAAACCTATTTGCCATCTGTGTCAGTTAGGCTCCAATCAGGAGAGGAGAGAAAGCTCTGAATATTGAAAACAGAGAGAATTTAATACAGGGAATTGGCTGCACAAGTGATGGGACTGCTAAGAAGCCAACCAGGGGACAGTGAGGCGACCCATAGCTGAACAAGAGCAGTAGGCCTCCAGCATCACGAGGCTGGGGATGGAGGGGTGGGTCACCCAGCAGAAGCAGGAACCATGGAGGAGGGCGAGGAGACAGCCGTTGCTGGAGACGTCGCCCGAGGCAGGGAGGGAGAAGGGAACCCCCCTGGCTTCTCCCCTCCTCCTGCCTCTGACTGTCCCCCAGCGCCCTCGCTGGCTGAACTGGCTGGAAGTCAGCCAACGCAGAAGTCTGGGAAGGCGGCCTGCAGATGGCGGCCCGCCCGTAAGACAAAGCAGGATGGGGAGGGCAGGGAATGCTCCTGAAGGCCAAAAGACACAGGATCAACGGCCCATCTCCGACCCAAGGTCTGCTTAGGAATCCTTCGCTCCGTATCCGTACTTCTTATCATCAGCCGCATCTATTATTCAAAGTGCTATTGGTTGTAAGTGACAGAAACTTACCTACGCAAGAAAAGGAACGTTGGTTTGCCTAACTGAAAACTCCGCTTTTGGGATTCGGTAGGGCTGAATCCAAGGACTTCAACAAAGGAAGCGGTCTCCCGTTCGGACCTCGTCGGCTCTCAGCTCTGCTTTCCTCTGTGCGGCTTCCATTTTCAGGGTGAGCGAGATGGCAGCTGCAGGCCTAAGACCCACCTTCTCAGAAACCTTGGTGGAAAAGCTGTCCTCCCGCTGCTAACAGCTCTAACCAAAGCCCTGGAACTGAGTCCTACTGGCCTGCTGGGACCTCGTGCCAGTCTTGGCACCAATGACTGTGGCCCAAGTAGCAGAATGTTCTGATTGGCCAGGCCTGGAGCCAGGAGATGAGGATCAAACCCACCCAAGCTCACAGACGAAAAGGGGCAGAGGAGGTAATACCAGTACAGGAAGTAATCGATGCTGGGATGACAAAAAGATCCTTTGCTTATTTATGGCACTGCTACCCAACCCAAAGAATGGGACGACTGGTTCTATTTATGTCTGGGTACGTCATCTGAATCTCCCATCAGAGATGAAGTTTCTCCACCGAGGGGCCACATCCTAGGAGCACTTTATTCTGGTTCCTTCTCGTGGGTCCGCTCTTCACACAGTCTGGATCATGCACAGTTTTCCAAGCTTCCGCATCAGTTGTCCCATTTGTTCATCCTGATTATCCTGAGCAATAACTAGGAAAGAAGATTTTCTTGCCTCCTAGCAGGGGAGACCGTGGACTAGGGGGGTTGAGGGAAGTGCCCGGGGCCACTGCAAGGAACACCAGTAACGGCTACAGCCACCAAACCCACTGAGCACCGAATAAACACCAGGCTTCTAGTATCCTAACTCCTCTGGCCAGCAGCCCAGTGAGGCAGGCACGACTATCCAGTCCTGATGAAGAAATCAAGGCGCTTGCTTGAGGTCACACAGATGGTTAGTGATGGAGCCAGGACTTCATGTCAGGAACTCTGAGTCTAGAAAATGCAGGCTTTATGCCTCCCCCAATTCATCCTCTCTGCCTAAACATCCCTAGTTCCTTCAACTCCGTCTCGTGGGCTGGCTTTCCATACCACCTCCACACCAGAGCCCTGGACAGCCCTGGTTTACACCCACGTCCCAGCGGAATGACCAGTAGCTGCCCTTCTGCCTGGACAGTACATTACACAGTCATCCCAGCCACAGTCAAACCCACAGCTCCCATCATTGTGCTGACCCCCTGCCCCACCCCTCTCAGCACTTCCTCCTGGCAGATGGGGGTACCGCCCTGGCACACCATCCAGCACCCCTGCTCCAGCATTCGGGGTTCAGGAGTGGAGCGGACCAGCAAGGCTTGGCTCAGCTGTTCTATCCCGAGCCAGGCCCCCGACAGCCCCACACCCAAGATGTCCCCGTTCCTTCTTTCAGGTCTGACTTTTCCCATCCGACTGGCCAAATACGAGAGTGAGGCCCTGGCTTTAATTTCCAAAACACTGTTGAATAAACCAATTTCTCTTCAGGGACTGGAGACCCGGGAAGCTCTCTCTTAGCTGGAGGCTGACGGGAGGTGCTGGCACCTTGCTCTGCGGTGTCCTGGCCTTGTCCCAGGATGCCAGGGATGGGGATCTGTAGCGCTGGGCTGGGTGAGAGTGCACCGCAGGAGGGGAGGCTGGCTGACAGAGGGAGCCATGGGGGCCGCGGGGTCTTCAGGTTGTCCTTCCTGTTTTGTCTCCACTGGCTCATTGGTTCAGCAGGAGACAACTTTCTAAGGTCAGGGTTCCATTGGTCTTCGGGTTTTCTGCCCACCTTCACTCTATAGGCGCAGCAGTGAGAAGCGAACCAGGAACGACTAGCAGGGTCCGGACCAGGAGCCGACGGCCCCAGCAAGCAGTCCCGTCCCCCACCCTGCCTTCCCGCTCGTTCCTGGAAGGAGATGGGTGCTGGGGCTCTAGCACGAACCCTGGCACCAAAAGCACGTAGGAAAAAATTAGAATCAATGCTTTTTAAAGGAACGCAAACTCAAAGGTCTGTGTTTTCCCACTGGGAGGGGTGAGAACCCATCCCACCATGGGGCTGCAAGGGGCTGATGGCCAAGCCTCCACCTCTCAGTTGGGGAAAATGAATTGCAATCTGATGCTCCAAAGGCAGCTCACTTCTAAATGTTGCGTTCCTCAGTGACTTCCCATTCCTTGTCCTCCATCACTCCTGCCCCAACGCTCCATCCTCCAGCCACACCGACCCGCTAAGACTTCCCTGACTGCTACGTGAGGACTCAGGACGTGGCACCAGAAGGCTGTCCCATCAGCCTGGAGTGAGCGTTCTTGCCTTCTCCCTTGCCATTTGTTAAGACCCAGACCAGATTCTGCCTTCCTTTGGAAGTTTTTCACACCCTGCCCCAACTCCTCTGCTCTGTGGCCCTGCAGCACCTGCACGTCCTTCGATTGCAGCTCCTACCTGTGACTGCACACCTGTCGCCTCCAGTGGGCTACGAGCTGCTTGAGACCTGGACAGACACCTTTTTCTTCTGTCCCCACTGAGTCTGACACAGCATTTGGAAGACAACAGGCACTTGGTAATTATTGAACGAAAGCATACTTTGAGCACTCGACAAATCCTAACGTGGAAATGGAAATTGGTTGCCTGCTCTGTGCTAAGGTGGTGCTCAGCTCTGGCTGCACCTGGGGGAGGGCAGCTTGCCAGGACCCCACCCCCAATTAGAACATCATCAGGGTTCCTCCAAAAACTAAAAACAGAACTACCATATGACCTAGCAATTCCATTCCTGGGTATTTACCTGAAGAAAACAAAAACACTGACCCAAAATGATACATGCACCCCAGTGCACATGTTCATAGCAGCACTATTCACGATAGCCAAGCCATGGAAACAACCTAAGTGTCCATTGACAGATGAATGGATAAAGAAGGTGCAGTACATATATGCAATGGAATACTACTCGGCCATAAAAAAGAACGAAATAATGCCATTTGCAGCAACACGGACGCAACTAGAGATTATCGTACTAAGTGCAGCAAGCCAGAAAGAGAAAAACAAATGCTGTATGATATCACTTACATGTGGAATCTTAAAAAATAAAACAAACTAGTGAATATAACAAGGAAACAGACTCATGGATATAGAGAACAAACTAGTGGTTACCAGTGGGGAGAGGTAAAGGGGAGGGGCAAGCTAGGGGTATGGGATCAAGAGATGTAAACTCCTATGTATAAAATAAGTAAGCTACAAGGATATATTGTATAGCACAGGGAATACAGCCAATATTTTATAATAACTATAAGTGGAGTGTATTCGTAAAAATTGTGAATCACTATGTTGTACGCCTGAAACTTGTATAATATCGTACATCAAACACATCTCAATAAAAAGAAAAAGAACATCACTGGAACATTCTAAAAGATCTCAAGGTGAATTAAGTAGCCAAGGGTGAGCCTGCCATGCTAGGGAATAAAAGCTGAGTAAGGCATGGTTTCCCCTCCTTAGAGACATCGAGATGACCAAGCTGATTTTTTTTCTCCAAGACAGGAGAAGAATAGTTCTCAAAGTGGGGTTCCAGTAGCAGCAGCAAGGCCTCGCCCAAGAATGTGTTAGTTCAGATTCTGGAGCTCTGTCCGTGAACTGCTGCATCGTAAGCTGCAGGGAGGGGCTGTGCTCTAACACAGCCTCCCAGGGATCCTGAGCGGGCTGGAGTGTGAAACCACTGCTCTAGAACTTGCCTCCCAAACTGTGACTCATTCACAGCCGCGTCAGAAAGGCCAGGTGTTGTGAACGTGTAGATTCCTGAACCCCTTTGCAGTGCCAATGACTCGGAGCCTTGGAGAGAGGAGCACGCCGGTATCGAGTTGGAAGATGGACGCACATTGTATAAATAGCTTCCCAGGTGCTTCTCAAGCTCACGGAGGTGTGGTAACCAGTGCGCTAATACGATGACAGCTCAGATAAATGCCGTCTGTCCCACTGCCCTCCCCTCTCAAAGCATGGACTTTGGTGAGTCAGGGCACAGTCAGAACGTTGGGTCCAGCTGCCTTCTGTGCGCGCACCTTCCGATCTCCTCCTGAACCTCGAGTACTTAGCGCGACCTGGAAGGTTGCCCAGGACCCTGCTTTGAAGTCTCTGGTTTGGTCAATTCCCAGCTCCCCCTGCGCTGGGGCACAGGGGGAGCCCGAGCACCACCCCCCACCGGCACCTTGCCAGTATCTCCTCGGCACCCTCCTGCCTTGGGAAGGGACCTCCTCCTTCAGGCAGACGGGCCATCACGACTAACAGACATGGACGAGTGTGGAGCCATCACTTGGGACTCTGAGTCAACTTCCAGCTCCATGCCTGGGACCGGAGAGCTGCCAGACCTTCCACCAACGCACATTTAATAACCCTATAATAACCCTAACACCCCCGCTTGTGAGCCGAGATTTCATTCTGTGCACATGTAAGCAAACACGTGAGCTTCTCAGCTGCTAACTCGGCAAGTGTAATTATATCCCACGTTCCATTTCTATTCCATCGGTGAAGCCGAGCCAGGCTTGGAGGGAAACGGGGACCTGTCCCACCGAGGACAGCAGAGGCCCGAGCTCCGTTTCCTGTTGATGCTCCTGTGACGGACACGGAGCCAAGCTGCCCCTCCGTATGCACCAGCGGCAAGTTCTCGTCAGGCTCCAGGCAGCTGCCCACTCTGCTGTGCACAGCGTCTGCAGAGGCCTGTTAATTGGAGACTTTTAGGCCTCAGTATTCGCGGGTGGGCAAGAAGGTGCCTGTCGGGGAGACCAGCCATTTCCAGATTTAGGAAAGAAAACACCTCGCTGTCAGAGCACCTGGTGAGCCCCACTGGGTACAGTGCACGCTGAATTCCATCCACTCCTCACCACCTCAGGACCACAAAGGATGACCAAAGTCATATAAATAACCACACGGCCGACTGGGAAGGCCCATGAGAGAGTGGCTAGGGCCATGATTTTCAAACTGGGTTCCAAGGAACCCTAAGGTGCCTCAAGGAGCCCATGGGGAGACGGGGCTGGAGCATCTACTGATCATCTGTTGGATGACCTTGGGCAATGAATTCCCTTCTCTGAGCCTCACTTTCCTCACCTGTGAAATGGAGGTAATAGTGCCTACTTTGCCTACTTTGTACACTTATTTTGAGGACTGAATGAAACACCATCTAGACATGAGTGACAGCTTGATGCCCTTGTTCCCACTTTAACCCTGGAGGGTGATTTGGCAGAGAGGGCAAAGGGCGTTTGAGGAGAAAGGGTGGCCAGGTGACAGTGCACGCGTGTCATGTGCTGGGTGAGATGCACCGACCCAAGTGGATGGTGGGGCTCCACATCCTCTGAGCGCTGGCATGTCTCACAGCTCCCATGGCCCCAACTCCTTTCTAGAACAACCAGACTTCTCCTTTCATTTGCTTCCTGGACCCACACTGATCAGAGTCAGGCAATGGGTTTCTCTTTAGCATCTTCCTCGATTTAGGGTGAGGACACACTGTGGAAAACATATCATCTGACTGCCAGAAACGTTCGACCCTTGCAACCACAGATGAAGTTGCTTTGTTATTCCTAGCAATGGTCGTGGTGCTAAGACCATCATCATCATCACCACCATCACCCTCTGATCACCTAACCTTCCCAGTACCCGTATGTTAGGAGCTAGGGTTACTCTCATCTTGCAGACAGGGAACAACTGAAGCCCAGAGAGTAATCCGTCCTCAGCTCCACATCCTGGCTGTGCTGGGATTTGAGCCCAGACCCCACTGCTGACACTCTCAGCCATGGGTGCTCCTACGCCAGTTTCGGTGCCGAAGGGTGACTGGAGGCTACTTCAGCACTGCGTATGTATGCTCCATCAGCCCCACGATGTTAATGGCGGGGATGATGGGGGCGGTACTGGACCCCACGGTGAGGAGGAAAGCTGGACACGGTGGTCTTTCAGCTGGGCACCTTGCCCCTTCGCATAAAATCTGAGTTCTCTTAGGAAGAAAGTAGGGGAGGTACTTGGGTATTAGGACTCCTTTTGACGTTCAAAACGTGACTTGGGTTTATGGTGTCTAACATCACTATGGCCCTGCCTTCCCCACCGAGGGCCTTCACAAGCTGGGTCCATGGTCCCACAGTCCCTGTGAGGAACACAATATTAAATGGTGTATCTGGAGGGAAGCCCAGGGATAAGGGAAGAGTGGCTGCGTCTTTTCCGAAGGCGAGGAAAATCTCCCAGTCCTGCAATTCACTCCAGAATTATGGCCCGAGTTCTTTGTAGTGATCCATGTGATAGCTCTGCAAGCTCGAGTAGGACTGGGGGGTGTGGGAAAGATGGTTTTCATTCATTAGAATTCCGGGGGGGGACCCATTTTCCCTCTAAATTTCCCCCTCCAACTTGAATCCTCTAAGGAATTCCCTCGAAGGAAATTCTCCAGCATGTCCTTTTCATCGAGAGAACACAGTCCATGTCACTTCAGAGAACATTCAACAAGGCAAGTTCATAGCTTTGGAATCCATCACACACACACCAAGGAAACTTCCTTCTCAGGCCTCTTGGAAAGGCTTTCCAAGTAGATTGTAAAGAGGTCCAGTGTGGTTGTTCACCAGCCAGAGGCGTGTCTGCACCCAAGTGAGCCTCTGTTCTTCCCTCTGCAACCCTGAGGCCCTTACGCCCCTGTCGTGTTGCCTCCAAGACACAAGCTCTGTGCCCCCCTTTCCAGGTTGGCATGGAGTCGGGTCCAGAGACTGTGCCAAAGGTGGAGCCAGGAAAAGCAAAGAGGTCTGACTCGTGAGGTAGGAGCTCCAACCCGGTCTTAGCTTCGCCCAGCAGAGAGGAAAATGCCACGAAGAGAACAAGTCAGACCCCAGGTACTCGCTCGTGAACCCTCAGGTCTCCTCTTCACGGACGCAGGCCGCACGTGTGACGGGAAGTGCATCCCGCAGTCACTGGGTGCGCTGGTTTCCACAGCTGCTCGCCCACCAGCAGGGTGACTCAGCAGAAGGGGCTCCCCTTGGTTACAAAAGTGAATACGAGAAAAATCACGTACTTCTTATTGGAAATACAGGCTGGGGCTTCCCCACCTGGCTGTTCTCTCCACATGCAAGGAGTCGGCCGGTGGGGCACTGCTGGGGGACGAATTCCCTGAGAGAATCCCACCCTTCTATCCAGGACTCAGAAATCTGGAAGTCCCATTCATTCATTCACTGATTCTATAAATATATTGAGCATCTTCTACACACCAGGCACTGTCCAAGGCAAGGAAGGGTGGCAGGGAATGAGGCAGATTAAGTCTCTGCCCTCAGGAAGCTTACATTCCAACGGCAAAGTGGTGTGTAGCCAATGCCAGGGAGGGGCAGTGCTCTGGGGACAGTGTTCGCCTCGGCTGGGGGCTGGGAGCTGGGAGCAGGGCAGACACGGGGGCCTCAAGGCCTGTCCGTGCATACGACTTCACCCTTCTTACAGCCAAGAGGTTAATCCACCGTATGATTCCAAACAGCAGTTCTCCTAAATGGATTGAATGAGCAGGGTACAGAGTGTTGACCACCAAAATGGTTAAATCTTTCTACGTTCATGATTTAGAAACGCAGTGCACTCTACTCAGCCCCTTACTTTCACTATGGGGCCAGTGGAAGCCAAGGGATTAAGTTTGAAATGAAAAGACCTGGTGTTATTTTTATTACAACATCTCCAGGGATGATAGATCAATTTCATCTCGCCAACTTCCAGCAATCGGTACTGAATCCCAGACATCCTGTGTCGAGAAGAAATGAGACGCTAGCTTCAGATTCTGTGTGAGAGTGTCACTAAGGCCTGCCCTGGGCCCAGGAGCAAGGGCAGCTCGTGTGTACAGTGTGCCCTGGCCCAGGTCTAGGCGGACAGTCCCAGCTCTGATGCTGAGCCCTCTGCAGATCTCAAAATATTAGCAGACTTATAAAAAAGTCTGTCTATAAAATTAAAGTATGGTGATTAAACAAGGTACACATCACACCACACTGCAGAGAGAGGAAGAAATGGGATGGTGTCAGGTGCTAAAAATATCCCACAGACCCTCCTAATGCATCACAATTTTCCAAAGGGTGGAGCCACTGAGCTGATTAGTGACAGGAAGGGGAGTTGGGGTGGCATGTGTGTATGTTCCATTTCTAGAATTCAGATGCCAGTTTCCTTGTTTGGGGGAAAAAGTGTTTAAAACAGATAAAACACAAGGAAAATGGAAAGTTGTTCAATTAATGTTGTCAAGGTTACAAGGCTCACATAATTAACATTGCAGCGCTTTGATGTAGAGATGCTCCACATGCTTTGAGGAGCCTGTCTGAAGTTTCTGACTGCTTCCACCGTCACCATCATCACCATCTTCATCAGCACCATCATGACCACCATCACCATCATCATCTCCATCACCATCACCATCAACATCATCATAATCACCATCACGAGTGCCATCGTTACCATTATGGTGATTAATGTCAACAAGCATCCCGGAGTAATTGTGAGATTCTAGAGCAAGCCTGAGTCAGGTCAGCGGGAGCAGACAGTGAGAGAAGCCTCATAAACGGCGCCTTTCTCTCTGCCTCCTCTGTACACAGTTATAGGCAACCGGGAGCCCGGCATTTTATGCACCAGCTGTAGTGTCACCTCTGTCCCCGAGTTCTACCCAGAGCCTGACCTCGTGAGTCAATTACAGCTGTTTTCATCGTGCTCATCGGCCTCCAGCATCCCCCCGGCCCCGCTTTCAACAAAGGGTGGATTCCCATGAACTGGCTTCTTTATTGCCAGCTGGTTCCGATTAGGGATGAACCAGTAAAACGAGGGGGTAATACAGTCGCAGTATGTTCCTAAATGTAGCTCTTTTCCATGTGTTTTGATTTACCAGTTGACCAATAAAACCCAGTCCTTCAACAAGGTGGAGCCCACACCTCACATGTTTTACTTATTTTGGTAAATGTAGCTTTTTAGAAATTGAAAAAAGATGGGGGGTGACTCGGGTCGATTATATCTCTTGCAGTGTGTGCATGTGTGTGCGCATAAGAGTTTGTATAAGTGTATGAATGAGTGTAGGGGTATGTGTGTGAGTATGTGAGAGCTTGTAAAGGTGTGTGTGAGTGTGTATGTGTGTGGGTATGAGTGTGCACCATGGTCAGAAGCTGGGTCCCTCTGGCAGGGTATTAGGCATTGATTTCGGAGCATCTAATATTTCTATCCAAATACTCCCCGTCAGCACCCTTGGTTAAATGGACTATGAATCTAAGAAGAAATAACAACAGGGATGTTTCCTCCCTCATCTTGTTAACTGGGCCCTTCCCTCCAAAACATCTACCTGCCACCTGCTTGTCAGCTCCCCTGTGAAGGCAGCTGTGTCTCAACAATCTTCCTTTCCCTTGAGCTGGATGGAACTGTTGACTATTCAGGCAGCAGGACTTTTATCTGAAGTAGAGAAAGCCCCACACAGTAGCTTTCTGGCCTGGGAGCAGCTCTGTAGGCTTCCAGTTGGAATGAAGGACAGTGTCTTAAACACAAAGAAATGGCTTGGGAAAATTAGTACCAGGATGCTTTGGGTACCACTCAGAAGACCCTAACTCAGTCTAGAACAGGAGCCAGTGATGGGAGGGAAGATTCCTAACCCACAAAGCTCCGTGAGCCCCTCGCTCCTTGCATCTGTGCTCTGTTCCACGGGGGCCAGCCTGCGTGTCTGAGACAATGCTGTTCACAGCTGAACCTCCAGCCAAGTGCGGTGCAGGCATGCAGCTGGCGCTCCGTGTATGCTTGCTCACTGGACGCAGGATCAGAGCGGGCACGGGGAGAGGCCTAGGAGAGGTTTTCTGAGGGAAGCGGATTTGAGTTTGGTACTGTGGATTCCATCCAGGAGGAGAGAAAGGAGGTTTTAAATGAGACTTGGACCTGACCGTTGGGATCAAAAAAACAGAAGGGGACTTGGAGACCACCCAGCCTGCTCTCCTGCGACGCACGGAGCACTGTGCCTTTAAGAACAGGAGCATTGTACATTATAATCTATCATTCATTCATTCAGAAACGAAACTACAATGTTGAGTCCCTGCCCTCGTGGAGTTTACCCTCCAGGTGGGAAAAAACAGAAAGTCAACAAGTAAACAAGCAGGAAAAACAGGTGATGAGCAGAGCACCACACAGGACGATTAGCACGATCACCGTCTCTAGACATTCCCGAAGCCAAACCTCAGGGAAGAGACGGGAAGAGCGTTCCAGGGAACAGCGAGCGCACAGGTGATGCCAAGGTGCACCAGGTAGGGAGCCACTGCTCAGGTAACAGGGAGCATCCTCTGGTGTTAAGCACGAGAGCTGGCTTATCTGAAATCTGTGCCCCCAAAGTGTGCTCAGGCCTTTCGGTGTGAGGACGGTCACGGCCACGGGGCAGACACGGGTCTTTGGTTTGAACATGATTATCCATTAAAACTTAATAATGCAGGTTTTTTCCTCCATTTTTCCTTAAACTTAGCAAGTTTTTCTGGCATTCAAAGAAGAAAAAACAAACCAATACAAATATCCCTTACTTGTATCTTTGCACAAGACAATGTGCAGAGGAAACGTCCAGTTGCTTCCTCTTCCAGGGGTCACTGCAGAGGCTGAACTCCGTGTCTCATGTGATCACGGCAGCCCTGACGCTTGAGGCTGAGTCGTCACTCTCAGTAGGAGAATCGAAATAAGGTCAGTCTTCCCACTGGGCCAACCTGCGTGAAGAGGGCACTTCATTGTTTTAAGGTAGTTCAAAGGTGGTGGAAAAAAATCCCTATAAAAACAAGCAGGAGTTTATTAAAACTCTAATGAGTATAAAGTTGCAGACACAGCGATTCATTCCTGGACATGGTTCCTGGGTTCATTTCTTTCCGCTCCCACGTGGAGAGATATCACCGGATAGAGGCACCAAGCAGACGGAGCCGGCCCAAGTGCTCCTGTGCAAGCCTTGCCTTACACTCCCCAGAAAATGGGACCGCGTCCTGGGAGAAGGCCTCTGCGTGTTACGTCTCCCATAGGAGTGATTCAGTTTCTCACCACCACTAGTCGGACCGTCATGACACAAGTAGCTGGGGGTGGGGCTGTCCAGCTTCCTGCTCGGTAGCCAATATTTAACGCCAGCCGGCCATGCTATGAGTAATGACACCAGGGGGAAACCAGGCACAAACTACGGACCTGCGGGCACCCTATTTCTAATGCCGCTCCTGGGGGCGGCCACTGTTGACAGTTTGGAGCATGTGCTTCTGCAAGCCTGGCAATGGTGGATCGAGAAGAGGCATTCTGCTACTGCGTGAATTCTTGAGAACTGCCCAGCCTAGCAGCTGCCTTTATGTCGCCATCCTCACAGCGGAGCAGGAGTGGTACAGAGGATTTTCAGAAGGGGGTCGAGTGTGTGGGTGTATGAAGTGTGTGGACATGCGTTCTGTGCCTCACTGGGGCGAAGCCAGGAGAACAGCAATATACTCATATTTTAGGTCTATGCTCAACAGTCACACTTACGTCCCACTGGATGGTCACTGTCTGATATCAACCGGGGGATGGGTCCCTGATAGCTACTTTCACTGCCTCCATCAGATGCGGTTTGTAACTGTTGATAATGACGATGATGATGGTAGTGAGACGGGTGACGATGGTGATGATGGTGGTGGTGGTAATGAGACTGGTGATGATAATCATAAGATGGTGATAATGGCGATGGTGATAATAATGTCAGTGGTGATAGTGATGGTGGTGATGATGATAACGATGGTGATACTGGGGATGGTGGTAATAATGTTAGTGGTGATAGTGATGGTGATAGTGATGGTGATGATGGTGGTGATGGTGGTGATGATAATGATAAGGTGGTGATAATGGCAATGGTGATAGTAATGTCAGTGGTGATAGTGACGGAGATGACGATGATGGTGGTGATGACTAACACGTATATGGAACTCACAGGTGCCAGGCCCCGGTCTAAGCCCTTTGCATACATTAACCTCTTTAGTTCTCATAATTACCCTGTGAATGAGGAATTATAATTGTCTCCATTTCACGGGTGAGGAAACTGAGGCCTGAAGAGTGCAGACCCTCGTCCAATCTCCAGACATTTTAGAAAAACTCACTGTGGGAGCAGTGGCACAGAGGAGTTAAAATAAAAGGTTTTGTTTCTTTGGAAGCAGTAAACATAACTATGAAAACTTGTTTTTTAGCTCATTTGGAAACTGAAGGTCAGCAGGATCACCTTGCCTTTTCTTTATTTCTTCCCTTTTAATGTATTTACTTTTAAATATTTGAGCCTCTGTTTCACTGATGGTCTGTGAAAAATATTTGTCCCTCTCGAGGTGTTTATTCACCCTGGAAAACTGGCTGCCGTCCAAATGCTGTGTTTTCCAACTATCAATGTAAACTAAGGATTCACATTCTCAGAACAGTTAGGTATTGTTCATTCATTAAAAACCCTTTAAACCTCACGCTGTTTATCTCTTTGCTTTTACCTTGTTTATCGTACAAAAAACAGCACAAACACGAAATGGAAAACAGACAAGACAGACGGAGTGTGTTTAGGATTTTCCATAGGTCCTCGACGTTTTCCAGTGACGTGGAAGCGGAGGGTAGACGGGTGAAGAAACGACCGATTGCTGTCGGCACACAGTGCAGAGCATTTGAGAAACCAGGGCACCACCCAGGGCCTCAGGTGTCCGCTGGGAGCAGCTGGCCGTGGGTCCTGACTGGGCTTGTGCTCCACGCGGATCCTTCGCAAACCTTCATGGTCCCTCAGCAGGGCCCCATGCTACGTGCCCAGGGCAAAACTGGGGAGAAACCTGAAATCCAGGGGCCAGAGGAACTTCGGTCTGGGCCAGGGAGTGAGCAGAAATTAAACAGGAGCATTCTACGACGGGTGACGGCAGAAACCATTCCGTTGTATTTTCTTTTCCTGAGCACACAGAGGAGTGCGTGTATTTCTCTTCCCCCTCCCAGGTAGGCTGGGGCCAGGTGATTAGGTCTGACCAATGGGCCGTGAGCAGTGACCCCTGGCACTTTGGGTCAGAGGCAGTTAGGGCAGGACTGAGTTCGCGACACTCTCTCTCCTCCTGGCTGTGCCCAGAGCGGAGCCTCCACCCGCCCAGGTCCCTAACTGGGGATGGGGAACAAGGCCCCAAGGGATTTCTTTGAACATGGACCCCCAAGTGAGAAGTAGACCTTCGTTGCGTGACGTCACCTGGGCTCTGGGGTTGTCACTCGCCCATCCGCTGATACAAAGGGGCAACCCCACAGTGCTGTGGGGTGCAGGGGAAGGTAGCGGGTGGAGACGGTGGTCAGCACGGGCGTCCCCAGGCTGTGAGGGGTAAACTGAGCCGCAAAGGAGTCGGCCAAGTGATAAACAGAGGGAGAGCGTCCCTGCAGAGGGGGCAGCTTGTGGAAATGCTGACAGGCGAGAACCTGGCACATCCAAGGCAACGCGGACGGTCCAGCAGGGAGGAGAGGGCACAGGTGCGGCTCACAGGTGGAAGGAGCTGGGGCCTTGAAGACCATCGTAAGGTCGTGGTCTTAGCTCAGGCTGCCGTGACAAAGTACCGCAGACTGGGGGACCAAAACCACAGACACGCTTCTCCCGGCTCTGGAGCCCGGAAGCATGAGATCAAGGCGCCGGCATGTTTGGGTCCATGGTGAGATCTCTCTTCCTGGTTTATAGACGACGGCCTTCTCCCTGCGTCCTCCTCCTCTTTCTGTGAGGGCACTCATCCCGTCACGAGGGCCTCAACCTCTTAACTTCACCTAAACCTAATCACCTTGGAATTACACCTGCGAACACTGCCACATTTGAGGTTAGGGCTTCAACGTGTGAATCTGAGTGCGGCGGAGCAGAGCGTGGGGGACACAGTTCTACAGCATTGTGAAAACCGGAGAGAGTCATTAGGATGCTCTGAGCAGGGGTGACACAACCACACTGCATGGTAGCCCAGTGAGGCCTGGAGGCTGGAGAGGAACAGACTGTGGGGGGAAACTCCAGCTCCCTCTTTCACCCACGCACACATGTATTCCATTGATACGTACCGAGGACCTAGTGCGTGCCAGGCACTGTCCTAGGTGCTGGGGACACAGCAGGGAGCAAGACAGACCCAGACCCCTGTCCTCGTGGAGCTCACATGTAGAGACACACGTGGGGCTGGGGGCACGGGTCGGGGGTCTGGGTTCTCTTCTGCCTATATGATGTATGCCCATAAAATGCTGAGCACACTCAGGCGATCGTGTTCCAGGTAGAGGGCTGACAGTGTATCTAGGGATAGTCCCTTGGGGAGGTAGAATAGGAGCAGGTCACCTCACAGCCCAGGGACCCCAGCCTCCAGCCCTCTGCCGGCTGGCCCAGCAGCTCCCAGACGGACATGCTTCCCCGGAGGCCCTCGAGGCACTTTCATGGTGCGTGGGTGACGCATCTGAAATGTATTAACTGGTTTGTACTTATAATAATGTATTTTAAGAAAAAAAAATGACATAACCCACGCTAATAATTGTACTGTTTATGATGACGTTGAGTAAAAAATGAGAGAGGAGGGTGTCAATTCGAAGTCGATGCCAAGCAAATATTCATCAAAAGAGTCATGGAAGACGTGGCAGGAGGGTTAGTCACGGGGCAGCCGGGAGGGAGGCAGCGGCCCCCGCAGCTGCAGCCGGGGCCACAGTGCAGGGGCGGAAGGGCTGCTGCCTGGCTCCCCAGCGCTCCCTTTCCTCCTCCAGGAAATTAGGGCAAAACCTTCCCTGATCACCAGGTGACCATATCCCATCAGTACTGCAGTGACTTCTTACCGTGCAGACCAAAGCCAGTTCCAAAACTCATCCTGCAGAGCGGCTGAGCAAGAAAAAACTGAAGATAAAAATGAAACGGGGAGATGCTGCCCCCTGGGCCGCTTCTCAGACAAGCAGACGGAAGCAGGTGGTGGGCGTTCTCTGAGAACTTGGAGGCTTGGGTGACAGGTCGTGTGCCCTGCGCACCGAGGTCCACGGTGCCGGGGGAGGGCAGTTTCTACAGTAGAGAACACAGCTTCCGGTGGAACCTGCTCCTGGCCGCTGAAGAGACCCACTGGTGCCCTGTGTGCAGGGCAGGGGCGTGGACCCTTCCCTCGCTCTTGCCCTGTCTGGGCACCATGCCCACAGATGGTACAGATGTCATCAACTCTCAGTGTTTATTTTTTGCTTTTTCCACTGCACATGAAGTCAGCTATCGGGTCAGACACGTTTTGCTTTTTTAATTTAGCCTGGCCTGTGACTCCAGCGTTGAGACGGGATCTAAGGGCAGGCTCTATCTGCGTTGACACAGAAGCGCCAACTGTGTCTCTCTGATGACAAGAGAAAAGCAGTTTTCAAAAAAGGGGAGAGCACGTGCAAAGCAGAGGTGGGGCCTCCCTGCTGTGGAGGGTCCTGGGGAGGCGGCCACCGAGCCGCGTCTACAGGAGAAGGAGGGGTGCTGTGACCAGCCGGCAAAGCCTGGAACTTCTTTCCTTCTGTTTCCCCCGAGACGCATGGTGGGTGGTGGGGCGGCTGAGTCCCTGGGGTGCAGGGTGGAGCAGTTCAGCTTCCTGAAGGCCCCACAGCACACTGAGTGGCCCAGGGTCTCGCAGGATGTTACTGCCTCGTTAGCCGTGTCGGCCCAGTGGTATTTGCTCAGCAGATGCCTGCTGCCACCTCTCATACGCTCTTATGCTCTGGGGACATAACGGTGGATAAGATGAACCCACCCTGTCCCCACGGGGCTTCCCATGCGGGAAGAGAATGGATCCCGTGAGCCACAGATGGTCTCAGAGCAAGGGTGGTCCTGCTTGCGCTCCCCTGCTTCCTTCCCACCCCTCCAGCTTCCCTCCTGGGCTGACCCTTCCATGCCTGACCCTGAAACAGCAGGGCTCCCCAGGGCCTGGGCCGGCCCTCCTCCTGCTCCAAAGCTGGACCAGGCCTCTTCTTCGACTCTCAGAGTTCCACCGAGCATCTCTGTGCTGTTTCCAAACAGAGCTCAGCCCTCTCCCCTGACCTCCCTCCAGCTGTGTCCCTGGAATCCACCCACCCACCTGTCCGGCGCTTGGGCAGCCTTGCACGGGGCAGGGCTCCCTCCACCTGCAAATCCGCGGTCACCGCTGGCCTGAATCTACCGGGAGCACGGCACTGGCCTCCCCCCGTCCCACGCGTCCCCCTGCTCCCCCTTCCTCGATCTCAGCCCAGCAGCAGGAGTGGTCCTTGCAAAACCCAAGTAGATCTGACAGCAAACGCAAGGGATGGTTTTAACACCGGCACCAATTTCCCAGCATCAGTTCCTCTCACTCCAAACCAGGCGATGCCCTCTGGCTGAAAGACGGTTATCTCCCTCACAGCCTTCTCACAGACCACCTGCCCCAGTCCCAGCGGCCTGCTGGGCCACTGCTGAAAATGGGCCGGTGGCATCCACTGCACCTGGAGCCTGGGCGACCCCCCAGCAAAGGCAAAGGTGAGTGTGAGTCACTGTGAGTGTGAGTGTGAGTCGGCTGAGCATTACAAGCCCCTGTGCGAGCCCGCCGCTGCGACGTGGAAGCAGCATTGTCCACAGATGACCTAACTGCTCTTTCAAGGATTTTTTCCTTCTGTACTGTTCTTAGCTGGGGGCCTGCAAGCTGACGTCAGAACTTACTTCAAGGAGAAGGAGGTCAGCCCCACTACACACAGTGCCAGGCCCCCTGCCCCCTCACTGCCACTCCCAGCCAAGGGGCCCAGAGACAAAACGTCACTCACTGTCCCCTGGCCAGACCAGGGGTGCCAGGAACCACAGAGGGCTGCTGGCCTCCCCTGAGGGCCCAGGCGGCGGACGGCCCTCAGCAAACCCGAAGTCCTGCACGTGCTCACAGCCCTGCACACACATGCATGTTCACCCACACGTGTCCTCCTCAGCTCCCTGCACACACACTTTGGGGTGGGGATGGCGTCTGTCCAGTGGAGGACAGGAGCTGGACGTGTCCACCTCCACGCCAGTGCCAGAAAAGGGCGAGCACAGACACTGAGGCCTCTGCCCTCCACTGGGGTGTCCACAGGGCCCCCACTGGGTGCTGACCTCCATGGAAGGTCTGTCGCTGGCCACGGCCATGTCCACCCAGCAGGGGCTCAGCCAGCGCTTGCCCAGCCAGACAGGCGGGGTCCAGAGTTGGGCCAAGGTTGAGGTCGGCACGATTTAAAATGATGCCAACCCCCCGCGCCGAGAGCAAGGACAAGGGCAGGAGGAGTTTCATCCTCCCCCTCCCTCTGCCCTGCCTGTCTCCTCCATTCACTCGGGGGACAAACAGAGAATGAGCAGGAGCTCCCTCGTGCTGAGCCAAGGGACTCAGGTGGACGCTGGCCGCTGCCCTCAGGGGCACAGAGGCATGTGTGGCCCCATCCCCCTTCCTCCTCCACGGCTCCCCCTCAGCACAGGGCCAGAGCCGTCCTGTCCTGGCTGCAGGCCAAACCAGGCGAGCCCCCGAACCCCGCCGGAGTCCGTGCTGGGCAAGCCCTGCGCAGGCTACGGCTGGGCCTGAGGCTGCCCTCTGGCCGCCCATGCGAGGTGATCGTGGAAGTCGGTCAGCCCTGGCTGGGCGGGCGGGCTGATGAGGCCCCTTTGGCACGTGGTAAACGGCCTGCAGTCCGACGCTCCCGTGTGTAGACAGAATCCCAGTCTCCCTGACTTACGAGCCCCTGGAGGTGGCGCTGGGAGCCCGCGGCAGTGCCGCCTCCTCCTGCCTCTCCGTGTCCCGCACCTCTGGTCTGCTGCCCAAACCCAAGGATCTTCGCCAACTGTCAGCCCTGAGCACAGCTGGGGAGCCCGGCGCCCAGTGACCCCACAGCACGGGATGTTCCAAGTCCCCTTGCCTGGCCCTTGGCCCTTCTGTAGTTGAGACAGGAGTGGCGCCCTGGGGACAACAGTACACAGGCCGTCCAAGGACTGGCACACAACCCCCCTCTCTTTTAAGGGAAGTTTGAGAAAATCTGGCAAAGTAGAAAAGGTGGCACAGGCCACGTGTGTCTGCTCCTGGCTCAAACTCGGCAGAGGGTGGGGGACATACAAGGTCAGCTGGTGTCCCAAGGTCAGAGATCACTGACTATGTGGCCTTGGGCAAGTCACTTACCCTCTCTGGGCCTCACTTCTCTGGACAAGATTGGGGGTTGAAACTTTCAGCCGTGGCCCCTGCTCCCTGACTGCAGCCTCGCGTGTTGAGATGTGTCCGTCCGGGGCCCCAGGGAAGCTGTAGCGAGGATGGAGTGGGACGGGAGGGCTGTGCTGGGTGGGCCGGGGACAGTGGGCCCGAAGAGGAGGGAGAGCCTGGACCCGTGGACGCAAGGAGCGTGGGGTAACCTCGGCCTTCCGTGCAGCTCCGGGAAGGTCTCCGCCAGGCTGATGGCGAGCCCTGAGGGACGAGGCCCCTGGAGGGTGTCCCTGCTGGCAGAAATGGCGGGACCTTGCACTTCTGCTGTGCTTGGCCATCGGCTGCCCAGAAGGCATGCAGCCTCGGCCAGAAAGTCAAGGCAGGCCCTGCGGTCACCACAGCTGGAGGCACCAGCTGCCCTCACTCGCTGCGGCGGGGAGATCCGAGCCATACACGCCCATGGGCTACTGCCACGGGGCGTGAATTTCGTTTGCTTCTTTCAAAAAGACTTAGTATTTATCAAACATTTAAGAACACAAGACTCTACCAGTACAAAGAGATAAAAATATTGTGCCAGCATTGTTTGTAATAACCAAAGATTGGAAACAACCCAAACGTCCAGTATTGGGAGACGGGGCTCCATGCATTGTGGGCGTCCAAACATGGAGTACCATGCAGCTGGTTAAAAAGAACAAGGCTCTGCTCATGTGGCAGCAGCGTGAATTCCAAGAGAGACTGCTGAGCGACAGAAGACGAAGTGTGGGACGTGGGACGAGCAGGCTGCCGTCTGCGTCTGCGTGAGCAGGGGCAGGAGGCCACCCATTCCGCCGGCGTCTGGGGGAACCGCCCTGGAGGAACCGCTGAGCTGGGAGTGGGCTCCATCCTAACAGCGAGAGGGACTCACCGTCCTGTTTTACGCGAAGGCCTTACTGCTCTGAAACTACTTCTATCTCCCCGTCGCGGCTCGCACGGCTTCTCTTTACGGTATGAATTAATGAATGGCTGCGTGCAGGCGGACACAAAGCCCTCCTGTTCCCAGCGAGTCTGTTCTGGTCTGCAAGACGCTCTGCAGCACAGAGAAGCAAGTCCACGCTGAGCTCAGCTGTGCACACTTGAGCCGCCGCGCCTTCCTCCTCCTCCTTCCCCTCCCCTCCCCCTCCCCCTTGCAGACTCGAGCGAGCGTCGTATGGAAGAAATGAGTGAGGGTATTCGCGGTGCACGAGGATCTGTTTATTCCTTATACCCTTACCATTTAATCGGCGTTTACACTCGCTCACAGTGCTTTTACTCTCCCATCCAAACGCCTGATGAGAGACAAACCGTTTATTCAAAGCTGAGAGCTTCAAGGAATGAATCCTCGTCACGAGGGAGGTTCTGAACACTCCCCAAAATTAACCTTCTCAGGACGGCACGGCCTCAAGGCCAGCAAGCGAATCCGGGAGGTGAGGCCTCGCCCTCACACACACTCACACTCTGACACATTCACACCGTCACACACATTCACACACACACACTCACACAATCACACCCTCACACAAGCAGACAACAAAGGCCACTTTCTCTCCCTGCAATGGGTTTTCCCCTAATTCCCTCGAACTTTCCCGTTTATTTCCTGTCCTTGGGAAAGGGAAATTTCGAAATCCTTTTGGGGTCTCTCATTAGGTCCTGACAAACGAGAGCACAAGAGGAACTTGAAGCCCACCATATCACCAAGTATGGGATAAAAATGTGCCCCTTCCCCTGCCCCCGCACCCCCAGGCATGAGCACGGGCTACCTAAGGCCCGGGAGGGCTGTTCCTCCTCCTGTCTTCCCCAGCTCCCAGCAAACGCTAAACTGGCCGGGTGGCCACACAGCCGGTAAAACCCAAGATGCAAATGGGCTGCTCTTCAAAAACAATACGGGGCTTTCTTTCAAGGCAGCCTGACCCGTCCCTGTGCCCCTGCCTCTGCCCTGATTGACAAGGCCCCTGGGACCCACAGGGTAAGGCCCTTATTAGGGCTGTGGCCTTTTCTGGGGCTTAGAGGCCCCCAGCAGATTATCGGGATGGCCCCGTGGGGACCCATCTTTCAGGTTGTCCTGTCAAGGGTTCCTGCCTCCTCCTTGGGATGCAGCTGAGGGGCCGGCGGGCGAGTGCTCTCGTCCACCATGTGGTTCCCTCTGTCCTTCCATGAGCACACAGATCACCCCCTGGAATGCCCTCATTTCCAACCCGGGGGTCCCGGCGGTGGAGACAGGCTGCGAGCCGTGGGTGGGACGTTGGCTGCGGCTCCCGCCCCTGGGCCATGACTGTCACCGCAGATCTCCGTGAAGAATGAGCCCCTAATCCTCGAGGGCGCACAACTGTGGCCTTATATTTCCCCACAGCCCCCAGTGTGACCTCAGGCCCCAAGGCCAGACTAGGAGGGGCTCCTACTGCCACCCCACCACGTGGGGACATCGAGGCCCCAGAGACAATTCATCGCGGCTGCAGAGTTGGACACACCCGTGAAGAGGTTGGAAAGCCACAAACCCAGTGCCATATGCTTCTTCCATCCCCACTCCAGGCCCACTGGTCTCCTCCTTGTCCTGGAACACGCATGACCTGCCTGCCACAGGGCCTTTGTACGTGCTGGGCCGCTGCTTAGAGCGCAGCTGGCCCAGCTGGCCCATTCCATTCACCCATGTACCTGCCAAGCGTCCCCACTCAGAGGCCTCCCTGTCCACCTTGCCCACTGCCCCCACCATGTCTCCTCACCCGCCGGATGCTTGTTAGAGCCCTGGCTCCCCCAACACAAATGAACGGACCTGTTTACTTGTTTGTGGAGCCCTTCCTCCGCTAGGTTGTAGGCAGGCTTTTGAAGGTAGGAATGTCCGTGTATTTTGTCCACGGACGTATCTCCAGGCCCTAGAGAAGTGCCCGGCACATGGTAGGAGCTCAGTTAAGTATCGGACGGAAGCGTGGACAAAGGAAGGAGAGACGAGGCACCTGAGGGTTAGCGTCTCCGCTTTCAGCCACTTCCCGTAACTGCCCCATCACCCCGGTGCCACTGCTCCCACCACTGAAGCCATCTATACAGTGTGCTGACCCCCCCTACACAGCCCCAGCCACAGGCGGCAGGTCCAGGGAGCAGCCTGACCCCAAGTGGGGCAACCAGAAGTCAGTCCCCTCCCTGAGAACCTGGAGCTGGGACCAAGAGAGGAGTCCAGCCTTACGTCCTAGACAGTATGTACACTGCTGTGAAAACGTCCCCCGTAGCAGGGGAGACGGACTCAGGGGAGAAGGTCAGTGAAGCAAAACACAGACACACACGGGGTGTGGGGAGAGAGGATTCCCACACCATCCGGGGACCCGGTCCCACACCTTCCAGGGTCCAGCTCCATCCAGGTGTTCTTAGAAATTCCCCTTGTTTTGCGAAAGCTGGAACCCGTGCTCCACGCCAACAAGAACCTTGCTCACGCTCGCCCTTGGCCTGTCCTCCCACTGGCGAGGGGGCACTGGGCTTTGTGGGGATGGGACTGGGTGTCCCAGCACACCACCCTGACCTCCTGTGCTCAAGGAACCCGACCTGCTGGCGTGTGCATCATTTGGGATGTGCGTCCTCTGATCCACAGGGTCTTCTGAGCCCCTCTCTGTACTGGGGACACGGTGGTGAGCCCACGGGCAAGGCCTTCATGCTGCAGGGCTCACGGCGACCTCATGACCCCGAGAAATAAAGTCAGTTATTACTCTGTCAGTGTGATGGAGAGAGCTGAGGGGCAGGGAGGGGGCAGGTGGCACTGACACGTTGACAGTGGAATGAAAGGGTAAAGAGGCTGCAAAGGCCCGGGGGTGGGGCATGCCTGTCTGAGAAACGGAGAGCCAGCCATTGGTCTGGGTGGAGGGGAGTGAGCAAGGGGAGATTCTGGAAAGAACCCTGTGCGGGGGGGGTGCTCAGGGGACAACCGCAGACGCCTTTACAGGCCGTGCCTGTGACTTATTTGGGCCTCACGGGATCTTGGCGGGTCAGGAATGAGGAATGAAGACTCACACAGGTCAGAGGAGGTTAGGGTCACACGGCTCCTACAGGGAGGGTCTGGGGCTCGAACACAGCCCCTCTCCTTCCCACTGAACAGACCCTGTGGCCTAAATCCCAAGTTACCGTTGTACGCAGGGGCTGCACCGTCTCACATCCCCGCCAGCAGAGCACGGTGTTCCCGTTTCTCAGACTCCTCACCAGCACTTGTTCTTTTCTTTTCTTTTTGATTCTAGCAATCCCAGTGAGCGTGAGGTGGTATCTCATGGTGGTGTGATTTGCATTCCCCGGTGAGCACCCTTTTACGTGCTTGTTGGGCACAAAGGCTGCCGAGTGTGTGATTCCATTGTGTGAACCGTTCAGCACAGGCAAGCCCACCGGCAGGAAGCAGACTGGTGGTTGCTGGGGGCTGGGGGAGGGGCTGGGGAGTGGCTGCTAGTGGGCGCTGGTTTCCTTTGGGGGTGACGGAAATGTCCTGGAACTAGAGGTAATGACTGCAGAACGCTGTGGACGTGCTAAATGCCGCCGGACTGCACACTTGAACACGGGTGAAATGGTGGCCTCTGTGTTTTACCAAAACAGGAACAGAAACGAAGGGCTCTCGGGGGTTCCGGGGGGGCTCCCTGGTGATAACTGTATCATCTCCTAAAGTTCCTTTTTTCTGTATTTTGGCAAATTTATGGACAGGCTTGGACCCTCATCAAGGTTTTCAGGAATATACCTCGAGGAGAAAGTCTCAGGAAGGCCCACCGGGGCTTTCCCCACGTGTCCTGTCGGGGCCGAGGGGGAGACTGCCGACTGCCAGCTTCATGATAAACCAGATCCCAAGGTGCCCAGGAAGCACCCCTGATGTCACCCCCAACGCGGCCGGCACCCAATTAGATCCACGCCCAACGTGGAAGCTCGAAGAACATGGACTAGTAACAATAAACAGCTATTTGGTTACTTTTTATGGACATTTGGACTGCATTTCAGGCAATTTTATGCACAAATGCTAACATTTCCGAGGGTTCCCAAACTCCCAAACTGCACGTGAAATATCTACAGGGTGGACACCTGGAGTTTTACACTGCAGCCCCTCGTGCGGGCTCGCGGATGTAAATCTGAATCTGTCCCAGGTCCCCGGCGAGACCAGTCCAGCCCCCAGTGCGCTTTATTGCCGGTCAGACAGGCCCATCTGGCAGCGGCCCCGCGTCCACAAGATGCAGACCCCGTGGAAGGGGCAGCGGGCGGTGTGGAGGCGAGGCCGCGGGTCTGGGTCTCTCGTGCTCAGTGGAGCCTCCAGCCTTTGCTGTCGGAGACCGTGCCCAGCTCTCTCCCTCCTTAATCTGGGTTTGTCCCAGGGGGCCCCAGGTGGATGAACCACCATCACCTCCCTCCAAGTCTGTGGCCCCTGCACAGAGGGAAGGTTGTTCTCAGACCTGCCTACGGCTGCCACTGCTGCAGGGGGAAGATCAGGCTCGTCACCAGGACTCCCCGGGCTGACTCCTGCCCAACTGCCCTCAGCGCACCTGCTCGCAAGTTCCCGGGTCAAGAACCCTGCCCAGCAGACGCTTCACCGCTTGCGAGTAAACAGCTTTACATAAATTCACAAACAGCTGAGTGAACAAACGATGTTATCTAGTCGACGAACATGCTAGAGTGAACGTCAGCTGGCTGTGGGACGCACCTTGGCATCCTTCTATCCTGACGGCTCAGGACGGCGTCAGCTACCCCCTCACCCTGCTGTCTTCACCCCCTTTTCACTGGCGCATCTCCTTTCGGCCTGCTTCCACCTTTTATGATGATTCTTTCATGATTGCGACTAAACGTGTGGTTTTCTGCCTTCTTACATTAACGTTCCATCATTTATATTTCCCCAAGTTTCTGTAGGCTCTTCAATCAGCTGCTAAATAGTCCATCGTAGTTTATTGTTTCAGAATCGGACAACCACGTCCTTTATTATAGAAGCGGGGCAGCAAACAATGGTCTGGGGGCCAGATCAAGTCTCCCTGGAACGAGTCACACGCACTCATTCACGTGTTGCCCGTGGCTGCTTTTGCGCCACCTCAGCAGGGCTGAGGAGCTGTGACAGAGACCATAAGCATGTGGCCCGCAAAGCCAAAAATGATTTCTACCTGGCCCTTTAAGAAAGAGTTCCCCAACCCCTGTTCTAGGACATTTCGAGGTTTTCCAGATATTGGAAGTTAGATAACCGAGCAGGGAACATCCTTGCACATTTGAGTTTAAACTTTTGATGCCACTTCGCTTTGGTATAAAATCTTAGAGATGGAATTTAGTAAAGGGAACAAACATTCTATTTCCCTGAATTTGCAGTCATGTTGTACAAAATTTACTAGGCTACCAAAATTCAGTGAACTCTCTAGTTTCACTACTACCATCAAATAAGCACTGAATGTCAATGTTTATAGAATGTCAGGGGTTAACATGGGAAGCAGAGAAATGATACTTGAGGGCTTCTTTAATTTCATTACTTTGAATATTTAGAGACCAGATTTATATTTTGGTGATGTCTTTACTTTCCCAAAAGTCCAATGATGACGCTATGGTTTAAAGAGATCCCCAAACACCTTGGCTTGTTGTGAAAATCCTCTTCTAGGGAAAAGGAATTCCTGGGAAGAGGAAAAGGGGTTATTTTTCTAAGAGAATTAAATTTCTGTGGGGATAGCAATTTCAGAGGGAAGCTTTTCCTCTGTGCTGGTATATTTGCTGGGGAAAACTGACAAGATTAGGTCTAGGAACAAGCTGCTTTGGAAATGTGGGGTTTCCCCATAGCCTGTTGCTTGTAAGCCCCCAGGGAAACTCATAAAGAGCATTAATGCAGCTCTAACTGACCCCCTCCCCCACCCCCTGCTCCAGCCTTCAGGTTGGAGCTAGGGCTCCCAGTGAGCGCTGCTGGTCGACCAGGTGGCCAAGAAGTGGCTGTTCTGTGCCGCTGGCTCTGGTGGGAGACGGCTCCAGGTTGGAGCCGTGTGTGCCTTTTGTATTCCCACGGCCTCTCCAGAGCAGATAGACACTTTCTAAGAGGCTGACAATTCCATGGCAGCAGACCAAGAGTCCCCAGGCGGAGGAGAAGCAAAGTTTCATGATTTGTTTATGCAGCTTCTCAAGTTGACCAGGAAGATATTGTTGGGTGTCACTCAGCCCCCGGCCCTCCACCCCGCCTTTACCCTGTGTGGCAGCCCCCTGCTTTGAGCCTGGATGTGGAACAAAGAAAGTTCCCTGGGAATAAAGTTGTAAATGAAAGTGTATCTCAAAACAGACCAAGTCAGGAACCCTCATGACTGTGGCCAACGCATCCCTTCACGATCCACCCGGGGGGATTTGACCCCCAGCTGCACATTAGAACCCCCTTGGGGAGCTTTTGAAAAAAAAACCACTGACATTTACTTGGGGGTCCTACCCCCATATATTGTGAGTTAATTGATCTTGGGTGGGACCACATCACCTACATTTCTTAAGGGCTTCCCACGGAGATTCAATGAGCAGAGTGGGGACCCACGGCCGCTACATAACTTTCTAGCTCCTCCCCTTGGCCCCTCCACCATCCCTTCACCCCCTCCGCCAGCCACACTGACATTCTCTCCGCCCCTCACCACCTGACCAACCCTCACTCACCCATGAGGACAAGCATCCAGTAAGATAATGGATGTGAGTGTGGATTGAACGTGGCCCAGGTTTCAGAGGCTGACACACCTGAATTCTGATCCCAACTCCAGCATCCAAAGATTGCCTGATTTGGGGCAAACTTCTGCATGCTTCCAACCTATTTTCGTACCTGTATGCAAGTCATGATGGACTCAATATGAAGAATACACTCTCAATAAACTGTGGCTTTTAAATTACATATTATTATTTCTAAAGCACTGGCCCCTTAGAGGGAATCCAGCCACTGACTTTAATGGCGCTGTGAGTCCCCAACATGCTTGTACAAAGGGTCTTTGAACACTGCCTGCTTGTTGCCTCTTCAAGGATATTTGCGTGTGGACTCTGTCTTCGGTCATCTTTAGGGATAGCAAATCTTTATAAGTTGGTCTGAATATTAGAATAGCCAAAAATCTTTCAGAGCCCGTTCTGATGATTCACTGATTTAACAAGCATGGCTTGTGTTCCAAGTGAAGAAATGAAACCAATTTCACAACTGGATTCTGCAGTACCTGGGTGGATCTGAAAGTCTCAAATGTCAACGACTAATGTTGATGGTGCCTTTGCAGATTGGGGATGTCTACCTATTGGTCTGTTTATTTAACAAGTGTCTCCCATTCCTTTGCAGAAGGAGGCTGGGGAGAGAGGGAGAGAGAGAGACAGAAAGAGAGAGAGAGGATAGATACATACATAACAGAAAACTACTTTGTCTTACAAAGTACACATAGAATAATCAAAGAGCATTGTGAGAAGACTAATGACAATCAGCCTTATGAAGCAAAATGTGTTAAGAGCCATTGTTTAGGACAGCAACCCTCAGTTAAATAAGCAAAACTTTGAGCAGAGACTGGAGGTGGTAGCTGAAACCTGGTCCTCTCACTGCTAAATTAAGCAGTGAATCATTATTGGACAGACTTCAGATAGGACACAAACATGTAGATAGTGTTGGTTATCCCAGAGCCAACGTTAATCACCAGCATCTAATAATCATAGGTCATAAAAGAAGTTTATGTGCATTTCCCGGACTTTCTGTCTCAAGCCATTGGTTTCCTTCAAGGCAAAATCAGTGAGGAAGGGCCATGTGGGGAAGTGGTTAAGAGCATTAGCCTTGCAGCCAAACGAGCCTGCGATGAGTTTGGCCCATGACAGTCTGGCTGTGTGGTCTGGGGCAAGACCCTTGAGCTTGGCACGTGGCCTGATGGGAGAATCCCTGGCTCTAGTCCTGGCTCTCCAGGCAGTTTTACACAGTAACTGCCCCTCAGTTTCTGCCTGAAGTTAGGTCTCTGCACCATTTCAAACACAGCTGCTAATGACGCTTGTCATAAAGACCAAGCAAGTGGGCCAGTTGTCAAGCTGTCATCTTAACCCAGCCCAGCATGGCAGCCATTCCAACTGTGTGCCTGGGTCATTGGGATTGTCCTGCTGAGCAGGGCCTGTGCAGCTCCTCCAAGGCAGGGATGGAAGAGATATGGCGCCATGGACAGCATCAGCCAGAACATCGAAGTCGGGAGGCCCTCTCAAGTCCAGTTGTGTGACCCTTGAATGAGCCACGTAACCTTTCTGAGTGTCAATTTATCTTTAACTATACGGATGTGACAGTGTCTACTCCAACCAGGGGACAAGTGTCTCTAAAGGTCAAAAGACACCTGCTGTTCCCTGATGCCAGTGCTAGAACACTGTACCCTTCTGCCTGTCAGAGGGTGGGGGGAGGGATGGGCCCCTTGAGGCAGGGAACATGTCTTGTCCATCTACACACCCCCAACCCTGGCCATGAGAGGCCTCAGTTCAACTGGGAGGTCTGGGTCCAGGTCCTCTCCTGTTTCTTAACTTCCCTAAGCCTCTTCTATTTTCATCAAAAGAGACGGACAATAATGGTTCCAGGAGGATTAACCAAATCTGTATGTATTACACTTGCATGGCACCTAGAGGTGCAAAGTGCTCAGTGTACATGAAGGGAATCATCACCATCATCACCATCGTCACCACCATTATCATCATCGCCACCATCAACATCATCACCATCATGATCTCTAACTTCCATGTGCCAGGAACTGACCTAAGAGAGTCTGTAAATTGACCCACTTAGCCTCCCAACCCATACTGTGGGTACTTTGATCATTATTACCTTTGCTCAGTGGAGCAACCTGAGACACAGAGAGAGTGAGTAATGCTTGAGGCTGACCCAGGCAGGAAGTGGCAGAGGCAGGATTTGAACCCAAGTATCTGGCCCCAGAGCCTGCATTCCGAACTCTCTCAGCTAGGCTGAAAGCCTGTTTAAAGCTAGTCGAAAACATGCCGTTGGATGCACTTACACATAAAAACTTGATTTATATGCCTGAATAAAATTAGAAGATTTCACAGCTAATTGAACACACTGGACCGTTATGCCGGATAATCCAAATCAGCTCTTCTATTTGATCTTGCTTGAAACTGGTGGATGCTGTTATTACTACATGGCTAAAAATTAAGAGGAAACGCTTCCTGTGTTGTCTCACAGCCAAATCAGCTGAGTTTTCTAATACCTGTAATTATTAACTGGAAAATTTGTCCTGATCTCCGCAAAAGAAAGTTTCCAAGTAAGATCTTTATCAACCAGCACACTGTGGATATGGAGATAAACAGCCCAGCTCACCCCAAATGCCTTTTGTGTTGTTTATTTTTTAAGAACATGCACGATTTCATTTGAAGTTCGGCATTTTTGGTGGCTGGCTCTCTTGGCCTTCTGTTTTCCCTTTCCGCAGGTCAGCACTTCTTCCACGTGGGATGTAGAGACACTGGGATGTTCGAGGCCATGTCCTACGAGGAGACTGGCTCCTTTAGACCTTGAGACCAGGCTCCTGGTGAAAATTTCAGAACAGTGACCACGATGCTGACTCATCGGAGGTCAGGTGCTTCCCCACTAGGTTCTCCATCCTAAAGCTTTAGGTCAGAGATGTTCTGGGGAGGGGTGTCGTTTGCTCCCCTTTTTTGGGGTGGGCAACCACAAACTACAACAGTAGTGATATAGAATACAAAGGAACATTCTATTTTGCAATATTAAAAAATTATGGGTGGAAGCTTTCTTCACAGAACTTGAAAACAAAGAGTGACAGAATACTTTTAGTCTGTGGAGATTTTTAGATGAGGTTGTGATTACTAATGAGAACTCTAATGAGAAGTTCCTCTCATAGCCCTTTGGGGGAATGGGCGTACAAATCAGTATGTGAAATGGGACGTGTTTCTGGAAGGGGATATTTGTGTAAGAAGGTTGAGAAACACTTCTTTGGAAATGAGTCAGAGAATTAGTTGAGAAGAAAAAACCAGTTACTTTGCATTTATTCAATAAGTTATGTATTTATTCAAAATATATGAACATCACACCTGCTGGGTGGTCAGCACTGAGCATGAACGCATCTGAACTGGGAGAATGACAGCTCTGACTTAGGGGGTGACGTAAGAGCCTAGTGACACATGGTTGGGGTGGTGGCCCATCCTAGCCAAGACCCACGGCGACCCACGGGGGCCTGACCTTCCTTCTCTGAGGCCGACGTTCCCATCACGAAGAGCTGTCAGCATCTGAGTTCTTAAGAAAGACCACCGTCATTGATAAACCCTTGGTGGATGAGTTTCTTCTCAGAAGCACCATTTTATCACCTGTTCCTCCTGCTGTTGCACAAATCCCTGCAATGTGCCAGCCGCTCTTGTTTACGGTGTGGTCCTTCTTTGGGATGCTTCTCCCTCCAGCTGTGGAAGCGTCTATTTATAGTTTTCCATGGAGTTAGAGGGAAAGGATCAAATCTTCTAGGTTCCACCACTTGGGAGACTGTTCTCTAAGGCCCATAGCAGTGAGGGGCACGTCCAGGGCCACGGTGGGGCTCGCACACGTGTAGCTTCTGAGACTGGAGGCTGTGGATGGACACTGTGCATAGCACGCCATGTGGAATCTGGGCCCGATGTTGCCAAATCTGTTAATTTTTTAAAAGGTGAAGTCTTTTTTTATAATGGAAAATTCTCTCATTTTTAAAAACCCTGGTTTTCCAAAAATGCATAAAAGCTCAGTTGAATCCTGTCAAACAACCTTGAGTAGAGGGACAAACTGCAAAAGGGCAGGTCTGCACTCTTCCCAAATGCTGATGAAATGAAAGGCAAAGAAAGGCTGAGGTACATTCCAGATTAAAGAAGACTCGTGTGACATGACACTGAATGCAACGCGTGGTGCTCGGTTACAGCCTGGACTGGAAGGCGAAAGTGGCCAGAAAGCACAGTTCTGGAACAAAGGGCGAGATCTGAATATGAACGTTTGCTAACGCACCATGGCAACGTGGTTGTGCGGGAGAATGTCCTTGTTCTTAAGGGGACAGCGCTGCAGCGCTCAGGGGCAGAAAGGGACACATCCTCCCCAAGTTACTTTCAAAGAGTTCAGCAAAAATAAAGAAGTAATGATCACGATGATGTTGACCGTGAGAGAGAAAAGGAGTGAAAAAGCAAACATGGCTAAATATTGACAGTGGGTGGATCTAGGTGATGGGCACAGGGGCATTCATTGTAATACCTGGCAATTATTCTATGGGTGGGCCCAACAATTTTTCAAAAGAAAACCTTCAATAGAAATAAACAGAACAAGAAAACGGAAGGCTGAGTGAGCCACACCAAGCTCTCTCACACGTCTGCTCTTCGTCGTGGACCCCCAGACGGAGGCTCCCAATGAGAAAGCATCCACCGCTAGAAGGGGCGCAGGTTACTAACTGGGTGTCTGACTGCAACCTTCGCGTCATCATTCAAGACTACGGAGGGCTGGGCGCAGAATGGGAGAACAGGTCAGGCAGTTCCTGCCCTCGTGGGGTTTGTGTTCTAGATGCATTCAGATAACCACCTACATGAAACGACAGACCGTGCTAGCACGATGAAGAAAGCAGAGTGACAGCGTGACAGCCACGTGACGAGACACTGTGTCTCATCCGTCCACAGGATGTCCTATGGACCCAGGCAGGGACGCCAGCTTTAGGTGGGGTGGGCGGGGTGCTGAGGAGAAGCCCAGCCCTGAGAGCACTCGGGAAGGACAGAGGGATGGACGATCAGGCTGGAGACGGTCCTGAGGAGGCAGCCAGTGTGACGATGGGGGAGCGGGGAGCAAGACCCACGTGCCCAGGCCCAGTGAGAAGCAGGAGGCCTAGGGGACATGGGGACGTTATTCTAAGGGTAACTGGGGACCACGGAAGTGAGTGACATGCACTTGACCCTGACCCTCTCTCTTTCCGCGTTGTTTTCGGAGCCCCGTGGCTGAAGATCAGAGTAAGAACAGGACCCCTTACATCCCACTGCTGTGTATCAAGCACAGCTCTGAGGACTCTGCATTTCTGAGCCGATGTAATCCCCACATCAGCCCAATGAAGGTGGGACTATTATCCCTATTTTACAGATAAGAAAACCAAGACGTCCAAGCAAAAAGCGCCCTTGTGGAGAATAGCTCTGTACTGGGTTCAATGGTGTCCCCTGAAAAGGTCCATTCAAGTCCTAAGCCCCAGAATCTGTGAGTGTGACTTTATCTGGAAATAGGGCCAAATCACTGTCCCAATAAAGAGGGGAATTTGGACACAGACACACACGGGGGGAAGATGCACATGTGAAGCAGAGGCAGAGAGAGACTGGAGTGATACATCTGCAAGCCAAGGAGCCCAAGGACGCCAGCAACACCCGAGGCAGAGAGAGGCCGAAGGACCCAGGCCGACACCTTGACTCTCACTTCCGGCCTCCGGACTGTGAGAGACGACATTTCTGTTGTGTGAAGCCGGAGGTTTGTGGTACTTATTTTGGGCAGCCTCAGGAACCCTCCACCAGCTCGTAGAAAGAGTTAGACTGCGTGGATGCACACCCGACAGGAGGCTGGTGGCACTGAGGGGGTTCCTGGCCTCATTTTGGAATCGCCCGCACATTATTTGTGAGGGTCCCCCCAGCACTCATCATCCCCACCCCCAGCCTCCAGAACTGTCAGATGAATGTCCTATGGACCCCACTGTCCCGCAGTCAGAAGGAACAGAAGCCCCACGGTCACCAGTCCCTTCCCTTCCTTTCTCTCCTTGAGGGCCCAATTACATAAATTATGAGCTGGGGCCACACCCGAGTTCTCCCACCCACGTAAGGGCCGCCCAACCTGTCCTGACAGACAGCTGGCCACGGAGGGGGCGGCAGCCTCTCAGGGCCCATGCCTGCGGGACGGGACGGGCTGCACGGGGCCTCCGAGGTGTGAGAGCCACAGCCCCGCCCAGATGCCCGACCAGATCAGGGCGCGCAGCTGTCCAAATCCTGGTCCTGAAACCCGACGACCGACCGGGGCTGCCAGAGGTCAGGAGCACCCCCTTCCTAATGAAACATTTGTGGGAGAAACAAAGGAGACTTTCTCTCTGTACGTACGTCTCCCCTGGGAGGCAGGGAGAGAGGACAGAGCAGAAGGAGGGCCTCCGGGGCTGCGGAGGAAACCTGCGGACACTTGCCTTCGGCGAGGCTCCTGTGCCCCCACTGGAGGACCCCCGCCTCCGGGACATCTGGCTCCCAACCGGGAGCACCGTCTGCGTAAACAACCCTGTGAGCCGCGAGCTTCTCGGCTGCGAGGCAGCCAGTCCGTCCCGTGGGACCCTGAACGTCGCAGTTTCCACTTGTGAGTAAACAAGCCCTTTGATTTCCCTCACGAGTACGCTGGGAGTAGATACTTTGGTCCGACATCCAAGCCGGGAGATGGCCTGCTTTTTGTATAACGGTAGTGACTGTTTAGAGAACGGAGCGGTCGTTGGGCTTTCAAGTCTCAGCCAGAAATTACACGTAAACAAACTGTCGTGACGGCACCAATGAGCCCCAGATGTGGCTATAGGTAGAGGGTGGGGGCTCCTCTAGGCCGCCCCGGATCGGAGGACGGTGGCCAGAGCGAGGCAAGCCTCGGTGCAAACAGCGGGCACTCTGTAAATGTGTGCCTGTGCAGCGGACACCAGAATCACAGGATCCGAACTCAGGCCAGAGCAGCGTTCCGGCGGGCGCCTGGGGTCACAGCGGGGCTTCGTGCAGGGAGTGCCGAGGCCTGAGATTTGCAGCCATCACCCATGTGAAGGACGCTTCCACCCGAGATCCCAAGTCAGACGCGACACAGAAAGCAATGCCCGTTGTAACAGGAGGACGGGATGACGCTGTTCCGGCGGAAGCACGTGGCTCTTTCCCGAAGAACCCGGCATCGGTGTACACTGTGGATGTTACAATGGTCGGCAGCATCGGCATGGCCCATGAGCCAGGCGCTGAGTGATTCACGTCCATCTTTCCTATTAATTCTCCCAACATCTCACCAGAGGCCCTGTTGCTGTTCCCGTCCTACTTCTGTGCTGGCTGAGGCTGAGCGAGGTTCAGCAACTTGCAAAGTCCCACAGCTGGCAGGCAGAGGGACAGGGAGTGGGAGGCATGGTGGCCTGACTCCTGGGCAGCCTGTCCTCCGTGCTGGAGCGCTGGTCTCTCTCAGTGGCCTTTGCAACTCCAACAACCAGTCTGCTCAGAAGTTTCACAAAGTATCGCTAAGTCATGGATTAATCCATCTGAGTCTTTACTGAGTAGCTACTATATGTCAGGCCCTGCAGGCAGCTATGCACAGAGGATGTGTCTAGGCACTGGGCTAAGTCAGAGAACCAAAAAAGAGAGAAGCCCTGCTCTCCTGAAGTGGACATTCTGGTGGGGAGAGACACAGAGTAAACATGGTAAAGAAGTAAATTACATCACACGCTAGGAAGAAGCAGAACAGGATGGGGGTTTGGGGAGCTGTGGGAAGGTGTGCATGTGGATTTACCACGTGCCAGATGGTAACGTGGTAAGCTAAGGTAACCCTTAGCTTCAAGCCAAGCTTCACCCTTGGCTTGAAGCTAAGGGTGAAAACATGAACAGTGTGAGGATCCTGCAGACAAGAAGTGACGGCTCATCGTGGGGACCAACATGGCAGCAACAGTAGTGGGAGAAGAGCTGTGATGAAGGTACAAACAGGGCTGTGGCAACAGGCGAAGGGTCTAAGTCGGCTCCCAGATAGTGTCGGGCAGCCCAGAGGAGGGGCAGCCCCGAGGTGCACACGTGGCACATCCCCTGCGGGGCACACAGCTACTGCTGCCATTGCGACGTCTCCAGGGCTTACCCCAGGCCAGCCCCTGCTAAAGGTTTCACACACTTAGCTCCTTGGACCCTCAGAACACCTCCACGAGGAAGAAACAGAGGCCTCAGAGACGTCAGAGCACCTGCCTCGGGTCCCACAGGGTGTAAATGGCTGATGCGGGCTTCCCACCCATATGCAATTCCCTATATCACGACGCTCCTGAAGGAAGGAACTACTGCTTTTCTTCTATCTGCTGTAGACCTAGCATGGTTTCTTGCATAGATTAGATGCTCAAAAAACATGTGATGAATGAATGAGTGAATGAATGCATTTTACAGCTGTGCTTTGTTTCCTATGTCCATCCATTCTCTTTCTCTCTGTCTGTCTCCGTCCTGTCTCTCTCCCTCTCTCTCCTCCTTCTACGTGTGTGGGACAGCGAAACATTTAGAGACACACATGCCCAGGTTGCAGATGTGCAGCCGGCTCAACTTCTGGCTGAAGGGCAAGCTGCCTTTCCTCCCGGCCGTGTCCCTCTGCCCCGCCCGACACGAGGACGTCTGCAAGACGCTCGGTTCTACAGCAACTTGGTACCTGGGCTTCCTTCTCCTCACTTCCCAAACCATCCACCCTTGGGATATAAGCGCACTGGATCATTCGCAGGCCCAAAGCCTTGGCCTTGCGAAGAAAAGTTAGGCCTCTTACTAGCCCCAGGCCAGGTGGCCTCACTTTGCAATCCTCCAAGGCCGAAGGAAGCCATCCAAACTCAAATCCAATTAGTGGCAGCTTGCAAGTCCCTTCTGAATGGGAAGGCATGGAAAGGTGTGACCGTTCTTCAAAGGCTCCCAGCTCCTCCCTGCATCTGCTGGCCTGAGGCCTGGGCTGGCCCTGGAGCAGAGCGGGCTGAGGTGAGGACGAACTCGCCCAAGAGGCTCCGTGGGCTCGGAAAGCTGTCCCAGAGCGGGTGGGCCGCCGTGTCCGGCTGAGCCAGCTCTGAGTCCAGGGTGTCAGACGTTTATCCGAAGCCTCTCCAAACCTCTCACGTGGGAGAAACTGCGCTCAAGGCTGCCATCCATCAGTTTTCCAGCGAGACTCTGGCACCCCTGCCCTCCATCCTGGCCAGAATCACTGGAGCCAGCATCTTTGCTTCCACTGCCCAGGTCTTTTCAGTTGCACACAGAGCCCCATTGACTTCAAAGGCCAGAGGGGAGAGGACGTGGGGCCGGCTGACGGTGGAGGCTGCCCCTGTGTGAGGCCGGCATTTGCAGCCCGACCCCAGCAACAGGGCCAAGTATCCATGTGGACTGGAGGCAGGGGAGGAGAAGGGGGAGGAGATCCCTTGAAAATGAAGACCGGCTCAGGCCACACTCGCGTGAAGGCGGACTCCAAAAGTGCAGGGGAGCCCCGCGAGGGGGCCCTCTTTGGTCCAGGAATTGTCCTCAGAGCCCCCATTCCCTGAGCAGGGACCACCCAGGCCCGTCAGAGTCAAACGAAAATCAGAAGGATGCCAGCGCATCCCTGTGAGGACGAGCCCCCTCCGGCAGCCGCTGCTGCGGGGAAGCAAGCGCAGCCAGAGTGAACTGGGCCCCGAGAACTGGGCCCGGAGCTGTGGATGGCTGGTTTCCAAAGCAGGCGGCTGGAAGATGGCAGAACCAGGGCTGGAAGGGGAGTCTTCTCTTCTGCTTGTCTTTTCCTGAACCACTTCCCAGGTAAGACCTAGCTGGGGACAGGGTCTATCATTCACTCATTCACACGCTCAGTAAATGTGCCAACGCCTCCTGGGGGCTAGACCCTAGTCCAGCCTGTGAGACACAGAGGAGAAGACAGAATTTAGTTTGATAGAGGATACAGACCAGCAAACCAACAACGACAGCACAAGGACTGCAATTACTTACAATCCAAGGTATACACCCTAGTGTTAAAAGGTCCCCAGATGACTTAACGTGAAGGCAGATGTGAGTATCTTATTCCTACCATGGTTCCCCAATAAACATCATTCCTGCAAATGCAAAACAGGGAGCTACTCCCCGCACAGGAGACGTCACCCCCTCTTTTGACCCTGATCTCCACGTTAAATCCCCACACTTCGGATGCCTTTACTAAAACACGCTTCCAGAACCTGAATCCAGCTTTAACCCCTGGCACCCAGCGATATGTACGTGGCCAGTCTGGTGCTAGCCTTCAGCATCCATTCCAGACGCGGCACTGAGGGATGGATGTGGTAACACTGTCACAAGGGCCCGGCCACGGGTCGGTTTGCTCCGTTAGACCGCATCTTGACACAGCAGATCCTCGTTGAATGCCTACTCTGAATTAAATGGTGACTTCACTCCATCCAAAGAGGGTGAGATCTTTTAATGTAAATCCAGGTCAGCTGAGGTTTCCAAAGGAAACCTGATGGTATCCTCAAGCTGGATCTCCGGCCGACACCCCGAGCTCCATGCACCCCCTTGTCCCTCACCAACCCGAGCTTGCTGCTCCCCACGCTGGTTAACGTCAGCACCAGCCTTCCTCCTCCTGCTCAGAAACTCTGACCATCACTTACGCCTCCTTCCTCAGCCGCCTCCCGCGTTTCCAAACGAGCACAGCTCAGCAAACACACTCAGCCCCTAGACGGCTTCCTTGCCAATCCTTCAACGTACGTGCTTTACATCCAGCTCCAAGTGTCCTCCCTCTTGGCTGACTGTCTAATCTCCTCCTTCACAGAGAGGATGGCTCACTGGGCATTCACCTGCCCACTTAAACACCTCTTCCCCTCCCTCCCTCCCTCCCTCCCTTCCCTCCTTCCTTTCTTTTTCTTTCTCTTTATTCTTCTTTCTCCCGCAAGATTCTGACATTCTCAGAACAAGAATGCAGATGGACCCCAGAATCAGGGTTCATTTTCTGAAGACTGTGACCATGCAGGCCCCTCTGGCCACTCGGTGCTGGCTCATAGTAGGTCTGCAGGGAATTCTTGTTGAGCAGAGGTGACCAGACTGTTCTGAGCCCAAGGCTGGGATTTGTGTGAGCGATGGCTCTTTCCCACCAACAACCTATAACTCGTAGGGCCCGTGGGGGGTTTCCTGGTCTGGCTGGTTATTCTACGACCATCCAGCACACCCAGGTCCCGGGATGGAATTAGAATTTTGCTGCGGCGAGGGACCTCCTATTTACTATGGTGACGACCGCTATTTTATCAGTGCCAATGCTGGGCTGTGAGCCCTTTACACCTTTCGACAAGAACGCTTCCAAGATTAGCATCGTTATCCCCATTTGACAGATAAAAAGACTGGACACCAGAAAGGTGAAAAGGCTTGCCCGAGGTCACCCAGCTAGGAGGCAAGGGGGCTGAGCTGAAAGCCTGGTGAGAACACTCCAGCTCCCCTTCCCGCCCTCCACACCACGTTCCAGGTTGAACCCTCCGTCTCTTCCCGCAGCCTTGGGACCACACTTCTCCTTCATGGTCTCTGGACACTCGCCACATCACCTGGACGGTGGGACAGGCATCTCCGGGGACTTCAGATTCTCAGTGTCAGAGAGAAAGGCATCCTCAGGGATCACCTGCTCCCAACACTCTTGCTTTGCAAACCGAGGCCCGGAAAGGCTTGGGGGCTTGTTCTGAGTCCTAGGTGCCGCCAGACCCAGAAGCCCTCAAGTCAGTTTTCCTTCCAGCATTTTGCATTGGCTTGAACTTCCCCACTCTGGGAGGGCAGCGGGGGACAAAAGCTCCGAACTCCACAGCAGAGAAGGAGGGACCGCACTGGACGGATTCCTGAGGAGGTTCCAGCAGCCCTCCCACTCACACGAGCGTCACATGGATCGCAGCCTCTGGGCCGGGTCAGCAGAGCCCGGGCACAGACCCAGAATGCTTGGCTGCCCGTCACGACTCCTTTCTACATTTCTCGTGCCCTTGCAACCCACCTCTTTTCTCCTTTCGAGGCTGTTTAAAGAATAAAATGAGAGACTCTGAAACAGGATCACAGATTCCAATGCCTACAGCAGCCAGGCATGTGCTTTAAATTACCAGAGTCTGGGCCAGGCGCAAGCCGGCAGGGAGCAGTGGGGACTGGAACACACTGAGAAGCACAGCCTTAGCCAAAGGGGATGCCCGCACCCACACCCAGCCAGTTGTTGCCATATCCGACTGCAGCTGGGCCTTCCAATTTGTCAAGAGAAGCCGGACGTCTAGGTTTTTAAATAAAATATTCTGTTTTTAAGCGCTATGAAGCAATTTTTAAAAATGTAAATACACCTACTGACTGATTCAGCCCCCAATCCACCACTTACACCCTCTGCTTCAGAAAATTAAAATCTCTCCGGCAGGGACGTCACTGCGCCCCGAGCTGCACGCCAGCCCCACAAGGCCTGTTCTGTCGTGGCCAAGCATAGCGGAAGGAGCCTTCTGGCCGAAATGACAACCGACATCAACTGTTTGAAATTAGGCATGTCTGTGCAACCTGCCACCCGTCTTCACGTCCGCAGTCTGCACCGCTATTAGCAGCTGGGCTTCACGGCGTGATGAGGACAGCAGGCAGAGGCCTGCACAGCGTCACCGTTCTCATCCTGTCATTAATGAGAGTCAGTTTACATGAGCACCAAGTGCTGATAAGGGTGTCTGAGGCCCATCACTGTAGCTGCCCCATAGAGCAGACAATTTATTGGACAGCCAAGTCCAGCCCATTAGTCATGGACTATTAGAAGACGTTTCAGATGTTGTCTTCAAACCATCTTTTGAAACCCATTAGACATGAACTTCACGCAGGTAATAGCAGGGAGGGTGGGAGCTGCGGGTCGCCTGGCAGCCAATGCAACAATTTCCATCCAGACACCCGCATGGACTTTTCGAGTCTTGGTGCCTGGGGGCCAGGAGACCTGGGGGCGTGCATTCAAGGCAACCTCTAGCCAACTCTGGAGGCTTGAGGAGTCCCAGGGCACCTCCAGGCTTCAGTACGTTTCTCTGTAAGATAAGTGCATCGCACAGGGGACTCTGAAGACACCTTCCAGCTAGGGTGAGGTGACCGGAATCCCGTGTACTCGGGACTCTCCTGGTCTCGTCACTGAAAGTCCCTCGTCTCAGGAAACCTAGCAGTCCCAGGCACACCCAGTGCTTCGTCACCCCACTTCCAGCTCTGACTTTTAAACACCCATCAGACCAAGGAACGTGAGGGCACCTCTCACTATCAAAGCTCGGCAATAAACACCAAGGTGGCACGGACACGTCAGGAGTGGTCAGGCCTTCTGAGAACCTCACAAGGCCTGGTCCCTCTGTCAGGAGCCTTTGCCTAAATGCCTTGAGTTTTCATGACACCTGAAGTGGGTTGAAAAGGGGGGTGGTGGTGAGAGCCTAAGTTCTTTGCAGATTCTTTTGTGGAAGAACAAACTATTGCTGTTTCCCTCTCGGCTGAGTTTATTGCCACGCACGTCTACTGAGGGGCTTTCTACGTGCAAGGCCCTGGGGACGGGGACAGCAGGGGGTGGTCGCTGAGAGGAAGCCACCTGCCCTCAAAGCTGACCAAGTTCTGTCAGGGACGCAGCTGTAGCACTGTGTATGGGGTTGTTTTCTACCCTGCCTTTGTGCTGTTTTATAGGAGGTAGAGAGGGATCAACAGATGTGACTTACGGTCTCAGGGACAACATGTACGTGAGCTCTCCAAGTGCTTCACGTAGCATGACTCCCCGGGCTCCTGTTAAAATGCAGTTCTGATCCTGTGGGGCCTGAGCCTTACATTTCTAACAAGGGCCCGGTGGTGCTAAGGCTGGACCGGGACCACACCTTGAGCAGCCAGGGGCTGGGTGACTGACTCCTGAGGCCGGAAGCTGGCTCTGACTCATCTTTTACCCACGGGAACAAACACGCTCTTCGGCGGAGTCAAGCGGATAGGGAACAGACGAGCGAGGCACCATTTAACCTGGCCTGACTGCCCAGACCCCCAGTCCATGCTGCTCTCACCCCAGGCTCCCTGCAGCCCCAGACATCCCGTTCAGCCCAGTCCGCACGTCTGAGAATATTCGTCATGTCGATGGAACTGCCCCGGAACAGAACCGACCACGCAGGTAAAGATGACCGCAACCCAAGCCCAAGCCCCCTCCGCCCAATCCGCCAGGCCACAGAGGAGGTCCCGCCCCTTCTCCATCAGGCTCCAAGCAGGTGACTCCTTGGTTCTTCCCCCTTCTCCACACGCCAGCCTCCCCAGTGACTCGAGAACTTTGTATTTGTAAGCTACCTTTGCTCCAATTCGAAAACCATTAAAATAATCACAGATAAGTACAAGGATGTGCAATCTGGCTTGGTCTGTAAATAAGAAAAATTAGGAAAAGCCTTGTCAAAAATAGGGCTTGATTGAGTAATTTAAGGCATATCTATTAGATGGAACATTTGAGAACCATATTTTTGCATGTCAGCCACAGGACGTGATCACCCCATGATAGCAATCTTAAGTACAAGGTTGCAAAACTACCTAGAGAATACAATACCGATTTTGTGAGAAAATATTCCATAGAGGAAAGCTCAAGAGAAACTGTCTAAAAATCTTAACAGGTTGCTGTCGGGAGTGGGGGTCACAGCGCTTTATCTTCCAGTTTGTCCTTTGGTGACATAGTCAAACGTGGGGCTCTGGACACAGATTTCTGGGTTCCAATCCCAGCTCCACCACCAGCTAGCTTTGTGGACCCAGGCAAGGTCTGAGCCCGCCGTGCCTCAGTTTCCCCTCTGTGATATGGTTTGGAGGGCGGACCTGGGAAAGGTCTGCGGGGAACGAACCGGTCCAGGAATTAAGGGGGAGATGCAAGGACCCATCATGAGACAAACCTGGGGCGCCTCAGACACCCTCCTCAACCCCCGCTCAGGTACAACACGCACGTGCACGCACACACACGCCCTACTTCAAGCTCGACTGGCGCCCTGGTCCTGTCTGAGATGTGGGTGCCAGAGTAGGGCCTCGCGCCCTCTTTGCTTCTGTCTGGCCCTCCCCCTGCCCAGGGAGCAGGTGGTGAAGGAGCTGCAGATGGGGAAGCAGCTTCTTCATGAAGACAGAGCTCCCGGCTGCGGGCCTCCGCTTGCTGGGTCAGCCCCAGGCTCAGGCTCCATGGGCAGCGTCCTGGGATGCAGAAGGGCAGGGTTGGCCACACGGGAAACCGAGGGGGCACCACCACTGTCCAGTTGTTTTCTGCGAAGGTCCCTGTGGGTCCCTCCGCATGACATCACAGCAAGCCTTTGTGCAAAAGGAAAAACAAAACCCAGGGGGCTTGATTCGGCTCCGATATGCACATACACAGGTTGGGATTTTCTAAATGACAGCACCTGTTAATTGTCTGGTTAGGTATGACCTATTAAACATTTACCGCCCATTTCCTGTACACGTCTGGTGAGGCCGGCAGGAAATTTAGAACAAATTAAACAGCAGCTGCAAGCCCTCATGCTTTAATGGTCCCCCACGATTCTGTGCGGCATTGGAAAATATTAGGGGCAGATCCGTTAGGGACAGGAGGGTCTCCTCAAGCAAGCCTCCACGCCCTCCTCCTCCTGCCAACCAGGCCCCATAAAGTTAAATTGGCCAGGGCGCATCTCCCCCTTCCCTGCTCCCCCACTGCCGTATATTTCAGGGGAGGCTTTTTCATCCGCACACCCCACTCACCCTCCTCTCTGTTCCCCCACCCCCTCCCAACCGTTCCCACACGATTTCACATGTGGTCCGAGAGGGGCACTTCCTGCCGTTATAAAAAGCAAAACCAAGACCCCAGCAAAAACAGGCTGTGCACAGAACACCCAAGTTGACAGTGTGAGAGAGAAGGCCTAATCCATTCCATATGACAAACAGCAGTGGCCCGCAGGGGAGGCCCAGCCCTGCGGAGAATTCACAACAGTCCCTCCTCCGCCCCTGTCCGCCTTCCCAACCCCCCCGACTCCCTCCTCAAGTGGACCCTTCAAAACAGGAGAAAAATATTCTTAGGAGCACGCCCCTAACTTTAAACTGATTATGTTTGGGTTTAATAGCCTACTATGCATTGTTCTTTCTTCACTTTGAAAATAAACTCTAGGAAGCATTAATGCAAATACAATATAAACACGCTCGTTCCTAAATTTTCGCATCTCCCTGGTGTGTTTGGGTTTGCGCCTTAAGATCGTGGCTCAGCTTGATGTAAGAACCAGATGGATCTTTAAATTGGAAGCTTTGCAAATAGCTCACCGTGTAAATAGACAGCTGTCCGGATGATGTGAGGGGCGGCGAAAGCACCCCCAAGAATACGGCTGTTGGTAACCGCTTCCATTGTCCTTCCGGGAACAGCAGAACGGAGAAGGTCTGTCCAAGTCCTCTCCGGTGGTTCTGCTGAAAAAGGACAGACGTTGCCTCAGTTGTAGAAGGAGGTGTAATTACAGAGGTTCGGATTTTAAGACAATGAAAAGAACAGATTTCTGTGCCAACCATACTTTAGTCAGTGTTTTCACATCTCTGTAGATAACCTTTGATGCTGGGTGATGGACAAACGTGCTTCATTCTTTCAGTCCCACCACTAGCAGCTCATCCAGGGTACCAAGCCTTAACCTGCTTATCAGCTGCCACGTCCAAAATAGAACTTTTCGACTTCCTGTTTCCTACTTCCTGCTTCCTGCCCCCCAGTTCCATAAACCATTCTCCTTCAGAGGCGGTAAAAATGGAAAGGACGAGATGAAAGAGTCCGTCAAAAGATTTACACTGGCCCATAAAAGTCTCCTCCGTGTTCTGTAGACTAAACTGTCAGTCCTGCCTTCACGGGAACTTTTATTGAGTAGTCAGTCTGAATTTTGTCTATCATTCCATTAAAACCTATGAGGCCAACCGTTTGCGGTGTGGTTGTTCTGGATGACTTGACAAATTAGTCTAGTAAATTTTGGGTGTCTTAAGTACTAAATTAGGTCATTTGTTTAATGAGCCAATCCACTGCCCAGAGTTTGACCTCAGCCCACGAAGGGGAGTTCACATGGAGTTCCAAGGCGGGGGCCTGGGTCCCTCATTTGTCTTCTGCTTCTAGAGAAAGTCCTCTCAAGCCAGGACTGGACAACAAATTCCAACCTTAATGCTGACTTGTTAGTGACGATCAGCAAAGCAAACTCCTTTGCTCCAGTCCCTCTCCCTCCCGTCCTCCTCCTGCACTGCTGCTGTCACTGTCACCCACCTGCATCGTCTCACCTGGCCCTCCCAGTGACCCCACAATGGTGAGCTGGTGGCATCACTGTCTCCTTTTCTAAATGAGAAAGTAAATCTTGGAAATGCTAACCTCCCCAAGGGCACGTTCAATCTCTCAGCCTCACTCATCCGTTGCCTCGTTCAATAAATATCTAGTAAGCATCCCCTAGGTGTCAGGCCTGGGGTTCCAGCGCTGACGAAGCCATGGTCATGGCTTTCAAGAGCTTCATCGTTCGGTTGAATAGTCACGCATATCAATAAATGTAATACAATTCTACAGTTGCCGTAATTCCGGTGGACCGAAGGTACACGTAGGGCACAAAGGAATAAGCAACCACCTTTGTCTCTGACACGCTGCCTGAATCATGTACATGAAATCCAGCCTCTTCACTGATACCCACCCACCAGCATGGCATCCACTCACAAGTTTGTGTGTGAACTTGTTACCTTCCAGCCATCAGAGCTTCCTTACTGGTTCTGGGCGTATATAGTATAAGGGGATTGGCATTCACAGTCAGGACTCAAAAGAACGGCCAACCCCCCAACTGCTCTGTCAGTTGGCCACTGCTCCTTTCTGGGCAGAAGGACAGTGTCGCTGAGATACACAACCAAGAGCTCCTTGAGGGCACGACTGGGTCATTTTCATCTGTGACCAACAGTGCTAAGGACAGAACATGGAACATAGCAGTTTCTCCCTAAATGTCTATTGATTTGAAAAGCTTTGATTTGAATGAGTTCTTTGAACACCAGTTACACATGTAGGTTCTGTGTGGTAACTCTCTGTTAACCAGATCATTCGATTTAGTGGAGTCATTTTTCCTTGTAGCACAAATGGGATGACATGAGCTTGCTGTAGACTCTCCAATAATGACCATCTTCACTCAAGAATCAATCTTAGGTTTAGACATGCACAGAACCTTAATTTAGCAAGAGAGAGTATAGGGGCCATCTTCCGTTATTATTTTATCCAATATCCCCACACTTGGTAGCGTTCCATTTCCTGTCTGCCTTACTCTCAATAGTTAAGGACCCATCCCAAGCCTGGCGAGTAATCAATCCACAACACATGCTCCTCTGGGGCAATAGTTTGTTTTATTATTCTGTAAAGGGCTCCTGAGATAGCTAACTGGGAAGAGGGACTTCTGGGGGGTGGTATGCTCAGGACCCTTACAAAGGGTTGTCACATGTGGGACAACTGCAGTGTGACTGTCAAAGTGACAGCCTCCCATGGCTGCCTTCACAAACCCCCACCCCGAGCCAGGTGGGAGTTCACTCTTCTGTCCTCTGCCTAAATATACACGGACAGGGTCAGAGGCCAAACCAGAGGTTTAGGTGTTTAGGAAAAACAAGAACCATTGAATAATTGCCTGGTGTACTTAGACCACGGGTGGTAACAATGCCAAAGAAATCGTTCGTTTAAACTTTCTGTATTTGGTGCAGGGATGTAAAAGCTCAAATCAGACACACACATACAGAGAGAGATTCATGTGTGTGCACACGCATACAGAGGGAGAGATTCATGTGTGTGCACACACTGACATGGACCTTGAAAATAATGTATGAAGGTAGAGATCACCCTCAACGAGGGTCTGAAAGAGACTCTAAATCTGTCTAACTCAGGCTTCACTGTCCCCTCTTTCTGCCCCACCACCCCAGTCCCTACTGGTTCATCCCTTCTCTGCACGCCCTGGAGTGAACCAATCACCCAAACCAGGCTACAAGCGGGTTGAGGACAATGCCTGTGCTTTTTCCTCGATTTTAACTGAAGTGTTATAAATACATAGTAAAGCACGCAGCAGCTTAGTGAATTTTTAAATATGTAAACCTGGTGTAGCTACCACCCAGATCAAGATAGGGAGTATTTCCAGTACAGCAGAAGGCTCTCCCGTACCTCTTCCCAATCAACATCTCCAAGGGAACCCCCATCACCATGGGTACCATCAGTGTTGCCCGCTGTCTAACTTCACATGAGCAGAACCCCACAGTCCGTACTCTCGTGGTAGGACCTCCTTCACTCATTGTTAGCTTGTGAGAGCCATTCGCGTGTGTGCAGAGGAGTTCTGTTCTTTTCTATTGCTGTGAATGTAATCCCTTCTGTGAATGTACCGCAATTTATTTACCCATTCTGTAATTGATGCACGTTTGGGATTTTCTCACTTGGGGTTATTGTGAACAAAGCTGCTATGGGTGTTTTTGGTCCACATGTGTCTCTGGTGGATGTACAGATTCATTTCTCTGGGGTGTATATGTGGGGTCATAGAATAGGTGGATGTTTAGTTTCGAAGGTACTGCCACCCGGTTTTCCAAGGTGTCTAATGGTCATGCTGCTTGTAACAGGGCATCCACGGCTGTTTCTAGCCCTTTAGCCCTGTGGGTTTAAGGCTGCGTCTTCTTTCTTCTCAAAGCCTCCTTAATGCCTATTTCTCAACACTTGCCGAGCCTTCCAAGTGGCGTGTGTGTGAGCCTCCCGCCTTCTGCCGGCTGCCCCCTGAAACGAGCAGAGCGCGGCGGCTCGAAGCGCCAGCCTAGTCATGTGGCTTCCTTCGCGGTTGGGTGGCATTTCAGATGCTCCATTTCCCCAAACCTCCATAGAGTGGCAGCAGCCATCATGCCTTCCACCTTCTAAGGTTGTCTGGGGATAAAATGAGGTAAAGCCTGCAAGGTGAGCAGCACAGTGAACGCTCCGTACAAGGCAGTGATGGCGGCCGGCGCCGGCGTAAAAACGCCAGCAAAGCAGGTGTTGCCAGCTTACGCACTCTGGCGTGTCGGGCGCTCCACAATGCTTACTCCCCCAGCATTCTGGGCTCCACGTCGCTGCCCGGAGTCTCCTGTTCTCATCCAGCTCCGTGGGTGCCGGGGAGGTAGTGAGAACACTGCTCCTGTCCACTCCTGGTAGGAGAGATCCTGGGGCCCCAAGGGCTTCAGTGGTCCTTGTAAAGTCCAAGAGGAGCACCGGGGAGCAGACCAGGCACAGATGCCCCCCTCCTGGCACTGCGGCTCAAATCTCAATCCCGACTCTGAGGGCTGAGTTGAATGCCACGTAGGAGGATGTTTTCCTTTCGGTCCTTTGCTTTGCTTTTTGGTTTCGGTAGGGGAAGCCCCCTCACCATCACCTCTTCCCACCCCCCTGAACAAAAACACCATTCTCCACGCTGAACTTTGCCCCGGCGCAGGGGGGTCTGGCTTCCTTTGCCACGAAGCCTGTCAGGTTTCGATTAGGCCAGGGAAACACCACAGGAAATGAGTCAAAGAAAGGAAGGCTGTGATTTTTTTTTAATTTCAAATACCAGATTTATTATTTTTTTTTTAAATGACGGTGTCCCGGCCGTGCCAGGTCGAGGAGGAATGTGGAAAATGTGCAACTCGAAACGTCTGGGGGGCAGCTGGATCCTCCAATTGTTTCTAATAAAAACCCATGGGAAGCTCTCAGCGGCCCCCGGGAAGACAGTGCACCCGCTGGAGGCCACGGACGCCGGGTCCTGGGCGACGTTTGGGCACAGAGGTGGCCAGTGTGGCTGGGCTTCTCTGACCTCCGTCTCCTGGCCTGGCCACGTGGTGGCCATGTGATGGGCCGGCCACCTTCCCTCCCTCCGAAGGGCTGTCATGACTACTTAACGCTCTAACCCTTGTGAACCTCAGTTCTTTTGCAGAAAGCACAGAATATACAGGCCATTCAAACCCTTCCATACACAAATGCCATCAGAACTGCCTGTGAGTGGAGGTGGCGTTAGCATGGTTGGGGCCACAGGTGTCGCATTCCACGCTGGCTCTGCCACTTCTGCGCTGTGACGCCCCAAGCGAGTGATAGAACTTTCCTGGGCTTCCATTTCTTCCTCAGCAAAGCAGGAGTTACTAGTTACACCTGCTCTGTGCCAGCCATTCTCAGTGCCTGCCATGGGGTAACTTAGTCCCCATCTAAGGAGGCGGGCACTCTTATTAGCCCCATGTTGCAGACGAGGAAACTGAGGCAGAGACGTTAGACAAGTCGCCCTAGGTGACACAGCCGTGGTGCGATTACGTCAGTCTGTGCCAAACCAGAGAAACAGAACCAGAGGGAGACAGATAAGAAGAGATTTAGCTCAAGAATTGGCCTAGTGATAGTGGGGCTGGCCAGACAAGTCCAGAATCCGCAGGCCAGACCCCCAGGAGGGCAGCTGGTAGCTGGCACTGCGCAGCGCGTAGCCCTTTCAGACTTTCAGGCTTCTTTCCCTTAGCAATATGCTAAGTGCCGTGCCACGCTTTAGCATTTAAGCTTCCTCTGTGGCTTTTCAGGCCTTGAGAGCTCATTTCTATCTAGTGCTGAATAATATTCCACTGTCTGGACGTGCCACAGTTTATTTATCCGCTCACCTACCTAAGGGCATCTTGGCTGCTTCCAAGTTTTGGTGATTATGAAAAAAGCTGCTATAAACATCCATGTGCAGGTTTTTGTGTGAACGTAAGTTTTCAATCCTTTGGAGAAATACCAAGGAGCACGACTGCTGGATCGTGTGGTACGAGTATATTTAGCTTTGGAAGGAACTGCCAGACTGTCCTCCAAATGTCGGTACCATTTTGCCTTCCCCCGATCATACTGCTAATAGTAACTCCTTCTATGAAGGGCATGGTGTAGGGGTGGGTATACAGGTGCTGAGCTAGCGCAGGTGAGCTAAGATCATCCCTGCCACGCACAGGTGTCCACAAACCAGTCCTGCCCGGGGGGGGGCCGGCGGGGTGAAGTTAACCCCACCAGATCTCTGTTCTCTCCCAAGCTGCAGAGGCTTGCCGAGAAGCTCCCGGAGTAGACGGCGCCCCGTGCCTCTCGGCAGCCACCCCAGCACACACTCTCTCCATCTCAGCCCAGGTCACAGCAGGTTCAGTTATTTGAACTGCTTCAGGCATCCGTGTCCTGCGGGCCTCCGGATAGAGAGGCCGGAGGAGACACTGAGGACTAAATCACGCTGCTCTGTCCTGGGCGCGTGGTTCTTACTTTTCATTTGCAAATAAAAACAATCAGGCCATCCAAGGCCAACAAACAGGGCTGCCTCCCCAGCTGCTCAGCTGGCTGGTCCCGCCCCAGCTGCAGGCTGAGGCCCTGGTGTAAGCAGGCCCCGTTAGGGCCTGGGACACAGGAGCACCTGCAAATCCCAGGATGGAGGCAGCCAGGCCCAGGGGAGGCCCGCACAGGGCCTTCCGTAGCTCTTTAGGGCCCAGGACGTATTTTCCAGGTGAGGTCTATGAAAGAGCAGCAGTGGCGGCGGTCCTCGCCATCGTCGGGGCAAGCGTCTCGAGTGCTTCCTGATCGCTTACTGCATGCCTCGCTAAGTGCTTTGCCCACAGTCTTGCGTGGCCTCCAAGCTGCCCCGTGACCTGGGTGCTGCTACAGACACAGAACCTGAGGCTTGGAGGGGTCCCGTGGCCTGCCTGGGGTCACCAGCTGTTGAAGGCCAACCTGGGGGTTCAGACTTAGGTTTCCGTGACGCCAGGGCTCACGGCACATGGCAGTCCGTGAACAACTGTTGACAGGTAAACGGAGAGCAAGTGCTGTCACTTAGTATGGAAAAAGCCCTTCCGCGTCCTCGCTCTGGACGGACACCAGCAGCGGTGCACTGGACGAGGAGGACGCACAGCGCATCCACAAGCTTCCAACTTCCTGATGGGCTTAACTCTTTAACCAGATCACTGAAGCGCTGGCCCAGTGTCCCGGGCCTGGACACCCTCCCACCTTGCTGGAATGGTAATTCGTCAGCAGGCAGCCCCCGGGAGGCCCTGCCCTTCTTTTTAAAGAGGTTCCAAATGGCCCCCAAATCGTGTCTTTCTTCCTTGAGGCTCGGGCAATTTGGGTGTCACGGGGGCCTTTGTAGAGACGTCAATGGATTATTTCACGAGAAGAAACCCCCTCTTTACACCCTGACGTGGCTTCTGCTATGGAGATGAAAGATCCAGGGAGGCAGGTTGGAAAACAGATAATTCACGGGACTGTCAGAGCGCGATGATCTGAATTTCATTCACAGCAGGCAGAGCCAAGGGGCGGGGCCCGAGATCCCGCCCGGGGGTCTTGCTCCGGGGGGAAGCGGGCTGAGCTCTCAAGTGCCGAAGTGATAATCCAGCCCGCGGGGCCCGGACAAAGCTGGACATTTTGTCTTCACTGTCAGAACGCCACAAGCTCAGGAGCAGATGGAGTGGTGTCGGCAGTCGTAAAACGCCCCACCCCACCAGGGACAAGCAGGTTAACAGAAGGGATTGGCGCCATGCACGTCATAAAAGCCCTGCAGGCCTGTCATGTTCCGATAAATCTTGATTTGGTAACGGAACAGCGCTCTGGTTCCCAGCCTTGGGTTTCACAGGTGAGCCGTGGGCTGATGGATGGTGTGGAAGCCAGTGGGGGAAGGGGGCAGGGGGAACCTCACCCGCCCACCCCTACCTACCCCCTTGGATTCCCAGCGCCAGGCAGGAAACCCAGCCTGCAAGAGGCCAGGGGAGCCGTGGGTTCTCTCTCCCCATCCACGCTGGAATGCTGCAAGGCCACCGGCTCCATCCTCATCTCCTGGCCCTCGTGCTGGTAGCAAACTGTAGGAGCTCAATAAGCACTGTCTCTTCTCAGTTAGGCTTCCGGGCTTGCCTACCCATCAGAGAGGGGCTGTTGAGGAAGACGAGGCCCTGCTCTGCACACACAGGCTTGCTAGCCCTGCCCGGCACCCTGCACCCCACATCAGCCCCCCGAGGAGGGCGCACTTTTTCAGGATCCATCTGCCCGGGGGGGCACTTTGGAGCCATCTGTCCATCCAGAGGGGCTGACGTTTGTATTTTGCATGAAGGCGCCATCTTGCTGGCAAGAGCCTGGTGAACTGTCCACTCTGAACACTTTCAAATAAAGGACAGGGCCCGGAGGTGACACGGATGAGTGGGGCAGGCCAGGTGGGAGAAGAGGAACCCACGGCCTGGAGTCAGGTGCAAGAGGGAGCATCATGGGGTCATGCCCACCAAGGGCACATGATCCAGTGGTTGCCAGGAGGGACTCAGACCTTCTGACATTGAGAAGGAAGACACAATCTGGACTTCTCCTGATTAGTAAGTACGAAGGAGTCATTCAGATGTGAAACATGGTGCAGCATTTAGCAAGAGGGCCCAGGCAGGCAGCTTGGCCCTGACAGCCTCAGGCCTGGGCTCTGCGGCAGGATCTCAGAGCACAGAGCACAGAGCAGAAGGTCCTATACTGAGGGGCTCACAGGAAGCCCCTTCCCCTCTGAGACTCAGTGGCCTCACATTTCCGGTCCTGCCTCCAAGCCGCCTGCCCCCTTTCCTGTCTGCGCCCCCGCCACTGGTCCTCCTGGGCTTCACGGTGAGTTCTCTGCAGTTCCCAGAGGGACCCTGCTCTCTGGCCTCGGCCATTTCCCTTCCTGAGGCCCCTGCCCCCGCCTCCCTGCACTTGGACCCCACCTCCCACTGCACCTCACGTTTCAACTCAAACGTATGTTGTGTGCCTGTGGTCCCCTCTCCTTCCTCACTGCCCACTGGCCCCAAGTCGCAAACCCTTGGGCCTTGCCTGCCCACCCCCGTCCTCTCCACCCCCACCGGGCCTTAAGCTCCCTGAGGGCCGCGGCCCCCTCCCTGAGTTATCCCAGTGTCCCCCCCCCCCCCTGCCGCCATGCCACCAGTTCTACCCAGCCAGCAAGGGTGGCCCCCAGGGCTCAGACACACCCCGCTCGGGCTGGCCAAGCACCCCAGGGGGCCTTGGAGGTAGTGGTGACTCGGAACCAGGACAGAGGAGACACGACGGGCGATGGCCAGCATCTAGTCCACGGCTGTCTGTTAACCAGTTGTGCACCATGGAGACGGGAAGCAGACTTGGGGGTCGTAGGTCTCGGGAATGAGGGGGCTGGGGTGATAGCTGAAGGGTGCAGGGGTGCTCTGAGGGTGATGAGACTGCCCCGAAATTTACTGGGGGATGGCTGCACATATCTGTGAGTACTCTAAAAACCACTCAATTGTACACGTCACATGGGTGACTTGTATGGACGCAAATTATATCTCCGTGAGGCTGTTAAGAAAAGGCTTGAAAACGGAATCCCATGGCCTGTCATGACGGAAGGCAGTGGAGGGCAGGACCCCCAGGCGCCCTAGCTGTGCTATTCGCTGACGGGGGCCTGTCCCTCCCGCCTCCCTGGACCAGCGTTTCCTCGTGCAGGAAGGGTGATGAGCTGTGTGCCCCTTAGAGGGCGTTGAGACAATTAAACACGAGGTAACGGAGTACAGCGTTTGGCACGGCAACCTTGTAAATTCTCAAGAAACGGCGAGAAGGGAGTGATTATCGTTGTCCCAGCGTGAATGTGGACCAGGCGCCCGCGAGTCAGCGCTTGTTTCTGCAGCAGCCCTGCTGGGCCATCCCATCAGCACCTGGCTGCTGGGGAGGGCGGGCTTCCTTCCTGAAGGGGTGGTGATGCGGGAGCCGCTGCCCTTCCATCAAGGCAGCGCTGAGCTCTCTCCCAGAGATAAGCGCCGGCCTGCTCGGCCGCATCCTAATCGGCAGCAAGACCCTGGGCTTGTGAGCTCTCCTGGCTGTCAGGAGGAACGAGGGCCGGAGGATGATTAATGAAAGAGAAGGAAATGTAATAATGCATGGCCGGCCCGCCAACAGCATAAATCTCTCTGGGGATTGTGGAAAGGATGGATTCCTCCCTCTCTGGGCCTTGAGAAAGGGCATCCTCCAGGTTCACCGGAGTCTGAGAAATAACCACGGACATTAAATCAAAGCTTACCTGCACTCAAGTCACACAGGAACCCGCTGGCTGAGGAAAATCACCATCCCGTGGGCCTGAAACGAGGGGCTTGGGTTAGTGGCATGCTGGGAAAGAGGTCTGGCTGCAGTCGGGCGATGGATGAAGACCACCCAGCAGGGGCTTGGGTTCAAATCCAGACCCCACCACTCACTAGCTCCGAGACCTTGGGCAAGGTCCTCGGTTCTCTGCTTCAACTGCTTCCTCTGGAACCCCCGCATGGCATTCTTGTGGGGACTGCCTGGGCCACCTGAGTAAAGCTCTTGGGAGGGAGACTGGCTGCTACTGTGGCCGTGCATTTGCCCTGCAGCATCTCAGGTAATCACCGACACTCTCAGGAAAGAGGAATTATTATTAGTCCCATTCTACAGATGTGAAAACAGAGGCCCAGAGCATGGCCTAACTCCTCCAAGGCTCCCCAGTGGGGACCGCCTGACCCTCACCGCACTGCCTTCCAGCAGGCTGAACCGGGAATTCGAAATCCTGCGGTCTCGTCTCTGACTTCTCACGGGTGGGTCCCAGGGCCTCCCGCACGGCCCTCACGCTACCATTTGTTAGGACTGACTGCAGCTAGAACAAATGTCCCCTCACCCCCCCAGGGCCTCCACAGCGGCCACGCTCCAGTGGCCTCACACTTATCTCCGCGGGGGCTGTTCTCCGCTGTTCCTCTCCCCATCTGTCCCTCTTGCGCACTGTCCCTCTTCATTTTAATCGAGAAACGTCCATTTCGCCCCACCCGGGGTCTGCACAGTGTATTGGCAGCTCGGAGGTAGGAAACCCGAGCCGGGCACTTCTAGGGAGGGACCCCTTAATGGTTCTAGCAGATGCCGCAGGAGGGAGGGGGCCCAGGCAGCCCCCAGCTGCCCACCCGGAGATAACCCCTGACCCCCTGCCTCTCTCATGGGGCCGTCAAAAAGCCCGAGCCCTGGGAAGGCCAATAAATCCTTGGGTGTTGCCCTCTCAGGATTCCGGCCCCTGCCTGGGAGAAGGCATTTAAACTTCTTAAAAGAACTCTTTTCTAAGCCTGCAGGAAGCCGCCTGGGCCCTCGGGGGGCTGAGGGCACTGGTTTCTGCGTGGGTTCTAGGACCTCAGTGCTGCAGAATTCCCTCTGTGCTTGGGCATCCTTGGCCCACAGCCAAGCAGCACCAGCCAGGGGCAGGGCGGGGGTGCCTGGGAGCCGAGACGGGGACAGGCGGGCACTGTGCACCCCTTACGCAGGCTTACTCTCACTGCCCACAGAAGGGCCCCTCGCTCACCTCTGGGACACCCAGGGGAGAGGGCAAGAGTCCTTGGGCATAAAGGGGGTTGCGTATTACTCAAGAGGCCACCCAAGTTTAGAGGATAGCATGGAGCTTTTTAATTCCTTTTCAAGGTCATATATTCACATGGCCAAAAATTCAAGACATAAAAAGGTATCTCCCTCTCACCATTTCCCACAGACACCTTCCCAGGGCTACCAATATCTAGAGATCTTTTAGGAATATAAACATATAATTATGTGCATGTAAGTATATGAGTATGTACACTTACGTGTGTAAGTATACACACACACACAATCTTGTTGCTTTTCATTCAGCTACTTTGGTGATCATTCCATATTGTTATATAAAGAAACCTCATTCCTTTTCATGGTTGCATACTATTCCTTTGAACGGCCCATTCATCATCTATTTATTTAACAGGCCCCCTACTTAATGATAAGGGCCTTCATGATAAACATCCCACTTCCCATAGGCAGCATCCCCGCCATGGCCATCTGGGACTGCCGGGCACTCTCAGGCTCGTCCTCCTTTTTCCTCCTCACAGTCTCTGCAACCCCCTTTGTGGGGTCCAACTCCAGCCTGAGGCTCTGTTCACGGCTGGGTGAGACTCCAGGTCCTTCTGCATCTTTAGAAGCACTCTCCTTGCTGATTTTGACCACCTTTCACACCCCAGAGCTTTCTCTCACATCTATACCGGAAGCATAGTAGGTGCTGGATCATCCTCATTTAAAGGAGGGTAGGAAAGATAAATCCTCATGGAGGGAGCCCCCCTCCACATGCCTCACGGGTCATAAAAGAGCAACAGGTTTTGCCAGAGGGCACTGCACCTCTGCATCTGTCCTGTGGTGGGACAGGAGGGGCCCAGTGGAGCAATGGAGGATTTGGGATCTAAAGATGTGGGTTGGCCTCCTGGCCATCCTGTCTATTAACCTGGGCCACCCTCAGCCGCCCCCACCTGTGCAACAGAACAGAACACACATGGTATGTTCACATGGCAGAAGCATTTAGCTGTTCAACCCTGGGCTCGGAAGTCAGCTCCAACTGGGTCCAAACTCTACCTCTCCTTCTTGGGCAGATACCTTTCCTCTCTGAGCCTCAGTTTGGATAAATGCAATAGGATGCCCTCATGGGCTTACAGGCTTATGTGATGATTAAAGAGATTAAATGCATACATGTAGCCACTCGGCATAAACTAGCGAATGGCAAGTGCTCAAGACATTTTCGCTTTTATTGTTGTCACTGATGTTGTGTGCTTGGTGCCACAGCAGTGGTGGCTGCTCTCTGGACACACTGTGCTCTTCTCCACAGATGTGCCCCACAGATCTCCGCACAACTGGTTCAAACCCCAAAGCGCTAGCTGGGCTCGCAGACTTGGACAGCTGGCAGGGTCACCACGTCATCACTCTCTGCAGGCGCTCGCAGGTCTGTTCTCTTCCCAAGCCACCACTTGTGTCCTTGCTTGTTGGAGCACACACCACGACTCTTTGCTGGGAGAATCCTGCCTGGAGGCAGGGGAGTGAACCAAATGACCTTCTGACCTCACTCCCAACCCCAACTCCAGGGTTCAGGATAGCCCAGCATGCACAGGGGCCCACAAAATTAGCCACACTTTCCGGAAGTAGGAGGTTATGCAGCTTATGCAGCGTTCCACAGCTCCCAGGGGCTTTTAGATAAGACTTGCTCCAGGCTCTTTTCTCCCCGGGACTTGTGGAAATCTCTGGGTCTGTCGGACATCAACTTGTCTCCTCCAGATCCCACCAATGACCTTCCATTGACCTTTGGATAACGGCGAGAGAAAACGTCATTTTTCCCCTAACCCACTGAACTCTCAGAAATGACAGAGTGACAGAGGCCAGCCTGGCCTTTCCCGCCGTCGCTGTGGCTTAGGGAAGGTACCCACCCCCAGCGAGGCCACGTCACCCAGAGCCCCCTACACCGAAAATGAAGTGAGGTCTTCCTGAGAGGGTGTCTCCTGCGAGGCACGGGAAGAGCGAGCAGGAAGGCCACGGGGCAGCCGATAGGACACCTAAAGGAAGAGGAGGAAACGGCCAGCGGAGTCTAGACGCGTTATCTTGCCCCCTGTGCGGGCACCGGCCCACGCTCATCCATCGTCCCTGGAACTGACTTCCTGCCTCAGGATTTACACCAATGACTTCACCCTCTTGCTATCTCGACAGTCCCGCTGCTGCCCGCTCTGGGCTCTCAGGAATTAGAGGCCAGATAACAAGTCTAGACAGCTCAGAAGTTTTAAATGCATTATCCTCCAGGGGGAGGAGGACGGCTAGCGACTAGCTCTGGGGACTCCAAGGCTGAAACCCTGGACCGCGTTCCGGTTCTGAGTCTGTGTGGGGAGCGTAAGACAACCTCGCTCCGCCTGCCCCTCCGCCCCTCCCTCACCCCCCGCCGCCCGGAGGCTGAAAGAGGCACAGTAGAGCCACTCACCACAGACTCTGCTCCACCTGCCATTCATGGGAGCTCCACACCCCACCTCCCTGCCCCCGGTTCAGGGAGGACCCTCGGGGCTGCCTCAACAGAGCTGGATGAAGTCCAAAGGGCCCTCGTGTTCACAACCAAGAGCAGTGGTGAAGCCACACGAGTGGAAGGGAGCCCGTTCATTCAAACCTCAAGGGCCTCAGATGAAACGCTTGGTGCCCTGCTCGGCAGGTGACCTCGGCACGTACCCCCACCTGCCTGGGGGCCTATGCTGACCTGAATCAAATCCCCTCGCACGCGACGTGGCAGCCCCCTTTGCCGCCTTCTCCCACCCTTTACGTGTTGAACCGTGTCCTCCCCAAGTTCCCATGTTGGAATCCCAACGCCCAGTACCTCAGAATGTGCCCTTATTTGGAAATATGATCCTTGCAGATATAATTAGTCAAGATGAGGTCATATTGACGAGGGTGGGCCTCCAATCTAATACAACTGCGTCCTGATAAAAGGGGGGCTGCGGACACAGAGGGCACATAGGGAGAGGCCACCTAAAGACGACGGCGGAGATCACGGTGACACGTCTACGAGGCAAAGAGCGCAGCATGGCCAGGGAACCCCCGGAGCTGGGGAGGCCTGGAGCAGGTCCCCCTCGCAGACTTAGATGGAGTCAGCCCTGCCCACACCTTGGTCTCAGACTTGGGGCCTCCAGCCTGTGGGAGAGGACATTTCTGCTGTTGAAGCCCCCATGTGTGGTGCTTTGTTACTGCAACCCCAGCAAACTACACCCCACCTTCCTGAAGGACAGGGCCAGGCGAAGGAGTGCCTGGGGGCCGCAGAGAAACTACAAGCACCCCCTCAGACTGCTGACAACAGAAGGCTTCCCTGCAGTTGTCCAAGCCACAAAGCTGTCCAGTCAGCAGCTCACAGCTGGAAGGCAGAGAGTGGCTCCGTGGGGACCCGGGAAGGTTTTGGCAGCTCAGGACACGGCTGGAGCATCACTGTCGGTGTCCAGCCTGTACCCCTCGGTAGGCGTCGTCCCAGACAGCAATGGCTTCCTCCGGTGCCTGCGGCCTTTTATGGGCGCTTCCTCTGCTACAGACGAGTATTTGGCCCGCTCGCAGACGGGCAGGCCAGAATTGCCAGGGGCCACTGTCCTTGGGAGCAGTCCTCAGTCAGTGACAGTGACCGCTGGTGGGCAACGTCCCAGCTCCCTGGCTGAGCAGCTGAGAAACTCCGGGGGTGATCCACACAGTACCCCCCAAGCTCTCACCGTGGTCACAGGGCCAAGAATGTACCCGGCACTGGCCCCTCTCTTCCACCTCTCCTTCCCCGATGCCTCCTGAGGTCACCTTCCAAACAGGCGCGCCCAAACTTGACCCTGGTCTGTGCTGGGGGAATCCAAACCGAGACAATGGGAGGTTACACCTCGAGGCACAGAACGACCGGGAGGGGAAGGCACATCTCGGCTGCACACGAAAGGGGTGTGTGCCCCTGCGCACTGACTTCTCTGGGTGTCTCAGATAGAATATCTGTCCCCAGATTAACACCAGCCTGATGCGCGTGAAGGCAGAAGTTGCTAGTTCTCGCCAGTATCCATTCTCCTTCTTAGGGGATAATATTAACTGTAACTAGTAGGCATGACCGTCCTTCCCAGAGACTCACCATCCCAGATGCCGTTCTTACTAAAGGTGCAAGGTGCCAGGCGGGTGTGACCCTGTGTCTAGACTCTGGCCAGTGGGATGGGAGCGAAGTGATGTCCCGCTCCAGACACGTGCCCGCAGGTCCCCTTCCCCCCTCCGACTGTCTGGACGCAGCTGCGGCGATGGGAGCACCTCGTGCCCCTCAGGCTCATCCTCGTCCCCGGCTTCCCATCCTTCTCTCCTCCCCCCTCATCTCACACCAAGAAGGTGTGAGGGTTAAAAAACGCTGCAGAGTCTCGTATCGGTTTTTCTCCAGCAAAACCGACTTTGAAGCTTCTGACCCAAGCAAGCCTTTCATCCATTTTAGGAAGCCAGAGACAGATTTCATTTACATGAATCCAAAAATAATAAAGGGAGAGAAATAAATAAAGGTTGAGAAAGATCACCGGTGAATCCCTGAACTTGCGGATCCAGGAAGTGTTGGGAGAGCCGGGCTCCTTCCAGGAAAGACCAGCCTGTTCTGATGAAATTCTGGAAAGTGAGCCTCCCCAGTATGTGAGAGGTGACCGGACACCTGGTGTGTGGGTCACCGGGAGGCCCCTCTGCCTGAACCTGCAGGAGCCCCATTGGGAAGAATTTCCTAAGGTGACGATGAGCAGGGAACAATGGGTGAGTCAGGTCTCTAACCGCCAGAGACGATCCTGACTTTCACAGCACGCTGCAGTGTTCAGAAGGTCCGTGTCACGGGGAGTTAAGCTGTGTGAGGCTCGGAGGCTGACGAGCAGCCCAAACCACTTCAGACTGATGTCCTGCACCATCCCCCGCAACGGGGCGAGCAGGCGGATTCGTATCTAAGATCGCTGTGGGTCCGGCTGCGGGGCCCGTGCCCTGCTTGTTGGCTGCACAACGGCCAGTTCAGGAGCCGCACTTCATCGCGGCTGGTCCGAGTGCATCCTTAGGGCTACAGGGAGGAGCTCAAGATCTGCTGGGCCCACTGTGCTGACCACGCCCCTCTTCCTAGGAGCGAGAGCACAGTTCTGGTTCTTCCCAGCTGTGTGCCCTTAGACAAGGCACTTAGCCTCTCTGAGCTGCATTCGGCACATCTCTTAAGTGAAGTCAGTACCCCTCTCTTACTGGGTACCTGTGAAGACTGGATGAAGTCATATGACTGTGGGCTAATGTCTGAGTCCCTTCGGGCTGCTATCACAAAACAGTACAGACTGAGTAGCGTAGAAACAACAGAAGCCCATTTATCACAGTTCTGGAGGCTGGAAGTTCGAGACGAGGACACTAGCACCGTCGAGTGACAGCCCTCTTCCGGGTCACAGACTCTCGCTGTGTCCTCACGGGACAGAAGCAGGGAGGGAGCCTGCGGGGTCTCTTTTACGAGGGCGCGAATCCCCTTCGCGAGCCTCCACCCCTGTGACCTCATCACCCCCCAGAGGCCCCACCTCCCAACAGCATCGTTAGGATTTCAACATGTGAATCTCAGGGGGACACAGGCATTCAGACCACAGCAGGTGATATCTGGTGCACGAATTTCCTATCCAGTCTCCTCCTCTACCATTTCCCTTCAAGAGCCGTGGACAGAAAAACTGGGCTGCTACGGGCCTGGGGCAGATGGAAGGCGGCGCGGTGTGAATGCGAGGCAGGGGGTGTGTGTGAAGGGTGTGTGTGGGCGCCATGTGGTGTGCGAATGAGGTGTGAACGTGAGGGGATAGAAGCGTCCCTGGACAGGAAGCCAGGAGCACTGGATGGGTGGGAACATTGCAAGAAAAGTTCCAGTTTTACAGTTGACGCTATCACTGTGGAGCAGGAACGCATACTTCCTGTGGGAGCGGTAGGGGTATAAGGCACACACAGGAGGAGGGACCCGACTTCCCACAGAAGTTACCCTGGGGAGGGATGGAGGGAGGGACAGAGGCCTTTGGCTGTTTTAAATGGACAGTGTGGAGACAAGGACTGACCCCGAGAGGAGGTTTGTCCAAAAGCCAGTAAGCGTCTGGACAGGGGTCCATCGTTACTAATCACCCCTGCACTGCTTCACACCCACCAGGCGTGCAGTGTGTGCCGACGTGGACGCTGTTGGCCTCGTATCCAGTGGCACAAC